>NC_090377.1:46165849-47470478 GCF_036365525.1 Heterodontus francisci
CCCTTACTGGATGCCACATGACTGAAGCTAAATAAACAGCAGGAGCATTGGTG
This sequence comes from Heterodontus francisci, assembly GCF_036365525.1. Lineage (NCBI taxonomy): Eukaryota > Metazoa > Chordata > Chondrichthyes > Heterodontiformes > Heterodontidae > Heterodontus > Heterodontus francisci. The sequence continues at coordinate 46,165,903 of NC_090377.1, forward strand.
ACTGGGGGGAGTTGTTGACGGAGAAGTGACATGTCAAGACTTATGGTGCTCAAGGTTTTGTTTTGTTTTGGAAAGCCTGCCAGACTAATCCTCAACATCACCTGCAGAGAAGTGCTCCTAACAGTTCCCAGTGACAGTCGTCTAGACATATTTGGGATGTCAGAATAAAGGGACAACTGATTTCGTTCCATATCTTCTCCTTTACATTCAAGAATTAACAAGTATTTGACCAAAGTTTTTTTTGTGTCTTTTTTGTAAAGAGATCTCCGCAGAGAAAATCTCTTTGTTGTTTTTCTTTAACACGTATGTATATGTGTGTTTGTATGTGTGTGTTGTGGGAGTCAGTTGCCAACGTTCGCCAGAGCTGGCGGGCAGCCATAAAGGCGGGGCTAAAGTGTGGCGAGTCGAAGAGACTTAGCACTTAGCAGTTGGCAGGAAAAAAGACAGAAGCGCAAGGGGAGAGCCAACTGTGTAACAGCCCCGAGAAACAAATTTTTCTGCAGCACCTGTGGAAGAGCCTGTCACTCTAGAATTGGCCTTTATAGCCACTCCAGGCACTGCTCCACACACCACTGATCACCTCCAGGCGCTTACCCATTGTCTCTCGAGATAAGGAGGCCAAAGAAGGAGTGTGTGTGTGTTGAGCTATGTTAGAAGGAAACTTTCATATTTTAATTTGTGTGTTAAGCCTTTGCATATTTACTAAATGCATCTTGTTTAATAAAAAGTTGATAATTTTTTTTGTTTATTAAAGAAACCCGGTTTGTGGATTTTATTCTGTAATAAAAAGAGTATATAATTAGCCGTATCGGTAAATGGGTAAACAGTTAAATATATGTTGTGACCTGTGGAGAAATGGAACTAGAGAAAGACAGCGCACTTCTCTCGCCTTGGTTGTAACGTATAGGGCTGAATTTTATTCGGACGCCTCACTCTGCAGCGGTGCCCATTAAACACAGATGCGTGCTTGCATTCAGCGGTAGCCGCGAGCCCCCGCGATATTATGCGTGGGGGCTCACTTAAATAGAGGAGGTGGAGCACCTGCCCCTGATGACATAGCCGCCGCGTCCCCAACAACGGCGTCTGGTGCCACCATGCAGATGGCGATGCCATTTTACTAAAGGGCTTTAAGCCCTGACAATTAATTTTAATTTTTAAATGGAAAACATTTTTGCTTTTTATTAAATATAAAATTACGTGATGGAGGCCATCCCCAACCCCGCCCCCCACCCACCGCCACCAATGTTCATTTCATTGCCCGAAACAGTCATCAATTGATATTTCAAATACCCAAACTTTCCCCTCCAACCTTCAATCTTTTGCCCTTCAAACCCTTCCCACCATCCCCACATCCAATAAAAATTGTTTTCCCTGCTCCTCCATCCCTCCTGCCCTGAAATTTTTAATCCTCTCCCCCCTCCCCATCAGGTTCTCACCTCGGAACTCCGTGTATTAAATATATTCAAATTGGCTTACCTGCCATCCCGCGCTGATTTTATGGAGGCTGTAAAATCAGCGTGGGATGGCAGGTAAGTCAATTTGAATATATTTAATGGCAATCTACATATGGAGATGAAGGGCACTGCCAGGCAACAGGGGGCTGCACTGAGGTCCCCCCATCACCGGTAATATGCAGCAGGCCCTTCTCAACAACATGGGTCAAGGCAGGCCGCTCCCCGCAGAATTTTACTGGCCCCGCGCCGTGACCTGCAGCGACGAGGGGCCGGTAAAATTCAGCCCATAATTGGGGGCTTTGTGGGGGATAACCCAAAGCTGATGACGTGCAATTTTAATTGGGGTAATAATAACTGAAAAGGGGAAAAGGAAACCACCAGGTTTCCTGTGCATTGGAATAAAGTTTACACTGCTGGAATAGCTTTGTCAGTTGCTACAACCTTTCTGGAGAGGGAAGATTTATTACCGAGTGATTTGCAAATCTTAACCAAGGCTAGGCTAACAGCATTGGCAGAAAAGCTGAAGTTAGAGTTAAAACCAGGAACTAAGAAAGCAGACATAATTGAAGTAATAGAATTTGAAATTGGAAGAAGGAAAAGGCAAAGGTAGTTCAGTTGATTGAGCTAGAATTCTGTTGCAGATGAAGCAGCTTGAAAAGGAAAAAGAAATGAAAAAACATGAACTTGAAAGAAAAAAAGAAAGGGAAAAGGAAGAAAGAGAGGAAAAGGAAAATGAGAGAGCATTTCAAAAGGAACGAGAAGAGAGGCAGGGGAGAGAAAGGGAGCAGGAAAAGGAATTCAAATTTAAAAAGCTGGAACTAAAACAAAAAGGTAGCCTTGACTCCAGTGAAAGATTTGAGGAGGAAGAATCTGACTTCAATCCCGGGCCCAGTGGAGAGCTATTTAAATTTATGCAAGCCCGCTCAAGGTTTAAGGATAGGGACATAGAGGCATTTTTCATTTCATTTGAAAATCTTGCTAAACAGATAAGGTGGCCGAAAGAAAATTGGACACTGCTCATGTTAAACAGGTTGATTGGCAGAGCTTATGAACTTTATGCTATGCTTTCTGAGGATTATGAGATGAATAAAAAGGGCTATTCTTGTTGCTTATGAGTTGGTCCCTGGAGCTTACAGGCAGAAATTTTGGAACTGCCAGAAACAGCCTGGGCAGACTTATGTAGAATTTGAGAGGGTAAAGCAAATTAATTTTGATCGTTAGATGTGGGCACCAAAGGAAGAGACCACGTATGAGACCCTTAGGGAAATAATTCTCCTGGAAGAATTTAAGAATTCACTCCCTCCATTAGTAAGAACCCATGTAGAGAACCAGAAGGTTTCAACAGCTAGACAGGCAACTAAGATCGCTGATGATTACAAGCTTGTTTACAAGCCCAAACCCTTTGTTTATCACCCCCACAAACCCGAGAAGGATAAAAGGTGGGAGGGTGAAAGGAAGGCAAGTAGCCAGGGACAAGAAGGGATAGCTGAGAATGGCCAGGGATCTCCTCCTCACGCCAGAAAGGAAGATGCTGAGGGTGCAAGTGAGGTCCGAAATCTAAGTGTTTCCATTGTCACAAGGTGGGACACCTTCATGCAGAATGCTGGAAGCTACAACGTAAACCCATGGGACTTACTGGGGTACATAAGGCCAATACAGAGAAAGGGGCCTTGACCGAGAGTATGAAAAATCAGGCTGTAAGGCCGAGTACAAAAAACGCTGTAAGTGTGGGGGATGTGAACAAGATACCTGAGTGTTGTAGGGAATTCTTGTCAAAAGGAAAAGTAACTTCTTATCCCTCAAGTGAGGCAGGTAAACCTATAGTTATCCTTAGGGATACAGGAGTCACCCAAACTCTTTTGCTGGGGAAAGGCATAACTTTTCCAATGGAGAGCGCACTGTAAACCAAGATTTTAGTGAATGGTTTTGGCGGGGTCTATATACCTGTACCTTTGCATTGGGTGCGCCTGAAGTGTGGCCTAATGTTTGGGATGGTAACCAGAGGAATTGTCCATAGTTCGCCTGTAGATGGAGTTGACCTACTCCTGGGGAATGATTTGGCCGAGCGAAGGTAGTAGCTTCTCCAGTAGTCATGGAAAGACCAAGTGATGTCAAAGAGACAGAGCAGTTGCAGGGAAAGGTTTCAGGAATTTTTCCTTCATATGTAGTGACCCAAGAAATGGCTAAACAAGTTCCGTTGTCAGAGGCCAAATTGGCACCACAGACAGATAGCCAAATATCTGAAACTTAATTTGGGGATTTGGATAATCCAAAGGAATTATTCATTAAGTCTTCTCTGATCAGTTCTCAGCAAGCCAATCCAGTGTTCAGTAAAGTGGTAGAATGGGCTCTAACTGAAGCTGAAGCAAAGGGAGTTCTGGAAGACTATGATATTAAAAATGGGATTCTGATGAGAAAGTGGAGACCTCCTCACAGACCTGCGGATGAAGTCATTCACCAGATAGTGGTACCACCCAAGTATCGCCGGGAAATATTAAGGATAGCCCATGAAATTCCTATGATGGGACATGTGGGAATCCAGAAGACCCAATCACGTATAAGTTGACATTTTTACTGGCCGGGTCTTTACAAGGACTTGGTGCAGTTTTGTAAAATCTACCATACATGACAGATTGTAGGACAACCGCAACCTGCCATAAAACCGCCACCCCTAATTCCCATATGAGTTTTTTGGGGGAACCATTTAGTAGGGTGTTGGTAGACTGTGTGGGACCTTTACCGAAAACAACAGTGGGTCATCAGTATATACTCACTGGGTTGAATTTTACGCTACCCCAAAGAGCTGGCTGGTGGCAGGAGCAGGGGGGGCAGTGGGTGGCGTAAAATGCAGCGGGAGGCTCTGGGAGCCCTTCCCGACTCACTCCCGCCTCCGCCACCACCTTACGCAGGGCAGCAGTGGCGAAAAATGGCCCACCCGCCCCAGGCCAATCAAAGCACTTAAGTTCCCACTTAACGGCCACTTAGGGACCTTTGCCCGCATCCACGTGGATTTTACATGTGGCATGTGGGCATCCTAGACCCGAGACAAGCTGACAGACAAAAGCAGACGGCTCTCGAACATCCCGAAGGGGACCCTCATGATCGGGCACCCCGTGCCCAATAGAGGGTCGCCTCCGTTATCCCAACCACCCCCAACACGCCCTCCCCTCCCCCAACTGACCACCGTTGCCTCACCAGGGCCTGACCGATTACCCCCGGCGAGGCAACCAAAACTTACTTGCCTTCCAGGTTCCCCGGCATCTTTACTTCTAGCTGGGCTGTAGTCCCAGCAGTGGCCACTGCTCCCAGTGGCGCTGCTGGGTCTAGAAGCTGCCAGCCCGCAAATTGGCTGGCAGATTCATGAGGCGGGACTTCCTACCTCAAGCGTATGGAAATCCCACGTCAGAACAATTGAAGCCCGGGGACCCACAAAATATGGGTCGGATCCCCAGGCAAGGCGGAAGCGGGTTCACCGCCGACTTTTCAGTCCGTGGCCGGCTCCTGCCCATCTATGGTTAAATCCTGGCCATTATTATGGATATAGTTACTCAGTTCCCAGAGGCAATTCCCTTGAGAAAAAGTTCTGCTGAGGTAGCGGTAGAAAAGTTAACCCAGTTCTTCACTTGATATAGATTACTGATTGAGATTCAGTTCCAATTCAAGTTTCAATTTTATGTCTAAAAGTTTTCAGGAACAGATGAGTAGTCCTTTTGAATTAGTTTATGAACATAAGGTAAGAGATCCTTTAAAATTAATTTAAAAAAGGCTTTTAGAACAGAGAATCTTCTGTGTTAGATTATGTATCCATGTTCCGGGAGCAGCTCATGAGTGCCTGCAAAGTGGCTCAGGAATACCTGAAAGCTTCCCAAACAACCATGAAGAAATGGGCAGACAGGCATGCCAAGACCTGAACATTTCAACCAGGGGATGAGGTGTTAGTATTATTGCCTTTATAGGGTGAACCACTGAAAGAATGGTTCAGTGGACCATATAGAGTCATCAAAAGGATTGGTAAAGGAAATTATTTGATTGACTCCCTGGATCACCGGAAAAAGAATTGGCTGTGTCACATCCATATGTTGAAACAATATCACCGTCGGGAGGTGGATGAGCAAGCACAGGTATGTTAGATCGTAGGGACAGTGAAGGATGAAAGGGATAGTAAGGATGAGGCAGAAGGAGGCCTAGACAATTCTCAAATTGAACCTCCTACTATCTGGTTAGCTAATACTGAATCATTAGGGAGATTAGATACTATGCTTTCATATTTAGATGCAGAGCAACGAGAAGATCTAACAAGGCTACTCACAGCATTTAAAGGAGTCTGTAGGGATAAACCAGGATGTACAACCTTAGCCATACATGATGTGGATGGAGGAGAATTCTCTCCTATAAAACAGCATCCTTATCGCTTAAGTCCAGAGAAACTGGCCCAGGTGAAAGCAGAAATCCAATACATCTAATTGAACCCAGTCCAAGCAGCTGGAGTTCCCTAGTCATGTTACTGTCTAAGGCTGATGGTTCATTTAGATTTTGCATAAACTACAGAAAGGTTAATGCAGTAACAAAGGCAGACTCCTACCCGCTTGGAAGACTGTATTGACAGATCGGCAGTGCCATGTTTCTTACCAAAATAGATTTGTTGAAGGGATCCTGGCAAATTCCTTTCACACCCCGAGCTAAATATCAGCTTTTGTCACATTAGATGATATTTTCCAATGCTGAGTGATGCCATTCGGGTGAAAAAAATGCCCCAGCAACTTTCCAGAGACTTATGAAGCAAGTGGTAGCCAGTGTTCCTAACTGTGTGGTTTACCTTGATGATGTGCTGGCATACAGTGACACTTGGGAGGATCACTTGGAACAACTAGAAGCTCTGTTTAGAAAATTACAGTCAGCTGATTTGGTGGTAAACCTTGCCAAAAGTGAATTTGCAAAAGCAAAGTAACCTACTTACAGCATTTAGTAAGGCAAGGACATATGTTGCCAAGAACAGCAAAGGTACAAGCATTGATGGAGTTCCCTGCCCCTGACACTAAAGGAGAAATCATGAGGTTTTTAGGGATGTGTGGTTTCTACTGCAAGTTTGTACCAAATTTTAGCACTATAGCTGCTCCACTGACAGATCTGCTACAAAAAAGAAAGCCAAGGTAGTGTTGTCAGGAAAGTGCCAAGCATCTTTTGAGAGGTTGAAAGCCATTTTGATCAATGAACCAGTGTTGGGTGCCCCAAATTTCATTAAGCCCTTCAAGGTAGTAACTGATGCTATTGACCTGGGGTGTCAGTACAGTCCTGTTAAAGATGATGAATTGGGCATAGAAAGACCAGTGGGAAAAAAGCTAAATTGTCACCAAAAATGACACCAAATGAAACCCTGGCCTTACCGCTAGCTCTTAAGGACTTTAAAGTATATATCCACCACGACCACAGAGAGACACTGGTGTAATACTGATTATAACCCCCTAGCCTTTGTGGAAAAATTCAAAAACCAGAATGCCAGACTATTTCGATGGAGTTTACTATTTCAGCGATATCACTTAAAGATTATCCACATTGCACGGAAAAACAATGTAATTTATTTTTTTATTTGCTGATGCTTTGTCTAGAATTTAACCTTGCTTTGAATTATTTGAGTACAGAAATGGTACAAAGCAGAACTGTATTAGTTACAGGTAAAGAATGAATGAGAATGAGTGTGTAAATGTATTTTTTCATCTTTTTTGTGCACTCTTTGCAATGAAACACATTTACAAATGGTGTTTCATTCCTTCAAGGATGAAGGTGTTATGAAACTGCTTCCATTTTAAAGTTTTTTTTTTGAGGATTCTTGTTTTAGAATTGTGGGAATGGATTTCTTTGGAGGACTGAAGGGATTACATAGATGTTGGACTTTGCTTATTTCTAAATGTCAGTGTAAGGGCTTTAGGACTTGGTTCAAAAACAACCCTTACTGGATATCACATGTCTTAAGCTAAGTAAACAACAGGAGCCTTGGTGACTAGGGGGAGTTGTCTCCAAAGAAGTGACCTGGCAAGATTTATGGTGGTCAAGATTTGGTTTTATTTTGGATTGTTTTGAGTCAGTTGGGGGGTCAGTCTACTATGAGGGAAGACCAGTTCATCCTTTTTCCACCTCTCTGAGAAACCCTGAAAATCCAGTGTGAGCTGAAACCCCTGATGCCGCATTTCTCCTGGAAGGCCTGCCAGACTAATCCTCGATTTCACCTGAAGAGAACTGCTCCAAAAAGATTCCAGTGTCAGCCATCTACGTGTATTTGGGATGCCAGAATAAATGGACATCATTTATTATTTAAATATTATTCCACATCTTCTCCTTTGCCTTCAAAATTCAAGAATTAGCAAGTATTTGGCCAAAGTTTTTTTTTGTCCTTTTTGTAAAGCGATCTCTGCAGAGAAAACCTCTTTTTTTTTATCTGGTGAGTGTGTATGTATGTGTTGGGCTATGTTATAAGGGAACTTTCATATTTCAATTTGTGTGTTAATGCTTCGCATTTTTACTAAATATGTCTTGTTTTATAATAAATTGATAATTTTGTTGTTTATGAAAGAAAGTTGGTTAGTGGCCTTTATTCTGAAGTAAAAGTAGAGTATATAATTGGCCATATCGGTAATTGGGTAACCCTTTAAATATATGTTGTGACTTGTGGAGAGGTGGAACTAGAGAAAGACAATGCACTCCACCCATTTCAGTCTGAACAGTATATCCGAAGATGCTCCACAGTTAGGTGCATAGAAAATAGATGCTGATGCAGGAAAGGAAAGATTATTATATGTGACCAAAGGTTTGATTGCTGAACTGGGTTTTCAGGTTTAAAGGTGGGAAGAGAGAAGGAGACCATAAAACATTTAGGGAGAGAATTCCAAAAAGGCTCCAGCTCTGCTGTCAGTGATAGGGAAAAGGGAGGAGGGGATGAAGTAGAAGTTAGAGTCTGAGGAATGGAGTGTGCGTAGGAAGGAGATGAATATGGAACTGGAGGAAATTGTAGAGATAGAGCTGGAGTGAAGGATTTAAAAATGTGGACAAGGATTACGATTTTGAGGAATTTGGAATTGGAAGACAGTGTAGGTTAACGAGGACAGGGTTGATAGGTGTGTGCTGTATTTGTGCAGGTAGGATACATATCCTGCCTTGAACTGAGTTTTGGAAAAGCGAGGGTTTATAGAGGATGGAGAATGAGAGACCAGTCAGGACAGTATTGGAGTGTTTAAGGCAGGGATGAAGCGGAGCTATGTTGCAGAAGTGAAAGTTTTCAATATTTGTGATGAAGTAGATGTGCCTGATTCAGCCTGAGACAGTGGTGTTAATCCCTCTTTAAAAAGTCACAGATATCATGTATTAAGATATGAGCCACGCAGAATATAACATTGCATGGCAAAAAAAGACATGGATGCTTCACAAAAGACAGAGCAAAGAAATTTCTGCCTCTACCCAAAGAAAATTATGTTCGATCCTATGTAAGTGGAACACCAATATTTTCAGGACAAATCAATCTAAATCTGAATTGTGCTGAAATGGGATATTGTGGTGATGTAATCCTTCTAGATACCTAGCTGAGAGCAACTAAATTGGCTCTTAAGCAGTGGCAAGGGAATTGAGTGACAGATAGCCCTAGGACATAACCATCTGGGTATGAAGCAGATGCTCTACCCTCTGCCCTACCAGCCATTTAAAGAAGATAATTTCAGTAATTTCTGTCAAGATAATTCACTTCAAATTATTATTGTTCAATATTAAAAGTAGAATTATGGAAATGCAAATTCAAAACATCTCAATCTGGAGTATCCTCTGCATAAACATAAAAATGAATTATGTTTAGTTTTATTTGTGTTTATTTTGGTGCTGTGATGTTACTGCAGTCTTCAATAATTAATGACAAAATATCCATTGTGTAGCATTATTTTTCTGACCAATATTAATTATTCAGCACCATTTTGTCAGCTTTGATGCTGGAGAAGTAGAGTTGATAGAAAACATGACTGTCACATACACTGACAAATGTAATTGTTATGTAAGAGCCACGTACAAAATTTTAAAGGTGTTATAGGGTGATATTTATTCTAGTTTCCCTAATTAAAATTGCAATTGAAAGTTCAGCCTAACTCTCTTCCACTGGTGAACCAGCTCCACAGGAAAATCCAATCTATTTTGTGGAAAACACTTTTTTTAAGCACTTTTGATGAACTTGAGGGAAGTAAAGGTAGAAATTGGGGAGGCTCTAGCCACTATCTTCCAATTCGTCTTAGATATGGCAGTGTTACCACAGGACTGTAGGGTTGCCAATGTTACAGCCCTGTTCAAAAAAGGGGAAAGGGATAAACTCAGCACCTATAGTCCAATCAGCCCAACTTTTAGCGACATCGCTCATGTACTAATCTAGCTTCCCTTTATATACATTTATACTATTCCCTCAATCACTCCATGTGGTAGCAAGTTCCACATATTGTCACTGGTCTATGAGTAAAGATGTTGCCCCTGAATGCCTTATTGGATTGTATAGTAACTCTCTTACATTGATGGGCCCTAGTACATATTATATTGATGGCCCCTAGTTTTAGACTCCCCTTCAAGAGAACGTATCTTCTGTATATTTACCCACTCAAACCCCTTCATAATTTTAAAGACCTCTATCAGGTCACCACTTTTCTAGAGAAAAGAGCTCCAGCTTGTTCAAACTTTCCTGATAGTTGTACCCTTTCAGTTTTAGTATTATCCTTATGAACCCTTTTTTTGTAATTTCTCTAGTCCTTCTATAACCTATCTATAATAAAGAGAGGGTAAAAAATGTATTTTCCTTCATTGTTTAACAAAGTGAGCTGGAGCTCTTATGAAACTGTTCTGATGAACATAAGTGTCATGATTTAAAGGTCATTTCTGTGAAGGATTGAAATGAGAAAGTTCAAAGATCCAGGTACAATCTAGTAAAGTAAACAGTAAATGAATGTGTGTTTGCAATCTAATGGTTATGGTCAGCATACAAACATATGAATTAGGAGCAGTAGGCCACTCGGCTCCTCGAGCCTGTTCTGCCATTCAATAAGTTCATGGCTGAATTGATTTTGCCACATTATCACCTACCTCCAATAACCTTTCACCCCCTTGCTTAGCAAGAATCTATCTATCTCTGCCTTAAACATATTCAAAGACTCTGCTTCCACCGCCTTTTGAGGAAGACAGTTCCAAAGACTCACAAACCTCGAAAGAAAAAATTTCTCCTCATCTCTGTCTTAAATGGGCGACCCCTTATTTTTAAACAGTGACCCCTAGTTCTAGATTCCCCCACAAGGGGAAACATCCTTTCCACATCAGGATCTTATATGTTTCAATCAAGTCACCTCTTACTCTTCTAACTTCCAGCAGATACAAGCCTAGCCTGTCCAATTTTTCCTCATAATATAGCCCACCCATTCCAGGTCTCAGTCTAGTAAACCTTCTTTGAACTGCTTCCAACACATTTACATCCTTCCTTAAATAAGGAGACCAATACTGTACACAGTACTCCAGATGTGGTCTCAACAATGCCCTGTATAGCTGAAGCATAACCTCCCTACTTTGGATTCAATTCTCCTCGCGATAAACGATAACATTCTATTTGCTTTCCTAATTACGTGCTGTACCTGCATACTTTTGCGATTCATGCACTAGGACACCCAGATCCCTCTGGATCTCAGAGCTCTGCAATCTCTCACCATTTAGATAATATGCTTCTTTGTTATTCTTCCTGCCAAAATGGACAACTTCACATTTTCCCACATGATACTCCATCTGCCAGATTTTTGCCCACTCACTTAACCTATCTCTATCCCTTTGTAGCCTCCTTATGTCCTCTTCACAACCTATTTTCCTACCTACCTTTGTGTCATCAGCAAATTTAGTAACCATACTTTTGGTCTCTTCATCTAAGTCATTTATATAAATTGTAAAAAGTTAAGGCCCCAGCACAGATCCCTGTGGCACACCACTCATTACATATTGCCAACCAGAAAATGATCCAATTATGCCTACTCTCTGTTTCCTGTTAGTTAGCCAATCTTCTGTCCATGCCAATATGTTACCCCCTACACCATGAGCTTTTATCTTTTGCAATAACCTTTGATGTAGCACCTTATTAAATGCCTTCTGGAAATCTAAGTACAATACATCCACCAATTTCCGTTCATCCACAGCACATGTAACTCCCTCAAAGAACTCCAATAAATTGGTTAAACATGATTTCCCTTTCACAAAACCATGTTGATTCTGCCTGATTACTTTCAATTTTCTAAATGCCCTGCTATAACGTCTTTAACATAACATTAACATAAGCTTCTAACATTTTCCCTGAGAGATAAATGGCCTGTAGTTTCCTGTTTTCTGTCTTCCTCCCTTTTTGAATAAAGGAGTTACTGCACATTGCATTAACAGTGCAAGATAACTGAATGTTTTACACTATCAAGCCTTCAATCATCTGAGTACAATGTAGAATTTTAACAGTCAACTGCTGCGATCCAAAGGCTTTCCAATTATTTACTGTCTATGAGAAAATAAATGCATTCTTCAAAGAGATTTCACTTGGTAATCTATGGTAGCATTACGAACTTAACGATTTACTACATTCTGAATGCCTGAACATATTTAGAGTTTTGAAAGGGTTTGAATTTGATGCAATAAATAACACCTTCTGTAACTAAAAACAGGTGCTTATATGCTGGTAATCTAATTTTGCAGCTGTAATTGAAATCTGCTTGTATGAGAGGTTTACTGACTTTTTTCAACACCACCATCTGTAGCTGAGGTTAAGCATTTTATTGTCCACATGCTTTTATTTATTCTCAAGACAAAAATAAGGAAGGGTTGGCAGGGGAAAAGGTGGTGAGGGGAGGAGAGGAAAGGAAAACGAAAAATGTACAGTCAAAGAAAATCGATCTAATGGTTATAATGCTGATTACCCAACCAGATGATTGGGCTCAAGACCAAGGTATTTTTGTCACTTAAATATCCCTGTAAAGTTAGGCCGTATCACCAATTCTTGTTCAGGCTTTGAAAACCAGTGCCCCACAACACTGGAGCGATGCACTTGTAGCTGACAGAAAACTGATGTTCCACCATGAGTCCCAGTTATTTGTCAATCAATATGCAGCTCTGGGAATGTGTTGGACATGTTGGCGAGTTAAGAGTTGATGATCAAATTGATCTGTATAACTGTAAGTGGTCATAGAACAACAGGCTTATAAGGATAAACAGGAAAACAGTGGGATGCTGATGAGAAGGACAGATGGATTATGCTCTGCTCCAAATGTTTAGTTTAGTTTAGAGATACAGCACTGAAACAGGCCCTTCGGCCCACCGAGTCTGTGCCGACCATCAACCACCCATTTATACTAATCCTACACTAATCCCATATTCCTACCACATCCCCACCTGTCCCTATATTTCCCTACCACCTACCTATACTAGGGGCAATTTATAATGGCCAATTTACCTATCAACCTGCAAGTCTTTGGCATGTGGGAGGAAACCGGAGCACCCGGAGGAAACCCACGCAGACACAGGGAGAACTTGCAAACTCCACACAGGCAGTACCCAGTATTGAACCCGGGTCGCTGGAGCTGTGAGACTGCAGTGCTAACCACTGCGCCACTGTGCCGCCCCTGTCTGATTATTATTTATCAGGAAATAGTGACAGGGGTGACATCGGCTCTTATGACCAGGTGAGAAAGGGGTCTAGGGTTCCCTCTCAGCCTTCACCTGGTCTTACCGTAAAAGGGTTTAACTTTAAACACACTTTTTTTTTTTAGCTCCCCCTTAGTGAATCCTTGTTCACTAACTTCCAATTATAAGGCAAAGAAACTAGCCAAACAGGTTTTCCTCGGTTTAAAGAAAAAAGGTTGAACTTTATTAAACTTAAACTCTAATTCGGTTAACGCCTACGGATATGTGACGCATCCATGATAGCATGCAAAAATGCAGATAGAGACAGAAAAGAGCAGAAGAAATAAAGTGGAAAAGTTTGAGGCAATATCTGAAGATGGTTTTGGTTACTGTTCTTCGAGCTCGCTGTAAAGTCCTTGATTGCAGGTAGGTCATGCTTTTCGTTGGGGCTCAGTATTCTTCTTAAATCTTGTTCGATGCAGGAGACTTTTCTCTTTTGAAATTCATGTGTCCTCAGTGAGTCCAGAGACTTGTGAGAAAGAGATGGGAGAAGACAGGAGAGATCTTCTCACTCCAGGAGCAAACAGTCTTTCCTAAGTTTAAAAACTCTGTGGCTACTTCAAAAAAAAACCCTGCACCAGCCAGTTAGTCATGTGATGAGCTGGTTTAACCAGTCCTGGCTTTTGTGTATTGTATCACCTTAGCAGTCTCTGGAATACTCTACCTTACACATTCAATGTCTGGTGATCAAAATCCATTGTGGGTTGAATGTGTCAGGGAATGGTCCTTTTGTCTCCACAAGCACTGTCTGTTAGTCTGTAAATGTTTTTCAGCTAAGTGCCTGATAACTCTTGTAACAGGCCTTCTCTTCTTCCCAGAAAGTTTAAAATCAATGTTCATATGACAAAATTAATATGCCTCATTCATAGCAGGTGGGGGCCTGCATGACATCGACCATGAGTCATTACTGTTTAGTGACCAGTATAATAGACAAAGGTAAAGGGATAAATTAATATAAAGAGGTATAGAGTAGATGTTTAAGTAAATAAACTGTATTTTGAAAAGATCAGATAAGTCCTGAGGTCTTATCTGTGAAATGTACATTTTAAACTAGGCATGTAAGGGATGTATTAAGAGGATGGATTTTTTCCCATGATATTGGAGAGCTCAAAAGATGGAAGAAGTTCAATAACATTCCTTTGTACTATATAGATTAATCAGCTGCGTTGTACATGAACAAAATCTGTCTGTATACTCTACTATCAAGTGCCTGGGATGTTCTATTCCGTAAAACCAGTTAGTGAAGGATAGAACTGGAGCCAATCTTTACACACTTTGTATTTATTTACAGAGTTACACATTACGAGCATACACCTCCTAACCGAAACACTACAGTTTTAGTCTGTGTCTATTTATCAGGGCTCAAGTAAATTTTTAGTTAATGCGCACTACCTGCATACAATTAAAGACAATTAATATGCAATTAACAGATTCGTTTCTCTATTCAAGTAAAAATTAAAGCTAACATGCACAACCAAAATGTTAAAACAAAGTAAATCCAAAACCTTCATATTCTCTACAAAGCATTATATTGTGAGATACCCCACTTCTAGAACCCCTAAGAATTTCTTTGGCCATGCATTCCATTTTGTAAAACAATCAGATAGTTGATGACTTGCATCCATCCATTTTTCTTCCAAGATTTCTTTTCTCTCCAGAATTTGTTTGAAGCCAGCAAGATCAAGCCATAACCTTTTTGTAATCACACTTTTCGTAGTGTACGCATTATCCCATAATGAACAATTATCTGCATAACATTCAATGGGTCTACTATCTTCAGTATGCCACTTGTACAGAACCTCACTTAAAATATTTGACAAATAGAATCCCATATCCACTGCCTCCATAAGAGCCAGTGCTTCACCAGTTAAAGTACTTTTAAAAACCCTTTTTATTTTCTTAGCTTACCAAGCTAAAAGACAATATTTCTCATTTTCACCCATAAGAAGTATTATGAAATCAGATGCACTGTAATACCCATCAAGAAGATTAGCATGTGAAGTATCACTAAAAATGACTAGTTTCATGATGTTTAGTTTAGAGATACAGCACTGAAACAGGCCCTGCAGCCCACCGAGTCTGTGCCGCCCATCAACCACCCATTTATACTAACCCTATACTAATTCCATATACCACATCCCCACCTGTCCCTATATTTTCCTACCACCTACCTATACTAGGGGCAATTTATAATGGCCATTTACCTATCAACCTGCAAGTCTTTGGCATGTGGGAGGAAACCGGAGCACCCGGAGGAAACCCACGCAGACACAGGGAGAACTTGCAAACTCCACACAGGCAGTACCCAGAATTGAACCCGGGTCACTGGAGCTGTGAGGCTGCGGTGCTAACCACTGCGCCACTGTGCCGCCCATGTTCTTAGGGTCACCTAAGGATGGGAACCTAAGTACACATTTCTGCAGATTTAATGTTTTATTTGCCCTTAACATTCTCTACTTTCAGACATTACATCATAGTACTTAACTTCAGTACATCAAAATTAGCATTTGGTCTAGTCTGAATGCCCAACTAGTTCAACGAACTAATCAAACTTCACAACTGCTCTGTCTCTTCTTTAGATATAACATCAGCTTTCTGTGATAACCTAGCATGATTAACCGGGATGGGAGTAACACTCTCTAAATGGAATTGCTGATTTAAAGTTATTCCAGACCTGACCAATATACAAATCCCACAAGCCTGACTCCCAATTTTAAATTCTACTCTCATCCTATGAATAACATATTTCTCAAATTCCACAGTACCACCCCTTAAGAAATCATCACCATGCATCATGAAAATGCATGAAAATTTCCCTTTATGATGCTAATAAAACATTGTGGGATCTGCTTTTAGTTGGTCACAACCTATTTTCAGCAAAACAGATCTCACCAAAATTTACTACACCCTGGAAGCATCATTCAGGCAATGGACCCATTTGTTTAGTTCCCACAGTTTTCCTTCTGCATCTGCTGCCTCTTTCTCTCTCCGAAAAGTATGGTCCTGCAGAAACACAGCTTTTATGTTAATTGATCTACACTCCCATGAATATGTTGCCAAAAGAGTTAACAAGATTTTCAAAATTACTTTTCCAGCTCTGGGAGAGTCCACTCTAACATCCATATTACCAAGTTGTTCTTCAAAACCCCTGGCAACTAGCCTCACTTTAGCCTTATAAGTCCCATCTGCAAATATTATTTCAGAACAAATCCAGCTTTGTGGCAAGGCTGGTTGCTCCTTATCTGGTACTTCAGAATAAAATCCAAACTCTCTCCAACTATCTAACTCCCTTTGTTTTGCCTCTCTTATTAGTTTATCGGCAGCCACCAAAACTTCACAATCATGAGGACTTCTACATTTAGTTCTGTTAAGTGACTATTCTGTGGCCTTAATTTCATTGTCTAAGCTATTCAAGCTATGGCCACTACTTGCACTTTTATGTCTGTCAGGACTACTACTGCAAGATTACCATTTTGTACTATGGAAGGGTCTTTCTCTGGTATGGGAGGTGGTGGCATATTGGTAATGTCACTGGACCAATAATCCTGATGCCTAGCCTAATGCTCTGGGGACATGGGTTCGAATCTCATCCTATTCTGCCACTCCATGAACCTTTCTTCTTGGCCATCATCCTGAACATTCAACCAATATTTAAACTTGCCACTAGTTTTTCCTGCACGTCTCACAGTTGTCATATCCCTCCATTCACTAGACCCCTATGGAAAGTCACCCGAGTACTCACTCTGGGCAAATGCCCTTTGGATGCGATAACTCTGTCCTGTGCATCAAGATCACTCGCATTACCACTATTCAACCCTTGATCTACTGCATTCTGTTCCTCAGGGCCTTCATCGCAAAACACATGAGCACTTGAGGTACAAGTGCCTCGTTTACTTCTATCAGCTGCTCAGAGTCTGAGATTTTGTAATTATTTCTGATTATTCATGAGGAATGAACCTTAACAGTTTGACTGTCATGTTTGAGAAATACTGTCTTACCTCACTACCCTATTAGGGCCTTCCACTGCTCCCAGAATTGCCGGCCCTCTGAGTGTTTTCTCAGCAGTGACTCTGTAATGAAAACAGCTTGCAGTAGTGAACAGGTTTCTTTAGCTTGAATAGCCCTTTTGACCTTTGCAATGCATGCTGGTGCAGTACTTGTAATCTGCTGGAGGACAGATTGATGGACTGCTGTGGGAGCCTGCAAGCCCCTTTGAGCACTGCTATTATCAGCTATAATGGCAGCAGTCTAAGCCTGCATGGCAACAAGCTGAGATTTCAGGACCTCAGACTGAGCTTCAGCACTCAGACATTGCATGAATTCTACTTGTGCTGCAATAGAAACTGAGACATCAGCGATCAGATGCTGCATATTGTTTGGGTTTGCAAATATCCTCATGGAGTTGGCCCCCACTTCGATGCCGGAAAGGATGGGCTCCAAGCTTTGCATGAAAATCTGTGCTAAATTGGAGCTGGACTTCTCCATGCTCCTTGACGGTCCCTGGCAGGCCTGCCAATGCACCAAGCATTTTTGTTTGCATGCCCATCAGCCTTTCTCTATACACTGCCTCATCTGAGACCTTTGCAGCAGAACTCATGTGTGACCTCACCCTCCCGCGAGATGGCACCTACACAAACCCTCCCCCCCCCCAGCCTGCTTCCAGCCCACTCATGCCCAGTGACTCACCAGGTGCAGAACCTGCCTCAATGCTACCCTCTAAAGTTCATGCAGTTCCAGTAAATAAGCTGGTGGCTCCGATTGTCAGATCGAGTGATGGTGTTTCTTCCACTTCAGTCTGTTCTCCCACCTAGAGCTTCAGCCTCCCACATCACTAGCTGGCTAGGGGGCTGTTCTTGGATATCTAAAAGCATAAATGCACAAAGACAGGTTTAGTCTGAGGGAAGAGGTGGGGGGGGTGGGGTGGTGGCAAAGCAAGAGGTGAATTGTTATACCAACTACATCATAATAGATAGCGGGATGAGGGTGAAGTGAGATTTGAGAGGTTCTTTAGTTAGGAACATACTGCCATTCTCGATGGTTGCAGCATCACCACTAAAACTCAGTGATAGCTGCTCCAATTATTCCCAGCACCATGGGGGTGAGCACATGTAGCCGTGTGTGCCAATGCAGCCTATTATTGGCCAACCTATCCTGCAAAAGAGAGGGAACTGTGTCAGTGAGTGTGTTTAATGTGCTTGGGTGATGCCATGGTGGTACAACAGGTAGTGTACAAAAGCTGTGAGATGTGAGTGTGTAGCTTCCAGCATGGGAGGTGAAGCTATGTTGAATACAAAAGTCAACTAATCACCCTTGTGCATTCCTTTAGTTCCTGTTTTCCATGTGTCTTTGCCTGTCCTAGTGCTCCTACACATTGCTACCCCAGTGACTACAGTATGGCTGGCGGAGACTGCTGACTTTCACTGCAAGGGTTACAGGATGCTCTTGAGCAGCTCTGGGTCTTGAGGGCCCAACTTTGGACAGCATAAATGCTGTCATCATGAGAGAGGGCAGCAGGTTTGGGTTCCACTGATCCACTGCCACTCCCACTGGGGTGGCACCTCCATGATCCTAGTAATCCGTTGGAGCACAGATTGATTTACTGCCACGAGAGCCAGAATGCCCCTTGGAGCACTAAGATCTGCAGCCATGGTGGCATCAGTCTGAGCCTGCATGGCAGTAAGCATGGATCTCCTGACCTATGGCTGAGCTTCCACTGAAGCTCTGAAATATTGGATGGCTTCTGTCTGTGTGTCTGCAAGTGTCGTCTTGGAGTTGGCTAGCACCTCTGCGCTGGAAAGGATGGGCTCGGAGCTCCATGCAAAGCCCTGTGCCACATTGAGTCGGACTCCCCAAGCTCCTTGACAGTGACAGGAGCCTGTCTGGCAGGCCTGTCAATGCACAAACATCTCTGTGTGCAGCATCAGTGTTTTTCTATTGGCCGCCCCATCAAAGTCCTCACTGTATCATCTGCAGCAGAACTCATCTGCGACCTCACCCTATGATGAGCTGGAACATGAGCTACCCATTTCCCCCGACCTGTCTGTAGCCCACTCATGCCTGGTGACTCACGTCATGCAGATTTCAACTCTATACTAACCTCTAAAGTTCACAGATTGTCAGTGACTGAGGTGATGGCTGCAAGTGTCAGATCAAGTGACGGAGCATCTTCATCAGTAGTGTGATATTGCTCTTAGCCATCCTTCTGAGGCTGCTTTGGCTGGGCAGGTAGCAGTTCTTGGGTATCTGAAAGCAGAAAATCAGAAAGGGAAGGTTGGTGTGAGGGAAAAAGGTTGGGTGAATATCAAGAGGTCTATTGTCACACCATCTGCAGCTTGCACTTCATGCCAAATAGCAGGATGAGATTGGGGTGTGAGTTGAGAAGGGGTCTAAGGCAGGAACATACCATCATCCTCAATACTCTCAATAACGCAGAATACAACGGGCTCTGTTGTAGCTGTCCCCCGATGCAGAGCACCATCTTCTCCGTAGGCCTCAGAGGATGCTGGTGTGCAAGTCCCCCCCCACTGGTTCTGCTCTGCTCCCTCTCTTGCAAGACAGAAGGCAAAATGCTAGTGATTCTGTTGAACTGTGTTTGGGTGAAGTACCTGCTCTAGCTGAATAGCTGGAGGTATGTGGAGGCAGCAAGAGGTGGGTGTGAGGTTAGCATCATTGGAAGGTTTGTGAGGGTGAAGTGAAGCATCTGAATGTTAGGTCTGATTTGTGACTTTTATGGACAGCTAATGGGTGAATGATGAAGGTATGGTGCATTGAGTAACATGAGATGTAGATGGAGTGGTGGGTAGGAGATGTCATGTGAAGATATATTCACTGACCTTGACCACCCGTGCAAGATCATTCTTGCGGCACTGCTGCCATTTCCTCGGGGCCAGACTCTGGGCATTGATCTCCCTTGCTACCTGCTGCCATATCCATCGGTGGGTGTTCCTTAAGGGTCTCTTGGTCCCCTGTGGAAACATGGCCTCTCTCCTCCTATTGACCTCCAGCACTGTATCTGTGAAGCTTCAAACCCTCTCTCTTCCCTGGTACTTCATTTATTTTGTTTCTTCTGGCAGCCAATTGCACTACTAGCAGTGCATCTCCCCTTTAAGAGGGACAGACTGCCTTTCAGAACTGGAGGCTAGCTAGAACATGTGCTGGCCTCGCATGCTGTTAGGCTTCCTGTTGAGTATTCAGCCAGCTAGCAACATGGGTCACATTCATCTGAATGTTGCAATCATAGAAATGAGGAGGCAGCATGAAATTTGCATGCTGCTTCCCTCAACAGAACCAGGAGGGGGTAGATCACGAATCGCTACCACTGCACACGAAAATGGGTACAGTTCAATATTTAGCCTGTCATTATTTTAACTTGTTAAATATTTAATATAGCAAAAGCTCTGTGTCTTCCAGCCTCTTTCTCTTCCTGCATGGCTGACATGTACTTTCCTCTTACTCAGTTATTGCTTATGATTCATTCTGCTAGTCTCTCCTCACTTCCATCTGTTCGCTATTCTATATGTCTCTGAAGGTCTCTGTATGCCTTTCATGCTTATTCACTTTCTATCGCTTACCTGTTTTAAGGCTTGGGTTATGCAGCAACTGGCTTTGTGTAGGAAGTAGGTACTGGAATCTCGTGGTGAGATGGCATCTGAGAGGTGCTACAACACACACAGATAAGAGGAAATGTGTTCCTGGGAATGGATTACAGCTGGGATGAAGTAATAGGTTGAGGTGATGCATTGGAGCGAATTGACAGAGGAGGACGTCAGGGAATGAATGTGGAGAGGTTGAAGCAATGGTTTTGGAAGGGGTCACGGTGCAAGCCAGGGAGGATCCAGGTGGTTAGGAGTCTGCAAGAACTTGGAATCTATGATGTGTGGTTGATCAGGGAGGGGGTTGAATGTGGAGGACATGTCAGGGAACACTAGAAGAGCTTGGTGTCAGAGCAGTGGGTTGAGTTGTGGATTGTTGAGGATGTACTGTGGGAGGCTGGGATATGGGAGCACTGAGGAGAAAATAGGGTTTGGGAGCAAATGGAGTGTATAGGACCTGACAGCATTGAGCACAAGTTGATTTCTGGGAGTACTGAGGAAGAGAATTGAAGTTGGAAGATACAGAGGCAGCTGAAGATGAAAATTGGGGACAACCTCCAAGTATTCTAATGTTTTTATTATGCATAACTGCCTTTGTACTTCTTCTTTGACTCTAAATTCACATAATTTCCTTCATAAATACCCAGATTGTTTTCATGATCCTAAATTGGGAGACCCAGGTTCAGAATTGATTGGGTTTGGGAAGGTAACATTGGCCTGAAACTCAGAAAATATGGAGGGAACTTATGGGAGGTAATAGTGTTGTAGAGAACAGGTGAGTGGCACTGCAGAGAAGGCACAAGCAAAGAGCATATAAAAACATTTGGGTCTACTATAGGATGTTTTACATAGGGTGGATGTGCGATTAAAATGTAGCCCTGTGATGGTGAAGACCACATTGGTTCATTGTAGTAGCCCAAAAAACAAATTGGGATGGAAGGTCCTGTTGTAGAGAGCAACATCTTTAAAAAGGAGCAAAACCAAAGTCTCAAGTCCTGGAGAGCAGACCTCTGCGGATAAAACTTGCTGGATGGATTTCCAGCAGGACATGATAATTTCAGGAGTGAGGTTCACTGTTTAAGCTCTTATGTGGTCAATGTGCATGTGGTCAACCAACTGGCTGCTCTAAGAAATTGGGAAAAAAGTTATGTAATTTGTGGTAGCTGCTTGTTCCAGATTGGTAGCATTGAAAGAAATTTGAGTGATCAAATTGGTTGCTTTTCTTTTGATTGCTGGTTTCTGATGAGTAGCTTTTCCTGCGTGTTACACATTCAAGCCCATCAGCATTATTAACAACAGATAGTGAACTAATTGGAAAAACAGGATAGATACTTTTTCATGCTATGTACACATTTAATGTGGAATGCACGCTCTAAGGAAGGCTGTAAAGTGTATATACACCTTCATTGCAGTGCATTCCTAAATTGTAATAACAATCAGAGCACGGCTGCTTATAATATATAGCTTACAAACATCAACTTTATTTTTGAGACTCAAGAACTTTTCCAATTATGGTGTCCAAGGATGTATGTTTTGAAGGCTTAAGTACATGCCAGTGAAATTTGCAAGATGAATATGTAAGAGTACAATTACAATATATTTGCATCATGCTTTGAATATATTGCTCTGGGAATGATTAAAATCTGCAAAGCTGTGCAAGCTAAATCACAAACATTTTGGTGTCTAATGAACACAAACATTCTACACTGAGGAAAAGTTTAATGATTATTTGAATTATTTGACAATTCCTTAATTTTGTCTGATAAAATGGCAGAAACTGGTCACAAGAATAGATTGTTTTGGCTGCAATCCATCATCGGTGACACAGGGAGGTCTGAGCATGTGACTGTGTAATTAAGGTTAGTTATCTGCAACCATTTATATAACTCTTCAATATCCGGCTACAGAACTCTTGCAACTCGCGACACATCGAATCACAGTGGCAGTTGTAAAATACTGCCTCCACGCAGCACATAAGGAGCATTGTGTCACACAGAGGTTAATGATCTTGTTTCATTGTTCTGTACTTGGGGATTTCAGCTGCACTGCCCGAGTTGTGAATTCTCCAGTCACACACAGGGCAGGCATAATGCCAGATTTCTGGAGAACAGGGTGGACTGAGACAAAGAATCACTACAGAAAGGCAGGAAAATAAAGTAATTTAATATATCAAATGTCTAGTAATTGTTTCCACCTTGGGCTTAAATCCAAATGCAAAAGCTCATCAGATTTATTCTAGGCCAGGACCGAGATGAAATATGCAAGACTGCCCAGTACTGTGAATCGGTCTGTGTTGATAGCTGCAATTGTGCTATAGCAGGATATTAAAGAGTTTTACAGACGGTTGCACATAACTAACCTTAATTAAACAGTCACATGCTGAGACCTCCGTGTGGCACTGAAGATGTATTGCAGCAAAAACAATATGTTAATGTGAGCAGTTTATGCAATTTATCAGGCAAAATTAAGTAAGTGTTAATGCAAGTAGAAGTTGCTAACGAACTGTGTAAATGACCCAAGATCGAGTGATTTGTCTCTTCCACTGGCTGAGTGACATTCAAATAATATCTAATGCAGCCCAATCACTCCCACAGTTATCCTCACCTCATCACCTCCAGAAAATAAAGCAATCAAAGGACCTTTTAACAAATGGAGCTATTTTTACAAAAAAACAAAAAATGCTGGAAACATCGGCCAGGATTCTATGCGTCCCTGGGAGGCGGGATAGGAGGCAGTAAAATCGCAGGGAGCCTCATCATGATGGCTCCCCACCACAGGGACATTTTCCAAGTGACAGGACCAGAAGTGGAGAGGCTGCCCACTCCAAGAAGGTGGGCAATCAATTACCATAATTAAAGGCTATTTTATGATGCTGTCGGCATTTTGCCGATGGTGAGGCAATCACCCCACTGTGTGGGGAGGCTGCCAGCTAAATGCAGATAGTTCCCCTGCAGCAGCCCGGGGGACCAGGCTCAATGTCTGAAAGATGACCACAGCCCCCTTGGGCCTCAAAGATCTCGCTGGAGGGTTTCCCCTCCGATACTCAGCCACTTGAATTCTTTTTTTTAAACTTACTTGTCCAAGCTCCCACAGCAACCACTCTGCTAAGGCTTCAGAGCTGCCAGCCCTCTAATTGGTCCGGCAGCATTAGGAGCCTGCTCACCATCCTTAATTGGTAAAATTGCCGAGGCGGTCTTGCTGCCAGCAGGTGTGTGCACAGGACTCGCTTTTTACCATGATGTCAGGGTGTTGCGCCTTTGGTAGAATTCAGACCCTCAAAAAGGTCATGCAGCACCTGTGGAGAGAACAGACAGATGTAGAACCAAAACAAAAACAAGAAATGCTGGATTCACTCAGCAGGTCTGGCAGCATCTGTGGAAAGAGAAGCAGAGTTAACGTTTCGGGTCAGTGACCCTTCTTCGGACAGATGTAGATCTTTCATCAAAACTGCAGGATACTACAGATAAAAACATAAAAAGGGAAGAGAACGGTGGTGGGTGGAGGGAGAGACACACACAAAGGAAGAATTAAAATGATCAGTAAAGTGCTTAAGTGGAAAATAGAAAAGCGCCAACAATATAAGTGATATTAGCATGAAACAATAGGAGGCATGATGAGAAAGATCAGAGAAACTAAAGATATTTATGAGACACAGAATATGTGGTGGGGGCAAAGCTAGTAGAAATGGAAGCACAAAAAAAACAGGCAATCACCACTTCAGCATGGTGCTCCAACTGAGCAGCGGCAAATAATGAATATCTCTGCACAAGTTCAAAAGGATCTTGACGCGCTCCATTAGTGGGTGGAGAAATGCAATTTAATACAGCTAAAAGTACGATTATGACATTTAGTCATGGGAATGTTGCTGTGGATTATGTGCTGAAGGGGAATATATTTGAGGTACACTTCATCACATTACAAGTCATTGTTCTACTTATTTTCTATTTTCCACTTAAGTACTTTACTAATCATTCTAATTCTTCTCTTGTGTGTGTGGTTTTCTCCCTTCCCCTTCCCTTTGTCCTGTTCATGTGGAATAATCTGTGGTTCTGATGAAGTGTCCACACCTGAAATGTCAATGTGTCTGTACTCTCCACAGATGTTGCCTGACCTGCAAAGTGATTCCAGTATTTCTGTTTCTTATTTCAGATTTCCAGGGCAGAATTTTCACTTCAAAGACAGGAAATAGGGTTGGGTCTGTTTCCAGGTTCCGAACCCATCCCTGGTGAGAATCAGTCACTGACCTGGAATTTTGACCAGGGCACCCTTAATTGGCATGGAGACAGGTTCCCTGTCCAACTAAGGGCAGCAAGTAACTCTTGAAGCTGGAGGGCCAATCAGAGACCTTCCAGCTTGAGAGAGGCCCAGCAGGCTGCAGTAAAGGGTAAGTAATTGAAAGGGCGCTTCAATATGAAGGTGCTGTCTCTTCAGCTTTTTTAAAAATTCAAATGAAATATAGAAAAAGCAGCCAAGCCACCAATATGGGTGGGGGAGGGGAAAACCCTCTACAGTGTGGCCTTTGGCTGCACCATCACCCATGCAAGCAGGGAGGGCCTGTAGGGCTGCCTGGTGTGCTGGCCCCCAATCTAGCCTGCCACTGGTGCCAGCCTTCAGGCTGTTAAACTGCACCCCCACCCACCCCGCCCCCCTCCCCCCACCCTCCCCACCCCCATCACCCACTCTGATAGAGACATTATGCTGAAATCTTCTAAGTGCTGAGATATTTTAAAGTACTATAAATAAACATGTTGATGATTTAGAAGTAGTGTCATATCTGCATTGTTCTGAGACAAATCAGATATATAAAATATCCAGCAAACTGTTGAAGGACAATTGCCTTGCTTGTATCAACAAGAACAGAAACTCATATGTGTATAGCGCCTTTAACGTTATTAAACATCCAAAGGTGCTTCACAGAAGCGATATAAAACAAAATTTGACACCGAGCTATTTAAGGAGATATTAGATCAGATTACCAAAAGCATAGTCAAAGAGGTAGGTTTTCAGGAGTGTCTTAAAGGAAGAAAGTGAGATAGAGAAGCAGAGAGATGTGGGGAGAGTATGCCAGAGATTGGAGCCTAGGCAACTGAAGGCTCCACCACCAATAGTGGAGTGATGAAAATCAGGGCTGCTCAGGAGGCGAGAATAAGATAAGCGCAGATACCTGAGGGTTGTGGAGCTGGAGGAGACTAGAGACCGGGAAGAATGAAACTGTGGAGGGATTTGAAAATAAGGATGAGAATTTTTAAATCAATGCGTTGCTTGATCGGGAGCCAATGTAGGTCAGCGAGCATAGGGATGATAGGGGAATGGGACTTGGTGTGAGTTTAGACACGAGAAGTCTTGGAGGACCTGAAGTTTACAGAGGGTAGAAAGTGGGAGAAAAGCCAGGAATGCGTTGCAATAGTCAAGTCTAAAGATAACAAAGGCATGAAAGCAGCAGATAAGCTGAGACAAGGGTGCAGTCAGGCAATGTTAGAGATGGAAATAGATGGTTATGCCACAAAAATGTGGGCGGAAGCTCATCTTGGGGTTAAATATGACTCCGAGGTGGTTGCTGCCACCTACACATTTAATACATTAAAATTGTACTGGCTCGTACTTTCTGGTTTAGGAAATCCAAGTCACAACCAAGTACTTGAAATCAGGTTCTGCCAGGCTGCAGTCAGTTTGATTTTTTTTTTATTTATTTGTCCTTGGGATGTGAGCATCACTGGCAAGGTCAACATTTATTGCCTGTCTCTAGAACTGTAGTCCATATGGTGTAGGACACCCACAGTGCTGTTCTGAAGGGAATTCCAGCATTTAGACCCACCAACAGTGAAGAAACGGTGATGTAGTTCCAAGTCAGGATGGAGTGTGGCTTGGAGGGAAATTTGGGGACGGTGGCATTCCTATGTGTCTGCTGCCCTTGTCCTTCGAGGTGGGAGATGTCATGGGTTTGGAAGATGCTGTCAAAGGAAGCTTGGTGAGTTGCTGCAGTGCGTGTTGTAGATGGTATACACTGCTGCCACTAGGCATTAATGGTGAAGGGAGTGAATATTTAAGGTAATGGATGGGGTGCCGATCAAGCGGCTGCTTGTCTTGGATGCTGTTGAGCTTCTTCAGTGTTGTTGGAACTGTACTCATCCAGGGAAATGGAGAGTATTCCATCACATTCTTCACTTGTGCCTTATAGATGGCAGACAGGCTTTGGAGAGACAGGAGGCGAGTTACTTGCCAGAGAATTCCCAGCCTCTGACTTGTTTTTGTAGCCGCAGTATTTAAATGGCTGGTCCAGTTAGGTTTCTAGTCAATGGTGACCCCCAGGATGTTGTTGATGTGAAATTCAGTGTCAGGATGCCATTGAATATCAAGGGGAGATGGTGAATTTCTCTCTTGTTGGAGATGGTCATTGCCTGGAACTTTGTGCATAAGTTACTTGTCACTTATCAGCTCAAGCCTGAATGTTGTCCAGTTCTTGCTGCGTGTGGGTACAGACTGCTTCAGTATCTGAGGAGTTGCGAATGGTATGGAACGCTATGCAATCATCAGTGAATATTCCCACTTCTGATCTGATGTTTGAGGGAAGGTCGGTGATGAAGCAACTAAAGATGGTATACCTAGGACACAGAATCAGAGAATTGTTACAGTGCAGAGGGAGGCCATTTGGCCCATCTACACTGAGGAACTCCTGCAGCATTGTCCTGTGGCTGCGATGATTGGCTTCCAACATAACCTTTCTTCCTTTCTGCTAGGCATGACTCCAACCAGTGGACATTTTTTCCCCCTGATCCCACTGTATTCAGTTTTGCTAAGGCTCTTGATGCTGCTTGGTCAAATGCTGCTTTGATGTCAAGGGCTGTTACTCTCACCTTACCTCTTGAATTCAGCTCTTTTGTACCAAGCCTGTAATGAGTTGCCTCAAACCTGGTAGAATCTGATTTCAAGAACTTGGCTGTGAATTGGATTACCGAACCCTAAAGTTCAAACCAGTAAAATTTAAGTGGCATGTCAGTGGCAGCAGCCATGCTCTTGAAACTTTTAAAATAATTCTCCAAGGGACATCCTGAAAACATTTTAAAGCAAGTTTGACACTGCACTGGAGTCTTGCTCTACTCAGTGTTCAATCCAAACAGAGGTCTCATATTCCTTCCTCTGGAGTTGGGTTGAGATCTGATTCTGGAGTTATTGTGACACTTTTTAAAATATTCATTCATGGGATGTGGGCATCGCTGGCTATCGCCCATCCCTAATTGCCCTTGAGAAGGTGGTGATGAGCAGCCTTCTTGAACCACTGAAATCGATGTGGGGTAGGTATACCCACAGTGCTATTAGGAAGGGAGTTCAAGGATTTTGACCCAGCGACAGTGAAGGAACGGCGATATAATTCCAAGTCAGGATGGTGTGTGGCTTGGAGGGGAACTTGCAGGTGGTGGAGTTCACAACCATTTGCTACCCTCGTCCTTCTAGTTGGTAGAGGTCACGGGTTTGGAAGGTGCTGTCGAAGGAGCCTTGGTACATTGCTGAAGTGCATCTTGTAGATAATACACATTGCTGCCACTGTGCGTCGGTGGTGGAGGGAGTGAATGTTTGTGAGTGTGGTGCCAATCTAGCAACCTTCTTTTTCCTGAATGGTGTCGAGCTTCTTGAGTGTTGTTGGAACTGCACCCATTCAGGCAATTGGACAGTATTCCATCCACTCCTGACTTGTGCCTTGTAGATGGTGGATAGGTTTGGGGAGTCAGGAGGTGAGTTACTCGCCGCAGGATTCCTAGTCTCTGACCTGCTCTTGTAGTCACAGTATTTATATGGCTACTCCAGTTCAGTTTCGGGTCAATGGTAACCCCTAGGATGTTGATAATGGGGGATTCAGCGATGGTAATGCCATTGAATGTCAAGGGGAGATGGTTAGATTCTCCCTTGTTGGAGATGGTCATTGCTTGGCACTTGTGTGGCGCAAATGTTACTTGCCACTTATCAGCCCAAGCCTGGATATTGTCCAAGTCTTACTGCATTTCTACACGGACTGCTTCAGTATCTGAGGAGTTGCGAATGGTGCTGAACATTGTGCAATCATCAGCGAACATCCCTAATTCTGACCTTATGATTGAAGGAAGGTCATTGATGAAGCAGCTGAAGATGGTTGGGCCTAGGACACTACCTGAGGAACTCCAGCAGTGATGTCCTGGAGCTGAATGATTGACCTCCAACCACCACGATCATCTTCCTTTGTGCTAGGTATGACCAACTAGCATTGCTGTGAAGTGGGTCTCCTTCCCCTCACCCCCAAAAATGCTCTGTCTTAATACCTACTTTAACTGGCCTTAACGTTACTCTATGATCACCAGTAGCAGAGCCAGAAAAGATGGTTGCCCACCTCCTTGTGGAATGTGTCTTTGCAAAGCTGGTGTGGAAAGAGATGCAGTGGTTTTTGTCAAGGTTCATCCCAAGCAGCTCGGTAACACAGGAGTCTGTGCTCTACGGGCTGTTCCCAGGGACACACACCAAGACAAACATCAACTGCTGCTGGAGGACTATCAATTCGGTGAAAGACGCCCTTTGGTCTGCCCGAAACCTGCTGGTCTTCCAGCGTAAATGGTTGTCCACGACCGAATGTTGCAGACTGGCACATTCCAAGGTCCAGGACTACGTGCTGAGGGACGCACTAAAGCTTGGGGCAGCCGCAGCAAAGGCTCAATGGGGAAAGACCACTGTGTAAGGTCCCCCCACCAAGCTGAACTGAGGGGCTGGATCCATGGGAAACCCCTCGAACTGTATCGGGAAAATTTTGTCTCCTGTAAAATGTAAAAATGTATCTGGCACGACAATGAAATGGAAGGGTTGTGAGGGAACTCATGATTGTATGAAGGAAACGGATCGCCTTTGCACTGTTTGTATTTTTTGACTTGGTGCTGCTTGAAACTGTTTGGTAATGTATTTTTTACAGATCTTTATGAATAAAGTATATTTTGGAAATAAAAAAAAAATCACCAGTAGCAGAGCCAGAAAGCCTCGTTCTTTGCCACGGAGGTCTCCAAGATCATCTTCTGGTCCAGAGTCCGCTCCATTGAGCAGGATAAGATGTGCTCGCATTTCTTCTTCCAACAGGTACACAGAGAGAGCTCTGTGATCAGCAGCCTGAAGGAAGAGGATGGCTCGGTAACGTCTTCACAGTCCGACTAAGGAACAGCAAATCCTTTTATGCTGGGCTGTGCGACATGAAGCCCACAGACAGCAGAGCCTCCCAGTCCTTCCTGTCATCTATCATGGAGGTCTTAGATGACAGAATGAGGGAGAGACTGGACAACTGCTAACTCTGGATGAGCCGACAAATGCCGTCAGATCCTTCGAGATGAGTAAAACTCCCAGAAGCGACGGCTTACTGGTTGAGTTGTATTTGATCCTGTGGGACTGGGTCAGCCCAGACCTGCGGGAAGCATATAAGAGTATGCTTCTGGCTGGCAGCATATCAGAATCCATGAGGAAAGGCATCATCACCCTCATCTACAAGCGGAAAGGGGAGTGGGGGAAATCAGAAATTGGCGGCCCATCTCACTGCTTAATGTTGACGACAAGATTCTGTCCAAAGTCATCGCCAGTAGTGTCAAGTCTGCTCTGGAGTTGGTGATTCATCCTGACCAGAACTGCACTGTACCCGACAGGAAGATCTCTGATAGTCTTGTGCTACTCAGGGATACGATCACCTATGTATGGGACAGGAGGGTGGACACCTGCCTCATCAGCTTGGACCAGGAGAAGGTTTTTGGCAGGATATCGCACACCTACATGATGAACGTGCTCTCCAAAATGGGGTTTGGGGAGGGAATCTGCAATTGAATCAAACTGCTCTGCACAAACATCAGTAGCGCTGTCTCATCAATGGGTGGGAATCAAAAAGTTTCCCGATCCAATCTGAAGTCAGACAGGGCTGTCCTCTTTCCCCGGTCTTGTTTGTTTGCTGTATCGAACCTTTTGCTGAGTCCATTAGGAAGGATGCGGGCAGAAGAGGGGTGACAATCCTATGCAGTGGAGGCACTCAGGTAAAAGCCTCCCTGTATGTGGATGACGTTGCTGCCTTCTGCTCAGATCCACTGTCCTTTCGCAGATTGATGAGCATCTGTAACCAGTGCGAACTGGCCTCGGGAGCCAAAGTTAACCACGGCAAGAGTGAGGCAATGTTCTTTGGGAACTGGGCCGACTGATCCTTTGTCCCCTTCACCGTCAGGTCAGACTACCTGAAGGTGCTGGGGATAGGGTTCGGAAGGGCCGTGGCGTGTGCCAAAACCTGGAAGGAGCCAGTAGCCAGGGTGCACCATAAACTGAGCATGTGGGAGCTGCGATCTCTCTCCATTGTGGGTAAGAACCTGGCCATGAGGTGCAAGGCACTCACGTTGTTGCTGTATGTGTCACAGGTCTGGCCCATGCCCCATTCCTGCGCCATGGCGGTCACCCGAGCCATTTTCCGCTTTATCTGGAGATCCAAAATGGACCAGGTCCAGAGGGACACGATGTTCAAACCTCTGGATAAAGGCGGCAAAAATGTACCCAACGTTGCCCTCATTCTAATGACCACCTTCGTGTGCGGCTGCATCAAGCTGTGCATAGAGCCCCAGTATGCAAACACCATGTGTCACTATGTGCTGAGGTTCTATCTGTCCCCGGTGTTGCAAAGGATGGGTCTGATCACATTGCCGCGGAACACTCTATCCAGCTGGACCGTGCCATATGACCTAACCTTTGTGGGAAAGTTTCTGTGGGAAAACACCTTTGACCATCAATCCATCAGGCAATGGTCTGCACGGAATGTCCTCAAGGCCCTTGGGAAAAGGAGACAGTGGATCCTGTTGGATGGTTCCCCAAGCAGACGGCCAAAGTCATTGGCTGGTGGTGAGAAGGACCCTTCCCGTCAGATCCTTCCTGCACGCCCAGAGTCTCACCCCCTCCACATGCTGCCCTTGAGGTAGCTGCAGTGGGGAAGAGTCAGTTATCCACCTCCTTCTGGAATGTGTCTTTGCAAAGCAGGTGTGGAAAGAGATGCAGTGGTTTTTGTCAAGATTCACCCCAAGCAGATCTGTGACACAGGAGTCTGTGCTCCACGGGTTGTTCCCTGGGACGCACAGCGAGATAATCATCAAATGCTGCTGGAGGACCATCAATTTGGTGAAAGATCCTCTTTGGTCGGCTCGAAACATGCTGTTCTTCCAGCGCAAAGAGATGTCCACGACCGAGTGTTACAGACTGGCACATTCCAAGGCCCAGGAGTACGTGCTGAGGGACATACTGAAGCTTGGAATAAAAACAAGAAATGCTGGAAATACTCAGCAGGTCTGGTGGCATCTGTGGAGAGAGAAGCAGAGTTAACGTCACTGTTCGGGTCACTGACCCGAAACATTAACTCTGCTTCTCTCTCCACAGATGCCGCCAGACCTGCTGAGTATTTCCAGCATTTCTTGTTTTATTTCAGATTTCCAGCATCTGAAGTATTTTGCTTTTATCTTAGTACTAAAGCTTGGGGCAGCCACTGCAAAGGCTGAATGGGAAAAGACCACTGTGTAAGGTCCTCCCACCAAAGTGAACTGAGGGGCTGGACCCATCAGAAGCCCTCGGGCTGTATACACCACATATGGGTTACTGTAAAATGTACATGACATGTAAAATTGAATGGAAGGGTTGTGAGGTAACTCACTTCTGTATCGAAGAAAACTGATTTCCTTTGCACTTTTTGGAATGTCAACTTGGTGCTGTTTTGAGCTGTTTTGTAATGTATTTTGTACAGATTTTTATGAATAAAGTATATTTTTGGGAACAAAAAAATCAATGGGTGGTAGTTACTGACACCCAGCTCACAAAATCTTCAAATTACCCACTGTAGTTTTGACTCCTGTTAGTAGCTAACAGGAAATGGTATATGCTTGTGCTGATCTACGGTCTGAAGCTAATGGAATGACAAGCTTGCTGCTATCCTGAAAATGCCCCCATTGTGTCTCATAGGAATTTAAACAACATGTTGATGATTGTCCTCCCATGGGGATCTAACTTTTTAACATTAGCCTAATTTGTAATTCTTTTTTGTTATGAAAAATAAAGCCTTTTCTTGGTGCGACTGCTTATTATGAAATCCTCTCTTAGCAACAAAAATGAATTGTTAATAGGACAGAATGAGGGATATTTTGTGATTGGCAGTCATTTGGTCTGTGTGCTGAAGATATCATCATTGATTTAGAAAATGGGAATACATTATCTTGACATTCTTAGAGTAAACCGGCCAAAATTTATACCTGCTGGTTCCTGCTGTTTAAATTATAACTCTAAAAATTTTTGGTCATTGTCCAATCATACTACAGTATTATATAGGATCATTCTCCACTGTAAATGACAGATGTCTTTACCTTCTCTATGGAATTTAATTTTGATTGATATAAATACATTTTAAAATGTGTTAAGTATTTATAGCAAATAACAATCTTTCAAGGCATAGAGCACCAATCAGGAGGGCTGTCATAACATATATTTCAAAAATATTTTAACTTGGCAATGGACTTAGCAATTATTTAAAAATGCAAATCCTTAAAAACTTGCATCAGCAACATTTCTGACAGGCAGTACATGGGAATCACTGCTGCAAGTGAAACTAGATTAGTACCATTGAGATCGGTCATGATTCAATTGAAAGCCTCTCAAAAACTGGCACCAGAACAAAGCAGTTAAAGTGAAGACTGCATTAGAGTTGAAAAGGCAAACAAACTAAGTAGCTGCTAGTGAAAACTGGCCTTAGACTGTCAGTCCGATTCACAAGTGAACCTAATAGCTGTCTGTATAAAGAGACCATGTCCTTTCCTTAGGAATGTACTAAATACTGGTCTGCAGAAGTGTCTGTGCTTCCCACTCACCTGCCATCTCAGTGATTGAGTTCTGGGTAGTTTTATGTTTGAACCTTTTTTTATTGTGCTTTTTAAGAGAAAATACAGATTTTTAGTGTTGGTGAAGTGAATAATTATTTCTTGTGATGGTAAATTTGTGCAAATGGAGAGGTTACAATGAAAACCAAAATAATGAGTGCAATGAGAAATGCCATTCAGACACAAGGCTACTAATATGGCCACTAGTTTCATAGTTAAATCTTAATCTATACACTTACACTTGTGCTGGCATCTTTGAAACATGGGTTTAATATCCAGAGGTTCATATAAGATGCGTTTTGAACAAGTAATATCACATAGTGTCAGACCTGTAATGTTACATTTTCCAATGTTACCAAGCACTGACCCTTTACATTCCAGATGATTCAATCAATTTCTTTCTTTTCTGAAGCTAACCAATGCTATTTATAATGTAGTTTGTACAGTTTTACAATGTGACCTTGTTGCACATGAGTAACTTTTTTTTTTATTCATTCAGGGATGTGGGATGTGGGCGTCGCTGGCTAGGCCAGCATTTATGGCCCTTCCCTAAATTTGTTGCCTTTGAGTTTATGTGCAAAATGGTTACCCTACAGAACAATAAGAAAGACTTTTCAATATACCAGCGTAATCCTCCAAAAGCAATCATTTCAGATCCGACCCAATGAAAGGAATAGCATTTTATCCATTATCTTAGCAGTTGATCTGAATGAGAGCAGTGCTGGGCCTTCAATGCTGAATTGATAAGTTCTTGGTGATTTCAATCGTACAAATGTGTGCTGTTACTTCTCATATCATTTATCATGATCTTATTCTAACATTATCAGTGGGAAACTTGTGTCTGGCTGAAAAACTAGACACAGTGTGGATTTCTCCCAGCTGCAATGTGTACCTGGCAGAAACACTTTAAGCTGCCACTGAACCCAGGATTATCAGCCTCACAGTGTTGATTGCAGGGAGAATGCAAACTCTCCCAATTGGCAGGAATGGAATTGGGGAGCTAGTTTTGGCGGACTCCGACGGGAGCCTCATTGATGAATACAAATCAGGATCCCATGATGCACATGGGACTCTGATGGCATTTTATCCTGCTTCTGAGCGGCATGCCTGCCATGGCTGCCCCGCCAGGTAAAGATGTTAAGAAACCAGTGAGACCACTGAAGGTAAAGTAGGCTCATCTAGGCCCCACAGTGAAAGTATGGGCCTCTGGTCCCAGCCATTTCCCCCCACCCAATCTGCAAGATCACTGAGCTTACCTCGCTGCTAGATGCCTTCTCTTGATGATGGTAGGTGGACTCTGGGGAGCAGTCAAGTAGCTGATCGGCAGCATTCAAATAAGACCTGACAGAAAAAAGTCTGCTGGGCTTCAGACTCAAAATCTTGGGCAAGAATGCCATCCACTCTCATTGGGTGTTTATAATCATCCCTTGTGTGATCAGACATTTTGTGCAAAATAACTTGATAAAGTGGCTTAGCACAATAATTTATTCTGCTCCTTTTGGTTGGAACATCAACTGCAAAAGTTGTGGTATTACAAGGTTGAATGCTTTCGCAACACAGGAGTACTTTATCCAGAATGTTCTATGTGGGTCTGCATGTGCTGAAACACCCAGTACGAGGGAGGAGCGAAGGTACTGGTGACAGGAACACCCCAGAAGGAAGCTCACTGGAAATTGAAGTCCTCTTCCAGCTCTTCTGAGCAGCACAATGATAAACACTTCAAGGGCCCAGCCATGAAACACAAACTGCTTGCTTCTTACACGCAGTTGTACCAGGAAATGGAAAGCCTGACCATGATGTTTGGAAATACAGAGAAGTCTGCTGTCAGCCTGTGTGGTATCATGTCATATCAGCCCTCTACAGTCTATGTTGGAGAGTGTGGCTGTGACTGGATCCTCAAAACAGATTAAGTGTCCCCAGTCTTCTGGCACTTTGGTAGGAGCTTATACCGTTGCCATGAAAACACTGTGCTCCACTTTAGAGAGGCCGATATCGGTTGTGGGCAGATTATTAGACCAAATAGATAAAAACTTTTTAAGGAGTCACTGGTAGAACATTACAAACTTGATTCAAGCAAAATAGAGTGAATTCAGGAAGAATTGTGACAGGCATGCTTACCAACAACTGTAAAAAAAGCTGCAAATGAAATTAGATGTGATGCTGGACAAAGCTTTTCAACTAGTGTAGCAGTCCGATGACAAACTGCCAGTAACAGATCAGGGGCCAATGAAAGAGCTAGACAAAGTTGCATAAAAGTCACCTTTGAGGTGTGGAGAAAGAAGGAAAAAAATTGGATAATCCTCATACAGAGAGCTCTATCAAGTCAGTAACCATCAGTCTTTTCGATAGCTAATCAGAAGACACCATCAGAAATATTACAGCCCAGAATGTAATCAAAGATGTAGGAAATATAATAAGCTGAGTCATTTTAAATAGCAGTGATGACTAGTTATAAATCAGATGATAAGGAGTCATTGTCTTTTGAGTCAGTTATGCATAATGACATAGACAAATCATGGCAGGTAAACCTGAAGATAAATGGCGATATTGTAAATTTTATGATTAATATTGATGCAGACATTATTTCTATACCATAGCACATCTACCACAGTGTAAATGAGAGAAATCAGATTTAATACTGCAAAATGCAGGATAGAAATTAGATTGGAAGGGACAATTTACGGTGCACACAGCATACAAGGGAAGAAAGTACAGGTGTTGAATTTTTATGATCAGTTCCACGTTAATGATTTGCTAGGTCAAGAGATAGCTTACAAGTTGGGTTTAGAGCAGAGAGCACACATAATTAATCGTGTTATACCTGGTGATGTTGAAAATCTGAAGTATAAGAATTAAACAGAATGGGCTGGATTTTGTGCTGAAGGCGGGGCTCCTGACACCGGGCTGAAAAGACGGGGGAACTCCTCCACTGCATTTTCGTGCCTCCACTGGAGTGATCTTCTGGTCTTTTTAGATCAAAGTTTCAGGAGGCAGGATCCTGTCCCTTTAAGATCCTGCCCCCAAGATCTGCCGGCCAATCAGAGGGTCAGCAGCTCAGCAGTATCAGCAGCGCCACTGGGAGCGGTGGTCACTGTGGGTGATGCAGAGGCCTCGGACCCAGGGCCTGCACTGGAACCCCAGAACAGAGGTAGGTTGAGGTGGGGTCGGTGCAAGCAGTCCAAAAGGCCCCGACGAGGGATTGGGGAGGTGGTTGTGCAGTCCAGGGGTAAGGGGGTCCCGGGGGTAAAGTTGTTCCTGGTGGGAGTCCTCCGTGGGCCACAAATTGCTTACGAAGGATGGAACACCCCAAGCCCGCAGGGAGGGCACCTCATTTTGCAAGATCCCAGCAGAGGTGGGAAGAGACTCTTAATTGGCTGTTAATAGACCACTTAAGGGCCTTAATTGGCCTCTGGACAGAAAGGCCCTCATTGGCCTATCCCGCCCCCGGGAAGATCACCGGGTAATGGGGAGGCAACGAGCCCTCTGCTGCACTGCCACCACCACCCACCCGCACCCCCCCCCCCCCACAACCACCTGTCATGATACTCCGTGCTTTCCACCTCGGGGCCTCTCAAAATCTCGGTCAATGAAACAAGAAAACACATCGAGCAATAAACTGAACCTCTGGAATAGTATATGCAATGGTACCAGCTATTAAAAAAGGGGAAGTTTGGATCTGTGTGGATTTTAAGAGCTTGAATGAAGCTGTTATGTGGGAAAGATTAGTTTTTTTCTGCTGTCAAGTAAACACGATATGCCAAATGAGGGATTTTTAATTCATCAGTTGGAAACTTACATTAAACTTTTAATGGAAAAAATCCTGCAGTTAACTTTTTAAAAACTGGCAGCCAAGATGGCCATTTGCATCTGAAACACCTCTTCACATTCCAAAGACCCACCCGGACACAGAGGTATGGACAGTTTGGACCCAGAGCGATGTCTTGCTCTAAGTGATTGGATTACCTAAAGTCATTAGCACGGCATTCAAGGCAATCCTCTAACACCTTGACTTTGAAAGGAAAAACCCCCTCCAAGTATAAACATTGGCATCCTGGGGACTGCAGAGCCAATTGTGAACCTTGAATATGATTAGAAGTTTCCAGTGAATACACGGAGGCCGTCATGTGACCGTCTGTATGAAAGCCAAAAAGTTTCCTTGAACAGAGACAGATGGGCAGTAACTCAAACTTGCAGCAGGAGAAAGGCTGCCTGCCTCCCTCTTCCTTTCTCTCTCTCTCTCACTCCAGATAACACAAGTTTGAACACTGTCTGTGACTGTGGACCCTTCAAGCCTACAGATTGCTACAGACAGGGACCAGGGGAAGAGAGCCACCTACCAGTCTGCCTCCAAGAAAGCTTTGAGCCAAGCGGGCCAGCCATAAAGTGCACTTTGACCAGACAAGGACTTCAAGAATACAACTTCATCCGGAAGACCACCAAATCATCCAACTTCACAGACTGTATATAATTTCCATTTATTCTGGACTCTACTCCAACCGCAAAATCTACTTTTCCCTCTGTAATGCATTTGTGTTTGCGTATGTGTGTGTGAGTGTCTGTGTGAGTCTTGTGTGAATATGCAGCATAACTTTATCATTTTTTCGAGATTGGTTTTATATTGTTAAGTATAATAAACTTACCTCTTGTTTAAATTCAAGAAAACCTGTCTGATTGGTTCTTTTACGATCACATGAAAGGTAAAAGGTGAAACATTCACTGAGGTAGTAAGCACAACCACTGTTTAAAAAAGGAATAAACCCTGTTACGATCGAATAAGAAGAACAACAAGAGGGGAGCCTGGGACCCCTTCCTCTCCTGGCCATAACAGTACATTGATGGATATTGTCCCAAACTGGCTGAAATATTTATTTTCCTTGTTTGAGCTGGATTTTGGCAAATACCACTGAATCTACAAAATGCCCTGCTGACAACTTTCATTATCTCGTTTGATCAGTTCTGTTTCTGATGAGTCCCATTTGGAATTCTGTCAGCCACAGCTGAAATATTTCAGGGTTAAATATCTGATCTCTTGGAGACTAGAATCAGATATAGTCCATAACTGGAGACATCAATGAATAGCTTCCTGCAGTGAGAACTACAATTGAACATGAATAAACGGGAACTGCATGGCCTAGAAATTAGTTTAGGCCTGCTTTCAAGCACCAAAGATGAAGGGCTATGGTGAAGAGTTCAAATGTAGTCTGCTTGCCTCCCTGGAACTGGCCGAAGAAAAGTCTGACATCAGATGGAAGGGTGGTGTGGGGATAGCAGGAGAGGGATGACTGTGGCCAGCAGTGGTCAGTAGGAATGCTCTGATGATGAATGCATCGCTCCTGCTCCTCCTAGTTCCATATCAATATAAAAACAATAATTACACTTACATTTTCAGTGGCTAGGCCAATTGCATACCCAGAAAATTTGAACTGGCAAAGGAGTTTTAAAACACACTTTAGGCCTCTCATTAGCACATACAAGAAGTCCAACGGCTGTTTTAAGCAACCTCCCCAGATGCCTGGAAAATGATGTGGCCCAATTTCTTGAAAGTTAGATCCTGAAATTCAGCTGTGCTGGACCCATTATGGCCAATTTCTATCCATATATGTGAGTTTGAATATTGTTGTCACTTCAACAGCGAAGGTAAAATTAAATCATATCTAAGTAAAAAGTTAAAGCTTTTAGGGAATCTCCTGCCACCCAGAGCATTGCTGCATTACACTGTTATAAGGATGCTCAACAACTTGTTAGGTTATCAGATTTGTCACAAAATGACAGAAGTATTAAAGCTGATAGAAGATAGCTTTAGGCTTAATCCAGGAACTTACATTATATAAATGCTGGGCAATGACCACCTTCAACAAGAGAGACCCTACTGCCCTTTGATAGTCAATGGCATTATCATTACCTTTAACACCTTAGGAGTCACAATTGACCAGAAACCCAATTGGACAAGTCATATAGTAGCCACTAGGCTACTAAATAAGATTAGGAGCTGGATACTCTTCAACAAGTATCTCATCTTCTGACTTCCCAAAGCCCCTCCAATAGCTCCAAGGCACTAGTCAAGAATGTCATGAAATACTGTCCATTTGCCTCGATAGGTGCAGTTGCAACAGCACTCAAACAGCTCAATGCAATCCTGGATAAAGCAATCTATTTGATCAGCACCTCATCCACTATTCTAAACTTCCATCCCCTCCATCACTGGCATACTGCAGCTGCAGTAGTTTCACAAGGTTCACTGCTGTAACTCACCAAAACTTCTTCAGCAGCACCTCCTAAACCCTGGCCTCCACAATTTAGAAGGGCATGGGTAGGAGGTGTATGGAAACACTATCATCTCCAAGTTCCCCTTCAAGTCACGCACGATCCTGACTTGGACATATATTGCCATTTTTTCATAGTTGCTGGGTCAAAATCCTCCAACTTCCTACCTAAAGCATTGTGGAAGTATCCTTCCCACACAGAATGCAGTGATTCAAGAAGACTCACTATTTCAAATGGAAATTAGGGATGTGACCTCCTCAACAACCTCAAGCCACTTCTGGTGAAGTTGTTGCCTGGAGGACTTTCTGTCCCCTGGTAAGAAGAGGACCTCCC
The DNA here is from genome assembly GCF_036365525.1 of Heterodontus francisci. Taxonomy (NCBI): domain Eukaryota; kingdom Metazoa; phylum Chordata; class Chondrichthyes; order Heterodontiformes; family Heterodontidae; genus Heterodontus; species Heterodontus francisci. The sequence goes on from NC_090377.1 coordinate 46,206,136, forward strand.
TCCTCCTGTCCACTGCCTGGGGGCCCAATTTGGAAGGCTTGCAGCCATTTCTCTCTTTATAGGCTTTCCCTCATGTCCGCAGTCAGAGTACACTTCCCCTTTAAGAAATGTTGGTTGCCTTCAAGTAGCGTCAGGGACGCCCGATAACCAGCTCCCCAAACAGCCACACAGCCAATAAGCAGCGTGGGTATCACCGGCTGTATGCCTTACTCATGATAATCAAAAATATTACATGCTGCCGAGGATGGCACTAACAGGCGCATCCAGTGTGCAAACCAACCCCTATAAGCCAGTTTTTGGGCAAAATCAATTTCTAGGCTCCAGAATGTTACCTAAAACAAGGTTTAGCATTTAGACATGGTTATTGACTAAATTTACAAATTGCTTCTTAATCAATTTCATTCCTGGTTTTCTGCTGCTGAATGGTTGTTTTCAGCAGAATGACTGACATTGACAAGGCACTGTAAAATAGTGAAGAATATGTGTTTAGGAAACCTGTCAGTTTTACCAAGGCCCAGTATTGCTCACAGTGGAGTAGATCAATGATTTCACAGTTCACAGAACTACCAGCTGAATCCATTTGTATTGACACCAGACTATGAAAAGGTATCAGTAAATCTGAGCTCTTGCATTTATGAATGAATGTTATTGTTTTGTAACATATAAGCTCTAACCTTCCCAATTATCTCCGTATACCCAATAATGAAAGGCAATTTGTTCTAATGTACTTTACTCATTCTTTTGGGCCTCCTTATCTCGAGAGACAATGGATACGCGCCTGGAGGTGGTCAGTGGTTTGTGAAGCAGCGCCTGGAGTGGCTATAAAGGCCAATTCTGGAGTGACAGGCTCTTCCACAGGTGCTGCAGAGAAATTTGTTTGTTGGGGCTGTTGCACAGTTGGCTCTCCCCTTGCGCCTCTGTCTTTTTTCCTGCCAACTACTAAGTCTCTTCGACTAAAGCCATAATATAGCATAAACCCTAGTTCAATATAATGTAGCTTTTAAGTGAATTATTCAATGTAATATTTTGAAGCTAATTTGAGATTTATATGGTTTGAAAGTACAGGTAAAAATACTACTCTGTTGAAAGATAGACTGTTTTTCTCTCCAGTACAAACTCATCTATGTGCACAGAATTTTCTAGTTAAGTCAGGTATATAGTTTCCTTAATGACTATTTAGTTAATGCAACCAGATGTTTGTCGTTGGAAATCATTGTTTTGAGCCAGTCAGTGCTAACCAATATTTGACTGTGAAGTGAAAACTCTAAATCACTACACAGATTTATTCAAATCAACCACACAATCTAGATATGGACAATGTGAACATCTCTTGGATCTAATCCAAAATAATCAAACTGCTGATGTGAGAATCTTCTAGTTTGCAGAAAGAATTTAACCCACTCTTGAGTCTTGTATAAACTGTAGCAATGTGCATTGGCAAAACTAAATGCTACACAACACCTGTTATATTTTATGGTACATGGGATTGCACATTACATTAAAGTCTTGTCCATTCAGCAGGTTTGTGCAGCACAGGCATGTGGAAAGCAATTTCCCTTTTCTCAGTCACAAAACAAGTTTTCCCATTTCAGTCAGATTCACGTCATTTCTTTTGGCAACCTGGGAACCTCATTGACTTCTTTTTAATGCAAGGTCAAAAAGTGCAGACACCTTAGAGCATGCCAAGGAGTGACCTGAGCCAACTTAGACCATATCCTTTCTAATTAATTGGCTGCATAGTCTCACACTAGGCTACTTAGAAGCAAATTATTTATTATGATCTGCACACTGCACTTCACCTCTGGAGATCTGCAGTTGAATATGGTCCAAGACTAATGAAGGTAACTTTCCACGGGTGACTATAATAGGTTGTGCATAAATAATAATATAGTGCTCCGAACCTGAAGCTCAGCAACATAGTACCAATGTTTCAAGAGAAAAAAATGGAAAATAAGTCAGAAATCATTCACTGTTTAAAACCTACTAACCAGGTCTGTAACTGAAGCTCTAATGTATTATTTAGTCTTTATTGTTTTCTGAGATTTCTGAGATATTATAATTTCTATTTCAAATAGCTAAAGGATCATGTTTTTGGGATCCTTAAGGGGGAGGGGGAGCAGCTCCAAGTCGTGGTCCACATAGGCACCAACGACATAGGTAGGAAGAGAGATGGGGATTTAAGACAGAAATTCAGGGAGCTAGGGTGGAAGCTTAGAGCGAGAACAAACAGAGTTGTTATATAGCGAAACGAGGAATAGGGAGAGAGAGGAGTTGAACACGTGGCTGCAGGGATGGTGCAGGAGGGAGGGTTTTGGTTTCCTGGATAATTGGGGCTCTTTCTGGGGTAGGTGGGACCTCTACAAACAGGATGGTCTTCACCTGAACCAGAGGGGTACCAATATCCTGGGGGGGAGATTTGCTAGTGCTCTTCGGGGGGGTTTAAACTAATTCAGCAGGGGAATGGGAACCTAAATTGTAGTTCCAGTGTACAGGATGTTGAGAGTAGTGAGGTCAGGGATAAGGTTACAAGGACACAAGAGGGCACTGGCAAGCAAGAACTTGGTTTAAAGTGTGTCTACTTCAACGCCAGGAGCATCCGGAATAAGGTGGGTGAGCTTGCAGCATGGGTTGGTACCTGGGATCTCGATGCAGTGGCCATTTCGGAGACATGGGTAGAGCAGGGGCAGGAATGGATGTTGCAGGTTCCGGGATTTAGATGTTTCAGTAAGAACAGCGAAGATGGTAAAAGAGGGGGGGGTGTGGCATTGTTAATCAAGGAGAGTATTACAGCGACAGAAAGGACGTTTGAGGACTCGTCTACTGAGGTAGTATGGGCCGAGGTTAGAAACAGGAGAGGAGAGGTCACCCTGTTGGGAGTCTTCTATAGACCTCCAAATAGTTCCAGAGATGTAGAGGAAAGGATAGCGAAGATGATTCTCGACAGGGGCGAGAGTAACAGGGTAGTTGTTATGGGGGACTTTAACTTTCCAAATATTGACTGGAAATACTATAGTTCGAGTACTTTAGATGGGTCAGTTTTTGTCCAGTGTGTGCAGGAGGGTTTTCTGACACAGTATGTAGACAGGCCAACCAGGGGCGATGCCACATTGGATTTGGTACTGGGTAATGAACCCGGCCAGGTGTTAGATTTAGATGTAGGTGAGCACTTTGGTGATAGTGATCACAATTCGGTTAGGTTTACCTTAGCGATGGGCAGGGACAGGTATATACCGCAGGGCAAGAATTATAGCTGGGGGAAAGGAAATTATGATGCGATTAGGCAAGATTTAGGATGCGTAGGATGGGGAAGGAAACTGCAGGGGATGGGAACAATCGAAATGTGGAGCTTATTCAAGGAGCAGCTACTGCGTGTCCTTGATAAGTATGTACCTGTCAGACAGGGAGGAAGTTGTTGAGCGAGGGAGCCGTGGTTTACTAAAGAAGTTGAAGCGCTTGTCAAGAGGAAGAAGAAGGCTTATGTTAGGATGAGACGTAAAGGCTCAGTTAGGGCGCTTGAGAGTGACAAGCTAGCCAGGAAGGATCTAAAGGGAGAGCTAAGAAGAGCAAGGAGAGGACACGAGAAGTCATTGGCGGATAGGATCAGGGAAAAGACTAAGGCTTTCGACAGGTAAATTATGAATAAAAGAATGACCAGAGTTAGATTAGGGCCAATCAAGGATAGTAGTGGGAAGTTGTTTGTGGAATCAGAGGAGATAGGGGAAGCGTTAAATGAATATTTTCCGTCAGTATTTACAGTAGAGAAAGAAAATGTTGTCGAGGAGAATACTGAGATTCAGACTACTAGGCTAGATGGGATTGAGGTTCACAAGGAAAGGAGGAGGTGTTAGCAATTTTGGAAAGTGTGAAAATAGATAAGTCCCCTGGGCCAGATAGGATTTATCCTAGGATTCTCTGGGAAGCTAGGGAGGAGATTGCAGAGCCTTTGTCCTTGATCTTTATGTCGTCATTGTCGACAGGAATAGTGCCGGAAGACTGGAGGATAGCAAATGTTGTCCCCTTGTTCAAGAAGGGGAGTAGAGACAGCCCTGATAATTATAGACCTGTGAGCCTTACTTCGGTTGTGGGTAAAATGTTGGAAAAGGTTATAAGAGACAGGATTCATAATCATCTTGAAAAGAATAAGTTCATTAACGATAGTCAGCACGGTTTTGTGAAGGGTAGGTCGTGTCTCACAAACCTTATTGAGCTTTTTGAGAAGGTGACCAAACAGGTGGATGAGGGTAAAGCAGTGGATGTGGTGTATATGGATTTCAGTAAGGCGTTTGATAAGGTTGGCTGTTGCAGAAAATATGGAAGTATGGGGTTGAAGGTGATTTAGAGCTTTGGATCAGAAATTGGCTAGCTGAAAGAAGACAGAGGGTGGTGGTTGATGGCAAATGTTCATCCTGGAGTTTAGTTACTAGTGGTGTACCGCAAGGATCTGTTTTGGGGCCACTGCTGTTTGTCATTTTTATAAATGACTTGGAAGAGGGTGTAGAAGGGTGGGTTAGTAAATTTGCGGATGACACTAAGGTCGGTGGAGTTGTGGATAGTGCCGAAGGATGTTGTCGGGTACAGAGGGACATAGATAGGCTGCAGAGCTGGGCTGAGAGATGGCAAATGAAGTTTAATGCAGAAAAGTGCGAGGTGATTCACTTTGGAAGGAGTAACAGGAATGCAGAGTACTGGGCTAATGGGAAGATTCTTGGTAGTGTCGATAAACAGAGAGATCTTGGTGTCCAGGTACATAAATCCCTGAAAGTTGCTACCCATTATGACCACTATCGCATATGGTGTGTTAGCTTTTATTAGCAGGGGGATCGAGTTTCGGAGCCATGAGGTCATGCTGCAGCTGTACAAAACTCTGGTGAGACCGCCCTGGAGTATTGCGTGCAGTTCTGGTCACCGCATTATCGGAAGGATGTGGAAGCTTTGGAAAGGGTGCAGAGGAGATTTACTAGGATGTTGCATGGTATGGAGGGAAGGTCTTACGAGGAAAGGCTGAGGGACTTGAGGTTGTTTTCGTTGGAGAGAAGGAGGAGGAGAGGTGACTTAATAGAGACATATAAGATAATCAGAGGGTTAGATAGAGTGGATAGTGAGAGTCTTTTTCCTCGGATGGTGATGGCAAACACGAGGGGACATAGCTTTAAGTTGAGGGGTGATAGATATAGGACAGATGTCAGAGGTAGTTTCTTTACTCAGAGAGTAGTAGGGGCGTGGAACGCCCTGCCTGCAACAGTAGTAGACTCGCCAACTTTAAGGGCATTTAAGTGGTCATTGGATAGACATATGGATGAAAATGGAATAGTGTAGGTCAGATGGTTTCACAGGTCGGCGCAACATCGAGGGCCGAAGGGCTTGTACTGCGCTGTAATGTTCTAATTCTAATTCTAATTGTTGGCTGACTGTGAAGATCAAGACCTGTTCTACTGGTATAAAGTTAAAGATGCCAACAGTTTGTATCATGTTCAGTTTTACGAAACAAATCTCTCAACTATCAAATTGTCAGGTTGTTCTTTTTGTTTTTTCAGCTTCATGTAAGCTGATTGGGGTGGGATTTTACTTTTGTAGTCCAGGGAAGTTGGGACACAATCTTTGTTATTGTGATGTTGGATATAACCAATGCAACTATCTTTTCCTGATGTAATCACACTACGCATTTAGATACAAATATTTTCCAATAATCTTTTCGGGTAAGAGTACACCTTCAAGAAAACTGGGATGTGCAGCAATATGTGATAAATGTGTAAAATTTAACATTTGACCATTAGCAGGACTGTTAGACTAAGAATAAACATTGTATCAGATCACAGTACAAACTTATGTGAATGAACGATTTGACTTCAAGGCCCTGGATTTTACCATGCAATCCACGTCTAGGAATTAATGCTGCCTAAATGCTGAACTAACTTATATCAATTACTTTGTATTATATAAGCATTTACACTACAAAACTCCTATCATAACTGAGTAAATGAGTAAACTATTCCTTGTTAGTTATTGAGGAAGTCAGAAGTGCCATAGAGCCGTAGAGTCATAACAGCACAGAAGGAGGTCATCAAATCTATGTTGGCTCTCTGTAGAGCAATTCAATCAGTCCCATTCCCTGACTCTATCCCCGTGTAGTCCTGTAAATTTATTTCCTTTCTAAATCATTCATCGCTATCGCTTCTATCACCCTTGTAGGCAGTGAGTTCCAGGTCATTACAACATGCTGCATAAGAAACTTCTTCACATCCCTGTTGCATCTTTTGTCCAAAACCTTAAATCTGTGTCCTGCAATCCTCATACCATCAGCTAATGGGAATAACTTTTCTTTGTCTACTCTGTCTAAACCTGTCAGAATCTTGTATACCTCTACCAAATCTCCCCTCAATCTCCTTTGTTCCAAGGAGAACAATTCCAGCTTCTCCAACCTAACCTTGTAGCTAAAATCCCTCATCCCTGGAACCATTCTGGTAAATCTCCTATGCGCCCTCTCAAGGACCCTCACATCCTTCCTAAGTGTGGTGACCAGAACAGGATACAATACTCTATCGTGGTCGAACCAGAGCTTTATACAGGTTCAGCATAACCTCCTGCTTTTGTACTCAATACCACTATTTATGAAGTCCAAGGTCCTATATGATTTGTTAACCACTCCCTCAATTTGTCCTGCCACCTTTAAAGATCCATGCACATGAAGCCCCATGTCCCTCTGTTTCTGTACACTATTTAGAACTGTGCTATTTAGTCTTTATTGCCTCTCCCTATCTCTTCTGTCAAAATGCATCAAAATTAATGACCTAACAATTATTTATTATCCTTATCGTCATAGTTATAAGCATTTAAACATTATATGAAATATTAGATGGAGTAAATTGCCAAAATAAATATGAGATTGCAAAGGAAATTCAGTTATATCAAAGTAATTCAGGATTAACTGCTATCTGATTCGAAGTTCACAGTTAAGATCCATGTCTGAAATTGATATAAATTGGTGAGAAGATTTAGAATTAGACTCTTTAGGTAGCTGACAAGTTATTGACATTATATAGTCAATCTGTTTAGTAGATTAAAGCTTATGCATCTCATCTCTGCTGAGGGTCTAGGGCAGGGGCCTTTCCATTGCAATATGTTTCAGCTGCAGTAGGTGCAACATCAGCAGCAGCACCAGATGCCTTCTCTTCAGCCACATGTCCCTTCACAGGGCAGAGGGATGGACACTGAGGTACAGCTGGAAGGAGGCTAGACCCCCAACAGAGTGTCTACAGGCAGAGGACCAGCTATCCCAACATGTGCAAGCTCCAGTGCCTCAGGAGGAGGCTCAGGCTCTCACAGCAGGTCGTCACTGACATCTGCATCCTCATGATGCAAGGCTGTCTTCCCAGTGGACTAGGTGAGCTTGCATGGCCAGTGACCATCAAGATGCCTGACCCTGGAAGCTCATCCCCACACTAACCTCCACCCCCAACCACCTCCCCAACCCCACATCTCTGACTTCCACCCAGATGTGTGCTCTCTTCTCCTGCCAGGAGAGACAGCAGAGAGGTGTGAGTGGTGTTACGATCAGGTGAGGAAGGTCAAAGGGCTCCCCTCTTTTCCCTCTCCTTGTTTGATCACAACAGGTTCATTTCTTTTTAAGTGGATATATGTGCCAATTCAGTGAGTGTTTAACTGTTTACATGCCATGATCATAAAAAGAGACAATGGACAAGTTTTCTCAAGTTTAACAAAGAAAGAGGTTAGCTTCATTGTACTTAAACTGATCTGAGTAAAATAATAAAATATGCTCCAACTTTCACACACACATACACACACACACACACACACACACTCACAAATAGATTACAGAATAGGGAAGGATAGATTGGTTGAATTAGAATCCAGAGAAATAAAAGGGGTAGACAGTCTGTGGAGATTGGTGACTCGACTGGCTTCAGGCTGAATTCGGTGGTCGAGAGACTTTCTTTTGTTGGTCTTGAGGCTTCCAGTTTGAAGATGTGGACAACTGATTCAGTGTTTCTCCGGGAGGCAGCAATGCAGCTGATTTCCTTCAAGGGAAACTTCTCCAAATTCTGTAGCTCCATCCTCGGGTTTAAATCATTAAGCATAGTGAACATTGATCAGTGAACAGACGAACACAATCAAACACAGATCAATTAAAATACTGAACACTACAGCCTGCAGCAGGGGATATTTCTCTGTGGTTATAGTCAGCAGGCAGAATTTGAAGCTTGCAAGGTTTGAGTGGTTTGTCTCCACAAATTTAATATTCAGGTTTCCAGCCGGTGGATTAAAAAAATCATCATTTGACAGAGCATGTTTTTGTGATAGTGGTCATAATGGGTAGCATGCAGAGGTGTGAAGACCACCATTTGTGGAGGGTGACTGTGAGGCATGGGTGTAAGAGGGCAATAGGCTGAGGGTGAGTGTTAGTGTTGGCTACTCAGATGGGGTTGTGAGGTGTCTGCAGGGACAGGCATGAATGGCGCTGCAAGGTGTGTCGACATGAGGCATGCTATGCAGGAGAATCTGTGCAAGTCAAGTGTGGGCTTGGCACCTGAATGTGTTATGCCACTCACCTGTCATGTCGTCCTGAGGTCCTGGATCCTTTTGGTGCACTGTCTCCAGGTTGGAAAGACCACACTCCTGCTGTTGACTTCCTCAGTCACTTCCATCCATGCCTGCTTGGTTGGAGTGGTAGTTCTCTTCCTGCTGCCCTTAGGAGAGCTCACCTCGCTGCAGCCCCTCTGCTCCTTCAGCTGGACCTCTAAGTAAGAGGGGAGACCAGGCAAGCAGCCTTCCCAGGTGTTCTCACCATTCCTGTGGGTGCTGCAGCCTATAAAATCTAACAGCTGGTGAGCTTCTCTGCAACATGCTCGTTTCTTTAAACAGAAATCCTTCCTCTGACAAAATGGCCATGTCATCCCGCCCGTCCTCCCTAACTGGTCAGGGAACCTGGAGGCGGGCACTTAATTGGTCACCCGAAGGCCAGCTCTTCTTATGTCTGGATTCCTGACCCAAATATTGTCCTGATACTCTACCAAAAAACTAAGGCGGTGAGATTCTATCCATAGAGAATAAAATGTGAAAGAAAAAGGAAGCTTATGCCAATCTTCAGAATACAATAGAGAATCAAGCAGAATATGGAAAGTGCAGAGGAGATCTTAAAAAAAGGAGTAAGACTGGCAAAGACAGTACATAAGAATAGTTTTGCAAAGTGAATATTTTGTTTACGTTTCCACTCAAACCCATTTACATATCATTGAACATAAAATGCTATGAACCAGCACAATTGGGCAGCATTTGAGAATGTCTTTTTTCAAAAAAATTATATTAAAATATTTCTTGATATACTTAAAAGTGGTAATCTGGTGCAGTTTTATTAATGCAGCTAAAAATGGGGATATGACAAAACACAATTTTAATTAGATTGTCGCATTTACCCCCTGTGAGTAATTCAATTTGAAATAACTGAAAATTTCTTTTAAAAAAACTATACAGAACAATTTACCAGTTACTTTGTACAGTAGTCAGTTTCTTAGTAAATTAAAACAAAATTAAAGCTTTTAAAAGGTACCTATTAGGGCCCTTAATTTGAAAAGCCTCCTTGAAGGTCTGCAAATATGCTCAATTAGCAGAAACATGCCATGGTGATTAATTTGATGTAGGGAAATCATCAGTTTTGTAGGTGGGGCCTTCTCCAGCATGATTTTTTTTTCTCAAACCAGTGCAAAAGATTGCAGAAACTTGATTTGCACTGGACATAGCTTGCACTTGAAATTTTTGCATTGGTTTGGCCAATTCTGGGCAAATACTAGCACAATCTAATATGAACTCCAGACTGCAAATAGTAAAAAGGTGGCCAAAGAAATGGTGGGGCAGATTAGGAACCAAAAAAGAGATCTTCTTTTGGAGGCAAAAGGCATGGCTGAGGTATTAAATGAAATCCCTTTTCAGTCCCTGAAGAACTGGGAGGAAGCGAAGCATCAAGAGGTTCTTCATCCTCAAAGGTGTTCAGAAGGTGAAAGAGAGAGAGGGATATGTTCCAACTCCAGAAAAGCATCCAGAATCTGCCTTGACTGCAGTCGATGGGGAGGCAGGTGGGAGGAGGGAGGGTCGATGTCAGGGAGGATCTCCAAGAGAGGAAGAGCTAATTGGTTCTTTGCCTCAGATGCTCCCAAGATCATCTTCCTATCTAGAGTCTGCTCTGTGGGGCAGGATGAAATGTGCTTATGTTTCTTCTTCCAAAAGATGCAGAGAGAGAGAGAGTTCTGTGCCTGAAGGAAGAAGACTGCTTGGTAATGTCATCACAACCTGACATCCTAAGGATCAGCAAATCCTTTTATGCTGGGCTATTTGACGTGAAGCCCACAGACAACATGGCCTCCCAGTCCTTCCTGTCCTGTACGGAGGTCTTAGACAACAGTAAGCAGGACAGTCTGGACAAACCACTAACTCTGGACAAACTGACAAAGGCTGTTAGGACCTTCCAGATGAGTAAAACTCCCAGAAGTAATGGTTTACCAGTCGAGTTGGATTTGACTTTGAGGGACTGGATCAGCCCAGACTTGCTGAAAGTGTGTGAGAGTATACTTCTGGCCGGCAGCATGTCCTTTCCATGAGGAAAGGCATCATCTCCCTTATATACAAGCAGAAGGGAGGAGAGGGAGGAAATCAGAAATTGGCAGCCCATTTCACTGCTTAACGTGGACTACATATTCTGTCAAAGGTCATCACCAATCAGGTCAAGTCTGCTCTGGAGTTGGTAATTCACTCTGATCAAACCTGAACTGTACCCAGCACGAAGATTGCTGATAGCCTCGCGCTACTCAGAGATATGATCACCTATGTACAAGACAGGATGGTGGTCACCTGCCTCATCAGTTTGGACCAGGAGAAGGCCTTTGACAGAATATCACACACCTACATACTGGATGTGCGCAGCAAAATGGTGTTTGGGTAAGGAATCTGCAATTAGATCCAACTGCTCTACACAAACAGCAGTAGCTTAGTTTCAATCAATGGGTGGGAATCAGAACATAAGAACATACAAGAACATAAGAAATAACAGTAGGAGTATGAAATCTGGCCCCTCAGGCCTACTCCTCCATTCAATAACATCATGGCTGATCTCATTGTGGCCTTCACTCCACTTTCCTACTTGTCCCACATAACCCTTGATTCCCTTGTAGATCAAAAATCAGTCTAGCTCAGCCTTGAATGTATTCAATGACCCAGCCTCGACTGCTGTCTGGGGTAGAGGATTCTAAAGATTAACGACACTCTGAGAGAAGAAATTTCTCCTCATCTTTATCTTAAATGGGAGACCCTTATTTTGAAATTGTGCCCCCTAGTTCTAGATTCTGCTACAAGGGGAAGCATCCTCTCAGCATCTATCTTGTCAAACCCCCTCAGAATCTTATATGTTTCAATAAGATCATCTCTCATTCTTCTAAACTCCAATGAATATAGGCCCAACCTACTCAACATTTCCTCATAAGACAACTTTTTCATCCCAGGAATCAACCAATTGAACCTTCTCTGAATTTGCCTCCAATGCAAATATATCCCTCTTTAAATAAGGAGGCCAAAACTGTAAGCAGTACTCTAGGTGTGGTCTCACCAACACCCTGTACAGTTGTAGCAAGACTTCCCTACTTCTACAATAAAAGCAAAATACTGCAGATGCTGGAAATCAGCGATAAAAACAAGAAATGATGGAAATACTCAGCAGGTCTGGCAGCATCTGTGGAGAGACAAGCAGAGTTAATGTTTCAGGTCAGGTGAGTTCTGAAGAAGTGTCACTGACCTGAAACGTTAACTCTGCTTCTCTTTCCACAGCTGCTGCCAGACATGCTGAGTATTCCCTACTTTTGTACTCTATCCCCCTTGCAACATTCCCATTTGCCTTCCTAATTTCTTGCTGTAACTGCATACTAACTTTTTGTGATTCATGTACAAGGACACCTAAATCCCTTTGTATCATAGCATTCTGCAATCTCGCTCCATCTAAATAATATTCCGCTTTTCTATTCTTCCCACCAATGTGGGCAACCTCACATTTTTCCACATTATACTCCATCTGCCAAATTTTTCCTCACTAACTTTACCTATCTATGTCCCTTTCCAGATTCTTTGTGTCCTCCTCACAACTTGGTTTTCTATCTACTTTTGTATCATCAGCAAATTTGGCTACAATGCACTCAGTCCCTTCAACCAAGTCATTCATATAGATTGTAAGTAGTTGAGGCCCCATCACTGAGGCCTGTGGCAGTTACAGTTTGCCAACCTGAAAATAACCCATTTATCCCAACTCTCTGTTTCCTGTTAGTTATCCAATCTTCTATCTAGACTAATATATTACCCCCAACACCATGAGTCTTTATCTTGTGCAGTAACCTTTGATGTCGCACCTTCTCGAATGCCTTTTGGAAATCCAAATACACTACATCTATTGGTCTCCCTTTATTTACCCTCCTTGTTGCATCCTCAAAGAACTCTAATACATTTGTCAAAAACAATTTTCCTTTCACAAACCATGTTGACTCTGCTTGATTGTATTGTGATTTTCTAATTATCCTGCTACGACTTCCTTAATATTGGATTCCAGCATTTTCCCAATGACCAATTTTAGGCCAACTGGCCTATAGTTTCCTGCTGTCTGTCTCCCTCCTTTCTTGAATAGAGGTGTTAGATTTGTGGTTTTCCAATCTGCTGGGACCTTTCCAGAATCTCATGATTTTGAAAGATTACAACTAATGCATCCACTATCTCTGCAGCCACTTCCTTTAAGACTCCAGAAAGCAGGCCATCTGGTCCAGGGGACTTGTCAGCCTTTAGTCCCATTAGCTTTCCTGGTACTTTTTCTCTACTGGTCATGATTGTTTTAAGTTCCTCCCTTCCTTGTGACCCTTGATTTACTACTATTCTTGGAATACTTTTTTGCGCTTTCTTCCATGAAGACAGATGCAAAATTCTTGTTCAAAGTCTCTGCCATTTCCTTGTTTCCCATTATTAATTCCCTAGTCTCATCCTCTCAGGGACCAAAAAGGCATCAGAAAGCTCTTCAATCAAATCTGGAGTCAGGTAAGGCTGTCCTCTCTCCTCTGCCTTGTTTTTATGCTGCATTGAACCTTTTGCCGAGTCCATCAGGAAGGATGCGGGCATAAAAGTAGTGACAATCCCAGGCAGTGGAAGTGCTCAGGTCAAAGCCTCACTGGGAGGAGCACATTTATAGCCAAGGTCAAACAGAAACTCGGCATGTGGGAGTGACACTCACACTTCATTGAGGGTAAGAACATGATCATCAGGTGTAAAGTGCTCTCAGTGTTGCTCTCTATGACACAGTTCTAGCCCATATCCCGCGACTGCGCCACAGTGGTCACCAAAGCCGTCTTCCACTTTATCTGCGGATCAAAAATGGACCATGTCTGTGGGGACACCATGTACAAATCTCTACATAAACAGGATAAAAACTTACTAAATGTTGCCCTCATCCTGATGGCCACCTTTGTGCATGGCTGCCTCAAGCTGTGCATTGACCTTCGGTACAGAAACATGAAGGGTGGATTTTCAAATCGGGAATCCTTACTTTAGGAAGGACGACTTCTTTCTTTGATATATATATATATATATATATATAGAGTAAATGCATTGGATTTTGGAATACAGAGTATAATTTAAAAATTTGTCAATTATGCCAAACTTGGAGGTGCAGCCAAGGTATCATCCGAGGTGACTGATACCAATGGACTGCAACAGCACATAGATAGGTTAACAGAATGGGCAGACAAGTGGCAGATGGAATTTAATACAGAGAAGTGCAAGATGATGCATTTTGGCAAAAGGAATAAGGAGAGGTAATATAGACTAAATGGCACAATTCTAAAATGTGTGCAGGAAAATAGCGACCTGCGGATTCATGTGCACAGATCTTTGAAGAGGACAGAACAGATTAAAAGAGTAGTTAGCAAAGCATATGGGATCTTGGGCTTCATAAATAGAGAAATTGGGTACAAAAGCAGGAAAGCTGTGCTGAACCTTTATAAAGCTTTGATTGGGCCACAACTAGAGTATTGCGTCCAGTTCTGGTCACCGTACTTTAGGAAGGATGTGAGAGTCCATGAGAGGATGCAAAGGAGATTTACCAGAATGATTCCAGGGATGAGGGATTTTTGTTACAAGGTTAGGTTGGAGAAGCTGGAGTTGTTCTCCTTGGAGCAAAGGAGATTGAAGGGAGATATGGTAGACATGTACAAGATTATGACAGGTTTAGTAAGGTAGACAGAAAAAAGCTGTTCCCATCCCTGATCTCTGTCCTCTAGTCCTTGGACCATCAGAGATTTAAGGTTTTGGTCAAGTGAGGGGGAGATGGTGGTGTAGTGGTAATGTCACCAGTAATGAACTAGTAATCCAGAGGTCCAGCCTAATGCTCTGGGGACACAGACTGGTCAGAAACTGCTTGAGTTGTGTACCTATCATAACCTCTGCATCACCTACTCGTTCTTTCATATTAAACCCTGTCACCAGGTTTCATGGAGGCATCCAAGATCACGTCGTTGGCACCAGCTGGACCTCAGTGTCACAAGGCGAGCCTCTTTAAACAGCGTTCAAATCACACGCAGCTTCCACAGTGCAGACTGCGACACTGACCACTCCCTGGTATGCAGTAAGGTTAGACTCAAACCAAAGAAGCTGCATCACTCTAAGCAGAAGGGCTGCCCACGCATCAACACTAGCAGAATTTCTTATCCACAGCTGTCACATAAGTTTCTAAATTCACTTGAAAAAGCCCTTCAACACACTTCTACAGGGGATGCAGAGACCAAGTGGGCCCACATCAGAGACGCCATCTATGACTCAGCTATGACAACCTATGGCAAAAGTGTGAAGCAGAATGCAGACTGGTTTCAATCTCACTTTGAAGAGCTGGAACCTGTCATAGCCGCTAAGCGCATTGCACTGTTGAACTACAAGAAAGCCCCCAACGAGTTAACATCCGTAGCACTTAAAGCAGCCAGAAGCGCTGCACAACGAATAGCCAGGCACTGCGCAAATAACTACTGGCAACACCTGTGCAGTCATATCCAGCTGGCCTCCGACACCGGAAACATCAGAGGAATATATGATGGCATTAAGAGAGCTTTTGGGCCAACCATCAAGAAGATTGCCCTCCTCAAATCTAAATCAGGGGACATAATCAATGACCAACACAAGCAAATGGGCCGCTGGGTGGAACACTACCTAAAACTGTACTCCAGGGAAAATGTTGTCACTGAGACTGCCATCAATGCAGCCCAGTCTCTGCCAGTCATGGATGAGCTGGACGTACAGCCAACAAAATCGGAACTCAGTGATGCCATTGATTCTCTCACCAGCGGAAAAGCCCCTGGGAAGGATGGCATTACCCCTGAAATAATCAAGAGTGCCAAGCCTGCTATACTTTCAGCACTCTATGAGCTGCTTTGCCTGTGCTGGGACGAGGGAGCAGTACCACAGGACATGCGCGATGCCAATATCATCACCTTCTATAAGAACAAAGGTGACCGCAGTGACTGCAACAACTACCGTGGAATCTCCCTGCTAGCATAGTGGGGAAAGTCTTCGCTCGAGTCGCTTTAAACAGGCTCCAGAAGCTGGCAGAGCGTATCTATCCTGAGGCACAGTGTGGCTTTCGAGCAGAGAGATCTACCATTGACATGCTGTTCTCCCTTCGCCAGCTACAGGAGAAATGCTGCTAACAACAGCTGCCCCTCTGCATTGCTTTCATTGATCTCACCAAAGCCTTTGACTTCGTCAGCAGACGTGGTCTCTTCAGACTACTAGAAAAGATCGGATGTCCACCAAAGCTACTAAGTATCATCACCTCATTCCATGACAATATGAAAGGCACAATTCAGCATAGCGGCGCCTCATCAGACCCCTTTCCTATCCTGAGTGGCGTGAAACAGGGCTGTGTTCTCGCACCTACACTGTTTGGGGTCTTCTTCTCCCTGCTGCTCTCACATGCGTTCAGAAGAAGGAATTTTCCTCCACACAAGATCAGGTGGCAGGTTGTTCAACCTTGCCCGTCTAAGAGCGAAGACCAAAGTACGGAAAGTCCTCATCAGGGAACTCCTCTTTGGTGAATATGCTGCATTAACATCTCACACTGAAGAGTGTCTGCAGAGATTCATCAACAGGATTGTGGCTGCCTGCAATGAATTTGGCCTAACCATCAGCATCAAGAAAACGATCATCATGGGACAGGACGTCAGAAATTCTCCATTCATCAATATCGGCAACCATGCTCTGGAAGTGGTTCATGAGTACACCTACCTAGGCTCAACTATCACCAGTAACCTGTCTCCTGATGCAGAAATCAACAAGCGCATGGGAAGGGCATCCGCTGCTATGTCCAGACTGGCCAAGAGAGTGTGGGAAAATGGCGCACTGACACGGAACACAAAAGTCCAAGTGTATCAAGCCTGTGTCCTCAGTACCTTGCTCTACGGCAGCGAGGCCTGGACAACGTATGTCAGCCAAGAGCGACTTCTCAATTCATTCCGTCTTCGCTGGATGGCAGGATCCCCAAGGACACATTGTACAGCGAGTTCGTCACTGGTATCAGACCCACCAGCCGTCCATGTCTCCACTTTAAAGATGTTTGCAAACATGACGTGAAGTTCTGTGACATTGATCACAAGTCGTTGGAGTCAGTTGCCAGTGATCGCCAGAGCTGGCGGGCAGCCATAAAGGTGGGGCTAAAGTGTGGCGAGTCGAAGAGTCTTAGTAGTTGGCAGGAAAAAAGACAGAAGCGCAAGGGGAGAGCCAACTGTGTAACAGCCCCGACAACCAACTTCATCTGCAGCACCTGTGGAAGAGTGTGTCACTCTAGAATTGGCCTTTATAGCCACTCCAGGCGTTGACTCACAAACGACTGACCACCTCCAGACGCTTACCCATTGTCTCTCGAGACAAGGAGGCCAAAGAAGAAAAAAAAGAAGAATGAGCTAGTAATCCAGAGGTCCAGCCTAATGCTCTGGGGACACAGGTTTTAAACCAACATGGCAACTGGTGGAATTTAAATTCAATTCATAAAAATATGGAATTGAAAGCTTAATGATGGTGCCTTGAAATGATCATCAATTGTCTTTAAAAAAAACTATCTAGTTCACTAATGTCCTTAAGGGAAGGAAATCTGCTGCCCTTATCTGGTCTGGCCTAAATGTGACTCCAGACCCACAGTAATGATTTTTTTTTAAAAGATGCAAGGGAATGCGAGGATAAACTTTTTACACAGTGAGTGGTAATGACCTGGAGCTTGCTGCCGACGAGGGTGGTGGAGGTGGAGATGATGAATAAGTTCAAAAGGAAATTGGATGGGAAATAATCTTGCAGGGTAAAGGGATGGAACAGGGAAATGGGACTGATTGTATTGCTCTGCACAGAGCTGGCATGGATGGACTCGATGAGCTGAATGGCCTCCTTCTGTGCTGTAATGACTCTCTGACTCATTGCCTTTTACACAATTACTATCCCAGTCTATACTGAGATATTTGAAGCTCTCCATGATCAATGCTCTATAGTTATTGTATCCTTCTGTAATTTGCTTGCAAATTAGCTGCCCTATTTCCTTCTCATTTGGTGACCTATCGTACATACCCAGTAGCAAAATAGGCCCCCTATTGTTCCTTAATCCTAACCAAATAGACTCTAGCTTTGATCCCTTTCTACTGTTACAATAGTTTCTTTGAACAATATTGACAACCTGCCTCCTTTCTCTTCTTCCCAATCTTTCCTGAATGCCTTGCAGCTTGTAACTGCAACCTTCTGATTTAGGAATAAGAGTGCTACTATCTGAACAAAACTAACACTTACTAGTGCCAGAAACAAACTGTTCTAAACAAAGGCTGATCGACTGCATCACTGAAAATTTTCAAAATTATTGCTATGACAAAAATTAAAGCTGAGTGACCAGTTTCATTGCTGCATGCTGACTACCCTGTGAATCAGCTTTGCATTTTTCGTCATCCAGTTACTGTTTTGCAAGATGGAACTGGATAATGATAACAAGCTTAAAGTTTGATATTCAAAACAATATCATAGTACTTAAATAATGGACCCAGAAGAAAAGACTGTTCAAGAATGTATAGGAAAACTGCTTTAATTCTTTTTAACCTTAACCAGAAGCAATTTTTAGTACAGGGTATTATTAGTAGATAACTATAATGCACAATTTATTGATGCAAGAAAACAAATACAACTTAGCCTTTAATATATTACCCCTGCAATTATTATTCTATCTGTTAGTTTCGTTCAATTTCATTTCTTCATCTGATACCAATTCAGGGGATAAAGCTTCACTATTGCTCGAATCCGTATATCATTACACTGTAGAACTGTCAGAGTAAATACATTGCTGTGTTTTCACCCTGTAGCCATATGTTGAGATGTAACTGTACATCATTATATTTTCTGAAAACACAGAATGTGTCAGGAAGGTTGAAGAGTTACAACATCAAAAATATATTTTATAGCGTTCTAATTCTATTAACAATTTCAAAATGCTATTGGATCTCCCATGACATTGCTTGGGCTGAATCAAAGGATACTAAAGTAAATCTGAAAAATTTGAGGGTGGGTGGTGGGGGTGGGGGGGGGGGGGGCGGTGGGTGTGGATTTTATTCTCCAGACCAAAACGTGGCACATGATTTTATTTTACTACTGCTAGAGCTGCTTTGGCCGTATTATACTATAAATAATACATTACGCAATGTATTATTGTGCTGTAAACTTGTGGTTAATTTTGCCTTTTGTTTTAAGGCTGCAAGTTGAATTACTATGAATAAGCTCATCTTTAAGTCAATTAGAGGCTAACTGCTGTTAAATACCTGAGCTGAATTAGAGACTGTTTGCTGTTTTGTACATTATAAGGCCAATTAGAAGATAATTACTATCCTTCATTTTAAAAATAATTCTCAGGACGTGGCCATCATTATCAAAGCAGGCATTTATTGACCATGTTTAAACATGGCTTGCTAAGCCATGACAGAGGGCAGTTATGAGTCATTCCAGATCGGTGTGAACACGGCTTACATATAGACACATTGAGTAAAGACAAGAGATTTTTTCGACAGAAATCTGATAGCTTCATAGACACCTTTGCTTATGCCATCTTTTTATTACCAGATTTTTTTTTTAAGCTGAATTCAAAATTCTCAAATGCCACAGGGGAATTTGAACTCATTCTCTAGATTATTGGGCTGGATTTTATCAGCACTCTAGGGATAGGCTAGGAGGCAGGAGTACATAAAATGTTGAGGGAAGGCAGGGAGTGGTGTGCCTGTCACCTTCCCAATGCCATGGAATTTTACCAGGGGTTGAGAATGTCGAGGATGGCCTTCCCACCCAGAGGCCAATTGAGGCCCTTAAGTGGCCAATTAAGGGCCACTTAAGGGCCTCTTCCCACCACCGCTGGTATTTTACCAGCAGTGGGGGGGCCTCTGCTACACTGGGAGATCACCCAGTAAAAGTTGGGGGCCTGCCTGGGGGTTCAGGGAATGGGGGGGCCCTCTTGATGAGGCACTCTGTGCCCCACAGAGGGCTTCCCGGTAACAAGGGCTGACGCAATGAAAGACACCCCCTCCTTCAATAATGAAGCACCCCCCCCACCTTTCCGGGGCTTTTCTGAGTGGCCCCGACGAGCCCAACCCCAGTCATCTGTCTTCTGGGGTCTCCTCTATTGCTACTGCTCTGGGCATCCTGCAGTACCAGCAGTGGCCACCAATCCCAATGGCGCTGCTGGGACTAATGAGCTGCTGGCCCCAATTGACTAGCAACTCTTGGGGCAGGATCTTGTCCCCTAAAGGGGACGGCATACCCAGAAATGGGCAGTTAATTGTTTTCCTGCCATTGAATTTGGTTGGGGGTCCAACAAATGGCCGAGACGGGGTCACCTCCTGCCTTCCAGCCTGTGTCCAGTACCCTCACTGCTGAAATAAAATTCAGCCCATTAGTCTAGCCATCTAGATTGCTAGTCTAGGGACATAACCGTGACACTACTGTACACCTCTTAATTTGTCACTTGTTCGTTGGTAGCTTCCTTATCTATTCAGTTCAAATGTTACATCGACATGCTTGAAATTCTGCCATCTTTTGCGCCAGTTTAGCTGATTTCGTGCAAATTGCGCTGGAAAAAACATGGCAATCTAATGAAAACTCCAGGCTCATCTGCTTACTGTTAGGCCTATTGTTATAATCTGTGTGTTCGTACGACAATCCACAGTTCAAAAGCCAGATGTTCATTGTACTTCTAATGTCATATCCTTGTTGCCCTTCATTACAGACACATTGCTCATTAATGCAGTCATCTAAATTTGACATCATTAAATTGAGATAAGTTATGATTGATTATACAAAATGACTACTAGTCTGCACAGATTGGATGGAGGGGTAGTATGGGTCAGCTACACTTCTATGAATGATTTGTACATAGGCACAAATGGGCAGAAGAATGAAATTGATATTTACTAATAATACCAAATAAGGGGAAAGGCAAGCTGAGAGGCATAATGCAGATGCTTGTAGAAAGACAGACAGGTTATCAGAATAGATAAACAGGTCACAGATAAAACGCATGGGATTAAAGGGGCAGTAACAGCATGGATACAAAATTGGCTAGAAAGCAGGGAGTAGAGGTGAACGGTTGTTTTTCAGAGTGGAGAGAGGTCCCCAGGGGTCAGTATTAGAACCACAGTTCCTTTTGATTTATATTAATGACCTGGTATAACTTGGGAGTTTGCAGATGGCACTGAAATGTAGTCAACAATGAAGAGGATAGTAACTGACTTCAAGAGGACAGAAACGCATTGGTGAAATAGGCAGATATGTGGCAGATGAAATTTACTGCAGAGAAATGTGAAGTGATTAATTCTGGTAGAAAGAATGAGGAGAAGCAATATAAACTCAACTGTAAAATTTTTAAGGAGGGTACAGAAACAGACACTCCTGAGGATGTGCATGCACAAATCTTTGAAGGTGGCAGGAGAAGTTGAGAAGTCCGTTAAAAAGGCATGCAGGATCTGTGGCTTCATTCATGGAGGCATAGGCCATGATATTTATAGGGTTACATGTTCAGAGTATTGGGGGAAAGGAGTTATGTGCTGGGTTCCTGAATGTTCACTTCTTTTACTTTTTCTATAGGTTTCCCACTTTGGCTGCCTGTAGGGTGACAATTGAGGAGATCATGATTGGCTGCAGATAGTGTTGAGAGAGTCCTATCGCAGTGGAGGGAGTGCAGACATTTCATGGGGGGATTTACAGGATAGCTTCATGGACCAGGGGAAACAATCCTGCATCTCATGGCCCAAAAGTAGTGCTCTAAAGGCACTACAAAAGCAAGGAAGCTATGCTGAATGATTATAAAATACTGGTTAGGCTCAGAGTGAAGTATTGTGTTTGAAGTGCCATGCTTCAGGAAAGATGTCAAGGCCTTTTAATGGGTGCAGAGGTGATTTACTAGAATGGTACCAGGGATGGGGGACTCAGTAACATTCACGCCACACAAGTGCCAGGCAATGACCATCTCCAACAAGACAGAATCTAACCACCTCCCCTTGACATTCAATGGCAGTACCATCGCTGAATTCCCCACTATCAACATCCTAGGTGCTACCATTGACCAGAAACTGAACTGGAATAGCCATATAAATACCGTGGCTACAAGAGCAGGTCAGAGGCGAGGAATCCTGAGGCGAGTAACTCACCTCCTGACTCTCCAAAGCCTGTCCACCATCTACAAGGCACAAGTCAGGAGTGTGATGGAATACTCTCCACTTGCCTGGATGGGTGCAGCTCCAACAACACTCACAAAGCTCGACACCATCCAGGACAGAGCAGCTCGCTTGATTGGTACCCCATCTACAAACATTCACTCCCTTAACCACCGACGCACAGTGGCAACAGTGTGTACCATCTACAAGATGCACCAAGGCTCCTTAGACAGCACCTCCCAAACCCGTGACCTCTACCAACTAGAAGGACAAGGGCAGCAAATGCATGGGAACACCATCACCTGCAAGTTCCCCTCCAGGTCACACACCATCCTGACTTGGAACTATATCACTGTTCCTTCACTGTCGCTGGGTCAAAATCCTGGAACTCCCTTCCTAACAGCACTGTGGGTGTACCTACCCCACATGGACTGCAGCAGTTCAAGAAGGCAAGCTCACCACCACCTTCTCGAGGGCAATTAGGGATGGGCAATAAATGCTGGCCTGGCCAGCGACGCCCACATCCCATGAATGAATAAAAAAAACATTATGTGGCGAGACAAGAGAAGCTGGGATTCTTCTCTACAGAACAGAGACGGTTAAGAGATTTGATAGAGACATTCAAAATGTTGAAGCATTTTAATAGACTAACCAAGGAAAAACTGTATTCAGTAGCAGAAGGTTGATAATCAGAGGACACAGATTTAATGCAATTGGCTAAAGAACCAGAGACATGAAGGAAAAAAGAAAACATAAATTAATTTATGAGCTATGATACACTGCCTGTAGAGGCAGTGGAAGCAGATTCAATAATAATTGAATAACCACTTGAAGGGAAAAATACCTGGCTGTGGGGAAAGAACAAGGGAATTGGACTAATTGGATTGTTCTTTCAAAGAGTTGGTTTAGGCATGATGGGAAGAATGGTCTACTTCTGCTGATCATTCTGTAATTATATCATTCTGTGAGTTCAATTTGATGCAGAAAATTGAAAATAGTACATTTTGGGAAAAAGAATAGATGATCGATGTCAGTCCTAAGTTTACAAACATTGCATATCAAATATCAAATAGGGCTTAAATGGTTTCCAATTGTTTCTGCTCAGTCTATAAGAAAACAGAACTGAAATTATCAAAATATATAACTTCACAGAGTTCCCAATAATCCTTTCCCTCCTTTATCAATTTAGGTGGAGTGCAGAAGTCATCTGAAAGAAAACAGAATAGCTGTCCAAACAATTACGAAGATGCCCCATACTCTGGTTATCTTAGTTTGTCTCATCAAATTCCATTCTGGTGGACATGATTCAAGACATCAAAAGCAGACATTAAGAAGTAATTTGTTAAACTTAATCAGACTCATTGACACTTTACAACATATGCCTTAAACTTAGAATCTCAGAATCATAGAATGGTTATAGCACAGATGAAGGCCATTCAGTCCATCGAATTCATACCAGCTTTCTGCAAGAGCAACTCAGCTAGTCCCCCTCCCCTGTCCTTTTTGCTTAACCCTGCAAATTTTTTATCTTCAGTTGCTTAGCCAATTCCATTTTGAAAGCCACAATTGAATCTACCCACACCACCCTCTCTCACAGTACATTCCAGATCCTAAGCACTCACTGCATAATTTTTTTTTTCCTCAAGTTGCCTTTGGTTCTTTTGCCAATCACCTTAAATCTGTGTCCTCTGGCTCTCAACGCCTCTGCCAAAGGGAACAGTTTCTATGTACTCTGCCTCTGCCCATCATCATTTTTAACACCTCTATCAAATCTCTTCTCAACCTCTTCTCTTAGAACATCCCCAGCTTCTCCAAACTATCCTTGTAACTGAAGTCTCTCATCCCTGGAACCATTCTTGTAAATCTTTTCTGCACCCTGTCCAATGCCTACACGTCCTTCAGAAAGTGTGGTGCTCAGAATTGGACATAAACTCCAATTTAAGCCAAACCAGTGTTTTATACTTAAACTTACACTTATTTATGAACTCAATGGAGTTAAAATTGGTTATGGCCCATTTTTGGATGCATAAACAGCAGCGCATTTTTTGCATACATCCGAATGGAAATAGAAACATAGAAAATAGGAGCCATTCGGAATGTCTGAGGCTGGTCCAAAATTGGGGCTTGGACTTCATTTACATTATTTACACAAAGTGGATGCCTGTCATACCTCCACAGATTTATGTCAAATAGATGAATGTCAGGCTGCTTGTTTTTTCAACAATGGCCCCAAGGTAAGTCCAGGGAGGGGAGGCAGGTTAGCTCAATGCCTGTTCTGCTCATTGCAATCCAATTTCTTCAAGAGGTCCTAAAACAAGTGAAAGACCTCTCACTTACATATGTAAGATGATTAACACTTTTTTCAGCAACCACCAGGGACGTCTGAAACATGGATTGACGTAGTATTGGGCGCAGGACGTTGGTCCAGAATTTGGCCCTCAATGCGCCTATTTTACACCTGTAAAATGGGCTTAATAAGATCCAGTTTCTACCCCAACCATTCTTTAGTTTGGAAGGATATGGACCTAACTTCATTACATGGGCGGCACAGTGGCGCAGTGGTTAGCACTGCAGCCTCACAGCTCCAGGGACTCGGGTTCGATTCTGGGTACTGCCTGTGTGGAGTTTGCAAGTTCTTCCTGTGTCTGCGTGGGTTTTCTCCGGGTGCTCCGGTTTCCTCCCACAAGCCAAAAGACTTGCAGGTTGGTAGGTAAATTGGCCATTATAAATTGTCACTAGTATAGGTAGGTGGTAGGGAAATATAGGGACAGATGGGGATGTTTGGTAGGAATATGGGATTAGTGTAGGATTAGTATAAATGGGTGGTTGATGGTCGGCACAGACTCGGTGGGCCGAAGGGCCTGTTTCAGTGCTGTATCTCTAAACTAAACTAAACTAAACTAAACTAAAGTTTGCTGTGGTTGTTTGCAAGAAAATATTTTGCAAAATCTGAGCCTTTATTCTTTATTAGTCTTTGTCTATTACCAAGTTGATGAAACATATTCTGAAAATTCCTGACTAAATACATCCATTTAACATAAACATGGCATAGTTTTAACATTCTGGTTTGAATGAATGTAGTATTAAATTACATCAACTGCTTGGTATCGACAGCTACTGTTTTTAGTCAGAATTTTTACTGCTATTGTAATGTACTTAACCCTTCTTGTTATAGTTTCATGGGATTGCCAACATAACTTTTCTGAACAACAATTTATCTTAACATGCCTCAGCTTTTCTGAGTTAAAAGGGCCATGTTATTTTCGCACATCTGCAGGTTTGGTTCAATCCTGTTACATTTATCAAAGTGGAGCAATGGAAGTACAGAATGTGCAAATTGTGCCATTATTGCCTGAGGGAAACGAGGTACTGTATCCCCTCCTATTTTGAAATAACAAGGAATTATTAATGATTTCTTTAGGACAGAGAATTTGAAGATGAGGAGTTAAGTGCAATACATAATTACATACTAAATGTGTAAAATGGCACAACTGGGGTGGATAAGGTATTGAAAGACTTCAAGTAATGTTGCCACTGCTTCAAAGGGCTACACTGTCCGCATCTGGTAACCATCAGCAGAACACAGATCTCCCACACACTTGAATATGGCAGTGACCCACTATGAGTAAGGACCATGTACAGCACCACTCATGCATTTCCTCAGAGAAATAACTGGATGGTATCATGAATGGAATACATCAATAGAACTTCTGGTTGAAACTGAATATTCTATCCATTGGGGTAAAGTGAGCATTAACTATTTGGAAACAGAAACACTCTCTCTGTATGCATTAATGATACATTTAGTACTGGAAAAAAATGCCCTTTGGAAAAGTAAATTCCCATGACATTGTGGCTTTTCTTAGTCGTAGAGGTTAGGGGGTTGGGAGATGAAGCAGCATGCTTCCTATCCATTACTTCTCTATATCATGACACCTACTCAATTATATCTACACAAGCTCATTTAAAAACAACCATTGGCCCATTACTTTTTTACACCTACACAGACAGACACAAACTTATCTGTCTTCGCTCTCTCAAGGAATTTTAAAATTGCATTGTGTTGTCCACCTCCTCACAGATACTTTCTATTTGTTATTTTTGTGAAGATACATGATTAAAAACAGAAATACAAACCACTTTAAATGAAACGAATTCATTATTTTAAATGTTACTTTCGTTTTTAAAAATCCTTTAACTTATGAAATTCCTTGCCCTTTAGTGCAGTTTGTTGTATGCTGTAATTATGATCTGTTTTAAAATAATGCTTGCTGTCCATTTGATTTATTTACTGTTTGAATCTGAAGGTCTCTAACTGGAGCATGCGGACAAAGTCATTGAACATTTAATATTATTGTACCTTTTTTCAAATTAGACAAATGAAACGCCTTGGCCCATGTTGTATGTTGATATTAATCTTAATAAAAACACTCCACACAGAGGTAATTCATTTTAAAATTTCAACAGGCTACAATGAAATACAACATATGCTTCATGGTTTGTGTAGCAAGTCAGGAATGACAGCAATTCAGCATCCAAATGGAATACTTTAATCAGGCTAACATTACTAAATTGATTTTGTTTTTTATGTGCAATATTACAAAAGTCACATCTTATATAAACAGGGTTTGCAAATAAGAGCCGCGTTCAGAGGGTTTCCCTGAGAGAATTGAATTACTCCTCTTTTTCAGCACAAATTGGATTTGGAGCAGGCTGGCATTTCCAAGATGATTACCCTTAGCTACAGGTCGATAACAAAGTGAAGAGGCAATGTTCTATAACTTTGTAAAATAGAATTAAACACGGTCATAAGAAATTGAAAGCCAGAAGGTATTAGTTACATCTGAAATAAAAATCAAAGGATTTTGAGTGGAGTACATTATCCAGCAAAAAGATGGACTAAATATTTAATAAAAAGTATTGAACTCGTAAAAATGACAATACAAATACATAAAAATGTGTATTTAATTCAGATTTACACATGTTTTATCGGAATTGAAGTTCCCATTTTCATTCACCCTGCCTTTTTCTCCTTTGACTTTCAGCATTTGTTTCATGGCACAGCTGATTGTTCTGTCTGTTTGTCTAATCCCTATATTTCATCAATGCAAATAATGTGCCTGCCAGGCATAGTCACAACTCAAAGCTAGCTAGCAATATGCCATGGGCAGTACAATTCAGGTGAATGTCAATTATATCTCATCCACTTTAGACAGTTTGCTGTGTTTGTATGGGCACAAAAACAAATGTTGCATGTTAATGCTTGCCTTAACTTTCATTAAAATGAGAGGTCTGATGAGTACTATGGTTGTAACTGGCTCTGGCAGCTGATCAATACCTGATAACTGACAACAATTCACAGACACTCATGAAATACAGACAGAGAATATAAGTATATAACACAAGTTAATAAAATGCAAAAGCTGAATGAAAGTCCAGACTCATCTATATTGAATCTCAGGCAGAACAACTATTCTCTGATACTCAGAGACTAATTTAAGAGCTTTTTTTATTTGATACACACTGTTAAGTAAACTAAAATGTCATCAAAGTAGCTTAGCCTTATATTTAACATATCAGAAAATTATTTTCATGTACAACCATTGAGCATCAATGACTTGACAACATCAAAGATCCTTCATTGTAAACAGTTATTTTTATCAATAATTAAAATATCAACCATTCTAAAGGGACTAGATAATATGGACCATGATCAGATCGTTCACCTTGTCCAGAACAGTAGAATCAGAGGATATGGCCTGTGCTTGAAGAGGGGTAAATTAAAATCTAGTCTGTCAAAAGAATGGCCCCCAATTTTAAAAGAGGGGATTGGAATGGTGTGTATGAGCTCGAAAGAGGGCAGCCCACACAGAAAGTCTGTAGCGGGAGGCTCACTGATGCCATGAGTCGGGGTCATTAAAATTGCAGAAATGCAGTGGGTAGGAGCCAAGAGCTAGAATTTTCAAACTTTAATCCCTTCCCAGCCCTACAGGGCCAATAAGCGAGTGAACAATCTATCCTTAGAGAGATGGTGGAAGCAATTAGTTTTGATTCATTCAAATGAAAATTAGATCAATTTCTTTCAGAAAATGATGGTTTGGAATACAATATAAGAATAATTTTAGACACGATGGGCTGGATTTTATCAAGCTCACACCTTTGGGGGGCAGGGGAGGTCCCGAAGATTGTACTGGCCGAGGCCCACCACAGAGGCCGATGCTAGGAGGGCCCAGCCCGATCCTCCCTACAGCGGCGAAGTTCTGTGGCGCCCTGTCCTCGCGACCTGCCGCTGAACGACGGGACCTGGATTTAAATATTTAAATTACTGACATGCATAAATTTAAATAAACTTACCTTAAATCTTCCAGGCCCGCCGCGATCTTTGGCGCGATGGCCGGCACTCCCGCGCCTTCAATTCCCAATCTGGGGAAAGCTAGCACGGCACTTGTGAAAGGGGGGGAGGAGTTAAGATTTTCAATGCGTGTGGGGGGAACATAATAGGTGTAGGGGGTGGTGCGAAGGTCAGATTTAAAAGGTAAGTGTTTTGGGGCGGGGAACGGGCAATAGTTAATGTAAAAACAAAATACTGCAGATGCTGGAAATCTGAAATAAAAGCAAGAAATGCTGGAAATACTCAGCAGGTCTGGCAGCATCTGTGGAGAGAGATCTGTTGCATTTGCCCCCGGGCTCACTTCTTGAACTAGGAGTCCTCCCCCTGACCTTTCACCCGTCTCCAGCATTCTCCCTCCACCTGGACCCCTCCCTCTGTGCTCTTACCCGCTCTTGATCTTTTCATTGAAAACTGTCGGCAAGACATCGGCTGTCTCAATTTCTTTGGCCCCCTCACTCACTCGCACCTGTTCCCCTCTGAACTTGCCGCACTCCGTTCTCTCAGGTCTAACCCCGATATTGTCATCAAACTTGCAGACAAGGGTGGTGCTGTTGTTGTCTGTCGTAACGACCTCTACCTTGCAGAGGCTCAGCGCCAACTCTCAGACACTTCTTCCTACTTCCCCCTGGACTATGACCCCACCACCGAACATCAAGCTACTGTCCACAAGACTGTCACTAACCTCATCTCCTCCGGAGATCTTCCCTCTACAGCTTCCAACCTCATAGCTCCATAACCCTGGACAGCCCGCTTCTACTTCCTTCCCAAAATCCACAAACAGGATCGTCGCAGTAGACCCAATGTTTAAGTCTGTTCCTGCCCCACTGAACTTATTTCTTCCTATCTTGACTCTATCTTTTCTCCCCGGTCCAATCTCTTCCCACTAGATCCGTGACTCTTCTGACAAGCTATGTCATTTTGACAATTTCCAGTTTCCTGGCCCCAACCGCCTCCTCTTCACTATGGCTGTCCAATCTCTCTACACCTCCATTCCCCCACCAGGATGGTTTGAGGGCTCTCCGCTTCTTCCTTGAACAGAGGCCCAACCTGTCCCCATCCACCACCACCCTCCTCCGCCTGACTGAACTTGTTCTTACATTGAACAACTTCTCCTTCAACTCCACTCACTTCCTTCATGTAAAAGGTGTTGCTTTGGGTACCCGCATGGGTCCCAGTTATGCCTGTCTTTTTGTGGGATATGTCGAACATTCCTTGTTCCAGTCCTACTCAGGCCCCCTCCCCCAACTCTTTTTCCAGTACATTGATGACTATATCGTTGCCGTTTCCTGCTCCTGCATGGAACTGGAAAACTTCATCAACTTTGCTTCTAATTCCACCCTTCTCTCAACTTTACATGGTCCATCTCCGACACTTCCCTTCCCTTCCTCTACTTCTCTGTCTCCATCTCTGGGGATAGGCTGTCTACTAATATTCATTATAAGGCCACTTACTCCCACAGCTACCTCGACTACACTTCTTCACATCCTGCATCCTGCAAGGACTCCATTCCATTCTCCCAGTTTCTCCATCTCCGATGCATCTGCTCTGATGATGCAACCTTCCACGACAGCGCTTCTGATATGTCTTCCTTTTTCCGCAACTGAGGATTCCCCACTCCCCACTGTGGTTGACAGGGCCGTCAACCGTGTCCGGCCTATTTCCCCTCACCTCTACCCTCACTCCTTCTTCCCCTCCCTCCCAGAACCGCGACAGGGTTCCCCTTGTCCTCACTTTCCACCCACCAGCCTCCTCATCTAAAGGATCATCCTCCGCCATTTCCAGCGTGATACCACTACCAAACGCATCTTCTCCTCCCCTCTCCTGTCAGCATTCTGAAGAGATTTATTCCTTCCGCGACACCCTGGTCCACTCTTCCATTGCCCCCACCACCTCCTGCCCTTCCCAAGGCACCTTCCCCTGCAATCACAGGAGGTGTAACACCTGCTCATTTACCTCCTCTCTCCTCACTATCCAAGGCCCCAAACACTCCTTTCAGGTGAAGCAGCGATTTACTTGTACTTCTTTTAATTTTGTATTCTATATTCGCTGCTCACAATGTGGTCTCCTCTGCACTGGGGAAACCAAACGCAGATTGGGTGACTGCTTTGCGGAACACCTCCTCTCAGTCCGAAAGCATGTCCCCGATTTTCCGGTTGCTGGCCATTTCAACACTCCCCCCTGCTCTCATGCTCACATTTCTGTCCTGGGATTGCTGCAATGTTCCAGTGAACATCAACGCAAGCTGGAGGAACAGCATCTCATTTACTGATGAGGCACGCTACAGCCTGCTGGACTGAACTTGAGTTCAATCATTTCAGAGCCTGACGGGCCGCCCTTTTTTATTTTTAGTTATTTTTCCTTTTTTTTAAATTTGTTTATTTTATTTTAGTTTGTTTAGTTTGTTGAGTTTGTTTTTACTGAGCCTACCCACTGTTTTTTTCATGTTTGTGTTTGGGGCCAGGGTTGTTCATTTTTTTTGTGTCAATTAACACCATCTCTGTACTAAAGCTTTGTCTTTCAATACACCATTAACATACCGTTTGCCTTTGCTCCATGACCTTCTGGTCAGTTATTCTCTGTGACCTTGTCCTATTAACACCTCTTTTATTATCTCTTGCCCCACCCCCGCTTTACTTGCTTAAAACCTTTTACATTTCTAATATTTGCCAGTTCTGAAGAAGGGTCACTGACCTGAAACGTTAACTCTGATTCTCTCTGCACAGATGCTGCCAGACCTGCTGAGTATTTCCAGCATTTTTTGTTTAAGTAGTTAATGTAATTGTTACTGGGGGGTGGGGCAGGGGCATTAGAAATGTACTGTATACATTTTGTGGGGGGTACTGCTTTAAAAATTCAAATTGACCAGCAGGGCTGGATGCCCTTTAAAAATGGCACCAGGGCCTGCGCACAGGCAACTGATGCCATTGCCAGAGACTGACAGCCCACCTCCTCATGGTTGGGGTGGGGTGGGCCGCCCCAGCTATTTAAATGAGCCGCTGCGCAGGAGATCATGGTGGCTCTTTGGCTTGTGGCCCATACATGTGGGCCACCATTTTTTGAGCTCATTGCCAAGATCGGAGCTGGACTCTTAAAATCCAGCCCAATGTGATCAGTGAGGCATGCTTGAGAGGAAAGTGGTGACTTTAGACCTAAGGTTCCCAAAACTCTCCAGCGCTGCATCAGTCTGGGTCTGTGTAGACCAATTGCTAGAGATTAATTGCTATGATTAGTCAACAACTTCGTTGTCATTCTATCATGCTACTTCTGGGTAGTCATTGAAGACTTATACTGGAATACTATTTTCCTTCATCCTGCTAAGCTACAGTGCTTCACCGTGGCTTAGAACTCAATCTATTAAATGGGCTGAAGCCATACTAAGCCATGTTATATTGTTATAATAGTGCCTGAACATTTGAGTGACAGGCATTTTGGGACTCTAGCACACAGCCATCTAATTGAAAGTGTTGGGATTCTGTTTTGCTAACTAATAGGCAGCTCCAATTCTTAGTTTGAAGCACATTTTTGTGAAGTACTGAATTATCTGCAATGCTTCTTCAATGATATGCAGCTTTGGGAAATGGTATTTAAATATTTAAAGAACCTCTGATCTTAGTATTTTCACTTCCATCAAAAGATTTGAATTCTCTACCAGTTGTATTTTC
This sequence comes from Heterodontus francisci, assembly GCF_036365525.1. Lineage (NCBI taxonomy): Eukaryota > Metazoa > Chordata > Chondrichthyes > Heterodontiformes > Heterodontidae > Heterodontus > Heterodontus francisci. The sequence continues at coordinate 46,237,929 of NC_090377.1, forward strand.
TGATTGCTGCAGGTTAAGCAGAGGTGACCAGTTTGCGATGTAGAAGAACCTGATAAAGGGTCACTAAGTTGGCACAATCAATTGGAAAAGAGGAGGAGATGCATTTCACTACTTCTTTGCCCATTTAACAACAGATCAGTCAAACTGCACATTGTTACTGGAAGTGCCTGTCAGCATGAATTCTAAAATGACAGCTGTCATGCAATTTTCCTTGTATTCTAGTCAGGATATCACTGATGTTTACTAAAGTGGATTTAAACAAACTTATACGAAGATGTTTTTGGAGCATCTTGAAGCTAATTTTGAATGTTTTGTTTTTTTTATTACTTTTTAAGTTTTAGTTTTTTAAGATATCATTTGTGCCAATTGCTGGGGCAATGCTAAAGGGAAAGGTGACATAGTGGTTATGTTGCTTGACTAGTAATTAATGATACTGATATGAGAAGTCAAATCCCACTGTGGTAACTGGAGGATTTAAATTTGCTTAATTAAATAAATCAGGATTTAATAAATAGCTTGTATTAGTAATGGTGACCATGAAATGACTGGATTGTTGGAAAAATCCCTCTGGTTCACTAATGCCCTTTAGGGAACAAAGTCTGTTGTCCTTACCTGGTCTGGCCAATACCTATAAGTGACTCCAGACCCACAGCAATGTGGATGACTCTTAACTGCCGTCTGAAATGGCCTATCAAACCACCCAGTTGTATACAAGAAGGCACTGCCACCTCCTCAAAGGCAATTAGGGATGGGCAATATGTGCTGGTCTTGCCAGTGATGTGCACATCCCATGAATTTTTTTTTTAAAAAGCAGCACAATGTGTGTGCACACAGAGGAGGTCTAACACAAGCAGGAGCAGAGGTTCTCTGCATTCACCCATGTATACCCTTGAACCTACATCTACAGAAAGGGGTAAACAGCAATCTCTGAGGGGGCTCAAAAGGAGGCAGTGACTAAGTTATCCCATGTTTTCCAATGTGGCCTGCAGCCAAACTAATTTCACATGACTATTTTTTTATGCGTAGTATTCTACATTGATGTAAGTTAATGGTACATTCTCCTATCTTGGCTGACTTGGGACAGTTATTAATCTCCTTGTGGCATTAGTTCAATTTACATGGAATGATGGAGGCAGCATCCACATGACTTGCCATCTCCTCCCGTTCTTGCTGGTCGACTCTTCTTGAAGCCATGTGGCGCTCATTGTTGCGGAACGCCCCTTCCTCCACCTGACTTCCTGCATGGTTATTTCTATGACCCGATCACAGTAAGATGCTCTTTTCTTCCTTCCTGCATTTCTTACAAACGTTTCGACCAAATTATTTTTCTGTTATTGGTGTTCCCCTTCAAGCTGTTGCAGCCGTTGAAATCCTGCAACTCCACCAGACGTCCTGCCCACCAAACAGGTGATCTCCCAATCACAGGTTTTTTTTACACCAGGACCTTGCCAAAGTTATGATAATGAGGCTGCCCCAAAAATACACATAGAGTCAATGCACTGAATATCGGCAGGTGCTCTTCCACACCAGCTGACTTCAGGTTCAGTATACATTTAGTTGGAAAAACTAGGCTATGGGGCTATGAAAAATGATATGGTCAGCAGGTTGATGTTAACAGGATTTGCAAGCTCAATTACATAATCAACCTTGTCAGAATAATGACTGCAATATGGCCCTTCATATTTAAAATTGCTGCATTAATCCATATGAACATTCTTAATTTTGAATATAAATGATAAAGGATATGCTTTCACTTAGCAGAAGGAGGTTCAACATTTGAGGTTAAACTTTGCTCATTGTTTTATTAGTATACTCTTTTTGAGTTTCTAACTGACAGTGTTAGCTTCTCAGTAGCTCAAAGGTATAATAATTCACGTATCTGAATTCACGGGTTTAAATCGCAGCAGTGATTTGGGCTATAGTGCAGCCATCCAGTGATGTTTTAATTGCTTGGTGGTGAAGCAATTCATCTCTGTAGTCAAAGCTTTAAATCATGATGGAGACTGTGGGCTGGTTGGAAGTTATGTGCGATTACATTTTAATTGCTTGGTGGCGAGGAATTGCCTGAATTTAACTGACAGCTGAAAAGCCCAAGGGGTGAGCAACCTGCCACCTTTAATTTAATTTTGAGGAACCTCACTAGGGTGTACTCCACAAATGGGCATGACTGAAATGTCACCTGATGAACTACAGTTTTTACAGTACACAGCATGTAGATCGTGGAAGAGAAATTTGGTTCTATAGCATCCATTTTCTAGGTGCTCATCTGCCTCCTAAGGGTCGAAAATTGCGTCTTAAATGCACATGCACACTTCTGAGGTGAAGTGGGCAGGACTCTACCTTGATACAGTAGTTTATGTGCGCACACCTAATGACTGCCAGCAGCATGCAGAACAGATAGATTATGACATCACTCGACATGTAACGCTGATTTGACGCCAACTGCCGTTTTCAAATGCCATTCTTCAGCCTCTGCCTTCCCTTAAACTCGCACAGCTGAACATATGTTTAACAGCTTGAAGGATTCCCCTCCACCACCACCCCCATCACTGACAAGTACAAATGAAAGGGATCCAGGACTACTTGCTGGTTAGTTGCTGGATTATTTCATGTGTTTCAGAGTGGGGAACAACACAGACCTGAACAGAACACCAGCAGCAGTGGCAGAGAATATATAGAGAGTGTCACAGAATAGCACGGACCTGATTAGAGATAACAGCAGCGGTGGTGGAGAATAAAAGAGAAAGAGAGAGCGCGAGGAAATAGCGTGGACCTGATTGGCGTATTTCCAAAAAAGCAAGGAGAGGACAGCGGGTAGGTGATTGGTTGGTGACTATTAGGTTTTTTTTAAAACTAGACTAGTGGTTTTAAACTAAGACTGGGAAACGAGAAAGTACTGTATCAAAGTTATCGTGTAAGCAGAACTAATTAATAAAATTTCAATTGGGGTAAGTATAACAGTAAGGGAATTAGTATTAAGAGAATTAGCACAGAGCAGGTCTCAAGGAATTAATTAAAATGAAATGTTTATACGAAGTATTAACTTGATTCTAAAAAAGGGAATTTTTTTTCTTATGTCATGGATGGGCAGCCAAGATGTGTTTGCAATTCCTGAACCATGTGGGAACTTCAGGACACTTCATGTGTCTTGGGGGAACCACGTGTTTAGGAAGTGTCTCCAGCTCCTTGAGCTCAGGATTTCCAAGCTTAAGGGACAGCTGGAGTCACTGCAGAGCATCAGGGAGGATGGGAGTTTCCTGGATCGTACGTTCTAGGAGGTGGTCATCCCACAGGCAGTGTAAGTTCAGCATAGTAGATAGACAGCTAGACGGCCATCCAGAAAAGTAGGAAGAGGCAGGGGGTGCAGGAGTCTTTAGAGTGTGTGCCACCCTCAAACTGGTACTCAGCTTTGGAGAATGCTGGAAGTGATGACACATCGAAGGAGTACAGTCCAGACCATGGCACTAATGGCACAGGAGGGAAAAGCAAAGATTCGAAATGCATTCCTTATAGGAGATTCCATAGTTAGGGGTCAGACAGGCATTTCTGTTACCATCATCATGAGTCCTGCAAGGTGTGTTGGCTCCCTGATGCCAGGGTAAAGGGCATCACAGAGAGGCTGCAGAATATTCTGCAGTGGAAGGGAGTGAGCCAGATGTTGTGGTACACTTCAGTATCAATGACATAGAGAGAGCTGGTATTGAGGTCCTGCGGTCAGATATTAAGGAGCTAGGGAGGAAGTTAAAAAGTAGGACCTCGAAGGTCATAATCTCTGAATTACTACCAGTGCCACACGCTATTTAGGGTAGAAATAGGAAGATAGGGAGCATCAATGCATAGCTTGAGGGATGGTGCACAAGGGCAGGCTTCAGATTCTTGGGAACAGTTCTGGGGCAGAAGGCACCTATTCAAAAGTTCTGAAGAAGGGTCACTGACCCGAAACGTTAACTCTGCTTCTCTCTCCACAGATGCTGCCAGACCTGCTGAGTATTTCCAGCATTTCTTGTTTTTATTTCAGATTTCCAGCATCCGCAGTATTTTGTTTTTATTATATTACCTATTCAAAAGGGATGGGTTGCACTTCAACAGGATTGAGACTAATGCCCTCACAGGAAAGTTCACTAGTGTGGTTGGGGAGGGTTTAAACTAAATTGGCAGGAATTGGGCACCAGCATATAGAGGTAGAAAAGAGGAATAAGGTGTATAACGGAGTGAGAGTGTAAATAGTACTAGCGAAGGAGGCAGTACAATATTAAATAGGAGCATACTAAGACAGACTATGAAAAATGCAAAGACAGTTTTACATTGCATGTACGTAACTGCACAAAGTGTAGTGAATAAGGTTAGTTATAAGCACAACTAGCCATATGGGAATATGTAGTGGCAATAACGGAAACATGGCTTGAAAGTGGTAAGGATTGGGCACTTAATATTCAGGGATACAAAGTTTTCAGAAATGTTAGGGAAGGAAAAAAGGGAGGTGAGATGCCAGTGCTGATTAGGGAAGACATTGCAGTGTTGGAAAGGGAGGATGATCTTGAGGGGGCAAAGACAGAATCCATTTGGTTAGAGTTGAGAAGCAAAAATGGTATGATCATGGTACTGGCAGTATTCTATAGCACTCCAAAGAGTGAGAGAGAGAGATAGAGGAACAAATCTACAGAGAAATCACAGAGATGTGCAAGAACTATAGCGTGGTAATGTTGGGGGACTTTAATAACCCAAATATCAATTGGGATAATGTTAGAGTAAAGGGTAAGGAGGGGGAGGAATTTCTGACATGTGTTCAGGAGAACTTCTTTGACCAGTATGTTCTCAGTCCAACTAGGAAGCAGGCATTGCCAGATCTGGTGCTGCAGAATGAGGTGGGCCAAGTGGACCAAGTGTCTATGGGAAAACACTTGGGTAAGAATAATAATTTTATCATAAGGTTTAGATAAATAATGGAGAAGAGCAAGGAACAATTTAAAGTAGAACATCTAAATTGGAAGAGGGTTAACTTCAACGGGATGAGAGAGGAATTAGCCAGGGTAAAATGGAACCCAAAGTTTGACAGGAAAAACTGTAATGGAACAAGGGCTATTCTTTAAGATGGAGATGTTTCCGATACAGGCTATGTATATTCCAACAAGGGCGAAAGGTAAGGGAACCAAAGCCAGGGCTCCTTGGATGATAAGGGAGATAGAGAATATGATGAAACAAAAAAGAGTGTGTATGATGCATGTCAGGTGAATTCTTCAAGTGAGAACCAGGCCAAATAAAATAAGTTGAGAGGGTGAGTGAAGAGGAAAATAAGAGTGGCAAGGAGAGAATATAAGAATAGAATGGCAGTTAACATAAAAGGGAACCCAAAAATCTTCTACCAGCATGTAATAATAAGTGGGTAGTTAAAGATGCAGTGTGGATAATTAGGTACAAAGCAGGTGATATATGCTTAGATGCAGGACAAGGCTAGAATACTTAATGAGTACTTTGTATCGATGTTTACTAGGGAAGAGGATGCTGATAAAATATCAGAAGTGGAGATGGTAGAGGTAATGGATGAGGTGAAAATTGATAGGCAGGATGTAATGCGAAGGCTGGCTATGCTTAGAGTGGATAAGTCACCTATTCCGGATGGCTTATATCCCAGGTTGCTAAGGCAAGTGGGAGTGGAGTTAACGGAAGGGCTTGCCATAATTTTCCAATCTTCCATAGATACAGGGGAGGTGCTGGAGGATTGGAGAGTGGCAAATGTGACACCTTTATTCAAGAAAGGGTGTAAGGACATTCCTAGGAACTATAGGCTGGTCAGTTTAACATTAATAGGGGTAAGGTTTCAGAAACAATAATCAGGGAAAAATCAACATACACTTGTCGAATTTTAAGCTCATTAAGGTGAGCCAGCATGGATTTTTAAAAGACAGATCGTGCTTGACTAACCTAATTGAATTTTTTGATGAAGTAACAGAGAAGATTGTTGAAGGGAAAGCAATGGATGCTGTATATATGGATTTTAAGAAAGCGTTTCACAAAGTACAACATAAAAGGCTGTTGAACAAAATTGCTGCTCACGGAATAAGAGGGTCAGCTTCAGCTTGTATAAAAAGTTGGCTTCAGGACAGAAAACAGTGAGTTGTGGGAAGTGGTTGTTTTTCAGTCTGGAGATGGAAGACAGTCATGTTCCCCAAGGGTCAGTGCAAGGACCACTGCTTTTTTGATATATATAAATTACTTGAATATTGGAATACAGAATGAAATTTCAAAATTTGCAGAGGATACTAAACTTGAAGGTGTGGCAGTCGGGATGATACCAATCGACTGCAACAAGACATAGATAGGCTAGCAGAATGGGCAGACAAGTGGCAAATGGAATTTAATACAGAGAAGTGTGAGGTGATGCATTTTGGCAGAAGGGAAAGGGAGAGTTAATATAGAGTAAATGGCACAGTTCTAAAATGTGTACAGGGACAGAGGGACCGATGACTGCATGTTCATAGATCTTTGAAAATGGCAGGACATATTGAGAGAGTAGTTAGCAAAGCATATGGCTTCATAAATAGAGGCATTAAGAACAAAAGCAGGGACGTTATGCTAAATCTTAATAAAACCCTGGTTGGGTCACAACTAGAGTAACACATCCAGTTCTGGTCACTGTGCTTTAAAAAGGATGTGAAGGTCCTTGAGAGGTTGCATAGGAGATTTACCAGAAAGGCTATTCTCATCAGCTGATTGATACAAGGACTAGGAGATACAGATTTTAGGTTTTGGGCAAGAGATGCAGGGGTGATGTGAGGAAGTACTTTTTCATGCAGTGAGTGGTAATGACCTGGAACTCACTGCCTACGAAGGTGATGGAAGTGGAGACGATGAATTATTTCAAAAGGAAATTGGATGGGCGCTTAAGGGAAATAATCTTGCAGGGCTATGGAGATAGAGTGAGAGAAAGGGACTGATTGCATTACTCTTCATAGAGCCAGCATGGCCAAATGGCCTCCTTCTGTGCTATTATGACTCTATGACTGGGAGAATGAAGAGAGACCACATGGAGCAGGAGAAGTTGCTGAAAGAGGGAGGAGGAGGTGGAGAAGCGCTCTGAGCAAAAGGCCATATCTACACAGGGATTTTAGGGAATAATTCTCTTGTCTGAACTTCAGTGAGGATCAATGTTTGAGATGTCTTAGCTTCACTGAAAAGGTTGTGACTGATATTGGCCAACTGCTGCATCTACAACTGCCACTTCAAAGAAGGGCACGGACCATATTGCCTGTGGCTGTCAAGCTGGCAGTGGCACTAAATGTTTATGCATCTGGCTCCTTCCAGATTGCTGCTGGAGATATAAACAACTTCTCATGGTTTTACAGTACATTGCTATAGTAAGGAGGTCACTGAGGTGCTTGATACAAAGAGAAATAGCTTCTTTCTTGCCAGAGACACGCAGCTGGACCAAGAAAGAGGGCTAATTTGGATTGCAGGTTTCCCTATGGTGCAGGGTGCCATTGACTATGCACATTGATTCACATGTGCCTTGTAAACTCTGTCATTTTCCTGTACTGAATTGATTTCAATCCCTCAATGTGCAGTTGTGTGATCAAAGGCAGTGCATCATGCAAGAGAATGCCCGTTATCCAGGTGGTAGTCATGATTCCTTCATTCTGTGGTGGTTCTCTATTCCAGCTGCAATTGACCCATCACAGCAATTCAAAGGCTGGCTACTAGGCTCAAGGGTTATCCACTCTTAACATGGCTCATGACTCTGGTCCAGAACCCATTTGCTCCTGCATAGCAGTCATACAATGAAAACCATGCTGCCACAAGTGACATTATAGAGCATACCGTCACTATCCTCAAACAATCCTTCCACTGCCTCAGCTGTTCTTGAGGAGCCCTGCTGTTCTCATTTGAATTGGTACCATAATTTGTAGTTGGAAACTGCATGCTACACAACCTGGCCATTATGAGGCAACATCCCTTGCACATATAATGTGTGATACTGTGGAGCAGGAGCATGAGGAGAAGGAAGAAGTGCAACTGGGAGAGGAAGGACAGGAAAAGTAAGGGAGGATGCAATGTTAACAGCCGCTTTCTGCCCAGGCTCTACATGATGAAATAATTAATGGCCAATATCAGTAATCTCAACCAAAATTCCCCAGTTACTAACTATCCCAGACTCATCTCCTATCCTCTATCACTGACCATTACATCTCTTTCTGACAACACAATCATAAAAACCATCAGAAAATGCACATTCTAATCCAATCATTCCCTTAGTGCCTCTTTCATGTACCTTTGACTCTCCTGGTGCTCCTATGATTTACTTTCCCAGTGCTTACACCATTGATGGTAGGAGACTGCTGTCTTTCAACTAAGGAGAAAGGAGGTAACCTTAGAGAATGACCTCAAGCAGTTCAGGAACTAGAAGGCCCAATTTCAGACTACTCTATTGTGGCTTGGGCTGCAGTAGTCTGGGCAGGCTGATTCAGACCACTGCAGTCTAAGCTGCGATACTGCTGTCTGAAGTTGGACCTAATAGTCCCTGAGCTCTCCCAAGAACATTGGTAGAATGGTAGGACTGGGAGAACAAATGTTGTCATCCTTAGCCAGGATAAGCAAGTTTGTACTCCTTGCAAGCGGATCTCTAAGAGAGCAAGACGACACCTTCTACTGGCAAGGTAGGGATCCTGAAGAACCAAGACAGCATTGGAGTGGGCTTCGCCTTCAGAAATTCTTTGCTCAGCATGATAGAGCCACCTACAAATGGCTCGGAACGCATACTGTCCATCCGACTGCTCACCGCCTCTGGTCCAGTACACCGACTCAGCATCTATGCTCCAACACTCTGCTCCCCACCTGAAGTTAAAGACCAGTTCTACAAGGAACTCCATAAGATCATGAGTAGCATTCCTAATACCGTACATTTGTTCCAGCTGGGGGACTTTAACGCCAGGGTTGGGGCCGATCATGACTCATGGCCCTGCTGCCTTGGGCGCTATGGCATTGAAAGAATGAATGAGAATGGACAGAGACTGCTGGAGTTGTGTACCTATCATAATCTCTGCATCACCTACTCGTTCTTTCATACTAAACCCTGTCACCAGGTTTCATGGAGGCACCCAAGATCACATCGTTGGACCTCATTGTCACAAGGCGAGCCTCTATAAACAGTGTCCAAATCACACACAGCTTCCACAGTGCGGACTGCGACACCGACCACTCCCTGGTGTGCAGCAAAGTTAGACTCAAACCAAAGAAGCTACATCACTCCAAGCAGAAGGGCCGCCCGTGCATCAACACTAACAGAATTTCTTATCCACAGCTGTTACATAGGTTTCTAAATTCACTTGAAAAAGCCCTTCAAAACACTCCTACAGGGGATGCAGAGACCAAGTGGGCCCACATCAGAGATGCCATCTATGACTCAGCAATGACCACCTTTGGCAAACATGTGAAGCAGAATACAGACTGGTTTCAATCTCACTTTGAAGAGCTGGAACCTGTCATAGCTGCTAAACGCACTGCACTGTTGAACTACAAGAAAGCCCCCAGCGAGTTAACATCCATAGCACTTAAAGTAGCCAGAAGTGCTGCACAAAGAACAGCTAGGCACTGTGCAAATGACTACTGGCAATACCTATGCAGTCGTATTCAGCTGGCCTCCAACACCGGAAACATTAGAGGAATGTATGATGGCATTAAGAGAGCTTTTGGGCCAACCATCAAGAAGATCGCGCCCCTCAAGTCTAAATCAGGGGACACGATCACTGACCAAAGCAAGCAAATGGACCGCTGGGTGGAGCACTACCTAGAACTGTACTCCAGGGAAAATGTTGTCACTGATACCGCCCTCAATGCAGCCCAGCCTCTGCCAGTCATGGATGGGCTGGACGTACAGCCAACAAAATCGGAACTCAGTGATGCCATTGATTCACTAGCCAGTGGAAAAACTCCTGGAAAGGACGGCATTACCCCTGAAATAATCAAGAGTGCCAAGCCTGCTATACTTTCGGCACTCCATGAACTGCTTTGCCTGTGCTAGGATGAGGGAGCAGTACCACAGGACATGCCCGATGCCAATATCATCACCCTCTATAAGAACAAGAGTGACCGGGGTGACTGCAACAACTACCGTGGAATCTCCCTGCTCAGCATAGTGGGGAAAGTCTTCGCTTGAGTCATTTTAAACAGACTCCAGAAGGTGGCTGAGCGTGTCTACCCTGAGGCACAGTGTGGCTTTCGAGCATAGAGATCCAACATTGACATGCTGTTCTCCCTTCGCCAGCTACAGGAGAAATGCCATCAACAACAGATGCCCCTCTACGTTGCTTTCATAGATCTCACCAAAGCCTTTGACCTCGTCAGCGGACGCGATCTCTTCAGACTACTAGAAAAGATCCCAAGCTACTAAGTATCATCACCTCATTCCATGACAATATGAAAGGCACAATTCAGCATAGCGGTGCCTCATCAGACCCCTTTCCTATCCTGAGTGGCATGAAACAAGGCTGTGTTCTCGCACCTACACTGTTTGGTATCTTCTTCTCCCTGCTGCACTCACATGCGTTCAAGTCTTTAGAAGAAGGAATTTTCCTCCACACAAGATCAGATGGCAGGTTGTTCAACCTTGCCTGTCTTAGAGCAAAGACCAAAGTACGGAAGATCCTCATCAGGAAACTCCTCTTTGCTGACGATGCTGCATTAACATCCTACACAGAACAGTGTCTGCAGAGACTCATCGACAGGATTGCGGCTGCTTGCAACAAAATTGGCCAAACCATTAGCCTCAAGAAAAAGAACATCATGGGACAGGACGTCAGAAATTCTCCATCCATCAATATCGGCAACCATGCTCTGGAAGTGGTTCAAGAGTTCACCTACCTAGGCTCAACTATTACCAGTAACCTGTCTCCCGATGCAGAAATCAACAAGCGCATGGGAAAGGCATCCGCTGCTATGTCCAGACTGGCCTAGAGGGTGTGGGAAAATGGCGCACTGACACGGAACGCAAAAGTCCAAGTGTATCAAGCCTGTGTCCTCAGTACCTTGCTCTATGGCAGCGAGGCCTGGGCAACATATGTCAGCCAAGAGCGACGTCTCAACTCATTCCTTCTTCGCTGCCTCCGGAGAATCCTTGGCATCAGGTGGCAGGACCTTATCTCCAACGCAGAAGTCCTCAAGACGGCCAACATCCCCAGCATATACACCCTACTGAGCTAGCGGCGCTTGAGATGGCTTGGCCATGTGAGCCGCATGGAAGATGGCAGGGTCCCCAAGGGCGCATTGTAAAGCGAGCTCGTCACTGGTATCAGACCCACCGGCCGCCAATGTCTCCGCTTTAAAGACGTCTGCAAACGCGACATGAAGTCATGTGACATTGACCACAGTCGTGGGAGTCAGTTGCCAGTGATCGCCAGAGCTGGCGGACAGCCGTAGAGGCAGGGCTAAAGAGTGGTGAGTCGAAGAGACTTAGCAGTTGGCTGGAAAAAAGACAGAAGCGCAAGGAGAGAGCCAACTGTGTAACAGCCCTGACAACCAATTTTATCTGCAGCGCCTGTGGAAGAGTCTGTCACTCTGGAATTGGCCTTTATAGCCACTCCAAGCGCTGCTTTACAAACCACTGACCACCTCCAGGCGCTTACCCATTGTCTCTCGTGACAAGGACGCCAAACAACGAGAAAGAACTCTCCTGGGGCAGTGCTTCAGCACTCCGAGTGATCTGTTGGAGAATGAATTGACGGATTTCAATTAACTCCCTGGAATTCCTTTTGAACACTGGTCTCCAAAGCCATGATCAAAACAGTCGGAGCATGCTTGGCAACATTTTCTGATGTTCAAAGTTTCTAATGTAGCTATCAGAACTTTGGTAGATGCCACTTGTGCTGCAATGGAAGCTGAGACATCAACCATCAAACTTTGCATGATGTGTTCCACATGTGTGTTGATGGAGGTAACCACTCATTCCTGTAGTATAATGTACATAAGATGTTGCTGGGTAGATTATGTATATAGATCTTAAGTATCATCACAGGATGTGTTGTCATGAGTCTGTATCTCATGTTGCTCAGTGTTCATGCCGATACTCTAGTAAGAAGATCCCTGTACATAAACTCCTGTTACTTTGACCCAGACTCTACTTTCCTCATTCAATACTAATATCACATTGACAAGATCGTACAATTCCATGCTGGAAAGATGGGCTTCAAACTCTGCTGAAAGCCCTGTGCCAAGTTGCTGCTGGACTCTTCTATGCTCCCTGACATTGAGTGTAGGCTTTCTGGCAGGCTTTCCAATGCATTAAGCATTTGGCAATTGTACATCCATCAGTTTTCTCCTGTAATCTTTGCTTCCTCATCCTTCTTGACCTGCCTGCAGCCTTTGACACAGTTGACCACATCATCCTCCTCCAATGCCTCTTCACTGTCATCTAGCTAGATGGGACTGCTCTCACTTGGTTCCATTCTTATCTTGCAATGGCTTCTGTTCCTGCTCACGCACCATTACCTCTGGTGTCCCCCAAGGATCTATCCTTGACCCCTCCTATTCCTCATCTACACGCTGCCCCTCAGCGACATCATCCGAAAGCACAGTGTTTGTTTTTACATGTATGCTGACAACATGCAGCTGTCCCTCACTACCACTTCTCTCGACTCCTCCACTGTTGTTAAATTATCAGACTGCCTATCCAATGTTCAGTACTGGATGAATAGAAATTTCCTCCAATTAAATATTGGGAAGACCAAAGCAATTGTTTTCAGTCCCCGCTCCAAACTCCTTTCCCTAGCTACCGACTCCATCCGTCACCCCGGCAAAAGTCAGAGATTAAGCCAGTCTGTTCGCAATCTTGGTATCACTTTTGTGTTGAAATGTTGCATTTATTGGGGTCATTTTGACTTTGAGCAATTATGTAAATCAAGTGATAATGAATCCGCAGCCTGTTTTACATCACTCCTATTGCATTCAATAGAAATAAAAATTGTGCGGAGTGATCCTCCTGACTCCATATTCCTATAAGTATAGGGATCCTTTATGCAGCCAATCACAATCCAGTATGGCAAATGGGTCTGATATAGTTTAGGCCTCGATTTGCCTAGGTAATGGGCAATCACCCTGGATGACTACAGTCAACATGGTATCCAGTGTACCTACATTGCATACTGGGCAGATGTATGCTGCATGCAATATTGGAATCTTCAATGTTCATTTCCATAAAATGGACACTGTGCAGATGAATTTCTGGGCCATTTTGTCTGCAGTTGAAAACTAACTATCTTAAAACCACTAAATGTCTTTGTTGCAGTTCATGTATTCAACAATGAAAGCTGTGTATTGATAGATTTGCTTTAGATTAAGGGATACTCAGTGATCTTGTGATATTCTTTAGAAGCGTAGAGAAGAATCATGGTCTTCTTGTCTGCAGAGGAAAAGTAAAATGTGTGGAAAGGATTAATCACATTTTGTACAGAAGTTGACAATTTGGCACACTGTCAGATCTAAAAAATATTTTCCACCATTTTCCTTTATGCTTCTAGTATCGAATTGAGAATGACAGTGGCCCAAGATGAGATAGGGAAGCTAAGAGAAACAGACAGCAAAGAGAATAACAAGATAATCTGTTCGCTATCTGCAACGCAAAGGCATTATAAAGGTACTTGAATTTGGTACTTGAAGGGTGCACAACACAGGTGATACCCAGTGAAAACATTTGGGATGGCATACAATTTTTAAAGTTCTCTTGGGCAGTCAGATATGAAACAAATTGAGAAACATACGAACATACAAATTAGGAGCAGGAGTATGCCACTTGGCCCTTCGAGCCTGCTCTGCCATTCAATAAGTTCATGGCTGAACTGATTACTCCACATTTCCACCTACCCCTGATTGCCTTCCACCCCCTTGCTTATCAAGAATCTATCTACATCTGCCTTAAAAATATTCAAAGATACTGCTTCCACTGCCTTTTGAGGAAGAGAATTCCAAAGACTCACGACCCTCTGAGTGAAAAAATTTCTCCTCATCTCTGTCATAAATGACCAACCTATATTATTAAACAGCGACCCCTAGTTCGAGATCCTCCCACAAGAGGAAACATCCTTTCCACATCCACCCTGTCAAGACCCCCCAGGATCTTATACGTTTTAATCAAGTCACCTCTTACTCTTTAAATTCCAGCGGATACAAGCCGAGCCTGTCCAATCTTTCCTCATAAGACAGCCCACCAATTCCATGTATTAGTTTAATAAACCTTCTCTGTACTGCCTCCAATGCATTTACATCCTTCCTTAAATAAGGAGATCAGTACTGTACACAGTACTCCAGATGTGGTCTCACCAATGCACTGTATAGCTGAAGCATCACCTCCCTAACTTTTGTATTCAATTCCCCTCGCGATAAACGATAACATTCTATTAGCTTTCCAAATTACGTGCTGTACCTGCCTACTAACCTATTGCGATTCATGCACTAGGACACCCAGGTCCCTCTGTATCTCAGAGCTCTGCAATCTCTCACCATTTAGATAATATGCTTCTTTTTTATTCTTCCTGCCAAAGTGGACAATTTCCCACTTTCCCACATTATACTCCATTTGCTGGACCTTTGCCCACTCACTTAACCTATCTATATCCCTTTGTAGCCTCCTTATGTGAAAGGGACAAAGTAGTACAAAAATTTATTGTAAAGGGGTAAAAGGTATGTGATGGAGAGATGATTGGCCTAAACAAATATACAGAACTGGAATTTAACATGAGCAGAATAGCTTTTGTCAATGGGATATGATGATTTATTCATGCAACCTATTCTGGTGGATAGCCAGAGAATACAGTAAACACTCACTCAGTATTTAGTTCAGGAACAAAAAAGGATGTCAACAGCAGCAGTCTTCAAGAATTGCAAGATACATTAGATGCCAAATATGAACATACAAACATATGAACATACGAATTAAGAGCAGGAGGAAGCCATTCAGCCCCTTGAGCCTGATCCGCCGCCATTTGATAAGATCATGACTGATCTGATTGTGCTCTCAACTCTACTTTCCTGTCTACCTGCTTTAACCTTTGATTCCCCTGTCAATAAGGAATCAACAACAGATTTTTCATATAACTGATACCAAGATCAATATCAATGTCATTGAGGACAGAACAAGAGTAAATCAGTAACAAAATACAAAATTGTGTGCTGTAGCACCATGAAGTGTAGGTACGTACTAAAGGAGCAAAGCTGGATTTCAGAAAGAATGAGCATGAATGCTGAGTAATTTGACATTGTGATCTGCTCAGTGTTGAGTAAAATGATTTACTTGTAGCAAAATAGGAGGATTTGGAGGTAAGCCTTCTACTTCAAGTTGTTCCCAGTAAATTCCATCAACAAGAAAATTAATTAACAACCATGGGCAGAACTTAGATGAAACCAGAATTCTCCCTGTGGTTTAGGTTAGAGACAAAAAACACAAATAAGCAGAGGGGTTGTTAGATACCTATTACATGACTTAACAGCCCTAATAACTGGAAACAAAAACAGCTGGCTGTTGAAACTGGGAATGGGACCGGGACCGATTATAATGACAATGACAGCTGCGACCCATTCTGGGATTGTGTGTTACTATGCTGTATTTTCATTTGTGGATGAAATGCTGACTTGCTAGCATTAAATACATGTTCAGTGGATTATACAAGTACTAAGGTTTGCTGAATTGTATATTGGAGGAGGTGACGTAGTGTTCCAATGCTGTATTTGAAAATGGGAGCATCATCAAAGAAGAAATTTGTTGACATCAATAAAGCCAACAAAGTAAGTAATTACAATTGAAAATGTATCCTGCACTGTTACAGCATTATATTTTAATCAGCCAGTCGAGTTGTTTTGCAATATCCATAGCTGATGAATATACTCTACCTTAAGGTAAAAAGAATGAGCAATATATGGGAGAACATAATGCTAAAATTGGTGAAGAACAACTAATTTTAATTGTAAGTGGCAAAAAGAATTATGTGAACAGCTGTATCATAGTCAAAGTGCAATATGCATTATTGGGTTATTGTCATTCTGCTTGATGCAGGTAAAAATTGCACACAATGCCAGAGGACAAAGCCAAGAAATTTTAAGGCAGAAATGGGTGGTGTGAGTGCTCTGTACCCTGGAAAAAATAAATGCTTGACTTGGAACAGTAATGATGACTAGAGTTAGCCTCCTTGGTTGGTGGTGGTGGCGGGGAGGGGTGTGTGCTGTGGGAGGCAGGGGAAGCAGAGATGTCTCAGTCTTAAAGAGTAAAGAGAATGGTAGTTCTCCCAGCTTTCAAAAGTTTGCAGACTTCACTAAATGCATTGCAAGATCTTAAATATATTGCACAGCATATTTTTCACCTTTTACCTCCTCCAACAGATGAAGGCAAGGCATTGGTAGCACAAAAGGCAACATGCAACCAGATGGGCACATTAACACACCTGTAGTCAACCACACTGTGTGATTTTAATAGAGCAAATAGAGAGGTACTGTGTGTAATTCTCTCACAGTAATGTAACTGCCATAGTGACCTTGTAAGTGAGAACCCCATCCTGTTTTGTGTTGATCAAGAACAGAATGAATGTCCCAGGTTAGTCATTGATGTTCTCAGCCGGGCATAGGTGGAATACTCTTAGGCTAGCATTTCCATTCCTAATTATGATACAGTGATTACTGGTGGAAAGTGTCCAAACGTGGGTGTCTGGTGACAAAACTATTGGGCTCAATCATCTTGGCCACCACAGTAAAATAGCTTGCGAACACTCAATGGGAATACAGATGAAAAAATAATTGTAGGATTGTCCATGCCTCTGTAATCATATCCCATTGCAAATTCACATCATCAGGAAACAAACAAAATGAAGAAAATGGAAAAAATATAACATCAATTATGTTGGGTTGAATTTTCACGCCCTGCCAGAAGCAGGAACAGAGGTGGACAGGGCCCGAAAATACTGGCACAGGCCAGCATGTCAGTTTTGAGACACTGTTCCGAGCATCAGCATGTTCACCAGGGCAGGGGGTAGTGCGAGAGTGTGATCTCATCTGCTTCTTGATTAAGGCCAATTAAAGTTGTTAAAGAGCTCATTATGAGCTCATTAAATGGGGAGGTTGAAATTTTCACAGGGGCGCACGGGTTGCACAGGCTGTCTGGTGCTGACCAGCTGAAGGGGGGCGGGTACAGAGTGATGAACCAGTCATGGCAGCCCCAGTCAATTACCTCGGCCGCATAAGAGGGTCAGTGGTGCAGGTGGGGACTTGGTCTTTGGTGCTGCACAGGTGGTGGCGAGAGTGGGCAGTCAGTGCTCGGACATTAAACGGGGTCGTCACATCCCTGGCATCACGGGGACAGAAGAGCAGGGGAAAAGGCTACCAATCACAATTGGATGACCACCTACCCACAAGGAAGACTACAGCTGGCAATGGGGGAACAACTCTCAGATTTTCGGCACAGAGGTGATGAGGTGCAACGCCCTCGCAGGAAGGGCAGAGCCCTGAGCAGCATGAGTTGACGGGAGAGGAAAGAGGGACAGGAGGGCAATGGAGGCCAAACCCTCAACACAGGATCTACCACAGAAGATAGACCTACTTGGAGATGACTGAGACCCAGTGTCACAGGAGACTGCGATTCTCCAGGCAGATAGTCACAGACAACTGACCTCGTTGCCAAAGACCTCACATCTTGCAGCACAAGTCGCCATGTCCTTCCAGTAGCTGTCAAAGTCCCTGTGGCCTTGAACATCTTCAATTTTGGCTCCTTCCATTGATCAGCTGCAGATCTTAGTGGCATCTCATGAGCAACAGCAGCACACCAATGCATCTCACTGGTCATTGATGCCCTCTTTGCCAGTGCTGGAGAGTACATTCATTTCACGACAGACATGGCCCCTCAGGCACAGAGGGCACTGGGTTTCAGTGCCATTGCAGGATTCCCCAAGGTGCAGGGCATCATTGATTGCACCCATGTGGCATCAAGGCACCTAGCGATCGTCCAATCAGGTTCATCAACCAGAAAGGCTTCCACTCCCCCAGTAATCAACTGGTTTGTGACACAAGAGCTTCCTTCATGTGTGCGCTCACTTTCATGGCAGTTGCCATGACTCCTTCATGCTGCGGCAGTCCATGCTGCCTCAGAACCTCACTCCAATGCCCGTGGATGGATACTAGGCATTGAAGCGATAGCTATTGACCCATCTGCGGTAACCCCAGACAGAGGCACATAGCAATACAACCAATGTCATCTACTCAGTAGAAGAACCATTGAGAAGGCCATTGGGCTTCTGAAGATGCAATTCTGGTGCTTGGGTCATTCAGGTGGTGTCCTCCAATACCCTCCTGCAAAGGTCTTGGTCATTGTGATGGCCTGAAACATTCTCCATAACA
This sequence comes from Heterodontus francisci, assembly GCF_036365525.1. Classification (NCBI taxonomy): domain Eukaryota; kingdom Metazoa; phylum Chordata; class Chondrichthyes; order Heterodontiformes; family Heterodontidae; genus Heterodontus; species Heterodontus francisci. The sequence goes on from NC_090377.1 coordinate 46,256,289, forward strand.
TGGCCCTCCAGAGAGGTGTGGACCTTGAGTATGGTGAGGCCCTGGAACTTGACAGCTCATCAGGGGAAGAACAGGAGCAAGAGGTGAGAGAGGGGCAGGAAATGGAGATGACGGGAGATGACACTGAACAGAGCAATGCCCTGGTGACCGGGAATAGCTTGGGACATGTAGGGCTCGTCAGGATGCTGTGAATGTCAAGGGTCATCTGATTCAGGAGCATTTCACCTCAGTCCCTCTGAGCTTAAGGGGCATGGCATGGAAGTGTGTCTGAGATAGCTGTGCGAACACATGGACAGAACTTGCAGCCTGGAACTTCTAATCACTTGCCACCAATGAAGGATGCATATCTGCCCTCACTGTGGAGAATGCAGTTATTGCCTTCATCACCTCATACCACTTTTCCTGTCACAGCAGCAATAAAAGGAATCCCAGACGTGCAGTTTAAAGTGTCATCATTTATACAGTGCAAAGAGAGGAAAACAGTAAACTGAGAAAGTAAGAACACACCCCAGTGACCAACTTAGTGCTCCTTGCGGTACATTGGCTTCCACATTCGGCCTATCCTACACTGTGCTCCCCTTCTGGCCTCAGAGGAGGTGGAGGCAGCCTGCTCACTCATCTCAGCTTGCAGCTCAGATGCATGTGGCGTCTCCAGAGGCTGCTGCACCTGCAGCATAGCAGGGGCAGTTTCCATCACTTGGCCCTGTTGTACAGATGGTCCCTCGGTCAGAAGGGTGGCAACCTCATCCTCCTCTGACATCCTCAGCCTTTGCCAGTCACTCTGGATGCCTGGCGGAGGACACCAGCTGCTGCACAGCTGGCTTCCCTCGAAAGATCCCTGCACCACCAGTGCCACTGACTGGTCCATACTACACAGCATCTCATACAACCTGTGGACCTCAGTGCACAGTTCCTGCATGCAATTCAAGTGATGCTGCATATGGCTCTCCAAGAAGTTGGGCATTCTCTCAATGGAGGAGCTCATGTGCTCATAGCCCTGCCATTGTGGCGCATATGAGCTGGATGGCCTCTTCTATTCTCAGTCCATGACCCAGCACTGCTTCAGGGCACTCCGACATGTGGGAGCACATCTCCTGCTGCTTTTCAAGGTTGAGCGTTTTTCCTTGTGACTTCTGAGGCCCTGGATCTGTGTTCAGCTGAGCTGTCCATCCTCCTCCCAGGGGAACTGACCATAGCTCTGCCTCTGGCACCTCCACCTACCCACTTGTGCCATGCTCATCACCCTGTGCCACCCTATCTACACACACACAAGGACCCACTGAGGTGAGACGCTGGTGGACCGTGCAGTCATAAGGTGTGACGGTGCTTCTTAATCTCCTTCATGGAGGGAAGGGGAGAGTGCGTCTTGGGTTGAGCATCTGCACTTCTGGGAAACAGAAGAGATGATGAGATCTAGCCTCGGACAGTAGAAGTCTCTGCAGTGCTGAGGCTACCCAATGCAATTCAGTGCATGACACACTATCAGATGGGTTAGGGTGCACTGCACTCCCATAATGACCACATTGCCCTTTGTAATCACTAGACCCACCATGAACTCTCGACTTGCTAGGACTGACTTCCGCCTCACCCGCTATCCTGGTTATGTCCATGACTCTCTCCTCCATTTGGGGTAATGTGGTGGAAAGATGACACCCCTCTTCCCGTCTGGACCCATTCTCGGACATTATGTGCCCTTTTCTTCTGCAAGGAGAAAAGAGAGCGAGGTAAGGCACTGCTGTCCTCTGTGTCCACTGTCATATGCCTCTATTCATTAGAAAATACATGTATCAGTGGTTACAGGTCCTCAACTGCACCATGGCTATGAACAATTCTGAGGGGGGAGTAAGTGCCCAGGGCACACACACCTCCCATGTTTGGGAACAGCACATGCCCTGCTGCTACTTGGATGGTGTGTCTGCTGGAGGGTGAGTACCCAGAGGCCTGTCCTGAGGGTTGGGGGTAGCACTCACCTTGCTAGAGCATATCAGGTCATTGAACCTCTTCTGACACTGGATCCATGTCCTTCTAATCAAGCTCCATCCACACACTGTGACTGCCACCACCACCCATGCCTCTTTGGTCTGGATAGGTAAACCTCCTCCGGCCACCCTTCCGGAAGAGGACTTCCTTCTTCTTCTTCATGGCCTCGAGCATAACTTTAAGGTCCGCATCTGTGAACCTAGAGGCAGCCTTGCCCCAATTTGCAGACCTATGGCTTTCCTGTGACATGCTGTCCAAGGTTCTTTGCAGATTTCCATCTTCAGCAAATAGCAGCCACAGTTATGGCTGCTGTGGTGAGTTTAAAACAGGCCCACACCTCCTCTAATGCACCTCAAATTCCTGCCACCATGGCCTCTAGTTTGACAGAAAACCTATCTCCACATCAATAAATGGGTCACCTCCATGAAAATTGTAATGCAAATCAGTTTCCCTCTGGGTGGGTTGGGACCCGGAAACAGTCCCCATTTCCGTTTGCCACCCTCAATGTAAAAATTGAGGCATTATTTCAATTATGGTTGTCATAAAATTATGGTAACATTTGATGTGTGATGAATACTGAAAAACTAATTTGCTTAGCTTTGGCAGATGCAGCACACATAATTCTGGCATAAATAAGAATATCTCTGGCAAATAAGTTACATTTGTACTACAGGTATTTTTTTTCAAACCGAAGTTTCTCTTTAGTAATTACTGTTAATGGTAGTGATTAACTGTTCTTATACATTAGTGTGTGAGACCTGCAGTCATTAGTACCTGGCAGTGAAATCTATACTACCGTGAGAGCTCATAGAGATTATTAGACTGCATTGGAGGTTATGGGTAGGATTTATTCAAGCAATGTGACGGTAGCAGTCAGATAGCTTGGAACCCTTTGTACATTGGGAGAGATTACATTTACTTCAGATCATGTTTACCCTGTTCATTTGTTGGCTGTTATTGGATTACCAGTTTGATACACGTGTTGTGGCTTTCCTTTAGGCAGAATGTAACCATGGATTTGAACTCAGCTGTTTATTTCAGTGTACTCTGAATCTCATTGATTGCAGCCAGCTTTAAACAAGCATTCAGAAGGCAGGGATGTTTACTCTGTACTAAGAATTGAAATGGAGGATCTGTGACAATCTATCATGGGATATGATTTACAAATTCTGTGATTGGTCTGACCTGATAATTCACAAGTGGCTCTTGCTTGCATGTTATAAGTGGGACCTAATTTGCATTCCACAATCCTCATCACATATTCTGTTTACACTATAGATATTAGGCAAATAAAATTAACGTAGTTGTTAAAGGTAAATATTATAAATATGAAGTATATGTTGACAACAATGACCCTGTAAATTTTTTTAGGTAATGCTATCTCTAACATCACATCCATTAAATACTTTTCATATTTCATGGAGGTAAACAAGCCATGGCTCAGTAAACATGAATGTAATTGAGCAGCTGCCAATCTGGAATTAATGTGAGCTTCTGGCTTTAATGTAAATTGTCCCTCACAAAATATACAGCACAAGTTTCTCTCAATTTCTATTATTTGTGTGCTTGTGATTCAGAAGGCCCAATATTGGAAACAATTTTTTTTGATGATAGTGGTCCCCTTCAGTTTACTTTAATCTGAAGAAGGTTCATGTGTAAGTCCATGACAAGGAAATAGAGGTGTAAGGCCAAAAAACACCACCTTTTGCCTTGGACCACTTCAGTATGAACCGAATGATTTATAAGGGGTGCTATTAGAGTTGTGTATCATAATCCAAGCCATATATATCCAGACACACAACTGCTAGTGTCAAGATCACAACTGCCCTTAAATTTTAGGCTCATTCCAAGCTACCACTGAAGACATCATCCACAAAAGTCAATCAGCAAGTGAGCAACTCCTGACTTGTTTGGACAATCAGCAGCAACATGAGATGATTGTGTCATTTAACAAAGAGACACGATTTCCCAAATGTCCAGAAGGGTCATAAAACAATGTGGATGGAATGTATCTGCTCCACTGCAAAACGCCACTGCCTAAGTAAATCAGAAAGGACTGAACTCTGAATTTTCAGTTTAGTTGCGAACATCAGCAACAGAGATTGCAGGTCAATGCTTGCTTCTCATTTTAAAGCAGTCTATCTTCACACCAATATTTAGGCACAAAGGTAAGTGCAAGGATATCTCCTGAGTGATCAAGGCTATGACCTGTCTGTGGCATCCAAGGACATCAGATGAAAAAACTGGCAACAAAGATGTGTTAAAGCCCTGCCTGATTGCTCTCTTTCAGCATTCCCCATAACTGTCAAAGTCATAAGAGAGCATTCATTCCATGCTGGAATCCTAGGCCCATAGCCTTAGGAGAAGCAGTGGTCCCTCTTAGGACCTCTATCATTGGTTTCATTTCAAATGTCCCTCATTATTATTTGATCTCCATTCTGGTTGGCAATATTTCAGGGTCATCATGCAAGGCTGTGGAAATGTGACTAATGGACTGTTCCGCCAGAGCAGTTATTTTAGTGTGCTGCTTCATATGGTCCTTAGTGACAGCACCAACATTCAATGCTTGGAAGATATTCGTCATTAAAAGTCCTGTGAGATCCATGTTCCTTGGGTTTATCACTTGAGATGAGACCGATGTTGGCTCTCCAACTCAATTTCTAAATTCCCTAGTGTATATATATCAGAGCTAATGAATGAATAGGGAGTGATGGCATGGCCTGCTCCATAGGGCCTTGATTGTCCTTCTTGTGGGACACCTAGAATAACTGAAAAGGATACTATTGTGACCCTTTTTCCTCATGAGTAGTCTTCACATGGGGTTTGGATTTTAACTACCAGCAGGTTAAAATCACAGCTGCAGCCATCTTAGCAGTTTCAGGTGGATAAGTAACTCGGGGCATTTCAAGTGCCTACTGGTCTGGTTTCCAATAAGTGGGTTGGGATGAAATTCACACCACAGCTTTCAATAGATGGAGTGGTATAATAATGCATGTCAGGTGTGGCTCAGTTAGTAACACTCTCCCCTGAGTCAGAATGTTGTGGTTTCAAAAATCAAGGCTGACACTCCAGTGCAGTACTGAGGGGATGCTGCACTGTTGGAAGTACTGTCTTTTGGAAGAGATGTTAACTAAGGTCCCGTCTGCTTTCTCAGGTGGATGTAAAACTGTTTCGAAGAAGAGCTGGGGAGTTATCCTCTGTGTCCTAGACAATATATATCCCTCAAATCAACATCACAAGAATCAGATTATCTGGTCATCATTACATTGCTGTTTGTGGGAACTTGCTGTGCAAAAATTCACTGCATTTCAACAGTGACTATGCTTCAAAAGTACTTCATTGGCTGTAAAGCATTTTGGGACATCTTTTAGTTGTGAAAGGTGCTATATAAATGTGAGTCTTTATTTTTTCCTTGGTGTAGAAATTGAATTTAAAAAATCTGATCATTTCTGGGTTGTGACGCTGCTAGATTGTCATTAGAGCCCAATTGGATCACTAATGTCCCTCACAGAAGGAAACCTGCTACCCTCACTTGGTTTGGCCGACATATGACTCCAGTCCCACACTACATGATTGATCAGCTAGGGATGGCCAGTTTAATACTGTCTTGCTGGCATTGCCTATGTCCTAAGAACAAAAATAAAAAGAAGTGAATGAGGAGAAGAATGATGAGGAGAATATTAACAGTAGCCCATTGCTGGCAGCAATTTTCCAATTTTACCATCTTTGATATCCACTATGGATTTTCTGCAGAGGAATTGAAGAACATTGGAGATCCACAACAGACTAGAATTGGAGGAACACCAGAGTTCTTGGTGGATTGTAGAACTGGAGAAAGTTAGAGATAGGGAGGGACAAAGTCATGGAGGGATTTGAATAACGGGATGAGAATTTTACATTTGAGACATGAATGGACTGGGGGCCAATGTATATCAACAAGCACAGTTGTGAGGCATGAATGGGCCTTAGTGCGAGTTAGGATAAGGCCAACAGAGTTTTGGAAGATGGGAAGCCAGTTTAAAGAGCATTAGAATAGTCAAGTCTGGAGGTAACAGAAGTGTGGATGAGGGATTCAGCAGCAGATGGGCTGAGGCATGGGCAAAGAAGGCCGATGTTATGGAGATGGAAGTAGGTGGTCCTGATATAGCAAGGATATCAGGTCAGAATCTCAGCTCAGAGTGAGATAGGTTGCAAGGTTACGAACAGTCGCCCTTTCCTTTGTTATGGGTCACCTTCTGCAACCAATGTAAATTCAAAGCCTAATTCATGATATGCATGCAGCTACATGAGATTGGAGGATTATTTTCAGCTGAATGCATATAAAGGTGCAGTAAAAGATTTCCAGCTCAAGGCCAAGCTTTCAAGTGCACCTTCTGTCACAATGAGTCTGATTCTGGAACTATCCATGAGGTCAGCACACTAAAGCTTGACTGTTCTAGAGCAAGTGTTTTAAATCTGGGGGCTGTGTATGGCTCCTTTCGGGGTCCACCAAATCAGCATCTTTCAAGAATGAAATCTTTTTAAAAATCCCATTCTGTGAGCCGGAGCAACAAAAAGAAAAGGGACCATTCATGACCGATGTCAGTGCTGCTCTGTTTATGACTAAAAAACAGACCTTGAAATGGGCTAAATATTTTTTTAACCCACCTCCAAACAAAGGAGAGTTTAACATTCTGTTGCAAGGTTGGGCTGATGATGTGCTGCTGCTGATGCTGGAGGAGAGGAGACCCCGTTCCCTTTCCTCCCCCAGATCCATTAGTGACAGTTGGTAGTAGGTTCATTTCCTCGCAGGCCATGCGGTGCCACTCTCCTACCTGCCATGTTTAAATCGGGTAAGCGAAGCAACAGGTCAGTGGGGTTTGATCATTTCATGGGGTAATGAGCCAAGAATCAACCAAAGAGTGTCAGCAAATGTTCAGCTAACTTCACCTTTTTGCTCTTGATGCGGCTGACCACTGCTTGTCCATGGCAACTATTTAGAGAGCCGAGCAAAGCACGGGCAGCTGATCATTCTGTCTGCTGCCCCCACTGCCAGGAGCTCACGATTCTGAGTCGAAGTCCCAGGTGCATCGCTCATGCAAAGTGTAGGTGGCCATGAAAGGGAACCTTATTTATATTGAAAAATGAGCCTGGAGCTGAGGTGTACCTCATATATACTGATATATATGATTTTCTGTTGTGGGATCTTGCTGTGCATAAATTTGCTGCTGTTTTTTACCACATGACAGGTGCCACTCTTTTTAAAAAATAGTGCTGTGTTGTGTTACAGAGGTCATGGTATTTTTATAACACGGGAGGGGAACCTCACAAGCAAAATGATTAAGAACCCTACTCTAGCATACATGCCAATCAGAAAATCTAGGTTTTTAATGTGTCTGGGCCAAAGATTGTGGGCTAGAAACCAGATAGCCCATTTTTGGACACAGTGGGGGGCGGGGGAGGTGAGGGGGGGCCCTCGTAATTCACAACCTGCACACGCCCGTTCAGATCGAGGTGGACAGCATGCAAACTTAGTGTACCCAACTCATCTGAATGTTTGTATCATTAGCCGGAGCAACATCCACACTGCTTTCTACTCCTGAACACGTACTGCAGGAGACATTGGCAGGGTTATTTGCAGACTACATGGTACAGCCAGGCTCTCTTAAAGGTAGGCTGTACCTAAAAGGGAAGCTGCGCTCAACAATATTGCTGTAATGTAAATTATTGCAAAGTGAACAGCAGGGCAGAGAGAGCATTCTATAGTGACTGATGCGGCACTGAAGGCATTGCTGATGCAGTTGCACAGGAGGAGAGACACCATAGCTTCATGGGGGCCAGGATACCCTCAAAGATCACACCCAGAAGGAAGTGGGAGCACATGTCCACGAAGGTCAACTTCCGGAGTCTGGACCTGAGTACATGGCAGCAGTGCCACAAGAAGTCTAATGACCTCACATGGGTGGTCAATATCAGTGAATGCACCTTCACATGACTTTTCCTATGCACTACACTACCAGCCTCTCACACTGCTCAATGCACCACACTCCCAGCATTCATTCAGCAGCACTCCCTGGCACTCGGGACTCTGCTAAATATCCAGATACTCCACCTCAGCCTCATGCCCACCTCTCACTGCCTCCACATACCTCCAGCTATTCAGCTAGAGCAGACAACTCACCCAAACACAATGTTAACACAATCACTGACATTTTGCCCTCTCTCTTGCAGGACAAGGTGGCACACCATAGAAGGAAGCACAGCAGAACTGGTGGAAGACAAGGATGTCTGCATCTCAAGAGCTCTACCAAGGAGATGGTTCCCTATGTTATAGAGCTGGCTGCATCTGGGCCCATGGCATCCAGCTTCACTGAGAACATTAAGGATGCTGTTATGTTCCTGCCTTATGCCCCTTCTCAACTCCCAGCTCACCCTCATACTGCTATCTGGCACGATGATCAAGCTGCAGATGCTGTGACCATGGACCTCATGCTTCCCATGCGGTCCCCCTTCCCTCACACCAACCTTCCTCTCCTGAGATAAAACAAGAAATGCTGGAAATACTCAGCAGGTCTGGCAGCATCTGTGGACAGAGAAGCAGAGTTAACGTTTCAGGTCAGTGACCCTTCATCAGAACTGGCAGATATTAAAAATGTAAAAGGTTTTAGCAAGTAAAGCGGGGGGTGGGGGCAAGAGATAACAAAAGAGAAGGTGTTGATAGGACAGAGGGTCACAGAGAATAACAGTATGTTAATGGTATGCTGAAAGACAAAGTGTTAGTACAGAGAGGGTGTGAATAGATTGTAAAGCACAAAGCACTTCAAGCACAAACATTAGAAAAAAACAGAAACACTGGGTAGGCACAGTAGAAACAAGCTAAATTATGAGCAACTGAAGAAGAAAGCGCAAGACCGTGAGGCATGGAGAAATGAGCAGAGGACCTGCCCTTGGGCAGATCACCACTACAGTAACAGCAGCAGGTCTAAAGAGAAATCACTGCTTTGGGAATTAGAGATATGCTTTGGGAATTAGCACAAATATCATTGTTGTTCATCCAACCATAAACCTCTGGAAGTTTACTACTTCAGTGTAAGAAACCCTGTCTGAATTTTTACATTTTGAATCTGTGTGTTGCTCAATATAGTTTAATATAGCTCTAAAGATTTCTGGTTTTGTCTCCTTGGAATCATCTGATCTTTCATAGTTTGCAACTATTCTGAAGCTAATGTTGAATGGTTAGAAAGCTGTTTGGCAAAATTTTGTTAAAATGAATTGTTTGTTAAATTGTATCTACTTGAAAATTCAGGTGCAAACTGGGTGCTTAAGCATCTTAACAATGGTGTGGGTCATTAGCATGGCATTATTTTTTCAGCAAGATTCGGCCTGTTTGTTGTTCAAGATCATGCAGTCAAACTTTGTCGTAACAAACTCCTGATGCATGTCCAGTTGTTTTAATTGAGATTGGAACTCTGCTGCCTTTCCTCTCTCAATTCAGCGTTCTCAAACTACCTACCCCCTCCTGCCCTTCTTCAACTGTTGCATGAATGTGCGAATTGCACCATGTCGTCTGCTGCATCATACTTACTGTGAGTGGCAAAGCAATTACAGTTGCCTACTTTGTTCTAATTTACTTGGCTGTCATGAACTGGCTCATTTGCTGCGCAGCTTCTTGTTGGCTTTCTCACCTGCCATCATTTTATATTCTCCAGCATCTTGAAGCATCCCTGGCTCAATGCCATTGACAGTCTTGGATTTTATTTTTGAGCTATTTGTATTTTGTTAACTAATTTTTATTTTCACTTTTATTGAAATCATGAAATGCTTATGGTGTCTGACCCTGATCAGTCATCCTTATCACGCCAAACAAATCATTGTCCTCTGGGTCTAGACCTGCCTATGCAACATTCTATTCATCACAATTTTTTTTGAAGCTTCAAATCCTTTCTGTCCTCACCAATAATACTCTGTTCTTTTTTTATTTTATTTAGAGATACAGCACTGAAACAGGCCCTTCAGCCCACCAAGTCTGCGCCAACCATCAACCACCCATTTATACTAATCCTACATTAATCCCGTATTCCTACCACATCCCCACAATTCCCCTACCACCTACTAGGGGCAATTTACAATGGCCAATTTACCTATCAACCTGCAAGTCTTTGGCTATGGGAGGAAACCGGAGCACCTGGCGGAAACCCACGGAGTCACAGGGAGAACTTGCAAACTCCACGCAGTACCCAGAATCGAACCCGGGTCGCTGGAGCTGTGAGGCTCCCATTGCGCCACTCACACTGTTCTGTGTTACTTTTCATTTTCTTAGGAGAGAACTTGGTTGATGGACTGTTTTTCCTTAATATCTTTCAAATTTTAATTGTTCTCCCTCAAAATAAAGGCTACAATTATGAATTTATTAAATTATAGTGATTCTTTACTGAATTATGCATGTTTTGGATGGAAATACCGGAACTAAAATGATTGAGTAATCATTCCATTATAGACTACAAGCCTCAGCTGGTCTGAGAGCCAACTGGGGTCCCACTCAAGATGATAACTACCCAATATCCTGAATGAACTGCTGGTATGTGGACAGGATCAAGCTTTGTTATAATGCTCCTATGGTTAAATAGTCAGGAGATAGCAACTATCGAGACTCAACATACATAGTGGTCACTTGAGATACAAGAAGGTGTCATGTGTCCATAGAACTGGACTCTACTCTAGCAATGAATCAACACTTTCAGGAGAAGGGGAGGAAAGAAAATTGGCAAGAGAAAATATCGTTAGCTAAGATCAAAATCTAGGATACACAGCCTGGCCAAATCAAGCATATCTTGGGGAATACATAACGTCCCCGACCCTACTCCATAAAATTATGTCTTTGAAGTAACAAAGGTTTACAAAATATTCAATAATTATTGACTGGAATTCATTGAAAAGAAAATGTTTAAGGCCTATGTGGCTTCAATGTGGCTTTGGAGGAGCTCCTGGACAGTGGCAGGGCATGAACTCAGCATTGTTTTGCTATATTCAGTAATTTGAAATTTTGTGTAGAAGCTGCTGTAAATCCTTATGTGTATCCAGTACCATTCGCGACTCCTCAGATACTGAAGCAGTTCATATCTGCATGCAGCAAGATCTGGACAACATTCAGCTTGGGCTGATAAATGGCGAGTAACATTCGTGCCACACAAGTGCCAGGCATCTCCAACAAGACAGAATCTAACCATCTCCCCTGGACATTCAACAGTATTGCCATTGCTGAATTCTACCCTCGCCCCCCTATCCCCACCCCCAACAACATCCTGCAGGGCTACCATTGGCTAGAAACTTAACTGGAGCAGCCACATAAATACTGTGGCTACAACAGCAGGTCAGAGGCTGGGAATTCTGCAGCGATTAACTCAACTACTGACTCCCCAAAGCCTGTCCACTATCTACAAGGCAAAAGTCGGGACAATGATGGAATACTCTCCACTTGCCTGGCTGAGTGCAGCTTCAACAACACTCAACAGGCTCAGCATCATCCATGACAAAGCAGCCCCTTGATTTGCATCCCATCCACTGCCATAAACATTCACTCCTCCACCACCACCGCATAGTGGCAGCAATGCATACCATCTACAAGATGCACTGCAGCAAATCACCAAGGCTGCTTTGACAGCACCTTTCAAACCAGTGACCTCTACCACCTAGAAGAACAACGGCAGCAGATGCATGGAACACCACCATCTGCAAGTTCCCCTCCAAGTCACACACCATCCTGACTTGGAATTGTATCGCTGTTCCTTCACTGTCTGGGTCAATATCCTGGAACTCCATCCATTACAGCATGGGGGTGTAAGTAGAGCAGCAGCTCAAGAAGGTCGCTCACCATCACCTACTCAAAGGCAATTGGGGATAAGCAATAAATGCTAGCCTTGCCAGCGTCGCTTCCATTCCAAGAATGAATGAAAAAAAAACTGGAAACTTATTCCAAGCCTGCTGAAAGTCCAAGTAAATGAAATCATGGCTATTTCTTTATGTGCTTTATATATGTCAAGAAAATAATGCATCAGAGGTTTTTTTATTCTTTCATGAGTATTGTTAGGAAAAGTCGTTCACAACTTTAAATTTCCTGTCTGAGCATTTTGGCACTACTGGATTAATGTTATCAGGCCCATGGAATTTATCTTCCTTCAGCTACTTTAACTTATTGAGTACCTCTGGCACAATGACCTCAAAATTCTATAGAATAATTTTGTGAATATCATTAGAAAATGTTAATTTAATCCTGAACTCCACTGTTATCTTTTATTATTTTCACTTTCTCTCTAACTAAATGTGTGATGGTGTTTGAAGAATGTTTTTATTGTTGTGCTTGACTTCCTTAACTATTCTCATTCCCCAGGACCCTTTTTTGTCATATTGATGCCTTTTAAGCTGTTGTTGAGCAATCCTTCAAAAAATCCAGTTCTTCTCTATTGGCTCTGTATTTTTTTATCTAATTTCCATTTTAATATTTAGATCCTTTTGAGCGATTTCCTCTTCACTTTGTATTACTTTATTTGTGATCCTACTGCAAATGATGGAGCAGTGGTCTTGCAGCAGTGGTCTTAGGTGAATTCTATCAGCCAATAAAATAATTGGCTGTGTTTATTTGTGTGACTCTAGATTCAAAATGTGCCATAGCAAAATTCCAACAAGTGGCAAAACTGTATCATAAATAAACGAGGACTGATTTTCCGATGTAATTTATAGCTTCCTACTTAAAAAGTACCATGATTGTTGTGACATCATGCCAACAGTGATATAACAATCCAGTGGAATAGGGAAAAAATAAAATGTAGAGCACAACAAATATATTGGGCATACAATCAGTAACATTATGGTGTGTTCACTCAGCAGGGCTAAAACAAGGAACTGTTATTCATCACTGTCCAACTAGAACAATTCAATTCAGTCTCCAGCAGAACTATCCTCTGCAGAGTTTTTGTACTAAGTTCAGAATTTAGTGAAAGTGGATCTGTTGATTTCTCTGATTTCAGCCTTTGAGCCACTTTGAACAAATCACCAGCTCACCCTTCATACACTTCTGTCATTCTGGTCTTCCTTAATCCACCATCTGTGGAAGTAGTTTGCAAAAATCTTACAGCTTCTTGACAGCTATTTTGAATGTCTTACTAAATGCTACATTTAAAAGCTGAAGATATTTGAATGCACCCACAGGTATCAGAGTTATTGCTGTGTTTATTCACATAGAATACTTTAAACACTTTATTCATCCTGTTTTGTATTTCATCCAAGGCCAACAGATCCTTAAATTAAATGTTCCTCTTGTATCCTAATTACAGACCTCTTCTATTTGCTACATCATCAGTTTTGGTTACCCAACATTTATGTTATACTTTATATACTTTGAGGAGTTGCAAATGGAATTGAAGAGTGTGCAATACCAGCGAACATCCCCACTTCTGAATTTATGATGGAGGAAAGGTCATTGATGAAGCAGCTGAAGCAATATTGCCTATGATGTATTTATCAGCTCAATCCTATCAGGACCTCTCAGGGCTGGACAGGAACTTGGAATCGGAAGGGGAGGATCTAGTTGCCGTGGTCCATGTAGGCACCAACGACATAAGTAGGACAAGGAAAGAGGTTCTGCTTAGACAGTATGAGGAGCTAGGTGCCAAATTGAAGAGCAGAACCTCAAGGGTAATAATCTCTGGATTATTACCTGAACCACGTGCCAACTGGCAGAGGGCACATAAGATGAGTGAAATGAATACATGGCTCAAAGACCGGTGTGGGAGAAGTGAGTTTCGGTTCATGGGGCACTGGCTACTGGGGTAGGCGGTGGCGTAGTGGTATTATCACTGGACTTGTAACCCAGAGACCCAGGGTATTCCTCTGGGGACATGGGTTCGAATCCCACCACAGCAGAAGGTGGAATTTGAACTTAATAAAAATCTGGAATTAAAACTGGTCTAATGATAGCCATGAAACCATTGTCGATTGTTGTAAAAAACCCATCTGGTTCACTAATGTCCTTGAGGGAAGGAAATCTGCTGTCCTTACCTGGTCTGGCCTACATGTGACTCCAGACCCACAGCAATGTGGTTGACTCTTACATGCCCTCTGAAATGGCCCAGCAAGCCACTCAGTTGTAACTAACCGCTACGAAGTCAATAAAAAGGAATGAAACCGGACGAACCACCCGGCATCGACCTAGGCACCGGAAACAACAACGGCAAACCCAGCCCTGTCGACCCTGCAAAGTCCTCCTTACTAACATCTGGGGGCTTGTGCCAAAGTTGGGAGAGTTGTCCCACAGACTAGTCAAGCAACAGTCTGACATAGTCGTACTCACGGAATCATACCTAACAGACAATGTCCCAGACACTGCCATCACCATCCCCGGGTACGTCCTGTCCCACCGGCAGGACAGACCCAGCAGATGTGGTGGCACAGTGGTATACAGTAGGGAGGGAGTTGCCCTGGGTGTCCTCAACATTGACTCCGGACCTCATGAAGTCTCTTGGCATCAGGTCAAATATGGGCAAGGTAACCTCCTACTGATTACCACCTACCGCCCTCCCTCAGCTGATGACTCAGTACTCCTCCATGTTTAACAACACTTGGAGGAAGCACTGAGGGTGGCAAGGGCACAAAATGTACTCTGGGTGGGGGACTTCAATTTCCATCACCATGAGTGGCTCGGGAGCACCACTACTGACTGAGCTGGTCGAGTCCTAAAGGACATGGCTGCTAGACTGGGTCTGTGGCATGTGGTGGGGGAACCAACACAAGGGAACAACATACTCGACCTCGTCCTCACCAATCTGCCTGCTACAGATGCATCTGTGCATGATAGTATTGGTAGGAGTAACCACCGCACTGTCCTTGTGGAGACGAAGTCCCGCCTTCACATTGAGGATACCGTCCATCGTGTTGTGTGGCACCATCACTGTGCTGAATGGGATAGATTTTGAACGGATCTAGCAATGCAAAACTGGGGCATCCATGAGGCGCTGTGGGCCATCAGCAGCAGCAGAATTGTACTCAACCACAATTTGTAACCTCAAGGCCCGGCATATCCCCCACTCTACCATTACCATCAAGCCAGGAGACCAACCCTGGTTCAATGAAGAGTGCAGGAGGGCATGCCAGGAGCAGCGCCAGGCATACTTCAAAATGAGGTGTCAACCTGGTGAAGCTACAACTTGCATGCCAAACTGCGTAAGCAGCATGCGATAGACAGAGCTAAGCGATCCTATAACCAACAGATCAGATCTCAGCTCTGCAGTCCTGCCACATCCAGCCGTGAATGGTGGTGGACAATTAAGCAACTAACTGGAGGAGGTGGCTCCACAAATATCCTCATCCTCAATGATGGGGGAGCCCAGCACATCAGTGCGAAAGATAAGGCTGAAGCATTTGCAAAAGTCTTCAGCCAGAAGTGCCGAGTTGATGATCCATCTCGGCCTCCTCCTGAAGTCTCCAGCATCACAGATGCCAAACTTCAGCCAATTCGATTCACTCCACGTGATATCAAGAAACGACTGAAGGCACTGGATACTGCAAAAGCTATGGGGCCTGACAACATTCCGGCAATAGTACTGAAGACTTGTGCTCCAGAACTTGCTGTGCCCCTAGCCAAGCTGTTCCAGTACAGCTACAACACTGGCATCTACCCTGCAATGTGGAAAATTGCCCAGGTATGTCCTGTACACAAAAAGCAGGACAAATCCATCCCGGCCAACTACCACCCCATTAGCCTACTCTCAATCATCAGTAAAGTGATGGAAGGTGTCATCAACAGTGCCGTCAAGCGGCACTTGCTTAGCAACAACCTGCTCAGTGATGCTCAGTTTGGGTTCCGCCAGGGCCACTCAGCTCCTGACCTCATTACAGCCTTGGTTCAAACATGGACAAAAGAGCTGAACTCAAGAGGTGAGGTGAGAGTGACTGCCCTTGACATCAAGGCAGCATTTGACTGAGTATGGCATCAAGGAGCCCTAGCAAAATTGAGGTCAATGGGAATCAGGGGGAAAACCCTCTGCTGGCTGGAGTCATACCTAGCAAAAAGAAAGATAGTTGTGGTTGTTGGAGGTCAATCATCTGAGCTCCAGGACATCGCTGCAGGAGTACCTCAGTGTAGTGTCCTAGGCCCAACCATCTTCAGCTGCTTCATCAATGACCTTCCTTCAATCATAAGGTCAGAAGTGGGGATGTTTGCTGATGATTGCACAATGTTCAGCACCATTCGCGACTCCTCAAATACTGCAGCAGTCTGTGTAGAAATGCAGCAAGACCTGGACAATATCCAGGCTTGGGCTGATAAGTGGCAAGTAACATTCGCGCCACACTAGTGCTAGGCAATGAGCATCTCCAACAAGAAAGAATCTAACCATCTCCCCTTGACATTCAATGGCATCACCATCGCTGAATCCCTCACTATCTACATCCTAGGGGCTACCATTGACCGAAAACTGAACTGGAGTAGCCATATAAATACCGTGGCTGCAAGAGCAGGTCAGAGGCTAGGAATCCTGAGGCAAGTAACTCACCTCCTGACTCCCCAAAGCCTGTCCACAATCTACAAGGCACAAGTCAGGAGTGTGATGGAATACTCTCCACTTGCCTGGATGGGTGCAGCTCCAACAACACTCAAGAAGCTCGACACCATCCAGGACAAAGCAACCCGCTTGATTGGCACCCCATCTACAAACATTCACTCCCTCCACCACCGACGCACAGTGGCAGAAGTGTGTACCATCTACAAGATGCACTGCAGCAATGCACCAAGGCTCCTTAGACAGCACCTTCCAAACCTGCGACCTCTGCCAACTAGAAGGACAAGGGCAGCAAATACATGGGAACACCACCATCTGCAAGTTCCCCTCCAAGTCACACACCATCCTGACTTGGAACTTTATCGCCGTTCCTTTACTGTCGCTGGGTCAAAATCCTGGAACTCCCTTCCTAACAGCACTGTGGGTGCTGTTCTTGGTGAATCTACACTGTAGGCTTTCTATCTCTTTTAAAGTCTTTGCCCTGATGGGGTGCCCAATTTTTTTCTGTGGTGTAACTACTTGCCTTTTACAAATTTATTATCACCTCTTAGATTTTGTACTTTATACCCTCAGATACAGAACTCAAAATGTCGTTCCCTTTTTTAAATAACATTTTTCTGAATCTGTCTGGGCTCATACTTTCAAGAAATTATGTATTTGCACCCTTGGATCTCTCTTCCTCTACTCCCATCAACTGAGTTGATACTCCCATTTCTTGGTTATCCTCCCAAAATGCATTACCTTACATTTCTCCACTTTAAATTTCATCTGCCCCCTGTTTGCTCATTCTATTAACCTGTGTGTCCTCCCTTAAGTCGACAATTTTCCACACTGTTTGTTTGCTAAGTCCCCAAGTTTTGTGTCAGCAGTCACCAGGTGCTTGCTAATTTGATCTTGAATTATCAATTTGAAGAGTGTGCCCACAACTGACGTTAGTCTAATTGTCACCCCAATCGTCCTTCTTTCCATTTTTGTACAGAGGTGTTATATACTCATCAATTCATGCTGCACAATTTGTATATCTAAGGAGGACTTTTATTATGTCCTCTCTATCAGGTGACTTAACCTTTTGAGTTCTGCTTTTTGGTTCAGAACCAACTCCATTTCTACAGTAACTCTTAGAATTGATCTACATCCTTCTCTACACCTACATCCTTACTTTCAACCTCCATTTGCAATTCCAAGTGTCAGCCTTGGCTCAGTGGTGGCACTCTCACCTTTGCAATCAGGCTTGATCCTACAACCTGTTGACCCAGAAATTTTAGCACAGAATCTAGGCTAGCATTTCAGTGAGTACTGAAGGGGTGCTGCACAACTGGAAGTGGCAAATGAGACATTAAATTGCGGTCCTGTCAGTTTAGCAATGACTTTTAAATGTAAGGGGGGGTGGGGGGGAACAGGTGTGCATGGAGGCACAATTATTCTTTCTGACCCCCTTCTACCAGCCCCAACAAGGATTGGCTGATTATTTGTCCATTGAGATGCAGGTGAGGAAACGTTAACCTGACCCTGGAAAGTATACCAGGATCAACTCAATAAGCTTCCGATGGGTATATCCAAGCACTTGTCCCAGGATGGGGTCACCACCGATTTTCCGTCACAATCTTCATACTGCTCTTATTGAGCTTTATTCTTTCATGTATTCCTTTTTTTTTTGTCTTACAGATAGGAATACATCCATTCTGTATTCTTTTCATCTCGTATTTGAACATTTCCCACTGCTAATCCATCATCCTATTTTCAAATATATAAATTAATATGGGTCAAATCTCTTAACTCACTGAACTTTTTCTTTTCCCAATCCATCATGGTTACCTTTGACTCCTTATTATCTTTTTTTGTTTGGCTTCTTTCCTTCTTGGACATGAAACATGCCGATCTGGGAAGCAATCTTGAATGCATTATAGCAATCAATCACCACTTTGATCACGTGCAATACCTTTATCTTTGTCTATTTTAGGATAGGTAAAATCACCCAGTATTATTGCCCTATTGTTCTTAATGAGCATTTAGCTCTGAACTGGGATGCATGCACAAAGTTCCAATTCCTAAACTGCTTATTTTTATGCTCTCTGAAGACAGACCTGAGATGCCCTTTTCTCATAATATTAAAAGGATTTTAAACGACTGGGGTGGTGTTAAAATGTTTCAAAATGTTTCTAGAGTAGATCTGTATTTCATCTGGCACAAACTCAAAGAGCTGTGAGATTACTTACTATATGTGTGAATTGCTAGAAGTGATCTCAAAACTCTTGCTTCAGTGTGCTTAGCAATCAGCTCAGAAACACCATCACTTTCACATTTATGTGCACCAAATACCATTTCAAGTTGACACAAAAGTGATCGTGTAACAGTAAGCTTTCATGTGTTGGGTGCTACTTTCTGGAGACAACACACATGTAAAATATCACACTGTTTTGTACACTTTTGTCTGTAACTACTCCCTACAATACATCTTTCCTTTTTTGTATCTGTCAAAACAGTATCCACTTCCATCCTAGAAAATGTGAAAGTAACAAAAGGATTTCAGGAAGAAATATGAAAATAAAATAAGTTCCAAATTTGAGGAGTGACAAGTTCGAAACAGCTTGAAAGTTCTAAATGATAGAGAGCGAAACAGTAAGAGATTACTTGTGTATGAAGTAACTGTTTAGCTGGAGTAAACATTTTGTTTTTTTAAACCTAAATTGAATTTTAGGTCCTCTGATTCATAAAATAAAGTTAAAGTCTGAACTGCAATGCAATACTCATACACAAATAGGATAATTATTTATGCTCCTTAGCTTAGATGAACTCATCTATAAAACTATTTTTGTCACTGAGAACTGCTTGTGATTAAGTGTAAATACAATTCATGAATGTTGTAAAAGTTCTGATCAGAGAGCAAACTTGTGCTTGAACAAAGCACTGAATTGTTTCCATGATGATCAGTCCTGCAGTTAACAATATTTATTGGAGCAGTTCATTTGAGAATAAAGCCACATAATACTTGCCGTTAAACTGATGGTTTGTGCAGATACTGAAATGTCTTTTTGACATAATGTCCTTCATGGTTTCATGGTCTTTTGACAAGTTAAAGAAAAGTAGTATAAAATAGTCAATATTTAATCATTTTTCCACAGTAGTGGCTGGCTTGAAAATTACATAGAAAACTGCATTGATTTTCACCAAAATGTATGCATCCTATACACAAGGTCAATTCTAATTTCTTCTGAGTGTAAATTCTTAGCCTTGTAATCTTTTATGGATAATGGAATATTCTCTTGAGGTTGAAGACACCTAAATTTTATATTTATTGATTAAGATATGTGTGGTCTTAATTATTTGTAATCTGTCAGGTTTTACTGATTTAAATGACATGTACTTTAAAGTTACAGGAACTCACTATTTTAATACGGATGAAAATATTGGACTCCTGAAAAATTCCAGTGTAGAAACTTAATAGACCAATTTATGGAGCATATCCAGAACATTTACTTTGCCAAACCTTAGTGAATCAGTGGTGACTAAAAAATAAAAACTCACACGTTCATGTGTATCAACAGTGTACTTCATCTACAATCATTTGTTACTTTCTCTACTTTCTCAGCCCATCTCGACTATGTTGTTTCCAGCTTCACAAAACCCATTGGCCAGCTCTTGGTCCATACTTACAATATACTTTATTCATTTATTTGTGAAACTTTGTTGTGTAAAATGCTAATTTAAGTATATTTAAGGAAAGCCAAAATCTATGCACTTTGTACAGCCAATTATGTTTGAAACATTTTTCTCATGTGGTTTCCCAAATTCGACTGTTTTGCATAGCAAGTTCCTTAGCGTAACAGGTTCGGGGCAATGCTCAGTCGAGTTCAGCTGTTTCCTCACAGCTGGAAGAAAAATTCTATGAGTCCCTCTGAGGCATCTACTGACTACTTAACCAGTGACACTTACAGACAACTGGGACCAAGTCTCTTGTCTCCAACTTCATCTGCAGAACTTACTTCAAGCCCACTCTAGCAGGTTGATACCTCAGTGCAGTCTTTCAGATGAAATGTTAAGCCAAGACCCCATCTGCCTGGTCCCATGATTCAAGTTGTTGGGAAAGACCCCATGGGGTTATTTAAGGAATAGCAGGAAAGTTCTCCCTATGTCATCTTCAACATTCCACCCCCAAGCAACAAGGATTGGTCATTCAACTCCTATCTGTTTGTGGGATATTGCTGTGTGCAACATGGTTGTGATGTTGAGATGTTTCTGATCAACATGGGAAGGCATTATTTTAAATGCAAGTCTAACCTCATTGAATCAGCTCCTGCGAATGAAACCCAAGCTGGCCTCTTTATATAACCCTACAAAATGTCTATGGCTTTTGCAACAGGGCCCTTTTCTTTCACAACCTTGTCCTGAATAAGCGCACCAAGTTCCTGAGCTTGACTGAAACCTGGCTCACTGGCAACAGCCCCTTCCATCTTATTAAGGTAACTTCACCTAATTACACATTCTATCACTTCCTGCATGGAGGAAGTGTGTCACTCATGTCCTCAAACCTTCCTTTGACTGTCTTCATACTCCTTCAACCATTTTATTCCATGTGAGCATCTCACTGTTTTCCACCATTTTCAACTCTGTTTTATGCGAGCATTACTGACAGGATTTATTGCCCTTGAGAAGGTGTTGGTGAGGCACCTTTTTGAACAGCTGCAGTCCATGTGGTAAATGTACTCCCACAGTGCTGTTAGGTAGGGAGTTCTAGGATTTTGACCAAGGAACAGAGACATAGTTCCAAGTCAGGATGGTGTGTGACTTGGAAGGGAGCTTTCAGGTGATGGTGTTCCCAAGCCTGTTGTTCTTGTTCTTCTAGATGGTAGTGGATGGTAGTGTTGTTGAAGAAACTTTGGCAAGTTACTGGAGTGCATCTTGTAGATGATACACACTGCAGCCATTGTGCACTTGTAGTTGAGGGAGTGAATGTTTAAGGTGGCGAAGGATGGGGGTGTCAATCAAGCAGGTTGCTTTGTCCTAGATGGTGTTGAACCTCTTGAGTGTTGTTGGAGCTGCACTCATCCAGGCAAGTGGAGAGTATTTCATCATGCTTGCTTGGCACCCCATTCACCACCTTCAACTCATTCACTCCCTTTAGCACTGACGCACAGTAGCAGCAGTATGTACCATCTACAAGATGCACTGTAGCAACTCATCAAGGCTCCTTCGACAGCTCCTTCCAAACCTGCAACCTCTATCACCTAGAAGGACAAGGGCAGCAGATGCATGGCAACACCACAACCTGCAAGTTCCCCTCCAAGCCACACGCTATCCAGACTTGGAATTATATTGCCGTTCCTTCACTGTCACTGGGACAAAATCCTGGAACTCCTAATAGCACTGTTGGTGTACCTACACCCCAAGGAATGCTGTGATTCAAGAAGGCAGCTCATCACCAGCTTCTCAAGAGCAATTAGGGATGGATAATAAATGCTGGCCGAGCCAGCGACACCCACATCCCACGAATGAATGAATTAAAAAAAACACTCCTGACTTGTGACTCATATATGGTGGAAAGGCTTTGGGAGTCAAGTGAGTTACTTGCTACAGAATATCAGCCTCTGACCTACACTTGTAGCATCAGTATTTATGTGGCTGGTCCAGTTAAGTTTTTGCTCAATAGTGACCCTCCACTCCTTGTAAGGATCTTCATAGGGAGGATTTGGCAAATGTAATGCCATTGAATGTCAAGGGGAGGTGATTTGACTCTCTTGTTGGACATGGTCATTGCCTGGCACTTGGGTGATGTGAATATTTCTTGTCACTTATCAGCCCAAACTTAAATGTTGTCCAGGTCTTTCTGCATACAGGCATAGACTGCTTCATTATCTGAGGAGTTGCAAATGGAACTGAAAACTGTGTAATCATCAGGGAACATCTGCATTTCTGACCTTGTGATGGAGGGAAGGTCATTGAAAAAGCAGCTGAAGGTGATTGGGCCGAGGACAGTGCCCTGAGGAACTCCTGCAGTGATGAGCTGTGGCTGAGATGATTGGCCACCAACAACAACAGCCAGGGTGGCACAGTGGCGCAGTAGTTAGCACCGCAGCCTCACAGCTCCATCGACCCGGGTTCGGTTCTGGATACTGCCTGTGCGGAGTTTGCAAGTTCTCTCTGTTTCTCCGTGGTTTTTCGCCGGGTGCTCCGGTTTCCTCCCACATCCAAAGACTTGCAGGTGATAGGTCAATTGGCTGTTGTAAATTGCCCCTAGTATAGTTAGGTGATAGGAAATATGGGATTACTGTAGGGTTAGTATAAATGGGTGGTTGTTGGTTGGCACAGACTCGGTGGGCCAAAAGGCCTGTTTCAGTGCTGTATCTCTAAATAAATAAAAAAAATAAATAATAATCTTCCTTTTGTGCCAGGTATGAGTCCAGTCAGTGAAGAGTTTTACCCCCGATTCTCATTTGCTTCAATTGTTCTTGGGTCCCTTGATGCCACACTTGGTCAAATGCTGCCTTGATGTCAAGGGCAGTCACTCTCACCTCACTTCTGGAATTCAACTTTTTTGTCCATGTTTGGACCTAAGTTGCAATGAGGTCTGAAGCTGAGTGGTCTTGGCTAAACGCAAACTAAGCATCAGTGAGCAAGTTACTGGGCGTGAGTGCTGCTTGATAGCACAGTTGATGACCCCTTCCATCACTCTGCTGATGATTGCAAGTAGACTGATGGGCAGTAATTTGCCAGATTGAATTTGTCCTGCTTTATTGTGGACAGGACATATCTGGACAATTGTCCACTTTGTTTGGTAGATGCAAGTGTTGTAGATGTGCTGGAATAGCTTGGGTGGAGGCAACGCTAGTTTGGAGCACAGCTCTTCAGCACTGTAGCTGGGATGTTATGTATCCAGTGGGCTAGACATTTCTTGATACCATGTAGAGTGAATCGAATTTGCTAAAAACTGACTTCTGTGATGGTGAGGACCATCCACTCAGTACTTCTGGATGCAATCACTTCAGCCTTGCCTTTTGACTCACATGTTGGACTCTGCTATCATTGAGGATGGGGATGTTCATGGAGCCGGCTCCTCCTGTTAATTATTTAATTGTCAATCTCCATTCATGACTGGATGTTCCAGGAGTGCAGGTGTGATCAGTTGGTTTTGAGATCGCTTAGCTCTGTCTACAGCATGCTACCTCTTCACGTTAGCATGCATGTAGTCCTGAGTTGTAGCTTCACCAGGTTGGCACTTCATTTTTAGGTACGCCCTGGTTCTATACTCATTGAACCAGGGTTGGTCCCTAGCTTGATGGTAATGGTATAGTGAGGGATATGCAGAGAGAAGAGGATAGATAAACCTTTAGGCAGCCAAATAGATATTCTTGATTTTAGAGACAATGATGCCAATGAAATGTGAACATCTAGTATCAGATGGATATGATAGCATCGTCGTTATGTTACTGGACCAGTTATCCAGAGGCCTGACTTAAGATCTAGAGTTTAAATGTAGTTGATTAAATAAATCTGGAATAAGAACATAGTCTCCATAATGGTGACCATGATACAAATGGATTGCCATAAAAAACCCATCTTGTTTACTAATGTCCTTTAGGGAAGGAAACTGTCGTCCAGACTGACAGCAATGTGGTTCAATCTTAACTGTCCTCTGGAATGTCCTCGAAAACCACTCACTTTTATATCAAACTGCTAAAAAAAAACTATAAGGAGTCTAAAACTGGATGGACCACATGGCATTAATGTAGACACCAGAAACGACAAAAGCACACTCAGCCCAGCCAATGCGTTTCTACATTCTCTGGGACCATTTGGCATCCGAAAACTGGCCTAAATTAATTTCTAGGCCAAGGTTTCTTCGGTAATATTCTAGAATGATTTTAATTCAATGAACCTGTCAGGCTTGCTAAGCAAGATGGCCAGCATTTTCTTCAAATTGTAAATTTCACTGCTTTGCAGAACAATTCTTAACACACACAACAACATGTATTCATATAGCTCACCTAATGTAGTGAAATGTTACAGACCTTCTGCTATGTTTTTCTTGTCCTCCACCCCTTTACCCCGGCTCTGTACTTGCTTTAAAGCTGTTAATCTTTAACTTCTTCCAGTTCTGATGAAAGAACATTGACCTAAAATATTAACTGGTCTCTGCCCACATATGCTGAGTGTTTCCATCATTTTCACTCTTTTTAAAATGAGAATGAGGGTTAGATACATGGGAAATTTTATGGCAATGGGGGTCTTAGCAGCTGTCTGGAGAGCCGGCAAGTGGCCCACGTTGCCTCCTTTGGGGAAGGAGGCAAATAAGCAATTAATAGGTCACTGGCAGGCCTTTCATGGGATTGGGACCCCGGGGACAGGAAGTCCCGCCCGCTGAGAGCTGCCGGCTAATCAGTGGCTGGCAGTTCTTTTGCTCGGCAGCACCACCAGGGAGGCAGTGGCTGCTGCTGAAACATCACCCACCAGAGGCCCAGGATCACGCAGAGACCCAGGCCAGAGATAAGTGATGGCAGGAAGAGTTTCCCTGGGTGGTGGTCAAGGGAAAATTGTGTGTAGGGGGTTCAGCAGCAATGACTGGAGGGTGGCTCTTCGCGGCCCCCCCCCCCCCCCCACTACTCCTTCCTAATGCCGGGTCCTTGGATCAGGCTCTGACTGCCTTTGAAAGAGGGACCTTCCCAGGAGACCACAAGCAACCCACACAGGTTTGCATGTCGTGCTCCTGACGTGGGGACAGGCCCACTCGTTGCTGGGTTAATACCAGTGGCAGCAGGAAAAGGTCTGTAATTGGTCATTAAATGCCCCTTCAGGGCCTCAATTAGTAGTGGGATGAGAAGGCTATCCATGGGCCTTCCCACCATAGACTTAATGGGGTGGAGGTGGGAAGGTGGCGAGGTCACCACCTGCCACCATCCCACCCAATTAAGTGCCCTCCTCACCACCAAATTCACCACAGGGAGAGCATAAAATCCAGCTCATGGAAACACTGTAGTAGCCTAGTAAAAGCAGGTTAAATAGTACAGGTAAGTTGTACTTTCCAGGATGATTTGCTGTGCAAATCAATTATTACATTATTTCACAAAAATCACTTTCAAAGGAATGGTGATTTATTAAAATGCTGAGCTAGTTTTTATATATTTTCAGTGTGATTAGTTAACTCAAAAATCAGCTATTGATGCCACTATTCTCCTCCCAATTGGCACAGCAGCCAGCCATTGCAGTTCTGCCTGCTTTGATGCTTTCTTTTCGAGTACAAACAACATGGGACCATTTTGCATTCATTACAGTTGCTCTGCACATGCCATAAACAATCTTTCTGATGTCATTGAATTCTGACCAGATTGCAGTTCATGGAGTGTTCCCATTACTTCACACAAGCCCAGCAATATACCATTAATAGATGACTGCCTCATTTGCTTCCTGTGCTTTCGATGCTCCCCACAAATACAATTATTCGACTTAACAATCAATCTTTTTTACAATCTGTACCTGGTTTTGATTTGGTAACTGTGATGATGAGTGACTAAATTCAAAAATGAGAAAAAAAGCAACATTTTGCTTCTAAGGATTTATTAAAGTTATTAATGAGAATCTAATGAAAAATTCTGAGGCTGCCCAAGCCAATAAAAAAGTGATTATTTTACTCCAGAACTCACCTGACTGTAGCACCCTTGACATGGAAAAATTTCAAAGCATCATCACAAGAACAGTTGAGGCGAATAGTGTATACGAGTTATTGGTCGGGCAGTGGGGATGCAGTGGTGGCTCGCAGGCAGAAAATAATGAGGTAGTAGAAAAATGAGAAGATGGACTGATGGATAGTCTGGTAGTGCAGAAGGAGCCCAATGATTCACAATGCATACTACCCCAAGCTTGAGGGTATGTTGCAACAGTGTCCATCACCCAAACATCGTGGAACAATACTACACAAAGACACTTGGGCTCCCCAGAGTAATTATGACTAAGGTGTACTATCTGATCCACTAGCCTCTGTGGCTTCATATAGCTCAATAGATGCTTAAGTATGCTGGACCCCAAACATGGATCAGCTGACCCCACTTCCACCCTCATTACCACTTCATTATCAGTATTCTATTTTGCACCCTTTACTTATTGCTACGTCTGATGGTGATTTTCTTCCCAAGTGTTAATTCATGTTGGTGACAGATGTGATTAGTCCTTTGGTAGATGCTGTTGTTCAGTTTCAGCTGCAGGGCTTGATCTTTGAAGAGCGCAGGTGGAACATTTAAAGCACATTCATCCCTTGCAATACTGATTATTTTTACATGTTGTAATATGAGCTTAGGCAAAATGGTTGTGTGTGAGCACATAGATATAATGTATTAATAGGCATCTGTCTGTCTTGGGAGACAATGCACTGTGCCTGGAGTGTATGACACTTCTGAATTGAACATCGCCTGTTGTGGCTTAGAGGACAGGTTGATAAGGTGGTTAAGAAGGCATATGGAATCCTTTCCTTTATTAGCTGAGGTATAGAATATAAGAATAGGGAGGTTATGCTGGAACTGTATAAATCATTGGTTAGGCCACAACTTGATTACTGTGTGTAGTTCTGGTCACCTCATTACAGAAAGGATGTAATTGCACAAGAGAGGGTACAGAGGAGATTTACGAGGATGTTGCCGGGACTGGAAAAATGCAGCTATGAGGAAATATTGGATAGGCTGGGGTTGTTCTCCTTGGAACAGAGAAGGCTGAGGGGAGATCTGATATAAATGTACAAAATGTTGAGGGGCCTAGACAGAGTGGAGGTGAAGGGCCTATTTACCTTAGCAAAGAGGTCAGTGACTAGGGGGTATAGGTTTAAAGTGATTGGTAGAAAGATTAGAGGGGAGATGGGGAAAGGTTTTTCACCCAAAGGGTGATAGGGGTCTGGAACTCGCTGCCTGAAAGGGTAGTTGAGGCAGAAACCCTCAACTCATTCCAAAAAATGTCTGGATATGCACCTCAAGTGCCGTAATCTGCAGGGCTACGGACCAAATGCTGGAAGGTGGGATTAGAATGAGTGGAACGTTTTTCAGCTGGGACAAGTGGCCTTTGTCTGTGCCGTAAACTTTCTATGATTCTACAGGCTGACTCGTGAGTGGCAATCCCTTCCACATTGGCCCGAGGTTAACTGAAGTTTTTTCCCTCCGCTGGGCTCTTTTCCACCATCTGGTCATTCCTTTTGTCCTCTGCTTTTTCCATGCCCTTCCTGAGTGCTTGTCTCCAGGAACTCTGGTCAGCAGCAAGGACTTCCCATACAGCGACACTGATCCCAGTAAACTTGACATCTCGCTTGCAGACATCCTTGTATCGCAGACATGGGTGACCTATTGATCTCGTGCCAATAGCAAGCTTACCATAGAGCATATCTTTGTGATGCGGCCATCATCCATCCGGCGTAGATGACCCAGCCAATGGAGTTGCTGCTGACTCAAGAGGGCAAACATGTTGGGGATCCCTGTACGCTAGTGTACTTTCATATTCAGCACTCTGTCCTACTAGGAGATGCCCAATATTGGTTTGAGACAGCAGAGGTGGAAGTTATTATTTTTTGTTCAAGGTGCTGATTAGGGCATCAAGGGACAGGTTGCTGGTGATTGTTGATCCAAGGTATATGAAGCTGTCAACAACCTCCAAAGTGAGGTGGTCGATGTTGATGAAAGGTGTAGTCTCTATGTCCTGGCCCATAACCTTGGTCTTCTGATGCTGATTGTCAGTCCAAACTCCTTGAAGGCCCAGGAGAGCTGTTGCAAGTGACCTTCATTATGGGATGTCAGCTCAGTGTCATCAGCAAACAGCAACTCACGGACTAGGACTTTACGCACTTTGGTCTTGGCGCACAGTCTTGCCAAGTTGAACAGCTTGCTGTCAGCTCTGGTATGCGGGTGGACACCATCATTTGAGTCAGTGAAAATATACAATAGCAGCATGGAGAAGAATATGTCAAAGAGAGTTGGCACCAGGACACAGCCCTGCTTTACTCCACTGCTGATCTTGAAAGAACTGGCTGTTACTCCAAAGTAACTGATGTAACTGTGCATGTTCTCGTGGAAAGAAGAAATGATGCTCAAGAATCCAGGAGGGCAGCCTATTTTCTGTAGTATTTTGAAGAGTCCGTCTCTGCGAATGAGGTCAAAGGCCTTGGTGAGGTCTATGAAGGCAATGAAGAGTGGTCTGTGCTGTTCATAGCACTTCTCCTGGAACTGCCAATGTGAGAAAATCTTGTTGACTGTCGATCTGCCAGCTCTGAAGTCACACTGAGATGGGTCACCCCAGGGTCTGCAATCTGGTCAGAGCAACGCGAGAAAAGACCCTCCCCACAATAATTAGCAAGGAGATGTCTTGGTAATTGTTGCAGTCACTCCGATCCCCCTTGTATTTGGACAAGGTGACTGCATCAGACATAGCTTGAGGCACAGATCTTTCCTTCCAACAGAGACACAACAGTTCATGGAGATGCTGCAGCAGTGCTAGTTTTCAACTTTTGATGATTTCAGGTGGAATGTCATCAATTCCCAGGGCTTTGCCACTGGTGAGACAGTTAGTGGCCTAGTTGAGCTCTATGGTGTGCTCACTGTCCAGCTTCTCCATGACAGGGAGCCAAGTCTGGAATGGCGCTGAGAGCTACTTCATTGACAATGTTCTCCATTGCATAGAGTTCGACGGAATGCTCCACCCTCGTTTCCATCTGCTTGCTTGGTTCAGTGATGATCAACCCATCTTTGTCTTCAAGGGAGCTGATTTGGTTACTGCTAGGCCCACTGCTTTCTTAATTCCTTCATCCATCCCTCTAGCATCCCCAGATCCAGCAGCAGATTGTAGGCTGTTGCAGAGTTCCAACCAGTATTGATTGGCTCAGTGCCGAGCAGTCTGCTGAGACTTGTTTCTGGCAGCTCTGAGAGGATCGAGGATTTGTTTGCTGGGGATTTGCTTGTAGTTCACGAGGGCTCCCCCTTGCTTGCAGTAACTGATTCCATTTCAGTCCAATAAGCCTCAAACCAGTCAGCATTCCTCTGATTTCATTTCCCGTATGAAGTGAGAGCAGAATTATAGATGGTGACACACAGGTGACCCACTTTGACACTGCACCCAGGCCTTGAACGTTGTTGTCTGAAAGAGCCTGATCAAGGATGTTGAGAAACTCCTGGGTCCTTTCTGGGTCAGTGTTGCAGCAAACATTGATCCAAGGACAACCTTTCTTCTTGGAGTGGTATAGTCAGCTGAATGCTGACCTTGCTACACACCAGGGAGTGGTCAGAGTCACAATCAGTGCTGTGACAGCTGCGAGTGATGAGGACACAGTTAAGAGTGGTGTATCTGGTGATGATACTTGTTTGAAATGTTAGTGTTTGAGAGAGTGTGAGTAATACCTCCCCTATGATGATGTAGGAGATCACATGTGAGGGAGAATCGAAGGAGAAGCGGCATGGTTTCAGAGAAGCCATTCAGACTTATGTAAAGCTGTATATAGTTAATATGTAATAAATGAGTTAATGTTAAAATTACAGAAGACTCAGTAATCTCTCCTATCTAGACTTAACCAAATATACCAAATGGTGGCAAACATAACCAAACATACAATCCTCACAGACCGCGTTAGGGAACTGGAGCTGGATGAACTTCGGATCATTCAGGCGGCTGATGGGGTGATAGAGAGCAGTTATAGGGAAGTAGTGACACCTAAGGTACAGGATAAAGGTAACTGGGTGACGGTCAGGGGAGGGAAAGGGAATAGGCGCACAGTGCAGGGATCCCCTGGTGAAGAATGCATCTGTATCACCAAGATTGCACACAAGGTTGGCCACTGCAGTGTCCCAGTGGTAAGATGATGAAAATCCTCTTTGAACATACAAGCACTTCACAATTGTGAATGATTTGCAGGTATATGACAAGAGGCTGATGATTCTGGACTCACTCTGGGTAGACCCCTTGGAGAAAATACACCAGGGCCAAATGGGTATAAGGAAATACAGAGCACAGACTCAGTTGTCCATGTGGCGGCCGGGAATATTGAGAGATATAGAAGAAATTATTTCTAATTGCCAGGTATGCGCAGTACACAGGCAGGATCCAAAGGAACCCTTTATTTCGACCCAATTTTCAACCAGACTGTGGGAATGTCTGGCGATGGATCTATTCATGTTTAATGGAAAATCCTACCTCATTGTCATTGTATATTTTTCGAGGTGGATCAAAATCAAATATTAGTACACGACGACTGCTGAGATAATCATTCGAGCTTTATCGGAGATCTCTGCAACACATGGTATTCCTGATGAGATAGTTTCCAATAATGGACCACAATTTGCAAACAACTACTTTACGTACTTTATGGAAAACAGTGGATTTGTACATCTTACAAGTTCCCCTAGATATCCTCAATCTAATGGTGAAGCTGAAAGAGGCATCAAAACTATCAGAGCACAGTTAAAGAAGAATGAAGATTTTCAAGCAGCACTCCTAAACTACAGATCTACTCCATTGCAATGTGGATTAGCACCATCAGAAATGTTAATGGGAAGGAAGCTCAAAACACAACTTCCCATCCTTCCCATCCAGGGCTAGAAGTCCAGGATTATCAGAGAGTTCAAGACAGAGAAAAGTCTTCCCAAAAGCAACAAGCTTATAATTATAATAGGAAATACCGTACCTGGAACCTACCCAAGTTGATGGAAGCAGAAAAGTTATGGGTACAAGACCAAGGCAGAGAGGAGTAATTGTCCAGAGAGATGAGAATTAACAGAGATCTTATATACTTTAGAAGGTACTATGAGAAGAAACAGGAAAAATGTTATTTCTATTCATCAAAGACGTCAATCAGTCATATCTTTGGATGAACCAGATGTTGAACCTCAGAAAGTAGTGGATACTATAAACCTCAATGAACGCCGTCTAAGCCTAGAAACAAGAATTCAGAGAAAGACTAATAATTTTCCAAGTCTGACAACAACATGATCAGGGAGAGTTGTGAAGCCTTCTGACACTTTAAATCTGTGATGTCAGAGACTTGGGGGGAGATGGGGTAGTATGTAAAAATATTTTTTTAAAAAAGAATGTGTAAACATATATGGATAAAGACTTGGGGGGAGATGTAGTGTAAGGGTTTAAAAGAGTTAATGCCTGAGAGACTGTGAGTAATACCTCCCACCCTGATGATATAAGATCACATGTGAGAGAGACTCGAAGGAGAAGCAGCGTGGTTTCAGAGAAATCATACAGACTTATGTAAAGCTGCATATAGTTAATATGTAATAAATGAGTTAATGTTAAAATTACAGAAGTCTCAGTAATCTCTCCTAGCTAGACTAACCAAATATACAAAATGGTAGCAGACTAACCAAATATACAACAATAATGTCTAACTGGTGTCAGTGGCATGATCTTGGATGTTGCCAGGACACTTTGTTTGGTCTGGAAGTATCTATTATTACATGTGAGCTTGGGCATAATATTTGTGTGTGAGCACATCGATAGGTATTGTGCAAATAATTGAATATCTTAATAATATGGGACTTGACATGAGTTCTTCTAGTTCTGTTAGTCTACAAGGACTTGCAATGTTTGGTTCTAAATTGAGATGTTGAGATATTCCACAGTACCACGTATTCCACAGCTAGACGAATGAATTTCTACCACATATACAGGTTAAGTGGCTTATTAACTGATTAAAAGATCATTATTGTAGGTACATCTAGATTTGATGCTATTTCTCCCGACATGAACTTGTTATGGTTGGAAATGGAAGTAAAATTAGCAACATAGCCTTTTCGTCCATTCGTGCTCTGACTTTATAATGCACTGAAACCATCTTTTGCTGGTGAGAAACCTGGTTCGTTACACTGCCGAAGGAATTTAGCTTTCAATGGTTGATATGAATTTTTAAGTTAAGGCTCTTGGCTATTTTGTGTTTTCATTGATTGACAGGCATTCATTTATTTAACCTTTACTGTTACGCATACCTTTACTGTAAATTTCACTGAAATTCAATTATACCTCATAGGCCCTGATTTTGTGGTCAGCAATGAAGGAAGGGCATTCACCATTCACTTTGTTGACAAATGGCCACAAACATTTGACCAACTTTAGAGTGGAGACTTCCTGTCATGGGGATTCTTTCCAGTGCAGGGGATCTGTGGCAACTCTGAGCAAGTCAAGAACCAACCCATCTGTTTGAAGAATCCTCACTTAGCCACACAGCACAGGGAGAAAACTAAGAAGTTTAAGGCAGGGAATATAAATTAGATTTAAATGATGTAGAGAACGTGAAATAAAGATTGGGAAATGCAGATGGTATTAAAGGAGAGAGATAAAAGAGGCAGACAGGAAAAATGAGGAAAAGAACTCTTTTTTAAAATCATCAGCACTAATTTTCTTCTGAGGGAATGAGGCGCCACACTTCTAAAATTAACTTTTCAGTACTAGAGAGGTTATTCAGAAGTAATTATCATGTATTACGCCATTGAAAACTCACTCAGTCCTGAATGCACCAGCAACTTTCCAGCTATCTTTTATGCAGAACTAGTGTGGAAATACAGCAAGTTCATGTCATTAGTGATTTCAGAGCTGAGGACTGTAACAATGCAGCCTATAAAGGAGCAGCATATTACAGCAAGTTCTGGAGTTCAGCATTTAACTGTGCCTGTGAAGATGCAAGAGGTTGCTGTCCAACCTACCCTATAATAACAGAGTGCACTGATAGCCTAACTGGTATTATTTCAGCAAAATCTGGGCCATTGTGTTTTTTTTTCTTGGGGCCACATAGCTACTGATATGTATTCTTTCAAATTCCAGTAAATTAAAAACACTTCATTTGCACTAAGAACAGAAGGTTAAAGTAAATAGTTCTTTGGTCACATCTCACTGAGAAAGGAAGGTTGAACAGAAACAAACCAGTAGACATATATGTATGAGGTATTCACCACACATTTATATAGTCATTACTTCTGCCCATGTGGAGTGGTGGTATAAAGATCGACAAATAAAATCACAGCTTTATAGATTTTCTGTAGTGATGCTGTTCAACAATGGAGTGGATTTACATAATGTTAGCATATTTGCAACCATTAATTTTAACAGGAGGCTTTAATGACTGTTTCAGTTGCCTTAGCTAAAATACATTTGATCAAAGAAATGTTAGGTTTCTAATTTTCACAATTGATCAGGTGTCTGAAAATCTTACAGTTCTAGTCATTAAAATCACATTTCATCTACCCCAAGGAAGCAATTCTTCTCCCTCTCTAACCCCCAGCTTAAAACAAAAATTAGACACCGAAGCAAAAGTAAGGAAAGTGAGATACTGTGAACTTCATGATCGCCAGCTTTTACCCTGTTCAGCAATGACAAACAGTTTCTGAATCTGTCTACAGATAAGAACTCAATGACCTTCCACATCCTTAACTATGTTGTGATTTTTGCGATTCATTGGGTTCAGGTTATGTACAAAATAAAGAAGCATTCATTGGCTCTGACATGCAAAATAATGTTACAGATATTATTACATTAAGGATGGTCTGTAAAGATTTTCAATTAATGATCCAGAAAATGCACATTATTGATCTTCAATTTATGCAGTCACAATACTATAGTTATCTGCTGTTTATAGAATAATAATCTGAAGTACTGCTCAGACTTGGGTAAATGCTTGCTCTTTTCTAGCACATAGTCTTTAAATATTTAGTTGCAATGTATCATCATAATCCATTTTCATGCATTGCATTAGTTTCATGTGTTTCCAGATTCTGTAAATACTAGTCAGAGCAAGAGAGCACGTTTCGCTGCATAGCAAAAAATGTTACAGTTTCTTCATGAGTGGATTTTCTTGTTTCTAATTCTGGAACAAGTGCAAAGGATAGAATCTGAGAGTTTGGGTCATTCATTCACACAGTCTCACACCCACCCATGTTCAAGTTATACCTGTGTCTTGAGGGATGAAATAAAGTGGCTAAGAACATTATCTTAGTAAATGTGCCACCTAGACTTATTTGACCTGGACTTTACAGTCAGCAGTGAACGAACGGCCAGCCCTTCATTACAATTACACTTGCCCACAGACTTTTTATGGGTTTTTGCACTGCAGGTTGTGATTATTAGAATTCAAAAACAGTGTGGCGCCCTCTACAGGGAATCTGGGACCTGTGTGAACATGGAAAAAACTGTGTATATCCCTAACCAATCAAATTGAAGAATTATTAATGAGCTGCACTGATTCTAAACTAGGAAATGTCAGTTAAAATATTTAATTCAATGACATATCACATGCACAAAGTCAAATAGGGAGGTAAACACAAATGTATTAAGAGAGAGAGAGATAAAAGAGACACAAAGGAAAAGTGCTTTTTTAAAAATTAATCTTTTAAAATCACCACCAATAATTAAATTTTGAATGAATGAGACTCCATACTTGTAAAAGTTAATTTTCAGAACCAGAGTGGTTGTTTGGCAGTAATGAAGATTGCCATGCTATTTAAAAAATTCTGAGCTTTATAAACAGAGGCAGAGAGTACAAAAGCCAGGAATTTATGCTACAACTATGTAAAACACTATTTCGATCCCAGCTGGACGATTGTGTCTAATTCTGAATATCACTTTGGAGAAGGTACTGAAACATTTTACTAGTATGGCTCAACAGATGAGAGATTCGTTGCGTGGATAACTTGGAGAAGCTGGCATTGTTCCCCTTGGAGTAGAGAAGGCTAAAGGGGGGATTTAATAAGAGGTGCTTAAACTTAGAAAGAGTTTTGATAGAGTAAATAAAGAGAAGCTGTTTCCAATGGCTGAAGGGTTGATACCCAGAGGATACAGATTTAAGGTGATTGGCAAAAGAACCAGTGGAAAAGCATTTTTACACAACAAGTAGTTAGGATTTGGAATGCAGTGCCTGATAGGGTGGTGGATACAGATTCAATAGTAGCCTTTTAATGGAATTGGATAAATACTTGAAGGAGAAAAAAATTATAACGTTATGAGGAAAGAGCTGGCAAGTGAGACTAACTGGATAGCTTTTTGAAAGAACAGACACAGATTTTATGGGCCAAATGGCCTCCTTCTGTGCTGTACTATTCTATGAATGGACAAGCCCTAACTTTTTCTGGTGAATTTAATGGGTAAGTACAACAACTGTATGCCCTTCATATATGTAAATGTTGAATCTCTTGGTGAGATACTGATGTAGCAAAGATTTTAGAGGAGCAGGGCAACTCAGACAGCAACTTCCAGATTTCCACCTTTAACTATGCATGTGCGATCACCAAACCTTGCAATACAATTTACTGTTTAATAATGGTGAGTGCTGATAACCTCACCATTATTTCTACTGCAAAATCTGAGACCTTGTATTTTAAAACTATAATGACTACACTGATGTATCAAAACAAGATGTCTCAATCATCCACAGCATTATTTTGAAACTTGTGGGTTAAGTAAATTAAAAGTGCCCTATAAGTGCAGCTTTTTTTAAAATTCATTTCATGGGATGTGAGCATCGCTGGCAAGGCCAGCATTTATTGCCCATCTCTAATTGCCCTTGAGACGGTGGTGGTGAGCTGCCTTCTTGAACTGCTGCAGTCCATCTTGTGCTGTTAGGGAAGGAGTTGCAGAATTTTGATCCAGCAAAAGTGAAGGAATGGCAATATATTTCCAAGTCAGGATGATGTGTAGCTTGGTGGGGAACTTGCAGGTGGTGGTGTTCCCATGTATCTGCTATCTTTGTCCTTCTAGGTGGAAGAGGTTGTGGGTTTGGAAGGTGCCGTTCAAGGAGGCGTGGTGAGTTGCTGCATTGCATCTTGTATATGGTACACACTGCTGCCACTGTGTGTCAGTGGTGGAGGGAAAGAATGCTTAAGGTGGTGGCATTAAGGCTTTGTCCTGGACGGTGTCGAGCTTCTTGAATGTTGTTGGAGCCACACTCATCCAGGCAATTGGAGAGTATTCTATCACACTCCTAACTTGTGCTGTGTAGATGGTGAACAGGCATGGGGAGTCAGGAGGTGGATTACTCGCCACATAATTCCTAGCCTCTGACCTGCTCTTGTGGCCTGAGTTTTGTAGCTTGGCAGTATTCAGGGATGTACACTATGCACAGTATTGTTAAGATATAGATCTTGTGGCCCATTCATAGGAGAAACTGGAATGTGGTTTGTGACATTTATAGCCTTTCTGCCACATCCTGAACACAACAGTTCTCCAGTCACTCAAATGCAGTATACTGAAGCAATGAATTATGTGATTTACATAAGGTTACAACATTACACACCTTACTGATACAGAAAGATACAAGCCTCACAAATATATCTAATACTAATTATTAAGAGGAAGAGCAGACCCATATACTTCTGTATATCTGCTCCAATATGGAGATGAAGACAGTTCTAACAATTCACATACATTTAAGAGGATAAGCTCGTGTCCAAAATCCGGACAAATCCAAAATCTGGCACGGTCTCTCCTGAGGGTGCCGGATCTTGAACGTTCAAACTAGGGGTGATCGCAAGTATGAAATTCGTGCCACTGCACCACCTAACTTGAAGGTTCAGCTAAGAGTACAAAGTGAGCACCATAAATCAGTGCCACTGAAATGATGCGCGGCAAAGAGTTAAGTGAGCGTTCTTTTTCAGATTATGTAGTTTAATTAGAAGAGGTGAGAGCAGCTATTTTTCAAATCAAAATACGTTCAACTGATTATGGTGCAGGTATTTTCAAAAATGTCAAAAATGTCTGGTTTTCAGACAATTCCAGTTTTCCGCCAGCTGGACCTTGGACGCCCAAGCTGTATCAACATCCTGGGGGGTTACCTTTGACCAGAAACTGAACTGGAGCTGCCACATAAATACTGTAGCCACAAGAGCAGGTCGGGGGGTGGGGTGGGGGTGGGGGTGGGGGTGGGGAGCGTGGTGGTTTCAGCGATGGTAATGTCATTGAATGTCAAGGGGAAGTGGTTAGATTCTCTCTTATTGGAGATGGTCATTGCCTGGCACTTGTGTGATGCAAATGTTACCTGCCGCTTATCAGCCCAAGTCTGAATGTTGTCCAGGTCTTGCTGCATATGGACATGGACTGCTTCAGTATCTGAGGAGTTGCAAACATTACTGAACATCGAACAATCATCAGCAAATATCCCCACTTCTGACCTTATGACGGAGAGAAGGTCATTAATGAAGCAGTTGAAGATGGTGGAGCCGAGGACACTACACTGAGGAACTCCTGCAACAATGTCCTGAGGCTGAGATGATTGGCTTTGAACTACCAGAATTATCTTCCTTTGTTGTAGATATGACTACGACCAGTGGAGAGTTTTCCCCCGATTCCCATTGATTTCAATTTGGCTAGGGCTCTTTGATGCCTCTCTGTCAAATGCTGCCCTGATATCCAGGGCAATTACTCACCTCACTTCTTGAAGTCAACGCCTTTGTCCATGTTTGGACCAAGGCTGTAATGAGGTCAAGAGCTGAGTGTCCTTAATGGAACCCAACTGAGCATCAGTGAACAGGTTGTTGCTGTTTAAGTCGCACTTGATAGCACTGTCCTTGACACCTTCCATCACTTTGCTGATGATTGAGAGTAGACTGATGGGACAGTAATTGGTCAGAATTGGATTGGATTGCTTTTTATGGACAGGACATACCTGGACAATTTTTCACATTGTCAGGTAGCTGCCTGTGTTGGAATTGTACTTGAATTGCTTGGCTAGTGGTGCAGCTAGTTCTGGGGTACAAGTCTTCAGTACTACAGTCGGCATTTTATCAGGACTCATAGCCTTTGCAGAATCCAATGCCTTCAACCATTCCTTGATATCACGAGGAATTAATTAAATTGGCTGAAGACAGGCATCTGTGATGCTGGGACCTCAGGAAGAGGCCAAGATGGATCATCTACTCGGCACTTCTGGCTGAAGGTGGTCACAAATGCTTCAGCCTTTTCTTTTGCTTATTTATTTGCTTGCTTATTTTTGTGGAGCCCCCTCCTGGAGATAATTGTTTAATCGCCCACCACCATTCACAGCGTCTCATGGATGTCCAATTTTGAGCTGCCAGATCTGTTCTAAATCTATCCCATTTAACATGGTGGTGCTACCACACAACACAATGGAGGTTATCCTCAATGTGAAGATGGGACTTTGTCTCCACAAGGACTGTACGATGGTCATGGACAGATGCATCTGCAAGAGCCGAGTGTCCCTAGTGGAACCCAAACTGAGCATCAGTGAGCAGGTTGTTGCTGTTTAAGTGGCAGATTGGTGAGGACAAGATCTGGTAGGTTTTTCCCACTTGTTGGTTCCCTCATCACCTGCTGCAGGTCCCGTTTGGCAGATATGTCCTTCAGGACTCTGAACAGCTTGGTCAGTAATGGTGCTACAGAGCCACTCTTGGTGACGGACATTGAAGTCCTCCATCCAAAGTACATTCTGTGTTGTTGTATAGGCTAACTTGATAGGGTTATGTTTGTGGGATTAAGTGTGCAATTAGCAAAAAGGAAGCTGAGTTTGATTTTTTTTCTTGGTGCATCAGTTTGAATGGGAGCAAGAGCTCTTAAATAGTCCTTAGAAGGATGTTTTTGTCATGTTTACAGTACTTGTATAGTGCAGTGCTTTCTGATTTTTTAAAAAATAAATTACTGTTTGGAAAAATTAGTGGCCATTTTCTCACTCCTTGATGGTAAGTTTATTTTTAAAGCACCTAAAATACCAGTATTTTATATTTGAGATCCAGATGTGGTGGAAGAAGACACGTCATACTACAGCAGTACAAAAGCAAAATGCTACAGATGCTGGAACTCTGAAATAAAAACAGAAAATGCTGGAAATACTCAGCACATAGAGAGATACAGCACGAAAACAGGCCCTTTGGCCCACACTGACCATCAACCACCCATTTATACTAATCCTACATTAATCCCAGTTTTCCCTCTCACATCCCCACCTTCCCTGAATTCTCCTACCACTTACTAACATTAGGGGCAATTTGTTTTTACAATAGCCAATTTATTTATCAACCCTCAAGTCTTCGGCATGTGGGAGGAAACCAGAGTACACAGCGGAAACCCATACGATCACAGGGAGAACTTGCAAACTCTACACAGGCAGTACCCAGAACCGAACCCAGGTCGCTGGAGCTGTGAGGATGCGGTGCTAGCCACTGCACCACTGTGCTGCCCTGGCAGCATTAATGGAGAGAGAAACAAAGTTAAATGTTAATGGTCTGATTGGTCAGGCGATGAGCTCGGCGTCCAATTAGAGGTGCCGAGTGCCTCTCGAGTGCGAGCTGCCTGCCTGGCGCCAGAGGCATAGGCAAGCAACAACCATGATGCGACCAACTTCTGCCTGGCCGAGAAGGTTAGGCAGCTCCTCAAAGTGACAGCGCCAAATATAAAATGGAACGGAGGCGAAACGGCCAAAACAAAGGTACTTCATATGTCATTGGGCTGGATACCAGGGCTCCTGATAATTTTAAACATTTAAAGAAACACTTTCCCTTTGCTCTGCAGCGAATCCGACAGCTCTGTACTAATGTGCACCAGACTGTTCGGGTTCACAGGTATCCCTTCCAAAATTGCAGTGCCGACCTCCTTGGCCTGTTAACAAGCTCCAAAAGGAGATTAATGGGCCCTTAATTGGAAGCGAGTGGCTTCCTCATTCCTTTCCCTGCCACCGACATTGAAAATCGCGGACTCTCCCAATGGCGTCGGGTTCCGGAGATGATCGCCAGGACCGTGATCTTCAATCACGTCTGCCCTGGCTCATGACCTCACGACGCTTTAAAAATCTGGCCCGTTAACTTTGTTTCTCTCTGCACAGATATTGCCAGACCTGCTGAGTATTTCCAGCATTTTCTGTTTTTTCATCACATTCCAACATGCCAATAAACCAGGATAACCACTTCAGATTGCTACAGGTCAGCAAACATTGCCAGCTGGAGCAAGGTTACAGGCAGCAAACATATAAGTTAAGGACAGCACAGCGACTGGTTGGGAAGATCATCAATGCTTTCAGTTGTTATACCTGTGGCTCATTCCCAATTGGTACTGCAATATCAGGTTCTGTATGGATCAGCATGGTCAACATTTATATTTTGCTTTCCTTTGAAATCAGGCCATACATGCACAATGTCACCAAATTCATGCATTTCCAAAAGTGGAGGGGATTACTCGTGACTTCTGCACGTCCTTTCTGAGGTGTGGGTATACATTAAATGCAAATGAAGGAACTGTAAAGTTGTATGAAGCCTTTGCATAGGTGAGCAGTTAAAGTGAACCAATTTGACATTTTGTGACCTGTCCAATCAATGTATTACATGATTAACCTTTCCTTGACAGATTCCTCATAGTGCTGCCTTCTACAATAGCCAGAGGTCCCATTGAAAAAATTCGGTTTGTCTCGTATTTGCTGCCAGAAACAATGCCCTGGAGTGCACCAGGACAAGCCTCCACTCACTCACATCAGCTAGCCATCAAACATAGGGTCAGCAACAATGATGTCTTCCGTGCCCTTTGCGTACATCTCCAGTTCAGTACGTCTAAATGGTCTAATTGACCTATCCTGTCATTTCTTCCTCCCCCATGCATGTACCCCCACCATAACCCCTCTCCATTTCAACCTCTGCAAAAGCTTAAAACTGCAGTGACCATTTTTGAACCTTAAAGAAGGCTCCAACATTTTATCTCTATATGTGGCCATTTATTTAAGTGGCTGCATGCCTATAAGGGCTACATGTTCCAACTTCACTGAGACCTCCTCCCCTTAATTACATGTAAAATCTTGCAAGGTGAAATCTCCACCAACAGCAAAACAGTCATGGAGGAGTTTTACAGGTTGTGGTTGGAGCATGTCTCATGATTGCAGCCACTGTGATTATGAATGACTTGGGATTTAGGAAGTAAGTAAGCTTACTTTGACAATGCTTATGAATGGCCATCGGGGAGATTTGAACGACCCCCTAGTGGCTCACTGGTCTCTGTTCAGACAAATACTTGGGCCTCATGAATAGATGACATCCATGTGTGGTGAAACACAGTAGCTGAGTGACATTTAAGACAATCAAAGTTCTTGGTTACTAGATAGCTCTGTGCAACAGACTGCAAAGTTTCAAAAAGCAGGGACTACAGCACAGGGCATACGTGGCACTGATGCATTAAAGTTGCTTGCAGATGCAGGTAGCCAGCATCCTGAAACCCAGGCAGCTTGTCTGTTAGCTGAGCAGTGAACCACCACTGCTACTTGTCCAGCTAAATGAATAGATAGAATTTAGCATATTAACAAGTAATATGTAGCAGTACAAGTTCTAGTTAGAAATTGAAACAACACTTGTAAATTTATTACATAGCAACTAGATGGGATAGAATGACTCCAGAACATTCTGAAAGCAAAATTATCAATGTTTGAAAATTATAAATGGCCATAATTATTACACAGTGAAAGGCTCAATCTCGTTTTTCTCATTGCTTGCTATTTTTGCCCCTCATTAACTGAGTCTTGGTTTACTGCATTGTATGGTTTAACTGCATTAAAATAACTTGCATTTTAAAAAAAAAATCCTGCTTTAGCATTTTAGTTAAAAATCAAAATTAGAATCTAGTAAACTCTTAGGGCTGAATTTTACCAGCCCCTCTACGCTATGGGTTGTGGCGTGAGGGCCTGTAAAATTTTGCGTAGGGAGACCCTGCCTCGACCTGTAACATCGAGAAGGACCCGCCGCATATTACAGATGGTGAGAGGACCTCGGTGCGGCCCCCTCGCCGCCTGGCGGCTGGCCCTTCATCTGCATATTCAAATGAACCTAAATGAGATGCAAATAAACTTACCTGCAGGCAGCGAACGTCCCTCTCCAATTTTACCAACTCCAAGCACAGCTCGCGCGCCTTCAGAACTCTGTACGGAGTTCCGAGGCAAGAACCTGGTGGGGAGGGGGAAGGAACTAAATTTTCAGGGCGGGAGGGGTGGAGGAGTGGGGAAAATATTTTTAGTTGGCTGTGGGGATGGTGGGAAGGGGTTGAAGGGCAAAGAGTGAAATGTTTGGAGTTTAATGGTTGGGACAGTCAAGAATGGTTTCTCGCGGGGGGAGAGGGAAATAAATTTATTGTGTGATCATGGGGGGGTGGGTGGAAGTGGCGCTTTTATGTAAAATGTACTGTTTTTATTAAAAGTTAGAATCCTGGTCCCTTTAAAAATTAAAATCTCTGCGAAGGGCTTAAAGCCCTTTAAAATGGCGCCAGTGCCTGCACAGTGGTGCCAGACACCATTGCTGGGGATGCGGCAGCCGCCCACAATGACATAGAGGGGACGGCCATTCTGCCCCCTCTATTTAAATGAGCTCCTGCATGTAATATCGCGGGGGCTCAGGGACGGCGCATCTGTGCGGGAGGCACGCCTCCCATTACAGCGCACTGCCGCATATTGCAGCGCACTTGTAAAATTCAACCCTTAATATTTGTAAATTAAATATATTTTGTTTTTTAAAACTATCTGCTTAACTACAGATAAAAAAATTAAAACCGTATTTTCTAAACTTGTATTTTACACTGACAAGTCAGAATGTTGCTCTCTGTTTGCATTTTGTGCATGATGTTGAAAAAATCTTTATTGATGTTGAAAAGAAACGCAAGCATTAATAAGAGTGACATGCCATGAAAATACATTATCTCACTACATGAAAAAAAATCACTTTTTTTATTCATTGGATGTGAATGCTGCTGACAAGGCCAACATTTATTGCTCCATCCCTAATTGCCCTTGAGAAGGTGGCGGTGAGCAGCTTTCTTAGAGTGCAGCAGTCTGTGTGGTGAAGGTACTCCCACAGTGCTGTTAGGTAGGAAATTCCAGGATTTTGACCCAGCGTCCACAGAGCAACAGTGATATATTTCCAGGTCAGGATGGTATGTGACTTGGAAGGTAATTTTCTGACGTTCCCATTCGCCTGCTGCCCTTGTTCTTCTAGATGGTAGAGATTGCTGGCTTGAAAGGTGCTGTGGAAGAATTCTTGGCGAGTTGCTGCAGTGCATCTTGGAGATAGTATACACTGCAGCCACGGTATGCTGGTAGTGGAGGGTGTGAATGTTTAAGGTGGTGGATGGGGTAAATCATGCAACTGCTTTTCCTGGATGGTGTGCGTTTCTTGAGTGTTCTTGGAGCTGCACTCGGCCAGGCAATTGGAGAGTCTTCCATCACACTCCTGATTTATTCCTTACAGATTGTGGAAAGGATTTCTGGAGTCAGGAGGTGAGTCACTCACCACAGAATACCCAACTCTGGCCTGCTCTTGTAGCCATAGTATTTATGTGGCTAATCCAGTTAAATCTCTGATCAATGGTGTCCCCTAGGATATTGATAGTGGGGAATTCAGTGCTGGTAATCTTATTGTAGAGGGTCATTACTGGTACCTGTGTGTGAATGTTAGTTGCCTCTCATCAGCACATGCTAGAATGTTGCCTGGGTCTTGCTGCATCCGAGCACGAACTGTCTCATTTATCTGAGGAGTTCCAAATAGAACTGAACACTGTGCAGTCTTCAGCGCACATGGTTGGGCCCATGACACTACCCTGAGGACCTCTTGCAGTGATGTCCAGGGGCTGACCTGATTGGCCTCCAACAACCATAACCATCTTCCTTTGTGTGAGGTATGACTCCAACCAGTGGAGAGTTCTTTCCCTGATTCCCATTGACTTCAATTTTACTAGGGATCCTTGATGTTGCAGTCGATCAAATGTTATCTTGATGTCAAGGGTTGCCACTCTCACCTC
Organism: Heterodontus francisci; assembly: GCF_036365525.1. Classification (NCBI taxonomy): domain Eukaryota; kingdom Metazoa; phylum Chordata; class Chondrichthyes; order Heterodontiformes; family Heterodontidae; genus Heterodontus; species Heterodontus francisci. The sequence continues at coordinate 46,300,511 of NC_090377.1, forward strand.
ACGTCTGGAATTCAGCTCTTTTGTCCATTTTTGGACCAAGGCTGTAATGAGGTCCAGAGCTGAGTGGCTCTGGTGGAACCCAAACTGAACATCGATGAGCAGGTTATTGGTATGTAACGTCCATCACTTTGCTGATGATTGAGAGTAGACTGCTGGGACATTAATTCATCACAAAAAGCAGCACAAATCCAATTTGGACAGGACATAACTGGGCAATTTTCTACATTTTTGGTTGATGTCAATGCTGTAGCTGTACTGGAACAACATAGCTAGAGATGCGGCTAGTTCTGGAGCACAAGTCTTCAGCACCACAACATGGACGTTGTCAGGGCTCAAAGCCTTTGCTGTATCTAGTGTTCTCAGTCATCTCTTGATATCATGTGGAGTGAATCTAATTGGCAGAAATCTGGTATATATGATGGTGGGGATGCAAGTTTAGCATACATGTAGTCATGTGTTAAAGCTTCACCAGGTTGGTTCCTCATTTTTAGGTCTGCCTGGTGCTTCTCCTGGTATGCTATCATACACTCACCATTGAACCCACAACTCCAACAATTTCTTCAGTGCCACTTCCCTAGTGACTGTAATTATCTTGATTTCCTCACTCCCTTCCATTTCCTGACTTACAGCTAATTCTGGGATGTTACTTGTATCTTCTGTAGTGAGGACCGATGCAAAATAGCTGTTCAATTCATCTGCCATCTCCTTATTATCCATTATTAATTGCCCAGACTCACTTTCTATAAGACCAACATTCACTTTGTTAACTCTTTTCTTTTTTAAATATCTGTAGAAACTCTTACTATCTGTCTTTATATTTCTAGATAGCTTTCTCTCTAATTTTACCTTCCTTATCAATCTTTTAGTCAATTTTGGCTGTTTTTTTATATTCTGTCCAACCTTCTGACCTGCCACCCATCTTTCCGCAATTATATGCTTTGTCTTTAAGTTTGATACTATCTTTAACTGTTTTAGTTAACCATGATTGGCAGGTCCCCCCCTGGGAATTTTTCTTTCTCATTGAAATATATCTATTCTGTGTATTCTGAAATATCCCCTTAAATGTCTGCCACTGCATCTCTATTGACCTATCCCTTAACCTAATTTGCCAGTATATTTTAGCTAGCTTTGCTTTCATGCCCTCATAATTGCCCTTAGTTAAGTTTTAAATACTCGTCTTGGACCCACTCTTCTCTCCCTCAAACTGAATGTAAAATTCAACCATATTTATGATCACTGCTACCTAGGGGTGTCTTAACTATGATGTCATTAATTAATGCTATCTCGTTGCACAATACCAGGGCTAGTATAGCCTATTCTCTGGTTGGCTCCAGAATGTCCTGTTCCAAGAAATTCTCCTGAAAACATCTTATATACTCCTCATCTTGGCTACCTCTGCCCATCTGATTTTTACAGTCTATATGCAGGTTAAAATCCCCCATGATTATCGCCATACCTTTTTGACAAGCTGCCATTATTTCTTCCTTTATACCCCGTCCTACAGTGTGGTTAATGTTAGGTGGCCTGTACACCACTCCGACAAGTGCCTTCTTGCCTTTATGATTTCTCATCTCTACCCAAACTGCTTCTATATCGTGGTTTCCTGAACTTCAATCATCCCTCTCTATTGCGCTAATACCATCATTAATTAATTAACAGAGCCACCGCTCCATCTTTTCCTAGCTTCCTGTCCTTCCTAAATGCCATGTACCCTTCAATATTCAGATCTCAGTCCATGCCATCTGCAGCCATGTCTCTGTAATGGCTATCAGACCGTACTTATTTATTTCTATTTGCACTCTCAGTTCATCTGTTTTGTTTTGAATGCTACATGCTTTCAGATACAGAGTCTTTAGTTGTGTCCTTTTACTATTTTTGTAACCTCGAGCCTTATATGTTGATTTACTCTTAGATTTGTACTCAGTGTCCCTTCCTGTCACAGTCTGTTTATCATTTCCCATATTAATACCTTTCTCTCTTGCCTTGTCTCTACTCCTTGATTTACTATATCTTCCCAAATTTGATCCCTTGCCCCCGCTATTCAGTTTAAAACCCTCTCTCCTTCCCTAGTTTCCCGGCTCGCTAGACACCGGCCCCAGCACGGTTCAGGTGTAGACCGTCCCAACATTAAAGCCACCACTTTCCCCAATACTGGTGCCAGTGCCCCATGAACCGGAACCCACTTCTACCACACCAATCTTTGAGCCATGCATTAATTTCTCTAATCTTATTTGCCCTATGCCAATTTGCACATGGCTCAGGTAATACTGCAGTGATTATTATCTTTGAGGTTCTGCTTCTTAATTTAGTGCCTAATTCCTCATACTAACTATGCAGAACCTCTTTCCTTGTTCTGTATTGGTATTGATACCTACATGGACCACAACGACTGGATCCTCCCCCTCCCACTGTAAGTTCCTCTCCTGAGCAGATGTTCCAAACCCTGGCACTGGGCAGGCAACACAGCCGTCTAGACTCTTGCTCTTTGCTGCAGAGAACAGTGTCAATCCCCCTCAGTATACTGTCCCCCTACTATCACTACATTCCTTTTTTCTCCCTCCACTTGAGTGGCTTCCTGCACCATAGGGCCATGGTCACGTTGCTCATCCACCCTGCAGCCCCCACTCTCATCCAAATAAGCTGAAAGAATCTCAAACATGTTGGATAATCACAAAGGCTGAGGCTCCTGCACTCCTGCCCTCTGGGTCCGCTTACCTGCCTCAACTACCACAGTCTCCTGTCCCTGACCACTAATCAAATCAGAAGACCCTATCCTAAGGGGTGTGACCGTCTCCTGGTACAAAGTGTTCAGGTAACTTACCCCTCCCTGATGTGTCAAAGTATCTCCAGTTCAATGACTCTTAGCCTAAGCTCTTTCAGTCGCAAACACTTACTGCAGACATGTTTGCCCTGGATTGCACTGGCATCCAAGAGCTCCCACATACTGCAGCCATGACACATCACCTGTCCTGCCATCCTTAATGTGTTTTAATTAACTACTTAATTATTTTATTCAATTATTTTATTTTCCTTTCTAATATATTTTCTTAAGCCTACCACTAGTTCCTTTACTATTTTAAATGTCAGGATTAGAGTAGACCTTAACCACTTACCAGATACTCACCAAACAAGGAGCTTCTTCCCCAACCAATCATCTACCAGCTTGCCTGTGATGTCTCACTTGATTTTCTTTGAACGAGCTCGTTCCACTGAACTGGATCGGATATAGGATAGGCTAAAGGATAGGATAGGATAACCTCTCCACGCTCTCGGCGTTCTTTTTGAAGTGAAGCCTCTCTCCGCTCTCTGCATCTTTTTTAAAGTGAAACCTCTCCCCACTCTTTTTGAAGTGAAGCCTCTCCCTGCTCTCCGTGCTCTTTTTGAAACGAAGCCTTACCCTGCCTGTGGTACAGGACAGAAGCAGTGATGGTGATGGAGTTGTCTGGCATGTCGGCTGAAAGGTATGATTCTATGAGTATGAATACGTCAGACTGTTACTTGACTAATCTTTGGGACTGCTCGCTTAATTTTGGCTGAAATACGCTGATGTTCGTGAGGAGGACTTTGCCGGATCAACTGTGCTGAGTGAGCCTTTGTGATGTCCGATTCCAGTGCTAAGACTGATGCTGGATGGCTAGTCCAGTTTTACTCTTATAGCTTTTTATAGGGAACTAATACAACCGAGTGGCTTACTAGGCAATTTCCGAGAGTAGTTAAGAGTCAATCACATTGCTATGGATCTGGAGTCATAAATATGACACTTTATGCCTGAATGGCAGGTTTGCTCCCCTAAAGGACATTCGTGAACCAGATGGGTTTTTACGATAATCCAATAGTTTCATAATCAGCATTACTGATACTAGCTTTTATTCCCGATTTATTTAATTAACTGAATTTAAATTTCCCAGCTGCAGTGGTGGGATTTGAACTCATATCATTCATCCAAACCCCTGGATTACTAGTCTAGTAACATAACCACTGTGCTACTGCTCCACAATTCTCCTCAGAAATTCTGTTAAGATAATAATTTAAAGAACAGAACACACTTTAGCAGCAAAAAAAATTCAGATCGTAAATTAGCATTCTACCTTTTTGGCCGCCTCATGTGGCTAAAGATTGAGTCACTTGCCTGTGTAAGATGACACGTGCTGCGTTTGATGGAAAATTAACATAAATGTTTAGTCGGTTGCTAATCCTGAAGCAATGTCAACAATGTGTGGGCATACAAGTAGACTTCTTTATTTAAAATCCATTATTTTCAGTGAGTACAATCACTTACTTCCTAAAAGCCAGATAGAAAATGCATGTAACTCTACAGAGACCTGTTTACTGTAAATTAGTCATTATTTTGATAGCACAGAGTAGTAAATGAAAGGTTTGAATACCAATGCTAAGCAATATCTGTTCTGTTTGTAATACTTCATTTTAATGTTTACTATAGTGTTGACTTTGAAGGCAACCCTGTCTTGCAAGACATTGCTAAAGTATAAATGATATATATATATATATATATATATATAAGTCTCTCGTGGCTCCAAAGTGAATGTAAGTCAAAACATTGTGATTGGCTCAAATAAAGCCTACAAAGTCTTGCTTTTATATATTGCCTTGCCATATCTCCACGCAACATCTCAAAGCAGTTGACATAAAATGAATTACTTTGAAGTGCAGTGACTGTAATTTTGTAGGCATATCCAGGAAACACATATAAGACCCTATTAAATGCGACGAGATGAATAACCAGTTAACCTAAGTGTGAAACTAATAAAATCTGGCAAATCAGTAATGAGCAAGCAGTGCAAAACCACCCAATCAAATTATTCTTTTTCTTCATAGACAACAATCTGGGCCCAGCAATTCCAACCAAACAAGCCAATTGCTCAAAAACTTGTGCTATTTTTGGCTGTCATTTTCTTTTTCACTCTGTTTTTGCATATAGCTAGGAATAACGTTTACAATTAGGACCGTGCCAAATTCATAGTCAAATTTTGCAAATTTCACGGTCACAGCATTTTAAGACTCGTGAATTTCATAATTTCACGTATTTAAGTCGTAAATTTCACGGTGTTGCAACAAACCATGAAAATGATCTATTTAAAACAAAAATAAGGAGGTTTCCCATTTCAAATGGCATTTATTATATACTCAAAAACTACCATAAAAAGCTGACTAAAAACAGATCATATTCTTTACTCAATGAAGTCAGTGGTTAAATGTGAAAATAGAGCAACTTGCAACTGTTTCTTTCTTCATTGCCTGTCTCTGTGCTGTGAACATCTGTCCATGTTTCGACACAGTTCTTTCTGCGTTTGCAAAGTTTGTTGGAATTGTCAGACAATGCTGTGCTAGCCTTACATGATGGAGGATCCGACATACCATAGAGTTAAAAAACTGCAGCACAAAGTACAATCTGCTGCTTTTGCAATGCTTTTATCAGCAGGCATCTCCAGCCTATAGTCTTTGTCAAAGCCAGGAATTGCATCAAACAGGTTTTAATCCTCCATCAACAGGTGCACTTGTGCAGGGTCAAAAATACGCACAGCTTGCAGGAATGCCGCAGAAGATTGTTGAAACCTCTGAGCCACTTTTTCTTCACTGCTTGACTTTTCCCCATAGCAGTAATATTGTTTGAGCTTCATTGCCATGCAAGAAAACACTTGTTGAGCACAGGCATTTAATTCAGTGTCATCAAAGTGTTGTTTGTTTGACTGCACTTCAGCCCAGAACAGTACATTCATTACTTTATTGTAAGCTTTGTGGATTATGATGTGTCGGGTTTCAAACCAAGCAATTAAATCCATCAGTCATGTAGCATTCTTGGCAACAAACCTAAGATCTTCAATAAGCTGAGAATCATTTAGAAGGGTTACAATGTCTGTTAAAACCTGTGTTTTCGGTGTCAGTGTGAGCTTTTCTAAGATGAAGTCTGAGTACTATTTCAGGTGAACTGCATGATATTGTACTGTCCGAAAACAAGAATTCCAACATGTAATTACTGGCTATGGAGGAAGGGCGATGTTTTGTTCCACAAATTCAGCCAGTTCAGCCACATTTAAAGTGCGTTGCCTGTATTGAAGCTTGCAGCTAGGGCAGTGTTTAAAGATCTTTTTAATGTAGCTGACCAGTTTGTTGACTTTAACTCGCTTTTAAACAGCTCACTGACAAGAGAAATTATATGTGCATTTCATGTAATATGGACAGCATTAGGCATTACACCTTGGACCACAGATTTGAAATATTTTGTCATGTAAGTTGCATTGCTACTAATGGAAGCAGACACTATGTTGAAATCTGCACTGTATTTGGGAATGGTTTTGGTAATCGCTTGGGAAACTATGGTGTAATTAATAGCTTCTCGGTGGATGCAGTCTGCGAGCACTATTGCTAGCTTTCCTGATTGTACACCTTCAGCCTTACCAGACACAAAATCAAACAAAACATGCAGCACATAGTTGGCTTGCTCAGTGGTGGACCCATCACAAATAATTGCAGAAGACTCCCATGCATTAATTTGAGACTTCATCTCCTCACAATATGTAGCAAAAACCTTTGTAGGTAGTCCTGTCGTAGTTTATTTGCACTTGGCAAGCAACCACTATTTTGCACATTACATTGAATTACATTACCTGCAGCTTTGGGTGATCAAGTTTTTCCAATGGTATGTTGGCACTCGCAAAAACATCTGCAAATTCGATTGCAACCAACTGATCATTTTCTGAGCTCTCTGCCGACTTCTTAAAAAGAGATGAAAGTGTTGCTTTTTTTTTTGCGTGTTCGTTTTCCAGCAGTGCCGTGTCGGATGCTCACTTTCTGCTGCAATAGCTTTCATACTCTAAGTGGCGCTGAACAGTTGCCTGCCATATGCGATCCAATGAAAAATTGCTTGTTCAAAACAGTATTCCACCATGAGCATGCAGAAATTGGCTTCCAAATTTTTTCACTCGATGTGCTGCAGTAATGTTTGTGGCCATTTTTGATTTGCTCATTTTGGTATTCTCAATTATCTGCTAATACGAATATATGAATTAGGAGCAGGAGTAGGCCACTTGGCTCTTTGAGCCTGCTCTGCCATTCAATAAGTTCATGGCTGAACTGATTACTCCATATTACCACCTACCCCCGATAACCTTTCACCCCTTGCTTATCAAGAATCTATCTCCCTCTGCCTTAAAAATATTCGAAGTCTCTGCTTCCACTGCCTTTTGAGGAAGAGAATTCCAAAGACTCACGACCCTCTGAGAGAAAATAATTCTCCTCATCTTTGTCTTAAATGGCCAACCCCTTATTTTTAAACAGTGACCCCCAGATCTAGGTTCTCCCACAAGGGGAAACATCCTTTCCACATTCACCCGGTTATGACCCCTCCTAATCTTGTATGTTTCAATCAAGTCACCTCTTACTCTTCTAAACTCCAGCGGATATGAGCCTAACCTGTCCAATCTTTCCTCATAAGACAGCCCACCCATTCAGGTATCAGTCTAGTAAACATTCTCTGAACTGTTTCCAAAGCATTTCCTTCCTTTCTTTAATACGGAGACCAATACTGTACACAGTACTCCAGATGTGGACTCACCAATGCCCTGTATAGTTGAAGCATAACTTCCCTACTTTTGTATTCAATTCCCCTCACGATAAACGATAACATTCTATTAGCTTTCCTAATTATGTGCTGTACCTGGATACGATTCATACATTAGGACACCCAGATCCCTCTGCATCTCAGAGCTCTGCAATCTCTCACCATTTAGATAATATGCTTTTTTATTCTTTCTGCCAAAATGGACAATTTCACATTTTCCCACATTATACTCTATTTGCCAGATCTTTGCCCACTCACTTAACCTATCTATATCCCTTTGTAGCCTCCTTATTTCCTCTTCACAACTTACTTTCCTACCTATCCTTGTGTCATCAGCAAATTTAGCAAGCATACCTTCAGTCCCTTCATCTAAGTCATTCATATAAATTGTAAAAAGTTGAGGCCCCAGCATAGATCTCTGCGTCACACCACTCGTTACATCTTGCCAACCAGAAAATGACCCATTTATGCCTACTCTCTGTTTACTGTTAGCTAGCCAATCTTCAATCCATGCCAATATGTTACCTCTTACACCATGAGCTTTTATTTTCTGCAAGAACCTTTGATATGGCACCTTATCAAATGCCTTTTGGAAATCTAAGTACAATACATCCACTAGTTCCCCTTTATCCACATGTAACTTCCTCAAAGAACTCCAGTAAATTGGTTAAGCATGATTTCCCTTTCACAAAACCATGTTGACTCTGCCTGATTACCTTGAATTTTTCTAAGTGCCCTGCTATAATATCTTTAATAACAGCTTCTTACATTTTCCCTAAGACAGATGTTAAACTAACTGGCCTGTAGTTTCCTGCTTTCGGCCTCCCTCCCTTTTTGAATAAAGGAGTTACATTCACTATTTTCCAATCTAACGGAACCTTCCCCGAATCCAGGGAATTTTGGAAAATTAAAACTAACGCACCAACTATCTCACTAGCCACTTCTTTTAAGACCCTAGGATGAAGTCTATCAGGACCCCAGGACTTGTCAGCCTGCAGTTCCAACAATTTGTTCAGTTCCACTTCCTTGGTGATTATAATTTTCATGAGTTCCTCAATCCCTTCCATTTCCTGACTTACTGCTAATTCTGGGATGTTACTTATATCCTCTGTAGTGAAGACTGATGCAAAATAGCTGTTAAATTCATTTGCCATCTGCTTATTATCCATTATTAATTCCCCAGACTCACTTTCTATTGGACTAACACTCACTTTGTTAACTCTTTTTAAAATATCTATAGAAACTCTTACTATCTGTCTTTATATTTCTAGCTAACTTTTTCTCATACTCTAATTTTGCATTCTTTATCAATCATTTAGTCATTCTTTACTGTTTTTATATTCTGTCCAACCTTCTGACATGCCACCCATCTTTCCGCAATTATATGCTTTTTTCTTTAAATTTGATACTATCTTTAACTATTTTAGTTAACCACGGATGGCGGGTCCCCCCCTTGGAATTTTTCTTTCTCGTTGAAATGCGTCTATTCTGTGTATTCTGAAATATCCCCTTGAATGTCTGCCATGGCATCTCTATTGACCTATCCCTTAACCTAATTTGCCAGTATACTTTAGCTAGCTCTGCTTTCATGCCCTCATAATTGCCCTTATTTAAGTCTAAAATACTAGTTTTGTACCCACTCTTCTCTCCCTCAAACTGAATGTAAAATTCAACCATATTATGGTCACTGCTACCAAGGGGCGCCTTAACTATGAGGTCATTAATTAATGCTATCTCGTAGCACAATACCAGGCCTAGTACAGCCTGCTCTCTGGTTGGCTCCAGAATGTCCTGTTCCAAGAAATCCCGAAAACATTTTATGTGCTCCTCATCTAGGCTACCTCTGCCCATCTGATTTTTCCAGTCGATATGTAGGTTAAAATCCCCCATAAGTATCGTCATACCTTTCTGACAAGCTGCCATTATTTCTTCCTTCATACCCCGTCCTACAGTGTGGTTAATATTAGGTGGCCTGTACACCACTCCCACAAGTGACTTCTTGCCTTTATAATTTCTCATCTCTACCCAAACTACTTCTACATCCTGGTTTCCCGAACTTCAGTCATCCCTCTCTATTGCGCTAATACCATCATTAACTAACAGAGCTACCCTTCCACCTTTTCCTAGCTTCCTGTCTGTCCTAGATGCCATGTACCCTTCAATATTCACGTCTCAATCCATGTCATCCTGCAGCCATGTCTCTGTAATGGCTATCAGATCGTACTTAATTATTTCTATTTGCGCTCTCAGTTCATCTGTTTTGTTTTGAATGCTATGTGCATTCAGATTGTTACGACCAGGTGAGAAAGGTGTCTAGGGGTCCTTCTCAGCCTTTACCTGGTCTTACCATAACAGGATTTAATTTTAAACACACTGTGTTTTTAGCTCCCCCTTGGTGAATCCTTGTTCACCGCTTTCCAATAATAAGGCAAAGAAACCAGCATAACAGGCTTTCTTAGGTTTAAAGAAGAAAAGTCGATATTTATTAAACTTAAACTCTAATTCATTTAATGCCTATGGCTACACAATGTGCCCACGCTAGCATGCATATGCAATACACACATGAAAATAAAGACAGAAAGAGCAGAAGAAACATAAAGTGGAAAAGTTTGAGGCAATATCTGAAGGGGTTTTGTTATGGTTCTTCGAGCTCCCTGTAGATTGTAGGTAGATCTTGCTTTTCATTTGGGCCCAGAATTCTTCTTAAACCTTGTTCACTGTAAGAGACTTTTCTCTCTTGGGGTTCATGAGTCTTTAGTGGATTCAGAGGCTTGTGAGAAAAAGGTCAGAGCAGACAGGAGAGATCTTCACAGTCCAGGAGCAAACAGACTTTCTGTTCAAACTGTTTGTACAAATTCAAAAAACTCAGGTTGCCCAGCAGGTTAATTGTGTGACTAGCTGGTTTGACCATGTCCATTTGTGTATTCGTCCATCTTAGCAGTCAACCAGGAATGCGAGTCTTCAATGCCTGGTGATCCATTGTAGGTTGTATGTGTCAGGGAATGTCTGCTTTGTCCTTCCAAACACTGTTTGTTAATATGCAAATATCTTTTCCAGCCACGGCTGATCTGTTTAACAAGCCCTTTCTTCACTCCAGTAACAGTTTAAAATCAATGTTCATGACAAAATTAATGTGCCTCATACTTGGCAGGTGGGGGTCTAGCATGACAAAATACAGAGCCTTTAGTTTCGTCCTTTTATTATTTTTGTAACCTCTAGCCTTATCTGTTCATTAACTCTTAGATTTGTATGCTCTGTCCCTTCCTGTCACAGTCTGTTTATCATTTCCCATTTTAATACCTTTCTCTCTTGCCTTGTCTCTACTCCTTGATTTACCATATCTTCCCAAATTTGATCCCTTGCCCCCTCTATTCAATTTAAAACCCTCTCTACTTCCCTAGTTTTGCGGCTCGCTAGAACACCGACCCCATCACAGTTCAGGTGTAGACCATCTCAATGGTACAGCCACGACTGTTCCCAGTACTGGTACCAGTGCCCCACGAAGTGGATACTGGTGCCAGTACCCACTTCTACCACACCAGTCTTTGAGCCACACATTAATTTCTCTGATCTTATTTGCCCTATGCCAATTTGCACGTGGCTCAGGTAATAATCCAGAAATTATTACTTTTGAGGTTCTGCTTCTTAACTTGGTGCCTAGTTCCTCATATTGACTATGCAGAACCTCTTTCCTTGTCCTGCCTGTGTCATTGGTACCTACATGGATCATGATGACTGGATTCTCCCCCTCCCACTGTAAGTTCCTCTGCAGCCTTGAACAGATGTCCTGAACCCTGGCACTGGGCAGGCAACACAGCTGTTTGGATTCTCGTTCTTTGCTGCAGAGAACAGTGTCGATCGCCCTAAATATACTGTCCCCGACTACCACTACATTCCTTTCTTCTCTCTCCACTTGAATGGCTTCCTGTATCATGGTGCCATGGTCAGGTTGCTCATCCACCCTGCAGCCCCCACTCTGATCCAAACAAGCTAAAAGAACCTCAAACCTGTTGGACAATTGCAAAGGCTGAGGCCCTCTGGAGTCCCTTACTTGCCTTAGCTGCAGCCACACTCTCCTTGAAACTGCTTCCCTCAAAACTGCACCGGAAGACCTCCCTCATCTACCAATCAGTGAGATGAGCCTTGTGTCATTCACTAAAATGTGCAATGTTCGCAATATGCCCAGCAATCAGCAACGTGAGCCTTGTGTCAATGAATGAAATGCGTGAAGTTCGCAAAATAACTGATTTCACGGAGGACCTGCGATAGATAACTCAAGATTTCACAGTTTGTGGTGCATTTTTCATGGCTGTGAATTTGGTAGGGCCCTGTTTTTGATGGATTCTCCTGGTACTTTGACAGATGAGTGTTCAGCAAGGAGACTGGTATTTCACCATCTAGGTTGGTGTTGTCTCATATGTGAAGTTAAACCAAATCTTGATTTGCAGATCCGATTGCAGATATCACATATGAAATCACTTTTGGAGGGATGGATGATGGCATTGGCTTTGCACAGTTCTCCCTCATCCTGTTGGGACTTGACTCTGCTCGCCTCAAATATTGAGATTACTTCAAGACAGAGACTTCTCCATTTGGATCTGTTCATGGTTGTTTTTTTCCCATATAGTGGGGTTCAACTTCTAGGCTCTGAAATTGGCTTTTAGAATATCTTTGTAGCTAAGTTTGGGAGATCCTATGGTGCTGGTTCCCATGCTCAGCTGGCTGTAGAATACAGCCTTTGGTATGCGCGAATCCTCCATGAAAATCACATGGCCGACCCAGAGAAGCTGAGATCAGATGAGCATGCTCTCGATACCTGGTATATGGCACCTTGCAAGAACTTCGGTCTTAGGGATTTTGTCCTGCCTCTTTGTGTTGCAGATAGATTTTGAGCAGTGATGGTGGAGTGCATCTAGATTCTTTTTATGGGATGCCGGTAGGTTGCCCATGTCTCACAGTTATAGAGAAGTGATGTGACAACCAGTGCCTGGTAGACTTTGATCTTTGTTTTGCGAACAAAATCCATGCTCTCTCCAAAGCCTGTTGATGAGCTTGCTGAACGCTGAGCTTGCTTTTGCCAGGTGATGGGTGATTTCATTATTCAGTGTGGTGTTGTTGGAGAGGATACTCCCAAGATATCAAAACTTCTGAACTGAGTTGAGGGGTGTATTGATGATTGTGAGTTCTTGGAGTCTGTGGCCAGGGGCAGGTTGGTACAAGATCGCTGTCTTTTTCAAACTTATTGTAAGGCCGAAGTGTTATGAGGCTTGGGCAAAGCAGTCAACAAGCAGCTGGATATCCTCTGGTTTGTGTGCTATAACAGCACAGTCATTGGCAAACAAGAGTTCACTTAGTAGTGTTAGTAGCAGTGTAGCTTTCATGCTGGATGAGAAATGGTCGACAGGATCTTTGTGGTGTGTCAAATTCAAGAAAAAGTCCCATGAACAGAACATGGTGTTCATTGACCTGATCAGGGCCTTCGACACTTTAAACCGTGAAGGCCTATGGAAGGCGTTATAAAAATATGGCTGCCCTGAAAAGATGATCAGAATCATTCACTCATTTTATGATGGCATGATGGCCGGTATGTTGCTGAATAATGCTTTATCAGATGCCTTTCCTGTCACTAATGGCACAAAGCAAGGCTGCGTATTGGCACCAGTTCTGTTTGCCATCTATTTTTCGGCCATGGTCTTGTACGCACTGCAAGATCTCGCCATAAAAGTACACATTCAGTTCAGGACAGATGGCAACCTCTTCAATCTGCAAAGGCTCAAGGCTCATACAAAGATCAAAATCAGCTAGTAAGCAAACTTTTTTTCGCTGAATAGCATTTATCACACAACAGTTATTTATATGGAAGCATAATTCTGAAAAAAATGGGTATAAAATTAGTTGTTTAATGTTAGAAATGACGACGCAAAGTTTCCTCAAACAAGCATGCCCTTCTATCTATGCATCAATATCCTGGGTTCAGTTTTCATTTTTTAAAGCTCCAAATTTCATCTGGACCTGGGATGCTATGGATTTCATTTTGAAAAATTCTGCTTTAGGATGAGAAGCATTGAGAGTCCTACTTCTACAGACGGTTGAAAAGTACAAAGGCCTTAGTGAACCATGAAATCCATGCCACATGACAACTAGACAGAAAATGAACAAACTGAGGTAGAAGTGGAAGAAAGAAAATCACAAGTTGGAAAAAAATACTCCCTCTCCCACAAAGATTTACTGAGCTTACTCTATTAAATAAAAATATTGATGATTGCATTGGAGCCAGAGGGGCATGTTTATGCGGCTCCGACTTGGACAATGCAAGGGATGGCTCGATTGTCATCTAGTCAAGCCCAGAGCAAAGTAAATTCTCACCAGTCTGTAAACTCGCCCTGATGCAGTGCTACTCCAATGATGGCCTCTGCAAGAACTACAAATCAGCTATTTAAAGAAAGGCCAGGTAAAATTCATTTTAAATAAATTATATAACTGAAAAAAAACCAAATAAAATACTGCATCTTAAATGCCATAAATTCATTGAAGGAAATCTGGGAAAACTACGTCCTGTGCAAGGGTTGCTTTGGCTTGTTGATCATAGTGAATACAAGAAAATCAAGTGGGAGAACCACTTGCTTATAAGGGAACCCACTTGATTTTCCATCCATTAATTTACATTGAAGGAATCGAGTCAGTTCCTTCACAAGAATGCATTCTTCCCCAACTGATTTTCCAGTATTCACCATGTCCATACAATCCAATATGACTAGGTATAGACCCAGAAATAAAATTCCCTCTCATGTAAGTAACTGAGAATGAGATGGTTTAGGATGTGAATAACAAACAAACTTATTTGAAAAGTATGCAAGTTTGGCAATTTGAAAAAAAATTAGGATAGGAGTGATGCTGACAAGGCTGCATTTACTATACTTTCCTAGTTGCCCTGAGAAGATGGTTGTGGGTCTTCTCCATGAACAGCTGCTGTCTTTACATTGATTGTGTTGCCATAATGGTGTTGAGTTGGGGATTTCAGGATATTGACTCAGTGACAAACAAACAGTATTACAAATATTGTGAGATTCCATATATTAAGTTTTTTTTTGCTTTGGGTCCATTATGTAAGGTTACTTCAGTATATTTGTTGTTGCAGCATCACTTTTGTGATTTATAGTGGGCCCATCATAAGCTTTCAAGCTCTAATGGTCAAGTGGGCTAATGAAATGCTACACAAAAGTTTTGATTATCAGAAGTGATACAAGAATCTTTGAGAATATGTACCTAATTGAGTGAAGGAAAGCTCTGAAAAGAAGTACTGTTCTGGAGCAGCTTTAGATGAAAATAAAATCTCTTGCTTTAGCCTTCACAGCTGTTGGCAGTAAAATAAATAAGTGTGATGCAGGTTGATTTCCTATATAGATGTTCTTGATTTGGGCTATCTGTTATAAAAAGCACATAAAAAAATAGGTGTCTGTGAGTTTTGTTTTTGTTCAATGTGGCTCATGATCAAACCTCGTAAGATCAAAGAATTGGTTTGTTTGAAGCTATCGAACAGTATCTTTGAGAAGCCAAAAACAACACGCTTCCTGAAGATGTGACTTTAATCTAATGATAGCTGTGATTTTCACAGCAACTAATGAACTCTCTTATGAACAGAAGCAAGACTAGTTTATAACGGTGTCAAGCATGTGTCTTCAGTAGCACAAAATACAATCCAACCTGAATGCTATGTTTTTTCAGGCCTGAAGGTCTTGTGGACATTTTAATTAACACACTGTTAGCGAATGAAAATATTAATAGTCAATTAACAGATACAGCATTACCTCAGATAAACTATTACCTTTTCTTTGATATTGCACCATTTTAAGCCACTTTCAACTGTTTAAAATAAGGTTTTAAGGTAAGTCATGTGTAGGTATCACCTTTGGCTTGCTGCTACCACTCTTGTCTTTGAGTCACAAGCTCATGGATACAGCCCCCAAAGAGTTGAGCACATAATCTAGGCTCACGCTTCAGTGACATGGAGAGGGAATGCTACACTGTCAGAAATGCAGTACTTCAGCTGAGACATTAAACTGGAGCTGTGTCTGCCTATTTAGTTGCACAAAAGACATCCCATGGCACTATTTGAAGAAGAGCGGGCAACTTCCGCTGGCCAGCATTTATCCCCCAATCAGAACACTGAAATGAATTGGCTGCTCACTTATCTCATTGCTGTTTCTGGGACTCTGTACAAATTGATTGTTGAATTTGCCTAACAACAATGATTACATTGCAAAGTGCTTTATTGGTCATGAAGCACTCTGGGACATTTCGAGGAAATGAAAGGTGCTGCATGAATACATGTCCTCTTTCTCTCTCTATCATTAAATAGTAGGAACTAGGATAAATGACAAACTTATAAAAAGTCATTCAAAGTTTTCTTGAAGGACAAAGGTATACAATGTCCAATGATGTTGATGAGGAGGTTAAAATATGATTTGTTGGGGGAAGGGGTTGTCTGGGTAAGATAAAGCAGAAAAGTTTCTTAAAATGCCCAGCATTCTTTAAATCTTTGCAGGTAGGGTTGAACACTATGGAACACATTGGGAAAGCAGTATATTTTAAACACAGTTATTCAGTACTTTGAAGTATAGTCACTGTTGTTAAATAAAACATGCAGTTATACATTAGAAATTCTGCACACTTTATAAAAAGCACACTTTTCTAAATAATCTTATAGAACAGCAAAATGTAATTTATACTTTTGATTCTGTGATCTGCATTCTTCAGTGTTATTCATTTTGGCTCTGCCATTGATATTCCCTCGGGTGCAACAATGCCACTCGTTCCCATAGGTAGTCCTAGAATATCATTTAGCAATGAGTCTCTACTGTGCAATATGTAACTATGATTGTGTTACCCAGGGCTGTAACAATGGGACCTTCTTGTGATCAAACTGGCAAATGGGAATTTTTCTATATCAGTGTAAATTGTTGTGTCTTTCACAAGTGTCCTCAGATCTGCTTCTCCAACTTTCTGGTTCTGAAAATATTTGTGTTATCGTAAATCTTTACTTTTGTACACTTATGCTATGCCACCTTGTTGATGTAGCTTGTAGAACTATTCACTGAAGCTGTGGCGATACTTGAAAATTTCCAAATTCATTAATCTACCAATATCACGTCTGGCCTGTGGCTGAATCTTTAGTTCCCAATGAGGGCAAGCAGGGAGCCGGGCAGGTGCAAAACTTCATGCTGGCGTGCCAGTTTCCTGGAACCATCCCACCTTCAGGCCATTTTCCCGGAGGCAGGATGGGGGCTGTGGGGTGGAGATGAGGGGGGAGGGGTGACAGGGCTACCCACCTGCAAGCAGTTGGTAGCCAATTAATGCAGTTTAAAGAATTTTCCAGTTGGCCTCCAGGCCCCCAGAGATGTCAGGGAACAGTGTAGCTTCCTGGAGACTGCCTCCCGGTGGCAGACTAAGGGGCCAGCACTCCAGGCAGGCTTAGAGGCCCTCCACCTGCCTGGTTTCAGCTGCAGTCAAAGACCACCCTGTGGCGGGGATCCCCTTCCACAATGGTGGCTCAGCTGCTAAGGGCTTTTTTTTATTTTAAAGTTTTAAAAAAGTTGGAGAGAGGGGCCCTCTCTCTCACTTACCTGAAAAAGCAGCCTGCTGCTTCTTCCAAGCTGGAGGGCCTCCTGTTGGCCCTCCAGCTTTGAGAGGCTGCCCACTGTCCTTAATTGGTCAGTGAGCCTGCCCTCTGGCCATTAATTGACCAATTTGGGGGAAAACACAACCGGGTAACTGTTCTCTACACTGTGGCGTCTTCTGACGGCAGAGTCCCAGAGCTCACAGCGAAGATCCCATCCCAGGAGTTCAATATTTATTTGGTCTCTTTATCCCATCTGCAGCCACCATGGCTGACCTTTAACAAGCAATAAGCGTTTCTCTTTCTTTCATTTCCAGGAACTAATTTTACAGTGGCAGCTCTCACAAATGGACATTTATTTTGTTATCACTTCCTACTGGTATAGCCCATCTGTTTTTCTTTACATATTAAGATGCAGAAAAAAATGTGACTCTCTATTGTTAAATATGTCAAGAATATCTTCTGAATTCTTTCTGACTATCATTGAAAATGTGCCAGTAGAGCAGGTGGTCCTGTTCCAACCATTTCATTGAGCTATCTGTCTGACATTGGCAATGGCAGCATAGAATATCTTTGAATAATTACTTCAAAAAAACATCAGCTTCAATATTAAATTGTGTATTTAAATGTCTTTCTCAATAAGTTTTTAAGTTATTAAGCACAAAGCTAACCATTATCATGCCATTCTTAATGCATGTCATTTGTTGAAACTAAATGAGAAACATTCCAAATCCTGACATATCAGTAATAGTGCACATTTTTAATCAAGCCCAGTAATACTGTGCATTGTAATGAAGCTCTACACAAAAGTGTTTTTAAAGTTTAAATATTAGAGGATTCAAATGAGGAACATAATTTCAAAAACTGGACTTATTCATAGGCTAAAACAATGGTGATATTTTCATGATCAAGCTAGGCATATCACAACCATTTACCAATTTTGTGATCTAGTAAAATTCACTCTACTTTGCTCCAACTTCAGAAGAGTTTCTCAGACTGTACTAATTTGACATTTTGATTTAGCTCATCCATTCTTGTGCCAAATTAGGGATAGTTTTATACTGTGGGTGCATACCCACTAGGAACTGTGTTAAGAATTCCTAGTCTTATTTCCAATGCTAACCTACTACACCACGCATTGGAAGATGCCTAGGCTATATAGTATGCAATATTTGCCATTCACAATGCAGCCCCCTCAATATTGGAGCAATCAAACAGATTGTGTGACATTTTGCTAAACATCTTTCTTCTGTCTGTAAGCTTGATCCTGACTTGCATAAATAAACACAGAAACATTGTGCACAGATGGAAGCCATTTATCCTTCCACCTGTGTAAGGGAATGGACGAGAAATACCGCTCTTCTCTCTGTTTTCCCATCCTTGGCTTTCTGCACTATTTCAACCACACTCGAGGTAAAATGTGACTTTCCTTTTTGGAATTCTGCAACCCAGCGGACTGAGCTTTGGCTTTAGAAATTTCAGATATTAGTTGTCTACCTGATTTTCCTATTCTATTTTGTCATATTCAATACTGCAATCTCTTTTGCTCATCTTATCACAGTCTGATTCAGGATTCTTTTTATATATCATCTAGCACTTTTCACCATGAAGAACTCCCCTGCTTTTCTTTGAGTAATGTCACGGGATCTTTTACATTCACTAACTGAGCCTCAGATTAATGTCTTATCCAAAAAAACAGTACCTCTGACAATGCAGCACTCCCTTACTGCTGTACAGAAGCATCAACATGGATGTTTGCTCAAGTCTGGAGTGGGCTTGAACTTATAACCTTCTGACATAGACAAGAATGTTACCATTGAGCCATGTCTGACATCAAAAAAGAAACATATTCCTTGGCCTTTGTTATTACAACAACAACAACTTCCATTTATATAGGACTTTTAACATAGTAAAACCTCCCAAGGCAGTTTACAGGAGCGTTGTTAAACAAGATTTGATGCTGAGGCATATAAGGAAATATTAGGCCCCATGACTAAAAACTTGATCAAAGAGGTAGATTTTACGGAGTGTTCTCGAGGAGAAAGGAGAGGAAGAGTGATTTGGGGAGGGAATTTCAGAGCTTAGGGTCCAAGCAGCTGAAGGTTTGGCAGCCAATAGTGGAGCAATTAAAATCAGGAATGTGCAAGAGTTGGCAATCAATTGAAACAAGCAGCGAGAGTACTCTCTTAGAGAAGAACAAAGAACAAAGAAAATTACAGCACAGGAACAGGCCCTTTGGCCCTCCAAGCCTGCGCCGATCCAGATCCTCTATCTAAACACGTTGCCTATTTTCTTAGGGTCTGTATCTCTTTGCTTCCTGCCCATTCATGTATCTGTCTAGATACATCTTAAAAGACGCTATCGTGCCCGCGTCTACCACCTCCGCTGGCAACGCGTTCCAGGCACCCACCACCCTCTGCGTAAAGAACTTTCCATGCATATCCCCCCTAAACTTTTCCCCTCTCACTTTGAACTCGTGACCCCTAGTAATTGAATCCCCCACTCTGGGAAAAAGCTTCTTGCTATCCACCCTGTCTATACCTCTCATGATTTTGTACACCTCAATCAGGTCCCCCCTCAACCTCCGTCTTTCTAATGAAAATAATCCTAATCTACTCAACCTCTCTTGATAGCTAGCGCCCTCCATACCAGGCAACATCCTGGTGAACCTCCTCTGCACCCTCTCCAAAGCATCTACATCCTTTTGGTAATGTGGCGACCAGAACTGCACGCAGTATTCCAAATGTGGCCGAACCAAAGTCTTATACAACTGTAACATGACCTGCCAACCCTTGTACTCAATACCCCGTCCGATGAAGGAAAGCATGCCGTATGCCTTCTTGACCACTCTATTGACCTGCGTTGCCACCTTCAGGGAACAATGGACCTGAACACCCAAGTCTCTCTGTACATCAATTTTCCCCAGGACTTTTCCATTTACTGTATAATTCACTCTTGAATTGGATCTTCCAAAATGCATCACCTCGCATTTGCCCTGATTGAACTCCATCTGCCATTTTTCTGCCCAACTCTCCAATCTATTTATATTCTGCTGTATTCTCTGACAGTCCCCTTCACTGCTACTCCACCAATCTTAGTGTCGTCTGCAAACTTGCTAATCAGACCACCTATACTTTCCTCCAAATCATTTATGTAAGAAGTGCTTTGAACAACAGTCTCTTAATGGCCATGGAGAGAACTCTTCAATGTACCTGATCAAAGTCTTCCCAGCTTGTCAGTTTCACCGAAAAAGCTCTTCCCGCTGTGCATTTGCCTCAGTGATCCTGGTGAGGTGCTGCCAGGTCGGGAAACAGTTTCCATGGCTGGGAAATCCAGGATTCAGGGCAAAAGCACCTCGTAATTGGCTTCTTAACAAACTCAACAATTACTTAACTATTTACCCGACAGATCCAAGCAGGATCTCCACTCGCCTTCAAAGCTTCCCCAGGGATAGCCGGAAGAGGCTAGGATCACATTAGGATTCCGACCCGACTTCAATTTCCAGACTTTCCCACCTTGCTTGCCCCCAAACCTACCTCTAATAGGCTGGGAAGATTCTGCCCAAAGGCTTTGATCTTGCAAAATCTTTAGTTGGAGGAAATTTCTGTTCATCCAGGATTGGATGTTGAACAAGCAGAGCTGATAGAGGTGCTGAGAGAAAACTGTTCATTGGGTCAAGTTTGTTTTATTTAACCTAAATCATAATTTTTTAAATCTCCAAATCTGTTTCAATTAAAAGCATCATCCAATATGATTACATTTTTTCATGTCATCTTTCAATTGCTACTCTAGTGAGACTAGAATCTACTTAGTTTTAAAGTGCTTCATTGGAAAATAACAATTAGTCCCCAGTGCATTAGCACTTGTAATTGTTTCTTGCTTAGAAATCACACACAGTCAAGAGGACATCTTTAATCTAAAAGCTACATCCAACTGCTCAGATGCTAACAGACCTGCTGTAAACTGGGACCCACTATAACACAGTCTGCTATAGCACAAAACTCAGTATAATTAGACCCCAAAAATGTCATATAAATGTATTCCTTGCAGAACATATTTCACAATATTGTTGAAGTAGTAATACTCCACAAATGATTTTGAACCAGCCAGTGAGATGTCAGTTTCTTGACTAATTAAAGCACCAGTTTTCTCCCTATAAATACAGATCAAACTTGCACTGATACCCATACAATGACCAATACAAAATCATGTGTACTGAATCATGAAAGAGAAAATCTTACACCATTGCCAAGAAATGGAAAATCATCATCCAGATGAAGGAAAACACTACACAAGCATCCATTTTGCAAAGAATGGGAATTGCTGAATCAACACTTCATGGGTGGCTTAAAGATCAAGAGAAGTTGAGATGGGTGTTGATATAGATGGATGAAGTTGGTCAAGCAAAAAGGAAAGCCTGAAATGCCAACCGCACACCTCTTCACAAGGCCATAAACATGTTCATCCAAAGGAAAGTCAAATGCGTACCTGTATCTGGTCCTGTTATTCAAGCCCAGGCTAACAAGTTTTGCCACCAAATGAATGTAAATACCAATTCCCCATGTTATGGACAGGTGGGAAATAGTGTGGGTGACTTGCATTTTTCACCTCTGAACTGACCACAGATAGTTTTTTGAAAGAAAAAATTAGTCCGTGAGTGTTTTAAGGATCAAATAAACAAACAAACAAAAGGTTTTCTCGTAGGTTAAAAAAGAAAGATAATTATTCATTAAACAATACCTGAAAATGTTTGCAACCTCACCAATTCATGCAGGCGCATTCATGTACACACACAAGAAAAGATAGAGATGAGAGGACAGCATGCATTAAGTCTGATTGTTGTAAAAAGAGTTTACTTTGAACCATTCTTGATTTTCTGGGAGGAATTCTTAACAGCGTTGCAGACCTGATGTTCCTTTTCTTGGTTTGCTGAAATTTTGCAGATTCCATTATTTAAGGCTCAGTTAATGTTGATGAACCATCTTGTTAGAATTTCTCAGATGGGGAGTTTTCAAGGTCACCTTTGAAGTCTCTGTCTCAGTGGTTTAAAGTTGTTACAATCAGGGTCTTAGTCTTGGCTGCAAAGGATGTCTCAGCTTCCTCACTGGCTGACTTTCTCTCTCTCCCTCTCTCAGAGGAATATCTTTTTAAAAAAATAACCCTTATCAGGCTTGAATTTGGTCAGGTGATGATAGATGCTCTCCTCTGGTGAGTCCATTCAATGTATTTGAATGTGGGGTCATTGTTACACAATGGGGTTGGAATGTGGCTTATCTTAATAAAGTGGTGTTATTTCCCACTTATTATCTTGGCTTTACAATCAGAGTTGCTCTGTCTGCGAAGGTCTTTGTCAGCCCAATTCTTGAAGCTGGGAGCAATTTTAGAATTGTTTGTTTAACATTTTAAAATGCCTTCCCCAGAACTAGTCCAGATGTGATGATGAGTTTAGTCTCCAACAGTCATGATTTCTATTTGCGGTACAGGAGGGGTCACCTGACCTCTTATTTCATCTTGCCTGCAGCAAAATGTGTCCATTTTTGGAGTTTAATTCACCAGTTCATTTTTCCAGTTCATAATTTCTCCAGTTCACTTCAGTTCACAACTGTTCCTTTTGTGAGCGTGACCATTTGGAGCCAGCAAAGGAAGGCAAGCAAGGTTCTGTATTTAGCAAGTTCCTGTAAGTGGAGAACACTGGTCCACGAACGACCCAGCCATAACATCATTTCCCACTGTGTTACGACTGAGGCTGGAGGAGTGCACTGCCTTTCTCTAGTTCCACATTTCCATGGGTCTCAACATATAATTAACTCTTTTATCCAGTTACAGATACAGCCAGTAGGGGCGGCACAGTGGCGCAGTGGTTAGCACCGCAGCCTCACAGCTCCAGGGACCCGGGTTTGATTCTGGGTACTGCCTGTGCGGAGTTTGCAAGTTCTCCCTGTGACCGCGTGGGTTTTCATCGGGTGCTCCAGTTTCCTCCCACAGCCGAAGGACTTGGAGGTGATAGGTAAATTGGCTGTTGTAAATTGCCCCTAGTGTAGGTAGGTGGTAGGGAATATGGGATTACTGTAGGGTTAGTATAAATGGGTGGTTGTTTGTCGGCACAGACTCGGTGGGCCGAAGGACCTGTTTCAGTGCTGTATCTCTAAATAAAAAAAAATAATAAAATTAAATTAAAATAAAATGATATACTTTATTTTAGTCTCCACAATCCAGGTTTCTTCAATAAACAACAAAATTATTATTTTATTATAAAACAGGACTTATTCAATTAATATGAAAGTTCTGTTCTAAATTAATTCAGCATACACACACACTCACACACACACACACACACACACACACACACCAGTTAAAGAAAAACTGAAGACGTTTTCTCTGCAGACTTACCTTCCAGGAGAGCAGCAGACAGGAGTAGACCTGCGGGAGAAACAGTGTGGGGAGCAGTTAAATAAAGCCCGAGTATCACAGCCTACAGCACTTAATTTCTGGGAGATCAGGCAGGTGTCCAGGCGCACCTGAGTTTGAAATAAAGTGAATAGTGACATCATGAAAATAGGCACAGGAGTAGGCCATTCGGCCCTTCGAACATGCTCCGCCATTCATTATGATCATGGCTGATCATCCAACTCAGTAGCCTGTCCTCGCTTTTGCCCCATACCCTTTGATCCCTTTAGACCCAAGAGCTATATCTAACCCTTTCTTGAAAACATTCAATGTTTTGGCCTAAACTGCTTTCTGTGGTAGCGAATTCCACAGGCTCACCACTCTCTGGGTGAAGAAGGAAAGTTGTAAGATGATTGGTTGGTGAGAAACTGCTGTTAGGGAGTATCTGTAAATAACTGGGTTAGTACATGACTGTTAGGATGTATGTATAAATAGCTACAAATTAGAAATAAAAAACTAAAATTTATGTAACTACCTTATAATTAATTAAGGCACACAAGCAAAAGGGAAAGCTGATGAGTCTACTGTTCTGTTTTATTTTAAAGCAGTAAAGTTTGTTACTGAGGTTATTACTACTATTGGTAACATTTTAGTATTGGTTGGATATATTAATAGTGGTCAGGTAGATTAGTTTTGGTAACTAGACATCACAGTGAAGCAGGTAGGTGATTTGCTAGGTGAGACTTCGGAGCTGCAAACAGCTTGACGGGAGAGAGAGTGGTGAGGCACAGGGAGCTAGTCGGTGATTATTTAGTGGGTGTTTTCTTATTTCTTCTTTTCATTTTTCTGCTGTTTGTTACTTTTTCTCGAACATCTAAGTCTATCTACTAAGTAGAAGCTGAAATACCAGTAGTCGGTAGGTGGTTTACAGTTTGTTCATTTTATTTATAGCCATTTTATTGCATTTATTTGACTTCCAATTTTCATGCAGTAAATAAATAATTTGAGGCATGGCGGACTGCTCACACCTGTCGAATGCACATCCTGTGCCATGTGGGGACTCCAGGACCCTGCCCATGTCCTGGACAACTACATGTGTAGAAAGTGCCATCAAATGCAAAAATTTGAGCGCTGAATCTTGGAATTCGAGGAGCAGCTAGAGTCAATGAAGTGCATTCACAAGGATGAGCGGTATGTGGATAGCACGTTTCAGGAGATGGTCACCCCGCAGCTTAAGAGCACGCAGGCAGAGAGGGACTGCATGGCTGCCAGACAGACAAGAAGGACAAGGCAGGTCGTGCAGGAGACCCTCAGAGGCCATCTCACTTTTGAACTAGTATTCCGTTCTGAGTACCGATGGGAGAGTTCCTCTGGAGAGTGCAGCAAGGATCATGACCAGAGCACCATGGGTGGCTTAGTTGTGCATGGAGGGAGGAGAAAAGACAGGACAGCAATTGTGGTAGGGGATTCTATAGTTAGGGGAACAGACAGGTCTTTCTGTGATCGCAGACGTGATTCTGGGATAGTATTTGCCTCCCTGATGCAAGGGTAATAGTTATCGCCGAGCTGCTACAGAGCATTCTGGAGGGCGAGGGTACACAGCCAGAGGTCGTGGTCCACATTGGTACCAATGATATAGGTAGAAAAAGGGATGAGGTCCTGCAGCCTGAGTTTAGGGAGTTAGGAAACAGATCAGCAAGCAGGACCTCAAAGATAGTAGTCTCTGGATTACTCCCAAGACCTTGTGCTACTGAGTATAGAAATAGGAGAATATACCAGATGAATGCGTGGCTGGATAGATGGTGCAGGAGGGAGGTCTTCAGATATCTGGGGCTTTGGGACCAGTTCTGGGGAAGGTGGAACCTGTAAAAGCCAGACAGTCTACACCCGAACAGGACCAGGATGAATATCCTTGCAGGAAAGTTTGCCAATGCTGTTGGGGGTCATTTAAACTAGTTTGGCAGGGGCGTGGGAACCTGAGGAGTTGGGTCAAAATCCTGGAACTCCCTTCCTAACAGCACTGTGGATATACCAACCCCACATGAACTGCAGCGATTCAAGAAGGCAGCTCACCACCGCCTTCTTAAGGACAATTAGGAATGGGCAATAAATGCTGGCCCAGCCTGCGCCACCCATATCCCATGAACAAATAAAAAAAAAAGGACAAATTCAGGGCAGGGAACGGGAGGCAGAAAATTAGTGAGTGACTCTGAAAGACAGAAGAAGCAAAGGTTAATAAGTGTGCAGCACAGGAATTTGGCAGTTAAAAGGTATTTATTTAAATGCAAGCAGTATAGCAAATAAAGCCGATGAGCTGAGGGCACAGATAGACACATGGCAGCATGATATCATTGCTATAACGGAAACTTGGCTTAAAGAAGGGCAACAATGGCAGCTCAACATCCCTGGATACAGAGTTTTCAGGCAGGATTGAGAGGGGATAAAAAAGGAGGGGGTGTAGCCTTATTGGTTATGAGGAGCTAAATGAATCATAAAATGAGGCCATGCGGGTTGAGCTCAGAAGTACTATAGACCCCCAAATAGTGAGAGGGAGATAAAAGAATGAAGATGCAGGCAAATTTCTGAGTGCAAAAACAATAGGGCAATAATAGTTGGGGATTTGAACTACCCTAATATCAACTGGGATACAAACACTGTGAAGGGCACAAAGGGCACAAAATTCTTTAACTGCATTCAAGAGAACTTTTTTAGCCAGCACGTAACAAGACCAACGAGAGGGGTTGCAATTCTGGATTTAGTCTTCGGTAATAAAGTTGGGCAAGTGGATGAAGGAGCAGAGGGTGTCCATTTTGGAGATAGTGACAATAATACAGTTAGATTTAGCATTATTATGAAAAAAGACAAGGATAAAACAGGAGTAAAAGTTTTAAATTGGGGGAAGGAAAATTTTACGAAGCTGAGAAGTGATCTGGCGAATGTGGACTGGAAGGAAAATCAGTGGCAAACCAATGGGAGGCATTCAAAAGCGACATTCTATGGCACAGTATAGACATGCCCCACAAAGAAAAAGGGTGGTACTGCCAAATCTAGAGACCCTTGGTTATCTAGCAGCATACAGGATAAGATAAAGCAAAAAAATGGAAATTTATAACACTTAATACTTGAGAAAGCCTAGAGGAGTAAAGAAAGTGCAGGGTTAAAGTAAAAAAGGAAATTAGGAAAGCAAAGAGAGGACATGAAAAAATATTGGCAGGTAAATTCAAGGAAATCCCAAAGATGTTTTATTAGTACATTAAGAGCAAGAGGACTACTAAAGAAAGGGTAGCTCCTATCAGAGATGTACAAGGTAACTTATGCATGGATGCAGAAGATGTGGGCAGGGTTCATAATGAGTACTTTGTCTCTGTCTTCACAAAGGAGAGCAATCATGTAGACATTGTAGTTAAAGAGGAGGAGTGTGAAATATTAGATATGATTAGCATAATGAGAGAGGAAGTACTAGAGGGTCTGACATCCTTGAAAGTGAATAAATCACCAGGGCCAGATGGATTGTATCTCAGGCTGTTAAAGGAAGCCAGGGAGGAAATAGCAGACGCTCTGAGGATCACCTTCAAATCCTCACTAGATACAGGCAAGGTACCAGAGGATTGGAGGTCTGCAAACGATTGTACCACTGTTTAAAAAGAGTGCGAGGGATATACCAAATAATTATAGGCAGTCGGTCTAATCTCGGTGGTGGGCAAATTATCAGAATCAATTCTGAGAGATAGGATAAACTGTCACTTAGAAAGGCATGGATTAATCAGGGATAGTCAGCATGGATTTGTTAAGGGATGGTCCTGTCTTACCAACTAACTTGAATTTTTTGAGGAAGTAGCAAAGAGGATTGACGAGGGTGGTGCAGTGGATGTTGTCTACATGGAATTTAGTAAGGCATTTTAAAAGCCTGTGGGATGCAGGGAAGTTTGGTAAGTTGGATCCAGAATTGGCTCAGTGACAGGAAACAAAGGTTGATGGATGTTTTTGCGAATGGAAGGCAGTTTCCAATAGCATTCCACAGGGCTCAGCGTTGCTGTTTGTGATATATATTAATGATTTGGACTTAAATGTGGGAGGCATGATTGGAAAATTTGCAGATGACACAAAAATTGGCTGTGTAGTTGATAGCGAAGAGGATATTTTCAGACTCCAGAATGAGATCAATGGTTTGGTTGAGCGGGCGGAAAAGTGGCAAATGGAATTCAATCCGGAGAAGTGTGAGGTAATGCATTTGGGGAGGGCAAACAAAGTAAAGGAATACACAATAAATGGGAGGGTATTGAGAAGGGTAGAGGAAGTGAGAGACCTTAGAGTACATGTCCACAGGTCCCTGAAGGTGGCAGGACAGGTAGATAAAGTGGTGAAGAAGGCATATGGAATGCCTTCCTTTATTGGCCAAGATATAGAATACAAAAGCAGGGATGTAATGCTGGAACTGTATAAAATGCTGGTTAGGCCACAGCTGAAATATTGAGTACAGTTCTGATCACTACATTACAGGAAGGGCATAATTGCTCTGGAGAGAGTACAGTGGAGGTTTACAAGAATGTTGCCAGGGCTTGCAAATTGCAGCTATGAGGAAAGATTGGATAGGCTGGGGTTGTTTTTCTTGGAACAGAGGAGGCTGAGGAGTGACTTAATTGAGGTATACAAAGTTATGAGAGGCCTTGTTACAGTAGACAGGAAGGACCTATTTCCCCAACCGAGAGGTCAGTTACCAGGAGACACAGATTTAAGGTGATTGGTAGAAGGATTAGAGGTGACATGAGGAAAACGTTTTTCTCCCAGAGGGTGGTGGGTATCTGGAATTTACTGCCTGGATCGATGGTGGAGGCAGAAACCCTTAACTCATTTAAAAGGTACCTGGACCTGCACCTGAAGTGCTGTAATCTGCAAGGCTATGGACCAAGTGCTGGAAGGTGGGATTAGAATGGGCGGCTAATTTTTCAGCAGGCGCAGAAACAATGGGCTGAATGGTCACTTTCTGTGCCGCACCTTTTCTATACTTCTATGGTTCTATGCAGAGATTCACTCTATGAAAAAGACAAAAAATTATTTTGGCCAAATACTTGTTAATTCTTGAAGAAAAAAGGATATGATATGAAATGATCTCAGCCGTCCCTTTAGTCTGGCACCCAGATACATGTAGAGGACTCTCACTGAGATCTTTTTTGAGCAGTTCTCTTCAGGCAACGCGAGGATTAGTCTGGCAGGCTTTTCAGGAGAAATACGGCATCAGTTTATCTATTTCTCACACTGGATTCTCAGGGTTTCTCAAAGAGGTGGAAAAGGATGAGCTGGTAGCTTCTCTCTTAGCAGGCTTACCCCCCAACTGAACCAAAACAATATTCAAAACAAAACCAACTTGTGACCACCATATATATTGACATGTCACTTCTCTGTAAACAGTTCCCACAGTCATCAAGGCTTCTGCTGTTTAGTTAGCTTAAGACTTGTGACTTCCAGTAAGGGTTTGTTTTTAAACACAGTCCCAAGTCCTTCCACTGACGTTAAAAAAAAAACAAGTCCAGCATCTATGGAATCTTGTCAGTCTTTCAAATGAATCGATTTCCACAATTTTTAAAGATGAGTCCTCAAAAATATTTTAAAATGGAAGCACTCTCATAACAGCTGAATTAAAGAAGATCTTACATGAAGGAGAATGCACCGAAGAGCAAGTCTACAACTGTACTACAAAATGTTACCAGAGCGACAAGAAACAACACCAACAAAACATTTGGATTTAAACAGATGAAGGCAAGGTGGACAGTCCTCCTTTGCTGTATCAAAACTGGTCTACACAAGCTGACTCCACTCATCATCAGAAAACTCACCAAACCCTACTGCTTCCATCATCTAAACCTAAAATCGCTACCATTACCGTGTTCAAGTAGCACCAAAGGCTGGATGACTTCATCAATTTTCCATATGAATTCATACCAAATGTCAGAAAGTATGTCAGACAGAACAAAATTACCAGAGAGGGCCATCTTGCTGCTTGACAACTGCCCTGCATACAACCCCCCAGAAAGCCTGGTAACATGAGATAGGAACAGCGCCAGTGCCTGTTCATTATTCTGTCATTTTATACCCACTCTGCACTAATGCTTTGTCTTTCATCACACCATTAGCACACTATTTGCCTTTGTCCCAAGACCTCCTTGTCAGTTAATCTCTCTGACCTTCTGTCTTATCAACACCTTCCCTTGTGTTCTCTTTTCTCCCACCTCCACTTTATTTGCTTAAAACCTATTACATTTCGAACCTTTGCCAGTTCTGATGAAAGGTCACTGACCTGAAACATTAACGCTGCTTCTCTCTCCACAGATGCTGCCTGACCTGCTGAGTATTTCCAGTACTTTTTGTTTTTATTTCAGATTTCCAGCATCTGCAGTATTTTTCTTTTACACCAAACCCTAAGATGTCCAGCAAGCTGAAGAAGATGATGATGACAACAACGCCAAGACCGAGTCACTGCCATCATCCCATACCAATCACTATCTAGAAGAATCACTGAGATGATTGGAAGCCAATGTAAAATCAACTGCTGCAAGTGTGACACAACTTCAGAACATCCTACATCTAGCAAAGACAGAGGCAAGGAGTAAATGTGAACAGTTAAAATTATTGATTGCTTTAACATGCGTCCATCTGTTCAATAATGACCAATAATGAGAAAGTCAGCCAGCGAGGAAGCTGAAACATCCTTTCCAGACAAGACAAAGACCCTGCCTGGAACAGCTTTAAACCACCAAGGCAGAGACTCCAAAGGTGACCTTGGAAAATCCTCATCTGTGAAATTTTAAGAAGAATGTCCACCAACTTTGCCTGAGTCTTAAACAAAGGAATCAGCAATATTTCAGTAAACCAAGCCAAGGAACATCAGGCCTGTAACGCTGTTTAAAAGTTGGAAAACCAAAGTAGTACATTCACATTTCTGTGATTGGAAAAAATAGCATTTAATTTATTTGAATTGATTGCCTTCATTTTGTTTGTTTTATTATTCTAGCTGTTGGCTTGGCATATTTGAAAGGACCTTGTTACAACACGGTTTCATCTATAACAAAGTCTTGTGATGTGGACCCCAGACAGCACGTTACAGTGGGGTGCCAGTGTATGTTTCCATCATTTTCTGTTTTCATTGCGACATTTAGGTGATAATCTGGCAGAGTGTAGCTCCGGCCATTGTAGAATCCACCAGCTTCCAATGGGGTGAAAGTCTGACGGATTCAACAATGTGCCAGATTAATGGCAAGGCTGTGAAGGTAAAAAGTACCTCCTGGATTATTAAAAATTTGAGGAATTCCAAATGTGATGGAGATTATTTCTCGCATAATGCCTGGGGAAATGGAGTTGTAAAACACATTATATCAGAGGCTGCCAACCTCATTACTATATTTAACATGCTGACCTGCCCCCTGGGAGTGGTCTGCTGCGCACGCTTTGTGCCGTCTCTGTAAAACCTGGAAGTGGGCGGGTTGGAGGCCGGTTGAGGTCATGGTTGAGATTCTTTTATGTCTGCTCCGATCCCAAACCATCCTCAAAAATGCCTCTAAATCTTGAGCATCATTTCACAATGTATCATTTCACATGATGCTTTTCTAGCCTCTCAAAGGAGTGAATGAGTACTTGCCAGCATGTAGAAATATCAGCAGAGAGAACAGTGAGAGGTGATTTTTGAGTTTACCCAAGTTTCCCACAAAGTTAATACCAACTCTAGATTTTCATTATGTCACAGTAAACTTGCGTTTAAAAAGTGTTTGTTCAAAGCATTTCCGAAAATATTGCAGCTTTTGTGTTTGAAGTTTTTTTATTCTTTCATGGGATGTGAGTGTCACTGCCAAGGCCAGCAATTATTGCTCATCTATAATTGTCCCCAAGAAGGTGTTGGTGAGCCGCCTTCTTGAACAGCTGCAGTCCATGTGGTGTAAGTACACCCATAGTGCTGTTAATGAAGGAGTTCCAGGATTGGCCCGCTGGCGATGAGGGAACAGTGATATATTTCCAAGTCAAGATGATGTGTGATATGGAGGAGAACTTGCAGTTGACAGTATTCCCATACACCTCTACTCTTGTCCTTCTAGGCGTTAGAGGTCATAAGTTTGGAAAATGCTGTCAAAGCAGCCTTGGTGAGTTGCTACAATGCATCTTGTAGATGGGACACTTTGTTTCCACAGCACACTGGTGGAGGAGGGAGTGAATGTTTGAGGTGGTGGATGGGGTGCCAATCATGTGGGCTACTTTGTCCTGCATGGTGTTGAGCTTCTTCAGTGTTGTTGGAGCCACACTCATTCAGGCAAGTGGAGATATTCCATCACATTCCAGATATTGTATTGCTGGCAGAATTACGTTGAATCAAATGCATTCTATTTGTCATCTTGCACTTGGGCTGACTAGAGAGATGCCATAGTGGCCACCCCAAAATGCCAGCTGCAGTATTCTAGCTTTACACAACTCCAGAGGAGAAACTCACTGCATTCATTGGAAGGTTTGAGGCCATTTTGTTATCAGAACATGGGTGGATGGCAACTCAGCCTAGATACTGCTCTCTAGGAATATGTCAAGAAGGGGAAAAGGGTGCTTTGGACTTTCTCCTTTAATGTTCATTGATAACAAATTACTAATGAAGGTTCATCTTCTTCTTCTTCGTCTTCTTCTTTGGCCTCCTTGTCTCGAGAGACAATGGGTAAGCGCCTGGAGGTAGTCAGTTGTTTGTGCAGCAGCGCCTGGAGTGGCAAAAAGGCCAATTCTAGAACTAATGCAGGTTAAGTTTATGCTATATATGACCGTTACAAACTGTTTTCCTTCATCCTTCAGAATAGGTCTGCTACAGAAGGGCTTCTTTAGGCCCATGCTTCAGATCCAGGATCAAGTTATGGAGTAAATTTTATAGCAAAAAGTGGAACTGGTTTTAAGGAGAGAGGGCTCTAGCATACACTGATCTGTCACCAAGAATCCTGGAGGAGAAAGCAGCGTCATCTCTTTGCTAAAGTCCCTCACAGGAGAATTTGGATTCAGCAGTTGGTGATCATAATGTCTGGTCCATGGCCGAGGACTTCGATATCTGGAGCATCAATGTCTGACACTTTTAACACTTTTTAATCACTTTTAACAGCGATTTAACATCCGCAGCACTTAAAGCAGCCAGAAGTACTGCACAAAGAACAGCTAGGCGTTGCGCAAACGACTACTGGCAACACCTATGCAGTCATATTCAGCTGGCCTCAGACACCGGAAACATCAGAGGAATGTATGATGGCATGAAGAGAGCTCTTGGGCCAACCATCAAGAAGATCACCCCCCTCAAATCTAAATCGGGGGACATAATCACTGACCAACGCAAACAGATGGACCGCTGGGTTGAGCACTACCTAGAACTGTACTCCAGGGAGAATGCTGTCACTGAGACTGCCCTCAATGCAGCCCAGCCTCTACCAGTCATGGATGAGCTGGACATACAGCCAACCAAATCGGAACTCAGTGATGCCATTGATTCCCTAGCCAGCGGAAAAGCCCCTGGGAAGGACAGCATTACCCCTGAAATAATCAAGAGTGCCAAGCCTGCTATACTCTCAGCACTACATGAACTGCTATGCCTGTGCTGGGACGAGGGAGCAGTACCCCAGGACATGCGCGATGCCAACATCATCACCCTCTATAAAAACAAAGGTGACCGCGGTGACTGCAACAACTACCGTGGAATCTCCCTGCTCAGCATAGTGGGGAAAGTCTTTGCTCGAGTCGCTCTGAACAGGCTCCAGAAGCTGGCCGAGCGCGTCTACCCTGAGGCACAGTGTGGCTTTCGTGCAGAGAGATCGACTATTGACATGCTGTTCTCCCTTCGTCAGATACAGGAGAAATGCCGTGAACAACAGATGCCCCTCTACATTGCTTTCATTGATCTCACCAAAGCCTTTGACCTCGTCAGCAGACGTGGTCTCTTCAGACTACTAGAAAAGATCGGATGTCCACCAAAGCTACTAAGTATCATCACCTCATTCCATGACAATATGAAAGGCACAATTCAACATGGTGGCTCCTCATCAGAGCCCTTTCCTATCCTGAGTGGTGTGAAACAGGGCTGTGTTCTCGCACCCACACTTTTTGGGATTTTCTTCTCCCTGCTGCTTTCACATGCGTTCAAATCCTCTGAAGAAGGAATTTTCCTCCACACAAGATCAGGGGGCAGGTTGTTCAACCTTGCCCGTCTAAGAGCGAAGTCCAAAGTACGGAAAGTCCTCATCAGAGAACTCCTCTTTGCTGACGATGCTGCTTTAACATCTCACACTGAAGAATGCCTGCAGAGTCTCATCGACAGGTTTGCGTCTGCCTGCAATGAATTTGGCCTAACCATCAGCCTCAAGAAAATGAACATCATGGGGCAGGATGTCAGAAATGCTCCATCCATCAATATTGGCGACCACGCTCTGGAAGTGGTTCAAGAGTTCACCTACCTAGGCTCAACTATCACCAGTAACCTGTCTCTAGATGCAGAAATCAACAAGCGCATGGGTAAGGCTTCCACTGCTATGTCCAGACTGGCCAAGAGAGTGTGGGAAAATGGCGCACTGACACGGAACACAAAAGTCCGAGTGTATCAGGCCTGTGTCCTCAGTACCTTGCTCTACGGCAGCGAGGCCTGGACAACGTATGCCAGCCAAGAGCGACGTCTCAATTCATTCCATCTTCGCTGCCTTCGGAGAATACTTGGCATCAGGTGGCAGGACTATATCTCCAACACAGAAGTCCTTGAAGCGGCCAACATCCCCAGCTTATACACACTACTGAGTCAGCGGCGCTTGAGATGGCTTGGCCATGTGAGCCGCATGGAAGATGGCAGGATCCCCAAAGACACATTGTACAGCGAGCTCGCCACTGGTATCAGACCCACCGGCCGTCCATGTCTCCGTTATAAAGACGTCTGCAAACGCGACATGAAATCGTGTGACATTGATCACAAGTCGTGGGAGTCAGTTGCCAGCATTCGCCAGAGCTGGCGGGCAGCCATAAAGACAGGGCTAAATTGTGGCGAGTCGAAGAGACTTAGTAGTTGGCAGGAAAAAAGACAGAGGCGCAAGGGGAGAGCCAACTGTGCAACAGCCCCAACAAACAAATTTCTCTGCAGCACCTGTGGAAGAGCCTGTCACTCCAGAATTGGCCTTTATAGCCACTCCAGGCGCTGCTTCACAAACCACTGACCACCTCCAGGCGCGTATCCATTGTCTCTCGAGATAAGGAGGCCCAAAAGAAAGAAAAGAAAGAAGAAGAATGTCTGACATGTAACAAATTTCAATATGTTGATTCTCTCTTTGGTATGGGGTGTACTCATGTTGCAATAATACAGTTACACATGTTATGGTGAGTTGCACTGTTGTCTGCTGAGGCTCAGTTGGTGGCACTCTTGCCTCAAAGTCACAAATTTGTGGGTTTAAGTCTCACTCCAGCACTTGGCACAAGAAAATCTAGGCTGACACTCTAGTGCAGTGCTAAGAGAGTGCTCCCCTATCAGAGGTGCCGTCTTTCAGATGAGACGTTACACCGAGGCCCCGTTTGCCCCGTCAGGTGAACATAAAAGATCCATGGGACTATTTCAAAGAAGAGCAAGGGAATTATCCCTGGTGTCCTGGCCAATATTTATCCCTCAGGCAGCATCACATAAAACAGATTACCTGGTCATTATCACATTGGTGGTTGTGGGTGTTTGCTGTGTGCATACTGGTTGCTGCATTTCCTACATCACAACAGTGACTACACTTCAAAAGTATTTAATTGGCTATAAAGCACTTTCAGACATCTGGTGGTCAGGAAAGGTGCAATATAAATGTAAGTCTTTATTTTTTTACTTGTGAAGAGCACCTAGTACCTGCTGTCCTGTTAGGCTCAAAACTGCAATTTCCTTAGAGAGGTTGGTGCAGGGGGTGGGGTCAGTGAGAAGCAGGGTTGCTTTGGTGTTGAGGAGGCACCAAAGGTGACAATTAAAGTGATGTCAGGTCATTGTAACAGATGTGGTAATTCAACAACTGATTCGGGCACTGTTGATGATATATCAGACATTCTGGCTGGTAGGCTAGATCTGGCAGCAGGCTGGAATTCTTCCCCTCTCAGCTCCTAAACCTTTGCAGGCTACATTCTGAATGGCTAGGATAGACCAAGCTGAACAAGTGGTGGGTAAACTTACCAGTAATCTGTATTTAGCCAGTTAAACTATACTGCTTAACTAATATACAGTTGCAGAACCTTGAATGAAGTAAATGTGATGTGTCTCTCTGGCAAGAGTGTGTTCTGCTTATTGGGCAAACAGAAAGCATATAGGTGGATGTAGATTTCTCAGTAGCTTGAAATGGAGACTCTTCAACATGTCGATCACCAGGCTGACCAGAACAAAAACTTGTGTCATAAAGCAGC
The DNA here is from genome assembly GCF_036365525.1 of Heterodontus francisci. Classification (NCBI taxonomy): domain Eukaryota; kingdom Metazoa; phylum Chordata; class Chondrichthyes; order Heterodontiformes; family Heterodontidae; genus Heterodontus; species Heterodontus francisci. The sequence goes on from NC_090377.1 coordinate 46,336,498, forward strand.
TTTTGCGAACTTTCTTGAATTATTCAACTTCAGTACTTGCTATGGTTTAATTCTCGAACAAATCATAGACAGTGTGACTTGCCCATGACTAAAAATTACTTACTTAACCTCATTGAGATAATTGTTATGCATTGTGGCTGCCATGTGCATACACTATGTATTTATTTGACCCTGCCATTAATTAGTCCCTCTTATCTGTTAATCTGCCTGTAGTTATAGTCATTGCAACAAAACAATCAATTGAAATAGTTAATTGAATGTCAGACCTAAGAAAGGGCATACACAGTACTTAATTTGTATCCTTGCTTCAGCATCATGGCTAACAGTCTTGATTAACAAAGCTGAAATTTTCAAACTAAGTAAGAAAACACTCTTCTTCTTTCATGATACCAATCCAATTAAATTTCCCCAGATGCATATGACGTTATATGTTTTTTTTATTCTTTCACAGGATGTAGGTGGCATTGGCTAGGCCAGCATTTATTGCCCATCCCTAATTGCCCTTGAGAAGGTGGTGGTGAACCGCCTTTTTGAACCACTGCAGTCCATGGGATGTCGATGCACCCACAGTGCTTTTAGGAAGGGAGTTTCAGGAATTTTGATCCAGCGACAGTGAAGGAGCAGCGATATAGTTCCAAGTTAGAATAGTTGTGGCTTGGAGGGGAACGTGCAGGTGGTGGTGTTCCCATGCGGCTGTTGCCCTTGTCCTTCTAGATGGTAGAGGTCGCGGGTTTGGAAGGTGCTGTTGAAGGAGCCATGATGAGTTTTTGCAGTGCATCTTGTGGAGGGTACACACTAAAGGCCTGCTCGGTTCAGCAAAAAAAAACCCAACCCGAGCCCGACAGAACCACATCCGACCCGAGCCCGACGCAGCCCGAGTTCTTCTATTTCTCCCCACGCCCATCCCGACCTGACCATCAGTTAACTTACCTTCCGTTTTTCACTTTGTTGCTGATCTGCACAAGCATAAAATAACTAACAAAACCACCTTTCTAGTCCAAAAATTAAATTAACATTGGAGCCACTTACCTGTGTAATGAGAGAGGAATAATTGACAATCTAGTGGTGCGAGACCCCTTGGGGACGAGCAATCATAATATGATAGAATTCTTCATCAAGATGGAGAGTGACATAGTTGATTCTGAGACAAAGGTCCTGAATCTTAGTAAAGGAAACTACGAAGGTATGAGGTGCGAGTTGGCCATGACGGATTGGGAAACGTTACTTAAAGGGATGACGGTGGATAGGCAATGGCAAACATTTAAAGAGCGCATGGATGAACTGCAACAATTGATTATCCCTGTCTGGCAAAAAAGTAAAATGGGAAAGGTAGCCAAACCATGGCTTACAAGGGAAATTAGAGATAGCATTAGATCCAAGGAAGAGGAATATACATTTGCCAGGAAAAACAACAGACCTGAGGATTGGGAGCAGTTTAGAATTCAGTAAAGGAGGACCAAGGGATTGATTAAGAAGGGGAAAATAGAGTACGAGAGCAAGCTTACGGGGAACATAAAAACTGACTGTAAAAGTTTCTATAGGTATGTGATGAGAAAAAGATTAGTGAAGAGAAATGTAGGTCCCTTACAGTCAGAAACAGGGTAATTTATTATGGGGAATAAAGAAATGGCTGACCAACTAAATGCATACTTTGGTTCTGTCTTCACAAAGGAGGACACAAATATCATACCAGAAATGTTGGGGAACACAGGGCTTAGTGATAGAAAGGAACTGAAGGAAATCAGTATTAGTCGAGAAATGGTGTTGGGGAAATTGAAGGGATTGAAGGCGAAAAATCCTCAGGGCCTGATGGTATGCATCTCAGAGTACTTAAGGAAGTGGCCCAAGATATAGTGGATGCATTGGTGGTCATCTTTAAAGATTCTATAGACTCTGGAACAGTTCCTACAGATTGGAAGGTAGCTAATGTAACCCCACCATTTAAAAAGGGAGGTAGAGAGAAAGCAGGGAATTATAGACCAGTCAGCCTGACGTCAGTAGTGGGGAAAATTCTAGAGTCTATTGTCAAAGATTTTATAGCAGAGCACTTAAAGAACAGTGGTAGAATCGGGCAGAGTCAGCATGGGTTTACGCAAATCTACTAGAATTCTTCCAGGATGTAACTAGTAGAATTGATGAGGGGGAGCCAATGAATGTGGTTTATTTGGACTTTCAGAAGGCTTTCGACAAAGTCCCGCAAAAGAGATTAGCATGTAAAATTAAAGCACATGGGATTGAGGTAGTGTATTGCGATGGATAGAAAATTGGTTGGCGGACAGGAAACAAAGAGGAGGGATAAATGGGTCTTTTTCCGAATGGCAGGCAGTGACTAGTGGGGTACCGCAGGGATCGGTGCTAGGACCCCAGCTATTCACAATATACATTAATGATTTTATGAGGGAACTAAATGTAATATCTCCAAATTTGCAGATGACACAAAATTGGGTGGGAGGGTGAGGTGTGGGAGGATGCAGAGAGGCTTCAGGGTGATTTTGACAAGTGGAGTTAGTGGGCTAACGCATGGCAGATGCAATATAATGTGGATAAATGTGAGGTTATCCACTTTGGTAGCAAAAGCAGGAAGGCAGATTATTATCTGAACAGCTATAAACTGAGAGAGGGGAATATGCAGCGAGACCTGGGTGTTCTCGTACATCAGTCGCTGAAGGACAGGTTCAACGGGCAGTAAAAAAAGCAAATGGTATGTTGGCCTTCATAGTGAGAGGATTTGAGTACAGGAGCAGGGATATCTTTCTGCAATTATACAGGGTCTTGGTGAGGCCATACCTGGAATATTGTGTGCAGTTTTGGTCTCCTTATCTGAAGAAGGATGTTCTTGCTAGAGAGGGAGTGCAGCGAAGATTTACCAGACTGATTCCTGGGATGTTCAGATTGACGTATGAGGAGAGATTGAGTCGGTTAGGATTATTTTCGCTGGAGTTCAGAAGAGTGAGGGGGGATCTCATAGAAACCTATAAAATTCTAACAGGACTTGACAGGGTAGAGGCAGGAAGGATGTTCCCAATGGTGGGGGAGTCCAGAACCAGGGGTCATAGCCTAAGGATACGGCGTAAACCTTTCAGGACTGAGATGAGGAGAAATTTCTTCACCCAGAGAGTGGTGAGCCTGTGGAATTCGCTGCCACAGAAAGCAGTTGAGGCCAAAACATTGTATGTTTTCAAGAAGGGGTTAGAGGGATCAAAGGATATGGGGCAAAAGCGGGAACAGGCTACTGAGTTGGATGATCAGCCATGATCATAATGAATGGTGGAGCAGGTTCAAAGGGCCAAATGGCCTACTATTTTCTATGTTTTTATAGAGCGTGTTCCACCCGACCTGACCTGAGCCCAAATGCTGGACCCAGAAGTGCAACCCAACCCCACGTATGTTGTCTGGTCCCATTGGGTAGCAGGCCATTAGTACATACTGCTGCCACTGTGCATCAGTGGCAGAGATAGCAAATGTTGAAGGTGGTGGATGGGGTGCCAATCAAGCAGGCTGCTTTGTCCTGCTTGGTGTTGAGCTTCTTGAGTGTTGTTGGAGCTGCATTGATGCAGGCTAGTGGACAGTATTTCATTATACTCCTGACTTTATTTTATTTAGAGATACAGCACTGAAACAGGCCCTTCAGCCCACCAAGTCTCTGCTGACCATCAGCCACCCATTTTATACTGATCCTACATTAATCCCATTACCCTCTCATATCCCTACCTTCCCTCAATTCCCCTACCACCAACCTATACTAGGGGCAATTTATAATGGCCAATTTACCTATCAACCTGCAAGTCTTTGGCTGTGGGAGGAAACCAGAGCACTCAGCAAAAACCCACGCGGTCACAGGGAGAACTTGCAAACTCCACACAGGCAGTCCCCAGAATCGAACCCAGGTCACTGGAGCTGTGAGGCTGCGGTGCTAACCAGTGTGCCACTGTGCCACCCTTGTGCCTTGTAGATCATGGACAAGTCTTATGGAGTCAGGAGGTGAGTTACTCGCCACAGAATTCCCAGCCTCTGACCTGCTCATGTAGCCACAGTACTTATATGGCTGGTTCAGTTCAGTTTCTGGTCAATGGTAATCCCTGGGATGTTGATAGTGGGGGATTCAGCAATGGTAATACCATTGAATGTCAAGGGGAGATGGTTAGATTCTCTCTTGTTGGAGATTGTCATTGCCTGGCACTTGCGTGGCATGAATGTAACTTGCCACTTATCAGCCCAAGCCTGAATGTTGTCCAGGTCTTGCTGCATATGGATATAGACTGTTTAAGTATCTGAGGAGTTGCAAATGGTGCTGAACATTGTGCAATCATCGGCGAACATCCCCACTTCTGACCTTATGATGGATGGAAGGTCAGATAAAGCAGCTGAAGATGGTTGAGCCTAGGACCCTACCCTTGAGGAACTCCTGCAGTGATGTCCTGGGACTAAGATGAGTGATCTCCAAAAGCCACAACCATCTTTGCGCTAGGTATGACTCCAACCAGTGGAGAGTTTTCCCCCTGATTCCCATTGACTCCAGTTTTGTTAGTGGTTCCTTGATGCCACACTTGATGAAATTCTGCTTTGACGTCAAGGGCAGTCACTCACGTCGTCTCTGGAGTTCAGTTCTTTTATCCATGTTTGGACCAAGGATGTAATGAGGTCAGGAACTGAGTGGCCCCGGCAGAACCCAAACTGAGCATCAGTGAGCAGGTTATTGCTGAGTAAGTGCCGCCTGATAGCACTGTCGATGGCACCTTCCATCACTTTACTGATGATTAAGAGTAGACTGATGGGGCGGTAATTGGCCAAGTTGGACTTGTCCTGCTTTTTGTGTACAGGACATACCCCTGGGCAATTTGCCACATTGCTGGGTAGATGCCAGTGTTGTAGCTGTACTGGAACAGCTTGGCTAGAGGCATGGCCAGTTCTGGAGCACAGATCTTCAGTACTATTGCCGGAATGTTTTCAAGGCCCATATTTCTATTTCAATGAGCATATTTGCAGTAAGCAGTTAAAAATGAAAATGGTGAGGCATTTGAAGCATCCCAATTGTGCCATGATATCAAATGGCCAAAGGACAGCAAATATTCTGAATTAATTCTTTCCTTCAGTTGAATTAATAAGTGAATTTCAGATAAAGCCTTAACCGCTATGCTGAAGAATTAAAGGAAAACAAGACACCAAGCCTAGATGAAATTTGCATAAGGATTATTGAAGTGGCTAGACAAATTGATGATATCCTTGCCACTATTTACCTTTAGGGAATCTTTAGAAGTGGGAGCAATACCCAAGGTTTGGAAAGTAGCTAACACAATACCAGCCTCTAGAGAAAGCAGTGAGCCTCGCATCTGTTATGGGCATTAGAAGGCATCCTGGAAGAAGAGATAATGATATGGCAAGAGGGACTCTATGTAGATTTATGATTGGGAGTTCTTGTTGAATAAATGCACTTAAATTCTATGCCGAAATGAAGAATCTTGGTGATGATGGAAATTCTGTGGATGTGACATATTTAGATATCAACATGGCTTTTAATACTATGCCTCTGCTGTAGAACAAAGGCTTGGAATCTGGAACCCTTCATTCTTCAATGCCTAACGTCATGCATTATTAGATCTAATCTGTACTTGCATTTATTTCCCAGTGACCGGCACAGGAAGTAACTCTGAAATTACTACCTTTTGATGTTTTCCTCTTCAGCCTTCGCCCTAACTCTTCATACTTCCTCAGCATGAACTCCATGTCACTCTTTCCTACATCATTAATTCTTTGTCCATGTTTTTTGGTTGTTCTGCCTCCCTTTTCAAAATATTTTCCACTCACTCTGCTATGTGTAAAGACACATCATGCAAACCATAATCCTCATAGCTTACTGATTCTATCAAGGGATTAGTTACACCACACCAACCAGGAAGGTCAGACAGTCCATGAGCCGCCAGCTATCAGACGTCACCAATCCACCACTGGCACCCATCCACTGGCAATCACCCAGGCACCAGAAAGCATCCATCTACCAGAGGCCATCCTCAGTTAGCAGTCAGATACTAAACCCTCCCCACTCCATTCCATTCACAAACAGCAGATAGTCACCAGGGAATAAGGAATGGTGGGATCCTTGGAGCTGTGAGATTTGGAGAAAGTTGAGACCCGCAGGCCTGGGGTATAAATGGAAAGATCTTCAATTTGGAGCCTAGGAATTAGAAATGGTTGATGTTGGAAGTCTGGTGGGAGAGAAATCAAGGATTGGAAGCCCGGGGGAGAGTTTCCGTCCCTGACCTGTTGAAGAAATTTTAACAGTCTACAGGAAATAGTGATCACAATTCCGTAAGCTTTAAAATACTCATAGACAAAGACGAGAGTGGTCCAAAAGGGAGAGTGCTAAATTGGGGGAAGGCCAACTACACCAAAATTCGGCAGGAGCTGGGAAATGTAGATTGGGAGCAGCTGTTTGAAGGTAAATCCACATGTGATATGTGGGAGGCTTTTAAAGAGAGGTTGATTAGCGTGCAGGAGAGACATGTTCCTGTGAAAATGAGGGATAGAAATGGCAAGATTAGGGAACCATGGATGACAGGTGAAATTGTGAGACTAGCTAAGAGGAAAAAGGAAGCATACATAAGGTCTAGGCGGCTGATGAAAGACGAAGCTTTGAAAGAATATCGGGAATGTAGGACCAATCTGAAACGAGGAATTAAGAGGGCTAAAAGGGGTCATGAAATATCTTTAGCAAACAGGGTTAAGGAAAATCCCAAAGCCTTTTATTCATATATAAGGAGAAAGAGGGTAACTAGAGAAAGGATTGGCCCACTAAAGGACAAAGGAGGAATGTTATGCTTGGACTCAGAGAAAATGGGTGAGATTCTAAACGAGTACTTTGCATCGGTATTCACCGAGGAGAGGGACATGACGGATGTTGAGGTTAGGAACAGATGTTTGATTACTCTAGGTCAAGTCGGCATAAGGAGGGAGGAAGTGTTGGGTATTCTAAAGGGCATTAAGGTGGACAAGTCCCCAGGTCCGGATGGGATCTATCCCAGGTTACTGAGGGAAGCGAGAGAGGAAATAGCTGGGGCCTTAACAGATATCTTTGCAGCATCCTTAAACACGGGTGAGGTCCCGGAGGACTGGAGAATTGCTAATGTTGTCCCCTTGTTTAAGAAGGGTAGCAGGGATAATCCAGGTAATTATAGACCGGTGAGCCTGACGTCAGTGGTAGGGAAGCTGCTGGAGAAGATACTGAGGGATAGGATCTATTCCCATTTGGAAGAAAATGGGCTCATCAGTGATAGGCAACATGGTTTTGTGCAGGGAAGGTCATGTCTTACCAACTTAATAGAATTCTTTGAGGAAGTGACAAAGTTGATTGATGACGGAAGGGCTGTCGATGTCATATACATGGACTTCAGTAAGGCGTTTGATAAGGTTCCCCATGGCAGGCTGATGGAGAAAATGAAGGCGCTTGGGGTCCAAGGTGTACTAGCTAGATGGATAAAGAACTGGCTGGGCAACAGGAGACAGAGAGTAGCAGTAGAAGGGAGTTTCTCAAAATGGAGACGTGTGACCAGTGGTGTTCCACAGGGATCCGTGCTGGGACCACTGTTGTTTGTGATATACATTAATGATTTGGAGGAAAGTATAGGTGGACTGATTAGCAAATTTGCAGACGACACTAAGATTGGTGGAGTAGCAGATAGTGAAGGGGACTGTCAGAGAATACAGCAGAATATAGATAGATTGGAGAGTTGGGCAGAGAAATGGCAGATGGAGTTCAATCAGGGCAAATGCGAGGTGATGCATTTTGGAAGATCCAATTCAAGAGTGAACTATACAGTAAATGGAAAAGTCCTGGGGAAAATTGATGTCCAGAGAGATTTGGGTGTTCAGGTCCACTGTTCCCTGAAGGTGGCAACGCAGGTAAATAGAGTGGTCAAGAAGGCATACGGCATGCTTTCCTTCATCGGACGGGGCATTGAGTACAAGAGTTGGCAGGTCATGTTACAGTTGTATAGGACTTTGGTTCGGCCACATTTGGAATACTGCGTACAGTTCTGGTCGCCACATTATCAAAAGGATGTGGATGCTTTGGAGAGGGTGCAGAGGAGGTTCACCAGGATGTTGCCTGGTATGGAGGGCGCTAGCTATGAAGAGAGGTTGAGCAGATTAGGATTATTTTCATTAGAAAGACGGAGGTTGAGGGGGGACCTGATTGAGGTGTACAAAATCATGAGAGGTATAGACAGGGTGGATAGCAAGAGGCTTTTTCCCAGAGTGGGGGTTTCAATTACTAGAGGACACGAGTTCAAAGTGAAAGGGGAAAAGTTTAGGGGGTATATGCGTGGAAAGTTCTTTACGCAGAGGGTGGTGGGCACCTGGAACGCATTGCCAGCGGAGGTGGTAGATGCGGGCACGATGGAGTCTTTTAAGATGTATCTAGACAGATACATGAATGGGCAGGAAGAAAAGAGATACAGAACCTTAGAAAATAGGCGACATGTTTAGAGAGAGGATCTGGATCGGCGCAGGCTTGGAGGGCCGAAGGGCCTGTTCCTGTGCTGTAATTATCTTTGTTCTTTGTTCTTTGAAATTAGCTGCTGCAATTACTGCGAGCTGATGGTACAGAAAACAACCTGGTACCACAGCAGACTCTCTCAAAATGCAGATGCAATACCAGCTGAATGTAGGCCAGGAGCTCCAAGGTGTTTTGTTTGTCGCCCAGATTTCAAAATCAGTCATTGAGTGTTGGCTGTTTTTCGTTTAGCCCCTAAAAAGTGAAAATTCACTTGTTAATGGAAATTAATTAGGTATATGCTATACCTCCTTACCTGAAACATCTCTGACAGTTTTTTGCTGCTATTCCACTGCTCTCTTGCTTTTATCTCCTTTCTTTACGGTAATTGTCTTTGCATTTTCAATCAGCCTCTTCTTCCACTGTCACTTCTCCATTGTGCTTTTTTGCTCCCCTTTCAGCCTGACCACATATTCAATTGTATCCTACTGAGTCCAATACCAGCCATGTAACATCTATGTACATTTCACATGAGCCATATGCTCCATTAATCTTTCCCCTAGAGCATGGCTACCTGACCCGAACCCAACCCGACCCAACGACGTGTCGGGTTCGAGTCGGGTTGGGTTTCTCTTCTGGGTCCGGCATTCAGGCTCGGGTCGGGTTGGGCCAGGTCAGACACAGTGCTGCCTTTTGCTCAGGGAGGGAAAGGGAAGTAAGCTTCAAAATTTGAACAGCCAGGATGTCAAGCCGGGAAACATGCATCTGGACTCCGCACTAGTCTGCAGTGAGTGAGTGAACATCTCCATTCCATCCAAGGTAGAGCACAACCTCTTTGATATAATTAACTTAATTCTGGTAGTTGGGTCGGGTCGGGTCGGGCGCGGGAAAAAAAATCAAAGGACTCGGGCCCGGGTCGGGTTTGGGTTGGATGTGGTTCTGTTGGGCCCGGGTCAGGTTTCAATTGCATACTTCAGGCCTTTACTTTCCCCGAGCTCCTTGACTGCATGCATGCTGAACAGTGGAAGCTGCATGTTATTGACAGAACCAAGATAAAAGCTTTGGAGTCCTGTCATATCCAATTGTTAATAGTGGAAGACAATTAAACAACTAGGAGGCTCCATGTACATCCACATCCTCAACAAGAACAGAGCTGAGCCTGAGTGCAAAAGACAACTGTCCCGTTCATGCAAGGAGCAATTATGAACTATGAAATGAACTGAGGAATTGAACTCTAAAATGGATACTTTTTTGCTGCAAGACAAAATGGAGTAAGAGGTCAGCTGACCTCTCCTGTACTGCAAGTACATGTTGTAACTGCTGCAACTCTGAACCAGACATCATGTTGGGTCAAGTGTTAAAAAAGAATGTTAATGGCTACATTTTGCAACCAGTTGGACTAATGATAACTTTGAAGACTTTTGTCTCCAATCTCAAACTCAGGATAATAGGTGTGAAAAAACACCACTATATCAAGATAGCATAGAGATGAGCAGCATCCAAATCCATTGTCTAACAATAGCCACACCATCAACCATCTGACAAGGAGGTTTTAATAAGACACATTGCTAAGCCAGAAAGACAGAAGCTGGGAGGTTGAGAGAGATCTACTCCAGCAAAGAAGACCCTGCTTAAATGCCATTTTAAAACTATCTCAAGGCAAGAACAAAAGGTGACCTTTGAAACTCCCTACCTGAGAGAAACAAAATTTTTCGACATTGGACTGTGAATGAGATTTAATTAAAGAAGTCTGCAGCAAAGCCTCCATCCAACTGAAACTTTCCAAGTTTGACTTCAGTGAACCAGGAAAAGAACACCAGGCCTGCACCCTCTAAATTTTCCTCCCAGGAAAACAAACAAGGTTTCACAACAAACTCTTTTTAGAAACACCAGACCTAAATGCATGCTATCTTTTAATTGTTATCTTTTCTTGTGTGTGTGTGTGTGTGTGTGTGTGTGAGTGGGTGAGATTGCGAATATTTTCAAGTATTATTTAGTAAACCTTCATCTTTTTTAAACGTACTAGAAAACCTGTCATGTGTATGTTTATTGACCATTAAATGCTCAAGTGTTAACACACAATTCTAAAAAAAACACGTTATCTTCGATGCTTTGAGAAGTGAAAAGGGAAACCATCCCTATCATTTCCCATCTGTCCAAAACACAAGGCTGGAGTGATCGCAAGTGTCTTCAGCTAGAAGTGCTGAGTGGATGATCCACCTTGGCCTCCCCCTGTGCTCCACACTATCACAGATGCCAGTCTTCAGGCAAATCCTACTTCCACCCAAATCGAACCACTCCATGTGATATCAAGAAATGATTGAGCGGACTGGATACAGCTAAGTCCTGACAGCATCCCGTTTGTAGTGCTGAAGACTTGTGCTCCAAAACTACTCTGACCTCTAGCCAAGCTATGCTAGTACAGTTAGAAGACTGGCATCTAATGGACTAAGTGGAACATTTCCCAGGTCTGCCCTATAATCAATAAGCTTCCCTCCATCATATGGTCAGAAGTGGGGATGTTCACTGGCTACATAATATTCGGTTCCATTCATAATTCCTCAGAAAACAAAGCAGTTCTTGCCCAGACGCAGGAAGACTTGCATAACATTCATGCTTGGGCTGATAAGTGGCAAGTTTACAGTCGTGCCACATAAGTGCCAGGCAATGACTGGGGTAGGGGAGTGGGAAGGGGAATCATTATTAATCAAAAACATAACTGAACCTGCCATATAAATGCTGTGCTTTAAGAGCAGGTTTTATGCTAGGTATGCTCCAGTAATTGACTTATCTCGTGATTTGTCAACGCATTTCCATCATCTACAAGGCACAAGTCAGGAGTGTGATGGAAGAGTGTCCAACTGTCTGAATGAGTACAGTTGCAATAGCACTTAAAAAGCTTGTCACCATCCAGGACAAAGCAGCTCGCTTGATTGCACCCCACCTAGAATATTAAACATTCACTCTCTCCACCACCAGCACATCATAGCTTCAGTGTGTACCATCTACAAGATACACTGCAGCAACTCACTAAGGCTTCATCAACAGCACCTTCCAAACTCATGATCTCTACCACCTCAAAGGACAATGGCAGCAGATTCATGGAAACACCACCGCCTGCAAGTTGCCTTTCAAAACACATACCATCTTGACTTGGAAGTATATCACCATTCCTGCGGTAAAATCCTAGAACTCAATACCTAACAGCATCATGGGAGTAACTTCACCATGCAGACTGCAGTGGTTCAAGAAAGTGGCTCACCACCACCTTCTCGAAGGCTTGGAAGTATATTGCCAATCCTGGGGTGGCGCAGATGATCCTAACCCGATCCCTAATTGCACTGCTATCTCCTGCCGGCCAGACAATTAACTGCTGGCAGATAGAGGGTCTACCATTCTGTGGTCAGAGGTGGGCATTTAAGCAGTGGCCAAGACTAACGTCGACGGATATGCTGGCGCCATCTTTAAAGGGCTGCCAGCACCAGAATGCAGCCGAAACTCTCCTTGAGTGAAGCAAGCCTTCCCTGAAGATCCAGCGAGCAGTGCAGGCCTGCTGGAGGACCCACCTCCTGAGGAGACGATGCACATGGCAGGTGGATCCTCCCAGTTTCAAGGACCACTCTCCCAGATTCTTCCTCCAACCACCCAAGCCCACCCACTCTGCCCCCTTTCAATGCACCCAAGTGCCAGCAGCCAGATGGCACTATGGAGGCTAAACCCCAATGTCCTGGCACCTGAACTCCCCCTCCTGACTGCAAAATGCTATGGCCGCGCTGCCCCTGTCTTCCTGAAAAGGCATGCCAGCTCACTCAATGGCTGGCAAATGCAGCAATGACCTCAGCTGCTGCCTTGTTGCTGCCCTGATATACTGACCGGGGTTCTGGCAACCCATGGCCCCCATGCACATTTCAAAAAATTGGAATGAGTCATAAAATACCAGTGAATTGCCACTTTAATTGTTTTAAGTACCTTTTTTCAGAATCATGGCCTTTCCCTCTACATATGTCATCTGCCCCTCATACAATCTGGACCAGGTGTGAGTTCTGATGCTACTCCACATGATTGTATGGCCCCCCCCCCCCCCACCCCATCCACTGCCTCCAAGGCTGTCCACAAAGGGGCTGAAAAATCCCAGCCTTTATGCATGAATATATAAGGTTTTTTTTGTATACTAAACAGTAAGAGCACATAAAATTTATTCACTACCAGACTTAGAAAAGTTTTTTTTAATGTTATTTCTGCCACCAACATGTAACTGGCACAGAGATTAAAATATCCAGTGACTTTTGTTTTATGGGGAGGCAATGGATTTTACATGTTAAAGCTTTTCAATTCCTTGGAATTTCTCCTATTGCTACTCCAGAGACCCAATAGTGCCAAATCTTTGTAGCGGTTTCTAGGTTTCCATATACAGGGTGGAGTCTCCTTCTGCTCCTTATAAACTAAGTTACAGCCAGCAGGTGAAACTAAAGGCAGCAGCTTGGTACATCAGGAACTTCTGCTCCTTAAACTCGCTCATCCATTGTTTTGTAAAAGCAAATATTGGTATGGTGAGTGAGTTGAGGCATGGTGGCCTCTACATATGGCCCCTCCAGTGGTTAACCAATCAAGCAAGTGATCTTGACTGCTGAATGGAGGAATTTTTGAAAAATGTATGACCACATGAGCCCTTTTATCCAGTAAGCCAAGGGGATCATGCTGGAAAGGTGGCCCTAGGCAAGTCTTAGTTTAGTTTAGAGATACAGCACTGAAACAGGCCCTTCGGCCCACCGAGTCTGTGCCGACCATCAACCACCCATTTATACTAATCCTACACTAATTCCATTTTCCCTCTCACATCCCCACCTTCCCTCAATTCTCCTACCACCTATACTAGTGGCAATTTATAATGGGCAATTTACCTACCTACCTGCAAGTCTTTTGGCTTGTGGGAGGAAACCGGAGCACCCGGAGAAAACCCACGCAGACACAGGGAGAACTTGCAAACTCCACATAGGCAGTGGCCAGAATTGAACTCGGGTCGCTGGAGCTGTGAGGCTGCGGTGCTAACCACTGCGCCACTGTGCCGCCTATTCCATTATAATTATGTGCCCTCCCACTGACCCTGCAAGCTCCATTAGAGTAAGTGCTAGATGGCAGCAGTGGGCACAATCCTGATTTAATCCATGATCCATGGACATTCAGTCACTATTTCTAAATCTAATTAATTACAAAGGGTTAAATGTTTCTGTTGTACAGTTTTAGGAAGTAACATTTTAGCTGCAATATTTAATTTAACAATTATTCTGTGTGTAGTGGGGTTGGGGACGACCATGACTCATGGCCCTCCTGCCTTGGGCGCTATGGCGTTGGAAGGATGAATGAGAACGGGCAGAGACTGCTTGAGTTGTGTACCTATCATAACCTCTGCATCACCAACCCGTTCTTCTACACTAAACCCTGTCATCAGGTTTCCTGGAGGCACCCAAGATCGCGTCGTTGGCACCAGCTAGACCTCATTGTCACAAGGCGAGCCCCCTTAAACAGTGTTCAAATCACACGCAGCTTCCACAGTGCGGACTGCGACACCGACCACTCCCTGGTGTGCAGCAAGGTTAGACTCAGACCAAAGAAGTTGCATCATTCCAAGCAAAAGGGCCACCCGCGCATCAACACGAGCAGAATTTCTCACCCACAGCTGTTACAAAAATTTCTAAATTCACTTGTAACAGCCCTTCAAAACACTCCCACAGGGGATGCTGAGACCAAGTGGGCCCACATCAGAGACGCCATCTATGAGTCAGCTTTGACCACCTACGGCAAAAGTGCGAAGAGAAATGCAGACTGGTTTCAATCTCATAATGAAGAGCTGGAACCTGTCATAGCTGCTAAGCGCATTGCACTGTTGAACTACAAGAAAGCCCCCAGCGATTTAACATCCGCAGCACTTAAAGCAGCCAGAAGCACTGCACAAAGAACGGCCAGGCGCTGCGCAAACGACTACTGGCAACACCTATGCAGTCATATTCAGCTGGCCTCAGACACCGGAAACATCAGAGGAATGTATGATGGCATTAAGAGAGCTCTTGCGCCAACCATCAAGAAGATCGACCCCCTCAATCTAAATCAGGGGACATAATCACTGACCAACGCAAACAAATGGACCGCTGGGTTGAGCACGACCTAGAACTGTACTCCAGGGAGAATGTTGTCACTGAGACTGCCCTCAATGCAGCCCAGCCTCTACCAGTCATGGATGAGCTGGACATACAGCCAACCAAATCGGAACTCTGATGCCATTGATTCTCTAGCCAGCGGAAAAGCCCCTGGGAAGGACAGCATTACCCCTGAAATAATCAAGAGTGCCAAGCCTGCTATACTCTCAGCACTACATGAACTGCTATGCCTGTGCTGGGACGAGGGAGCAGTACCCCAGGACATGTGCGATGCCAATATCATCACCCTCTATAAAAACAAAGGTGACCGCGGTGACTGCAACAACTACCGTAGAATCTCCCTGCTCAGCATAGTGGGGAAAGTCTTTGCTCGAGTCGCTCGAAACAGGCTCCAGAAGCTGGCCGAGCGCGTCTACCCTGAGGCACAATGTGGCTTTCGTGCAGAGAGATCGACCGCTGACATGCTGTTCTCCCTTCATCAGATACAGGAGAAATGCCGTGAACAACAGATGCTCCTCTACATTGCTTTCATTGATCTCACCAAAGCCTTTGACCTTGTCAGCAGACGTGGTCTCTTCAGACGACTAGAAAAGATTGGATGCCCACCAAAGCTACTAAGTATCATCACCTCATTCCATGACAATATGAAAGGCACAATTCAACATGGTGGCTCCTCATCAGAGCCCTTTCCTATCCTGAGTGGCATGAAACAGGGCTGTGTTCTCGCACCCACACTTTTTGGGATTTTCTTCTCCCTGCTGCTTTCACATGCATTCAAGTCCTCTGAAGAAGGAATTTTCCTCCACACAAGATCAGGGGGCAGGTTGTTCAACCTTGCCCGTCTAAGAGCGAAGTGCAAAGTACGGAAAGTCCTCATCAGGGAACTCCTCTTTGCTGACGATGCTGCTTTAACATCTCACACTGAAGAGTGCCTGCAAAGTCTCATCGACAGGTTTGCGGCTGCCTGCAATGAATTTGGCCTAACCATCAGCCTCAAGAAAACGAAAATCATGGGGCAGGACGTCAGAAATGCTCCATCCATCAATATTGGCGACCACGCTCTGGAAGTGGTTCAAGAGTTCACCTACCTAGGCTCAACTATCACCAGTAACCTGTCTCTAGATGCAGAAATCAACAAGCGCATGGGAAAGGCTTCCACTGCTATGTCCAGACTGACCAAGAGAGTGTGGGAAAATGGCGCACTGACACGGAACACAAAAGTCCGAGTGTATCAGGCCTGTGTCCTCAGTACCTTGCTCTATGGCAGCGAGGCCTGGACAACGTATATCAGCCAAGAGCGACGTCTCAATTCATTCCATCTTCGCTGCCTCCGGAGAATACTTGGCATCAGGTGGCAGGACCATGTCTCCAACACAGAAGTCCTAGAGGCGGCCAACATCCCCAGCTTATACACACTACTGAGTCAGCGGCGCTTGAGATGGCTTGGCCATGTGAGCCGCATGGAAGATGGCAGGATCCCCAAAGACACATTGTACAGCGAGCTCGCCACTGGTATCAGACCCACCGGCCGTCCATGTCTCCGCTTTAAAGACGTCTGCAAACGCGACATGAAATCCTGTGACATTGATCAGTTGGGAGTCAGTTGCCAGCGTCCGCCAGAGCTGGCGGGCAGCCATAAAAGCGGGGCTAAAGTGTGGCGAGTTGAAGAGACTTAGTAGTTGGCAGGAAAAAAGTAAGAGGCGCAAGGGGAGAGCCAACTGTGTAACAGCCCCGACAAACAAATTTTTCTGCAGCACCTGTGGAAGAGCCTGTCACTCTAGAATTGGCCTTTATAGCCACTCCAGGCACTGCTTCACAAACCACTGACCACCTCCAGGCGCTTATCCATTGTCTCTCGAGATAAGGAGGCCAAAGAAGAAGAGAAGTGCAGAAAATATGAGAAGTAGTTCCTACTTGCATTGACACCAATCTATCTGAGGATGGTTTGTTCAGAGGACTCCCAACAGCACAACTGAGGGCGGGGTGGGGGTTGCAAATGCTGCAAAAAAATCTGATCATTTGGTATACTTAGAAAACCCTTGCCCAAATTATTATTGATTTGCAGCATGGAGAGAATGTCAGGTTAAATTGGAAGCATTTTCAAATTAATTTTCCAAACTGCACTCAAAAAACAGTCTAAGATTTTGTTGTTACATCTTTGCAGCTCCTAACTGCATAAAATGAGTGACTATAATCTCTGGCTCTTGTGTAGCTTCTGTAATAGCTATATAATGTGAACTTTCTAACCTAGCTGAGTGTGCAGTGTGGAGGCTCATGAAGGAAGCCTCGGAATATATTGTTAAATGTTAATTTTGGCATGGTACATGTGAAACTTCACTACTATATGTTTGCTGTGGGAATATTGAATAAAAACAGCTAACTCAGTGATCTTGAGAATGTGTTAATATGTGTATATATAGCCAAGTCAGTACAGTAATGTAAGGTTGCAATTGTGCATGGCACCTACATGTATTGTATTATAAAAAGCGTACAGCTCTTATTTAGAGTGCATTATTTCTAAGAAATTATGAAATCCTAACTAGTTTTCTGTTTATCATTCTACAACAATAACTACATCAGAGCTATGTCTTGTAATATCATAATTCATTTACTAACCTCATTATTTTACAATACAACTGTTATTTAACATAATTATTTTGGCTTAAAAACAAAAAATGCTGAAATATTCAGCAGGTCAGGCAACATCTGTGGAGAGAGAAGCAGAGTTAACATTTTAGGTCAATGAGCTTTCATCATTTCCTTTCTATTCCTTTTTCCTTTTTATTTCAGATTTCCAGCATCTCTCGTACTTTGCTTTTGTAATTACTTTGGCTGCGTGACAAACAATATATTTCGACCTTCTACCACTGCAATACTTGTAGCTGCAGGATGATCACAATCTATGCATTATTTAATGGCATGTATGCATTATTTCAATGTGTTTTCACCATTTCAATACACTAAGTGTGGATTTGATGGAGAAGTGGAAGATGCTTAATTAGCAAAACATAAGGACAGTGGCACAAGGGCAAGTTATTCTTGCTTCTGAAAGATGCGCTATGCAGCTTGTTTGCCTTGTGAGAAAATATCAGTTAATATAATAGCTATTGCAATGGCAATTTGTGTTTAACGCATTAAATTGATGTTTAACTTGTTTGTCAAGAAGCTCATTTGCTAACTTTACGTGCTATTCTGAAGAATCATTATTTGACTAACCCCTTATGGCTGTTGAGCCTCATTTTTTGACATGCAAGATAAAAAAAATCAGTCCATGTGAGAATAATTCTATGATTGGTCAGCATCAAAATAATAAGCTATTGGAAGCACACTAGGGCTTTTTGCTGCAGCTTCATACTTTCAGAAGGATTTAATGTATTCTTAATGTCACAGGTGGCTTCAGGCAATTCACAATCATGCTGTGTTCTTTAGTCAGACCTTTATGTCTGCTAAAATATTTATTGATTTCCTAATCTTTTAGTTTTCCTGATGCTTTGGACATTGAAATATTTTATGAATACAAATACATGTTATACTAAAGATTGTCAAAATGGACTTTGTTTTCTTGAGGTTTAGTGATGGCCAAGAGAAAAATTAATTTTCCCTGAACTTGCCTCAATTTTTCAGGCTCTAACTTTATCCCTCGATATTCCTCCAATTTTTGTGACTTAAAATAAAATCTGAAAAAAAACCTGAAAAATAATACTGTGGGTTTGATTTTAATACCCAGCAAGTTTCTGGTGAGAAGGGAGTGGAGCTCAGGCTGGAGTCAAAGGTAATTGGAGACCTGTTGAACTAATGGGACCCCGACTTTCATAATTTTGAGGCTCCTGCCTGCTTCCAGTGGGCATCTCAGACAATGAACTGCAGTGAGCAGTTAAAATGGAGGACAGTGGAAATCCAGTGGGAACAGGGCGATAAGGTTGAATACTCAATTTTGGTGGCATCACCACTACTTCATTCCCACTGGCCAGGGTGGATTAAAATTCAATCCTGGTCTTTTAAATTGGCAACAGAAACTGACTTTGAATCTTAGATAATGAGCATTAACATTTGATAATTCTAGAATCTTCATTAAGGTATGGTCTCATTGTTGAACTGGCCTGTTGTGGCATATCTAATAAGCTCTTGAAATGGCTTTGTGATTTCTCTAGAGGATACAGAGTCATCCGTGAAAAATAGACATCTCACATCTTTTTTTTGGAATAACTATGCAGGAGTGCCTAAAGCAAGGATGCTTGGTCACATGTAGTTTCTCATCTCAGCTGATCTTTTAGATGCAGGGATGAAAAAGTGCTTCTCACAAGGATCCTTTTATGCGTGTAAAGCCTTAGATCAGATGCAGTTGGCTAAACTTACATTGAAGCAGGCTTCCTGAATTTGCTATTACACATTTTCCTTCTGTAACTCCGACGCAGGATCGGCTGGATAGTTCAACAGCCGATCAAATAAACAGTGAATATGTCAAATGAGGGAATTTGGAAAGCCAGCCAAGGCAGTGTCCTTCATATTTGTGCATGGCTGATCATTTTAGGATTTTGACCAACCTTGCAGAAAAGCCTTATAGAACTACCATGCATTGGTAAAGGATTATTTGGTTATGTTAAAGTAAAAAGGCCCATAAGCTTTCTAGAATAAAATCAGGAAATCAGGAGTTTATTTGGTGCTTTGTTATTCTTTTAATTTACTTTTTGATATCTCCTTTTCTTTAACTGCAGTGGTTACCAAAACCCTCTATGGACAATGAAAATGGGCAATCAATTCTATCTTGCCATTGCTGCCCACATCCTGAGAACAAATATATTTTTCAAAAAATACCCTATTTCCATTTAAATTTATTTTATTTTATTTTTATAACATTGCTTATTCCCTTTGCTAATTTTCTGTCCTATTTCCTGAAGATATTGGCTTTCCTGAAATTCACTTTCTGTCACCTCCAGCAAGTTGGGCATTATTTATGTTTGAACCTTGACAGTGAATGACCGGCAAACTCTTTACTTGTGGGAGATATCAGAGCTGGAACTTATCTTGTAGTAACCCAACATGCACTTTACAATGGGGATCACTGGAAAGCTTGTTTGGGACTTGTTATTGGGTTATCGGACTTGTGTTGGCATCCTTCCATCGACAAAAAGTGATGGACACACAGCTAACATTCTATTTAGGTAGGGCATCTTCTCTTGGTGCACTTTTGCTGATGGCTGTGAAGGCCAATCCTTGAGAGGCAGGTTCTGCCACAAGTGCTCCACGTGAAGCTGCCAAGTGACGCAGTGAATTGTTGTTTTCGGCGCTGGTGCTTGTTGTCAAGCTGCTGTAGCCACTGGTCATTGTGGTAGTGCATGCCAGTCCACAGGATGTGTCGCCATTTCCTTCTTTTGCCAACTAGTGATTCCCGGGTGCAATAGTCGACATTTAGGGCCTTCCTGTCATGCTTGCAAGCATCCTTGAAGCAGAGCTTTGGATGCCTCACTGGTTGTCTAGCCCCAGCTACCTCACCATACAGAAGGTCTTTGGTATGCAACCATCTCCCATCCTGCGGACATGTCTGATCCACCGAAGCCACCTCTGTTTGATTAGTGCCAACAAACTTGGGAGCTGTGCCTTTGAAAGGACTGCTGCATTTGTGGTTTTTGTCCTGCCATGACAACATTATGCCCACAGTACACCGCAGACAGCGAAGATGGAAATTGTTATTATCATTATTATTATTCAGCTTCTTTTCCTGGTAGCTCTATGTTGCCCATGTTTCCCAGCTGCACAGCAAGGTGCTAAAAACACAGGCATTATAAACCATCAGCTTAGTCCTAAGGGTCAGCTTGGTGTTATGAACATAGAACATAGAACAGTACAGCACAGTAAGGCCCTTTGGCCCACGATGTTGTGCCGAACCTTTAACCTACTCTAAGATCAAACTAACTACCTACCCTTCGTTCTACTATCATCCATGTACCTATCCCAGAGTCGCTTAAATGCCCCAAATGTATCTGCTTCTACTACCACCGCTGGCAGCGCATTCCACGCACCCACCACTCTGTGTAAAGAACCTACCTCTGACATCTCCCCGAAACCTTCCTCCAATCACCTTAAAATTATGCCCCCTGGTGATAGCCCTTTCCACCCTGGGAAAAAGTCTCTGACTATCCACTCTATCTATGCCTCTCATCATCTAGTACCCCTCCAATGAGAAAAGCCCAAGCTCCCTCAATCTTTCTTCATAGGACATGCCCTCCAGTCCAGGCAGCATCCTGGCAAATCTCCTCTGCACCCTCTCTAAAGCTTCCACATCCTTCCTATAATGAGGCAACCAGAACTGAACACAATATTCCAAGTGTGGTCGAACCAGGGTGTTATAGAGCTGCAGCATAACCTCGCGGCTCTTAAACTCAATCCCCCTGTTAATGAAAGCCAACACACCTACGCCTTATTAACAACCCTATCAACTTGGGTGGCAACTTTGAGCGATCTATGGACATGGACCCCAAGATCCCTCTGTTCCTCCACACTACCAAGAATCCTGTCTTTAAGCCTGTATTCTGCATTCAAATTCAACCTTCCAAAATGAATCACTTCGCACTTTTCCAGGTTGAACTCCATCTGCCACTTCTCAGCCCAGCTTTGCATCCTGTCAATGTCCCGTTGCAACCTACAACAGCCTGCCACACTATCCACAACTCCAGCAACCTTCGTGTCATCGGCAAACCTGCTGACCCAGCCTTCCACTTCCTCATCCAAGTCATTTATAAAAATCACAAAGAGCAGAGGTCCCAGAAGAGATCCCTGCGGAACACCACTGGTCACCGAGCTCCATGCTGAATACTTTCCATCTACTACCACCCTCTGTCTTCTATGGGCCAGCCAATTTTGTATCCAGACAGCCAACTTTCCCTGAATCCCATGCCTCCTTACTTTCTGAATGAGCCTACCATGGGGAACCTTATCAAACGCCTTGCTAAAATCCATATACACCACATCCACTGCTCTTCCTTCATCAATGTGTTTTGTCACATCTTCAAAGAATTCAATAAGGCTTGTGAGGCATGACCTGCCACTCACTAAGCCATGCTGACTGTCTCTAATCAAACCATGCTTTTTCAAATAAGCATAAATCCTGTCTCTCAGAATCCTCTCCAATAATTTGCCCACTACCGACGTAAGACTGACTGGTCTGTAATTCCCAGGGTTATCCCTATTCCCTTTCTTGAACAAGGGAACATTTGCCACCCTCCAATCATCCGGTACTACTCCAGTGGACAGTGAAGACGCAAAGATCATCGCCAAAGGCGCAGCAATCTCTTCCCTCGCTTCCCGTAATATCCTTGGGTATATCCCGTCTGGCCCCGGGGACTTATCTGTCCTCATATCATTCAAAATTTCCAGCACATCCTCCCTCTTAACCTCAACCTGTTTGAGCATATCAGCCTGTTCCACGCTGTCCTCACAAACGACCAGATCCCTCTCACTATTGAATACTGAAGCAAACTCTTCATTTAGGACCTCCCCTACCTCCTCCGACTCCAGGCACAAGTTCCCTCCACTATCCATGATCGGCCCTACCCTCACTCTGGCCATCCTCTTGTTCCTCACATAAGTGTAGAACGCCTTGGGATTTTCCTTTATCCTACCCGCCAAGACTTTTTCATGTCCCCTTCTAGCTCTCCTAAGTCCATTCTTCAGTTCCTTCCTGGCTACCTTGTAACCCTCTAGAGCCCTGTCTGATCCTTGCTTCCTCAACCTTAAGTAAGCTTCCTTCTTCCTCTTAACTAGCTGTTCCACATCTCTTGTCATCCAAGGTTCCTTCACCTTACCATCCCTTCCCTGCCTCATCGGGACAAACCTATCCAGCAGTCGCAGCAAGTGCTCCCTAAACAACCTCCACATTTCTGTCGTGCATTTCCCTGAGAACATCTGTTCCCAATTTATGCTCCCCAGCTCCTGCCTAATAGCATTGTAATTCCCCCTCCACCAATTAAATATTTTCCCATCCCGTCTGCTCCTGTCCCTCTCCATGACTATAGTAAAGGTCAGGGAGTTGTGATCACTATCACCGAAATGCTCTCCCACCAAGAGATCTGCCATCTGGCCTGGTTCGTTGCCAAGCACCAAGTCCAACATAGTCTCCCCTCCAGTCGGCCTATCTACATATTGAGTCAGGAAACCTTCCTGGACACACCTCACAAAAACTGCTCCATCCAAACTATTTGCACTAAGGAGGTTCCAATCAATATTAGGGAAGTTGAAGTCACCCATGACAACAACCCTGTTACTTCTGCACCTTTCCAAAATCTGCCTCCCAATCTGTTCCTCCGTGTCTCTGTTGCTATTGGGGGGTCTATAGAAAACTCTCAACAAAGTGACTGCTCCTTTCCTGTTTCTGACTTCCACCCATATTGACTCAGTAGACAAACCCTCCTCGACGACCTCCCTTTCTGCAGCTGTGATACTATCCCTGATTAACAATGCCACTCCCCCACCTCTTTTACCTCCCTCCCTATTCCTTTTGAAACATCTAAACCCCGGAACATCCAACATCCATTCCTGCCCCTGTGATATCCACGTCTCCGTAATGGCCACAACATCGTAGCTCCAAGTACTGATCTACGCTCTAAGTTCATCACCCTTATTCCTGACACTTCTTGCGTTAAAATAGACACACTTCAAACCATCATACTGGCTGCAACTTTGCTCTGTCAACTGTCTAACCTTCCTCACAGACTCTCTGCACTCGGTATCTGCCTGTTCAACAGCTACCCCCATCCATTGATCCGTGGCTCCGGTTCCCATCCCCCTGCCAAACTAGTTTAAACCCTCCCATGCATATTTCGTGAGTTGGTCAAAGGTGGCAGCTGCTTTCCCTATGCGTGTATCGAGCTCTGCATCAAGGGACGGATTGCCCGTCACTGTAGACCCAAGGTACTAGAAGGTAACAGACTTCGGGGTGTTAAATCCAATCCAATTCCCACTCCTGTTGAGATAAGCAAACTCAGCACAAATCAGGAATGAAATCTGGGACCTCCCAAGTCTGTTTGCCATAGCTATTCATTTAATGATGTTGTTGAGCCATTGCAAGCTCAGTGTCATTTTACAATCTTGCTGTTCTGTTTCTCATTGTTCCTCTTTTATGTTTTTGTTCACACCTCCTTTCATTCATTTATTAACCAAGTAAGTTTAATTGTATTATTGGAACTCCTATTCTCTCCCAGTAAATTTGTTTGAGTAACACCTTTCGTAAATGTATTAAACTGCAGTGATTTTATATTATAATGTTAAACTAAGCCCTTAATTTCAAAACATCCTATTTTTTTCCCACATCTTGCTGTCATGGACTGGTGCTTTGCAACTCATCACAAAATGTTTAGACATTAAACTGATGTGGATGTTGTGCTTCTGCTTCATTTAACTAGGACCTAGAGGCACATGATCCATCTGGACTCAAACTGTAAGCAGTATATAACTACTGAAGTAACAGAAAATCTAAATGACTTTAATATCAAATGTGTTGAAGAAAGGAATTTGAGTTCCTGACTTTATTTAACATAGATCTTTGAAGATGTGTAAAGTGGTCTCAGGGCCACGTTTAACAAACAAGATTAGTTTAATTCTCTAATTCATTAAATTTGTGGCATTACTGCAATAAGTTTTCTGTAATAATTGAATGCACGAAAGAGATAGCGAAATAAACAAAAAGACTGAGGCACCAGATATAACTTAATGCTATATTTTCCATTCAGTATACTACAAACTGCATGGTTACATTTCGTCTTTGAACTTGTAAAATATCTAATGCAGTTGTTTCTTTGTTCTCATGTACTGCAGAAATAAATAATGGAAAATACTTTCAATAACAGACATTTTGCAAAAGTAACCAGCGTAGTAATTACAAACCATATTTTCTTTCTGAATACAACACACGATTAGTTAAGGGTGACCAAATTTAATGGCAGGGAGGGGATGAAAAGGCATCAATTTGTTTCTATTGCTCCTGTATATTGAGAAGTCAGAAAGATATATGGGCAATTCTTGTCTATTCAGGGCGGTATCGTGTGACTAAACACAATGTGTTATTCCTCCTTTCTACCTCATTAAATAAGTTAATCACATAAATCAGAAAAAAAACATTTAGAATGCATTTGAATTAGGCAGCATGTTAGGCCCATTTTTCAGCAGAATACACGCCATAGTTTAACACAATTAACTAATTCAGTTAGATTTGCTGTTTATATACAGGGCTGAATTCTTGGGACCCCCTGACGTCTGGAACAAATGTGGGGTTGTGGGGGGCGGGGGGGTGGTCCAAAAATATTAGCACTGAGTGGCATGTCAATATCAAGGTGCCTATTCTGGCGCTGGCAATAATCGCCATAGTAGGGAGAGCGTGAGACAGGAATCCTGCTCTCCTCACAATTAAGGCCAATTAAGACTGTTGAAAAGCTTGTTAAGAGCTTGTCAGAGGTTCAAGTTCAAATATTTAAAGGGCCAGACAGGTGTTAACCACACCTTCAGAAACAGCTAATCAGAAGGCAGGCAGGTAAAGAGTGGGGAGCCAGCCATGGAGGCACTAGGCATCACCCCGGCCCCATAAGAGGGTCAGCAGGGCAAATGGGGACTGGGCACTTGATAAGGGGGAGCACTTGGTCTTGCACACTTGGCAGTCATTACTTGGGCTTTGATTGGTGTTGGCATCTCCCTGGCATCATGGAGGCAGAAGAGCAGGGGCAAGGCTGCCAAGGACAATTGGGCAGCTACCTGCCCAGAGCGAAGACTCCAACTGGTAATGGGGCCATGACTGTCAGATTTTGGGGCCAGCAGCAATGAGGGGTGACACCCTTCACAGGAAAGGCGGAGCCCCAGGCATAAGGGGGGCATGACAGAGGAAAGAATGGCAGGAAGGCAATGGAGGCTAAACCCTCAACACAGGATTAACCATTGAAGACACAGCTACCTGGAGATGACTGAGACCCAGTGATGCAGGAGGCTGCGAATCTCCAGGCAGATGGTCACAGAGATCTGTGCCCTCATCGCCAAGACCTCGCACCTCACAGCACTGGTCACTATTCCCTGCCAGTAGTTGCCAATGTCACTGTGGCCTTGAACTTCTTCACTTCTGGCTCCTTTCAAGGATCTGCTGCAGACCTTAGTGGCATCTCAAAAACTGTTGCATAGCACTGCATCTCGCAGGTAACTGATGCCCTCTTTGTCAGAGCTGGACAGCACATGCATTTAACCAAAGACAAGGCCTTGCAGAGACAGAGGGTTTTCATCTCCATTGCTGTATTCTCCCAGGCGCAGGGCATCATCAATTGTACCCATGTGACAATCAAAGCACCCAACGACCAGTGAGATCCATCAACAGGAAAGGCTTCCACTCCCTCAACATCCAACTGGTCTGAAAGCACAACAAGGAGATAAGACCGATCATATGGAGCCCTCCAGCATCCTCCTGCAAAGGTCTTGGTCATTGAGGTGGTCTGCTGTGCTCTCCATAACATGGCCCTCCAGATCACATAAGGACCTTGAGGACAGTGAGGGCCTGGAAGGAGACAGCTTATCGGGGAGTAGCAGGAGGTGGGAGAGGAGGAGGAATTGGAGGCGGAGGGAGATGACGCTGAGCAGAGTGTTGCACGACAAGGTGGCCTCCTCCTGCCACCCTCCTGGTAAAGGACCTCCATCCCCTCCCTCACAGACACCAGCATCAGATCCAGGTGAGGGACTGTGCTGCCCTGGGTACCAGGCCTCCGACTCCCCTGTGATATCTTGCTTCCATCTGCTGAAGTGGACGGCTTTGGCACAAACCGTAGATCTCACCCTCAGGATAACCAGTAGCCTCAGTGATGGCTGTCTTGGGGTGTCTAAATGAGTCCCTCACTTCATTTGACCTATCCGCTGGCTCTAAGTGGACAGGCATATCAATTTAGGGCTCACCCCTGTGAAAATTTGAACTTTCATTAATTTCCCGCTGGAGGTGGGTTTCTGACCCAAAAACAGACCCAGCTCCTGTTTCTTGCCTCCCTGGTGAAAATTCAGCCCACAATGTTTCTTCCCAATTAAAATACAGATATTGAGTGATAAGATTCTTCTCTCCCCTCAGAGCCATGTCTGCACTATCCCACTTAGTATGGAGGGGTTCTGTAGCATTCCATAGTTATTGTCAGAACTGCAACTGGGTTAATGCCTCGACGGCACACTTGAATGCTATATAATGGACCACCTGCCTATCTTCACCTCATATTTTCTAAAACTTGTCCTCAGAATTCTAGCTTATGTCTCCTTGTCTGGAGTCCAATATGCAACATCATGTTATCTCCTTGCTGGTTATTTTTAATGGTTAACAAATAAAGTAACAGAGCATTTAAATCTTGTCTGCATACTCCATTTAATTGCATTGAAACATTTAATAATTTAACAGGAACTGATTTTTTTGGATAAGGATATCATTAAAAACTTATGAGACTTGCATTCATAATCCTTTTTTCTAAAGATTTTCATTACGTAATATCAATTCATAAATAGATGAAAATTAAGAAATAGTTACAAGGCTATAAGAACAATTACGAATCTGTGTTTTTATAAGGGTGTACTAGCTTAGGATCATTATAGAATCATTGGGCAGAATTTTAACTGGCAAGGGGAGGCAGGCATGGTTGCAGATGCAGGGTGAAAAGTGTCATGGTGTCGGGAAACTGACATCATCCAGTCCACTTCCGGGTTTGGCCCGTGTGAGTTCAGAGGCAAGCAGGGAAAACAAGTGCAGCTGTCTGGAAACTAGTTAACGTATTCAAATAGATTATGAAGTCTCACTTTAATCCTACATTCCAGCTTTAACAGCCAGCTTATGGGTACCCCGAGCTCTCTGCATCTCTCCAGGGTCCAGAAGGTGAGTGCACAGTGGTGGGTGATTGTTTAATGAAAGTGACATACTGGGAAGGCTTTAAAGTCTAAAATTGCTAAGCTTGTGGTCAGCAACTGTGAAAGTGAGATACAAACATACGAACATACATACAATCATACGAATTAGGAGCAGAAGTAGGCCACTCAGCCCCTCTAGCCTGCTCCGCCATTCAATATCATGGCTGATCTGTCTCGAATTCCACACGCCCATCCACCTCTGATAACCTTTGATCCCCTTGCCTAACAAGAATCTATCTACCTCCATCTTAAAACTATTCAATGACCCCGCCTCCACCACCTTCTGAGACAGAGAGTTCCAAAGTCAGACAACCCTCTGAGAGAAAATATTTCTCCTCACCTCTGTCCTAAAAGGATGACCCCTAATTTTAAAACAGTGTCCCCTAGTTCTGGACTCACCCACAAGAGGAAACATCCTTTCCACAGCCAACTTGTCAAGACCATTCAGGATCTTATAAACTTCAATCAAGTCTCCCCTTACTCTTCTAAACTCCAGTGAAAACAAGCCCAGTCTGTCCAAAAATTCATCATAAGACAACCCTCTCATTGTAGATTACTTCTGTCAGCCTGAAATCACTACTTTGAATGTCAGTTGCAACTTTTTGAAGTTTACTTCAAGTGCATCTCAACTTCCTTGCTGTTAGATTATGCTGCAGCATGGGAGCAGCTGATGCAGCAGTAACCTGGACCTCTGAGGAGGAGCAATAGGATCAGCCACACCAGCAGCAGCACCAGGAGCAGCAGCAACAACAAGGAAAACAGCAGGACCAGGAGCAGCTGCCTTGTCTGAAGCCACATGCCTTGCCACAGAATAGAGGTGATGGACAGAGCTCCAGCTCAGAAAAGGCAATACCCCAGCACAGGGAATATAGGCTGAGGGTGAGCTTCCTGAACATGTCAGATCAACAGTGCCTCAGAAGACTCAGGCTTCTGTGGCATGCCACGGCAGACATCTGCAGTCACCTGGAACCAGACCTCCTCCCAAGAGCACCAGGTGGACACACATTACCAGTAGCCATCAAGGTCACCACAGCCCTGAATTTCCTTCCAGGGAACTACTGGAGATGTTTCCAGGATATCACAGTCTGCTGCCCAGAAGTGCATCACCCATGTCACTGATGCCTTGTTTAACAAGGCCATCAATTATATAAACTTTGACATGGATGAGTCCAGTCATACTCAGGCTCCACTGCATTGGCTGGATTCCCACAGGTACAGGGAGTGATTGATTTCACACATATGGCAGTCAAGCTGCTCTCAGATTAGACTGCACTCTTCATGAATTGCAAGGGATTCCACTCCCTCAATGTCCAGCTAGTCTGTGATCACGGGACGGTCATACGCGTCTGCACTAGATATCTCGAGAGTTGACATGACTCATTCTTTTTGCGGCAATCACATTTGCTGCAGGTTTTCTCTCCACCACACAGCCTGAGCAGCTGGCATCTGGGAGACAAGGACTACCCTCTGAAGACCTGGCTGCTGACTCCTGTGAGGAATGAGACCACTAAGCCAGAGGGGATATACAACTGGAGCCACATCACCACCAGAGCAATAATAGAACAAGTGATTGGATTGCTCAAGATGCGGTTCAGGTGCCTGGACAGATCTGAAGGTGCCCTCCAATATGCCCCATCTAGGATCTCCAGGATTGTTGTGGTCTGCTGTATGCTTCACAACATGGCACTACAGAGAGGAGTGCAGCTGCAGCAAGAAGAAGGCAGAGAGCATCCGGCAATGGAGGCAAAGGAGGAGACTGAAGTCCCCATGGTGCCTGCAGCAGCACACATGACTGCCAGGAAAGTCTGTGATGGCCTCATGGGCACACTTCACTTAAAATGTGCACATGCAGCCATTTGAGTATTCCACCAGAAACCTTGTGCAGCCCCCAAAACTCATCTCATTCCAACAGTCAGCCATCCAACCATCATACTCTCATACCCTTTCCTCCTCACCAAGGCTGATCATAGCATTCTCCTGAAGGCTACTGTCCAGAGTGAATGGGTGATGCAACAAAGTAGGGAACATAAAAATGAGGAAATCAAATGAAGTCTTTCATCCATTGAAATAAACATTATTATAACTCTGTTAAGATTGGTATAAGTGCCCAGTGCAACTATGACATCTTTCTCATGTGCTTACTCATACGCTATGTGATGCTACCCCTGTAGCTTCAGCTGAGCTGGAGGCAGGCTGCTCATTCCCCTGCTCTAACAGTTGAGATTTTTGTGACAGACGTCCTCTGGGTTTTGGAGCCTGTGAGGTCCCCGCTACAGACCTCCAATTGCATCTGTGCAGGGTCAGTCTCGGTCATCAGGGCAGGAGGAAGCATTTATTGCTCTGTCTGAAGGGGGGAGGACAAGGACTGAGAAATAGGGGTGCCTTGAGAAGAGTCCTCACTGCCATGTTTCCTTTCTCCATCCTCCTTCTTATGGCCCACCTGCACTTCCCTCCTAACCAAGAGTGGGAGAGCTCTTGGCTGAACATCAGTGAGGCACTGAGCCAGAAAGGTGAGGCTATGATCGATCCACTGTAAAGTGGAAGTCAGAGTGTGCAGGCCAGCTCACACTCGGTGGTCTGATTCTCCATGCAGGAGGCCACTCTTTCCATGGAGGTGGACATCAGCACAAATGCCTGAGACATCAAGGCACTCATGCTAGAGATAGATTCTTCCAATTTCTCTCCAAGGGTGCACCCTGCTTCTGAAAATGCTGACAGCAGCACACATATTTCCTGTTGCTGCTCCACAGGTTCCCATTTTGTGCATGACTCCCAACTGTCAGTATCGAGGTCTGGCTGAACAGTACTTGAAGTGTCCTGCGCTCTCCAATGGGGACTCTCCACTGCTGCCCCTGTCTTCAGCACCTGCTCAGATGTGATGTGTTCCTCACCATGTGCCAACCTAGCTATCTCTACTCCAGTACCCACCAACGTGTGTATATCGGCGTGGGTGGAGAGTGTGCATGAGTCATAGGACGGTGCATCCCTGGAATGCTCATCCTCCTCTGAGAACTCCCTGGCCGCCTCATCTTCTCCATCAGCTGTGAAAGACCTCTAGGAGTTGAAAAACTTGAGAAAGTGCTGACATTGAGAAAGAGTATAAACTCAGCATAGTGCAGATGATGACCGTTCAGTTAATGGTGACATCAATTAAGTACCAAGTGGCAGTGCATCAGTTAATTCTGTCACCAAGTCTCTAGGCCACTCCCATCTCTCCATCGCGGGCACTCAGTCAGTGTGCCACCCTGCCAATCTCCAGGTGTCCTCCTCCAATGTGGTCAGGGTAGCTGCAGGGCCACCCTAAATACTCTGCCTTTCCTTGGAGTTGTGTGCTTTCTTCTTCTGCAATGAGAGAGAGAGGTGAGTTATGAGAACTGAGGATGGAATGAGAACATTGGAGAAGGGTGACCGTGAGGGATGCATGTGTGAGGGCAATTGGATGAGGGTGAGCTTAAGTGATGTCTGTTGAGATGGAGATTTGAGAAGATGACTGGAAACAAAGGAATGTGTGTAACAGCAAGGTGTGCCAGTCAGAGGGGTTTTGTGCCTAAGGATTCTAAGGAGGTCAAATAGTGATGAATGCCAATTGAAAGTGCTGTGACACTCACCTTGCTGAATCTAATGATTCCAGCGGTATATCCATGTCCTCAGCACCACAGTCCTGCTGCTCACAGCCTCTGCCATGCCTGCTTCATTAGGCTGGCTGGCCTTTTCCTCCCATCCTCAAGGAAGAGGACTTCTCTCCTCGCCCTTACTGCCTCGAACATTATTTCCAGAGAAGATCCAGAGGACCAGGGGTGGGGCAGCCTTCCCATGTCTTCCTTCCATTCTCCTCCATTCTGAATGCTACACCAGCAAGATTACCTGCAGCCATTCAGACTCTGCTAGGGTCCCGTTAAGTAGAGAGCCTTCATTGACAGATTGGGCACGTCATCCTGCCCGCCCTCTTTAATTGGTCAGGAAACCCAGAAGCAGGATGCTAATGCTATGGATAAATTCAACAGCAATGGCAAAGCCTGTTCCGTCAACATTTGGATTCCCGACTCACTACAGCCATTTCAGATGGAACGATCATTTGAAAATTCTGTCTATTGTTATAATTGATGCATATACTTCAAATATCCTTTTCTAATAACAATGTGGGATATTAGCAATTAGTTTGGCCTAAAATATAATTTAGTGAATGTAATAACATCAGTCCTCAGTACCTTGCTCTATGGCAGCGAGGCCTGGACAACATATGTCAGCCAAGAGCGACGTCTCAATTCATTCCATCTTCGCTGCCTCCGGAGAATACTTGGCATCAGGTGGCAGGACCGTATCTCCAACACAGAAGTCCCCGAGGCGGCCAACATCCCCAGCTTATACACACTACTGAGTCAGCGGCGCTTGAAATGGCTTGGCCATGTGAGCCGCATGGGAGATGGCAGGATTCCCAAAGACAGATTGTACAGCGAGCTCGCCACTGGTATCAGCCCCATCGGCCGTCCATGTCTCCGCTTTAAAGACGTCTGCAAACGCGACATGAAATCCTGTGACATTGATCACAAGTCGTGGGAGTCAGTTGCCAGCGTTCGCCAGAGCTGGCGGACAGCCATAAAGGCGGGGCTAAAGTGTGGCGAGTCGAAGAGACTTAGCAGTTGGCAGGAAAAAAGACAGAGGCGCAAGGGAAGAGCCAACTGCGTAACAGCCCCGACAATCAAATTTTTCTGCAGCACCTGTGGAAAAGCCTGTCACTCTAGAATTGGCCTTTATAGCCACTCCAGGCGCTGCTTCACAAACCACTGACCACCTCCAGGCGCGTATCCATTATCTCTCGAGATAAGGAGGCCCAAAAGAAAGAAAGAAACAACCCGAGGATTCACAACTTCCTGCCTTTCAAACATCCAATCCTAGGTTCTCCTTCTTTGGCGAAACGCCACTTTCAATAGGTTTTTTGTTGGATCCGAATGGAGAGGAAAATTGGCTTCTGGTCAAATTTAAGAGGAATGGTGGCATTTCCAGGTGAACATCATAATAACAGGCCAAAATTTCTGAAAGACTTTGGAGAAATTCAAGAAAATATCCTTACCGATTGATAGCCTGCCAAGGCTGGAAATTCTGGAGATTAAAAAACAAACAAAAATGAAGCACTAGAAAACCCTAGTTGCAGGCATGAGGCTATAAGTGAGTGACAATATGGCCTGCACACAACTCCCAGTTTTTTTGGCTGTGAAAGGAGATTCAGCCAAGTTTCAAGCCATCGTTAATGATTACAGTCACTGCATGTGCTATCCATATGCTGCATAGTAACTGATGTCCGTGCAACAGATGGTACAACTCTGAATCTGTGTTTCTTCCGTCCCAAACCCTGGCAAGAGAGTTCCTCATGGTCATTGCCAGGTAGGTGTGCCAAAGACTACAGAAATGCTTGGTAGTATCTTAGTGGGTGTAGGCAATCAGGCAAAACTGCTTCCTGATCATTCTGGCATGCCTTCTTCCATGCAGTGCCACTGAAACTTTGACATATGGAGATTCGGGTCATTTCTGGGTAGCAACCAACATTATGGTTATTCAGGCATTTACATAACTTAGTGATGTCACTGGATCTGCTGTTCTAATCTCCTTTGGAAACAGCAGTAATTTGGATTGATGGCAATGTTCGTCTAATTATGCTTCTCTGAAATGACTTGGGACATTTTTCTGCAATAATTATTTTTATATGACTGCTAGTTGTTTTTCTCATTTGGTGCTAAACTGATCAAGGCAGTGCAGATTACAATTTTTTGTAGAAAAGGGACGCTGTTTGAAGTTAAGTGAAGTACACGAGTTTTGTTTGTAACTATCACTCACTATGTTCATTTGCTGTCTGTAAAAGCAGCTTAAAATTTCATATCTGGCCTTGTCGCACTGAAGTGTTTTCAATCTGCTTACTGAAAAGAGTTGGCGAAGTGCATGTGAAAGGCACTATTTTAGATAACAAGTGTTATCCACCATCCCCACAATCAATCGGAGCAGTTTTCCCTGCTCCCACTTCCCTCCCGACCTGAAGATTTCACTTCTTCCCCCTCCCCACCAGTGTTACGCCTCAGAACTCCAAATGGAGTTCCGAAGGTGGGGGAGTTCCAGCTGGCGACTGGAATATCGGTGTGGGAGGGCCGCTGGGACAAGGTTGGTTCATTTGAATGTTTTAACGTAATTTTAACATTGAATTGAAGACCCTCCCGTTGAACTGCGGGTGGGCCGCACCAAGGCCTCGCCGCCACCAGTAAAATTTTCTAGGCGCCCCCCCACCACGACCCCAATGCCAGAGGCCTCCTAAAACTCAGCCCTCTGATTTCCTGTGGCTAAAGATATCCCTTCTTGCATTGACAAGTTCATCTGATAACCTTGATAACTTCCCTGAACTTCTCAAATTTTGTCAAACTGAATCAACACTAGCTTCCCCTATGCTGAAGTCACCACCTGGCTGATTTCAGTTTTGACCACCTAATGGCTCTGCTCCTCTTTTACTGGTTAGTCACTGATTCCTTTACTATCCTGAATGACTTTCATCAATACATCAATTGGTCAACCCATACCTGTGTAAACTATTAGAGGCAGCAGCTGGCTGAGCCAATGTCCATGTCACTGCATCCGTGGAGTAATGGTGGCATGGCAATGATGTTATTGTATACATTGGCTCCCTTGAGGGCCAATAGTGCAAAGGGATATGACATTGATGTTACATGCTGGCACACATCATTCGCACAGAGAAAAGGACACACATTTTGGTGAAGAACATTTAGTGAAAGACATATTTACATTGCTGTGATACCCGTGCATTCCCATTGTGCCCCTTCTTGGTGCAACCTCTGTGCTAGCAGCCTGACTGGAGGAAGGCTGCTGATCTGATTGCTTTTTGGCTGTGGATGACTTTGGCGCTCATACTCTGTGCACATGAGGCCTAGCGGGCCCTGGTTGGCTGGAGAAGTGCTCGTGCATCCCCTTCCAGCATTGGACCCTTTGATGGCTGATGGCCCCACAGCTACTCACCTCCTCTGCCATCTCCAGCCAGACTGCCTTGTTCAGGCGGGAGGGCCTCTTCTTACCGTCACTGTGAAAAGGACCTCCCTCCTTGCCGGCACAACCTGGAGAAGAGTGAGCAGGGAGGCATCGCTGAACTGTGGGGCCACCCTAGAGCACCCCTCTGCCATCCTCGGCTTTTGGTGTGATCCTTTAAATGCAAAGGTAACTCCACCGTGTAACAGCTCTAACTTCTGGCTGCAAAGTTTGTCTTGCACATATTTGAAAACCAAAGCAGGACTAGTAAGGAAATCTTTGCTATTGTCATGGTTTTTCAACTATTATACATCGACACATGTTCATGAACATTTATTGGTGTAATATTTCTAGCTGGCAATGCAGCTACAATATGAACATATTTTCCTGTTTTTTTTAACAAAGATCATATAATTGCAGTTACATGTATTTGCACATAAGTTAGCAGAGAAATGAATACAGATTCCAAATGCATATTAGTCTGCGGCTTTTCACTGTCAGATGATTAGATACACATAGTAGGTAATTATTCTTCAATTATGGTTTTATTTCAGTTGTGTATTTGCCTTTTATGGTATATTTAAGTCTCACGTCCTGGAATGTGCAAAATTAAGATTATTCACCCAGGTGCGGCACACCTACAAGAAGGAATGTTACACTTGAGTGGAAGAAGAGGATCGCAACATCACAGGACACTAGGTCACAGCAGGGTAAGTATGTGGCAGCGAAGCAGAAAGTGCTGGAGAAACTCAGCAGGTCAGGCAGCATCTGTGGAGAGAGAAGCAGAGTTAACTTTCAGGTCTGTGAACTTGGTCAAGTTAACTCTGCTTCTCTGTCCACAGATGCTGCCTGACCTGCTGAGTTTCTCACAACACTTTCTGCTTTGCTGCCAGATTGACAGCAGCCCCACTTTTCAGCAGTCAGGTAAGTATTTCTTTGACAATTGTCAGGAAGCAGGTGCTGGGGCACTTTAAATAGAGCCCCAGCACCTGTTGCACAACTGCCAAAATGTCTCTCACTGCGCCGACTGTCCTGCCTCTCCCCACGTAATATAGGAGGAGGGAAGTTTGGTGCAGTGATGCTAATGAACCCCCCCACATAATATCATGGTGACTCTGCAGCAGCCACTAAATGTAACCACTAAATGGGGGCACCCCACTGAGTTTAAAGGGCGCCGCTGAGGAGCGCGGCGCCCAAATAAAATTCAGCCCAAGGTGTCTGCTGTTATGTTGTCTCTTAATTTTTTTTTAAATTCTGAAAATCACATATGCTATCTCTAACAGACTTAAGCTTCTGAAACCAATATTATCTCTGTTCATAGCTTTTGTAAATCCACTGTTAGAACTGCTAAATACAATTTTATTAAAATGTGTTGACTTGTCTTCCTGCCCTTCAATCAGTTGCTTCTTTACTTACCTTGCAGAGACTGTCTGTCATAACTCTGAATCCTCCTTTCCACTTCCTTCCATCCTGAAGGCACAGCTGCCAACTATCCCAAACAGCTAGGTGACTTTTTTCCTTCAACTCTAATTTTGTTTTTTTTAAGAACTTCACTTAATTTGTCAATTCTGACAGACATCAGGCTAAGATCGAGCTCAGGAAGCTTTATTCTAACCAGGTCTGTTCGATCTTCTGCTCTCTGTTAAAAAGACGCCTGGTACTGATGGCATCATTACAATAAACCTGGCTACAACCTCAGCATGGTTGGCGTCTAAACATTCCAGGTGATTGGATCTTTAGCAAGGACAAGGAAATTGGGAAAGAAGAGGACACAAACACTGGGAAATTACATTTCAGTGAGAGTGATTGGACAGCGGAAACAGTATGGGTCAAGTTAGGGAACAGCGAGGAATTCAAGACTTGGTAGGAGTTGTCTAAAGACATCCTGATAGTAATGATATAGTGGGGGGAGGGGTGTATAACTATCAAGCTCAGGGAGGTATATAGGAAAAACAAAGTGGTTATAATGAGAGGTTTTAGTTTTCACATA
This sequence comes from Heterodontus francisci, assembly GCF_036365525.1. NCBI lineage: Eukaryota > Metazoa > Chordata > Chondrichthyes > Heterodontiformes > Heterodontidae > Heterodontus > Heterodontus francisci. Next base: position 46,373,051 of record NC_090377.1, read on the forward strand.
GCTAGGAGAAGCAGAACAGCTCAAATAGTAAAACCAATGAATTTCGAGAATGTTTTTAGAATAGCTTTCTCGAACAATCTGTTTTAGAACCAACAAAAGAACAGGCCATACTGGATTTATGTGATGAGTAATTAGTTAACAATCTGAAGGTAAGGGAGCATTTGCGAATAGTGACCAATGGACAAATAGTGACTTGCAAATATGATTGAATTTGAAATTAGGTTTAACAGACAGTGTCACAATTAAATTTAAAATAAAAAAAATCAAATGGGTGTAAAATAAATTAACCATAGTAAACTTGGCTGAACTGTTAGTGGATAAACCTACTGACAAATAGTGAGAATTACTTGGTATAATGCAAAACCTGTACATACTCCAAAAAGGGAAGGGATACAACAACAATAGCTTATATTTCTATGGCCCCTTTAACGTAATAAAACTTTCCAAGATGCATTATAAAACAAAGCATGTCACCGAGCCACATAAGGAGATATTAAGTCGCATGACCAAAAGCTGGGTCAAAGAGGTAGGTTTTAAGGAATATCTTAAAAGAGGAAAGCGAGGTGGAGAGATATAGGGAGGGCATTCAGAGCTTGGGGCCGAGACAACTGAAGGCTTGGCCAGCAATGGTGGAACAATTAAAATCAGGGATGTTTAAGAGTTAGAGGGACGTAGATGTCTTGATGGGCTGTGGGAGGAGATTACAGAAATAGGCAGAGGGGAGGTCAGGGAGGGAATTGTAAACAAGGATTAGACCTTTAAAATTAAGATGTTGCTTGACTGGGAGCCAATATAGGTCAGCGAGCACAGGAGTGTTAGAGGAACAGGACTTGGCGTGAGTTAAGACACCGGCAGCAGAGTTTTGGATGACCTCAAGTTTATGGAGATTAGAATGGGGGAGACCATCCAGGAGTGCATTGGAACAGTCAAGTCTAGAAGTAACAAAGGCATGAGTGAGTGTTTCAGCAGCAGATGAGATGAGACAGGGAGAAGTCAGGAAATGTTATGGAAGTGGAAATAAGTGTTCATAGCGATAGCACGAATATGAGGTCGGAAGCTCATCTCGGGGTCAAATGTGATACGAGGGTTGCGAACAAACTGGTTTAATCTCGGACTGTTGCCAGGGAGAGGGATGGAGTCAGTAGCTAGGGAACGGAGTTTGGAATGGGGTCTGAAAACAATGGCTTCAGTGTTTCCAATATTTAATTGGAGGAAATTGCTGCTCATCCAGTGCTGTATGTCAGATAAGCAGTCTGATAGTTTAGCAACAGTGGAGGAGTCGAGAGAAGTAGAAGTGAGGTGGAGCTGAGTGTCATCAGCATTTATGTGAAAACTAATGCTGTACTTTTGGATCATGTTGCCAATGGATGTAGATGAGAAATAGAAGGGGGCTAAGGATAGATCCTTGGGGGACACCAGAAGTAACGATGCAGGATCAGGAGGAGAAGCCATTGCAAGTGATTCTTTGGCTATGATTAGATAGATAAGAATGGAACAAGGTGAGAGCAGTCCCGCCCACTTGGAAAATAAGAGGTGCAAAAAGGTAATAACCTTGCAAAAGATATCAAAGCCGATAGCAAAAATATTATAAATTTATTAACAAAAAGAGTGGTAAAGGAGAATATGGGCTGATTTAAAATGGATGCAAATTAGACTATAATGGATAATAAGAAAATGACAGTCTTGTTAAATAAGTACTTTTTTATCTGTTTTCACAGTGGAAGAAGGAGACAAAATACCAGTGGTACACATAAACCTAAAAATAAGTCCAGGGGGAAATTAGTAAATTTAATGCAAGCAAGAAAAAAGGTATTTGAGAAAATAATAGGACTTGAAACAGACTAATCTTCAGGACCAGATGGTTTCTACCAAAATATTAAAAGAAATAAGTAAAGAAATTTCATATGCATTCAACATAATTAGCTCTCTCAATTCAGCAATTTTATTTTTGGATTGGAAAATTGCAATTGTCATCCCATTATTTAAGAAGGGTAGGAGGAGAAACCAGGTAATTATAGATCTTTCTGTTTGGTATCAATTACTTGAATGTAGCATCAGAGACAAAGGCCCTGAAATTAGCTTAAAGATGTGGAGAAATGGTGGTGGCTTGCTGTTTTGTAGTCAGGAGGAACCATGTGATCTTTTACATCCACTTGTGTGGGCCAATAGGGCCTTGGTTTAACATGTTATTGGAAAGCTGATACCTCTAAAGGTTTAACATTTCCTCAGTAATGCAATGATGTCAGCCTAGATTACATGCTCAAGTCCCTGGAGTGGGACTTGAACCCACAACATTCTGACTCAAAGGCAGGAGTGCTATCACTGAGCCATAGCAAATGCACCTTAACTTTGAGTAACGGGCCCAGTATAAAATTTAAATACACCTAAAGATGAATACTGTGATATATGGTATGCTGTAAAAAAAGTTGCCGAAAAATTGTTCTTTGTTATATTACCATGGAAATGCTTCATCCAGTTATATCACGTGTTTGTTATTTTAATGAAGGTATTAGCATATTTATTTTAATAAGGTTATTGCCTCTGTTAAATTCGTGGACAAAGGAATGTTATACAAACGTGATGCATTTGTATGCTGATAACACAACCAGTAATTTCTAATTCAAATTTATGATGCATAATCTTGTCACAACGTGTCAATCTTATGACTATGAATAATCAAACAATATAAATATTTTCCTTTCTTGTGGCAGTGGAGACTTATATTGATCTGAGGTAAACTCAGAAAATCTGTAAATACTGAACTGTTTCTGGTAATTAACATAGGGTTCACCCTCTTTATTGTAGTAATCAGGATGAGCTGCCTATATTTCTTTAAAATACTTATTGACTATTCCTTTTGGTAGGACTAATGACCCTCTAAATCTGTGTGGCATTTTATAAAAGAAATAAAGATTAACCAATTACAGATGAATAAATATATTATATTTTAAATTGCTATAAAATGAATAAAAGTGACTTTCATGCATTATTTTATAGTAACCAGACCATAATGACGTGATAAAACCTTCTTAAACACAGTGGCGCGATTTCATAAATTAGCAAAAAGAAAATCAAATGATGCAGACACATGGCCACACTTATCAACAGAGTAAACGTAATCAAATATCATTGCTCAACTTACCTTTTTTAACTTGCCTCAGTGGTATGGGAAGGTTGTGCACTTACATATTTTCATAATCTCAAACCTCCACCATGTAACAAGCATAATTCTAATTGACCATTAATAACACATGAGCCCCACCAGTCTTTACCTTAACTACTTAATTATGATTATTTATGTGTGCTTGTCAGGCTTTTAACATGTTCCCCTTGTGGAATGGGGAACAATTTTCTCAATCTGGTTATCTATTAATGTTGTGCTCCTTGGACTGACAAACACAGGACTGCTGCATGCGTTTCATGCATCTCCCTACTACTGAAATCATATAAATTGATATGAGTGGAATCAAAGGTATGTTTTAACATGAATGGTATCAAATTAGCAGACTATGCTTTATTACTCCATCCTGTTCCAGGATTTATTTCTTGCAGTTCTTTATTAACGTATTTCTAAGGCCCTATAATTACATCATTTGATGCTAGCGTAAAAAAATATTTTGTATGCCTGCTTGAAATTCCTTCTTTATTATCCTATTAGAAATATTAGCCATGAGTATAAGTTGATGCCTTGTCTAAAATAGCATAGAAAGGAATAATCAAGTTCACTAAGAATTCATATAAGGACTAAGTTATTGTAGGAAGGGGAAAAGGAGCAACAAGAGCAGCAGCAGGGCAGGAAACTTCAAGGAGTTGCAGTTGGGGGTCTCAGGAGATCATACTTGAGGAGGTAACTTCACAGGTATCTTTATACAACCCTTGGTGTTTATAGGTCCAGAGTCACTTAGCTACAATTTTCCAAGGATGAGTACTTCAGGAGGCATCACTCCTCCAAAGAGGTTGTCACTTGCAGGAAGCTTGTTGTGACAGCAAAATCCACCACCCATTCCTGCTGACTGCAGGTGTCTATACAGAATGTAATGCCATTGATGTCCCTAGAAAAGAGGGCATCAGTGGCCTGCTTGATACAGGCATGGGCAGAAGGCTAACTTATATGATGGATGTCACCTACTTCAACCTAGAACGAGCACAAGACAATAAAAATGTTGGGCTATAGTCACTTTGACTGCCATAGGCAATGCATGGCCAGCTGGAAGAGTGGGTTTCAAGTCTTATTGTAAGATTGTGTAGGTTTGGTGATCTCTGCAATGGAGCCCATCTTGCATTTTTGGTTTGTGCTGCATATTACATGACTTTGCTACATTACAGGGACTGCACATGGAGCCTGCACAGCAAGATAGACTGCAGAGTGCTAATTCCCTGCAACAAAATACCACATAAGCTGGAAGCAGACTCCTGCACACATTTGGCCACGGAATGATAGTGCCTGGGCAGGTTTTCCAACTTTATACATTTTCATATGTGCAGAAAGCAGCTTTCTATTAAAGGCTGGGCCCTGGAAGTTGGCATCTCTACTCTCCTCAGCAGAGCTAGGAACTGGGCTTGATTTCCATTGTGCCGTCTCCTGGGCTGTCCTTTTCACTTATCCCCTTCCTGATCACGCTGCTGAGCGTGGCCTTCCGCCCCGCCTCATCAAATATTAATTTCTCCGCCTATCCCACTGATATCTATGCATTCCTGCTCCATCTGGATAAAAGGAGGAGTGCTGTTGACCCTCCCCCACTTCTGGTCCTGTCTGCATTATTGTGAACTAACTTCTCCTACAGTAAGACAGGAAGAAAATTGGTGAATGGTTGGCTGATGGAAAGGATCTTGCAGTTATGTGGGTCATCTTCATAAATTATGCATGCTGAAGGGGAGAATCAGCAAGTTGTGGGCTGGTTCGGGGGGTGGCCATGTGTAAGAATGTGGCTCCACTGTGAAGTGCAAAAGCTTCCAGCAGAGAAATGAAATACTTAGCGGTTGCTAGCAGGTAAAATCAGAATGCTGTTGGGTCCTGTTGTGAGGGAAACAGCAATAGGTTGAGTGTGTGATTGGAATGAGGAGAGTTGCTACAGTGTCCCCTTGTAATTGTTGGAGAAGCATGTGCAAGGAGGTAGTGTGCAGTGTTGGGGGATGGAGGCGATGTGCTGTGGGCAGGTGTAATGCAAGGAAATAGAAACGGGACCTTGTGTTCGCCCTTGCTGTGTGAATGGTCATTGAAGTGTTTTAGGTGCTCAACAGGGAGTAATGGTGCAGGCAGCAGCATTATCTGTCTTCTGCCTCGAGGTTTACTGCTGTATCTTTGAGAACCTTTGTGCAATCTAAGGGGATGCTGGCATGGCCTTACCGGCAACACTCGCACCTCCACAGCTGTAATAGAGAAGTAAAGTGCATAATATTCCTGGTAGCAGCAGTGAAGTGAACTGAGTAGAATTGCAACTCGCTTTAACAGGCATGTTCACTCATTAAATAGGTGGTGGGCAAGCCGAATCCTACTCTCCAATTGGATGAGCTACATAATGGATGAGAAAAGGCACTTTGGCTCATCGAACCTGAGTAAGCATCTAAGTCATCTAACTACTAAATGACTCAAAGGCTTTTGCCTCTGCTACCCTACTCAGAAGTTCATAAATTTGCCTTTTAAGTAGCTTCAAATTTTGTCACCTTTTCCTACTTTCATGGCACACCTGAAGTAGAGCTCCAGATTTTGAACTTTCTGATGTAGTTGAATATCTTTTTTCACTTCCCCCTCAGCCATCTCCTTTCAAACTGAATAGTTTGAGTTTCTACAGTCTTTACAAATAATTCAATCTCTTGACATTAGGGATCAACCTTATGATTTCTCTTTCTGCCACTTCAAATGCCTCTTTTGTGTCTCAGTGAGTAAAATCAGTATACTGTCTGGTCAGAGCATTTTAGATTTAGCATTCAATCCTCTGGATTTATACTGGTTTAGCAATGTAATCCAGCATTCTGATTTCTTTGGTTGCTGCTCCACACTGAGTGCTGGATTTTGTTCTCCCCCAGCCGTCAGGGTCCGTAGCATGAGGGGTGGGGGGTGCCTGAAGATAAAGCCTGGCTCGGATATAAAATTGAAACCTGACCTGGGCCCGACGCGATCACAGCCAACCCGAACCTGACTCAAGCCTGAGCCCTTTAATTTTTCTGCGCCCGACCCTACCCGACACGAATCTCCTTCATCTGTTCCAGCAGCAGGCTATTCCTGCAGCTGGAGTTGTGGGGAATCATGGGTATGCCTGATCCCATGACTTCCCAAAAGCAATGTCCAGCCTGACCCGACCCAAGCCCGAATGCTGGACTCGGAATTTCGACCCGACCTGACCCGACCCCAACACGTAGTTGAGTCTAGTCAGGTTCGGGTTGGGTAGCCAGGCTTTACCTGAAGATGACTCCGGATAAGGCCCACCATGGACCTCAACGCCGGGAGGGCCCAGCCAGATCCTCCTGGCAGCGGCGAGGCTCCATGGCGGCCCCCCGCCGCTGGACAATGTGGCCACAATTTAAATATTCAAATGAATAAAATTAATAAATATAAATAGACTTACATGTGATCTTGAGGGTCCGTCGCGATCTTCGGCCGGCGGCCAGCATTCCTGTGCCATCAGATCCCCGTCCGAAGAAACCTGGCGCCACATTGTTGTGGAGGGGGGAGGAAGTAAGTTTGTCAGTGAGGGGGGGGGGGGGTGGGGGTGCAGGTTGGAATGAGGTCAAATTTATGTAATTGTTGCAGGAGATGGTGGCAAGGGTTGAACCGTAAGCTTTGTGCAATTTGTGGGGGGAAGGTCAGATGTAACCCCTTAGCTAGGATTATATCATTCCTAGACTACACATGTCACTCATTTTGTCTTTCAATGTGCAGTCCCGTAGACTTGTACATTTGAATTTCAGTAGAAGCTTCGCCTTTCACTGGAATTCCCTTCCAGAGGGTTGTCACCTAGAGCTCTGTGCCTTGTATGCAGAAGTTCCAATGCAGAATTATTCATCATCTGCTGAAGTAGAGTTGATGGAGTATGGAATAAGCCTCAGGAAATCTTCAGCTTGTTCTTTAACATGCTAAGATAGTTTCTACAATTTTTGCTAGGCTCCTCACCAAATGAGTGCAACATCTATTCTGATTATAGATGTAAATTGTTGTTATACCTCTTGCTAAAGAAAGGAAATGTTCATTAGAGCTTTAAGCTTTTGCAGAAGAATACCTCTATGTACTGCATCATGGGTATTCCAAACATTAATAGAAAGATGCAGTTGAAATCTATCATTCAGATTTAACATTTTATGGAAAAGCCTTACTCTGAGTGTTAGGAGTTACTGAGAAGAATAGATAAAGGCTTTAAATGAAATCTCTCCAAGAAGGGAGATTTGATGGCCTACTCACAAGCTCCCATCAATATGTCCTCAAACTAGTCCTTAGGACATATGTAAGAACAATTCAGAAATGATGCTTCCACCTTGTTATGCATGCAAACTCATTTAACACTTCTGGACAGCAATGTGTCAACGTGAGGTCAGCGGCTGAATTTTCAGGTCCCACCAGGGGCGGGTACAGAGGAGGGCAGGGAACGAAAATACTGGCACTGGCCAACGTGCCGGTTTCCCGATGCTGTTCCTGGTGCCATATGGGTTTCAGCAAGGCAGGGGGAGGGCGGCCTCGAGATCCCACCTGATCCATTAACAATGGAAATTAAAATAAAGAGCTCATTAAGAGCTCATTAATTGCCATGTACAGATTTTGACAGGGGCGCATGGGCTGCACACGCTGTCTGGGGCAGACCAAGTGCATTGAGGCGGATGCATTGCAGGGAGCCAGTCATGGCTTAGGTGGGCCCCATGAAAGAGTGAACACACAGAGGGGGGCTCACCCATGGGCATACAGGTGCCTTCAGGTCAGAGCAGGTTGAGGGGAGGGTGGTCAGTAAGTGCTCTGGCAGTGCAGGGCATCGTCACGTGGCTGGCATTGTGTGGCCATAAGAGGAGGGGGCAACGCTGTTAAACACGATTGGCGAGGCTGAGGCGGGGACATGCACCTGTGCACAAGGAAAGCAGCAGCTGGCAATGAGGGCACAACTCTCTCAGATTTTGGGCCCAGTGACGATGAGGAGCAACATCTTCCTCAGGAAGGGCAGAGCCCCTGGCACCAGGAGCGCAGAGGAGAAGGTCAAGGGGCAGGATGGATACAGAGACCATACCTGCAGTTTAGGATCTACCACCGAGGATAGAGATACCTCGAGATGACCAAGAACCAATGCCACAGGAGACCTCATACCTCGCAGCACTGCTAGCCATGCCCTGCAAGTAGCCATCAAAGTCACTGTGGCCATCAATGTCTTCGCTTCTAGCTCCTTGCAAGGATTAGCTGCAGACCTTGGTTGCATCTGACAAATCACTGCACATCACTGCATCTCGCAGGTCACCAATGTCCTATTTGCGAGAGATGGATAGTACATTCAATACCAGACAGATGCTACCTTGCTGGCACAGAGGGCAGTGGGTTTTGCTGCCATTGTTGGATTCTGCCAGGTACAGGACATCATCGATTATGCTCATGTGGCCATCAAAGCACTGACTGACTTCCCAGTCAGATTCATCAACAGGAAGGGCTTCCACTCCCTCAACATTCAACTAGTCTGCGACCACAACACGAGGTTCCTCCATGTGTGCGCTCACTTTCCTGGCAAATGCCATGACTCCTTCATCATCCATCTGTCCAGGTTGCTGCAGACCTTCACTGCACCCCTCAAACTCTGGAAGGATTTTAGGGGACAAGGGATATTGCTTGAAGAGATGGCTATTCACCCCTCTACGAGAACCCAAGACAGAGGCGCAACAACCAAAGCCATTTGCTCACTAGGAAAACACCGAGTAGGCCTTCTAAAAATGTGCTTCTGGTGCCTGGATCGGTTGGGTGGTGCCCTGCGGTACATTCCTTTTTTTATTCTTTCATGGGATGTGGGTGTCGCTGGAAGGCCAGCATTTTTTGCCCTTCCTTAATTACCCTTGAACTGAGTAGTTTGCAAGGCCATTTCAGAGGGCAGTTAAGCGTCAACCACATTGCTGTGGGTCTGGAGTCACATGCAGGCCAGACCAGGTAAGGACGGCAGATTTTCTTCCCTAAAAGACATTCGTGAATCAGATGGGTTTTTATACGATCATAGGAACATAGGAGCTGGAATAGGCCATTCAGCTTTTCGAGCCTGCTCCACCATATCCCCATATCGCTTGATGTCATTAGCAACTAGAAATCTATCGATCTCTATCTTGAAGTTTTTGAAGTGTTGAGCTTCCACCACCCTCTGGGACAGAGAATTTCAAAGATTCACCACCCTCTGAGTAAAGAAGTTCTTTCTCATCTCAGCCCTAAATGCCAATTGATGATGGCACCATCACTGAGACAATCTTTCAATTACAGATTTGTATTCATTGAATTTAAATTCCACCAGCTTTACTGCCCTTCAAGGGTCCTGCACATGGTGGTGGTCTGCTGCGCTCCACATGATATGGCCACACAGAGAGGTGTGCACCTTGAAGGGGCTGAAGTGCTGGAGGAAGAGGAGCAGGACGTGGAAGAGGAGGAGGAAGATGCTGAGCATAGAGGTGACACGGCTGCACAGGGGGTGGTGGTCAGGCCCAGCGCGGGGGTTTGAGGGTCTCATCAGGATGCCATCAATATCAGGAATCATCTGATCCAGGCACATTTCAGCTGAGCCCTCTGACCAAGGAGGATGGAATGTTACGAAACTCCTTTTGAGCTGCCTGTAAGAACACTTCCACTGAAGACGCATCCTGGAGCAGCTTAAAGCTTACCGCCAACAAAGGATGCACATCAGCTCAGTGGTTTCACTGTCACCATTCACGGACCCTTGATCCCTTTCACCACTTTGTCTCTCTTCTCCTGTACCACCGTTAGTAAAAGCAGGCTTACATATCTGGCTTCATAGTGTGCTCCAAAATTAACAAAGTTCACACCTACAAGTGAAAGAAACCCCAGTGACCCATTCAGTGCTCTGCCCAATGCAATGGTCTCTCGACCACATGTATGCAGAGCTCCCCTCGTGTCCTCAGAGGAGGTGGAGGCAGCCTGCTCAATTGTCTCGGCCTGCGCTGAGATGCACATGGCGGTCGTCTTCGTGGTGGAGGTGCTAGTGGGGGCATATCTAGAGGCTGTTGCACTGGCATTATTGCAGGGGCAGCCTCCATCACGGGGTCCTGCTGCATATGTGGTCCCTCAGTCAGAGAGGCCAAGGAGGCTGATGATGATGATGGTGCGCCATAAGGGGTGGAACCTTCATTCTCCTCAGTGACAGTCTCAGCCATTGTCTGGCGCTCAAGGTAGCTGGAGGGGGCCACCAGCTGGGGTGTAACTAGCATCCCTCCAGACATTCCTGCACTAACAGTGCCACTGACTAATCAAGGGTACATAGTGCGGCATGCATCCTGTGAAAGTCAGTGCACAGTTCCTATATGCACTCCAAGTGTTGCTGCATATGGTTTTTCGTGAGGTTGGTCACTCTCTATATGGAGGACCTCATGAGTTCAAAGCCCTGAGTCATTTTAGCACATATAAGTTGGATGGACTTCTTGTTTCTCAGCCAATGACCCTGCACTGCCTCAGGGAACTCTGATCTGTGGGGGCACAGCTTCTGCTGCAGATCTAGATAGACTCTTCTTTCCTATAACACCTGAGGCCCTGCATCTGCACCCAGCTGACCAGAGTTGCGTCTGTCCTCCATCCTCTGAGGAGGACTGCCCACAGCTGCCTCTACCACTGGCACCTCCTCTTGCACATTAGTGCCATGCTCATCAACCAGTGCCACCCTATCTAACTGCGTGCAAGGACCCACCGAGCTAACTATTTAGTGGAGAGTGAGCTTGTAAGGTGTGATGGTGCCTCTTGTGAAGTCTTCTCTGGCTGTGCTTGGCCCAGTGATGCTGAGGGAGCTGTTCTAATTGCCTCGATGTTTGCACCTATGGAATACACAAGAGGACATCATGAGAACTAGCCTTGGAAATCAGAAACCTCGGCAGTGCTGATGCTTCCCAATGCATCACAGCCTTCAATACACTGTTAGACAGATTGAAGTGCAATGCACCCTCTTAATGAACACATTGCACTCTCTACTCACCATCCCCTCCACAGATGCCCATTTCACCTTCCCCGACTTGCTCTTCGTCAACAATCCTGACAATGTCCATGGCTCCCTCCTCCAAGGTGGTGATAACATGCAGTTATAGAATCTCTCCTCCAGTTTGGGCCCTTTTGCGGGCATTATGAGTCCCTTTCTCCTGCAAGGACAAAAGAGAGCAAGATAAAGCACTGCTGGCCTCTATGGCCAATGCCAGCTGCTCCTATTCATTACAAACCGTATGTATCTGTGCTGGCAGTAGAGCATGGCTACCCAACCTGAACCCGACCAGGCCTGACAACATGTGTCAGGTTTGGGTCGGGTCACTCTTCTGGGTCCGGCATTCAGGCTTGGGTCAGGTCGGGCCGGGTAGAACACAGTGACAGCCAGGATGTCAAGGTAGGAAACGTGTATCTGGACTCCGCACTAGTCTGCAGTGAGCAATTCCATCCAAGGTAGAACACACCTCTTTAATATAATCAACTTCATTGCAGTGGTCGAGTCGGGTCAGGCGCGGAAAAAAATCAAAGGACTCGGGATGGGTCGGGCTCAGGTCAGATGTGGTTCTGTCGGGCTCGGGTCGGGTTTTAATTGCAGACCCGAGCAGGCCTTTAGCTGGCAGGTCCTCAGCAGCACTATGTCTCAGCCATTCTGAGGGATTAGTAGGTGTTCTGGGGACTCACTCCTGCCATGTTCAGGAGCAGCATGTGCCCTCAAGTTCCTAAACTGGTGTGTTTGCTCGAGGGTGAATACCCAGAGGCCTGTCCTGAGGTTTTGGCATTGCACTCACCTTGCCAGAGCAAATAAGGTCATTGAACCTTTCCTTCACTGAACCCAGTTTCTGCACACCACACTTTATCTGCTAACTGTGTTAGCTACCTCCATCCTGGCCTACTTAGTCTGGAAGGTTGGCCTCCTCCTGCCATCCTCCTGAAAGATTACCTCCCTCCTCTCCCTCACGGCCTCAAAGAGGACCTCCAGGTCCACATGCACGAATTGAGGGGTTGCCCGGCCAGGGTTCCATCCTCGGATGCTCCGAAGCCATTGTCAAACAGAAGGTAAAGCAGTGCAATGGCAGCTACAGCAATGGCTGCCATGGTCTGCTTAATTCAAGCCTGTACTTGTACAGGCCCACCTACATTCCCACCCCTGGCCACTAATTGCCAACAAACCTATCTCCAAGCCAACTAAGGGGGGCACCGCCATCCAAATCGGGTCTGGTGACTTTTTGCCCCCGCGGCAAGTTCAGGACACGAAAACAGTCTCAATTTCCGTTGCCCACCCCCAGAAGGAAAGTCCTGCCCCAGAACTGTTTCAGGTGTTCATGTTCTGAAGTAAGAATCCACATCCATAATATGTTGATATTCTAAAACATCACAGGACATTGAATTTAGATTCTTTTTGTACTAGGTGAAAATCCAATTGCCGGGAAATATTTTAATTTTTTGCCGAGAATTAAGCACTCTTGGGCTAGGTTATGTGAAAAATAAATCTAGCTTTTGTTGTGTTTCTGATTTCTCAACACAAAGGTACCAAACAATCTGAGTCTGAATGGTAAATTGAATGAAGGGTTCTTTATTGTAAAATGACAGACTTTCAGGAGCGCTCTAAGATACACATTATGGAACCAAATAACTACCTTCTTGTAATATACATGCTCCGTGTCCCTTTTGCGAAGCATCTACCTCAAGTGTAGTTTCTTTTTTTAGGTTGTAATATTGCAAACATGCTTTTGTAGAAAGTGACTGTTACAACAAATCGAATGAGTACTGATGATCTTCATGCCACAAGAAGAACATATCTTTCTTAAGTAGCTCCTGTTGTGATAACGCTTTCTCAGAAAAAATTGAGATATACTGTGCCTCTGTAAATCTTCCTTGTCTTGTGGAGTTAGTATTGAATGTATGTCCTCGACCTTACTGGGATCAGGTCTTTTTCCTGTATTAGAGTAGATTGGGCCGAAAAAGTTGCTATGCCTGACAGTATAGCACATTTTTTGCTGCTAAACACGAGGCCTTCTTTTCTGGCTGTTTCCAGTAAGATATGAAGATTCTTATCATGTTCTTCTTTAGTACTTCCCATGACTGCGATGTCATCTGCTATGCACATCCAGGAACATTTCCAGTGATGCACTCCATATGTTATTAGATCAGGTCCTAACTAACTAAATGGTGTTCTGAAAGTTGTATGTTCCTGTGAATCTTCAGAAAGATGGACTGACCAGTATCCATGTTTTGTGTCCAACTTTGAGAAAAACCTGGCTCTCACAAATCTTGGATTTAAATCTTCCAAAGTAAGAATTTTGTGAGGACATCTTTTGACTGCTCGCTTTAACCTTCTCAGATCTAGACATACTCTGATGGTACTGTCTTTCCTGATCATGGTGGTTATAGAGCTGCATCAATCAGAGTGTTGCTAAAAATGGCGAATAATCTCTTGCTATTACATCGTATCAAGCTCAGTTTTTAGCTTGTCCTTGCTGTGGACACTGCACTTCCGTGGTGGATCTATGGGGGAAACTGTGCCGTCTTTCTAATGAAGAGCAGCATCTCCTCTAAAACTGCCCACGGTATCAAATCTGTCTGGATATTTCTATTGTAAATTCTGAATGGATTCAATGGGGTCACATTTACCTTGGTCTTGTAGCACTGGCACATTTCTGATCTTGTGAATTATCACGATCCGGAGTTTACAGCATGCAGGTAGTCCTGCTACCGCTGGACCATTGGTGTCAACTACAAAGAAGACCTGTGGTGACCATGCAGAATATCCATATCTGCACTTCATATTTGTGAACCATTATATGCAGTGAGTCTAGTTCTTGTTGGCTGTAGAAATGATTCCCATTTCACCAAATACATATCCTTTAGTGTCTGCTGTGGTAAAATGTTGGTGCATGCCCCAGTATCAAACGTTAGCTGTAGATTGTGCTTGCCACTTTTATTAGGGCATATGATTTCATTTGTAGTGAATTTCTTTGGGCTGTTTTCTGTATGCCATCTGCTCTAGTTGATGGATCCTGAAATTAACCTTGACCTTCAGTTGGTCTTCTAATCTCAGAATCACAGCATCGTTACAGTGCAGAAGGAGGTGATTCAGCCCATCATGTCCGCACTGGCTCTCTGAAACAGCAACTCCCTCAGTTCCATTCCTCTGCCTTCTCCCCATAATCATGCACATTCTTCCTTTTTTATATAGCTGTCTAATTCCCTTTTGAATGCTTCATTTAAACCTGCTTCCACTATGTTCTCAGGCAACGCATTCCAGACCTTACCCACTTGCTGTGTGAAAAAGTTTTCCCTCATGTCACTTTTGCTTCTCTTACCAAATACTTTAAATCTATGCCCTCTCGTTCTCGATCCTTTCACGATTGGGAACAGTTTCTCTCTATCTGCTCAGTCCAAACCCCTCATGATTTTGAATACCTCCATCAAATCTCCTCTCAGCCTTCTCTTCTCCAAGGAAAACAGTCCGAATTTCTCCAATCTATCTTCATAACTGAAATTCCTCATCCCTGGAACCATTCTCATGAATCTTTTCTGTACTCTCTCCAATTCCCTCACATCTTTCCTAAAGTGCGGTGCCCAGAATTGGATGCAATGCTCCAGCTGAGGCCGAACTAGTGTCTTATACAAGTTCAACATAACTTCCTTGCTCTTGTACTCTATGCCCCTATTAATAAAGCTCACGATACTGTATGCTTTATTAACTGCTCTGTCAACCGATCCTGCCATCTTCAATGACTTATGCACAAATACACCGAGGTCCCTCTGTTCCTGCACCCCCTTTAGAGTTGTACCCTTTATTCTATATTGTCTCTCCATGTTCTTCCTACCAAAATGAATCACTTCACAATTCTCTGCACTGAACTTCATCTGCCACCTGACTGCCCTTTCCACCAACTTGTCTATGTCCTTTTGAAGTTCTACATTATCCTCCTCACAGTTCACAATGCTTCCAAGTTTTGTATCATCTGCAAACTTTGAAATTGTGCCCTGAACACCAAGGTCTAGGTCATTAATATATATATCAGGAAAAGCAAGGGTCCCAACACTGATCCCTGGGGACCTCCACTACAAACCTTCCACCAGACCGAAAAACATCCATTAACCACTACCCTTTGTTTCCTGTCACTCAGCCAGTTTCGTATTCATGTTGCTACTGTCCATTTTATTCCATGAGCTACAAGTTTGCTCACAGGTCTGTTGTGTGGCACTGTATCAAACGCCTTTTGAAAGTCCATGTACACCACATCAACAGCATGGCCCTCATCAACCCTCTCTGTTACCTGCTCAAAAATATCCAGCAAGTTAAGTTAAACATGATTTTCCCTTAAGAAATCCATGCTAGCTTTCCCTAATAAACTCGCATTTGTCCTTGTGACTATTAATTTTGTCCCAAACTGGCCAGTTCGGATGAAAGGTCACAGACCTGAAACATTAACTCTGCTTCCCTCTCCACAGATGCTGCCTGACCTGCTGAGTATTTTCAGCACTTTCTGTTTTTGTTTCAGATTTCCATCATCTGCAGTATTTTGCTTTTATTTTACTGTTACCGTCATCTTGAGCATCTCTGCAATGCTGCTACTCTGTTGTGTTCCGCTGCCACCATATTGTGTTACTGATTTCTCAACACAAACGTCCAAACAATCTGAGGCTGAACGGCAAGTTGAATGAAGGGTTCTTTATTAGTAAATAACTGACTTACAGGAGAGCTCTAAGATACACGTGTTTACTGTTGACAAACAGTAGGGCGGCACAGTGGCGCAGTGGTTAGCACTGCAGCCTCACAGCTCCAGCGACCCGGGTTCAATTCTGGGTACTGCCTGTGTGGAGTTTGCAAGTTCTCCCTGTGTCTGCGTGGGTTTTCTCCGGGTGCTCCGGTTTCCTCCCACAAGCCAAAAGACTTGCAGGTTGGTAGGTAAATTGGCCATTATAAATTGCCCCTAGTATAGGTAGGTTGTAGGGAAATATAGGGACAGGTGGGGATGTGGTAGGAATATGGGATTAGTGTAGGATTAGTATATATGGGTGGTTGATGGTCGGCACAGACTCGGTGGGCCGAAGGGCCTGTTTCAGTGCTGTATCTCTAAACTAAAAAACTAAACTAGACATTATTCCAACTGCTACATCACTTCCTGTGATGATGTATACTGAACCTCTTACATATTCAACAGAATGTTAACTACTACTCAAGCAGTTAAAGCAATATCACAACACCTTTAGCAATGTTTATTTCATCCTCAACAGTGTAATACATACTGTGCCTTCATGCGATTTCAACTTCACACATCAGTCTATGTATGCTGTGAGACTGCCAATTTAGTAAATTTTGCCATTGAATGCCAAATTCTAGGGATTTTTTTCCTGTGGTCTTGTGCTTTCTAGGAATATAGTTGAAGCTAATTTTATTTAGTAGTCTCGGAACAGATTTTCATCCTTTCATTCTGGGCTAGTTCAAATCCTATTCCTGAGGTGTCCTAACTAACCCTTACCCAGACTTACAGAATAACTAATGAAAATGTTTTTAAAGAATTCTAAACTCTGCCTCAAAAAGTAAAGGCACCACATGAAACTAAGCCTGATTTTCACTTGTGCTGCCTGTCAATTTTCACTTGTGATTTTAAACTTGGATGGGCAGGGTGTGAGGAGAGTGGGAGTTCCCCACAAATTTCTTGGCCATTTTAACTCCCAGGCCTTATTTAAATGTTTTCCACTATGAGCAGGAGCCGGAAATTGGTCAGGAGGCTGATGCCGCCTGGAGCCCAAAGGAGCACTCCCGAGCCTAATGTTAGTTCTTGGAGACAGGGCTCCGAAGAGCTGCTAGTGGTGGGAGAGAAAGGGAGAAAGGGCTGGAGATGCTTAAGGATTCCTTGCAAGGTCTGAAGGAACACACCTGCTCTTCCTATTTGACAAAGAATTCTCACAAATGTTAAAAAACTTTAGCCTCATCAGGCCACTCTACTGCTCGAAAGTAACTGCAAAACATGAAACTTAACCCTTCTAAATTGTTTACAAATAGCATTCTTATATCGTATTCCATTTACATTTGTTAACAGTTTTTAGATTTTGTTTGAAATGCATTTTTAACAAATGTACATTTTTAATTATTCTTGGGATGTAGCTAATTCTGTCAAGCTGCACATATTCCCATTCCTAGTTGTTGTGAAAAGGTGGTGGTGGACCTTCTTTTTGAACCATTGTAGTCCTTATAATAATGAAGTTCCATTATAATGTTAGCTGTAGAATTCCAGGATTCTGACATAGCAACAATGAAGGAATGATGTTAATAGTTCAAGCCAGGATAGTGTGTGACTTGAAGGGGAGCCTGGAGGTGATGATGCTTCATGTCTTGGTGCTTTTGTCTTTTTGATGGTAGTGGTCATGGGTTTGGAAAGTGCTGTTGAAGTAAGTTTGGTGAGTTGCTGCAGTGCCTCCTGCAGATACTACATACTGTAGCCATAGTGCAAGAGTGGAAGAGATGCATATTTAAGTTCAGTAGCAGGGTTGCTAATCAAGTGGCCTGCTCTGTCCTGAATGCTGTCAGGTCTTGCGAGTGTTGATACAGCGGCACCAATCCAGGCAAGAAGTAAGTATCCTATTATAACCTTGTTATAACCTTGACTTGAACCTTCTAGCTGGTGGAGTGGCATTGGGCAGGCAGGAGGTGAGCCACTCATCAAAGTAACCATTTCTTGTTGTCATAGTCTTGATATGGTTGGTCCAATTATGCTTCTGATCCACTGTGACTCCTAGAATAGTGGGTGATTTGAAGATTTATAATATACGTTTTGATGGAACAATGAAGAACTTTAGATTACAGATTTTAAAGAAGTATTGGAGTCAAAGATTATGTTCTTTATATTATATTCTTTTAAAGTTCATTTAGTTAGTCGTGTACACAAATTATCTGTGGCATAAATGTCAGGATGATATCATGTATTCGATCTAACCAGAGCAAGTGCAGTTGGAGATGGAGCCAACCCAGTCCTTAAGTTCTGGTAACCAATGGTTACAATTAGCCAGGCCGATGTTTTCTAAAGTATTTCCATCTGCTGTTGCCTGGTATCAGTAAGTGTATCCAACAACATTATAACTAACAAGGTCCCCAGCTGTGCACCCTCATCAAGAGTGGTTTCCAGTTCCTCTCTGCTTTCTCTGTGGAAGCTTGTTTTTTGAAAATTATTCTGAAATTCTGAAAAAACCTTTTCACTTGTCAAGGCTAAAGGATATTAAATTTAATTCAAGGAATTGTTGCAAGACGACATCCTGGCGGCAGGAGAACAATATCTGGTCACATTGATGGGTTTTACAAAACTATGTAAATGTTTCTCTTCCTGAAAACCATACTATCATAGGCCACCATTGTGAGCCTGGCACTACATGATGACATGTGTTTGAAATGGGTTGTTCTGTCCGTGCCATCACTGCATTTCGAAAATTAGTTTTGTTCGTATAGTCCAGTCATCAGTTGGAGAAATCATGAAAGAGTTCTTCCTAATTTATTTTCCTTCCAGTTTGAAACTACTGGCTATTATGAACCATTTTACACACCTAATTTGTCTATATATTTAATTCTAGATTAATGTCATATGGACTGCCTTAAGCCCTCTTTACATCTACTATACTAAAATAACGTCCCGCTAAAAAGTCAGAATGGTAGTAATTAAAGGTGAAAATCACAGATAAATGTAGTTATTATTTTGTTATCAGTTAGCTCAAATTGGGGCAGATGTGCATCCACTCCACATTAGTACACCAAGAATCACATCCATAGAATTTACTTCCAGAAAGAATTGTCGACCAGTTAAAGTGATCAAAATTGACCTACCAAAAGGTAATCAGTGCATTAAATGGATCAGACTTGAAATATGTTTTCTGTTCTTCTCAGCTCATCACATTTTAGAAAACTTTATTTTGATATGTCGGACAGAATACATTCATTGAAGCTTTGGCCAATTTCTGGTTTGCACAGAGTAATAATTATGTAGTTTGAAAAAAAATTGGCACAAGCTTTGACCTGTGATTTAAAAGCTTTTCACCATGCATGAAAAATTTGGTTACCACTTCAGAGACATTAGTAAAATATTCTAAGTTTTTGCATCTTGCAGCAGTTAGATGACAATATTTGATCCTTGATGAACTCATTTCCCTTTACTAAATGCCCTTTCATTGTATTATTATGATGCAAAATTGGAAGCTTTTCTAAGCTCTGCAGATTACTTTCATAAAAATTGGTATAGGTGGTGTCAATCTTTTTACTGCACAGCATGCAGCCAGTCTTGTATGCATTGGTATATTGTTGTGCACATAAATTTTACATAAACTGATGTTTATTTGCTCTAATAGAGATCTCTAATGTTATTTTTTTTTAAAGCAGCATTTGGTAACATTCTTCAAAATAATGGCTAGTTTTACTTTATGGCACTGAAAAGCTACATTTCACAATCACTTTGAAATGGATATCTTGGTTGTTTGCAGCAGAACGGTCAAAGACGTACACATGTAAAATTCTAGTTCGGGTGAGCTGTGGTGAACAGCTGAAACATGGCTGATAGCGTATGAAACAGACATTAAACAAACCTCAAAGGGCCAATTAATTAGCTAGACTTTTCAAGTTTAGCTGCATCTTGAATACAAATTTGCAAACCATATTCATACTTAGCCAATTAATGAACTACTGATTTCTGTTTGTTTCTTGCAGTGTTTGCCTCTTTGTCTTGTTCTTGCAGTGCATTAAGAAGGATTGGCTGTTTTTGTTTAAATTTATCATTAACAAAAGATACAAAGCACTATTCAAAAGCTTCTTTTTAGTTTAGTGCAAATATATGACAAATATTTCCTTTTGGTTGTTACTGAAGATACTTATTGCTCTTAACGAATTAGAAAGAACCTGCAATCATATACTATCTTATGCCATCTCAAAACACATTAGCCAGGACAGCAAGCAATTTCTTTGCCCTTGACGGACTCAGAGTTAATGGTTCACTAATGTCCTTTAGGGAAGGAAATTTGCTGTCCTTACCTGGTCTGGCCTACATGTGACTCCAGACCCACAGCAATATGGTTGACTCTTACATGCCCTCTGAAATGGCCTAGCAAGCCACTCAGTTGTATCTAACCGCTATGAAGTCAATAAAAAGGAACTAAACCAGACAGACCACCCGGCATCGACCTAGGCACCAGAAACGACAATGGCAAACCCAGCCCTGTCGACCCTGCAAAGTCCTCCTTACTAACATCTGGGGGCTTGTGCCAAAGTTGGGAGAGTTGTCCCACAGACTAGTCAAGCAACAGCCTGACATAGTCATACCTGACAGACAATGTCCCAGACACTGCCATCACCATCCCCGGGTATGTCCTGTCCCACTGGCAGGACAGACCCAGCAGAGATGGCAGCACAGTGGTATACAGTACGGAGGGAGTTGCCCTGGGAGTCCTCAACATTGACTCTGGACCCCATGAGGTCTCATGGCATCATGTCAAACATGGACAAGGAAACTTCCTGCTGATTACCACCTACCGCCCTCCCTCAGCTGATAAGTTAGTACTCCTCCATGTTGAACAGCACTTGGAGGAAGCACTGAAGATGGCAAGGGCACAGAATGTACTCTGGGTGGGGGACTTCAATGTCCATCACCAAGAGTGGCTCAGTAGCACCACGACTGACCGAGCTGGCCGAGTCCTAAAGGACATATCTGCTAGACTGGGTATGCGGCAGGTGGTGAGGGAACCAACAAGATGGGAAAACATACTTGACCTCGTCCTCATCAAGGAGCCACTAACAAAACTGGAGTCAATGGGAATCAGGGGGAAATCTCTCATTGGTTGGAGTCATACCGAGCACAAAGATGGTTGTGGCTGTTGGAGGTCATTCATTTTAGTCCCAGGACATCACTGCAAGAGTTCCTTAGGGTAGGGTCCTAGGCTCCACCATCTTCAGCTGCTTCGTCAATGTCCTTCCATCCATCATAAGATCAGAATTGGGGATGTTTGCTGATGATTGCACAATGTTCAGCACCATTCGCAACTCCTCAGATACTGAAACAGTCCATGTCCACATGCAGCAAGACCTGGACAATATCCAGGCTTGGGCTGATAAGTGGCAAGTAACATTCGCGCCACACAAGTGCCAGGCAATGACCATCTCCAACAAGACAGAATCTAACCATCTCCCCTTGACATTCAATGGCATTACCATCGCTGAATCCCCCACTATCAACATCCTAGGGGCTACCATTGACCAGAAACTGAACTGGAGTAGCCATATAAATACAGTGGCTACAAGAGCAAAGTTAGAGGCTAGGAATTCTGCGGCGAGTAACTCACCTCCTGACTCCCCAAAGCCTGTCCACCATCGACAAGGCACATGTCAGGAGTGTGATGGAATACTCTCCGCTTACCTGGATGAGTGCAACTCCAACAACTCTCAAGAAGTTCGACACTATCCAGGACAAAGCAACCCGCTTGATTGGCACCCCATCTACAAACATTCACTCCCTCCACCACCGACACACAGTGGTAGCAGTGTGTACCATCTACAAGATGCACTTCAGCAACGCACCAAGGCTCCTTTGACAGCACCTTCCAAACCCGTGACCTCTACCAACTAGAAGGACAAGGGCAGCAAATGCATGGGAACACCACCACCTGCAAGTTCCCCTCCAAGTCACACACCATCCTGACTTGGAACTATATTGCCGTCCCTTCACTGTCACTGGGTCAAAATCCTGGAGCTCCCTTCCTAACAGCACTGTGGGTGTACCTACCACACATGGACTGCTGTGGTTCAAGAAGGCAGCTCACCACCACCTTCTCAAGGGCAATTAGGGATGGTAAATAAGTGCTGGCCTGGCCAGCGATGCCCACATCCCATGAATGAATGAAAAAAAGGAACGGGAGTAGAAGCCATTTCAAAAGATTCCGTGGCTACAACTGGATCAATATGAATGGAACCAGCTGGACAACAGAGGATAGGCATTGAAAGACAATGTTGTGTCAAACATAATAACGATTGCAGACTGGATGTGAAGGATGTGGAGATACGGTGCACCATGGTCACAATAACATCAGATGGCATTTGTGACTTTGATGAGAGTCATTTCAGAGCAGTGATGGAAAGCTGATTGGAGAGGTTGAATTATGGGAAAGATGGACATGGATTTAGGAGGCAGTGACACTGAGAAATCTCAAAATAAATAAGAATTTGAATTTAAGACCTTAGGTAGCGCTCAAGATCCATACTATCATTTGCAACTTAGTAAAATGTGAAAAAGAGGGAGAACAGCAAAATTCTTTTGGTATAAAAGCAAAATACTGCGGATGCTGGAAATCTGAAACAAAAACAAGAAATGATGGAAATACTCAGCAGGTCTAGCAGCATCTGTGGAGAGAGAAGCAGAGTTAACGTTTCAGGTCAGTGACCCTTTTTCAGAACTGGCAAATATTAGAAATGTAAAAGGTTATAAGCAAGTAAAGTGGGGGTGGGGCAAGAGATAACAAAGGAGAAGGTGCAGATAGGACAAGATCATAGAATAGCTGGCCAGAAGGTCGTGGAGCAAAGGCAAACAATATGTTAATGGTGTGTTGAAAGACAAAGCAATAGTACAGATAGGGTGTTAACGGACTGAAAATTGAACAGCCGCAAGTACAAACATGAAAAAAAACAGTGGGTAAGCAAACTGAACAAACTCATTCTTTTGGTTATACAGATACCTCTTTATGGTAACATTTATGATTTTGCTGAAATTCAGATGAATATGCTTCCACTTTAATCTAATCGATATTTATCATGATTCATAATTCTTAGATGCCTATCAAAAGTCTGTCGAGCAGACAATTACATGCCTCCCAGATTTAGAAAACTAAGATGTGCCTTGTTCTGAGTCAGCCACACATTTTACTCTGAGGGATGTAACAGCATATGTGATGAACCTGAAGGTAATTTAGAATGTGAGTAATCAGGCTTTGCATTAATGAGTATGTAAATAAAGGGGAGATACTTAAAAATGTACTCACTACATCTCTTCTCAGAGCCAAAATATTTCTTAAAATGGGATGAATTGTTCTAAAAATTGTCCACTATGGTGACATAGATTTTTTGGGGTCTCATCAGAAACCATTGATTTACTATCACATTATCTCACAGCGCACAAAATTCAAAATATTATAGCATAAACACGTTCATTAATAAGGAACCTCTTTAAAATAAGAGACACCATAAAGAAATTGGACATCCAAGAAGTGTTGTGCATCAGCTGCAGAACAATTGTATTCCATCACATTCTGCAACCTCACAGCCTGGCATACCCCTCACTCAACCATTACCATTAAGGCAGGTGACCACCCCTGGTTCAATGAGGAACGTAGAAGAGCATGACAGCAGCAGCATTAGGTTTACCTAAAAATGAAGTGCTAACCAGATGAAGCTACAACACAGGATTCCATGCAGGTTAACCAATAGAAGCAGTATGCTATGAACAGCGGTAAGCAAATCCACAACCAAGGAATCAGATCAAAACTCTGCATCCAGTGAATTTAGGTGAACAATTAAACCGCTAACAGGAGGAGGAGCTCCATGAGCATCCCAACCCTCAATAATGACAGAGCCCAGAATGAGAGTGCAAAAGACAAGGTTGAAACATTCGCAACTATCTTCAGTCAGAAGTGCTGAGTGGATGAGCTATCTCTGCCTCCACCTGAGATGCTCACCATCATTAATGCCAGTCTTTAGCCAATTCAATTCACTCCAGTGTGATGAAAACCACACCTGCCAAGAATGAGGCATATTAATTTTGTCATATGGAACATTAATTTTAAACTGTTGCTGGACTGAAAAGATGACTTGTTTAAAGAGATCACAGCAGTGGCTGAAAACATACTGCTCATTTGCATTCTGGGAGACAGTTGCCTGGAGAAGACAATGGAACTGCTCCCTGGTTCAGTTAACCAGATGGATTTTGATCAAAAGACATTGACTGTGTGAAAGCCAGCATTCCAGCCCCCTACTGAGGATGTGTACTATGATTGAAAGAATCCACAAAACCTCACCGGGCAGGTTGTTTTAAAAAAAAAGTTAGTCACATGACTGGCCTGCTGACCCAAGTTTGGTTTGAATTGCGTTCACAGAACTATTTGAGGTCAGACCGCAACTGAACTTGAAGGAAGACAGTTTCTCCCTGTCTCTCTCTCTCTCTCTCTCACAAAAAGAAGAGACTGCAACTAGATTTCAAGAAGACAGAAAACCATCAAAACTAGTTTGAAAGTGTGTACTGGGCCCCAACGAGACGGCAAGATCAAACTGCAACCAAAGACTTTACATCAAACTCAAAAGACAGTAAATGAACTCCAGTTATTGCTTCAAACCTTTCCCCTTGATTCTTTCTTATTTTCTGTCTTCGTCTGCGTGTGTGTTTATTGTTTATGCATGCTAGCATGGTAGCTTTGCATATTTTTAGTAGTTTTAACCGAATTAGAGTTTAAAGATTAATAAACTTACATCTTTCTTGTTTAAATCTAAGAAAACCTGTTTGGTTGATTTCTTTGCCATTACATTTGGAGAGCAGTGAACAAGGATTCACTGAGGGGAAGCTAAAGACATGGTGTTTTAAAAATTAAACCCTGTTACGTTCAAACCAGGAAAAGCCTGAGAGGGAACCCCGAGACCCCTTTGTCACCTGGTTGTAACACCAGTGATATCAGGATAGCTGAGCACGCTGGATATAGCAAAAGCTGTAGACCCTGACACATCTTAGCTGTAGTGCAGACGGCATGAGCTCCAGTCCAGCTATAATATGGCATCCGCCTGACAAAGTAGAAAGTTACCCACATATGTCTTGTTCACAAAAAGCAGGATAAAGGCAAACTGGACAGTTCCTGCCCCATCAGCCTACTCTCAATCATCAGCAAAGTGATAGAAGGTGTCTTTGGCACTGCCATTAACCAGCACTTACTCACCGATGCTCAGATTGGGTTCCGCCAGGACCACTTGGCTCCAGACCTTAGCACAACTTTGTTAAAACATGGACAAAAGGATTGAATTCCAGAGGTGAGTTGAGAGTGATTGCCCTTGACATCAAAGCAACATTTGATCGAGTGTGGCATTAAGAAGCCCTAATAAAATTGAAGTCAAATGGGAATTAGATGTAAACTCTTCACTGTTTGGATTTATACCTATCCTAAAGGAAAATAGTTGTGGTTGTTAGGACCAATCTCTCCAAGCAGGTTTTTCTAGGCCCAACCATCTTTAGTTGCTTCATCAATAACCTTCCCTCCATTACACAGTAAGAGGTGAGAGACTTGCTGCTGATTGTACAGTGTTCAGTTTCCTTCGTAATTCATTAATGAAGCAATCTGTGCCAGCATGCAGTAAGACCTGGACAATATCCAGGCTTCGACTGATTAGTGGCAAGTTACATTTTCACCATAAAAGTGCCAGGCAATAACTAGCTTCAAGAGAGTATAACCGCTTCCCATGACATTCTGTAGTATTAACATTGCTAAATAACCCACCACCAAACCTGGAGGTCACCATTGACTAGAAACTTAACTGGACCAGCCACATAAATACTGTGGCTACAAGAGCAGTTCAGGGATAGGTACCTCATGACTTTCTAATTCCCCAAAGCCTTTCCACTACCTACAAGGCATAAGTCAGGAGTGTGATTGAATACTCTCCACTTTACTGGATGAGTGTAGCTCCAACAACACTTGAAAAGCTCACCACCATCCAGAACAAAGCAATCTTCTTATATAAAAACAAGAAATGCTGGAACCACTCAGCAGGTCTGGCAGCATCTGTGGAAAGAGAAGCAGAGTTAACGTTTCGGGTCAGTGATCCTTCTTCAGGTCACTGACGCGAAACGTTAACTCTGCTTCTCTTTCCACAGATGCTGCCAGACCTGCTGAGTGGTTCCAGCATTTCTTGTTTTTATTTCAGATTTCCAGCATCCGCAGTATTTTGCTTTTATTAAAGCAATCTTCTTGATTGGCATCCCATCCACCACCTTACACATTCATTCCCTCCACCATCAATGCAGTGCTGGATTTAATGCCCCATTAGAAGGTGTTTTTTTTGGCAGGAGAATCAGCACAGAGTCATCTGCCACAGAACCTGACACCTTAATGCCAGTTTTCGATTTTCTCAGAGGCTGCGAAGTTCCATGACAGCACCTCCACTGCGATGCAACGGGATCATAATTTAAATCTGTTACACACTGTTTTGCATGAATTTGTATCTAATTCGCCATGATCCTACCAGGCATTCACCATCTTCTGCATGACGTGTGGCACTCGCGTGCCTTCACTTTCCTGACTTTGAAAAGCTGGTGTCACCAAGGCAAGAGTTATCAGTGACTGTAAAGGTTAGGTAAGTTATCCATTATCCTGTGGAATTCTTTTCACATCAGACATTGCCACTGAGCTCAATCTGCAGATGTGAGGAACGAAGGGACATTTGCAAGTGGATACTGTTGGGGGTGGGGGGAAGGAGGGAAGTCTGCAAGTGGGTACTGTTGGAGGGGAAGGAAGGAACTCTACAAGTGGGTACTGCTGGGGGGGGGGAGTAGGGAACTCTGCAAGTGGGGACTGTTGAGGGGGGAAGGAGGGAAGTCTGCAAGTGGGTACTGTTGTGGGGGGAAGGAGGGAAGTCTACAAGTGGGTACTGTTGTGGGGGGAAGGAGGGAAGACTGCAAA
This sequence comes from Heterodontus francisci, assembly GCF_036365525.1. Taxonomy (NCBI): domain Eukaryota; kingdom Metazoa; phylum Chordata; class Chondrichthyes; order Heterodontiformes; family Heterodontidae; genus Heterodontus; species Heterodontus francisci. The sequence goes on from NC_090377.1 coordinate 46,399,884, forward strand.
TGGGTACTGTTGTGGGGGGAAGGAGGGAAGTCTGCAAGTGGGTACAGTTGGGGGGGGGGGGGAGTAGGGAACACTGCAAGTAGATACTGTTGAGGGGGGAAGGAGGGAACTCTGCAAGTGGATACGTTGGGGGGAGAAGGATGGAACACTGCAAGTGGATACTGTTGAGGGGGGAAGGAAGGAACTCTGCAAGTGGGTACTGTTGAGGGGGGAAGGATGGAACTCTGCAAGTGGATACTTTGGGGGGAGAAGGATGGAAGTCTGCAAGTGGGTACTGTTGAGGGAGGAAGGAGGGAACACCGCAAGTGGATACTGGTGGGGAAGGAGGGAACACTGCAAGTGGATACTGATGCAGGGGAAGGAGGGAATACTGCAATCCAACATCAGGAGACACTATTAACAGCATTGCCAATGCCACCCCCGCCACATGATTGGGAAGGACGGCCGCTGTCATTATACTAAATGGTCGCCTGCCACGTAATCAGAGTGGCGCGGTCGCTAACCTCACAGGCGGTACTGCTGTCATTTTGTGCACCCGCCACCACTTTCAGCGAGGGAATAATAAACTCCAGCTCATAATGTGTCCTCAATGTGTACCATCAACAAGGTGCATCACAGCAACTCACCAAGGTTTCCTCAACAGCACCACCCAAACCTGCTACCCACCCCCCCTCCCACCTAGAATGTCAAGGGCAGCAGGTACATGGGAACACCATGATGCCCAAGTTTCCCTCCAAGTCACACACCATCTTGACTTGGAAGTATATCACCTGATTCCTTCATCATCACTGGGTCAAAATCCTGGAACTTCCTACTTAATAGCACATTCAGCCCACGGACTGCAGCAGTTCAAGGAGGCAGCTCACCACCACCTTCTCGAGGACATTTAGGGATGAGCAATAAATGTTGGTCTTGCCAGCCCAAATCATGTGAACAAATAATTTTTTTTAAATGTTCAATAGCTAAAGAATCAACACTAGCTTGTTGGATTTTTTTTAGTTATTGACTATGCACATCTTTCTGGATTTTAAACTTCTTGTACATGAAACTTATCCAGCTAGAGGCAAAGTAGGTTGAGGCCTCCAGGGCAGAGAAAGAGTTGCAGATTTTTAAAAAAAAATTTCCAAATTGTTGGCCTGAAGAACTTAATCAATATGTATCATAACACAAAGAAGGCAATATCTGGTGTAGCATCCCTCGTTCAGTTATGTTGTAGAAGTTCACAAATTGAAATCTATCACTGGGGAGCTTGATCAGTTATTCACAAAAATGTAACTCTTGGGGAATTAAAATTTTAAATAGCCCCACTGTTGCCCATATCAACACTAGAGTCATAGGCATAGAGAGATACGCACTGAAACAGGCTCTTCGGCCCACCGAGTCCGTGCCGACCATCAACCACCCATTTATACTAATCCTACATTAATCCCATGTCCCCTACTACATCCCCACAATTCTCCTACTACCTACCTACACTAGGGGCAATTTACAATGGCCAATTTACCTATCAACCTGCAAGTCTTTGGCTGTGGGAGGAAACCGGAGTACCTGGCGGAAACCCACACGGTCATAGGGAGAACTTGCAAACTCCGCGCAGGCAGTACCCAGAACAGAACCCGGGTTGCTAGAGCTGTGAGGCTGCGGTGCTAACCACTGCGCCACTGTGCCACCCCTAGATAGCAGGGATGCAAAAGCATTCCTTGTATCCACTGTTTTGGAGGCACAAATCATAGGAAAATATTACTCTCTGTGCTCCTCCAGTTCTAGCCTCTTGCTTATCCCTGATACTCATCGTTCCACGTCTTGCTATCAGTTACCTGGGCTCTAAGCTCTGAAATTCCCTCTTTAATCCTCTGCCTCGCTACCTCTCTTCTTTTTCAGATGCTCCTTAAAACTTGGCTCTTTGACCAAGCTTTTGGTCATTGTGCTAATATCTCCTTATATGGCTCGGTGTCTTTAAATCTCCAATTATAGTATGCCCATCTGTATTTAGGCTAGATTATACACAAACAGCAGTTTTGGCAGAAAATGAAGGAAGTGACAGAGGTAAATGGGGAGCAGATGGAGTGAAGAATTTGCCAACACACATAAGAATATAAGAAATAGGAGCAGGAGTAGACCATAAGGCCTTTCAAGCCTGCTCTTGATTCATGATTCAATACGATCATGGCTGCTCTTCTACCTCAACTCCACTTTTCTGCCCGCTTCCCATATCCCTTGATTCCCTCATGGACCCAAAATCTGTCTATTTCAGCCTTAAATATATTCAACAATGGAGCATCCACAGCCCTCTAGGGTAGAGAATTTCAAAGATTCAAAACCATTTGAGTGAAGAAATTTCTCCTCTTCTCAGTCTTAAATGATTGGCCTCTTATCCTGAGGTTGTGGCCCAGCCAGGAGAAACAACCTCTCACTGTCTACCCTGTCAAGTCCCTTCAGAATCACCACTCATTCTTCTAAATTCCAGAGAATAAGGGCCCAATTTACTTAATCCATCAACATTGAACAACCCTCTCATCCCAGGAACCAATCTCGTGAACTTTTGCTGTACTGCCTCCAAGGCAAATATAATCCTTCCTTAGATATGGAGAACAAATCTGCACACAGTACTCCAGGTGTGGTCTCACCAAAACCCTGTACATTTGTAGCAAGGCTTCCTTATTCTTGTACTCCAATCCCCTTGCAATAAAGGCCAACATGCCATTTGTCTTCCTAATTTCTTGCTGTGACTGCACGCTAACTTTTTGTGTTCCTTTTATAAGTACACTCGAGTCCCTCTGAACATTAACATTTACAAGTTTCACACCTTTGAAAAAATATTCTGCATTTCTATTCTTACTATTAAAGTGATAATCTCACAATTCCCCACATTATACTCCATTTGCACAATCACTTAACCTGTCTATATCTCTTAGCAGCCTCTTTGTGTCCTCCTCACAGCTTATATTCCCACTTAACTTTGTGTCATCAGCAAACTTAGATACATTACTCTCAGTCTTTTTGTCCAAATCATTAATATCGATTGTAAATAGCTGAGGCCCCAGCACTGATCCTTGCGGTACTCTTTTATCCTGGCTCTGCTTCCTGTCCATTAACAAATCATCTATCTGTGTTAATATATTACCCACAACTACTCCATGAGCCCTTATCTTGTGCATTAACCTTTTGTGTGCCACCTTATCGAATGCCTTTTGGAAATACAAGAAATATACTACATCTACTTTCATCAACCCTACTAATCATATTCTCAAAAATCTCTAATAAATTTGCCGAACACAATTTCCCTTTCGTAAAACCATGTTGACTTTGTCTGATCATATTATGATTTTCTAAGTTCATTCTTAAGACTTCCTTAATAGATTTCAACATTTTCCCAATGACTGATCTCAGGCTAAATGGCCTGTAGTTCCCTCTTTTCTCTCTCCTTCCTTTATTAAATAGCAGTATTACATTTTCTAACTTCCAGTCTGCTGCAACCATTTTCTATAATCTAGGGAATTTTGGGAAATCATAACCAGCACATCCACTAAATCTGCAGCTACCTCTTTTGAAAGCATAGGATGTGGGCCATCAGGTCCTGGGGATTTGTCAGCCTTTGGATGTGGAAAGGATGTTTCCCCTTGTGGGAGAATCTAGAACTAGGGGTCACTGTTCAAAAATAAGGGGTCGCCCATTTAAGAAAGAGATGAGGAGAAATTTGTTCTCTCAGAGGGTCGTGAGTCTTTGGGATTCTCTTACTCACAAGGCGGTGGAAGAAGAGTCTTTGAATATTTTTAAGGCAGAGGTAGATAGATTCTTGATAAGCAAGGGGGTGGAAGGTGGAAATATGGAGTAATCAGTTCAGCCATGAACTTATTGAATGGCAGAGCAGGCTCGAAAGGCTGAGTGGCCTACTTCTGCTCCTAATTCATATGTTTGTAGTCACTGAAGTTTCTCCAATACTTTTTCTCTACTGATATTAATCACCATGGGGAAGCTGACGCCAAGATCCCTGCACCCCATCTTCAATGGAAAGCCCGCTGAATTTAGTGCCAATTGGGCACTTAACTGGACAGTGACGGGCCTTCCATAGGATTTACAACTCCGTCGCCAGATGTCCCAGCCTTGCAGAGCTGCTGGCCAATCAGAGGTGGTGGCTGCTGCTGTAGCTGCAACAAGCAGATACCAAGGAGAGGCGCTGGAATGAGGCTTATGGTAGGTCAGGTCGTGATGTGTTTCATGGGGTGGGGATCGCAGTGGGGGCAGTGAACAGCAAGGGCAGTGGGGGACCCTCAGCGGGAACACCTTTATGATGCCGGGTCCCTCGTTCTGGCACTAAGTGCTTTTGAACAAGGGACACCACCCACACCACCACCCCCCTCTTCCCCTCCCCACATTGCAGAGCTGGGAAGCAGCCCACACGTTTTTCATGCAGTGCTTCCCTGGAGCAGCAGGGCCGCCACTGCATGGGTAATTGCAGCTGTGGCAGGAAGAGGCCCTTAATTGGGGGTTAATTACACAGTTAAGGGCCTCAATTGGCAGCAGGATGGGAAGGCCATTCGCAGGCCTTCCCGCCCCAGAATAAATTTCAGCGGAGGCGGGATGGTGGCCGGGTTTCACGCTTAAGTTCCTCACCCTTGGTTACCCTTTATTTCTGATATGTAATTTGTGTCTTCTATTGTGAAGACTGACACAAAATTCTTGTTCAAAGTCTCTGCCATTTCTGCATTTCCGACTATAATTTCTTCTGTCTCCTGCCTGTAAGGAACCAATATTTACTTTATATATACTTTTAATACTCCTTTTTATATACTTGTAAAAGCTCTTACAATCTGTTTTTATATTCCTGACTAGTTTACTCTCATTCTATTTTTTCCCTTTTTTTAAATTTTTGGTCACCCTTTGCTGGATTCTCAAGCACTCCCAATCCTCAGGCTTACTACTATTCTTTGCAATAGAGGCTTATAATGCCTCTTCTATTAATCTAATACTATCCTTAACTTCCCTAGTAATCCAGGGATGGATCTTGCTTGCTGAGTGTTTGTTTTTTAATGGAATGTATTTTGTTGAACATTTTGGATTGTTTCTTTGGATGTTTCCCAGTGTTGATTTACCACCATACCTTTTAGTCTACACCCGACTCGACTTACCCCCCGGAAGCAGCCCAGACTTGAGTAGAAAACGTAAACCATTGTTCCTTATGAATAAAGCCATAGGTGTCACTGTGAACTGAGACTATTATTACACAGACAGCTAAAAGATGTTAAGAACCTTAACAGAAGAACTAAATAGAAAATGGAATTAGGATAGCAGGGAACATTAAAAGAATCATTGATTATTTCTATGAATCTATCTTATCAGCGAAGTGAAAGGAAACAAATACAGCCATTGAAATGTTCAAAGGTAGCATGCTATCAAGTGAACAAAGAATAGGAAAGATAATGGAATACTTACTTGAATTGAAAAACATTTACAAACTAAAAATATAATGAAGAACAGTCAGCTCAGATTTCAAAAGGGAAGGCTTTGCTTGACAAAATGTATTGAATTCTTTGAAGAAGTAACAGAAAGGGTAGATAAGGGTGATGCAGTAGATGCAATACATTTTGATTTTCAAGAGGCTTTCAATGAGGTATCACATAGTATACTCATGACGAAGGTTAGAATGCCCCCATCATCCCCCACCATCAACATCCCCAACCATCAACATCCTGGGGGTTACAATTGACCAGAAATGTAACTGGAACTGCCACATTAATACAGTGGTGAATTGTATGTTCTCCCTGTGTTAGGTTTGGAGGCAGGGAGGGCATATAATTGGGCAGGATAGTGGCGGGGGGGCTCACCACCAGCAATTGATGTCCTTAAGTAGACAATTAATGCATACAGGCCTGTCGCTGCATGGGGAGCCGCCAAGAAAAGCTGTGCAGGTTGCTTGCCAGCTCCGGGGGGCAGGGATGGTCAGTGGGGGGTCCCTTGCTAAAAGGCACTTAGAGCCTGATTGGGGGACCCGACATCAGGAAGCGGGGGGCCCGCTGATAGCCACCCCCTGCCCTTGCTGATGACCCCCCTACACCCCCTCCCTTGCGACCCCCACTCCACGAAACACCTCCCACTGAGACTTACCAGTGGCCTGGGTCCAGGGCTTGGGTGAATGCTCTACCAGCAGCAGTCACCACCTCTGCAGTGGCACTGCTCAGTTAAAGAGCTGGCAGCCTCTGATTGGCCGGCAGCTCTCAGCAGGCAGGACTTCCACCATCGGGATCCTTGATCGTAGGGAAGGCCCATCCCTGTCCACTTACGTATCTAATTGACAATTGATCTGGCAGGCTTTCCCCAGAGGAGGCGACACAGGGCTCTCACCAGCGCTTTTGCCGGTAGTCGAGAGCCCCGTCACCTAGATAAGATCCCAGCCACTATGGCGAAAAAGCAGATCAGAGGCTAGGAATCCTGTGGCAAGTAACTCACTTTCTGGGTCCCCAAAGCCTGTGTACCATCTACAAAGCACAAGTCAGGAGTGTGTTTGAATGTTCTACACTTGCCTGGGTGTGTGTAGCTCCTAAAATACTCAAGAAGCTGAACGCCATCCAAGACAAAGCAGTTCACTTGATCAGCACCCCATTCACTCCCTCCACCACTGGTGCACAGTGGCATCAGTGTGCACCATCTACAAGATGCACTGCAGCAACTCACCAAGGCTCCTTCATCAGCACCTTCTAAACCCAGGGCCTCTACCACCTAGAAGATCAAGGGCAGCAGACTCATGGGAACACCACCATCTGCAAGTTCCCCTCCAAGTCACACACCATCCTTCCTTGGAATGATATTGTCATCCCTTCAGAGGCCCTGGGTCCAAATCCTGGAAGTTCCTCCCTAACAGCATTGTGGGTGTACCTACACCACATGGACTGCAATGGTGCAAGAAGGTGATCATCACCACCTGCTCAAGGGATGGGCAATAAATGTTGGCCTTGCTAGCAATGCTCACATCCCAAGAACAAATAAAATTTAAAAAAAACATGTGGAGTTCGGGGACAAGTAGCAGATTAGATAGCAAGCTGGCTACAGTACAGGCAACAGAGAGTAGGGGTTAAACAGTGGTGCAAGGACCACTGTTATTTACCATTTACATAAACAATCTGGACTTAGGAATCAGAAGAACAGTTTGAAAATTTTCAGCCAACATCAAATTGGGAGGTATAGGTAATACCAAGGAAGGTTATGACAAAATATAGGAAGACATTGATATACACGCAGAATGGGTGTGTAACTGGTAAATCAAATTCAATATTGGTAAATGTGAGGTGAAACATTTTGGTAGGAAGAATAAGGAGGCCATATTCTTGAGAAATAACGGATGAATGTTTTGTTTTGAAGGCAGGAAGCAGGAGCTGAGACTGTTTCTTTGTCCTGAGCCTGCTGTTGGGGTGGGCGGGGTGCAGAGAAGAGTGGAAACAGTCACTGAAATGGAATTTTGACCAGGGTGACCCTCCCCCCTTCATTTGCATGAAGACAGGTTCCCTGGACAATTAAGTGTGGCAGGCAGACTCTTGAAGCTGGAGGGCCAATCAGAGCCCTTCCAGCTTGAGAGAAGCAGCAGACTGCAGTAAAGGGTAAGTAACTGAGAGGGTGCTTCAAAATGAAGGCGCCATCTCACTAACTTTTAAAAATGTTCAAATAAAAAATAGAAAAAGCAGCCAGGCCACCACTGTTGCGAGGATGGAGGGTGGGTTGAGTGGTGGTTGGGGGTGGGGGGAATCCCTCTACAGGGTGGGATTTGGATGCAACTACACCCAGGCAGGCAGGGAGAGCCTGTAGGCCTGCCTGGAGCACTGGCCCTCCGGCCTGCTGCTGGATGCCTGCCTCCAGGCAGTTAAATTGCCCCTTGTTGTCAAGAAACTGGAAAATCCCAGTGGGGGCAGGTAGCCCTGCTGGGCCTTGATCCCATCTCCCCTTGTTACAAAGTTAACAACCAGAAAACAAATTTTTCTGGTACACTTTATTGTATTTGACATTATCATGACTAGAGTATCAATGGATAATAACTCAAATCAATACTGATGGCTGTCTTACTTTCAATATTTTGGACAATATTCATTTTGGATCTCAACAAACAAATCAGACTATGTTCCTAATGGTGAGAGAATAGGAATTGTGGAAGAGCAAAGGGATTTAAATGTTCATGAACACAAATCACTAAAAGCTAGTGTACAGGTGCAAAAAGCAATTATAAAAAAACTAAAGGAATGTTGACTGTTGACATTTATCTCAAGAGGTTTGGAATGCAAAAATGAAAAGTGATGCTTAAGTTCTGTAGTCAGACCTCATCTGGAGTACTGTGTTCAGTTTTGCACACAAAACCTCAGAAAAGATATATTGGCCTTAATTGGGGTACAATGCAAACTCATCAGATTTATACCAGGTTGCATAAACTTGGTCTGTATTCCTTTGAGTTTAGAAGGTTGAGAGATAATCTAATGAAGGTCTGTAAAATGATAATGATTTTAAGTTGTTAATTTTAAATCTGAGATCGTTGAATTTTTATTAACCAAAGTTATCAAGGGATATGAGGCAAAGGCGAATATATGGAGTTAGGTCGCAGATCAACCAGGATCTCACTGAATGGTGGAACAGGCTTAAGGGGCTAAATGGCCTACTCCTGTTCCTATGTTCCTATGATAAAGGGATTTGGTAGAGTAGCTACAGAGAAACTATTTCCTCTTGTGGGAGCGTCTAGAACAGGAGCATAATCTTACAATGAAAACTAGGCCATCTAAGAGAGAAATTAGGGAGCACTTTTTCATACATAAGATCATGGAAATCTAGAACTCTCTTCTGCCAAAAGGCAGTACATGCTGAATCAAATTGACATTTTTAAGGTGGAGATTGATTTGTTAGGTAAAGGTATCGAAGAATATGGAGTAAAAGCAGCTAGTGAAGTTAAGGTATAGATCAGCCATGATCTAATTTATTGGAATAAGAGGTTCAAAGGGCAGAATGGCCTACTTCAGTTCCTATCCTCCTAAATTCCAATATGTCAATGATGGATTCTGCAACAAAAATCTGCACAGAGCTGTAGTTTTTTGACAGTAGGTTTAGAATTCTAAAGTATTTAATGATTTGAAATCTATATTTAGGGATACTCTTCCGAGGTTGAAATGTTAATTAATGCCTTTTGTAAAGATGGAATGCAGAACGTTTGATGGCTTGCACAAAAATGATTTAGAACTTAATCTATCAGGTTCATTTTAATTTTTACTGTAATTATCTCAAGGTGGATTTAGAATTATCAAATCATAGAATTGCACAGTACAGAAAGAGGCTATTAAGCTCATCCTGCTTAGAAGGTTCACTGTAGGAGTTCTCCACTTAGTCCCATTTCTCTGCCTTTTTCCATATCCTTTTAAATATTTCTTTTGAAGTATTTATCCACTTATCTTTTTAAAAGCTATTATGGATTTCATTCCATTACTGTTTTTGATAGGGTGATCTATATCTAAATCACCATTTATGTAAAAACTTACCCCTAACTACTTTGTAAGGTCTTTTGTGATGCTGTTAAACTGGTGTCTTCTAATTGCTGATTCATTGGCCGGCCAGAATATATATTTCCTTATTTAATTGATCAAAATACTTCCTAACTTTAAACACCTTGATCTGTGATCCGTTACTTTTCTTTGTTCTGGTAAAAAGAGCCCCCTTTTTGAATTAAAATCTCTCATCTCTTGAATCATATTCAAGCATTTCTTGTACCTTCTGTATGGCTTTCACATTCATCCTAATGTAAGGACACATTATTTTAATTGCACCCTAACTAATAATTGCATTTGTACTCTATGCTCTTAATTTTAAGTCCAGAATCCCATTTTGTTTGCTGCATTTTTAAGGAGCCTTCTGAATTTTAAAATATTGTGTATCTGATCCTCCAGGTCTTGTGCTCTTTGTTAATTGTGTGTCAATTATATTTAAATATATGCAGATGGAGGGCATTAAGTGGGGTTTCACTTGAGCACATATAAAGAAATGCTTATTAAAACTGTGGGGTGTTTGAGTTAGGAGGTGTATGCTTGTAATGTTTCACTCTGCAAATAAATGTAAGACAGATATATACCGCAGGGCAAGAATTATAGCTGGGGGAAAGGAAATTATGATGCGATTAGGCAAGATTTAGGATGCGTAGGATGGGGAAGGAAACTGCAGGGGATGGGCACAATCGAAATGTGGAGCTTATTCAAGGAGCAGCTACTGCGTGTCCTTGATAAGTATGTACCTGTCAGGCAGGGAGGAAGTTGTCGAGCGAGGGAGCCGTGGTTGACTAAAGAAGTTGAAGCGTTTGTCAAGAGGAAGAAGAAGGCTTATGTTAGGATGAGACGTGAAGGCTCAGTTAGGGCGCTTGAGAGTTACAAGCTAGCCAGGAAGGATCTAAAGGGAGAGCTAAGAAGAGCGAGGAGAGGACACGAGAAGTCATTGGCGGATAGGACCAAGGAAAACCGTAAGGCTTTCTATAGGTATATCAGGAATAAAAGAATGACTAGAGTTAGATTAGGGCCAATCAAGGATAGTAGTGGGAAGTTGTGTGTGGAATCAGTGGAGATAGGGGAAGCGTTAAATGAATATTTTTCGTCAGTATTTACAGTAGAGAAAGAAAATGTTGTCGAGGAGAATACTGAGATACAGACTACTAGGCTAGATGGGATTGAGGTTCACAAGGAGGAGGTGTTAGCAATTTTGGAAAGTGTGAAAATAGATAAGTCCCCTGGGCCAGATGGGATATATCCTAGGATTCTCTGGGAAGCCAGGGAGGAGATTGCAGAGCCTTTGTCCTTGATCTTTATGTCGTCATTGTCGACAGGAATAGTGCCGGAAGACTGGAGGATAGCAAATGTTGTCCCCTTGTTCAAGAAGGGGAGTAGAGACAGCCCTGGTAATTATAGACCTGTGAGCCTTACTTCGGTTGTGGGTAAAATGTTGGAAAAGGTTACAAGAGATAGGATTTATAATCATCTTGAAAAGAATAAGTTCATTAGCGATAGTCAGCACGGTTTTGTGAAGGGTAGGTCGAGCCTCACAAACCTTATTGAGTTTTTTGAGAAGGTGACCAAATAGGTGGATGAGGGTAAAGCCGTGGATGTGGTGTATATGGATTTCAGTAAGGCGTTTGATAAGGTTCCCCACGGTAAGCTATTGCAGAAAATACGGAAGTATGGGATTGAAGGTGATTTAGTGCTTTGGATCAGAAATTGGCTAGCTGAAAGAAGACAGAGGGTGGTGGTTGATGGCAAATGTTCATCCTGGAGTTTAGTTACTAGTGGTGTACTGCAAGGATCTGCTGTTTGTCATTTTTATAAATGACCTGGATGAGGGTGTAGAAGGGTGGGTTAGTAAATTTGCGGATGACACTAAGGTCGGTGGAGTTGTGGATAGTGCCGAAGGATGTTGTAGGTTTACAGAGGGACATAGATAGGCTGCAGAGCTGGGCTGAGAGATGGCAAATGGAGTTTAATGCGGAAAAGTGTGAGGTGATTCACTTTGGAAGGAGTAACAGGAATGCAGAGTACTGGGCTAATGGGAAGATTCTTGGTAGTGTAGATGAGCAGAGAGATCTTGGTGCCCAGGTACATAAATCCCTGAAAGTTGCCACCCAGGTTAATAGGGTTGTTAAGAAGGCATATGGTGTGTTCGCTTTTATTAGTAGGGGGATCGAGTTTCGGAGCCACGAGGGCATGCTGCAGCTGTACAAATCTCTGGTGCGGCCGCACCTGGAGTATTACGTGCAGTTCTGGTCACCGCATTATAGGAAGGATGTGGAAGCTTTGGAAAGGGTGCAGAGGAGATTTACTAGGATGTTGCCTGGTATGGAGGGGAGGTCTTACGAGGAAAGGCTGAGGGACTTGAGGTTGTTTTCGTTAGAGAGAAGGAGGAGGAGAGGTGACTTAATAGAGACATATAAGATAATCAGAGGGTTAGATAGGGTGGATAGTGAGAGTCTTTTTCCTCGGATGGTGATGGCAAACACGAGGGGACATAGCTTTAAGTTGACAGGTGATAGATATAGGACAGATGTCAGAGGTAGTTTCTTTACTCAGAGAGTAGTAGGGGCGTGGAACGCCCTGCCTGCAACAGTAGTAGACTCGCCAACTTTAAGGGCATTTAAGTGGTCATTGGATAGACATATGGATGAAAATGGAATAGTGTAGGTCAGATGGTTTCACAGGTCGGCGCAACATCGAGGGCCGAAGGGCCTGTACTGCGCTGTAATGTTCTATGTTCTATGTTCTGAGTAAAGATTGGCTCCAGTAATATCCTTCATCAACTGGCTTTCCGAAATAGAACAATCTTCTATTATTTTTAAAGTTTTACCATTACTTTTGTCCCTTGCTCCACCCCTTCACTTCTCATTTAAAATACTCATTGTTTACTGGCCACCCAAGTACCATGAATATTTTCTCACTGAGATATCTTCACTGCTTTTTTCCCTCTGCTTCAGCCCTGAGTGACTTATCATCAGTGATTTTAACCTCCACCTCAATCTGCTCTCTCTCTCCTCTGAGTTCATTGCCCTTCTATCCTCCCTTAATCTCTGTCTTCATGTAAACTCCCCAACCCATATTCACAGCCACCTCTGCCCTTGACATCTCACATGGCCTCACTACTCTAATCATTCACAAATAAGGTAATCTCTGAACACTTCCTTGTATCGTTCTCAACTAACATCCCCCCCGCCCCCCATCGCCCTTCCCAACCCAACTTCTTCCTTTCCTGGAAATAGACTCTATTCCAATTCACTTACAACTGCAATTTCAGAATTCCAACTGTCGAGTCTTTGGCCCTCCACTCAGCACAACATTTCTACAGCTACTGATCTGCTTAACCACACCCTGACCTCCAACTTTGATTCCAAAGTCCCCATTAAAACAATTAGTCTCTGTTTCCCCCTTTAAGACACTCCTTAAAATCTAGCTCTTTGACAAAGCTTTTGGCTATCTGTCCTAATATCTCCTGATGTGATTCGGTGTCAAATTTTGGATTATAATGCTCCTGTGAAGCACTTTGGCATTTTTTTATGACATTAAAGATGCTATATAAATACAAGTTAATCATCATCTCCTCCTCCTCATCATCATCCTTGCTCCCTATGTCTAAGGGTGCATTAATGCTGTAGTACTAAGGCAAGATCTGGCTGGACAACATCAAGGGTCCTTTTACCTAAAGTGCCCACTACTTTAGGATCATCCGAGAGGGCAAATATTGCCCACTACCAACCACCTCCTTAAATCCCTCTACCCTGTCTCTACCAACCTCAGGAGTTTCTGGATTTCTTTGGCACCATTGAGTCAGGTACCCGTTGCCCTCCTAGCCCAAACCATCCTCAAGGATCTCCTCTACTTTAGTCCATGATGCTCCGTTTCTGTTCCTTTACTTACCTTTCCTTCATGGTCCTATGCTGGTGGACATTCTAAAAGGTTTCTTTCCCCTAGATACTGCTCCTTTCCCGCTTCCTTTCACAACCACTTTCATCACCTTTTCCTTAAAAATGACTGACCCTCAGCCCCTGTGTTATATATTCCAGATTGCTGAAGGAAGTCAGTGATGAAATAGCAGAGGCTCTGTCCATAATTTTTAAACATCCTCGTATATGAAATTATGGCCTAAAAGGTTTCCAATGTAACACTGCTGCACATTTTCTTTCTATCATTAGCCATAGATTTGTAATGTACCTCTTTTTAAAGTTTTAATTGTATTTGTAATTTCTCTAATCATTCAAAAAATTCCAGTTTTGCTGCATCCCCTTCACTTCATGCGTGAATATACCTAGTTTGTCCCCTAATCATCTCTTGTTTGAAAGTTCCCTATTAGTTATCCATTGTCTTATCTACCTTTATCTTTGGTCAAATTCCCTTTGGTTTCAGTGGAATTGGCTTTTTTCAGTCAAGCACCTTTATTCCTCTATTTTTCATGTTTTTATATTAAACTTAACAATATTTGCTGTTTCCTAGATGTTCTCCTACTTTTATATTATTGTCCACTTTATTTCTTATGACTAGATCCAGAATTGCCTCCTTCCTCTAAAATAAAAACAAAATACTTTTGGATGCTGGAAATTTGAAATAAAAACAGAAAGTGCTGGAAATACTCGGCAGATCAGGCAGCATCTGTGGAGAGAGAAGCTCAGTTAACATTTCAGATCTGTGACCTTACATCAGAACTGCTCTTCAAAGAATTATTATTTTGCCATTGCTTTTGGCTCTCCTCCTTTACCTCCACCTCCCCAGTTCTCTCCTCTCCCAAATTTATTTTTTTATTTTTATTTTTTATTTATTTAGAGATACAGCACTGAAACAGGCCCTTCGGTCCACCGAGTCTGTGCCGACCAACAACCACCCCTTTATACTAACCCTACAGTAATCCCATATTCTACAGTAATCCCATATTCCCTATCACCTTCCTACACTGGGGGCAATTTACATCCTGTTCTGGTTCTCCTCTCTCCTCAACACCACATACCATTTTCTGGCTAACAAAGTGTACCAGTAAAATATTAGCAGACCTCTACCAGTGCCATTCCATAACTGATTACCGAGAGCTACAGTTAACTTCACCTGTGCATATTCCTGCATTGAATCCAGCAGATTCAAAACTAACTTTTAACATCGAATTTGATAAATCCTTGAATGGAAAATATTCACAGGGCTATGGGAAAAGAGCAGGGGAGCAGGACTAATTGAAATACTCTATCAAAGAGCCAACACAGGCATAAGGGGCTGAATGGCCTTCATCAGTGCCTTATCATACCATGATACTGCTACTATGATTTCTCTGTGGAAATGCCTCACTTCTCTTCATCATCTACTCAAAATGGAGATCAGAAAATTGTGAGCAGAACCCCATAACTTAGGTCACTGGAATGATGTGTTGTGCCACCATGCCTCCAGGCACTGAAGGTAAAAAGGAATTTTAGTGAAATTTTGCAGCTGTTTTTTGTGCCATGCCTGTCTGAAGAATCCTTTTGCATTTAGAGGGAAGAGGTTTTATCTTTAAATTCTTTTACTGTACCCTGAAACTCAAGGGAGGAATATTATGCTCTCCCCCCATGGTAGGTTTGGAGGCATGGAGAGCATATAAATTGGTGGGGTGGGGGAGAACCCCACAACCTTTCCGCCTCTGCTGAAATTAATTCTGGGGTGGGAAGGCCTGTGAACGGCCTCCCCACCCTGTTGCCAATTGAGGTCCTTAAGTGGGCAATTATTGCCCAATTAAGGGCCTCATCCTGCCACCACCACAATTAGTGAGCGGCAGGTGGACCTGTTGCAGCACGGGAAGCACTGCAAGGAAAAACGTGCGGGTTGCTTACTGGCTCTGGGAAGAGGGTGGGGGGGGGTCCCTCGTTAAAAGGTACTTAGTGCCTGAATGAGGAGCCCAGCATCGGAAGGGGAAGTCCCACTGAGAACCACTGCCCTGCCCTCACTGCTGACCCCCCTACACATCCCTCTCCCACTACCATACCCCATGAGACCTCTTCCCCTCCGCCCACCCCCCGCACCTGACCTACTTGTGGCCTGGGTCCAGGACTGCTCCTTGGCCTTGGGTGGGTACCCCACCGGCAACAAGTGCCACCTCTGCATTGGTGCAGCTCAGTTAAACAGCTTCCAGCCTTTGATTGGTGGGCAACTCTCAGAGAGCGGGACTTCTGTTCTCAGGGTCTATGATCCTGTAGAAGGCCTGCCGCTGTCCAGTTAAGTGCCTAATTGGCTGAAGGGGCAATCCAGGGATCTCAGCGGCATTTTGCTGGAGGTTGAGACCCCCAATCGCCCGGATAAAATCCTGGCCTCAGTATGCATTCTACAACTTTCTTATGTTGATTTGCATCATCTAAATTCATTTCATTTGAAACTCCTAATCTTAACACTGATTTAAAGGCTGAGGGAGAAGGCCTCCTTTCCATCCATCTAGTTTGCTGTTGAGCCTAGGTTCCAGAAATGAAAGCACAATCCTGTTAGCATACTGTGCCACTACTGTTCTTAAATGGATTAAACCCAGACAAGGTTATATACTGAATGAGGTCATATGGAGTTAGGCTACCTATGATGGGAATCTAACACTTACTGAATTCTTTCACCACCAATCTCTCTAATCTGTTTCCGAATGGATGAACATGACCAACAGATTTTTGTTAGTAGTATATTTTTATTGTGGTTGACAAGCTCAGAATGACCCGTACCTGTGTTTAATACATTAAAGACAGCAATTGCAATTTGTCGACAAAATGATCCTCAAAACTTTCCAATGATAGGCATGTTAAAGCCATAGCCCCAATTATTTCATTGTTGTCTAATTGCTAAACTAGTTAGTATTTGCATTAGTTAAAATTAAACTTTAAAACATTGATTATGCTAGTTCTTTCATTTAACGGTTCCATTTCTCTCCTTTTTCTTGCTGTTTTATTATGTTTCTTATTCCCTTCAGCCAGAGTATCCTATAAATTAATGTTTCAGCTTGTTGTATATTTTGTTTTATCTTTCCAAATCATTTTTGATGGTTGCCACTGTATGCTGGTATCATGTATAATGAATAAGTAATTATATAAGTGCTTTGATCATGCACACTATGCTAGGCTAAGGGGCTAAAGGATGTTGTGAGGAACTATTTACCCTACATAAACATCAATAATTTATTCCAAACACGGAGTAATTATTTGTAGCGTGTATGGATCAAAGCTTTTAATGTAGTGCAGCTGGTCTCAATATCATATTGTCTAAAATGAACCGCAGGAAGAAATAACTATGGCGCTCCGAGTGGTTAAAAATTGTAATGTGTATAGATGGATTTGTGCACTATCCTTTCATCTCTGGGATCCTGGTTCAAATCCAGGGCGGACTGATGGAATTCAAGTGTTTTAACAACATTGCCAATAAGAGTCCTATATGAAACAAGTTTTAGAAATCTCAGACACTTTTACTGGGCATAGGCCTGAACAGCAAAACTGCCGATAATTTGGCACTAAATGGGCAATGCCACTCAGTTCAGAAGGATTGCTGATCTGGGGGAGTCAAAATATTCACACTGGTGTAGTAAAGAAAAGCAAGGTTTTCTGAGGTCAGTGTTAATGGACAAAGTAAAGAAAGCCTTGCTCAGGATTGGGTTGTTTGGACCTTAGTTGTGAGTGTTTGAACTGGAGGATAAAACTGAGGCCAAAAAGGTATCCCATTTCCAAAGATTGACATTATTACTCACAGTAAATTTACCTCCTTCTGTCCTGCCAAAAGAATCACTGGAATTGTTCACAATCAAATAATGAATTGAACAGCACAACTGGACAGCTTGCTTTTGTATGGTAACTAACATACAGTGCCATATTTTAAACAGCAAACAATTTCCTGTTAAGTGATTAGATAATAATGCAGCACAGGAGAAAATAGCATCCTTTTTGCCTTATCAATTATTCAGAAATGAGAAACTGGCACTGCAGTAATAAACTGATAATCCATTAAGCTCGTTTGAATTAATTATTTTACAAAAATATTAATAGAATGTTCTATGTATTTTATGTGCATTCTGTGCAGTTGATTTTATAAACTGATTTTGAAAATGATTAATATTTATACAGACATGAATATCACATTTACATCAGTTGAAATCTACATATTTTCACAATCTTAAATACAGTAATTTGACTTTGAAATATGGGAAGATTTGTGGTTATCAGTTGTTTTTCAGTAAAAGCATAAATTTCTAAAGTATTGCCTTATAAAGCATTCATAATTAGTTATTATAAAGTCATCCACTTTTTACACAGATTTTTAAAAATACAACAGACCTGTTTTGATTTGTCTTTAGTCACAGCATATTGACTGCCCTCTAAGGCTGCACTAACAACTCTCATGTATTTCCATGGAGATGAGTTAATTGATATTTTAATGCAGCAAGCTATCTCTGTGCAGTCACTACTTTAAGGTTTCATTATTTCTCACAAGCAGGCATAATTAAAGAATACACATTGCAGCATTGTGGGTCACTGTATTTATTAAGGCTGCTAATTTGCATGAGGCAGCACTTGCATCCGTACTGACATGCAAGGTTGCTAGGAAGGACCTGACTAATCACTAAGTGGCCTGCTTATTGCTGCTGCTTGATCATTGCTGCTCACAGGATCATTTCCCCCCTCCTTTTTTCATTTGAAATGGTTTCTTCCAACTGAGGGAGGGAAACTGAATTTGACATTTGATTTTCCTCCAGATGTGCTAATCAGTGGCAGTGAACACTGCAGAAGAGAAGAGCAGAGAGCAGCAAGAGCTTACCTGTCAGACTTTGTCATTTACTGACATGACAGTAAGGTTTTAAATGCTTGCAGTTGAGCTTTGAGATTTGCCCTTGGCCTTGTCTTTTTGTTCCCAAGTTCCTTGAGAATGTGAATTACAGCACACAGATGTGTTGGCACCTTGTCAACTGATTGCCTACTGCCTCGTGTTTTGACAGTTTAATTTTTAACCGCCTCTTCGCATTTGCTGCTTCATTACAGCATTTGCCCTGATTAAGGGGACTTGCAGCAGGTTGGCAGGCCAGGCAGTGGGAACTTCAGGGGCTACTCCTGCTTTGCTGTTATCTTCAGCTGCAGTTTTCAGGCTTTCAAGAAAGAGACCTGTCATGCATCAGCTGCCAAGTTAGGAGCCTAATACTGAACTGCGAGTGAGTAAGTGTGCCCAAAATCTACAATGACAGCCATGAAGGAGCAGCCTAACATGGGGAGGGGAAGCCAACAGCAACAAGACCAGGTATTGGTCTCTTAAGACATTTTTTTTCCACTTTCAGTTGTTACAGAATAATTTTAAATGTGATGATCTATATAAACTTATATTTTACAGTGAGTTTTTTAAATATATATATATGTCACAGCATAATTCCAGTCATCTTTCCTTGCACCATTGAAATGTGAAAGCATTTTCCTTGAAAATATGAGCAAACTAAAAGAGCTGATTTGTTAACAATATTACTGTTTTCATATTCTATTTTTGTTTGCAATTCAGAATAAACCTGTTTTATAGAAGTTTCCTGACAGTTTTTATTCAAATTATAAGCCATTTGCTTAACTCTAAGCTTCAGCATTATTTTCTTCTGTACCTTCTTCTTTGAATTGCTTTGTGAAATGAAACTGGTTATTTACGATCCTGAGACTGTGCTTTCAGCAACTGTCAGCTGAGGCATAAACTGCAGTAGACAGAGCTACAGTGTAAGAACCTTTCTTTATTTGCTTGCTTGTCGAGGTTACATTGGGGTATGCCACACATTTTAAAAAGCTGTTTATATGAATAGGCTGGAATGATTCCCTGAATTAGTATCTGGTATTGTTTATAAAAATTAGTGGTTGTAAAATACATTGTCAACTCTCTGGTTATTGTGTAATTAGTGAAACCGGAAGGAGGACAGTCTCACTGCTGTAGAGATGCTCTGTATTCAGTGTATGTTATGCTGTAATTCATTTCTTGTCTTTCAGTTTATCATGGGATTTACCACAATCTAGATGTGGATTGGTTGAGATTACAGAATGCTTTACCAAAGCTAGATGATTTCTAATGGTTGAGGATGGGGAAACTAACTTCCAGTCATACAAATCTTTCTGATGCCAATATTAGACTCCCATGGACTGAATTTGAATAAGATTGACGTTTCTCAGTAATTTGATTGACAACAAAAATACAATAATTTGTTGAGATGACTATATTTACAGAATTGTTCTAGATAATTTTACTCAGCTCAATGTATTAATCATAAATCTGAATTAGGTTACAGATATTATACTCAAGAGATAAATGAGAATCTTTCACCTACAGTTCTGGTTGTAAAAATACCAAAACAACATTAAGTTCCAGTTCCCATGAAGTGATCTCAAAATTTTACTTCTGTCTGTTAAACACAGTAATATTATTATTTTGCTGAATGCTTCATTTAATTGCATCCAGTTTATTCATAGGCTGTCGTATAGTTGTAACTTATTGTTCAAACAAAAAGTTAAAATAGCAGTGCTCAAAGAAATATAAGTTAATGCTGTACAGAGTGCATTTTGTTGCAACCTAAATGCAGAACTATGCCGATAAAAGGATTAATACTGTTATGGAAGCACATTCTGTTTCTAAAGCTACTCAAGTGGAAGCCGTAGAATAAACATTTTGCAGTTTGCTCATTATTAAGGAAGGAAAATCCAACATGCAGATCGTAGAGAATAATAAATAGATTTTTCATTGTGTTCTTTTAATCACTTGCTCTTCGCTGGTATTGACAAATTTCAACAAATGCTCCAGTTTTTTCTGCCTGTTTTCAGATGACTCATGATTATATTCAACATTATTTAATACACTTAGATGAACATAAGGAGAACGTCATAACATTATTTTAACATCAGATGAATACTAACAGGCTTTATTTAAATGAATACCAAATCACTCAATCACTTAGTGAAAAGTACCATTTAATATTTTGCTATCCAATTAACTCCATGAGTATTAGCAGATAACGGTTTATTTTTGTACCACTTTAAAAAAAAAAGCCTAACACATTCTAGTTTTAGAGATTATGGCAACTAATATTAAGTTTCTGTCCTTTTCAATTTTCAGTATCATATAATATATACTTTGCATTCTTTTCATGGTAAACTGGCAAAATGTTGTCGAAAGCAATAATGAGAATGTACTGTTTGAGAGGTGCAGAATATCTTTTAGTATAAAACTAAAATTCAAGGAGAAATTGAAAAACACTTTATTAGATAAGACCTTTGCAATATTAATAAATTAGAAATGCAGGTTTCTATAAATATATTCCTTTCTATACTAGTTCACACAGGTGCACCATGCACAGGCTCTAGCATCTGTGCTCACAGATAAACCCCAGCCACTGTACAGTACTTGGTTTTTTGAGGGGTGGGTTTAATCCATAGTAACATCAAGAAAGTTGTTATTTAGTTTTGTTCTATACTTATTCATAAAAGTCCACCAATCGACACTAAATCACTAAACTTGCAGATTTTCATGGTAATTCAATGCTAATTTGCTCTAAGTTAATATTTCAGTAATGATCACTTTTTTTCTAAGTATTTTTCTTGTTGCTTTCACTTCATGACAGAGGTCATTTGACTTAGGTTTAGCTAGATGGTGTGCTTCACTTGTGGTATAGCAAATAAATGATACAAATGTTCACAATCTGAACATTTGCAATCTGTTAGCTATATTAGAAGCTTAAATAATACGTATTCATTTTTCCCTGCTCTTAAAAACACATACACGAGTTTGTGTGTCATTTTCAGGTTTGATAGCACTTTAATTAATAAATAAATTGTTAACTGAATGTTTGCTTATATGTACTTTCAATAATGAGGTAAAATCTGTTCTTCTCTCTCACTCCATTTTTTAATAACCACAGTATAGATTTAGAAAACAATCTTACTGATATCTGAAAAAAATGCAGTATCGTACAAAGTAACATTCAGTACTGTATGAGTTAACATAATCGAATTATTTTGCAGTCTGTGTTACATACAATGTTTGATTCACTGATTTTCTAGTAGCTCACATAACTGCACTAATATTATTGTATTAATCTGAAGTGACTCCTTTAATACCGAAAGAGATGCTTAGTATTCTCAGTTATTTCCCTCTATATTCCAGCACCGCGCTCCAGCATCTGCCTCATTTCTGTACAAGTTCTCTTGCATGTCTGCACTGCAGTGCTAGCTATAAACTAGTATAGGGTTGTACAGTATTACACAGAGAGCTTAGTGAACTGAACTAGGCATTGTACCGAGGATATCGGTAGAAATCCGTGGTATTGCAATGGTAAAATGATACACTACATCTGGGGATTTTAGAGAATACAGGATTAGGTGGTACAATCTCTGCACAGTAATTAAATAGATGATGTGACATGATATTCAGTTATTTTAGGGAATAGAGGATTAGATGGTACAATCTCTGTACAATAATTAAGTAGGTTATGTGACATGATATTCAGTTATTAAAACAAGTTGAGATGGAAAGGATTTTAAAATGTTAATATCTGCAGCTCATGTTCTTTCAGGACAAATCCTGTAAAATGATTTATTTTGGAGTTGTTTAAAGCTACTCTGCCCCATAGTGGTCATTTTTAAATAATATATTATACCAACACTTGCCCATTAGTATTTATGTGACCAGCATTTCTAGAAAAAGCATTACCATTTCAGTGGTCGTTCCTTTGAAATGTTAATATCCAGCAGCTTTTGATTCAAATCATTTGCTTTGTTTGGTTTAGCCTGCTCTGCCAGATGTAAAGATACACATTACAGTATTAATTTGCTAAATACCTCCATCTAATGAACACTAGTCTTCCTATACAAATTATTAAATCAGATAAATTCTACATTGCTTTAAAGGATTTCTTCAGTAATCAGATTGCTAAAGATAAGATGCAATACTGTATAGTTTTGAGACTGTGGCAAATCTAAGGTTAACAATGAGCATAATATCCTTCCATAGACTACAAGAGTACAGAACAGTGCACAGTGCAAGATTATTAAATCCCATTATTATGTTATTTTGCATACAGAGTAAAATAGGGTGAATGTTATGTTTTAAATTGTGATGTATGAAAAAAAATCAGTTTGTCCTGTATAAGAGAAGTGGCAGTAGAGAGTTCCAGACTGTGCTTTCTTCTACCACGGAAGCCAATAAGCACACATGGACATGAAACTTATCCTGCCCAAGGCAAGGTGCATTTTTATTAACTTCTTGTGCTCCTATTATTTGCCAATTGGAGTTCAGACAAGAATGTAAGTGGGGTTTTTTTTAATTTTAAGAAAACATTTTTCACAATGAAAATGGGGCATAGTGCATGCAATAGCACATGAAATTACTGTGCAAAGTTCACTGTCTGAATTATTCGCCTCTGAGATATTATTATTTGCTTGTTGATGGCTGAATAAAATGTTATTATTTTAGATGATATAGAATAAAGTTTTCAAGCCAGCTCAGAACTCATCACTGGAATGTTAATTGGCATCTCATTTATACTAATATTAACGGCTGCATATCTTGGTGCTGTTTTATTGTTCTTTATCATGTTGCCTACTATAGCAATTCATTTTTAATCTTGAAACCCTCAATCCTGGAAAAAAAGGAAAAAGATTGCCAGAGGTATGACTGTCAATAGACTTGCTGAGCATTTGTATTTCTAATGTACTATCACATGCCATGAGACTATTAAAACAGTAGGGATTTGAAACAAATTTCAATGGATTTTGTCAAGGTTAAAAATGCAAAGATTTCTTGGTACTTTCTCTAGTCCTGGCTTATTGTAATTAGTGTAATAAAGTAGTGAACTAATCCATAGCACTTTTTGATCTCCCCTCTTGTTATTACTTTCAATCCATTATATTTTCTATTTTTAAAAAAGTCATTAGATTTAAGCAATTTACAATACTATGATGAGCATGCAATGCTTTGCCCCAGCTATTTGACTACCTAGACAGGTTGAGGTATTAACATATAGTTAATTATAGTTCAAATTATTATTCAATTCCTTTGTATTAATAACAGTCCTTTTTTGTTATCACAGCCAGTCTGTCATCTAAGTTTGATGAACTTAAGCAGCTGCATATTTTTTATGCTTATTAAAAATGACATGGTAGAAATGGAACTAAAATAAAATAATAAAGGAATCAAAGATTATAGAAGAAACCAGTTTTGTAGGAAGCTAAGTTAAGGAAGTGTGAAAGAGAGTGCTGTAAAATAGTTTTATCTATGTGATCCAATAAAGGGATCATTTTCTTTGTGATGCCACATGGCCATTTGGAATCCACAAATATCTTGCAAATCAGCAATGCTGTGTATTTTCATCTGGGGCCTATGTTCTGCAGTGGATGTAAGATCATAAGGGATTTGTGGCATTTCTGCATTGAGGCGGAGATGCACCAAATTCCGTTATCCTTGAAACCCCCTCGAGATCTTCTTGTGTCTTAATTTGGAGATAATCCATTACAACTGCTTCAGTCTGTCATATGACATTTTCATATGTGAATACAACTGCTTATTAATGAATTGCCTACCAAAGCCATCTTATCTGTTCTTTAACAGGAATCCCTTGTGGCCCAGTGATGATTCTTGAGGACATCACTGTGCCAACTTTGATCTTAAAAATTAGTAATTGCAGTTTCTGAAGTTCAGAGCCAAGCTAAATGCTCTTGCATGATTTTCTGATGAAGCGAATATCTTGCTCTGCAGCAATCATATTATTTGCATCTTGTGCAAAATAATTTATAGAATTACAACTCATGGAATGTCATCACTGTCTTTAGAAAATAAAGGATTTCCAAAAATTAATGCCATATTGTCAATGCATTAAATTTTGAATGAAAACAGAAAATGCTGGAAATACTCAGCAGGTCAGGTGGCATATGTGGAGGGAGTAACTGAGTTAAAGGCCGGAATTTTACGTGGGGCGGGGGCCCTATTCACCAGCCGAAAAATTGGTGCCGAGCCCGGCTCTGGCGGGCATGGGAGCCAGACCGGATTTTACACTCCTCAGGCCTTGAGCCTTGGTCTTGAGCAGGACTTCCACCTGCTTGAGGCAGGAAGTCCCGCCTAATGAAACTGCCAGCCAAACAGCGGGCCGGCAGCTCTTAGTCCCAGCAATGCCATCGGGGGCAGTGGCTACTGCTGAGACTACACCTAGCCATCGCAAGAAGATGAAAGATTGCCCCATAAAAAAGGTACGTTTTTAGGGCCTCGTCGGGGACAATCGGCCAGGCCCCAGTGAGGAAAAGGGAGTCGGTTAAGGGGGCGGAGGGAGTGTTGTGCGTTGGGGGCGGTTGGGGTTTCAGAGGCGGCCCTCTGAGAGGCACAGGGTGCCCGATCAGAAGAGCCTCCCCCCACCACCCCCCCACCCCACCCAGAGCCTGCAAGAAGGCCGTCTAGTTTCATCAGGCGGGCTTTTTGAGTTGCTGCCCGCCAGCCAAGGGTAAAATACCCCTGGCAGCAGGCGGAGGCCCTTAAGTGCCAGTTAATTGGCCAATTAAGGGCTTTGCTTGGCCTAGCGTGGGCGGGCCGTCTCTCGCCGCCACTGCCCCATGTAAATTGGCAATGGGTGGGTTGGAAGGAAGTTGGGAACGGCCCCCACCCCCCGCCTCCCACTCAATTTTTTGCTCCCCCTCTTCCCCCCCCCCCCCCCCCACTCCGCTACCAGCCCGCTCGTTTTGGGGGGCATAAAATTTTGACCAACATTTCAGGTTGATTTTAACTCACTCAAAACTCATTCACTTGCACAGAGGTCGATGACCTTTCATTAAAACAATAAACTTGGTATGATATTAAGCCTTTTTTGGGCTGTAGCAGAGTATTTCAGTGTGATGGATATCCATGTGTGCATGTATTCGGCAGTCTAATAGAAACAGAGTGGTATAACTATAGCTTGCTTCCACATGAAGTGGTGTTCGGTATGCATCAATGCAAAAATGGCAGTATAAATTGGCAGACAGGGCCCAAGCTGGCTTCTAGAGACTGTCTCATCTCACCTGTACTTCACATTGGGAATAATATGATTTAAATCTGATCTAAAGCTGGGTTTACAAAATCCTTAGAAATTCCATTGAATTTACAGGCACCAATGTACATTTAGGATTGAACTTATTTAATGTCATGAGACAATTGGTGCCATCACGTGCACACTCCTAACACTACAAAGTAGCCACTGGAGCAGCAAAGCTCTGTGCATGTACCTGTCATAGCCTGCAGTATAATACTGATCTTGGCATCTGTAATTTGTGCTCATTGCTGACATCCCCATATCAGTAGTGCAGTATAATTGCATATTGGTTCTCAATAGATTAGGTTTAGTTACATTTAGGTGTCTTTGCACAGCAAAAGCAGACTTAACTTTACCTGAGGTGCTTCAATACAGAAAAAAATGTAACACGTCATGGGACCCAGCAGGATATTTGCTGTGCTCTGATATGCTTGATGATTTGGAATATTATGGTTGAGTTACTATCGATAACAATTTAACAATTTGACCATAAATGGGCACAGTTGTCACAGGATTATAGCTTTAAGCCATTCTTTTTTTTTCTTAAGTTGCATTTGTGACATTTCTGCCTTGCTTTCAAATAGACCTAAATATTGGCAATGGGAACATTTGACTAATTATTATCATTGCTTAGCAGAAGCTATGATAAATAGTTCTTTTTCCTGCTGTACTTTGCTGACTGTCCCAAATACCAGAAGTGATGGCAACAGCCAATTATCAATGGTATAACTCTGAAGAGCCTGTAGTAACTATTATGGAACAGTGTAATGGTTTGTGTACAATTTATAGCACTGGCTAGGTTTAATGTTCAGATTCAACTTTTGAAGTTTCCCCATGCTTCGAAAGGAATGCTATTGTTAGGACCAAGATGGGAGGAGTGCACTGTTTGTTCTAGTCCCACTTTTCCACAGGCCATAACATTATATTTAAATTTTCCCACTTACCAAAACAGTCAACCATATACTCTATTTTTCCCTAGAATAAAGCACACCAACCAGTTTTCTTTAATAAACAACAACATTATCAGTTTATTAGAAACCAAGGTGGGAATTTTATGCCTCGTCTGGGGATCTGTTCCATATTTTATGGGTCCCCAGACTTTAACTGTGCCGAGGCGGGACTTCCACCCACTTGAGGTAAGAAGTCCCGCCTCATTGAGCTGCTAGCCAATCAGCAGGCCAGCAGCTCTTAGTCCCAACAGCGCCACTGGGAGCGGTGGCCACTGCTGGATTACAGTCCAGCCTAAGATAGAAGGTGACTTGGAGCCGGGAGGAAAGGTAAGTTTTGGTTGCCTCGCTGGGGTTATCGGTTGGGCCCCAGCGAGGCAAGTGTGGTCGGTTGTGGGGAAGGGGGTTGTGTTGGGTGCTGGGGGTGATTGGGGTTGTGCGAAAGGGGATTGTGTTGGATGTTGGGGGTGATTGGGGTAGTTGAGGTGGCCCTCCATCGGGCACCGTTTGCCCAATGAGCAAGACCAGCCCCCCCACCCCCGGGACAATTGACAGCCACCTGGTTTTCCCAGGTGGCTTTTTCCAGCTCCAGGACGCCCGCTTACCATGCGTACAATCCGCATGGAGGCAGGCGAAGGCCCTTCTTTGGACACGTAAGGGCCTTGATTGGCCTGGGGTGGGTGGGCCGTTTTTTCACCCACTTCCCCTCCCCCACCCCACCCCCCCCCCCCCCCACCCCCACCCTACGTAAAGGGCGGCAAAGGCGGGAGCGAGTTGGGAAAGCCTCCCACTCCATTTTATGCCACCATCCCACTTGGGGGGTGGGGCGTAAAATTCCGGTCCAAGTTTTAATCAATAATGAAGTAAAACATACACAAAATTGAAATATTAAAGCCCCTTATTTATCCTAGCCCTCCCACACACATGCATACACACATACAAGTTAACTAGGGAAAAAAAGGGATTTTTGTTCACAGCTGTTACAAAGCAATGGAAGGAAGAATAAAAAAAACACTTAGGCTGAAAAGAAGGAATGGAAAGATGCCCTTTGTTTTGGTTAGGTGTCCCAAATGCATGTCGACAACTGTCAATGGGATCTTCCTAGAACAGTTCTTTCCAGGTGACAATCAGTTTGGGTAGGCTTTCCAAGAAATGCAGTTACAGAGCTCCAAATAGGTCTTACAGCAGGAAGGCAGCAACAAGGTTTCAGTGCCCACACAGTTGATCCAAAGTTCCTTCAAAGAGACAGTGTTTCTTATACAGGAGGAAAAGGAACCTGCCATATTGGAAATACAGGGTTTCTTTTCAAGAGAGAGATGAGCTGGTATTCTCTTTTGTTGTAGGCAAAAACTCAACTGGCTTTTTTAACAGTTCAAATTGAAACTAAACTTTCCAGAAAGCAAGCATCCTGACAACCATAAATCTTGGCTTGACACTTCATGTCCATGTTCCAGCATCTAAACACAAATTCTCAAAACTTAACAAAAATGGAATCACTCATAACACTATATAATTCAAACATTCTACATTAGAAAGGAAATAGATTGAAACAGAGACCATGTCTGAAAGAAAGAAAGAAAGACTTGCATTTATATAGCTCCTTTCACAACCACAAGATGCCCCAAAGTACTTTACAGCCAATGGAATACTTTTGAAGTGTAGTTACAGTTTTAATGCAGAAAGTGCATCAGCCAATTTGTACACAGCAAGCTCCCATAAATAACAATGTGATAATGACCAGATAATCTGTTCTTGTGATATTGATTGAGGGATAACTGTTGGTCAGGACATCACCTGCTCTTCTTTGAAATATTGCCATGGGATCTTTGACATCCAACTGAGAGGGCAAGTGAGGCCTCAGTTTGATGTTTCATCCAAAGGATGGCGACTCCAACAGTGCAACACTTCCTCAGTACTGCAGTGGATTGGCAGCCCTGATTTTTGTGCTCAAGTCCTAGAGTGGAACTTGAACACACAACCTTTTGACATACAGACGAGAGTGTACCAACTGGACTGAGTACTCTTAAAGAGTGTGAGGTTCCTTATTAGAGAATATAACTTCTTTATTCTTATCTCAGCACCAAAGCTGAATACTAGATTCTAATGTGACAGTGAAGTTGTTTTTGAATTGAGCTATAGTAGGGCTATTTGGTGTTTGTTGAATTCATTCAAAGGAAGTTTGGACACATCTATGCACATGCAATTAAAAGCAAAATACTGCGGATGCTGGAAATCTGAAACAAAAACAAGAAATGCTGGAATCGCTCAGCAGGTCTGGCAGCATCTGTGGAAAGAGAAGCAGAGTTAACGTTTCGGGTCAGTGACCCTTCTTCAGAACTCTGCTTCTCTTTCCACAGATGCTGCCAGACCTGCTGAGTGATTCCAGCATTTCTTGTTTTTGTATGCACATGCAATGCCATTTCAAATGTTGCTTAAAGTTTTTTCATCTGGTAAGTTTAAGTGCTTACTTTTTCTCCATTCCAATGTTGCTTTACGATATTGATATTTGTGTCCATTCATAGTTCTCTTCAAATATATTTTTGATTATGAATTTCCTCTTTTGACGTTTATTGATCATGCAGACACCCCACGTCAAGTGTGCACAGGGGGTGAGTTTCTACTTTGGAGTTATTGGATTACCTGCTCATTGTACACCTGCTTATGTTGCCTTTGAATTCATTGGAAATTAAAATTAGCCTGGAAGTACGACAGGTGGCCAGTTTGATACACCAGTTTTAAGGCGCTGCTGAAGTTGTAAGTAATTCCCAGAATAAAACTTTATCCTTCTTGTTGCAACTGAGTGCCTTAAGTATTTTCATTTCTCAAATGCATCTTAGTTGCTCCTGTGAAAGAGATCATCAATTTTGTGGAAATAATTTTGAATATTCATACATACTGTACAGCAGACTTCTCCACTCAGAAGACGGTGGGGTAGATTTTGGTCTGGACCAGTTTTTGGGCTCAGCGTCAGTGTTGCACAACTAGTATGTGTCCAAAGTGGGAGGCCAGAGGATTGATGGAAATTGGTTCTTGGGCCTCATCAGCATACACGACACTAGCCGTCATTCTGAGTGCACCTCCACCGATGGCTTGCCTGAGCGATCAGATTAGTAACATACTGCCTACCTTGCTGGCAGTGACACTCGGGTAAGTTGAAGAGTGAGGTTGGGTATTGGATCACGATGGTGATGCAGTCGCAACTTTGGTTGTGTCAGGGGAACATTCCTACTCATTCAGCTCTCCAGGACTTTCCTTTGCTGTTTAACAAAAAAAATTCAGCTACTTTTCATTGGGAAGCACCAAAGATCTGACCATCATTTTCCAATCCTCACTGGTTACGGGTGTGGTGCCAGAGGATTGGACGTCTGCTAACATTGTTTCAAAAGGGAGCGAAGGAAGAATAATTACAGGGCAGTCAGTCTAACCTCGGTAGTGGGCAAATTATTGAAATTAATTCTGAGAGACAGGATTAACTGTCACTTAGAAAGGCACAGATTAATCAAGGATAGTCAGCATAGATTGGTTAAGGGAACGTCGCATCTAACTTGATTTTAATTTTTTTGTTAAGGAGCCAGGAGGATTATGAGGGCATTGCACTTGATGTGGTCTACATGGATTTGAGCAAGGCTTTTGACAAGGCCCCACGTGGCAGACTCTATTTTTTGAAACAAAAGTCCATGGGATCCAGTGGAATTTAGCAAACTGGATATAAAATTGGCTCAGGGGCAGGAAACAATGGCCAATTTTTAAAGGGTGTTTTTGCAACTGGAAGGCTGTTTCCAGTGGGGTTCCGCAGGGCTCAGTACTAAGTCCCTTGCTTTCTGTGATCTGTATTAACGATTTGGATATAAATGTAGGGGGAATGATCAAGAAGTTTGCGGATGACACAAAAATTGGCAGCATGGTTGAGAGCGAGGATAGCTGTAGACTGCAGGAAGATAGCAATGGACTGTGAGGTGATGCATTTGGGGAGGTCAGACAAGGCAAAGGAATACTGTTATGATCAGGTGAGAAAGGTGTCTGGGGTCTTTTACTGTCTTCACCTGGTATTATTGTAACAGGGTTTAATTTTAAATACACTGTGTTTTGAGCTCCCCCTCTGTGAATCCTTGTGCACAGCTTTCCAATTATAAGGCAAACAAATGAGCACACCGGGTTTTCTTTAGGTTTAAAGAAGAAAAATGAAATTTATTAAACTTAAACTCTAATTCGGTTAACGCCTACGGATACACGCTGCGTCCACGCTAGCGTGCACATGTGATACACACATGCAAATAGAGACAGAAAAGAGAAGAAAAATAAAATGGAGAGGTTTGAGGGAATCTCTGAAGAGGTTTTTTTTTACTGTGCTTTGAGCTTGCTGTATGGTCCTTGATTGTAGGCAGTCTTGCTTTTCGTTGGGGCCCAGTATTCTTCACTGTAGGAGACTTTTCTCCCTTGGGGTTCACATGTCTTCAATGGTTTCTGAAGCTGGTGAGAGTGAGATGAGAGCAGACAGGAGAGAGGTGTTCTCAGTCCAAACTGGTCTGACCACGTCTGTTTGTGTATTCCACCATTTTAGCAGTTAACCTGGAATGCTAGCCTATCCACCTTCAACACCTGGTAATCAAAAATCCATTATGGATTAAATTGGAGCAGGGAATAGCTCCTTTGTCCTTTGAAGTACTAGTCTGTCGATATGCCAATGTCTCTCTCCAGCCAAAGTCTCCAATTGTTTTTTAAAGCAATTTCTTTCTTCAATTGTTTAAAAATCAATGTTCATGTGGTGAAATTAATTTTTGCTCATTCTTGGCAGGTGGGGGGGATTGCCTGACAATACACAATAAATGGGAGGATACTGAGAGGTTGGCCGGAATTTTATGCCACCCAAAGAAGTGGGGGGGGGGGGGGGGGAAGGTGGGGTGGGTGGCGTAAAATGGAGCAGGAGTCTCCAGGAGCCCTTCCTGACCCGCCTCTGCCGTTACTTTACACAGGGCAGCGGTGGCGAATAACAGCCCACCCTAGGCCAATCAAGGCCCTTAAGTGGCCACTTTATGGTCACTTAAGGGCTTTCGCCTGCCTCCACGTGGATCTTGCGCATGGCAAATGGGCCTCCTAGACCCTAGAGAAGCTGCCTGACAAAAACAGGCGACTCTTGAACATCCCGGGGGAGGGGGGGCCCTCATGATCGGGCACGCTGTGCCCGATGGAGGGTTGCCCCCGCTACACCAACCACCCCCAGCACGCCCCGTCATCTTTACTTCGGGCTGGGCTATAGTTCCAGCAGTGGCCACCACTCCCAGTGGCGTTGCTGGGTCTAAGAGCTGACTGGCCGGCACCTCCATTGGGCGATCTTCCTACCTCAAGCGGTTGGATGTCCCACCTCAGAACAATTGAAGCTCGGGGACCTGCAAAATATGGGTTAGATCCCCAGGCAAGGTGGAAGTGGGTTCAGTCGGTGGCCGGCTCCCATCCACCTATGGTGGCCACCTAAATCCCGGCTGTATAGAGGAAGTGAGGTACCTTGGAGGGAATGTCACTGAAGGTAGCAGGACAGGTTAAAGGCCGGCTCGGGTCTGCAAATGAGACCCGACCCGAGCCCGACAGAATCCCATCTGACCCCGAGCCCGACCAAGCCCAAGTCCTTCCATTTCTTTTCCCAACCTGACCCGACCATTAGTTAACTTACCTTCCAGTTTTCACTTTGTTCCTTACCTGCACAAGCTTAAAATAACTGTAGCAAAACCATCTTTAAAGTCCAAAAAGTAAATTAACATTAAAGTCACTTACCTGAGGTGGTGATGGAGCTTGTCGGATCCGATCCGGCCTGACCCGAGCCCGAATGCCGGACCCGGAGGTGCAACCCAACCCGATCCGAACTCGACAGATGTTGGGTCTCGTTGGGTTCGGGTCAGGTAGCAGGCCTTTAGGACAGGTCAATAAAGTGGTTAAGACATATGGAATCCTTTCCTTTATTAGCCAAGGTATAGAATATCAGAGTAGGGAGCTTATGCCGGAACTATATAAAACATTTGTTAGGCCACAACTTAAGTACTGTGTGCAGTTCTGGTCACCTCATTACAGAAAGGATGTAATTATACTAGAGAGGGTACAGAGGAGATTTATGAGGATGTTGTCAGGACTGGAAAATTACAGCTATGAGGAAAGATTGGATAGGCTGGGGTTGTTGTCCTTGGAACAGAGGAGGCTGAGGGGAAATTTGATTGAGATGTACAAAATTGTGAGGTGCCTGGATAGAGTGGATGGGAAGGGCCTATTCACCTGAGCAAGGGGTCAGTGACTAGGGGGCATAGATTTAAAGTGATTGGTAGAAGGATTAGAGGAGAGATGAGGAAGGGTTTTTCACCCAGAGGGTGGTGGGGGTCTGGAACTTGCTGCCTGAAAGGGTGGTAGAGGCAGAAACCTCAACTCATTTAAAAGGTGCCTGGATGTGCACCGGAAGTACCGTAAACTGCAGGGCTACAGATCAAATACTGGAAAGTGGGATTCGGCTTGGTGGCTTATTTTTCTGGTTGGTGCAGACGCAATGAGCCAAGTGGCCTCTTTCTGTGCCATAACTTTTCTATGATTCTATTCAATGAAAGAATCCTGAGTGGAGAACAAATTTCCAGAGGGATTCAGCGACAGGCATTTGGCCCCTAATTTACATGTTTAATGGGCCTAACACCTACTTCACACATCCGAGTGGGATGCCTAACAAAACAAACTCCATGAAGTTAGCAGAACAACTAAAAAATGTTGACTGCTGCTGTTCAGCCTTTCCTGATAAGTACATCTTCTCAGTTATGGTATCATTCTTGTGAGTTGTTTATGCACCTTCTCCAATACCTCTATATCTTTTATAATATGATGATCAGAACAGTGTGCAGTACTCCGAGTGTGGCCTAAACAAGGTTTGATACAAAATTAAAATATCTTCTGTACCAGTGGAAATAAATCCCAGTGTTTTTTTTTAATGGCCTTATAAAGCTGTGTCGCTATGTTTAGTGATTCATGCATCTGTACCTCCTAGATTTATTTTTTCCTCCATCCCATTGTAGGGCGAGAGTCCTCTCCGGAGTCTCACTTGGATTCGGAGCCGTACTTTAGACATAACAGGAATGAGTGACTAAACATCAAATAATCAGTAATTTTATTGAGTAATAAGTATAATTAATAATTGTTTAATAATTAAAGGGAAAGAAAAATAACTTTATTAAAAAGGAAGGAAAAGAGTGTAGAAAGACAAAAAAACTTATAACACACTGCTATAACACCAAGTTAGTCTGTTCACAACAGCTCCCTGAATGGTACCATTCCCCCTTGGTACATATATCACCAAGTCCCCGGAGAACCTTGCATGGGGGTGAACTCTCCGGTCAGTCACTCCGTCGATGTCCCTTCCTCCATAGTGTTCTTCCACTCCGGCTGCAGCACCGAATGTTGGAGGCCTTGCCCCTTTAAGTCTAATTTCTGGCTTCATTCTAGCTTTCCAAGGCCTCTACAAGACTTTCTCAAAACAAGAGTCTGACAACCACGAGTCCTTATCAAATTCTTCTCACAGGCACTATGAGGCCGCTTGGGCTGTTTGCACATCCTTGGAGTGTCTCACCTGTCATCAATTAGGTTATATTGTCCATCAATTAAACTCCATCTTCTGACTCCATAGTGGACCACCCCATGTGCAAAGTTATCCATCATCCTGGCTTGTAGTTCAAGAGACATCGAATACCATAAGCTAACTTTTGTTTAAACAATAGGAAACAACCATTATTTTGAAGAAGAGAAAAACAGTAGTTTAGATAAACAACAGCTGCGAACATATCTTGCTTTGACCAGCATGGAAACGAAAGGAAGGTGTTCTTGGGAAAATACAAGTTCATAGTTAATACTGATTGCCATTGATTACATAATTGATTAATTACTTATTCAGAGCACAATCACACTTCGTTTTAAATCAATGTCTACAAAGTAACCTTTAAAAATTCACGATAGATTTAATACAGTTTTTTTTTAAATCGAAAACAAAAGCAAGGCAGAAGTGAAATGTATAAACATACAAAAAGTAGTGGCTGCAGGGCTCAGGCCTACAGCCTCCCCCCTTTAAAATACAAATTACAGCAATATTTTATAATCAACATAACTACTTTTTGTAATTTATTCAGTTGGAATGATCTTTCTCGTATCCCATTGGGGTTTCAAAGCTCGTTAAAGTCGCAGTTCGACTTCAGTTACTCATGAGGACATTTGTTGATACATTTCACTTACGCATCATTGTATCCAGCAATTAACTAGCAGAGGCAGAATTATCAGTAATTGAACAAAGACTAACACTTGCGATATAATCCTAATCCATGGATGAACATTCACATTCATGCCCCAATTCCATAAATTCTCCCACCATGTGGTAATAAAGACCTGCTCGGGTATGCAATTGAAACCCGACCGACCACATCCAACCCGAACACAACCCGGGCCCGAGTCCTTTGATTTTTTTTTTTCCCGCACCCAACCCGACCTGACCCAACTACTGGAATTAAGTTAATTTTATCAAAGAGCTTGTGCTCTACCTTGGATCCTCTGTTCCAGCACCTGGCTATTCCTGCAGAATCGTGCAGATGGAGTGGGAATCGGAGCTTGATTTCATCACCAACGGCATGCCCCCCCCCCCACCCCCACAACTTTCACACACGAGCACTTTAGTTCATTGGATAATGATCAGGACTGTACAGTATTGCAGATCTGCAGTACTGTTTTGATTGAAGACTTCTGGTTGATCAGCTTACTTCCCTTTCCCTCCCTGAGCAAAAGGCAGCACTGTATCCAGTCCGGCCCGGCCCGACCCGAGCCAACCCGAGCCCAAATGCTGGACCCGGAAGGGAGACCCGACCCGAACCCGACACGTGTCGTCAGGTCTGGTCGGGTTTGGGTTGGGTAGCCATGTGGTAATCTTGATATCGTCAATCTTTTTGTTGACATACTTGCCTTGGTGCAAGCAGAAATACACTTTGAGATTTAGCAACACTCTCTCAATTGATCAGGCAGCTGTGGAACATTATAACTGAATCTTTCCACATACTTCCATAATTGTCCCTTTATTTTATCTTTTACACTAATTTCTGTTATGATATGGTAAATATTTATCAATTCTCAGTCACCAATTCTGACAGGTGTTTCTGGGGTAAAACAAAAGGTCTCTTTGGGAACAGGGCATAGTTTTTCATATCCATAATTATATTCCTTCTCTATAGTGGTAACACAGTATTCCCCTTGCCATTTGTGTCGGATTTAGGTCAGCTCTAACAGCCACTATTGTGCAATTTACTCATGTTTGATTAACCCCACATGTTGCTTCAGGTTGGTCCCTTATCTCGTACGGGACAAATCTACATTTTATTCTTGCAAGCTGTTTTTCACTGTCTGCTCTCAAGGTCTCACCCTTTTACTGAAAGTAAGCATTTTAAAACATAATCTCCCAGAGCCCCTCAGATGGGCATGATAACATCCCGGTTAAGGGGGAGATATCCTTATTGACCCCTCAATAACTCTTTTACTATTTTCAAGAAAAGCCACAAGCTCTCAGCATTGAGTCTTGTAACACACTTGTCACAAGTAGAAAATAGCAAAGCATGCAGAGTCCTCCTACTAATACTATGGCCTATGTTAGTATCATAAACATGGACAGAGCCATGGGTGTTGGCCTACATTATATACAGTCTCTTGCCTAGCCGTTGTACTTCCAGCATTCTACAGTCTTTGTTCTGCATCATTTTTATCAAGTGTTTCTGTGAGGTGGTGGTCTTTTCTGTTCCAGGTTGCAGTGCTGATTGCTGTATCAGTACCCAACCATTCCCCTTCCTTGATTCTAACCCACCTAATCATGATGGCAACATCTATGGCCCAATCACACTGGTCACAAAAACGTCATAAACATAGAAACATGGAAAATAGGAGCCATTTGGCCCTTCGGTCCTGCTCTGTGATTTAAAAAATTTCATGGCTGATCGTCTAATTCATAAAACATTCATCACAAGTGTTTCTCTACATCCTGTCCAATTTGTGTCCCTTTTTATTGCATGGACTGAAAAGATTCTCCAGATCTCTGTTTACCTTATCCATCTTGTGGATAGTTCTTAAGTATTATTTTACTAGCCCTTCAACTGTCTCTTAGAACCTTAATTTTACTCCCTCTAACCATTACCAGTGTGTTTAATTTACCCTAATTATTGTGAAGTCAGTTTCTATATGGAGTATGTGTCAATGTCTTGATAATTTAAAATATTGTCTCACTGTACTGACCACATTAACCATTTCATATCAAGATGCCATGTCAAGTTGCTGAGCATGTCTGGGACCTGTTCTTCAGTGCATTTCACCATGCATTCCCACAGGTTATTTACTTCACATGTAACAAATCACATTTGCACTCTCACATTGGTTGGTATCCCAGTATCATGTCACACATGCTTGATTTTTCAGGTGATCTTATCAAAAGATCAAAAAGTTGGTGGGGGGTTGGGGTGTGGTGGTGGTTGCGGTGGCAGTGGTGTCTGTCCGAAATCTTTGCTTATCTCCCCCTGCATGGTCCCAAATTCTCAGGTAGTGGCCAGACTATCAAATGCAGCTCTCTTTAAAAAAAAACTCATAGGCAAGGATGCAGATATCTCCATGAGAAAGTTATTAAATTACCAGTCTTTTATACACTTTCCTGACTTCCAATGAAAAGTTCCAGACTTCTTGGAAATTCCAGCCAATTAATTTAATGGACTAAATTCTAATTTCACCATTGTGTATCTCCAAAATTCCTTTATTAGCTCTTGTATCAGCTGGATTTAACGTCCAATTCCCATTAGATATAATTCTATTTCATATCGAGCCCTGGAGAAACTTTACAGTCCAATACTCATATCTTTAAAACAGAACTTGAACATTCCCCTTTGATTCCAGGCATTACCATATTTTTTTTTTATCTTAGCTTAAAAGTACATTCATTTTAGTTTCTTAAAAGTAACTTTCTAAATTACATTGGACTTTTTGCATTTCAAAATAATCACAAATTCAAATAAGTGTTGGGTGTACAAGTAAACAGTTTTTAGTTTTTCTAAATTGATTATTCCCTAAAACTTCAAATAAATTCCTCTTTGAGTGCTTGAAATAACCATTCATATCCATTTAATTTTGTTTATCAATTCCAATTTCTTATGCCCAGGTTTGATGGTATTACATGGTGCTTTACATTAAAGACTGAAATGTTTGCAATTAGTTTAGAGGTAACTTCCATATCTCCCATCTGTTACAACCAAGGCAGGAGTAATGCACTGTTAATTCAGTCCCACTACTCCACAGGTCACAGCATATCAAGAAAGTTTCCCACCTACTGAAGAAAGCCAAATTAAACAGTCTATTTGTCCCCCAGAATAGTGCATACCAAACCAGGTTTCTTTAAACTATAACAACATTAACTATGTATAAGAAAAGAAATAATAGACCTTAACTACTCACAAGATAAATCTATATATATGAAAAGCTCCTGAGTTCCTTAGCCCTCATGCACGCACACATAGATTTAAAAAAAAACAATTAACCAGGGAAAAGGATTTTTGGTTTACAGTTGTTTCTTAGGAATAAAAAGAAAAAAATAAAATGATTGAGTTTATCACATTCTGGTAGGATGTTTTTGGTATGACAAGGTTTCTCAGAGTCGAATAGTCAGATGCCACTCGAAGTCTCTCCAGGTGAGGTTGATGAACAGTATGTGATGGGTAGGCATTCAAGGGAATTTGTCTTCAGCTGGCATCACACAGGTCTTTCAGCAGTAGTGCAGCAATGGGTCTGCTCAGGACTCACAGCAGCAACACACCAGTAGAAGCTTTCTGCAGGTTCCAGGGATTCCCAAAACACAGGAGGCAACAGGAACCATGCTGGATGCAGGAATTCTTCAGAGACAGGAGGCAATAGGAATCTGCCACCTTTCAAATGCAGCATTTCTTTTCAAGCGATGCAGGTTTCCTTTACAGAGATAGGTCTTTTTCTATAGTCTTCAGGCAGGTCAGTCAAATTTCAAATGCCTGCTGGTTGTCCAACTCACTGGTCCTTTTCAATCAAAAAGTGAAACTAACGTTAACAATCAAGTCACATGACAATCATAAATCTTGACCTGTCATTCTCTGCTGAGTTGTTTGGAAAGAGGTGCCTTTCAGTCTGTGTATTACACTCAGTCCAAACCCACAAAGTTTCAGCAATCAATGCCCACAGAAAAATCCTTTCCTCAATCTTTAAAAACACAATTCTAAGTTTTTTAACACAAAAACAAAATGCTTTTATCACACTCTCAAGCACTTTGTCTCAGAAGATAACAAATGACAAAAGTTTTTGAAAAGGCAAAGTCTTTAGTCTAAATTGTGACTATGCTGTGACATTGAAAGTCTTGAATTCTTGAAGCTGCTGGAAATCTTGTTGCACTTACCAGTGGAAGAAAAACACAAAAGATCCATTCTGCTCAGAGCTAAATGGGTTAATTTATCCAGACAAGTCTGACGATTCAGAAAGTTAAAATTTTATAATGCCCTATGTATATAAATTTTCATTCAACAGGTGAACGGTTGTGGTGAGCTAGGTTGCAAGCAGAAAGGGTTAACTTCTCTGCTAGTTTTAAAAGGAGTGGAGCAAAGCTGTCAGATGGGTGTGATGACATCACTCAAGTTTCTTTTTTTCAGACAAGACAACTCCAATTGTTCTTCAAATTCCCTTTTCATCTATTTTTACAGTTAGAGTTCAGAACATCTGGGACTGTTCCAGGCTCAAACTGTTTTTTTTTCAAGTCCCAATTATTCAATCTCAGAAATGTAACCTTTTTTTAAAATTGTGCCCGGAGAAAAATTCCCAAATGTTTATAATAATATGCATGAGTTGTGACTCTGGCCAGCAATCACAACTCGAGCTATCATAACTTGAAATATTTATTTTATTAATTACACTTCCCTGTTACTCCATGCTCATAACTCGAAGTTTTTTTTGAAAAAAAACTTAAAGTGCTCAAACTGCTACCACAAAATCACAATTTCAGAAAGAAAATCACATTAAAACTTAAAACACATAAAATAAATCATTCACACAAGTCCTTTCATTCCACACAAAAGCAGGAGCGCCCTTAATCTGTACACTTTACATTCTCCATTTTCACGATGCACAGTTTTGCTTCAAATACAACATTAACAACTTGCAACTTAAGCCACCAAAGCAACTAAACACCAGGTAAAATAGCACGTGAAAAGGAGGAAGTAAAACAAATTACATTACTTTGTCTCCTTTCTTCAGGTACCTTTCAAATCCCTGTAATAAAAACTAAAGGAAAAGGTTAATTCTCACAAATAAACAAAAAGAAATATTGTTACACACAAAAGAAAATCATACAGCAATGCCAAGCATTCATACATTATGTGGCAGAGTTTCACAGCCTGTAAACTTTTCTCAGCTACAGGGAGATTCAAACAATATTTTCCATTCTCCTTCATTTCATAATAACAACATAACTGTTACGACTAAAGTGGGAGGAGTGCACTATTTATTCTAGTTCCACTTCTCCTGGGTCACAAAATTCTATTTAATTTTTTTCCCCACTTACCGACACAGTCAATCATAGACTCGATTTTTATCCAAGAATAAAACACACCAACCAGGTTTCTTTAATAAACAACAAAATTATCAGTTCATTTATAAAACAAGTCTTAACCAGTAATGAAGTAAAGCATAAACACACAGATTTAAATATTGCATTTTCCTTTTTACCTTAGCCCTTCACTCACTCACTCACGCACACACACGGTTAACCAGAGAAATAAAGGGATTTTTATTTTTGGAGCTCTATTACAGACAAAAATAAACACTTGGGCTGAATACTTGCTCATTCTTGAAAAAACAGCGGATGAAATATGTTGTGTTCCAAAACTGGCTTACAGTCTGGCCTCTGAGTACACTCAGACGGGTCATGGGATGTTTTAGAGCAGTTCTTTTCAGGCAGCATTGAGAATTAATTTAGCAGGCTTTTCTTCAAAGACAGGAGATGAGATGAGTTGACACAGTGAACCTCTCAGGGCTTTAGAGAGGTGTTGGAAAGCTGAGCTGGATTGTCATCTTCTCTCCTTCCTTGGGATTTCTCTTCTCTCTTTGGAAGTTCTCTTCCTTTTTATACCGTTCAACCCCAGCTCAAAACAATTCAAAAGCGAAACCGACAACAGGAGGTCAACCTTTTGACCTCCATCAATCTTGACCTGTCACTTCTTTGTAAACAACTTCTCCAGGTATCCAAAATTCTTTGTTGTTTACTGATCTGGAAGTCAGGTTTCCCAGAATGGCTTGTTTTCCTCACAAGACCTCTCAATGCACCTTTTAAAAAACATTTCCAGGGACTGTTTTTCAAAGTCAAGTGGCCTTTACGTGACCCCCTTTGAAAACCCCAAAGTTTAACATTTATTCAATCTTTCAAAAATGAGTCCTCAAAAAATATGGCACTTTCGTAACAATTCCTTTTCCACACTTAAACCAACTTCTAATTCCTGATATCTGCATTATCCATTCTATACTGATTCAACATCTCAAACTCATTCTCACCCAAACGCATTACCTCCTGCAAAATTCTCCTCTTTTATCTGGGAGAAATGTGACAACACAATAAAATCCCAACACGAATTCCATATCCCTGTAGACTTAAAATTCCTACATTTAACTTGCCATTGAGTTCCTATTTAAACTTTACATAATAAATTAACATAAGCACATTCAATAATCACATTCACACTTTCTTAATTCCAAACAAGTTATAAATAATCCGAATGTTTCCAGGTTTGACTCCTGGCTGGATTCCTGTAATGGGTCACGTAAAAATATATACATGAAACAATAGAAGTAACCGATTCATGTTTTTAACATTAAAGCTAGACTACAAAGTGTTAATGACGGTTAGCTCTACAGAACAAATGCTACAGAGATGAGGACATTCAGTCGTGGAAGCCTCCAACATTTACAGACTTGAATAAAATACAGAGTAACTTTCCTTGACTCACTTTAAAGTTCCTGCCTGAGTATTATTTTCTCAGCCTCATCTCTCCTGCACTGTTGCTGATATGGCATCAACCAAACTGCTTCTATCAAGGCCTGCTTTACACCCTGATCCCTTCATCCAGAGTTCCACCTCAAAGCCTGGATCGTCCGACTTCTCAATAAGTTGAACCCACCCTTCTTTCAAGGGGAACTTATCCCTAAGAAACCTTTCTGTACCCTAACCCATGTTTGTCTTTGGGCTCCTGGCTGGCTCACCAAAAATCTGTCGGG
Source organism: Heterodontus francisci (assembly GCF_036365525.1). NCBI lineage: Eukaryota > Metazoa > Chordata > Chondrichthyes > Heterodontiformes > Heterodontidae > Heterodontus > Heterodontus francisci. The sequence continues at coordinate 46,441,661 of NC_090377.1, forward strand.
CATGAGAGTCCCCTGTGGAGTCTCACTTAGGTTTGGAGCCGTACTCTAGAAGTAACTGGAATGAGTGACTCAACACCAAATAATGTGTCAAAACAGTAATTTTATTGAGTAATTATTAAACAATTATTCATGATAAAAAGGGAAAGAAAGATAACTTGATTGAAAAGAAAGGAATGAAGAGTATAGAAAGACAAAAAAAACTTGTATCACACTGCTAAAATCCCAAATTAGTCTGTTTTCCACAGCTGTCTAAAATGGTACCATTCCCCCTTGGTACATACTTCCCCAAGTCTCCGGAGAACCTTGCATGAGGGTGGTCTCTCCGGTCAGTCACTCCATCAATGTCCTCTAAGACACAAAATCCCAACAGGAAAGGTGAATCAACCGTGACTAACAAAAGAAGTTAAGGATTGCATTAGGTCAAAGGAAGTGGCTTATAAGGTCACCAGAAAAAGTGGTAAGCCCGAAGATTGGGAGCAATTTAGAGGCCAACAAAGGAGGACCAAGAAACTGATAAAGAAAGGAAAAGAGATTATGAATCTAAGCTAGCTAGAAACATAAAGGCGGACTGTAAAAGCTTCTTTAGGTATGTGAAAAGGAAATGATTAGCAATGAAGGTAGGTCCATAGCAGGCGGAGACAGGAGAATTTGTGGTGGAGAATGTGGAAATGGCGGAGTGACTAAACAATTACTTTGTGTCTCTCCTCACAGAGGAAGACACAGAAAATCTCCCAGAAATACTCGGGAACCAAGTGTCATGATCCTGTCTTTTTTTCCTCCGGGAAATATGTGGTGTGTCTTTAAGACAGCAAAGGAGCCGTACTGCATTAAGAACCAACAAGCCTCAGGAGTTAGAGAAAGTGCATTTTGGTTGCCATTGGATATAAGCGTAGGGAAAGGGAACAAACCAGCTTCAAAGAATGCATCCTGGTTACCTGGCAACAGCCATTCAGGGACCAAGGACCGGATATACAATGTTGCAATTATCTTTTGAACTGGCTTTTTAGTTGAAAACAGACTGTTCTAGCTGGGGACACAGAGAGACAGCTATATGTTAGCACCTGAAAGGAGAAACAGAAGGAAGAGAATTTAGTCTGTTTATTTATTATTATCCCTCAAAATTCAAAAAAAAAAGTCAAGCCAAAACTGAGATCTCTGATAATTTAAACAGAAGGAAGGGAACTTAGACTGTCACAATCTGTTATCCCTCAAAAATTCTAAAGTCAAATTGATCCATTTAAAAAGTGCAAGTCATTAATTGTGGAAATTTATCGCTGGAGAAGGAAAGCATCACTTACTGCTGGAATTAGACTACGGACTGTTCTACCGTTGAAGAACCTTTTCTCCCCCCCCATCGGACAGCTGTGAGGACTTCAAGCAACCTTGGAATTTTTCACCTCCAGCAGGAGCATAAATTTGCAAGGACTCTGATATTTTCTATTTTAAATGTTGTTTATATCTTAGTAGTGTTTAAGAATTTAGTTTTTCTAATTAAATAGTTAATTTGTTGATTTAAAGACACCTGGTTTGGTTAGCCTCATTGGGGGGGTTAATAAGTGGTACAATTTGGCTGGGTCTTTCTTTAATTTTGAAAGTTTTATATGATATGTTAGGCGATCTGTGGAGGGACGGGATTGAATTAACAGTGCGTTTCTCCCACCGCAATCAGAATCGTATATTTTGATTGAGGACTTTGATTGGAGTGGTCGGTCGTAACGCAAAGGACTTGTAAACATGAGGAACTGAAAGTAATTTGTATCAATAAAGAGGTAATATTCAAAAAGTTAATTGGCTTGAAAGTTGATAAATCCCCTGGACCAGATGAGCGACATCCCAGAGTATTGAAAGGCTGACTGTAGAGATAGTAGATTCATTGGTGGTTATATTTCAAAATTCTATAGATTCTGGAAGCGTTCCTGCAGACTGGAAAGTAGCAAATGCAACCCCACTATTTAAGAAGGGAGTGAGAGAGAAAACGGAAAACTACAGACCTGTTAGTTTGACGTCAGTAGTAGGGAAAATGTTGGAATCTAGTATAAAGGATGAGATAACTGGACATGTGGAAAATAATGATATGATTGGGCAGAATCAACATGGATTTGTGAAAGGAAAATCATTTTTGACAAATCTGTTTGAGTTTTTGAGGATGTTACTTGTAGCATAGATAAAGGATGTGGATGTGGTGTATTTGGACTTTCAGAAGGGTTTTGATAAGGTCCCACATAGGAGGTTAGTAAACAAAATTAGAACACATGGGATTGGGGGTAATATACTGCAATGGATTGAGAATTGGTTAACAGTCAGAAAGCAGAGAGTAGGAGTAAATGGGTCATTCTCAGGATGACAGGCTGTTACTAGTGGAGTACCGCAGGGATCAGTGCTTGGGCCACAGCTGTTTACAATCAAAATAAAAATGACTTGGATATGGGGACCAATTGTAATATTTCCAAATTTGCGGATGAGACAAAACTACGAGGGAATGTAAGTTGTGAGGAGGATGCAAGGAGGCTTCAAAGGGATTTGGACAGGCTAAGTGAATGAGCAAGAACATGGCAGATAGACTATAATGTGAATAAGGTGTGAAGTGATCCACTTTGGTAGAAAAAAACAGAAAGCAGAATATTTCTTAAATGGTGAGAGGTTGGGAAGTGTTAATGTCCAAAGAGACCTGGGTGTCCTTGTTCATGAGTCACTAAAAGCTAGTATGCAGGTGTAGCAAGCAATTAAGAAGGCAAATGGTATGTTGGCCTTCATGGCAAGGGGATTTGAGTACCAGAGTAAAGACGTATTGCTTCAATTGAATAAAGCATCGGTGAGACCGCACCTGGAGTATTGTATACATTTTGGTCTCCTTATCTAAGGAAGGATATAATTGCCATAGAGGGAGTGCAACAGAGGTTCACCAGACTAATCCCTGGGATGGCGGGATTGTCTTATGAGGAGAGATTGCAGGAGCTGGGCCTGTATTCTCTAGAGTTTTGAAGAATGAGAGGTGATCTCATTGAAACTTACAAAATTCCAACAGGGCGTGACAGGGTGGATGTGGATAGGATGTTTCCTCTGGTTGGTGCGTCTAGAACAAGGGACACAGTCTCAGAATAAGAGGCAGGTCATTTAAGGCTGAGATGAGGAGGAATTTCTTTACTCAGAGGGTGGTGAATCTGTGGAATTCTCTGCTGCAGAGGGCTGTGGAAGCTTAATCATTGAGCATGTTCAAGACAGGAATCGTTAGATTTCTGAATACGAATGACATCAAAGGATTTGAGGATAGTGGGAGAAAAATGGCTTAGAGGTAGATGATTAACTATGATCTGTTTGAATGGCGGAGCAGGCTCGATGGGCCAAATGGCCTACTCCTGCTCCTATTTCTTATGATCCTCTGTCCCTTCTTCCTAGTGTTTAGTGGTTTACTAGTCCACTCTGGCTGCAGCCCCAAATGTTGGAGGATGTGCACCTTTAAGTCTAATTTCTGGTTTCATTCCAGCTTTTCGAGGCCTCCATCAAACTTTCTCAAAACAAGAGTCTGACAACCATGAGTCCTTATCAAATTTTTTTCACAGGCACTATGAGGCCCTTCAGTCTGTTTACACATCCTTTGATGGTGTCTCTCACCTGCCATCAATTCGGTTATATTGTCCATCAATTAAACTCGATCTTCTCTGAATCCATAGTGGACCGCCCCATGTGCAAGGTTATCCATTGTCCTGGCTTGTGGTTCAAAGGACATTGAATACCATAAGAACTGACTTCTGTTAAACAACAGGAAACGACCATTATTTTTAAGAAGAGAAAAACAGTAGTTCAGACAAAACAACAGCTGCAGACATATCTTGCTTTGACCAGCATGAAAACAAAAGGAAGGCGTTCTTGGGAAAATGCAAGTTCATCGTTACTACTGATTTGCCATTGATTACATAATTGATTAATTACTTATTCAGAGCCCAATCACACTTCATTTTAAATCAATGTCTACAAAGTAACCTATAAAAATACATTTACAGGTTTAATACACTTTTTAAAAAAAATATCAAAAGCAAGGCAGAAGTGAAATGTAAAAACATACAAAAAATAGTGGCTGCAGACCTCAGACCTACACCATTCAGACTCTTATTATCCAACATGTATATGGCCTCCTTATTCTTCCTGCCAAAATGCACATAAACATTATTTTTAACCACATCTCTGATGTGGTGAAGTAGCAGCAACTTCAAGGAAATCCCATGATTTTATCATTAGAATTCTGGTATATAAATGGTGGACAGTCACAATTTACCAGGAAGCCTCCAGCCACTGGGCAGTGCTGTGACAGATGTGCCTAGGTCCAGACACCATATTGCTTTGCACCCAATTACATGCCTAAAGAAAATATACAATGGAGTAACACTGAGCCAGCTCTGTACAAAAACTAAAATCCACATAACAAAACTGCATGTGGCCTTCCCAAGAGGAGGGCATCACGCATAATAGTAGTGTATCCAAACTAAAGTACTATGTGTGTTAAATTGTAACTTGATCTACATGTTCATTGATACAACCAACATGCCATGGTCCCCATCAGTCACAGAAACGTTCCATTTCAGTTGGCAGTAAAGTTATAGAAACGTAAGAGAGATTTATAGCACAGAGGGAGGCTATTCAGCCCAGCATGTCTGTGCCGGTCGAAAAAGAGCTTTCCAGTCTAATCTCACTTTCCAATTCTTGGTCGGTAGTCCTGTAGGTTACGGCACCTCAAGTACATATCCAAGTGGTTTTTTTTTAATTTGAGGATTTCTGCAATTTACAAGATATTATTTTTATGATGTATTTTCCACTCACTTAATGTCCTTAAAACTGTGAATTTTGGTTTCTCCGCACTGCTGAAATGCAGGCAAACTTCAGTCCATGGGACTGCTGCTCCACTGGCTCTCCTCGGAAACCCCTGCAACCACAACATAGTTGAATATTGGGCGTCGGGCCTGCTGCTGCACATGCTACCTGCCTTTGTGAATTGCTGTCAACTTAATCTGCTTGAAAGAAAAACAGAAAATGCTGGAATACTCAGCAGGTCTGGCAGCATCTGTGGAGAGAGAAACAGAGTTAACGTTTCAGGTCGATGGCCTTTCATCGGAGTTCTGATGAAAGGTTATCGACCTGAACATTTAACTCTGCTTCTCTCTCTGCAGATGCTGCCAGATTTACTGAGTGTTTCCATAATTTTCTGTTTTTGTTTCCAATTTTCCAGCATCTGCAGTATTTTGCATCTGCAATGTGCCTGTAAAATGGCCTCGGGCCTGCTACCCTACCACTCTGCTGATGCCAAATTTTTATTTAACTAACAATATTTTTGCAGCTTTGGCTCAGTTCCCCTGACTTCCCAACAGGGATGTGACAGGCAATCACGAGTATAGATTAATAAATAGAAAGGTCATGTTATTGGAAAATTTGTTCATGTCTGCCAAACCTTATATAATTATTCCATAATTTTCTGATGCAACAGCAAGCTGGAATGCTCGTGATCTTCAAAGCTGTAACCAGATTTGAATAATTACTTGCAATACAGAAATGTTTTATTCCAATTCAAGAAAAGTGTAATTATGCATGGTTGTCAAAAAAATCAAAAATCGAAGCACTGACTTGTTTTATTTAATAAAGAAGAAATAATCTATAACAGAAATAAGAAAGGAACAGACGTCTGAAAGCTTTTGTGCGCTGAACTACTTCCAATTTTTGGTATCAGCACCTCGTTGACATTCAACACAGACAATGCCAGTGCAACTGTCAAAGTTACTTCTGAGCCCTTTCATTAAAAAGCATAATTTGAATGCAGCCTGATGTACAAAAAAGGCCCTTCATTAATCCAGGGCAGGGAAACCAATTAAAGGAAAAATGAATGATCTAAGAAAGTGCTCCAAACTCAAATTTGCGACTCTGGGGATTAGATGTCTCCAAAGTGAGCTTGTGATAGTTTCCTGGAAGTCCAGTATGGTTACCAGCAGTACAACCTACTAGTTAGATCCTTTTTCATTTCATTTAATTAAGTTCTGCTGAACAGTTCTGGAGCACGAGGAACATGTACAAGACGGACGGGTTTCACTTCAACAGACCTGGGACCAATGTCTTCACGGGCAAGTTCATTAATGCTGTGAGGAGGGGGCTTTAAACTAATGTGGCAGGGAATGGGTACCAGGTTGAAACATTTAAAGAGGAGGAATGTGGTGCTCACAAATAGCAATAGCGTAAAGAATAATACAGAGGCAAGAGGAATCAGACAGGGGTCAATGCGAGACAGTCTAAGATGGGCTTGGAGTGCATGTGCATAAATGTAAAAGCATGGTAAATAACGTTGGTGAGCTGCATGCACAAATCACCACATGGGCCTACAATATAGTAGCAATAACAAAGGAAGGTTCAAAGGGAGGGAGGATTGGGAACTTCATATTCCTGGCTACAATGTATTCAGGATAGGCAGGGAAGGATAAAAAAAGGTTGGAGGATGTTGATGACAGTATTGACCAAAGAAACTATTATAGCACTGGAAAGGGATGATATAGTTCAGGATCAAAGCCAGAATCTATTTGGGTAGAATTTAGAGGACCGAATATGAAACGGGGTGACCAAATAGTGGCAAAGATATAGAGGAGCTAATTTGCAGCCAAAATCCAGAAAGATGTAAGAACAATAGTGTAGTGATAATGGGGGACTTCAATTATCCTAACATAGATTGGGATAATAAAAATGTAAGTAGCAAAGATTGGGAGGAATTCCTGAAATGTGTATGAGAACTTTTTTTGAATAGTGCATTTCCATCCCAATGAGGGAGGAAGCATTATTGGATCTAGTTCTGGGGAAGTGCGGCAAGTAGAGTATTTGTCAGTGGGAGTACATTTGGGGAACGGAGACCATCAGGTTTAGAATTTGTATGGAAAAGGACAAGGAACAATAAAACAAGAAAATATATTTAACTGAAGGAGAACTGATTTCAGTGAGTTGAAAACGGACCTGGTGCGGGTGGAACGGAATCAAAAATTGGCAGGCACGGCAGTAACTGAACAATTGCAGGCGTTCAAAGAGAAAATGCTTCGGGGAGAGTAAACACACTTACATGAGGGGAAAAGGATGGACATCCAAAGCGAGAAATCCCTAGATGACGAGAATAAAATGAAAGAAAATGGGGAAGCTTATGATAAATTCATAATACAGTGGAGAACCAAGCTGAATACAGCAAGTACAGAAGAGATAGAAATAGAAGTAGGCCATTTAGCCCTACAAGCCTGTTCCACCAATCAATGAGATCATGGCTGATCCGTGATATAACTCCATATAACAACTTTGTCCCCTAATATCTTTGGTTAACAAAAATCTATTAATCTCAGATTTAAAATTTACAATTGATCTAGCGTCAATTGCCATTTGCAGAATAGAATTCCAAACTTCTATCCCCCTTTGTGCGTAGAGGTGTTTCCCAAGGTCTAATTTTCAAATGGCCAAGGCGGTGAATGGGCCCACAATTTCCTGTCACCGGCCAGTATGCTGGTCTCCTGCCATGGTCCTGGCTCCAAGCCATTTTCATTCTGGGAGGATTGGTGGGGGTGACGGCTACCCGCCCACAAGCAGCAGGTAGCTTATTAGGACAATTTAAGGACCTATTCAGGCAACTCAGCAGAAGCCAACTGGAATTTTCCAGTCAGCATGTGGGACCCCCACTGAGGCTGAAACACGGCCAAGGGATGGAGGCGACCTCCAGGCGGCAGACCCAGTGAGTGGGGGGGTGGGGGTGGTGGGGGGGGGGGGGGTGGCCAGTGATCCATTCACTTAGGGAACCGCACTCCACCATAGCCTTCGGGCTACAGCTACGGCCAGTGGCCGTCCTATGGATGGGTTGCCCCTCCATAATGATAGCCCGGCAGCTGTGGTCTTTTTAATGTTCAATATTTTAAAAATTTCTTCAGAGGGCACCTCCATCTTGTGGATCCCTCTCATTCTCAAAATGGCATTGGTTGTCAGGCCCCGATTCGATGTGGGGCCGGGAGCTGGCGATTCACCTGATATTGGGGTCCCAACCCCAAAACAAAACTTCAGCACCTAATTTCACTCCTGAAAAGCCAGGCTGTTATTTTTAGACTATGTCCCCTTGTGCTTGATTCTCTAACCAGTAGAAATGGCTCCGATCTGTTCCCCTTAATATCTTGAAAACTTTGATCAAATCACCCCTTAATCTTCTAAATTCTAGGGAATACAACTGTGATTTGTGTAATCTCTCCATGTATTTTAACGCCTGGAGTCCAGATATCATTCTGATAAAACTACACTGGGACTCCCTCCAAAGCTAAAATTCCAAAGTTGTGATGCCCGGAACTGCTCCCCATACTCCAGGTGTGGTCTAACTAGGCTTTGTTTAGCTGAAGCATGACTACTGCCTCTTTGTATTCTCGTCCTCTAGATATAAAGAATAGTATTCCATTAGCATTTTTGGTTATTTTCTGTCCCTGTTTATGACTCTATAATGATCTGGAACCCCAAGTCTCCACTTTTTCTATCTTTCACCATTTAGAAAGTGCCCTGTTCGATCCTTTTTAGGTTCAAAGTGGATGACCTCTCATTTGCCTTCATTGAAACCCATTTACCACAGTTTTGCCCATTCACTTAATCTATCAATATCCCTTTGTAATGTTATGCTTCCATCTACACTGCTTACAGTAGCACCTATCTTTATGTCATCAGCAAATTGGGATATGTGGCTATCTGTCCCATCATCTAAGTCATTAATAAATACGGTGAATAATTGGGACACCACTCGTCGCATCTGCCAATTAGAGTACCTACCCATTATCCTTACTTTCTGTCTCCTGCTACTCAGTCAATTTCCTAACCAGGTCAATAATTTGCCTTCAATTCCATGGGCTTCAACTGTAGCTGATAGCTAAAAAGATCTCGAGATTTAGAGAGATCTAAAAGAGGGAATGGGGCAAAGGGAATGTGTTAATAGATTAGCAGCTAATATAATAGGAATCCAGCAGACTTCTATACACCTATAAATATTAAAAGTGTAGTCAAAGGACGAGTGGGGCCAATTGAGGACTAAAAAGGAGATCTTCTTGTGGAGGCAATGGGCATGATTGAGAGACTAAATGACTGACTATTTTGCATCTATCTTTATTAGACAATGGGATGCTGTCAGTGGAACAGTAAAGGATGAGGTAGTAGCGATAGGATAAAAATAAAGAGGAAATACTTCAAAGGTTGTCAGTATTCAAGGTAGAAAGGTCACCCAGTCCAGATGCAATGTATCCTACTTAGGGAAGTAAAAGTGGAAATTTCAGAGGCTCTGGCCACAATCTTCCAATAACCCTTCATTATGGGGTGATGTCAGAGGACTGGAGGACTGCAAATATTGCACCCTGTTGAAAAAAGGGGAGGGATAAACACAGAAATTACAGATCAATCAGCCTAATGTCCATAGTGGGGAGACTTTGAGACAATTATTTGGGACAAAATTAATTGGCACTTGGGCTAATAAAAGTCAGCAGGGATTTGTTAAAGGTAGGTCATGTTTGACTAACTTAATTTTTTTCTTATTCATTCATGGGATGTGGACATCGCTGGTTAGGACAGCATTTATTGCCCATCCTTAATTGTCCTTCAGAAGGTGGTGATGAGACATCTTCTTGAACCACTGCACTCCATGTGGGGAAGGTACACCCAAGTGCTGTTAGGAAGGGAGTTCCAGGATTTTGACCCAGCAACAGTGAAGGAACAGCGATACAATTCCAAGATTTCCACTTTTACTTCCCTAAGTAAACTAGGATGCATTGCATCTAGACTGGGTGACCTTTCTACTTTGAGTACTGACAACCTTTAAAGTATTTCCTCTTTATTTTTATCCTATTCAATATCGCAGGTTGGTGATTAAGTTCTTTTGAAGTAATGTAGAGTGTTGATGAGGGTAGTGCAGTTAATGTTACATTTATGAACTTTCAAAAGGCATTTAATAAAGTACCACATAACAACAGACTTATTCACAAAAATACAGCCCACAGGATTTAAAGGGACAGTGATCACATAGGTATGAAATTGACTTAGGCACAGAAAACGAAGAATAGTAGTAAGCATTTGTTTTTGAGGCTGGTGGGAAGTGTACAGTGGTGGTCCCCAGGGTTGGTATTAGCACCTTAGCTTTTTAGAGATCTTTTAGTGTCCTGGACTAAGGTATATCGAGCATCATTTTAAAGTTTGTAGATAAAACTGTACTTAGAAATGGAGTAAACAATGAGGAGGATAGTAACAGATTTCAGGATGACATAGACAGACTGGTGGGACTGAATGTTCAATCACCCATGGGGCGAATTCGGGTGTGGGTGGGCCTGGAAAATCACGCACCCGGATGGCATCACTGGTTTCCGACACCTCAAGGACACAAAATGCGATTTTCAAAGGAGGGCAGGAGAGGGGAGCCAGCAACCTGCTCACCTCCAATTAATTGCTTGTTAAGCTTGTTGTAGAGCTCGTTAGGAGTCTGAGGAGCAACTGTTTGGAATTTTCAATTGAGAAGCACAGCGAAAACTGAGTGTCTGGGACATTTTAGGGAATAGCTGTCAGGAACACTGCGGACAGCCAAGATTGCTCATGACTGCAGTGTGAAAAAAATGTATTAACGGGAGATTTAAACTCAGTTGCTCATGCAGTGGCACAGAGCTCCCATTGCTGGTGCTGAGGCTTGGTTTTGTGAGGAGTGAGTGTTTGAACTCGAGAGGGATGTGAGGCTGCTGGCATCAGTTGGGCATCAGATGTGGGCTGAGGAAGCCCTGGTAAACTAATGAGCGGCAGGTGGAGCTGTTGAGATGGGAGCAGGCTACTCTGACATTGGAGAGAGTATCAAGGAGGAGCATCAGCAGATGCATCCTCCTGGTCAGCAGGGGGCCAGAGCAACAAAGCGAGGGGCTGCAAGGGGAAGAAGGCGCTACCCACAACATTGAGTGTAAAACCCAAGAGTCAGCTGCCTGCAAATGACAGATTGCCAGTGCCATTGGAGACTATGCCTATTGAGGCAAGTGGTCTCTGCCATTTTTGCTCTTGTCCATAATGACCTGAGGCCTTGCAGTACCTGTGGCAGTCCCCAACCTGCAGCTATCAAGGTAACCACTAGCCCTTTGCTACCCTACTGCTCCATTTTCAAAGGCAATGGCAAGCTCACTCATGGCTGCTGTTTGTTTGCCTTTTTAAAATCACCCTTTGTCACATGTCCCCGCCTCCAGCCCATGCCCGTGCCACTAATTTGGCCCCGACCATGCCTCAGTGCCAGTTAGGGCCTTTCCCTTTGCAAATTGCATCTCATCACTGACACTTACGTGGTGCAGTGTTGGGATGCGGAAATAATCCAGCTGTTGGGTTCCCGACCCCCGATTGAAAATCCAGCCTGCAAAATCAGCAGACATATGGCAGGTGAAATTTGTTGTGTTTTCTTTTCCTTGTGCTTACTAAGACTTCAGACATCAAGGTACTAACCATGCATCAAGAGTCATTAAACATTTAAGAGCATAAGAACATCATAAATAGGAGCAGGGGTAGGCCATTCAATGAAATCATGGCAGATCTACTTCAACACTTAAATAATGGGTTCCTTTATGGTAGCATGGTATTACATTGCAAGACAACATCTGTACATGTCTGGTCAGTTAGGTGATAGGCAGCAGACTGAGGATGAGACTCAGCCACATGATTTGTTACATCATTTCCTCTCTAGCAAGCTGTACTGAAAATGTAACCACACTGACTTAAAGGTGTACTACAACATCCCCCTTTTTTGAACTAAAAAGCTCCCCCTTAGAATGAAACATAACTATTTACAATGCAAGAAAACTGTTTGTCTATACACTACAGAATGATGAGCTAGAAATCTCATAGGGTTATAGGTCTCTAAATCTTAGTGACGGTCGGCTCACACGCCCCGACTTAGCAACTGTAATGTTGACTTGAGGTTGCTGGATCTTCTCACAGTGATCTGTGGGAGTAGTATGCTTGGATGTTGTACAGAATGTGGTCTTGGACCTCGCCCTAGATGCAATGGAGTTACCTAGATGTTGAGAATGAGGTACTTCTCTGATTTGCCCTCTGTTTCTTCTCACAGTTACTCCACTGGTGTGCTGAGCTCATATGACTTTGGCTCTTGCCAGATCCATGTCATTTCAGCTGGCTGCCACGTACCTTCCGTGGGATGCTGAACTCTTATTTACTGTCCTATCCTTAGATCTGGCAGATCTTGACATGCTTTTCTCTCATGCACATCTTTTATCCTTCCCTGTTTTAACAAAATTGCCCCTCTCACTTCTGGAAGGGTTGGTGATGGAAGTGAGGTAGATTTGTATGTATTAGCCTGCCAAATAATAGTTTCACCGGTGAGAATATAGTTATGCTCAGGGGAGTAGCTCTGAGGTGAAGCATAGCAACGTGTAGATCCTGCTTGATTTTCCTACACTTCTGAATTAGTGATTTCACCTTACGAACCATGTTCTGATGAAGGGTCACAAATGTGAAACGTTAACTCTGTTTCTCTGTCCACAGATGCTGCCAGACCTGCTGAGTATTTCTGGCACTTTCTGTTCTCATTTCAGAGTTCCAGCATCCGCAGTATTTTGCTCTTATTCTCTCAGCCATGTCATTGGATCTTGGGTAGTGTGGAGAGGATATAGTGTGGTCAATGCCCTACTTTTCTCACATGTACCTGAATGGCTTCCCTGTGAACTGAGGTCCATTGTCCGACATGAGCTCCCTGGGTGCTCCAAATAGGCTGAAAATGGCACTTAGTGTTTCGGTGAACATTGTGCTCGGTGTATTGTGCAATTTGCAGATAAGATACTTTGAGAAGTCGTCAGTGACAACTACGAAATCATCCTCATGGACCTGGAATAAATTGAACATGATCTTGGCCCATGGGTGAGTAGGCACCTCATGAAGAATGAGCGGTTCCTTTTGCTGACTTGGCATGTTGGTCCTGGCATGCCTCTCACTGCCTCGCTGTGAACTCAATGTTGCTGTGGATGCCTGGCCAATAGACTGTTTGTTTCTCTGCCTTGTCTTCTGGTCCTATCAATGCCCATATGAGATTGGTGTAGTTGTTGTAGTATGTCATGGCTCAATGTTCCTGGTATAATGACCTGTTTACCTTTTAAAAATAACATCCTGAATCGAGACTGGCCATCTTTCTACGATCGTGTTCCAAAGAAGCTGTAGTGTTGGATCCTTTGCTGTCTCAACCTGCAATTGTTGACATTTCTGCTGGGCGTAGTTCATCAGATCCATATGGAGTACATCCTCTAGCTCCATGTCTATCAAATTAACTTGTAAATCGACGTTTACCTCTACAGTCTTCGTCGGATTGGCTAACCTGCTTAGCGTGTCAGACATAACCATCAGATTGTCAGATTTGTACCGCACTACGCAGTTGTAACCCTGTATTTTAACCAATAGGCACTGCAATCTTGGCAGTATGCTCGTCAATGGCTGCTTCCAAATCATCTTGAGCGGTCTGTGGTCTGTTTCTACAACACATTTCTTGCTGAATAGATATGTGCAATAATGCATAATTCCAAACACCAAGACTAAAGCTTCTCTCCCTATGTTCGAGTAGCTTGACTGCGCTGCAGACAAAGATTTTGATGCAAATGCAATGGACTTGGCTTTCTGAAAAATTCATGATCCTAATCCTTTCTGGGATGCATCCACTTCTGGAGTGGTCACCTCTCTGGGGTCATTAAACTCTAACAATGATGCTTCTGATATCAAATTCTTCAGTTCCTGGAAAAGATGTTGGTGGTCTTCGTGCCAAAGAAAAGACACCTCCTTCTTCAATAATTCCTATAGAGACAACTCTTTCTGCACAATATTTGGAATATATGGGGATAACAAGTTGAAGAGGCCTCAACAACATTGGAGATCCTCCTTATCTTGGAGTGTTGGCATCGCAGGAACATCCTCCAGCTTGCTGCGGTCAGGACAAATAGCTGTAATCGAGTATATTGACCCAAAAAAGTTGATTTGTTGTACATGGATCTCACACTTATGACTGTTAAATACCAGCCCTCCTTTGTGTGCTGCTTGCACCCGGAGATGTAGATTTTTGTCATACTTCTGTTTTATCCTTCCCATTATGGCAATGTCGTCCGCTATGTATATGCAACCTGCTGCTGCACAAGTAATATGATTCATATGTGCCTGAAAGAGATCTTAGCTAATTAATAGCCCAAAAGGAAGGCATTTAAAACAATACTGACCAAATGGGGTACGGAATATAGTCAGCTCTTGAGACTTCCCAGCCAAATGTACTGACCAATAACAATTCTTTGCATCTGGTTCTAAGAAAAATTTGGCTCCTGCGTGTTTTGGGTTTAGCACTTCCAGTGTGTGAATCTTGTGTGGACAACAGTTGAGCGCTTTGTTCAACCTTCTCGGATCCAGGCGGAATCTAAGTGATCCGTCTTTCTTGACTACACTTGTGATTGAGCTGCATCAATCTGTGTTCTTGTACCTTTCTGATGATCCCATCGGTTTCCAGCTTGTCCAATTCAACTTTCAACCTGGACTGAATGTGGATGCTGTATTTGCGTGGTGGGTCGATTGGTAGTACGGCATCCTTTCTTAGATGTAAAGTTGCAGCTGTCCTTGAAGCTGCCAATTCTAAGACAGCAATCTGGGTACTGTGTTGTTCGATCAGTGACTGAACTGATTGCGCATCTTCTTATACTGGTTTGCCTTCTGGCACCTGGTTGATCCTATGTATTGTTACTAAGGTTAGATCTTGGCATGTCGGTAGACCTGTAATCTCTGGGCCTTTTGTCTCTATGATGTAGAATGTTTGTGATGTCCAGGATGACAGAGCGTAAATATAACCAATCATAGTGGATCCTAAGCATGGAATGATTGATCCGTTGTATGCAGACAATTTTATAGCATTTGGTTTTGCCATGGCCTTTCATTTGTTTGGGTATATTTCTTGCAAAATCCTCAGAGGGAGTATGTTTGCGCTCACCCCTGTATCTATTTTGACCAATAATAATGTTTGCCAACTTTTTGTGGACAAATGGTCTGGATTGTGGCAAAAACTTTAGATGGTGCAATGACATCTGTGTTGCGAACGATATGGAAAGTGTGCTCACCTCACCTCGCACCTGCTTGCTCTTCATTGCCACTTTCCTCTTTGTCCGCTACCTTGTGTATGCTTTTCCTGCTGAATCTGCTCCGGTCTTTATTGCTGCCTGAAGGTACTGTCTGCTTGTGGTCTGCTGGAAACTTTGCGCAACTCCTCGCAGTTCCTTCAGCCTTTACTTTTCTGCATTGTTTCTGCCAGTGACCCTTCATGCCGCTTGCTTTGCAGAAATCAAAGAATGCTGGGGAACTCTTTGGCGCGTGTAGAAATTCACATCTCTTGCACTGCTTCCCAGGTTTGGATACTCTCTCGTTCACTGTCGAGGTCATAGACCTTGTAGATTCTATCATCCCGCACTGATGGCTTCACATTTGTGGCCATCCTTAAGCAGCTTGTCAATGCTGCAACCTTTGGGTTTATCTAGCCGGTCTTTCTGAAATACATCAATCGGTGTGGATGCAATCACCAGCTCGGCAATTCTTTCTACTAGCTAGGCATCTGAAAAGTTGCAGTATGCACCCGTTTGCCTGCACCTACTAATAAAGTTTTTTTTGTTGTTATTCATTCATGGGATGTGGACGTTGCTGGCCAGGCCACCATTTATTGCCCATCCCTAATTGCGCTTGAGAAGGTGGTGGTGAGCTGCCTTCTTAAACCGCTGCCGTCCATGTGGGGTAGATACACCCACAGTGCTGTTAGGAAGGGAGTTCCAGGATTTTGACCCAGCGACCGTGAAGGAACGGCCTCCCATGCCCTTGTCCTTCTAGTTGGTAAAGGTCGCGGGTTTGGAAGGTGCTGTCTAAGGAGCCTTGGTGCATTGCTGCAGTGCATCTTGTAGATGGGACACACTGCTGCCATTGTGCGTCAATGGACTCATGGGATTTCTGACGAAATGCCACAAACTCTAGTCTATGGATGCAATAATTAACTTGGACTCTTAACTGATCTAGAGTTGTCCAGATTTTCTTCGGATCCCTTTGGTCCTCTTCTGTGAGCCCAGATGTATTTAATCGATGTAGGCCTTTGTTTCCAATCGCAGTAATGGCCTGCTTGTCTGGCTCAAAGACTCCCAGGTTGATGAACCAAAGCTCTGTTCTTTGAACAGCCTGAACTCAGATAATAAATCGTCCACTTTCCAACTGATGCTTGTAAATTTTGCATCCATTTTTCTGGGTTTTTTTCCAGGACTTTCCTCCTGCTTTCTGTGTTTTAAAATGATGCCCCTGTCCTTTTGCTGTTCAGAGCTTGAACGCTGCAGTCACTGTAGATGTTGCAGTTCCTCAGCTTGCCACAGCTTGTCCTATTGCTGAAGCACTAGATAAGATGGCTAGCGCTGTTGTAGCATTCGTGTGCTTTTACTGACTCCGCCCACAAAGCTCAGTTGCAGCAGGATCACACCACGGTGCTTGCACAGCCTGTAATGGTGACGTAAACTTTTCCAGATTCTCTTACTTTCATTTCACTATTAACATTTGCGACCCTTCTCAGCACAATTTCAACAGTGGTTCCGAATGCCTTTGCACACGATCAATCTGGCTGCCTGTGTCCCTGTAACTCACCTTCTCTAGCTGAGCACTGGCCAACACTATACCTTCTGACACACTGTTCCAATTTTTAAAAACTTACAGAACTCACTGCATAGTGGTCTTCAGTTTTTACACCACATACTCTGTCGACTGAAGTTTTGATACCAAAGTTCTTTATTGCTTACTAGCCACTTCCAGTTTCTGCACTATCAATGGTTCCACACTACACATGGTGAACTTGGATTTCAAATCCCACCACTGCCACCATCTTGTGTTTTCTTTTCCTTGTGCTTTCTAAGATTTCAGACTTCAAGGCACTAACCATGCTTCAGGAGTCAGTTAACGCTTAAATAATGGGTCATTTTATTGAGGGTAGTAGCACAGAATTACCATTGCAAGAGAACATCTGTTCATGTCTGGTCTGTTAGGTGATCAGCAGCAGACTGCGGATAAGTCTCAGTCACATGGTATGTTGCATCATTTCCTCTCTTGGAAGGTGTACTGAAAATATAACCACACCCACTTAAAGGTGTACTACAGAAAAATGTAATGCAGATAAGTGTGAAGTGAATAATTTTGGTAGTGAAAATGAGGAAGGACAATAGCAACTAAATGGTACCAATTTAAAGGGGATACAGGAACAGAGAGACCTTGGAGTGTATCTACACAAATCTATGGAAGTGACAAGGCAAGTTGAGGGGCTATTAAAAAAGCATATGGAATCCTTGGCTTTATTAATAGAAGAATTGAGTGCCAAAGCAAGGAAGTTATGCCATACATTTATAAAACACTGGTTAGACCTCAGCTGGAGTATTCAATTCTGGGCATCACACTTTAGAAAGGATGTCAAGGCATTAGAAATAGTGCAGAAGAGATTTACTAGAATGGTATCTGAAATAAGTGACATCAATTATTTGTGGAGAGATGGGGTTGTTTTCCTAAGAGAAGAGAAGGTTAAGAGGAGACTTGATAGAGTTGTTCAAAATCATGAACTGTTTTAATAGTGCCCAAGGAGAAACTGTTCCCAGTGACAGAAGGATAGGTAACCAGAGGACACTGATTTAAAGTGATTATCAAAAGAAACAGAATTGGCATTAGCAAGTGAATTGTTGTGATGTGGTATGCACTTCCTGAAAGAATGGTGGAAGGAGATTCAGTAGTTACATTTAAATATGGATTGGATCATTTCTTAAAGGGGAAACAATTACTAGACTGTAGGGAAAGAGAAAGGACTGAAGCTCATGACAGCAATTGACAATGAAGCAAAAGCCACAAAGATAATACTGAATGCAGTTTAAAAAAAAATCCAAATCAAAAATGATGGGGACGGTGCAATGTGAGTTGACTCACTGTACTTTCAACTCTGGATTGTAAGATTGAATCTAGGCCAGACTTATTCTCCTCTCTCCACTGGCTGCAAGGCTCCGACTTACAATGAGTTTAGCAATATAAATCCCGTTCCCAGTGGGTGTAAATCAATAATACAAAAGAAGGCATAACTTGGCACTAATTTAGCAGTCTTATTTGGAGACAGCTCAAGGATGGCTAAAATGGGAAGTTGAGAATATAGGGATTGTTATTTTGAAGTTAATATTTTTAGGAAGCATCTTTACAGTAAATAAATCTATACCCTGTATATGTATCACCACTGCTGACATGTGAATGTTTTGTGCTGGCACTGGAAACCAAAAATGGGAAAGTTATTCAATCCCCAGCACTGACATTCCTCACCTTGACAAACACAAAATAATTCATCAAAAATATGAATTTTAAAAAAATCAATGGAAAACACCACAATGCAATTTCTTCCAGACTTTGGTATATCTTTCTTTTAAAGCTATACCTGGTGCTTCTTTCAATGAAATGTCAGCATTTTAATGGATTATGTCATCTCCATTACTGAGGTATGTCTACAGAAATTCCATTTTTAGTTCCTGCTGGGAGAATGAACACAACCAAGCATTTATTTGACAAACATCAGCTAGCAGGCTTCAGTATTATAAAGCACTTCACAGTATCTGAATAATAATGTTTTGAGCTTTGTACAGTAGCCTTGCAAAGGAATGCCATGCTCTGCACATAAAGTCACAAAAGCTCATTTATACCAAGCTTAAGACTTTTGTCAATATGAACAAGCATAATGTTGCCCCTTCCAGCTTTGCTGTACCCCAAGTCTGTAACCTATATCTATTCATTGCAGCATTTCTTGTCCTTTGAGTTCTACCCCTTCAATTGCATTGGGTATTATGTTTTTAAGAACTGTTGTATCACATTTGCTATTCCTATTCTTCAGTGGGACAACCTTTTTGGATTCACATTTCTCAGTGACATCAAGGGGACCTGACTGGCATACATTGTACATCACCAACCTGTTACCCTTCCTGGAAGTTGATAAACTGGCCAGTATTTTTTAAAAAACACTATTCTTAAAAATGCCCCAGCATTCGTAATTCTGATTCCACAAGAATTTATTTAGCAAGTATGCCAGATGTGGGATATAAACTCCCAAAATGGATATTAAAACAACGTAAAGCTTGTATGCATGGAATCTGCTCCTTCCTCCTTTCATTTCCTACCTTTTGGTTAAACCTATTTTACGAAAAATATCTCTGTGAAAAATGCCCTGTGCAACATTTTAAGCTGAATAATCTGCTATCGAGCACTGTAAGTAGTCTTATACCCATTTATTCAAACACTCTTCTGTTTAGAGGGAGATAATTTCAAGCTTCTTCGATTGCTCTGTGTAAGCAACAACCTGTCCCCTTCATCCCTACTAGATTTGACATGTTTATAAATATTTATCTTTAGATTTGAACACCGTTGCATTGTAATCTGCTCGTAAGTGTTCAGAAACTGATTTGTCTTTAGGCAAATAGCTCATCTGCAATTACACTCAGACAATCTGGAAATAATTAAAGAAATTTATTTTTCAAAAGTCATTTATTTCTAACTCTTTGAAAGATATAGAAACAATCCTTAACATTGTAAACAGTAGTTGCTTTTATAGACATTTTGCTTAAATAGAGTTTTGCAAATCTCAAAAATGCCAGCTTTGGCCAAAGAGGGTAGTTGTTTGAACCTATGAATTTCAAATGTTTGTTATTTTGTGGTCTTCTACTTGTGTGATTTTTAAATATATCCATTTGAATCTAATCTTCATTGCCCCTGTTTTCCATTTAAAACCTTTGCTACCTCTGTTTAATTATCTCCATGTCACGTACCATTCTCTAAGCTGAGAGCAAGCAGGCAATCTCTCTTAATGCTTTAACTGAGTACTAGGATATGTATGAACTTGACTTGGGTGAATTGGCCTCTGAAATTCCCTGCCTTCTATGAGCAAATATCTGGCCTCTGCTTGGCACCTCCCCCTCTTGGCCTTTTCAGGATCATAAACTCATCACATGCAGGCCATGGAGCAATGTATTTGAGTACCATTAATTGGTTAACTTTTATTTATGCTTTCTGTCAGAAATGTTACTTGCAGTTTTATAGCAGGAGTATCAATGTAGCTAAATACTTGAATCTATTCTTAATACATCCCTAGCAGAACCACAATAAAGTAAAATAATCTGTGCAAGTTAATAATCTCTTTGCTTTGTTCACCACACAAAATAAACTAAAATACATTGTCAGTATAAGAACTTTGTAGTTTGTTACCTAGCATTATGTTTGAGATATGTACACTTAATTTGATGAACAATAGTGGCACAAAAGAAAAGTGAAATGGGAATTGAAGTGATTAAGTCTCACAAGACCACTGGGATCTCATAGCTTGTTGCAATGTATGTAGAAATATATTAGAATTCTTCACTTTTATCAGCTTTCTGTAGCCAGGCATTATTGTTAGACCATAATAAAAGTGTCTGACAATAATTGCACTTTTGAATTTTAGGATGGATGTCTAACTACAATTATAGTGACATCAGCATTTTGAAATACATTGTAGCATTTATCAAACCAGAGGTCTGGCCATTAAACTGGAACACAGGAGAGATTGAGAGTCCCATAATCATTACAGTATTTTATAATATCTCTGGCAAATTCATGAGATTGGACAGGTTTTCCAGATTTAAATTGAATGAAAAATGCTATTGTGAAAAGATCATTGCAGCACGATAACTTCTGCTTTAAAGAACATTAACAGTGAATCAGAAATCAAATTTGTTTTACGGGTAAAAAAAAAATTAAATTCGATGGGAACGATCAATTCTCGTTTTTGCCAAGCTCTATCAGAGCTAGGAAATCGTGTAGCCTGACCAACAGTATTATAGCTTGCCCTAAAAGTGCAGATTGAAAGTGATACTGGATGGAATGAGAATGAACCATATGGCATTCAGGCAAGTTTTGAGTTCTCAGATAGACAGCTTTGACACCAATTCAGACCTCTCGTTAACTACCAGCTGGTCTGGGACTGCACCATTGTCAAAGCATCCTGTTTGCCAGTCTGCTGTTGCCATGACCCTTCAAACAATAAAACTTCATTGTCAGACAGATGGATTTGGCTCATAATTGGCCGTTTGAGTTAAACAAAGTAGAGAAGAGAAACATGATGAAAAGGAATAAAAGTCAGCAAGGTGCCACAGTCAAAAATAAGTAAATAAACAAGAATCAAGTAAATAGTGGCTAAAATATAAAATAAACAGAAATCTCAAGCAGCAATTTATCATGTGATCTTTCTAATTGCTAAATGGATGTCATAGTATGTCATCTTTGCTGGAAAACTAAGGCTGCCATACAGTGACCTGATTGAATTACGGGTAAGTTTTATATTAAAAATTCTCAATAGGCCACTGTGGAATATTGAACTTGTTAAACCCAGAAGGAAGACCTGAAAACTTGGGATCATTCTTATAAATTAAATTATTTCTGTATTCCACAGTTCCACATGGAGTACTTTCTACCTCCATTTTCTTTCTTCCTCTCTTAATGCTGCTGTCTTTAAAACAAAAATATTCTCAGTGTATAGGTGATGCCAGAAAGGCCTTATTTACCATCCAGTTTCCTTCAGATGTGGTGATAGATCTTCTCCTTAGGCCACTACAGTCCTTGTGGTGATGGTGCTCCACAATGGTAGTAACAAAATTTTGATCCAGAGATTTTTTTTTTGTTTCATGGGATGTGGGCATCGGTGGATAGGCCAGCATTTATTTCCCATCCATAAATGCCCATGAGAAGGTGGTGGTGAGATGCCTTTTTGAACTGCTGCAGTCCATGTGGGGTAGGTACACCCACAGTGCTATTAGGAAGGGAGTTCCAGGATTTTGACCAGTGACAGTGAATGAACGGCGATATAGTTCCAAGTCAGGATGGTGTGTGGCTTGGAGGGGAACCTGTGGTGGTGTTCCCATGCATCTGTTGCCCTTGTCCTTCTAGGTGGTAGAGGTCACAGGTTTGGAAGGTGCTACCTGAGTAGCCTTGGTGCGTTGCTGCAGTGCATCTTGTAGATGCATTGCTGCCACTGTGCATCGGTGGTGGAGGGAGAGGTGATAAAGGAATAGTGATTAGATGTCTAAATCAGGATGTGTGTGAATGCATAGAACCTTACAGCATAGAAGAAGGCTCTTTGGCCCATCATGCCTGTAACACTCTTTGAAAGAACAGTGAAAAATAAATTTGGAAAAGAACTTGTTCCCATGATGCTGTTCCTCTTGTCCTTCTTGGTGATGGATGTTGTGCTCCTGTAACTATAAGTTTGCTAATTTTCTGCAAAACAATTTATCGTTGGTACATACTGCAGCTACAATGCATCAATTGTGGCTGAGGTATGAATTGAGTTCAGTGACAAGGACCGATCGACCTGATTGTTTTTTTTTCTGGATAGCATTGAGCTTCTTGACTGTTGTGTGGTTGCACCTTTTGAGTTATGTAGAGAGTATTCTATCTCACAGTTGGCCTGAACCTTTAGAGGCTGTAGAGTCACTGAAGGACAGTAGGTGTGCCATTTGCCTTGGAATAATATCCTCTTCCCCACTCTTGTAACCATGAAGTTGATGTGGCTAGTCGAGTTCATTTCTGGTCAATGGTGACTCGTAACGTTAGTCAAAGACTGGAAAACCATGGTGTAGTTGAAGGCCAGGAGGAGGTGATTGGGACTTTTCTTGTTGGAGATGGTCATTGCCTGGCACTTATGCAGCACAAATGTTGTGTGCCACTTATCAGCCCAAGCCTGGATTGATGTCCAAATTTTGTTATGGGCTGGAATGAGCTGCTCCAGTATCAGGGAAGTTGTGAATGG
Source organism: Heterodontus francisci (assembly GCF_036365525.1). Classification (NCBI taxonomy): domain Eukaryota; kingdom Metazoa; phylum Chordata; class Chondrichthyes; order Heterodontiformes; family Heterodontidae; genus Heterodontus; species Heterodontus francisci. Next base: position 46,464,540 of record NC_090377.1, read on the forward strand.
AGCTGAATACTGTAGAACTTTCAGTGAACAATCCAATTCCTCACTTAATGAATCTTGGTTTGCTGGACCAGTATCATAGTTGCTATAATGCTGGATAACACAGACGGCAAGCTTCTTTCTGTCTTAACCAGTGGTCATTATTATGGCCCGAGAAATAAATATTGGCGGGCTATTATACCCATGGGGCAATCACAGTCCAACTCAGTCTTCATTCAACATCCACAAAGGCACTCGTTCTATTGATTCATTGGATAGCAAATAAGCATGGAAACTCTCAGCAATATTCTTCCTCCCTTGTCCAGAGGCATTAAGGTTAATTTAGATTATTAAGACAACCAATGTTTCAGCTGAGAGCCAAATTAACACAACCCAGGAAGAAACCTAGGAGAGTCATTGGGGAGCTCTGAATTTTATAATAATTTTAAAACCTATTTATCAAAAAGATAATTACAAGTGTACAGATCAATTTACTACTTCTGAAAAGTGTGTGTAAGCTCTCTTTGACCTACTTGGAAATAACATCATCTGAAAATTTCCTTGGAGGGAATGAAGAATTATAGAGCTGTTTCAGCTCAAAATGTAATATTGCTCAATACTGGGGCAGTGAGGTAAATTTCCCATTGCTCAAAGGGAACATGGTTGAGGCAAGGACTATAATGCTGCAGTGCAGATTCTCTGTCCCACTCTACCTGCTCACTACTGGCCCTTTGGAATCTGCCAACAGACTAATAATTACTGCCCTTCTCTGCACTTGCCCAGAATGTTTGGTCTCACAAATAAGGCCCTTGTGATCCACAACCTCATTGTGAGGATTGCATTGGCATCATGTTTGTGACAGATATTTAATTCGGGGTGATGATACCTTGCCCCCATTGAAGCCTCTCCAACTGGCTTTAGTTCCACCAACTGCCCTGTCAGAATTGCTCTGGTGGTGGTTTAACCCTTATCAACAAATTACGGTCTTAGTCTCTCCCCCTACTCCTGTGACACCTTCTCCTCATTCAAGCTCATCACCATGTCCCACCCCTCTTGCCACTTCTTTAAAATTCTTGGCCTCCACTTCTTGTATCTCACCCCTAAACCTTTCTTCTTCATTTTTGGATGAAGAAAATTCACCTGATAATTAAAGAAACCATTGTTTTCCCTGTTAGAGTGCTCTGGTATATATTATGTCCTAAAGTATGCAGATGGCTTCTGAAACAGTAATGAAGTATTTATTACCCATCCCTAGTTGCCCTGAGAAGGTAGTGGTAGCCCTCCTTGAACCGCTGCAGTCCATGCAATATTCTTTGTAGTGGTTTAATGAAAGAGTGACTCGATATGGCACTTCAGAGGGCAGTTAAGTGTCAACCACATCGAGGGAGTGGAGTCGCAAAACAGCAAGACTGGAAAGGATAGCAGGTTTATTGGCGTTTAAGTTCAGAAAAAGCCATTTCACTGTTGTAAAAAGTGTCAGCCAGATTGTAGAGCCCAATGGCAACCCAGATTTGAACATTTTCAGACTTTGGTATTCAAGGTCGTGTTCATTACAGCAGATGCAGGTTTATTTGAAACAAGTAGAAATGTACTACAAACTCATCATTCAAATTTCAATCTATTCTGATTTTTTTAATGTAATGTTACTTGGTAATAAACCTTTGCGTTGCCCTTTTTTGCAACAAATGGAATGTTGACCTTTAGGCATTATCCTTAAAAGTGCAATATACCTCAGGACAATAGACAACAAGGAGCTGAAAGCCAAGGTGAGAGCTCACCTGAACCTAATGCTGAACTATCCTCCTGTTCTGTGTTGCCCTTTTGTCTCCCCTTGTTCTTCCGAGGACAAGTAGAGAGTTAACAGTCACCAGGACTCCTTCAATACAATGGAGCATTCTAAGAAATGGGGAAAAATGGTTTTAAAGTAAATTTTCCTACAGTTTCCTCTAAAAGTTGCTTGGATATTGGTTAGTGCAGTGGCATTGCAAAATTCAGATATTCAAAGCAGAATTTTCTGGACTTAATCCCTGCTAAAGTGGCAAGACCATTTGTGGGTTGGGGACCCTATTTACTTATTGACGAGCTTTGCCGTGCCTCTTTCTCAGAGTCACAGCATTATAATCCCCCTTTGGGTCTGTGGACCAACCGGGGAGGTTGGTGGAACAATGTGCCAAGACAAGCAATGAAGCATCTCTATTTAAAGGGACCCTGCCAGGGCTCACATTGGCAGCACTGAGTGAGGTATTGAGGTAAGGAGGAAACTGCTGCTGTATGGAGGCAAGATATGGGAAAGTTCTCAGACATGTCCTTGGAGGTCATATTAAATTCTCTCCTTGAGGACCAGGAGAGAAGTCCTCTTCCCTAAGGATGGCAGGTGTGGTTGCATGTAGAAGAGGAGGTGAGCAGCAGGAGTGTGGTGACCAGGACCTGGATCCAGTGCTGCAAAATGTTGAATGACATCATGAGGTCTGGACATCACTCGCTCACCTCCCTTGCATTCTCCTGCACAGTACTCTTCTGACCAACACACGTTGCTGTCACATTCATTCCTTTCTCTCCAGCATTCTCCTCAAATATCTATCTCAACAGATAACACTCACACTCATTCGTCAAATGTTCACCCTCCATTGGCAGTAATCAATTCATTCTAACACTCATAACTCTGCCTTTTTTCACTGCAAGACAGCCCACAACTCCAAGAAGAGGCAGAGAACTTGGGGTGGGCCTGAAAACATGGTCACCCTGACCACGAAAGAGGAGAATTTTTTTTTTCCAAAATATACTTTATTCATAAAAATCTGTAAACAAAAAATACATGACAAAACAGTTCCAAACAGCACCAAGTCAAAAAAATACAAACAGTGCAAAGGAGGTCAGTTTCCTTCAATACAATCATGAGTTGCCTCACTACCCTTCCATTTCATTTTTCATGCCGTATACATTTTACAGCAAACGAAAATTTTCCCAATACAGTTCGAGGGGTTTTCCATGGATCCAGCCCCTCCGTTCAGCTTGGTGGGGGGACCTTACACTGTGGTCTTTCCCCATTGAGCCTTTGCTGCGGCTGCCCCAAGCTTTAGCGCCTCCCTCAGCATGTAGTCCTGGACCTTGGAATGTGCCAGTCTGCAACATTCGGTCGTGGACAACTCTTTGCACTGGAACACCAGCAAGTTTCGGACAGACCAAAGGGCGTCTTTCACCGAATTGATAGCCCTCCAGCAGCAGTTGATGTTTATCTTGGTGTGTGTCCCTGCGAACAGCCCATCGTGCTGAGAATGTTTTTTTTAATTTCCAAAATATACTTTATTCATAAAAATCTGTAAAAATTACATTACCAGTTTCAAACAGCACCAAGTCAAACAATACAAACAGTGCAAAGGAGATCCGTTTGCTTCATTACAGTCTTGAGTTGCCTCACAACCCTTCCATTTCATTTGTCATGCCAATTACATTTTTACAATTTACAGCAAATGAAAATTTTCCCGATACAGTTCGAGGGGTTTCCCATGGATCCAGCCCCTGAGTTCAGCTTGGTGGGGGCACCTTACACTGTGGTCTTTCCCCATTGAGCCTTTGCTGCGGCTGCCCCAAGCTTTAGTGCGTCCCTCAGCACGTAGTCCTGGACCTTGGAATGTGCCAGTCTGCAACATTCGGTGGTGGACAACTCTTTGCGTTGGAAGACCAGCAAGTTTCGGGCAGACCAAAGGGCGTCTTTCACCAAATTGATAGTCCTCCAGCAGCAGTTGATGTTTGTCTCGGTGTGCGTCCCTGGGAACAGCCCATAGAGCACAGGCTCCTGTGTTACAGAGCTGCTTGGGATGAACCTCGACAAAAACCACTGCATCTCTTTCCACACGTGCTTTGCAAAGACACATTCCAGGAGGAGGTGGGCAACCGTCGCTTCCCCACCACAGCCACCACGGGGGCATTGCGCGGAGGGGGCGAGACTTCGGGCGTGCAGGAAGGATCTGACGGGGAGGGCTCTTCTCACCACCAGTCAAACTACATCTTGGTGCTTGTTTGAAAGTTCTGGTGATGAGGCATTCCGCCAAATGACTTTGGCGGTCTGCTCGGGGAACCATCCGACGGGATCCACCATCTCCTTTTCCCGTAGGGTCTTGAGGACATTCCGTGCAGACCACTGCCTGATGGATCGGTGGTCAAAGGTGTTTTCCCGCAGAAACTGCTCCACGAAGGATAGGTGGTACGGCACGGTCCAACTGCATGGAGCGTTCCGCGGCAATGTGAGCAGGCCCATCCTTCGCAACACCGAGGACAGATAGAAGCTCAGCACGTAGTGACACTTGGAGTTTGCGTACTGGAGGTCCACACACAGGTTGATGCAACCACACACGAAGGTGGTCATCAGGATGAGGGCCACGTTGGGTACATGTTTCCCACCATTATCCAGAGATTTGAACATCGTGTCCCTCCGGACCTGGTCCATTTTAGATCCCCAGATGAAGCGGAAAATGGCTCGGGTGACCGCCACAGCGCAGGAGTAGGGTATGGGCCAGACGTGTGCCACGTACAGCAACAACGTGAGCGCCTCGCACCTGATGACCAGGTTCTTACCCACAATGGAGAGAGATCACTTGCCCCCACATGCTCAACTTTTGTTGTACCTTGGCTACTCGCTCCTCCCAGGTTTTGGTGCATGCCCCGGCCCTTCTGAACCATATCCCCAGCACCTTCAGGTAGTCTGACCTGACGGTGAAGGGGACAGAGGATCGGTCAGCCCAGTTCCCAAAGAACATGGCCTCGCTCTTGCCGTGGTTAACTTTGGCTCCCGAGGCCAGTTCAAACTGGTCTCAGCACGTAGTAACTGCCCTGGAGATCGGCAGCGTGGCACCCCTACAGGCTGTTGCTGATGGAGAGTTGGGAGGACCCAGAGACCTGGTAACTACATTAGGTTAACCATTGCTACTTGGCACTAACTGCCACTCACGTTGAATTGATGTCACCAATACATTAAATATCATGATCTGTACTGTGCTAACTTGGAACCCTAATTCACCTGCATTCAGCACTAACATATGTCTTTCATCTCCCACGGGTACATTGTGGGTTGCGACAGAGGAGATGAGGAAGGAGCCATAGAAGGACCAGCACTCTGAGGATGCTCCATCACATGACTCATGTGCACCCTCCACAAGTGCAGATATACACACCTCAGTGGGTCCAGCACCACAGATAGTTAGGGTGGCACTTGGTAAGGAGCACATCACGTGTGAGCAGGTGCTGGAGATGGGGACAACAATGGAGAGCCCCCATCAGAGGGTGCAGGTCACTTCAAGCTCAGCTCAGCTGGACAGATACTGAGCCTCAGGGGCCATCCACTAAAAGGGAACTTGTGGAGCAGCAATGGGAAATGAGTGCTTCCGTCAGAATTTCCAGAGGCAATGCACGCCCTTGCACAGAAAATGGAGGAGTCCATCTTTTAACATTAGTGGCATGATGTTGGCATTTGCGATGATGACTATTTCCATGGAAAGAGTGGCCAACCTCATGGAGAATCAGACCCGTTAGGCCACCGAGTGCATGCTGGCCTAGATCAATGGCCTGCACACTCTGCTTGCCAGTTTAAAGGATCAAACAAAGCCTTGCTTTGGTGGCTGAATGCCAGACTGACATGCAGCCAAGTGCTCTCCTGCTCTTGGTTATCAGGGAAATGCAGATATCCCTGAAATGGAAGATGGAGAAAGGCTCATGGCACACCTCCATTTCTTGGCCCTTGCCTTCGCACCCTCAGACAGAGCCACAGACGCTGCCTCCTGCTTCAGACTGAGTCTGCCCCTGAACAGGTGCAGGTGGGACGGTTTTTGGCGGGACCCTCAAAGGCTCTGAAACCCAGTGGAAATCCACCACAGGCATCTCCTGTCAGAGCAGGGGAATGAGCAGCCTGCCACTAGCTCTGCTGAAGCCATTGGGGTGGCACCACATAGAAGTCATAGAAAGCTTAAGAGGAAGACTTTTTAATTGTTTGAAAATGATTCACTTGGATGGTTATTACATTGTCACTGTTCCATTGATGCTCTTTATTTGAATGATAGAATGAGTTTATTTGAAATCCTCATTGTCATGGCCTCTACTTTGTTGCCTCCCCCATTCACCCTGATCCCTTTCATTTCAGTGAACGGAATGAGCAGCTTGATGAGGAGGAAAGGGTGTGTCTCTGATAGTTGGCTGAGTGATTGCAGAAAGGAGATGTGCTGGGGGGTTGCACAGGGGTCTTGAAGGAAAGCTTAGAATGCTGCAGGTGCCATTTTAAAGTGAAGCAGGCCTGGATGAGTTTCTGGTGGGCTTCTCTGGCAGCTTGGTCTGCGTCTGCAGGCATCAACGGCACATCAGGAATCTCCTCCTCCTCCAAGGTTGCCGGTACATTAGAATATTTAGGTGCTTGAGGCCGGCACAGGCATGATGGGCTGAAGGGCCTGTTTCTGTGCTGTATAACTCTGTGACGCTATCGCAACAATCCTGGAGAAGCATGCTGACGGACACCTCCAGATCTGTCAATGCAATGGAACCTCATCTTCAGTGAGTCAATGGCTTTCTCTATTATCGTGCTGGTGATGACATGGCTCCCATTATACCTCTCCTGTGCCCCTGTGGTAGGTTCCTCACTGGGGTGAGCCGCCAGGCTTTGAGTGGATATTCTTTGTCTCCCAGGAGCAAGCACTGAAGCTGTTTGGTGGAGAGAACACCTGCTGAAGGTTGAAAGAGTCATGGCAGAACTCCCTGGATACCTGGTGCAAAGTTGCATCATGTTCTTGCAGTGGTCACAGACCAGCTGTGCTTTAAGGGAGTGGAAGCCCTTCTGATTAACAAAGACGCCAGGCTGATCTGATAGAGCCTTGATTGCCACGTGAATGTAGTCTATGACTTCCTGCACCTGTGGAAATCCTGCGAGGGAAGCAAAGTCGACAGCCCTCTGGCTTTGACTGGCTTCATCTGTGTCAAAGTGAATACAGTTGGAGCTCTTGGCAAATAAGGCATTAGTGACCTGGGTGATGCAGTTGTGGGCTGCAGATTGTGAAATCCTGCAGATATTATCAGCAGATTCCTGGAAAGAGCCAGATGTGAAGCTATTGAAGGCTGTGATGGCCTTGACAGCCACAGCAATGTGTGGCCACTTGCTCCTCTTGGGTGGAGGTCTGCATCCAGAAGGCTTCAGATGTCTACAATTATCTGCTGCAAGAACCGGAGCCTTCTGAGGCACTGTTCAGGCAGGTCAAGGAACTCGCATTTTGGCCTATAAATGCTGTAGTGCTGGGGGTATTGCCTCCTTTGAGGTGCAGTTGTATGTCCACCCCTCAGTTCTGTGCAGTTGCATGCAGCTGTAGAGAAGGCAGCTGCTGCTGCTAGAGTTCATTTGTCTGCTGGGCTGGAGCAAGCTGCAGCTCCTCCTAAGGGATCCAAGCTACTGTAGCATAGGTAGCTCCCATGTTGTAGGGATGTCTCACAGACAAGAAGTTAAGATTGAGCTGAGTGGACTACAAGGCACTTGAAAGTTAGTGGGCAAAGCTGCTGTTCCTAAAGAAAGCAGTGAATTCAGGCTGAAAGAATGACTTCTGTTGACACTTGCCTTTCACTGTGCTTAACCACAAGCTTGCCAATTTCAGCCTTTATACTGTGGCTAGCAGGTCAGTTTATAAATTCCCTGCTGTGCACTTGTCTCCTCCAGCCTAGCAGGATGTCGAAACAGCATTGAAGCTGTGCACTGGCTCAGAGAGTCAGAATGGAGGGTTAAAGAGGATCATAATTGCCTTTGAATTGTCTTAATTAGTTTTCTGGTTGATATAAAGGGGTTCCCCACTGGCTTTGGAATCTACTTCCTGGAAAGCCAGAAGAGGGTGGGATGACGTTGGGATCCTGATCCCACGTCACTTTTAGGGGATTTAACTCCCTCCACGCACCAAAAACCACCTACCCTTGCCTGGGAAAATTCTATCCTCAGTGTGGCGAAGAGATTAAGCCTGCATCCCACCATTCCTTTCTGCTGTGTGCCAACCTCAAGTTTATTTTTACTGGTGCTACTAAAGTGACAGGGAATTCAAACTGAATTTGGTAGATTTTTTTCCCCGAAAAATTAGATCTCACCTTTCTGTTTGGGGGTTTAAAAACATAAGTATATGGGAGGCTGAAATGTTCAGACATCTAAGTACAAGGGCTGCAAATTTTTCGTGTTGAAATTATGTGCACATCTTGATGGCTGCCAGCAACAAGCAAAGTTTGCAAATTTACATTCTCTTTCTGTCAGTAGTCGTTTAATAAGTGTCCACTTTTCTGGCAATTTACTGGATATATTTCAATTTCCCGTGGTGATCCAGACAAGTTGAAAGGGAAAGAGTTAAACAATTTGTAATATACTGGAGTTTGCTATATTTGGGTTTGCACTTTGCTCCATCTTCAAAAGTTTAAAAAACCTAACTTGCTCCTAATTTAGAATCTTAACAGAAATTACCATAATAATCAATGTGGAGGAGCAGCTAAAAGTCAGAACGCAAACCCAGCGTTTCACCTAATATATGACATGGGATTGAACTCCATGATCAAAATGCATCTTGAAATTACTTCTGCAACTCTGTGCACTGCTGTTGATTATTATAAATCCACACTTGTGAAAGTATCCAGATAGTACAATTAGCAATTAAACTGGTGGAATAATAAAACTGTTTGAATAAGATCATTATTGCTCTGGAGGCAGTTGTATTATCTTTTATCCTTTAAGGACACGGTGACCTTGTTCTGCAAAATCTTTCTTTTTACATTGTATTTCTTTCATCATTGCATATTCCCAGGCCACATTGCAGTGCATGACCCCTATGAAAGCCCCTACTCCCTCCACTAGAGTTACCACACAGACTGTTTTTATTAATATCATAAAAATATTATATTTTTCATTATTTTGTGATTTGTTAGAATATGACCAGTTGACAGTTAGTAGCCTCGACGATGACATCTAATAAAACAGTGGAAGTATATCTTGGAGGGTGGTATCTAGTGCATATATCATCATTCAGAGGGTAACAGAAATCTAGTTGGGAAAAAACACAATATTCTTAGACTGTGAGGATTATGGTTAAAATCCTTACATAACAACTAATGGTTGAAGCCAGAGAAAAACAAAACATATTTAAAACTGTTAATTTTTCTTGGTCCATGATAATTTTACTGGACCACAATAAAGACAGGTTACTCAGGATTTATATATTATTGTACAATGAATAAAAAACAAATTAATCAAAACTTTGCTAGTTTATTAAAATGCTTATAGGATTTGTAGATTTGTATGAAATACAAAATCCCTGGTGACGTTTGTAGAGGCGATTTTCATTCTCTATTTTGGGGAGATCTCGCTGGCAAAAAAAATTATCTTCCTTATATGGGAAATGTTTCATTGGAAAAATAAGACTATAGTTATGAAGTTGATTTTCTGGCATATAGATTAAGTTATTGCATCTGGAACCTGGCTTGAAAAACAGCCCAAACAGCTGTGATGAAGATCTCCCCTCATGTTTATTCAGAGTGGAAAGTGAAACAGCATCCATCACGTTCAATGTAATTCCTTATAGACACCCTTCACATGATGTGAATCTGCTCTCTTTTCTTGTTATTAATTTAGTGCGCAATGTGTATTTTGACAAGGAGCATTGCCAGCCAGACTGCATGACAGAAACTTGAGCCCTCATGGAATCACTAAATAGTACAGTACAGAAGGAGGCCATTCATCCCATCAAGTCTGTGCTGGCTCTTTGAAAGATCAATCCAGTTAGTCCCACTCACCCGCTCTTTCTCCATAACCCTGTGATTTATTTTTTTCTCATTCAAGTACCTTTTAAAAGGTACTACTGAATCTGTATCTTCTATCCCATTGGGCAGTACATTCCAAATTTTAACCACTCGTTGCATAAAAAGATTTTCCACATGGTGACTGTTTCTTTTTCTAACCAGAACCTTAATTCTGTGCACTCTAGTTAGCAACCCTTCAGCCATTGGAAACACTTTCTCATTATTTACTCTATCTAAAGCCTTCATGATTTTAATCACCTCTATCAAATCTCCTCTTAGCCTTTTCTGCTCTAAAGAGAACAGCCGCAGTTTCTCTAGTCTATCCATGTAACTGTATTCCCTCACCCCTGGAACCATTCTAGTAAATCTCTTCTATGTCCCCTCCAATGCCTTCACATCTTCCAAAAGTGACGTGCCCAGAATTGGATATAATACTCTAGCTGGAGCTGAACTAGTATTTTATATAGGCTTAGCATAACTTCCTGGCTTTTGTACCTTATGCCTCTACTTATAAAGCCTATTTATATTTATCAATTTGTAATGACAGTACTCTGTAAACGAGACAGTGATTTTTTTTAATGGTTCATGTGTTTCAATCACTGCATTGTATATTGCATTTAGCAACATATACAGTTGGTGGGGGGGGGGGGGGGGGGGGGGGAGGAGGGAAAGATTACTCTTTTTAATGGCTTAGCCAGTATACCGAGTGAATAACTTCGGAGAATCATCAAATTGTTACAGCACAGAAGGTGGCCACTTGGCCCATCATGGTCTGTCCTGGTTCTCTGAAAGAGCAATTCACCTAGTGCCATTCCCCTTCCTTCTCCCCATAGCACTGCATATTCTTCCTTTTCTGATGATAATCCAATTTGTTCTCAAATGCCTCAATGGAACGTGCCTCCACCACACTCTCAGGGAGTGCATTCCAGACCCTAACCACTCACTGTGTAAAAAAGTTTTTCCTCATCTTGCTATTGCTTCTTTTGCCAATTACATTAAATCAATGCCCTCTAGTTCTCGATCCTTCCACCAATGGGAACAGTTTCTCCCCATCTACTCTGTCCAGATTTTGAATATTCTATTGCATCTCCTCTCAACCTTCTCTTCTCCAAGGAAAACAGTCCCAACTTCTCCTCCAATCTATCTGCCTAACTGGAGTTCCTCAACCCTGGAACCATTCTCATGGATCTTTTTTGCACCCTCTCTAACGCCTTCACATCCTTCCTAAAGTGAGTTGCCAGGAACTGGATGCAATACTCCAGTTGAGGCCGATCCAGTGTTTTATACAAGTTTAACATAACTTCCTTGCTTTTGTACTCTATTGATAAAGCCTAGGATGCTGTATGATTTATTAACCACTCTCTCAACCTGTCCTGCCACCTTCAATGATTTATGCGCACATATGCCCAAGTGCCACATGCTAGCGAGAGTAGAAATAGGAAGATAGAGAACAAAGTAAGAACATCTAGATTGGAAGAGGGCTAATTTCAACACGATGAGAAGGGAACTAGCCATGGTAAAATGGAACCAAAGACTGACAAGAAAAGCTGCATCAGAACAAATCAGTTAGCTTTAAGGAAGAGATGCTTCTGGTATAGGCTAGGTACATTCCAACAAGGGTGAAAGGTAGGGGAACCAAAAATAGAGCTCTTTGGATGACTAGGAAATAGAGATTATGATGAAAGAAAAAAAGGGTGTATGATGCATGTCAAGTGAATTCTTCAAGTAAGAATCAGGCCATATACAATAAGTTGAGAGGAGAAGCGAAAAGGAAAATAAGACTGACAAAGAAGGAGGAGGAGAGGTGACTTAATAGAGACATACAAGATAATCAGAGGGTTAGATAGGGTGGATAGTGAGAGTCTTTTTCCTCGGATGAGGATGGCAAACACGAGGGGACATAGCTTTAAGTTGAGGGGTGAAAGATATAGGACAGATGTCAGAGGTAGTTTCTTTACGCAGAGAGTAGTAGGGGCGTGGAACGCCCTGCCTGCAACAGTAGTAGACTCGCCAACTTTAAGGGCATTTAAGTGGTCATTGGATAGACATATGGATGTAAATGGAATAGTGTAGGTCAGATGATCGGCGCAACATCGAGGGCCGAAGGGCCTGTACTGCGCTGTAATATTCTAATTCTAATTCTAAAAGAGAGAAGATGAGAATAGAATGGCAGTCAACATAAATAGTAAGCGGATAATAAGAGGTGGAGTGGGGTTTATTATGGACAAATGGGGTAATATATGCTTAGAGGCACAGGGCAAGGCTAAAATACTTAATAAATACTTTGTATCAGTGTTTACTAAGGAAGACCAATCTGACAAAATATCGGTAGAAGTGGAGACAGTAGAGGCAATGGGTAGAGTTAAAATTGAGAGGGAGAGGTACTGAAAAGGTTGGCTTTGCTTAAGGCAAATACGTAACCTGATCCGGATGGCTTGCATCCCAGATTGCTAAAGGAAGTGAAGATGAAGATAGCAGAATGGTTTGCCGTAATCTTCCAATTTTCCCTGGATACGGAGGAGACGCCAGAGGATTGGAGAGTGGCAAATGTGGCACCCTTATTCAAGAAAGGGCGTAAGGATAGTCCTAGAAACTACAGGCCAGTTAGTTTAACATCAGTGGTGGATAAGGTTTTAGAAACAATCAGGGAAAAAAACAGTAGATACTTGGAGAGGTTTGAGTTAATTAAGGAGAGCCAGCACAGATTTGTAAAAGCATGAGATCATGCTTGACTAATCTAATTGAATTTTTTGATAAAGTAACAGAGAAGCTGGATGCAGGGAATGTGGTGAATGTTTTCTACATGGATTTTAAGAAAGCCTTTGATAAAGTACCACATAAAAGGCTGCTAAAAAAACTGAGGTTCATGGAATAGGAAGATCAGTGTCCAATTGGACAAAAAATTAGCTTAAGGACAGAAAACAGGGAATCATAGTAAATGATTTGTTTTTCAGACTGGAGGATGGTAGACAGTGGTGTTCCCCAAAGGTCAGTGCTGGGACCACTGCTTATTTAGCTATATATACATGACATTGGATTTGGAATACAGATTAGAATTTCAAAATTTGCCAATGACACCAAACTTGGAGGTATGGCAAACAGTGAGGATAATATGAACTGCCTGGAACAGGACATAGATAGGCTAGCAGATTGGGCAGATGGCTGGCAGATGGAATTTAATACTGACCAGTGTGAGGTGATGCATTTTGGCAGAAGAAATAAAAAGAGAGGCAATATAGACTTAATGGCACAGTTCTAAAGAGTGTCCAGGAACAGAGGGATCTGGGGGTGCATCGATCTTTGAAGGTGGCAGGACATTGAGAGAGTAGTTAGCATAGCATATGGGATCTTGAGCTTCATAAATAGAGGCATTGAGTACAAAAGCAGGGAAGTTATGCTGAACCTTTATAAAGCTCTGGTTAGGCCCCAACTGGAGTATTGCATCCAGTTCTGGTCACCACACTTTAGGAAGGATGTGAGGGTCCTTGAGAGGGTGCAGAGGAGATTTACCAGAATAGTTCCAGGGATGGGGGATTTTAGTTACGAGGTTAGGTTGGAAAAGCTGGGTTTGCTCTCCTTAGAGCAAATGAGATTGAGGGGAGATTTGATAGAGGTGTACAAGATTATGATGGGCTTAGGTAAGTTTAGACAAGGAAAAACTGTTCCCATTAACTAATTGTGCAAGGACTAGGGGATACAGATTGATGGTTTTGGGCAAGAGATGCAGGGGGAATGTGAAGAAGAACTGTTTTACGCAGCGAGTGGTAATGACCTGGAACTCGCTGCTTATGAGGGTGGTGGAAGCGGAGACAATCAATGATTTTAAAATGAAATTGGATGGACACTTGAAGGAAACAAACTTGCAGGGCTACGGGGATCAAGTGAGGGAATGGGTCTGACTAGATTGCTTCGTGGAGAGCTGGCATGGAGTCGATGGCCCGAATGGCTTCCTTCTGTGCCATAAATGACTCTGAGTCAACTCCTGAACCCCCTTTAGAATTGTACCCTTCATTTTTTTATTATTTCTCTGCTTTCTTTCTACCAAACTGAATCACTTCACATTTCTCTGCATTAAATTTTATCTGCCACTTGTCCACCCATTCCACCAACCTATTTACATCCTTTTGAAGTTCTACACTATCCTACACACAGTTCACAATACTTCCGAGTTTTGTATCATCCATAAATTTTGAAATTATGCCTTGTACACCAATGTCTAGGTCATTAATATATATGAGGAAGAGCACAGGTCCTAACATCTATCTTTAGGGAACTCCGCTATAAACCTTCCTCCAGTCTGTAAAACATCCATTAACTTTTTCTCTCTGTTTCCTGTCACTCAGCCAATTTTGTATCCATGTTGCTACTGTCCCTTTTATTCCATGAGTTCTAACTTTTTTCACAAGTCTGTGTGGTACTTTATCAAATGTCTATTGGAAATCCATGTAGACCACATCAATAGGATTGCCCTCATCAACTCTTCCTGTTACCTTATCAAAAAACTCAAGTAAGTTAGTAAAACATGATTTGCCCTTACAGATCTGTGCTGGCTTTCCTTAATTAACCCGAATTTGTCCGTGTGACTATTAATTACGTCCAGAATTATCATTTCCAGAAGCCTCCCCATGGCTGAGGTTAAACTGACCAGCCTGTAGTTGCTGGATTTATCTTCACATCCTTTTTTGAACAAAGGTATTACATTTGCAATTCTTTAGTCCTCTGGCACCACCCCCGAGTCTAAGAAAGATTGGAAAATTGTGGTCAGTGCCTCTGCCATTTCCACTCTCACTTTCCTCTGTCTCCTTGGATACATCTCCTCATGTCTAATCAACTTGAAGTATAGACAGCCTATCCAATACCACCTCCTCATCAATTTAAAACCCTTCAAGTATCTGAACTACGTCCTCTTTCACCATGAACTCCACAGCATTTTCTTCCTTGGTAAAGACAGATGCAAAGTATTCATTTAATAGCTCAACCATGTCCCCTGTCTTCATGCATAAATCCCCTTTTTGGTCCCTAATTCACCCCATTCTTCCTTTTGCCACCCTTTTACTACTTATATGCCTATAGAAGACTTTTGGATTCCCTTTTATGTTAGCTGCCAGTTTCTTCTCATAATCTCTCTTTGCTTCTCTCATTTGTATTTGCAATTCCCCACTTGGACCTTCTATAATCAGCTTTGTTCTTGATTGTATTGTCCACCTGACATCTGTCATAAGCACACTTTTTCTTCATCTTAATCTCTACCTCTTGTCGTTCAGGGAGCTCTAGATTTGTTTGTCCTACCTTTCCCCTTCATGCGTATATACCTTGACTGTGCCTGAACTATCTTTTCTTTAAAGGTAGCCCATTGTTCAATTACAGTTTTGCCTGAAAATCCTTTGACTCCAATTAATTTGGATCAGATCTATTCTTATCCGATTGAAATTGACTTCCCCCCCCCCCACCCCCCAGTTAATTATTCTTACTCTGAATTTTTCCTTTTCCTTTTCCATAGCCAACCTATACTTTATGATGCAATGATCACTATTCCCTAAATGTTGCCTTACTGACGCTTGATCCACTTGGCTTACCTCACTCCTAAGAACAAGGTCTAACAATGCTTCCTTTCTCATTGGACTAGAAACATACTGCTGTAGAAAATTCTCGTGAACACACTCTAGGAACTCTTGCCCCTCTCTACCCTTAACAATACTACTATCCTAGTCTATATTCAGATAACTAAAGTTCCCCGTTATAAACCTACTTTATAATTCTTGCACCTCTGTAATTTTTTAGCCAAATTGATTCTGTCTTTGACCCCTCTGGGACATATTCTCTCTCCAGCACTGTATTGTCCTCCTTAATCAATATCACCACCTTTCCCCCCTTTCCTTCCTTTCCTACCTTTCCTATCTTTCCAGAACACCTGGTATCCAGGAATATTTCATACCCAGTCATGCCTTCCTTTGAGCCAGATCTCTGTTTATAGCTATAATATTATACTTCCATGTAGCTATCTGCGCCTGCAGCTTATTTGCCACACTCTGCACGTTCACATAAATGCACAATAACCCTAATTTAGACTTTATTACTTTCCGCCTTACTCTCAAACCACCTAATATCTTACTATTCCCTACTCTGGTGCTATCTGTCTATCCCAGTGTTCTGTGCACCTTGGTATTCCTCCTGGCTCCCACAAGCCAGCCAAATTAGTTTGAACCCTTCCGAATAGCACTAGCAAATCGCCCCTCAAGGAAATTGGTCCCAGCTCTGTTTAGGTGCAATCTGCCTGGTCTGTACAGGTCCCATTTCCCCCAGAGCTGGTCTCATAAATCTAAAGCATTTGCTCCTGCACCATCTTTTCTGCCGTGCATTCATCTGATCTATCCTCCAATTTCTATACTCACTTGTGTGTGGTACCGGGAGTAATGTGGAGATTACTAACTTTTGAGGTCCTGCTTGCTAATTTCCTACCTAACTCACTAAAATCTGACTGCAGGACCACATCCCTCTTTCTATCTATATCGTTGGTACCAATGTAGACCATGACCACTGGTGTTCACCCTCCCCACCAACTCCCCGTCCCCCCTCAGGTTGCTCTGCAGCTATTCAGTGACCTCCTTGATCCTGGCACCAGGAAGGCAACATACCATCTTTGATTCATGTCTGCAGCCACAAAAACGCCTGTCTGTTCCCCTATCGAATCTCCTACTATTGCTTTTCCAGTCGTCTTTGCCCCCACCGTACAGCTGAATCGACTGTGGTGCCAGAGACTTGGCTGTGGCTGCATTCCCCAGATGAATAATTACTTTCATCAGTATACAGAACTCACTGCAGGTTGGAGAGTGAGATACATGCAAAGAACTCCTGCACTACCTGCCTGTTCCTTCTTGACCTATTCCCTATCCCCCTGCATACTCTTAGTTGCAAAGTGACCACATCCATAAACGTGCTATCCACGAAGCTCTCAACCTCACTGATGCATCGCAGTGACGCCAGCTGCTACTGGGGCTCCGAAACCTAGAGCTTGAACTGCTGCAGCTGATGACACTTCCTGCACATATGAGCCGGGATTTTGTAGAGGTGGCAGGGCTCCCAGGGCTGGGCCGAAAAGGTGGGGGTTCCCTGCCTCTGCCTTTTCACGCCCCCCCCCCCCAAGTGCAAACCTCCATTGTTCTGGAGGCAAAGTTTCTGCCACCAGGATCTCCATCCCTTTAAAGATCGGGATCCCGCCTCCAAGAGCAGTTGGCTAATCACAGGGTCGGCAGCTCAGCAGTATCGACAGCACCACCAGGAACAGTGGCCACTATCGGTACTGCAGGGGCCTTGAAACAAGGCCCAGTGCTGGAACACCAGACCTCAGGTAAGTGAGGTGGGGTCATTGGGGCCAGTCCGGAAGGCCCTGGTGAGGGAAGGGAGGGGTGGTGGGGTGGGTGGTCATGAAGTCCAGCGGGATTGAGGGGTGGGGGTGTCCATGGAGGTGGAGGTTTGGCTGGTGGGGGTTCTCCTTGGGCCACAGATTGCTCACAAAGGAGGAAACCCCCACCCCCCCCCCCCCCAACCCAAGCCCAAAGGGATTGCACCTCGTTTTACAAGTTGCACTCCCCGCATGGCAGAGGCACACCCCTGCCACTGGTTAGATCCCAGCAGCAGTGGGAAGAGGCCACTTAAGGGCCTCAATTGGCCTCTGGACGGGAAGGCTGTCTTTAGCCTAAACCACCCCAGAAAGATCGCTTGGCAACAGGGTGGTGATGGCCCCTCCACTCCCCTGCCACCCATCGCGATTCTATAGGCCCCCCTACCTCCAGCCCTGCCTCGGGGTGGGGGGAGGGGGGGGTGGGGGTGAGGGTTCCATAAAATCCAGCTCATGGTTATTCAGGACATGAGACATGTCCCAGAGTTCCCACATAGCATAGGATGTGCACTCGAGAGGCCAGAGCTACCTTGTCATTCCTCTATCTAAAAATTAACCTCACTACTGCTAATGAACCTCACTACATAAAAAAGAAAGATTCACCAGTTACTCACTTCCCTTCTGTTGTTACTTAAAAATAGGGAAGTTAACTGAATGTTTTACTTGATCCTTATTTTTATAAAAAACGATTGAAATTGAAATAACTTAGTCATACAAGTGAGGAGGACACCACATGTGATCCCATGTCTGTGCTGATGGAGCTGACTGCTGTCGGGAAGGTGGTAGGGGCACTGAGGGAAGAGAAATTCAGTTGGGTTGTTTCTGCTGATCACTGTCCAGCAATGCTAACTGGAATTGTACATTTGTGTATTTGCCAAGCTCAGGCTTAGCAATGATATCCTCCACTGTAGAACAGTCTACAACACTCAATATCAAGAATCATATGCGAATATTAGCCACTTACATAGGTGTCAGAGGGCATCTAGGACCTGTGGACTTATACCCTGGCAACAGTCAGCATCTCCTAAATGATAGCAGGAGAGAATCATTAGGATGGAAAACAAAGAAAGGTAATTGATTTATTTAATATTTCAACCTTGCTGTTTTGTTCCAATGTCTCTAATGCATGACTGATCCAGGAGTCATAGCCACAATCACCTGTTGTTTAGAAATGCTGATCCTCACAGAATTATTTATGCACTTATCAGCATCACTAGTCCTAAATTAGAAACCTGCATTCTGTTTTGTGGATACTGATGATGTATGGGCATGGAGTTTCCTCCAGATTTGTGTCTATAGATGTGAACAATCTGGGTGCAAGCAACAGGGCAATCTGAAAGATTGCAGAATTTGGGGGGAAGTAATTACTATATGTCTGTGATGTCCTTGGGACTGGAGTGAGGTTTAGCTGGGTTTGGTATGATATGTAGATTCCTACTTTCTGCTCCCTCCCTTTTTGAATAAAGGAGTTACATTCGCTATTTTCCAATCCAATGAAACCTTCCCCAAATCAAGGGAATTTTGGAAAATAAAACCAACGCATCCAGTATCTCACTAGTCCCTTCTTTTAAGACCCGAGGATGAGGTCCATCAGGATCTGGGGACTTGTCAGTCCGCAGTTCTAATAATTTGCTCAGTACCACTTCCCTGGTGGTTATAATTTTCTTGAGTTCCTCCCTCCCTTCCATTTCCTGACTTACAGCTAATAGTGGGATGATACTTCTATACTCAATAGTGAAGATTGATGCAAAATATCTGTTCAATTCATCTGCCATCTCCTTATTTTCCATTATTAATTCACCAGACTCGCTTTCTATTAGACCAGCACTCAGTTTTACTCTTTTTAAAAAAAATATCTATAGAAACTCTTTCTTACTATCTGTTATATTTCTAGCTAGCTTTCTCTCATACACTAATTTTTGCCTCCTTATTAATCTTTTAGTCATTCTTTGCTGCTTTTTATATTCTGTCCAATCTTCTGACCTGCCTCCCATCTTTGTGCCCTTATATGCTTTTTCTTTAAGTTTGATACTATCTTTAACTTTTTTGTTAACCATGGATGGTGGGTTCTCCCCTTGGAATTTTTATTTCTCATCAGAAAGTATTATCCCTCCCCTTCTTCATAAATGAGAGACATAGCACTTTTCAATGGTTTGTTTCTAAAATGTAAACAATAAAGTAAAACTTGAGGGATGGTGGTGGTGTAGTGCTAATGTCATTGGATGAGCAATCCCAGAGAACCAGGCTAATGCTCTGGGGACACGGGTTCAAATCCCACCATGGCAGCTGGTGGAATTTAAATTCAATTCAGGAATTAAAAAAATA
The DNA here is from genome assembly GCF_036365525.1 of Heterodontus francisci. NCBI lineage: Eukaryota > Metazoa > Chordata > Chondrichthyes > Heterodontiformes > Heterodontidae > Heterodontus > Heterodontus francisci. The sequence goes on from NC_090377.1 coordinate 46,484,032, forward strand.
TAGTCTAAGTAATGGCATCCATTGTTGATTGTTGTAAAAACCCATCTGGTTCACTAATGTGCCCTTTAGAGAAGGAAATCTGCCCTCCTTACTTGGTCTGGCTTGTGACTCCAGACCCACAGCAATGTGGTTGACTCTTAATGCATTTGAATGGCTTAGCAAGCCACTGAGTTGTACCAAAGCGCTAGAGAAAAGTTTCAAAGGAACAAAACTGGACGTATCGCCCAGCATTGACCTAGGCACTGGGAACGACAATGGCACACCCAGCTCTGTTGATCCTGCAAAATCCTTCTTACTAGCATCTGGGGGCTTGTGCCAAAATTGGGGCATCTGTCCCACAGACTAGTCAAGCAATAGTATGATGTAGTTGTACTCATAGAATCATACCTTACAGACAATGTCCCAGACACCACCATTTCCATCGCTGGGTATGTCTTATCCCACCAGCAGGACAGGCTCACCAGAGATGGCGGCAGAGTGGTATACAGTCAGGAGGGAGTTGCCCTGGGAGTCCTCAACATTGTAATTGTACTCCATGAAGTTTCATGGCAACAGGTCACATATGGGAATGGAAACCTCCTGCTGATTACCACCTACCACTCCCTCTCGGCTGATGAATCGGTACTCCGCCATGTTGAACACAACTTGGAAGAAGCACTGAGTGTGACAAGGGCATCAAATGTACTCTGGCTGGGGAACTTCAATGTCCATCACCAAGAGTGGCTCAGTAGTACCACTACTGACTGAGCTGGCCAAGTCCTAAAGGACATAACTGCCAGACTGGGTCTTTGGCAGGTGATGAGGGAGACAACAAGAGGGAAAAACCTACTTGACCTCATCCTCACCAATCTACCTGTCGTAGATACATCTGCCCATGACAGTATTGGTAGGAGTGACCACCACACAGTCCTTGTGGAACCGACATCCCATCTTCACATTGAGCATACCCTCCATCATGTTGTGTGGCATTACCACTGTGCTAAATGGGATAGATTTCAAACAGATCTAGCAACTCAAAACTGGGCATCCATGAGGTGCAATGGGCCATCAGCAGCAACAGAATTGTATTCAACCACAATCTGTAATGTCATGGTCCGGCATATCCCACACTCTACCGTTACCATCAAGCCGAGGGATCAACCCTGTTGCAATGAATAATGCACGGTGGCATGTCAAGAGCAGCACCAGGCATACCTAAAAATGCGGTGTCAGCCTGGTGAAGCTACAAAACCGGACTACATGCATGCCAAACAGCGGAAACAGCATGTGATAGACAGAGCTAAGCAATCCAACAACTAATGGATCAGATCAAAGCTCTGCAGTCCTGCCACATCCAGTCATGAATGGTGGTGGACAATTAAACAACTGACAGGAGGGGGACGCTCCACAAACATCCCTATCATCAATTTTGGGGGAGCTTAGCATGTCAGTGCAAAAGACAAGGCTGAAGCATTTGCAACCATCTTCAGTTAGAATTGCCAAGTGGATGATCCATCTTGGCCTCCTCCTGGGGTCCCCAGCATCACAGATGCCAGTCTTCAGCGAATTCACTCCATGTGATATCAATAAATGGCTGAAGATAATGGATAGAGCAAAGGCTATGGGCCCTGTCAGTATTCCATGAATAGTACTGAAGACTTGTGCTCCAGAACTAGTCGCACCCCTAGCCAAGCTGTTCCAGTACAGCTACAGCACTGGCATGTACCCGGCAATGTGGAAAATTACCCAGACATGACACGTCCACAAAAAGCAGGACAGTTCCAACCCGAACAATTACTGCCTTAACAGTCTACTCTCGATCATCAGCAAAGTGATGGAAGGTGTTGTCAACAGTGCTATTAAGCAGCACTTGCTTAGCAATAGCCTGCTCACTGATGCTCAGTTTGGGTTCCGCCATGGCCACTCAGTTCTTGACCTCATTACAGCCTTGGTTCAAACATGGACAAAAGAGCTGAACTCAAGAGGTGAGGTGAGAGTGACTGCCCTTGACATCAAGGCAGCATTTGACTGAGTGTAGTATCAAGGAGCCCTAGCAAAATATGAGTCAATGGGAATCGAGGAAAATTCTCCATTGGTTGGAGTCATACCTAGCACAAAAGAAGATTGTTGTGGTTGTTGGAAGTCAATCATCTGAGCTCCAGGACATCACTGCAGGAGTTCCTCAGGGCAGTGTCCTCGGCTCAACTATCTTCAGCTGCTCCATCAATGAACTTCCCTCCATCATTAGGTCAGATGTTGGGATGCTCGCTGATGATTGCACAATGTTCACCATTCGCAACTCCTCAGATACAGAAGCAGTCCTTGTTCACATGCAGCAAGATCTGGATAACATTCAGGCTTGAGCTGAGAAGTGGCAAGTTACATTTGTGCCACACAAGTGGCAGGCAATGACCATCTCCAACAAGAGAGAATCTGCCCATCTCCCCTTCACATTCAATGGCCTTACCATCGCTGAATCCCCCACTATCATCATGGGGGTTACCATTGACCAGAAACTGAACTGGACCAGCCGCATAAATACTGTGGCTACAAGAGCAGATCAGAGACTGGGAATTCTGTGGCGAGTAACTCACTTCCTGACTCCCCAATGCCTGTCCTCCATTTGCAAGGCACGAGTCAGAAGTGTGATGGAATAATCTCCACTTGCCTGGATGGGTGCAGCTCCAACACGCTCCCGAAGCTCGGTGCCATCCAGGACAAAGTAGCCCACTTGATTGGCATCCCATCCACCACCTTCAACATTCACTCCCTTTACCACTGATGCACAGTGACAGCAGTGTGTACCATTTACAAAATGTGCTGCAACAACTCACCAAGGCTTCTTCGACAGCACCTTCCAAACCCACAACTTCTACCACCTAGAAGGACAAGGGCAGCAGATGCATGGAAACACCACCAACTGTAAGTTCCGCTCCAAGGCACACGCCATCCTGACTTGGAACTATATTGCCAATCCTTTACTGTCGTTGGGTCAAAATCCTGGAATTCCCTTCCTGACAGCACTGTGGGTGTACCTACACCACATGGACTGCAGTGGTTCAAGAAGTTTGCTCATCACCACCTTCTCATGGACAATTAGGTATGGACGATAAAGGTTGGCCTAGCCAGCAACACCCACATCCCGTGAAAGAATAAAAAAAACTTACTTCGTAACATAGTAACTTAAGTATGGTGAGTGTTTCCTTTCATGAGTAGGATATCGCCTGACATCAGATGCAGTCTCATTTGACTCATGTTCTTCATCTGAAATGTCGATATCAGAATCAATTTCAATGCTTCCAAGTGGTGTTTTCAGTGTTTTGAAGAATGACAAATTTCTCGTGATGATTTGTGAGCCATACTTCGCAGTGATCATTGATCCTTTTGTGTTGGTCACAACAAATGGTTGGATGTCATATGGGGGCTTGTTTGCTTTCCAATATTACCATCACATTTCACAAGTACTTTATCTCCTGGCTTTAGCAGTATCTCTCTGTTTTATGTTTCGCACTGCATTTACCTTCATTCGATCCATCTGTTCTCAATCGCGTTCGTGTACATGTTGATTATTAGCACTGCGGGGTAGCTCAGGAAGACGTGTGTGTATAGGATGTACAAAGTTGAGTATAGCTGGAGGCTTTCTAGTAGTTGAGTGAGGTGCTGCTCTGTAGTTACGAAGAAGGTGATATAGTTCTTGCTTCCATGACTTGTTCTCAGCTCTAGTTAATGGTATCACTTCATTCAAGGTTCACATAAATCTTTAGACTTAACCATTAGCTCTTGGCCAAGAGGGTGTGATTTTCCTATGAGTGAATCCTAGGTAGTTTGCCAATTTGCTGAACTCATCACTGATGAATGGGGGTCCATTGTCACTTCTTAGCGTTTTGAGTGATTCCAAAAAAAGGCAAAGATCTGGCCAAGCTTTGGGATGACTGCTTTTGTTGAAGTTCCACGATTGGGCATCTGCTGTAGTCATCAGTGATAGGTAAATTGGCTATTATAAATTGCCCCTAGTATAGGTAGGTGGTAGGGAAATATAGGGACAGGTGGGGATGTGGTAGGAATATGGGATTAGTGTAGGATTAGTATAAAATGGGTGGTTGATGGTTGGCACAGACTCGGTGGGCCGAAGGGCCTGTTTCAGTGCTGTATCTCTAAACTAAACTAAAAAAGCAGGTGTTCACCTGTGGTTAAATCTGTGAAGTCGACACTAACTTCAATCCATGGTCCTGGAGGTAGTTCAGACATCTTGAGAGGATCATGAAGATTTGACAGTGTGGTTGCTTGACACGGTAAACACTGGTTTATTTTGTGCTCTATCATGTGGTCAATTCCTGGGAACTATATATTTTCCCTAAGAAATTGTTTGGTTTTGACTTTTCCCTGGTGTCCTTCATATGCGACATGGACAACACATTCCCTTAATGAGTGTGGAATGACAATACAGTTCCGTAATACAAGGTCAGATGTGGTTGTAACAGTGAGCTCATTTCAAACATTGTGAAGACGTTGTAGTGTGCGAGCGATTTTTGTTTGTAGACGTTTTCTCAATCACATCTTTCCAGTTTTGTCATTCCATAGCCTCCATATATAATTGCAAAGCCTCATCATCTTCTGTTGCTGCTTTGATGTCAGCTAGTTTTAGTGACTTTGGCACCGCATTTCGGCTTACACATTTAAGATGTTCTTCAGCAAACTTTTGCTCGTGACTAGTCGGACTGACTGTTGACGACAAATGTCGTGAAAGGCAGTCCATTGGGTTAAGCTTGCCTTCCTCAACATGGAACTCATACTTTTGTAGTTTGAGTATCCAACATTCTATTCAAGTGGGTGGTTTGCTATATGGATTGTTGAACAAGCTCACTAATGATCTATGATAGGTTATTACTTTAACCTTGCTTCCCTATAGAGATGAAAGTGTAAGATACCCCATGTGATTGAGAGCGCTTCTCTCTCTTTGCGAATAATGTTGCTCTATGGGTGTTAATGATCTGCTTGCCATCGCAACGATTGATGGGTGACCTGTCTCGTCTTTCTGTACGAGAACTGTACCTAAGCCAACCGGGCTTGCATTCACAACTAGCTGGATGTTTTTCTTGGGGTTGAAATAGGTATTTGTGCAACTTGCTGACAAACGTTGTTTGATCTCATGTACCACTTGTTTGTGTGATTTAGTCCATTTCCAATTGATGGTCTTTTTTTTTGTCAGATCGCATAGGGGCCAGATAGTGTAGCAAGATCAGGAATGATGCGATTGTAGTACATGATGAGTCTTGGCAAATTCTGGACTTCTTGCACGTTTGTAGGATCTGCAGCATTTGCAATAACTTCAACTTTCTGTGGATCGGGTGATACTCCTTCACCACTGAACACATGACTGAAGAATTCAATTTTGCTTTCACTGAACAAGCATTTGTCTTTGTTGAAGGTGACGTTACATTCTCTGAGACATTGTAGGCATGCATGTAGGCAGGTCTTTCAGTGCAACCATAGATGAGAATGTCATCACTGATGTTCAGTGTGCCCTCAAGTGCCGACTGAATCATGTGCTGAAATACCTCAGCTGATGAATTGACTCCTAAGTTGAGCCTCTTGTATCGAAAAAGGCTGATGTGAGTAGAGATACAATTCTTTTGTAAGCTTGATTTGATTGTACCCTGCATTGAGGTCAAGTTTAGTAAAGTGTTTAATACCATTCACTTTCTCTATGAAGTCATCAATTTGTTGGTATCAAGTGTCTTTCTCGTTGTATGGCTTGGTTTGGTGAGTGCATATCAACGCAGATTCTAATCTGGTTCTCACTCTTGGATTTCTTGATGACTTTTATGGGTGAGACCCAAGGGGTAGTCTCATCCCAACTTTTTCAATAATATCAAGGTCAAGTAGACGTTGAAGTTCCTTCTCTCTCTGTTCCTGAGATGAAATGGTATTCTTCACCGTTGATGTGCAACTGGGGTCACATTAGGGTCTAAATGCAACATGCATGTAAGACCTTTCAGATTTCCGATTCCAGTGAAACAATGAGCATGCAGTTAGAGAATGTTTGTTTTTATTATGCGTAGGAATCACTTTAGTGACTGCAATCGTGCAGATCTATTGCTGTGTGGAAACTGATAAGCATGTCACATTCTCTGGATATGACATAGAAGAGAGCATTGGTTCTAGTGTCTTTGAATGAGACTGGCGTTTCAAAGGTCCCGATGATTTTCAGCAGTTTGTTACTGTTGTAAGGGAAAATTTCATATTCCCTGGTTTGCAGAGATTAGGGCAATCCTGAAGTTTGTTGAATGTATTGTCTCCGTGACATTGACATATGCTACTGTGTCAATGAGAGCATCTATGTCTGAGCAGCCAATGGTTACAGTCACAAGTGGCTGTTTGCTGCCTCAGAGAGAGGAAAAAAGCATGTTCAGGGTCATCCACCTCTCCATTAGTTACATTCTCTTGCCCTTCGTCTTAGCTGTTGATTTTGCTGATGAGCAACAATCACAAGCACAGTGGTTGGGATTTTCCACAGGCTTTACACTGTTTACCAGTAGCAGGACACTCTGTCTGGTGCGGGTAGGCACCACCACAGTGGAAACATTCTTTGGATAAGTCACAGCTCTGTTTGTGAGACGGTTGTTGTTGCTATGCAGATGGTTTCCTGGCACATGAGCGATGAATAGTGTTCACAGGAGTTGAACTTGGAGTGTTGTAATTATGTAAGACTCAACTTTAGTAACTCTGGACGAAAAGAAATAGGGATCTTGCTAATTTAAGCAGCCTGACTGTTTTCTGCCTTTCTCCTGTCTTTTTCGGCGTAGTTGACTGGAGAGACAGCCTTCGATTATTTGTGGTTTGATTTCCCGTTTGACATTTTCAACATCACCAAAGTCACTTCTGGTTGCTAATTGCCTCAAGCACATGCATTATTGGTCAGTTGTCTCATTTGCTTCTTGCTTAGTGTGTTGGAAGATAATAGTATCGTATGTGGTGTTTTTTTGAGTGTAAATTAAATCGTTAGTGCACTTTTTGTTGAGTTGTAGTCATTTTGCACAGGTGTAAGTATCTCAAAGATATCTTCTAATCCATTGTATAGAAGCAAGGCCTTTTCCTTGTGTCATCTGTGATTGCGAAACACCTTCAAAACATCACAGCCACTTTTGCCATCGTGGGGATACAGATGATGGTTCTACATACACATCAAAAGGTGGTAAGCTGGACATGGACAGTGCCATATTGATCAGCAATGTAGTAATAAAGGATCTGGGATCACATTCCTTTCAGAGGAAACTTCTGTGCAATGATCCGAGATTATATATTTTTTTGATTGGATGGTTATTTTGAAGAGATCAGTGTTTGTGCATACACTGTGCAAGCTTTCTGTGTGTCACTCTAACACTCTAAATGCTGTCTGTAAAAATAGACAAAAACCTTCCCAAATTTTCATACCAGAACGCCATGTTTCCAGTTGGTCACCATCCTTTGCGAGTTACCTCATCGTCATTGTGATGTCCTCGGGATTGGAGTGAGATTTACCAGGTTTGGTACAAGATATGTGAGACAGAGACTGCGACAGAAGCAGCAAGCTGTTCAGCACAAAGGCTTCTTCTTCATTCTGTTTTAATTTCACTTTCCCTTTGCTAGTATGTGTGTTCTACAGCAGTTCCAAGTGTACACAATGCACAATGAAATTGCAATTTCAAAACTACAACACTACAATGGCCAAATATCCTTGATCTTTTATGGTCATCCATCAAATCCTCCACACGAACGAATCTCCACCCACAAAGCTGCTCATGCCTTCAATTTTTGAATAGTACTTGTTTGGAGGCTCTCCTCACATTACAAATAGATTTTCAGGTGCAGTAGGAAAGAAAATCATTATTTTATTGTTATTTTTGAAGCTTTTAAAAAAAAAAATCCTCATCGTGACCTGCTCTGTATTTTCTGTTCCTTTACAATGCATTTTTATGGTACGTGTATATCACGTTATAAATTGGAAAGCTTCCCCGATTGCAGTTCCGATACATGCTTTGCCGTAAGTGCATGAATGATAGTTAAATGAGTTGAAACTTACGTTCCTTCTTTAAGTATGAAAATATATGTTGGGAGTTCAGTGCTTTCCTTGGGCTCCAATTGTTTACACTGGTTTCCATCCATTTTAAGTTCAGACTTTTTCTAATTAGATTGGGAGTATAATTGGGCACAGTTTCAGATCTCCTATCTGGGTTGCACTCATGGAGGAAACTCCAGCCCATGTACCTGTGAGACATAACAATAGAAATTATTTAATTAATTTAACCTTTTCGCAGTAGCTATTTGGAGAGGTATATCTTGCTTTAAGCAGAACATATCATGTTTGTATTATTAATAATAAAACACAGAAAATGCTGGAAATACTCAGCAAGACTGGCAGCATCTGTGGAGAGAGAAGCAGAGTTAACGTTTCAGGTCGATGACCTGCTGAGTATTTCCAGCATTTTCTGTCTTTATTTCAGACTTGCAGCATCCACAGTATTTTGCTTTGTATTAATGTTTGTAACAGTGTTGTTAGTATTTCCTGGAGCTGACAAATGATTTACTTAAATTGATAAATTCTATTACTATTTTCTGAACCTTCATAATTTGAAGGGAATGCAAACAACCTCTGCAAAATTTACGATAAAGTAATTACATTAAAAGATTCAGATAACATTTAAATTACAAGAGGATAGCATATATGCTTTGCTTAAATAATGTTTGATGAGAAGCAATGGTGTATTGATAATATATCACTGTGTGACTGGTATTTTCCCATGTTCTGTTTCTGTTAAGTTAAATAATTTGTATTTGACATCCATGTGCAGTGTACACCAGTGTTGTGATATTGGTTATGCACAACTGCTGCATATTCCACACATAATATTTTATAATTGCCATTCATTTGTTTATTATCTGGATATTTTTTTCCTTCCTTCAAGTTTGTTTCCTCAACGCTCCCCTTCCCCTGCCCCCAACAATCATTCAAGCACGTTCATCATATTTATACTATCCTCCTCAGTTGGTAGTAGGTTGGGATGGCCCATTTCTTAGCACTCTCTTTGGACAGAGGCAATACTGCTTTTTGGCTGATGGTTCAGGGCATTGTTTGCCAGTGCAAAGATACCCTCCTTCATGCTGCTCCCATATTCGTTTTCTTCTCTGTCAAAAGATCTGCCAGTGGCTCAAGAATCTTAAATCCAGAAGAAATTTAAGACTGAATGTTTGTTTTTTATGATTGGGATCTGAACTGAGCTCCTTTAGTTGCTCTTCCAATATACTGTTATTGCTGGACCACCCTTACTTCCCTATTATTTGTTGCTTTATATAGTATTCATAAGCAACACTTTCTTTTATTAAAGTGAAAGTTACCAGTCCTATAACTGTATTAGAACCCACCACCTTTGCTTTTCAGGATATTTCACTTTAAATATCTGTATATGTCGGGCATGGAGTCAGAGAACAGCAAAGAGCTAACTAGGCTGGCAGATTCAGTTCATATAATTAAAAAAAAAATTATCTCAGAGCCTAACCCTAAACCCTCTGGCTCGCTATCACCCGTGAACAATATAATGGGTAATTTCCTAGTATAATATAATTATTAAAGTATTATAACATTTGCAGATGGCATCAAACTTTGTGACCAGGTGACTAGTTTGAGAGATTTATTGCATTCCAAAGGATTTGGATCAATTTAGTGGATGGGCTATGAAATGCCAGATGGATTTTAATGTGAATAAATGTAAAGTAATTCACATTGGTAAAGGAAATATGAAATGCACTTTTTTAATGGCTGTCCATTTCAAAGAGAAAAAGGGAAAGGATTTGGAGCTGATTATCAGCCAGCCACTGCAAGTATCCAGTCAATATAAAATTATTAACAGGAAGACTAATCAAATAATGAGAATAATCTCAGGAACATAAATGAAAACCAGTTGTATTAACTCTGGCATTGATAGATTTTTGATCTCTAAGGGAATCAAGTGATATGGGGAGCAGGCAGGAAAGTGGAGTTGAGGCAGATCAGCCATAATTGGATGGCGGAACATGCTTGAGGGACCATCTGATCTACTCCTGCTCCTATTTCTTATGTTCTTACATTAACCCTACATAACTCATTGATGAAGGTAACACTTCTTTTCAAAAATACTTCAGAGAAGAGTGTTGAGGATGATTCTGGGGGACTTGAAGCTTTAAATTATGAAGAGAGAATTAAGTTACTTTCATTGGACAGCAAATCCTTAAAATACTTGTGGCTACAGTTCATGTGGGCCAAAATAGATAATTTTAAATTGTGATTATAATTTGAAGAGGAAACAAATTTAGCCTTAAATGGGATTGGATCCGTTTCTCCACCTTTTGTCACACCAATTGTAATGTAGAATAGATTCTCATTAAAATCAGACAATGCTATCTAATGAACTTTTTTTTATTTTAGAGGCGCTGAACATATATCTGATATGAGAATGATGGATAAAAAAGTCAAGTGTTCTATAGAATGTGCTTCCAACTGCTCTCTCAGGACCACGTAACTGGCCAAATTTGTACAATATAGGTTGTAACATTAGATTGATATCTTGATGTTTTTGTTGATCTACTGTAGGATGTTGGGAGGGAACAATTACATAGCTTTGTCTTGTATTTTTTTTCTGTTTGTTTACTTAGTTTTAAAATTAGTTGTGAAGAATCTTTGAGTAACGTCAGGCAAGCCTCCCACCTGTCAAGAATGAGGAAAATTAATTTCACCAGATGAACATTGGTTTTAAACTGTTGTTGGTGAAGAAAGAACTTGCTTTAAAAAAAAAAACAATTGGAAACTTTAGCTGGAGACATTAACATATTAACAGACAGTACTTCAAAGGACAAAGGGGCTATTCCCTGCTCCAATTTAATCCACAATGGACTTTTGATTACCAGACGTTGAAAGTGGAAAGGCTAGCATTCCAAGTTAATTGCTAAGATGGCCAAAAATGCAAACAGACGTGGGCAGATCAGTTTAGTCACATGACTAACTGACCGTTGGAGTTTTTTGAATTTGAACTTCCAACAGGGAATTTGAACTCAGAAAGCTGTTTTGCTCCTGGACTGAGAACATCTTTCTCCTGTCTGCTTTCATCTCACTCTCATCAGCTTCGGAAACCATTGAAGACATATAAACCCCAAGAGAGAAAAGTCTCCTACAGTGACTAAGGTTTAAGAAAAATACTGGGCCCCAATGAAAAGCATGACAACCTACAATCAAGGACCCTACAGCGAGCTCGAAGCACAGTTTAAAAAAAAAATCCCTCTTCAGATATTGCCTCAAACCTCTCCATTTTATTTTGCTTCTGCTCTTTTCTGTCCCTATTTGCATGTGTGTATCGCATGTGCGATATGTCGTACATCCGTAGGCATTAACCATATTAGAGTTTAAGTTTAAGGTTTCATTAAATTTCATTTTTCTTCTTTAAACCTAAGAAAGCCTGTTTATGCTCATTTCTTTGCCTTATAGTTGGAAAGTGGTGAGCAAGGATTCACTAAAGGGGGAGCTCAAAACACTGTGTTTAAAATTAAACCATTACAATAAGACCAGGTGAAGCCAGTAACAGACCCCTCGACACCTTTCGCACCTGGTCATAACAGTAAATTATATAGGGTTTGTTGAAAAAATGATGACTTTATATTCTTTTTCTTTTTGCCTTTACTGTGCACCACATTCAAAGTACACCCCTCTTTTTTGCCCTTGCCTTTCCCAATATTACATTCCAGATTCAAGGTCTTTTATGGAAAAATATAGTAATCGGAGACACAATGATAATTACTTTTACCACACTGTCAAACTTTAGTTTCAACTATTTATTCTCCATATATAAACTTTTTTAAATTGCTTTCATGGTAAACAGTATCACAATTACATGGAGATAAAGCCTGATGAGATGAAGCTGAGATCTTTATCTATTCCAATGATATTTTAATACCAAGCATTCATCATTTGAGGGATTCCTGCACTTTATTATTTAAAAATTAAAATTCAGAGCATTCCAGTGTTTGTGTAAATCTTGTGACAATTCCAATATTTTATGTTTATAATTCAGTCTACTGCGTGACCCCTCTTTTTCAGGACTCGCTTATTTCATAAGATGGGAAATTGAGCTTCAGTCACTCTCTTTTTGGAGAAAATAAGGCTGTATATAGTAATGAGATGAATTTGCAGATAAAAGGAGGTGCTGCTCAGCTGTTGCAGGCTCATTTCAATATAAAGCAATTCGAGATTGATCCAAAATTTGCAACAAACTCATCTAATGAGAAATTTTCTAAATGCTACTGGTATGAATTTTAGCCAATTAATCTTTTTTTCATCTCTTGTGAGAACAGCTTAATCTTATAGGTATGTTTTTCATTACTGCTGCTCAATGCGACTGGTTCGAGAAAACAAATAATTCCTTTTAAACAGTCTCATCTCAATAATAATATATGTTACTGTTACACTGCAAAAGAAATTATTACAACATAAAGTAGGCTTTATTGTATGACGTACAGTGATGCTATTTCTTTGTCTTAATCACGACAGTGAACTGTGGGGCTTTGGAATGATACCATATTAACAGCTTGGATCAGTTAGAAGGTCATGAGTGAGAGCCCACTCCAGAGATTTAAACACATAATCTAGACTGACACTTCAATGCAGTAGTAAGTACTGCATTGTTGGATGAGAAGTTAAATCGAGGCTTATTCTGCTTACTCCAGTAGATGCAAAAGATCCCATGACAATATTTGAAAAAGATGGAGGGAGATCTCCTCACATTCAGTCGAACATCACCAAAAGATATTAACTGGCCATTCACCACATTGCTGTTTGTGAGGCCTGCTGTGTGAAAATTGGCATTTACTTCTGTGACCAGGGTTATTGCATTCAAAAATAATGAATTGACTGTGAAGCAAGATGTGACATCCTGAGGACATAAAAGGTGCAATAATAATGCAAATTCCTTTTATTGGAGATCATCAAATTCAAATTGAAATTTATTTTGGGAAATCTGCAAGCCTTCCATTTCCAGTGGATGAAGTGAAAACATTCAGAACAGTATCCACAAGACTAATGTATTTGAAATGTACTGAACACCTTAATCTGACCATGTAATCCAAATCAAGTGGTCACTCTCTTCACAATTGAGACTGGTGCAACAATATAAGAGTTGCTCATCTAATTATGTACATAATTATACCAGGGACACAAGACCTGTTCAAGCCGCACCTCAACTTTTCTGAAATATTTGTCCTAAATATTAATCGCGAAATTCATACATTTCTTCTCTTGCTTGTGGTACTCTCTCTCAGATAATGTCATTAGAAGGAATTCTGTCAAACTTATTTTTAGGTGTTTAGATGTGGCTCAGTTGATAGCACTCTCATCTCTGCATCAGAAGGTTGTGGATTCAAGTGAACTCCAGGACTGGAGTACAAAATTCAAGGCTGACATTCCAGGAAGAGAGTGCTGTACTGTTGTTGGAGGTACTGTCTTTCGGATGAGACATTAAACCAAGGCCTCGACTGCCCCCTCAGATGGACGTAAAAGATCCCCTGACACTACTTTGAGGAGCAGGAGAGTTATCCCTCAATCAACATCACAGAAAAAACAGATTATCTGGTCATTATCACATTGCTGTTTGTGGGAGTTTTCTGTGTGCAAATTGGCTGCTGTGTTTTCTACATTGCAGCAATTACTATACTTCAGAAATATTTCATTTGCTGTAAAGCTCTTGGGACATTCTCAGGCTGTGAAAGGTGCTATACAAATGAAAGTTTTTTTTCCCTTTATTGTAGAGTTTTGTGGTGTTGGATTATGTTCAAACACTTGTTAGCTTTGGATGATGTGCTTTGTAGTTGTCATCTAGTATGCATATTCAGGTTTGAAATGGCCTTAATTTATCACCTGCTGGATCAGAGTTGATGGTGCACTCGCTAGGCTACTAGGAGACTTTAACTTGTCCATTGGCTTCCATGTGGGGGAAAAAAAATTAAAATGGTGATAAATTGTGTCAAGGATAAGTGCAAGACTGCCATAGGTGTAGAATGGCAGGACAGTAAGTACAATGTGTATTATGCTTAAAAATTGGTATCTTTGCAAGTTCCGATATTTGGAACCACAAACACCAGTTGGTTATTCCTGTAGACTCTACCACCAGCCACATTCTGATTCACTCTTCTTTCGCCTATATTGGAGAACACATTAGCTGCTGTTTTGCTACTGTTAAGACTTTTATGTCATTCTTACCGAGGCTTAAACTAGTATGTGTCAAAGGACAATACTTGTGCTATCTTTTGAGCTTCCCTTACATTAAAATTAATAATCCAACTTCATACACATAACTAAGCCATTACTGGACCTCGTGGCCTAGAAGTTGATTTAGGCATGCTTTTGGGCAGATTGGGTGGTGCCTGCGGCACATGCGCCAGTACCCAGAGGCCTGAGGCACATCCTAATTTTGGATGCATATTAATATTTCTGGTGAGCTGCATGTGCCTGTTGGGCCTCCAGGACATCTGCAGAGCTCCAGTCTGGGCCGGCTGCCATGCTGGCAACCAGCGTCAGGTAGATCTTATGGACTGTGGAAGAGAAGAATGGGAAAGGGGAGGTACAGGCTAACAGCAGTCCTCAGTCGTACTTTGGAGACGAAAGGAGCATGCCTGCGTCTCCTGGCTCCACAGTAAAGTAAGTTTAAAAAAAATATGATTTTCCCAACTTTTTTCTGCTTGCCTTTGTTAATTAGAAAATTTGAGCCTGTGTTTTGACAGTTCATGTGTTATGTGATGAAAATGCTGAACTGTTGGATGGACTGAGCTGTTAACCTTTGCATGACATGAGTGCATATGTCATTCATTATGGCAGAACTTTCCATTGCAGCATAGAATTAGGATATGTGTGATAATGTTAGTCACAGCAATATGTGAAGCTCAGTTGGCTCCAATTGAAAGTGCATAAGTAGGCACATATGACATTTTATCTGGAGCATAATTCCAATATAATGGAAATTTAATATCTCCAGATATTGAAAAGGTTAATTAGTTTTAAAGGAGCAACATGCCTTGGGCTGAATTTATTAATGATAGAATTCCTAATATTATGCCTCTATTCCTAACAATCTGCCAAATTAAAAATTAAAATGTTTATCAGTCCATAAGTTTAAGTTTGTCCCAGTTGTTCTCATTAAAAAAAATTAAAAGTAGAAAAGTGCCCCTGTAATCCTGATAGAGACATCAATATTACATATGAACTGCCTAAAGAGTGTTCCTACTTTACAGACTGCATATCGTTAAGGAACACATGCAATAGTTCTGCTACTGTGTCAATCATTTCCTCGACCCAGAGCCCACATGGAGAAAGTTGCTTTCCGCCGCACTGAGAGTATTTTAGAAATTGACTGAAAAATTTAGGCATGAAGTAAGGATATTAATACCTGAAACGAGATATGCTTGTCTTTCAAGTTTAAAAAAAAGTACATTACAGCTTTTTCTCTCTCCTCTGTAATAAAAACAGAAAGTGCTGGAAATACTCAGCAAGTCTGGCAGCATCTATGGGGAGAGAAACAGATTTACCATTTTTCAGGTCTGTGTACTTTCATCAGCTTATGGCCAAGGCGTTCATCTGCAGGTCTGTGTGCATCTGTGGGATCTAGCTCTCCATGAAGATCACCAACCTCTCGATGTAGGAAGCCATAAGCTCACACGCCTGTGTCATGGCAGCACTCATGGCATGAACTGACTCCGCCATTGTCCGTTCATGGCTGCGCATTTCCTCTGGCACCTCTGCCAGATGTTCCCTTACACCTCTCTACAACTCCAGAATGCTCTGTGCTGCTGACACCAGAGGCCCATCATCCGCCTGGGGCTCAGCATGGGCCTGGTCACCCGGAGTCCTTCGACTGTCAGTGGTCTCGGCTGTCGCAGTCTCTGTCAGCTGCTCGGGTGGGTATGTGGTGCTCTCACCAGCTTTGTGACTTGGAATCTAAACCCAAGCACATACCCACCAACGTAAAACTACCTGTGGAGGATATAGGGGAATGATGTGATGGTGCACCCTCTAACTGCACCTCCTCCTCCTCCTCAGAGGTTGACGGCAGGCCCCCTGTCCCAGAGACTGCGCTTGCTACTGACGTTCCACAACCGGCATGAGAGAACACAAATGTTTGTGGGTTAGAGTATTCAGATTTCATCATGCCAACCATGCGTGATGTGGATCTCCAAAAGTGTGGTGGAGGACACATGAACACAGTGGGCTGGATTTTATGCTCTTTCCTAGTGGTGACTTTGGAGGTGGGGAGGGCATTTAGAGGTGGGGACCCGCCACCTTCACGCCTCTATCCCGATTAAGTCTGTGGCGGGAAGGCCCATGGATGGCCTTCTGGCCCGCTGCCAATTAAGGAACCTAATGGGCAATTAATGGCCAATTAAGGGCCTCTTCTATAAGTGCCTCTTCTCACTGCTGCTAATATTAACTCGATGGCTGGCAGGTCTGTTGCCATGTGGGGAGCACAGCATGCAAACCTGTATGGGTTGCTTGCCAGCTCCCAAGGGTATCCCTTGCTCAAAGGCACTCAGTGCCTGATCGAGGGATTGGGATGGGGACCCACTGAGAGCCATTCCCTGCCCTTGCTGTCTACCCCCTACACCTCTTTCCCCTGTGATCCCCACCCTATGAAACCCCTCCCACTAGCACTCATGTGGGTGTCTTTCTTGCATCAGCCACCCCCTAACCAGTGGCTTTGCTGAACAAAAGAGCTGCAAGCCTCTGATTGGCTGACAGCTCTCGGCAGGAGGGACATCTGCCTGTGAGATCCTGATTCCATGACGGGCCCACTGGTGACCTCTCAACTGCCTGATTGGCATGTAATTCTGGCGGGCCTTCCCAGAGGAGGCAGTGTGGGTCTCACGCCAGCTCACCAGCCATTGGCTGTGACTTCCATTGCTTCCATAAAATTCCCCCAGCTTTCCTCACTCTCTTGCGTGGGTATTGTAGCCTCACCATCCGCAATTGCACAGCCGCTCTGGACCCCGCTAGCTCCAGACATCAGTGGATGTGCATTAGGAATCCCACCACCGGTCCTCCATGTTTCACTGGTGTTTTGGTCCTAGAAGCGGAAAGAGGAACACAGCTAGACTTTGCAGAAAGAGCAACAGAGCACTTATGCTAGTGACAGCTCCTCTTCCCCTAATGGGGTCTCCTATATGGCTCCTCCTCACACCCATTCTCAGAGGACGTTTTGGGGATGGGCTCTGAAAGAAGGCAGCCTGTTGCCAAGATGCAGCCACGCATCTGCCAGGATATGATGATGCCCCTCACCCCTTGCCATCACCTTGTGGTCACTCCCTCCTCATGTCGCGCTCTTTCCTGCATAGCCACATTCAAGCCCAAAAAAAGAGATTGGTATGGAGAACTCTCCTTAGCGGAGCAAAGGAGGTCATTGACCCACTTGCGGCACTGGTCCCAGTTCTGGGGACAATGTGGGGAGTGACCCCATGGCTGCTGACCTTCTCTGCAATTTCCATCCAGGCTTGCTTGGTCAGGCGGGAAGATCTCTTCTTTCCATCGATTGGAAAGAGGATGTCCCGCCTTTCCCTTGCAGCCTGGAGGAGAGAAGCAACCCAGTTTCTTGCCTCGGACATGGCCCCAATTCGCTCCCGCTCATTCCGGATGGTCTGCAGTCTGGTGCAAGAGTCACAGCAATGTTGGAGAGGGGTTCAGGAGTTATAACAGAAGCAGAGGGGTCCAGCAGCACTCCAAATTCACTGCATTAGTGGAAGGCAGACCGTACAAGCAGGGCTGGCAGTTTTTTAAAGATGGTGCCAGTACCTGCGTTCTAGTCATCTAATACCGCCCTCAGTGCCTCAGAGCCCACCCTGGTCCTCCAATAGGACGGGCTCCATGCCACGATTCTGTTAATTAGCTAGCTGCTGCACAATCGCGGTCGGCCAGCTGTGTATGTGACGTGCAGCGATAGCACCCGCTTCCAGTGCCGCCACAGGGACCCGCAATGCGCTGACAAAATTCGGCCCAAGATCTCCCTTGTTCTGCTTTGAATAAAAATTAAGAAACTCATTTGATGCTACAGAATGTACAAATAATATGCCATAGTGGTAAAAAGATTTTAATAATCCTCGTGCTATCCCCATTGTTTTCCGGTATTAAGAACCATGCACTTTTTGCATGCGTTATGGATTGGAGAGGGAAGATTTTCAGATCTACTGTAGAGCTTACTTTTATTGTAGAGGTTCATGGTGGTGTGTTATGTTTAAGCTCTTGTTTGCTGTGGATGATGTGCTGTGTAGTCTTCATCTTGCATGCTGCACAATAAATGTGTCTTTTTTTATACCAAAAGGATGGAATTCAGAGAAATTTAGTTTAATTGAAATACCTACTTTGTAACATTTTTGGAATTACAAGAACAGTCTTGCTTTTTAATCAGTATGCATTGTTTCTTTTGTTCTTCCTGCACTACACATCTTTCCACGGTTGAAGTGGTGCCCAGAAATCTGCTGCCGAGTCTCTGCCAATGACACTCCAGTTGGATGATAAGAGAAGGGCAGCCCAGTAAGACTGGCTTTTAAATTTTCATTTCCTCCCTTTGGTGAAGCTTGAAGCATCTGTTTGATATCTGTCTGTCACAATGCAGTCAAGATCATAAGCTTGGCTTGTATAGAATAATAAATTTGAACAAATGTCCTAATACTCCTCAGAAGAGCTCATATGTACTAAACGCCATACTGCCTTGTGTTCACTTAAGAAAAAAGTCCACAATACATTGTTCAGTCCACCATAAGAATATTTTTTATTTAGTTTAAAATATAATTTCTGTTAAAGGGGAAGAAATTTTGTGGGAGTACCTCGAATAGAAAGTACTCTGTCCCAGACTCCAGTTTATTTTAAGACTCGCAAGTGGACTAGCCCTGTTCCCCCCATGACAAATGTACTTACTGGCTCCGCCAATGGCAGTGAAAATGAAATGAAAACAGAAAGTGCTGGAAAAACTCAGCAGGGCTGGCAGCATCTATGGAGAGAGAGAAGCAGAGTTAACGTTTTAGGTCAGTGACACTTCTTCATAATTGGCAGATATAAGAAATGTAAAAGATTTTAAGCAAGTAAAGCGGGGTTGGGGCATGAGATAACAAAAGAGAAGGTGTTGGTAGGACAAGGTCACAGAATAGCTGACCAGAAGGTCATGGAGCAAAGGCAAATGGAGGTTAAAGGCATGCTGAGAGTATGCGTTAGTACAGAGAAGGTGTTAATGGACTGAAACTGAACAGCCACAAGCACAAACATGATAAAAAAAAAACAGTGGGTAGGCACAGTAGAAACAAACGGAACAAACTAAAATAAAATAAATACAAAAAAAAGAAAAAATAACTAAAGATAAAAGTAAAATGGGGGGGGGCCCCGTCATGTTCTGAAATTATTGAACTCAATGTTCAGTCCAGCAGGCTGTAGTGTGCCTAATCGGTAAATGAGATGCTGTTCCTCAAGCTTGTGTTGATGTTCACTGGAACACTGCAGCAATCCCAGGACAGAGATGTGGGCACGAGAGCCGGGAGGGGGGTGTTGGGTGTTGAAATGGCCAGCAACCGGAAGCTTGGGGTCTTGCTTTCGGACTGAGTGGAGGTGTTCCGCAAAGCGGTCACCCAGTCTCTGTTGTGGTCTCCTCTACATTGGGGAGACCAATTATGAACAGCGAATACAATATGCTACATTGAAAGAATTACAAGTAAATCGCTGCTTCACCTGAAAGGAGTGTTTGGGGCCTTGGATAGTGAGGAGGTAAATGGGCAGGTATTACACCTCCTGCGCTTGCAGGAGAAGGTGCCATGGGAAGGGGACGAGGTGGTGGGGGTAATGGAGGAGTGGACCAGGGTGTCATGGAGGGAATGATCCCTTCAGAATGCTGACGGGAAGGGAGGGAAAGATGCCTTTTGGTGGTGGCATCACGCTGATGCTGATGGGGTGGAAACTGAGGACAAGGGGAACCCTGTCGCAGTTATGGGAGGGAGGGGAAGGGGTGAGGGTAGAGGTGCGGGAATGGGCTGGACATGGTTGAAGGCCCTGTCAGCCACAGTGGGGAGGAATCCTCGGTTGAGGAAAAGGGAAGACATATCAGAAGCACTGTCATGGAAGGTAGCATCATCAGAGCAGATGCGTCAGAGATGGAGAAACTGGGAGAATGGAATTCAGTCCTTATAGGAGGCAGGGTGTGAAGAAGTGTAGTCGAGGTAGCTGTGGGAGTCGGTGGGCTTATAATGAATATTAGTAGACAGCCTATCCCCAAAGATGGAGACAGAGAAGTCGAGGAAGGGAAGGGAAGCGTCGGAGATGGACCATGTAAAGGTGAGAGAAGGGTGGAAATTAGAAGCAAAGTTGATAGTTTTCCAGTTCGGGACGGGAGCAGGAAATGATACAGTCATCAATGTACTGGAAAAAGAGTTGGGGGAGGGGGCCTCAGTAGGATTGGAACGAGGAATGTTCGACATATCCCACAAAAAGACAAGCATAACTAGGACCCATGCGAGTGAAAATGATGTGTGTTATAGCTTAAATAGCATGCATATTTTAGTTGCACTACTGACCAATCTAAATCTGGGTGCAAGACTGGAGGAAAGTAATATCAGTAAGTGCAGCTATCGGAAGACTCTCCGAATTCCTGGAAAGTATTCAGAAATTCTTGTGAGAGCCTTGTGTGATAAAATGACAATGAATTCTCAATCTAAGATCTGAGTTGCTGCATTTTTAAAGACTGCCTGTGTCTTGACTTCTTTACAGGCGTTCTCCTATGCGGCTTCTCCTTTGACAGTGTTACAGCTTCAAATAAGAAAAGTTTTTCTTTTACAATAATTGGACATTTTTTGCAATACCATTCAAAGAGCAAATACAGACATTGTGATTATTACAGCTCAGGCAGTGACTTGTGGGGTATTGCAGGGATCGGTGCTAGGACCCCAGCTATTCACAATATATATTAATGATTTAGATGAGGGAACTAAATGTAATATCTGCAGATGACACAAAACTGGGTGGGAGGGTGAGTTGTGAATGGGATGCAGAGAGGCTTCAGGGTGGTTTGGACAAGTTGAGTGAGTGGGCAAATGCATGGCAGATGCAGTATAATGTGGATAAATGTGAGGTTATCCACTTTGGTAGCAAAAACAGGAAAGCAGATTATTATCTGAATGGCTATAAACTGAGAGAGGGGAATATGCAGCGAGACCTGGGTGTTCTCATACACCAGTCATTGAAGGTAAGCATGCAGGTGCAACAGGCAGTAAAAAAGGCAAATGGTATGTTGGCCTTCATAGTAAGAGGATTTGAGTACAGGAGCAGGGATGTCTTGCTGCAATTATACAGGGCCTTGGCGAGGCCACACCTGGAATATTGTGTGCAGTTTTGGTCTCTTTATCTGAAGAAGGATGTTCTTGCTATAGAGGGAGTGCAGCGAAGGTTTACCAGACTGATTCCTGGGATGGTGGGACTGACGTATGAGGAGAGATTGGGTTGGTTAGGATTATATTTGCTGGAGTTCAGAAGAGTGAGGGGGGGAATCTCATAGAAACCTATAAAATTCTAACAGGACTTGACAGGGTAGATGCAAGAAGGATGTTCCCGATGGTGGGGGAGTCCAGAACCAGGGGTCATAGTCCAAGGATACGAGGTAAACCTTTCAGGACTGAGATGAGAAATTTCTTCACCCAGAGAGTGGTGAGCTTGTGGAATTCGCTACCACAGAAAGCAGTTGAGGCCAAAACATTGTATGTTTTCAAGAAGGAGTTAGATATAGCTCTTGGGGCGAAAGGGATCAAAGGGTATGGGGCGAAAGTGGGAACAGGTTACTGAGTTGGATGATCAGCCATGATCATAATGAATGGCAGAGCAGGCTCAAAGGGCCGAATGGCCTACTCCTGTTCCTATTTTCTATGTTTCTATGTCTATATGTGGTGGGAATTGAGATTTGGAGCATCATGTAGCTTGAGTAGCTGCACTGTCTTCTGTGACTTGGTGAACAAAATAATCCTTGCAAAAATGTGAAATTCTTTATCTCTTTTTTTACATGTTCTCGCATTCCCATTATAATTGGCCTCTGCATCTCTGTATTACTTATTTCTTATGCATTGGAGAAAATGTTTCCCAAATGTGTTTTATCAACCAAACAAGATGAGCTTATGAAATGAGGTAGTCCAATTGGAACTTGTGGACATTATGGATTAGGTAAAGTCTCACTCATTATCTAATCTTCGAGAGTTTCAGATCAAGTTTCAGCAGTACATTTCACAATAGAGAAATGGTTAGGATAACAGTAATTCAGGATAAGCAAGATAAGAATGTCCCAAAACTAAACTGTAAATTAGTATTATTAATGTGACTTTCACATTCCCCACCATTCTGTAGCCCTCCCACTGCTCATTACTAATCTCAAATGGATGTTAAAAAAAAAAAATCCCATGGCACTATTTCTAAGAAGAGAACTCGTTCTTCTGAATGTCCTGGACAATATTTAATCCTGAACTAACATCACAAAAAAATCAGATAATCTGGTCGTCATCACATTGTATGCAAATTGGTTGCGACTTTCTAAACATTACTACAGTGATTACACTTGGACATCCTGAGGTTGTGAAAGGCCCTGTGCAAATACAAGTTTTTTTAACAGCAGCAAATTCAACAAATGAATAACTTCAAGTAATTTCAACCAGTAACACCATAATTCATCCGGCTTTTTGGTCATTCTGCACCATTGACACTGGTCACCTTCTACATCAAAAATATCCATCATTCTTATGTTGAAATGAATAGGAAGGCTTGTATGCAGTATATTTCTTCTTTTATGATCTGTTAAAGTATGTATTCAGTGCCACCATTCTTCCAACCACAGCACGGTTACATATTATATCATAACTAAATTGTGATTCTACCGGTCGGAAATAGAGCTTCAACAGTCTCCTCTTGCTTGTGTGCAATCCATTCATGGAAGGAGTCAGATGCAGCATTATATGAACACATTCTCATACATGTATTCACAAATTTTATTTCCCCATCAGCTATACCACTGATATCTCCCTTCAGCTTAGTGATGTGTCATACAGACAGCAGTTTGTGAGGTGCCAGCCACCTTTTGTTCCAGACTTTGATATCCAATATCACAGACCAGGTGTGCACATCATCGACTGATTAATCCTGATCTATATGAGGGGCAAAGTGATGCCTCTGACTGCATCTCAGTGATAAGTTTGTATAGGCTGAGCCACACTTGTAACCATTACTACTTTTTGCCAAAAATCCACTGCATAGTTTGTTCCTATTTCTTAGACTGAAGGTTATCATACTGTTGCAGGCTTAGAGGGGTGAATGACAAAGAAAAATTATTTAGGCGTGTCT
The DNA here is from genome assembly GCF_036365525.1 of Heterodontus francisci. NCBI lineage: Eukaryota > Metazoa > Chordata > Chondrichthyes > Heterodontiformes > Heterodontidae > Heterodontus > Heterodontus francisci. Next base: position 46,507,406 of record NC_090377.1, read on the forward strand.
TGTAAACCGCAAGTTCAACCTGCATTGGAATTTGTTATCATGGGAGGAAGATCAAAGTGTCCTTCACCCCTTTGCAGTGCCGTCATGAAGGCTGATGTTGGCAGCTAACAGGACGTTGTGTAAGGCACTTGCTTTCTCCCAAAGTGCCAACCAGTTTGTTCTCTACCCCAACCCTGACTCTTCCTCCACCCCCACCTCCAAAGCCCCACTCTCCCCCCACCAACCCCCTCCACTGAACAGGGTCAATTAGATTTGCAAGACCACGTCATGTCTGAAGAGTATTAAATTCAATGGGAGAGATTTTTAAGAATCCTGGAAAATAATGTTTAATGCACTTAACTGATCATCTCAGCTTAAATTTTAAAAGAAATGAGAGAAGGAGGTTCAAAGATACCTCAACTTTAAAAGGGAGGCAAAATGGCAAAGATCCTATAAAGCATATATTTACTGTAAATACTGTATTTTGCCTTGTTATTTTCTAGTTCTTGCGTATTTTCCTCAGGCAATTATTGGTTAGGTGTTTGCTTCAGGGTGAGTGCACATTACCTGAGGGGAACAAATTTAATTTCTGCTTAGCTCTTGAATATATGGGATTGTATCGAAGAAAGCAAATGACCAGTGTTATCATAAATACAACAGTATTAATAATTACCATGTATTCTTTTAATATCCAAAATCCTCTTGCATTTATATTTTTCACAAATTGGAAAGCAAGAATCCATTTGCAATATATATGACAACAAGAGCTCAATCCATCCATTGACATGTTCCCTGCTGTATTCTAATTCAAAGCTAGTGTCATTAAAAAACAATGACTTGCTTTTCCTTCATTGCTGTGACTATTACATGTCCTAGCAATTTTGTGAACTCAGTTCCTTTCATCACTGATACTACCAAATAATTAATGAATGAATGGCGTGACTGAAACCCACTTTTGTATTGGATTTAGAAACATCCAAACAAAGCTATATTAAATGCCGAATATTGAAGCTTTGAATAGAAAAACAAAAGATAAATTCCACAAATTAGAAGACTCACTTTACACAGCCATTATTATACCTAAGTTTTAGTCACAGCTATTCAGCAAGGCTTAGTTTATGTGTAAAGTACTGTATTTTTCTCATACTAATAGCCACTTTCATCCAGACCTTTCATGGTATTAATGCAATTATCTGTGGCAGTCACATCAACTCTAAAACTCCCAGAGCAGATCCATTCATTCATCCCATAATAACACATTTCAATTGTGATAACTGTGAATTGGCCCTGTAAGAGGAAAATGCATAATCAGTAGTTTTGCTGGTTTAGCTCAGAATGGTTCCATTATTAAGGAAGTAATAACAGGACATTTAGAAACTCAAAATGCAATCCAGCAGAGTCAGCATGGTTTTATGAAGGGTAAATCGTGTTTTACTAATTTGCTAGAGTTCTTCTAAGATGTAACAAGCAAAGTGGATAATAAGAATCCTGTAGATGTAGTATATCTGGACTTCCAGAAGGCATTTGATAAGGTGCCACACAAAAGGTTAATACACAAGGTAAGATCACATGGGGTCAGGGGCAATTTATTAGCTTGGATAGAGGATTGGCTAACCAACGGAAAACAGTCGGGATAAATGGGTCTTTTACTGGTTGGCAAGGTGTAAATAGTGGGGTGCCACAGAGTTCGGTCCTTGGGCCCCAGCTATTTACAATCTATATAAATGACTTGGATGCAGGGATAGAAAGTACTATAGCCAAACTTGCAGATGACACTCAAATAGGAGGAATATTTAGTTGCAATAAAGAAATAAGAAATTTTACATATGGATAGGCGAGGTGAATGGGCCAAAATTTGGCAGATGGAGTTTAACGTGGATAAATGTGAGGTTATCCATTTTGGTCAGAAGTATAGAAAGGCAAATTATTATCTAAATGGAGAGAAACTTCAGAGTGCTTCCATGCAGAGGGATCTGGGTGTCCTCGTGCATGAATGGTAGAAAGCTAGTATGCAGTTACAGCAGGTGACAAGGAAGGCAAATGGAATTTTGACATTTATTGCTAAAGGAGTAGAGTATAAAAGTAGGGAAGTGTTGCTACAACTGTACAAAGCATTAGTGAGACTGCACCTGGAGTATTGCGTACAGTTTTGGTCCCCTTACTTGAGGAGGGATGTAGTTGCATTGGAGGCAGTTCAGAGGAGATTCACTAGATTGATTCCAGAGATGAGGAGTTTGTCTTATGAAGAGAGATTGAGCAGTTCAGGGCCTTTACTCTCTGGAGTTTAGAAGAATGAGAGGAGATCTAATTGGGGTATATAAGATAATTAAGGGGATTGACAAAGTAGACGTAGAGAGGATGTTTCCTCTCGTGGGGCAATCTGAAACAAGAGGTCATAGTTTTAGGACAAGGAGTAGCAGATTTAAAACTGAGATGAGGAGAAATTACTTCTCTCAAAGGGTCGTGAGTCTGTGGAATTCACTATCCCAGAGTGCGGTGGATGTCGGGACATTGAGTAAATTTAAGGAGGAGATAGGCAGATTTTCAATTAGTAATGGGTTGAAGGGTTATGGAGAATGGGGAGGAAAGTGTTGAGGCTCGAGGGGCTGAATTGCCTACTCCTGCTCCTTGTTCTTATGTTCCTGTCAGCCCTTGAAACTGACTATTTCAGACATTTGCCAATAAACCTCTGATTTGAGTACATAGTTCCAACATACTAAGTCCTTTGTATCGACTCTTGCTGTGCAGCAGTACTGAACAGAGCATTAAATATTCTCCAATGATCTAGTTCCTAAAACTAAATTCGCTTAATCCATTGACAAATTTCACTGAGCCAGCAGCATATTCTGCAGATCGAATTTCTTTCAGGGTTCTTTCATTTAATGTAAATTACATTTTGTGTTTCTGGATTTGACTTTATACAATCAAGGTTCATAATAAATGCCTAGGTTGGCCATAATATATTTATTATAGTTATAAATTTCTAGAAATCCTATTTGGAGTCTAATCCTAGAATTTGCACGGATCTTTGTTTATCAGGTTGGAAATATATATTTTTTTTTATTTACTGAGAGATACAGCACTGAAACAGGCCCTTCGGCCCACTGAGTCTGTGCCGACCATCAACCACCCATTTTATACTAATCCTACATTAATCCCATATTCCCTACCACATCCCCACAATTCTCCTGCCACCTACCTACACTAGTGGGAAATTTACAATGGTCAATTTACCTATCAACCTGCAAGTCTTTGGCTGTGGGAGGAAACCGGAGCACCCGGCAGAAGCCCATGTGGTCACAGGGAGAACTTGCAAACTCCACACAGGCAGTAACCAGAATCGAACCTGGGTCGCTGGAGCTGTGAGGCTGCGGTGCTAGCCACTGTGCCACCCATATACTTCAAATAATTTCCATTTCCGTTGGTGAGAGCAAGACAGGGTGGAAATTTCAACACAGGGTGGATTCTTCTCCGTGATCCTACCCGAAATTACCGCAGGTTACCATCATCGCACTATTGCTACTTGAACTGGACTTCCCCCACCACACCCCTTCTGCCACCAGAACAGTCACTAAGCACTCAATGCTGCCAATCATATGCAAATAGTGGTGGGGATGAGGCGGTGTCTATGTTCCCAGTTGATTTCCCTCCTTTTACTGTTCCACTTATTGCTGCTGCTAGGGCCGCCAGGTGGAGGGTGGTGGTAGGTCCCAGGATGCAGCAATAAAAAATGAACAATACTTGCATTTATATATTGCCTTTCATAACCTCAGGGCATCGCAAAATGCTTTACAGTTAATGAAGTACTTCTATTAAAAAAAAAAGGAAATGCTGTTCATTAATCTAGAAATAAATTCCCTGAGACCCCCAGTGGAGAAAGGAAGCTTTGTATCAGCCTTCTCTCCCTTTATTCAGGCCCAGCACTTAGCAGTGAAGGCCTCAGTCTTGGCCAAGGCCTTCAGAAGAAACCTTATACAGTTTTCAGGTGCTTCTACCCCTTTATTGTTCCTCACCATCTCTACTCGTACTGCAGTCAGAATTCCACTCTGAAGAGCAGAGTCCTAGCCATGGTGTTGTGTTCTAAAAATAAAGACTATGGCCGGGATTTAACCATAGATAGACGGAAGCCGGCCGTCGACTGAAAAGTCGGTGGCGAACCTGCTTCTGCCTGGCCTGGGAATGTGACTGATATTTTGTGGGTCACAGGGCTTCAATTGTTCTGAGGCGGGACTTCCACCCGCTTGAGGTAGGAAGTCCCACCTAATGGAGCTGCTGGCCAATCAGCGGGCCAGCAGTTCCTAGACCCAGCAGCATCACCGGGAGCAGTGGCCACTGCTGGGACTACAGCCCAGCATGAAGTAAAGATGCTGGGGAGCCTGGAATGCAGGTTGGTTTTGGTTGCCTCGCTGGGGGTAATCAGTTGGGCCCCGGCGAGGCAGAGGTGGTGGGTTGGGGGTATGGGGGGTGCATATTGGGTATTAGGGGTGGTTGGGGTAGCAGGGGCGGCCTTTCATGGGACACAGGGTGCTTTTGTCAGGCGGTTTCTCTCGGGTCTAGGACGCCCACTTGCCATTCGTAAAATCCGCATGGAGGCGGGTGAAGGCCCTTAAATGGCCGTTAATTGGCCACTTAAGGGCCTTGAGTGTCCTAGGGCAGGCGGGCTGTTATTCGCCACCACCGCCCTGCGTAAAGTGGAGGCGGGAGCAGGTCGGGAAGGGCTCCCAGAGCCGCCTGCTCCACTTTACACCAACCCCCCACCACCATTCCACTCTTTGGGGTGGCGTAAAATTCAGCCCCGTATTTTTCTTTCCATAAAGAAAATTAAAGTTGAAAAATGGCCTTTACTGCTGTTGTTTTCTCTTTGTTTTCTTCAAACAAAAGTTTGATACTGAATAAGAAAGAAGATCGTGATAGGATAGATTTTGCTTCTGAAGATTTAATTAGCAGGCCAATCAAGAAGTATCTGTAATAAAAACAATGTGCTAGAAATACTCGAGGTCTGGCAGCACCTGTGGAGAGAGAAGCAAAGTAAATGTTTCAGGTCAGTGACCTTTCATCAGTTTTGGCAAAGGTTGGAACTGTAATAGGTTTAAAGCAACTGAAGTGGGGGTGGAGGAAAAGAGAGTAAGAGGGAAGATGTTTCTGGGACAGAGGGCCAAAGAGATTAACTGACAAGGAGGTCATGGGGCAAAGGCAAAGACAGTGTGCTAATGGTGTGGTGAAAGACAAAGCATTAGTGCAGAGAGGGTGTTAAATGACAGAATAATGAACAGCCCTAGTCAAAAGCACAAACATGAAAAACCAGTGGGCAGGCACATGGTAAAAAAAAAAGTGAAATGAAATAAAATAAAGTAAAAATAAAAAGGGCCAGTCATGCTCTGAAATTTCAGAGCATGATTGGCCCTTTTGTTTTTTTATTTTTACTTTATTTTATTTTGTTTCATTTTTTTTTTATCATGTGCCTGCCCACTTTTTTTTCATGTTTGTGCTTTTGGCTAGGGCTGTTCATTATTCTTTGCCCCATGACCTCCTTGTCAGTTCATCTCTCTGACTCTCTATCCTATCAACACCTTCCCTTTTGTTCTCTTTCCCCCCCACCCACCCCCCCACTACCCCAACCCACTTTATTTGCTTAAAACCTATTACGTTTCTAATCTTTGCCAGTTCTGATGAAAGGTCACGTACCTGAAACTTTACCCTGCTTCTCTCTCCACAGATGCTGCCAGACCTGCTGAGTATTTCCAGCACTTTCTGTTTTTATTTCAAATTTCCAGCATCCACAGTATTTAGCTTTTATATTCGTATCTGTAATAATGCTGCTTGTATACTTCTTGAGCAACAGTATTGCCAGGTAAGGGTATAAATAGTTAATATTTCGACTTTCCATCTGTGGCATGTACAAAACTTTGACCAAATTAAGCAAAAATCTCATAGCCTATTTCAGGGACTGGGATTTTGGTGTCCTGATTTACAAAGTTCTTTCAAAATGAACAAAAATTTTGATTAGGGAAAAGGCCCATAAACATGAAAAAGAGGTTTAACAGTTTGATAGTACATCGAGGACCAAATCAACTTGGGGATGATCATTGCAATTATCTTGGAGAAATCCGCACTGAGTTTCCTGAATTTAAAATGAGCATTTCGGTAAGGCAATAATAGCATCCTGTCTTAATATGGATGTCAAGAACATAAATGGACGATGCTTTGAGTTTTGACTTTTTGTTTTAAAAGATCTGAAGTCAAGAAATCCAATTGTCGCACAGTCAGGTCAATGAAAGTAAGTGTAGGATACCAACAGAAGCTTCGGAACTCTTCTGTGTTAGTTAAAGACATCAGAATTTAAAGCCCAAAACATAGTACTGAGCAACTGTCTGAAAGACTGCCTTGTAGGATTAATAAACCCATATCTTAAACTGCACTGGACACTCCTGACACTGTTGCAGATGGATCAGAGATGGTTGCATTCACAGATGTATGGAGTTGGCCTTCTGAATCCCACTCAGTTCACTAGTTGGCTGAGCTGTCAACCACCACTGCAATTCACTTAGCAAGAGATCCCATAGGAGGAGGGCATACAGACTGCTCATACATAATGGTTCACAAATCAGTAGAGAAACTTTAAAATACCCTAGAAAAGTACTGTGAAGGCTTACACCACATGCACTTATTCACCAAATCAAATTATGTCTCATATAATATATCTTGTTGTCTGTCATGCATTTATTCATGGAAAAGGAAGCATCGTTTTTACAAAAGTAGACCAAAGAGAATACATGCAGTTCTGAGGCAGAAATAAAACTGATGAATTACCTAACAAATTATTGCTGCCTGTTCTACTGCTCCCTGCTGAAATATATGTAGGTTTTTTATTCATTCCTGGATGTGGGCAAGGCAGCATTTACTACCCGTCCCTAATTGCCTTTGAGAAGGCGATGGTAAGCCATCTTCTTAAACCTCTGCAGACCATGTGGTGAAGGCACCCACACAATTCTGTTATGTAGGGAGTTCCAGGACTTCAACTCAGTGGAGGGGGACTTGAAGGTGGTAGTGTTCCCATGCGCAGGCTGTCCTTGTCCTTCTAGCTGCTAGAGGTCTCAGGTTTGAGAGGTGCTGTCGAAGAAGTGAGTGTATGATTAAAAGGAGCTTCAGTTACCTTGTTAATGCATCAATGAATACCACATTAACTAATTCTTGGGAAGTCCCCTTTGGCAAAACTCATCACAAATACTGGATAATTGCAACTACTGTAGCAGCTTCTCTCCCTAGGGCAAATGTCTGCCTGTGGTGTGTCTTTTATGCCCCTTACACTCTCAGGGTATTTGTTCTGTCAATGCTCTACCAAAACTTTCAAATCTTGCCCTTCCTTCCTAAAATTAACTTACGTTTGATTGTGAGTAATGAACTCAACCACACCCTGAACAAAACTGCAAGAATTACTTTCAAGTGTGCTTTATCAAGAACTTCACAGATGAAAGGAATCATAAGGAACAGAATGGGTGTGTGTACCCAGACAATTCTGAATCCATAGGGGAGAATATTAAAACCAGGAATGGAGGCAGGCAGGTGCTAAAAATAGTGCTGCCGGCTGGCTTGCCTGTTCCCCAGCTCCAACCGCCCCAACCATTTTCCCAGAGGCAGGATGGGGAGGGCAGGGGGGGGCGGTGGGGGTTGGCAGGGCTACCCACATGAAAGCATTAAAGTGAGTGGAAGGGGATATAGGTCTGGAGAAGATTACAGAGATAGTGTGAAAAGGAAGTATGGGCAGGATTTTCCTGCAAGCTTCGGAACCATGCCATCAGGCTCAAATAGGAATCATAAGCCCACAAGCGGCAGGGAGTCAATTCAGCAAATTAAAAGCCACTTAAGACCAATTGTTGGAGGCCAGCTGTGATTTTTAGTTGGCATCCAGGTCCCCACATATAAACCCACGGGGGGAAGTTTTAACTGCCTGAAGACGGCCTCCCAGGCTTAGAGGCCTTCCCTGCCTGCCTGGGTTCAGCAGTAGCCACAGGCCAACTATGGTGGCCAGGCTGCTGAATCTATTTTTTACATTAACTTTGAAAAAGTTGGAGAGAGGGCATCCGGCTGTTGCTTTCAAGCTGGAGGACCTTTGGCCAATCCATGGGAAATCACAGGTGAGTGACTGTTTCCCACACAGTGCAGGCTTCTGACCCCAATTTGATCTTGAACGTGGGGTTTAGAAGCCTGCAGGAAAAACCTGTCATTGTCTCTCTTCACACTATCTCTGTAATCTTCTCCAGACCTATATTCCCTTCCACACTTTGTTGCTTGCCTTTTGTGCTTCCCCACCCAGCAACAAGTGAATATCCTCCTTGGGAGGAAGGAGATAATAAAGATCCCTGAGTTAGAGATGATTCCAAGATAATACGGATGAGAATGGAAGTTTAGAACCCAGCTAATCTGCGAATGGATCAGCTAAACTAATATCTGAACGATGCAGGTGTTTGGTACTCCAGGTCATTGTCGTCAATTGACCAGCCAGCTAGGCTTACCAAGGGAACTTGGAACATAAGAACAAGGAGCAGGAGTAGGCAATTCAGCCCGCGAGCCTGCTCCACCGTTCAATACAATCATGGCTGATCTTATCTTGGTTTCAACTTCACTTTCCTGCTTGTTCCCCATAACCCTTCAACCCATTACTAATTAAAATTACTCAATGTTGCGGCATCCACCGCCCGCTGGGGTAGTGGATTCGACAGGCTCACGACCCTTTGAGAGAAGTAATTCCTCCTCATTTTAGTTTTAAATCTGCTACCTCTGATCCTAAAACTATGACCTCTGGTTCTAGATTGCCCCACGAGAGGAAACATCATCTCTATGTCTACTTTGGCAATCCCCTTAATCATCTTGGATACCTCAATTAGATCTCCTCTCATTCTTCTAAACTCTAGAGAGTAAAGGCCTAAGCTGCTCAATCTCTCTTCATAAGACAAACCCCTCATCCCTGGAATCAATATAGTGAACCTCCTCTGAACTGCCTCCAATGCAACTACATCCCTCCTCAAGTAAGGGGACCAAAACTGTACGCAATACTCCAGGTGCGGTCTCACTCCAACTTGGGAGATAAACCTTTCTCTGGTGGCTCAAATTATTCACACTCTAATCTAGATCATTTCTTTAGTAGTCTTTAGTAGTCTTTACGCTTTTGTGAAGTGTTGTGGGATATTTTTCTACATGAAAAACACTATTGCAAGTTGTTGTTGCTTCGGGTAATGTTGCAAGTCAATGCCAAATATTTAAAGTGGTATCAGGTGAAGAAGCAGCTGGATTTAACCTATGTTCTCTATTTGGTAACACAAAGGCAAAAGACTGCGGAAGCAGGAAATCTGAAATGATATTGTTAATTTGTGCAGTTTAGCTGGTAAAACTCGGAGAGTATCCCTGTGTACTGTTGAAGAACCCTAAGCCTTTATTCTGTCAATTTTGCCTAAGCTTTCTGGACTTTGGTAAGTGAGGGTGACTGTATGAGGAGAAAGTGGGGTGAGCACTGCCTCAGTCATACAGAAATCTATTGGCAATTTCACAGTAACTGTGTTTGGATATTCTTAGACGTGGACTCACCTTTGCAAATGGAATTTTACGTGGGAGCAAAGTTTTGCATGTATAAAATCATAAAAGACTATACAGTCAATAATATGCCCCCCAATTGACAGAACCTGCGTTATTCAGGGATGTCAATGTGCCCATGCAGAAATGAGCCCCATAATGCAAGGTTAGCTCTTTAAATATTTTTCTGGTGCTCCTGTCAGCAGATGGCTGGCTGGTCCTAGGGAAAGGTAAAAGCCACTAGACAAAACTTTTTTTTTTGTCATTGGGCCTTCTTTTCAGTACATGTTGGGAATGGGCTCTTGTTAACTGCTGAGCTGTTCAGGCAGTCCAGTTGTATGTTGCAGTTGTGTTATCTATTTGCAATATCTGCAAAACCCTAATTAGCCTTGAGAATAGTTTGCATTCTGGACCCTGCCAGCTGTATTGGGCAGCTGAAAGCTCATCTGTTACTTCATAGCCCTCCAGTTATCTTGCTTCTTAATGTTGGGGAGGTATCATGTTATTGGCCTCAATGTTACTGCTTCTATCAGTCTTGTTGCTTTGTTTACTCACATTAACATTTTTGTTAAGCCACATCAACTGAGGCCTATTTTGTCATCTATTTTCTTACTTGCAACCAAGAGTAAACAGTGCAGCTGCATGATCATGCCACATTTGCTTTATGAGCATGCCAAACAGTGTGCTGCAGGTGAGATTAGGAAAATACTTTAACTATTGGAAACTGTTTTTGTATCTGCCATAAGTGTACAAATAAGGCTAAACTTGCCAAATCCTAACCTCCAATAAGGTACCTTGCTCGCTGTGGGCATACATCCGAAAATCACAAGCAGAACAAGCAATTTTTGAATAAATACTTCATCACATATGAGGGCTTGGACTATCTCGCTGATAAAGCAGGAGTATTTTCTCTCTGTTTCCTCATTAAAGTCATTAGTTAGTGAGAAGAGAATCCTCTTCTTCCTCTCCCAAAGGAATTACAAGGCTATCCATCCTAATCTTTGACATTTCCAATTTTCTCTCTGTTATACTCTTGATTACTATTAATCTAATGCTTGGAAGTCAATTCTAATTATCAAAATAATGATTTGATAGCTTCTCCTTTTTACATTTTTTTCCAAGATCTTCCACTTACTACTATTTTAGTTACCTATTTTTATATCCTGCGCTGCACTATTATTCTGTACAAGCTTTATTTTCAAACCACATGATTTTTTAAAATTTACTTTTCATTTTCTTATCCTCCTACTTACCATACTGGATTTTATTTAGATTTTTAAGTTCCTGCACTCCCCAAAAAGCTATTCATTTATTTCTCTTCTAATATTGCTCTGATTGACAGAAATATTTTAATTGCAGTCGCGGTGGAAATGAGCAGCTTTGGTCACAAAAGCTTTTCATCTATGTCCAACTATAAATGATTTCCATCATATTGTTGAATAAAATGTTTCTTTAATTTCTCAAGATATGGGTAACACTGGTAAAACTGCATTTATTGCTCATTCTTAGTTGTGCTGAGAATGTGGTGGTAGGCTTTCTCTTTAAACAACTGCAAACCTTGTGATGGTGCTGCGGCCTTTGCCATGGTGGAGGTTGCAATGAAGGCAGTTGCTGTCAGAGTAGCCCTAGTTAGTTCCTGCAGTGCATCCGATAGATCATACCTACTCAACCAGTGTGTGTGCTAGCGGAGGGGTTGAATATTGAGCCTGGTGACTAGGGTGCTAATTAAATGCACTGTTCTGTCCAGGACAGTGTTGAACTTTTTCAATGTTGTTACAATGGTCCACAATTGTCCAGGTGAGCAGTGAGAATTGAATCACACCCCTGACTTGAACCTTGTAATTGATGAATAGACTTTGAAAAGTCAGGAGATAAGTTACTCATTGTAGAGTGCCCAGTCTCTGCCCTGTTCATGTAGTCATAGCATTGATGTGGCTGGTCCAGGTAAGCTTCTGAGTGACTGAATTTTGAGGAAGGCTGCTGACACAGAATTTTTTCTTTATTCTTTCATACACTGAACTTTTTACCCAAGTTTTATTTTAACCTTTAGCTTTTTTCGTATTTGTTTATGGAATGTGAGAGCTGATGGTATGGCCAGCTTTTATTGTCCATCTTTAATTCCCCTGGAAAAGGTGATGGTGAGCAGCCTTCTTGAACTGCTGCAATCCATGTGGTGTAGGTATTCCCACAGCTATGCAGTACGGAATTCGATGATTTTGACCCAGCGGCAATGATAAAACGACAACAAACTTGCAAGTCAGGATGGTATGAGACTTGGAGGGGAAGTTGCAGGTGACAGTTTTTCTATGCACTTGCTGCCCTTGTCCTTCTAGGTGGCAGAGGCTGTGGTTCTGGGGGATGCTATCAAAGAAGCCTTGGTGTGTTGCTGCACAACATTTTGTAGATGGTACATCCTGCAACCATGGTGGTGGAGGGAGTGAATTTTTAAGGTGGCAGGCTGCTTTGAACTGGATGGTGTCGAGCTTCTTGAGTGTTGTTGGAGCTGCACCCATCCAGGCAAGTGTTGAATATTCCATCACACTCCTGACTTGTGCTTTGTAGATGGTTGAAAAGCTTTGGGGAGTCAGGAAGTGGGCTGCTTGCCACAGAATTTCCAGCCTCTGACATGCTCTTGTAGCTACAGTATGTGGCTGATCCAAGCCAGTGTCTGGTCAATGGTGATCCCCAGGATGGTGGGGGATTCAGCAATGGTAATGCCATTGAACATCAAGGTGTGATTGGTTAGATTCTCTCTTATTGGAGATGATCATTAGTTGGCAAATGTTACTTGTCACATATCAGCCCAAGCCTGAATGTTGTCCAGGTCTTAGTGCATGCGGGAACAGAATTCGTCATTATCTAAAGAGTCGTGAATGAAACTGAACATTGTGCAATCATCAGCAAGCATTCCCACTTCTAACTTTATTTTGGGGGGATGGTCATTGATGAAGCAGCTGAAGATGATTGGGCCTAGGACACTGCCCTGAAGAACTCCTGCAGTGATGTTCTGGGATTGAATTAATGGGCTCCAACAAGCACAACTTTCTTTATTTATGTGTCTAATGCTTTGTCTTTCAACACACCATTAACATATTGTTTGCCTTTGCTCCGTGACCTTTTGGTCAGCTATGTGGCCTGGTCCAATCTGCACCTTCTCCTTTGTTATCTCTTGCCCCACCCCCACCTCACTTGCTTATAACCTGTGACTTTTCTAATATTTGTCAGTTCTGATGAAGGGTCACTGACCCGAAACGTTAACTCTGCTTCTCTTTCCACAGATGCTGCCAGACCTGCTGAGTGGTTCCAGCATTTCTTGTTTTTATTTCTTTATTTGTGTTAGGTATGGCTCCAGCCAGTGGAGAGTTTCCCTGTGATTCCCATCAACATAGAGTAATAGAGTTATACAGCACAGAAACAGGCCCATCGTGTCTGTGCCGGCCATCAAGCACCTAACTATTTTAATCCCATTTTCCAGCACTTGACCTGTAGCCTTGTATGCTATGGCGTTTCAAGTGCTCATCTAAATACTTCTTAAAAGTTGAGGATTCCTGCCTCTGCGACCTCTTCAGGCAGTGCCTTCCAGATTCCAAACACCCTCCGGGTGAAAACATTTTTCCTCAAATCCTCTCTAAACCTCCTGCACTTTACCTTAAATCTATGCCCTCTGGTTATTGACCCCTCCGCTAAGGGAAAAAGTTTCTTCCTATCTAACCTATCAATGCCCCTCATAATTTTGTATACCTCAATCATATCTCCCCTTAGCTTTCTCTGCTCTGTGGAAAACAACCCTAGCCTTTTCAGTCTCTTTTCATAGCTGAAGTGCTCCAGCCCAGGCAACATCCTGGTGAATCTCCTCTGCACCCTCTCCAGTGCAATCACATCCTTCCTATAGTGTGGTGCCCAGAACTTCAATTTTATTCGGGCTCCTTGATGCCATAATTGTCAAATGCTGCCTTAATGTCAGGGGTATTCACTCCCTTCTCACCTCTGGAATGCAGCTTTTTCATCCATTTTTGTCCACTTAACGAACTATGGCAGTCAAACTTCCTGTAGCTTTCTGTTGGTGCGTTCAAACTAATAAGGACAGAAGGAATTTCAGTCTCATTTCCAACAATCTCTGTCAAGTAAGTTTCCAGTGTAAACAGATTTTTATTCCAAGAGAGTCTGAGAGTAAAAAAAAAACTAGAATTGTCATAATGATCTTCAATATAAAGGTGATTTGAGCAGAAAACTCTACTGAGCATTTTTGTAAGATAACATTTCAAGAGTTTTTTGAAAGACCATCAGTAAAGAGATTGTTTTGTAAATGCAATCTATAGTGCTTAGTGTGATCAGTCATGTGACCACTGGTGAAGGAAAGCAGCAACAAACAAAATGAAATAATGGGAAGTCAGACTAACACAAATGACAGCCCAATAGAACAGCAATTCAATCTTTGACCACCCAAAAAATAAGAACTAAGGAGGGAAGTGAAGCCAAAAGGGTTTCTGTAAGTCTTTAAATGCTTTAGTACTGATCTTTCAGAAAGCAATTTTCCAAAATTCCACTGGCAGACTTGCAAAGCAATATTTATAGGGACTGAAATCGGAGCTCAGATTTTAACTCTCGGTGCAGATGTGGTGTGCCCGGGCCAGAATGAACGGCATGCTCGTGTCAAGCGCTGCGTGAGGCCTGGGGAGATTTTGACTCACTGGCCTCATTTCCATGATTTGAGGTCAAACTCTCACCCAAACACAGCAGGAACCACTAGGTGGCTGATGGGCGGGAGAAGGATGATGGGTAGCCAAGGAACACTGCAATGGACCTGAAGAAACGGTCCCTGGAACTAAGCTAAGTGGTTAAGGATTGGTCAGACAACCATAACAGTCTGGATAGGGAGTGGAAGCTTAGAAAAGGGAAAGCTCAATGGGTGGAATTTAATGGGGGCTTCAGGAGTGGGCAGGGGGAGGGGTGAAAAATTGGGAGGGCGAGTGGAGGCAGCATGTCTGTCACCTTCCTGCTGCAATGGCATTTTGCCAGTGGTGGGGAAGGTGACGGATGACCCTCTCATCCAGAGGCCAATTGAAGTCTTTGAGTGGCCAATTAAGGGCCTCTTCCCACTGCCGCTGGAATTTTACCAGCGGCGAGTGGGCCCGACACCACATGGGAAGACCGCCTGGTAAATCAGAGCGGGCTCCGGGTGGGGGTGTCCTCCTGATCGGGCACTCTGTGGCCCACGGAGGGGCCCCCAGCAGCAATGGCCGCCCTCATTGGCAACACCCTCCCCTGTCCTAAATCAACCATCTCACTCCCCAGCCCCTGCTGGGGTCTGCCTGACTGGCCCCGGCCACCCCCAACCCACTTACCTTAGTCTGAGAGCAGCATCCATGATGCTGCTCCAGGGTGGGTGCAGTTCCAGCAGTGGCCACTGCTCTCGGTGGTGCTGCTGAGACTGGAGCTGACCATCCTCCAATTGGCCAGCAGTTCTTGGAGGCGGTATCCCATCTTTAAAGGGAAGGGAGCCCCGGTGCCAGGCAGTTAATTGCCTGAGCACTGAAAAATGCATCTTGGAGTTCCCTCAAATGGCCAAGGCTGGGTTGCCCCTGGCTTTCCGGCCTGACATTGGGACTCCCACCATGCCAACACAATTCAGCCCAATGTTCCCTTGTGGGGAACAGCTCCTCCTGACTCACAGGGAAGCCATTTTTTTTTTTAAAGCTTGCCTTCTAGGCCTCTTCTTGCTCCACATCTGCTTGTTGCCAGCTTTCTCTGAAGGTGGGGAGGAGGCCGGAGTTCCGGCACTTGCTGACACATGTAAAACAGGGTTAAAATCACATTTGGATTCTCATTGTGTCATATGACCTCTGTTATATATTTATGAGGTGCCTGCCTGCCTGCAACAATTGCCTTTGCACCTCCTGGAGCCAGGACTAAAAATAGTAGTGGATCTGCGTGAGGTATGAGTTGAGTGCTCAGCCCTGAATTTAACCCCTCGTCCGCCATGTTCTTTTCAGCTGCAGGGAGTTAAAATTGGGACTTGAAAGTTGTAATAGATCCTGTGCAATTTGGGGAAAATAAATTCTTCGAATCATAGAAAGTTTACAGCACAGAAAGAGGCCACTTGGCCCTTCATGTCTGCGCCAGAATTGTAGTAAAGTTTTCAAAATTTCAATTTTACCATGCACCCTAGAATATGAGAGGATTGTTGAAGGTAACATTACCCGAGAGGACTGGTTTTTTTATATATTAATTGATTGATTGATATGGGTTATTGGTCCACACATACTTCAATTTTGTCTGGGGGGTCTGGCTACCATTTGGTGGGTGGGGCATTGGACAGTCTGGCCATGATTGGGGATAGTCTAGTGTAAGTGGGGCCCAAGTTTTCACTGTGAAGCCTGAGGGGTGGGGGGAGGGGGGGGGGTGGCCTCCTGGCCTACAAGAAGCCTGAAAAATAAATTTAAAACTTCTCTTTTGAGTCTCTGCTGGCCTAGGATTAGGCTCCCGGCAGGTTTTACCAGACTTGATCTGCATACTTAAGGTAGGATCTTGTAACCTACTTCTTTGACTAAGCTTCTGATCACCTGTTTTAAAGCTTCCTACTGTGGGTCAGTGTAAATTTTGTTTGCTAATGCTCCTGTGAAGCACCTTGGGACATTTTACTACATTAAAGGCATGATATAAATGCAAATTGTTTTCTGGAGTTCAAACTCCAACAACCCAATAATTTATATGCCACTTTTCTAGATCCAGGGGCTCCTAACTTGCTATATCAGTTAGTTTTCCTTAACTGTGAGTTATGAATATTGTTATCGGTAAGTCTAAAGAGTGTAAATTCCTATGGAGCTATTGATCTTTTTAGCTGAAATAATGGGCTGAATTTTCCTGGCCCTACAGTGACGAGCTTGGAGGCGAAGGGCCAGGAAAATGTGTGAGAGCCTTGTCAGGATGCCTATTTGACGCATTCCTGCTGAGACGGACAATTAGGAGGCTGTCTCAGGGAGTATTGCTCTGCCGATCTTGCTCCCGGCAAGTGCGGTCTCAGGACCCCATTTGGTCCTGACGTCGAGGTCATGAAACCAGTTGGAAAATCTAGCTCAATGGTTTTGGTATCCATGAAACATAAAGACATTTCTTCACCTATGCGTACGCTACCTCATGGTTCAGTTAATTACCTTTCAAATATCTATTCTCAAAGAACACTAAGACATGCACAAAATGGTATGAATGTAGAGATTTAAATCATTATTTGCTCTATGCATTCTTATGTGTAACTGCAGATGTATTGCTGTAAATCCTTTTTCTAAACATTTGTAGATCTTACTTAGCTTGGGCAGTCAATGACTTGCCATGAAATTTCTGATGTTTGCTCCAATCCCACTGCAGCCTAGACATGACCTTACTTTCAAACTAATGAAGAAAAATATCATATGACGGACTCAAGGTAAAAGTATTGTATACCTTATTGACACACTGAAAGTCGCAGATCTATTTTTCCTGTTACTGACATTATAAATTATTGCTTGCATTACCTCTCCAAGTAGATTCAAAGAATTTGCTTAAGATGCAAACACTTTTCCTTCTTATTCATGTTGCCTCTTTGATCTTCAAAACTTCACATCTTTTTCTGAGTTATTTACATGATTATAAAAGATATTTTATCTTTCCATTAATTGCTATGTTGATAAAGTGTCACATAACAGACTTGCTAGAAAAATTAAAGCCCATGGGATGAAAGGGTTGTGGCAACACAGGCACAAAATTGGACAAAGGACAAAAAGCAGAGAGTAATGGTGGACTGTTCTACAGACTTGAGGGACGTATATAATGGTGTCCCACAGCGGTTACAATTAGTACTACTGCCCTTTTTGATGTATATAAATGACCTGGACTTGGGTAGACGGGGCATAATTTTAAAGTTTGAAGATGTTATGAAACACATAAAAGTAGTAAATAATGAGGAGGATAGTAACGGATTTCAGGATGATAGACAGGTGAAATGCGAAAACACATGAGATGAAATTTAATGCAGAGAAGCGTGAAATGAGTGGAAGAATGAGGAAAGGCAATATGAGTTAAATGTTATAATTTTAAAGTGGGTGCAGGAACAGAGCAACCTGGGGGTATATGTATGAAAATCCTCGAAGGTTGAGAAGGCTGTTAGAAAACATATGGAATCTTGGCTTTATTAATAGGAGCATAGAGTACAAAGGCCAAGATGTTATGCTAAACCTTAAAACACTGATTATGTCACAGCTAGAGTATTGCATTCAATTCTGGGCACCACACTTTAGGAAGAAATTCCAGGCCTTAGACCGTGCAGAAGAGATTTCCGAGAAAGGTGCCAGAGATGAGGGACTTCAGTTGGGTGGAGAAACTAGAGAAGCTGGGGTTGTTTTGCTTGCAGCGGAGAAGGTGAAGAAGAGATTAGATAGAGGAGTTGAAAATTATGAATGGTTTTGATCGAGTAAATAAGTCAAAACTATTTCCAGCTGCAGAAGGATCAGTAACCAAAGGACATAGGTTTAAGATGATTGGCAGAAGAACCAGAGGCAACATGAGGAAACTTGTTTTTTGTGCACAG
Organism: Heterodontus francisci; assembly: GCF_036365525.1. Classification (NCBI taxonomy): domain Eukaryota; kingdom Metazoa; phylum Chordata; class Chondrichthyes; order Heterodontiformes; family Heterodontidae; genus Heterodontus; species Heterodontus francisci. Next base: position 46,525,515 of record NC_090377.1, read on the forward strand.
TGAGTTGTGATCTGAAATGCACTGTCTGAAAGGGTGATGGAAGCAGATTCAAGAGTAATTTTCCAAAGGGAATTAGATAAATTCTTGAGAGGAACAAATTTACTGAGTGATAGAGAAAGAGCAAGGGAGTGCTCTACCAAAGAGCTGGCATCAAATGTTCTCCTTTAATCATTCTACGATTCTATGGTAGAGTTTATTTCTTGTCATTGGTGTGTCACCAGCAAAGGTGGTTTATCCCACTGAGTCTCCAGCGATCAGCACCTGACCTGGTATTCATGCACTATGGTCCAAGCCTGGCTGACTGAACCTGGTCACGACTTCCACCATCAAAACAAAATGCCTCATAAATATCCCTCTCTAGCCCAAGTGCATACAACCGTAACCCAAAAAAATTTCTAAATTTTGTTAAATTAAAATTTCTATTTAATGTCTTAGACAGTATCATAAACTGAAAAAAGAAAGTCTCTGCATCATTTTCTACTGTTTAGAAATGTTGTTGTTTCACACCGCAAGATTAAAAACTGCATATCTCTCTCACACAATCAGAATTTATCCACCTGAGCAACAACTCTCCAGTATTTTCTACGCTGTTCTCCCATAACATGGGTCATTCTGGTATGCTGCGCATAGGTTTTTACATACACCAGATAATCACCAATAGTGCTGCTTGCAGTGAGTTGGGGAATATGTTGCTTTACAACATAGTTCTGTTGTCTCAGTAGCACACAATATTATTATTGGTGCTGATTTATGAAAACTAAAGTCAAATCTTTTTTTAATTACAAGATTTTCCCAATGTTTTCAGGATTCATTTTTATGACAGTTTTTCCTGTGAAAACTGTAAATAATTGGTTTTGGTTACTATTGTGTGATGGCTGCATATATGCTTAATTTAATTTCTTTATTTAGAGTAAGATGTGGGCAATTTGTAGATACCTAGGGGATGAATTTTTGAAGGTCCTCCCCATCGTCTACTGTAACTTCAGCTTAAGAACTGTGGAAAACCAAAAAATAAATGTAAACACTGGTTCCATGGTGGATGATGAGGAGAACCCCCACAGAAATTTACTCTCCTAGCTTGTTGCAACACTAGGGCTGGGAGCTGCAATATTAATTTTCTCTGCTCTAGGTTTGTTTTTCACACTGCAGCTGTGTACATAAATAGCTAGCGCAAACTGAATAATTAAAGGATTCTGTTTTAAATTCCCAAGTTCAAATGAAGAGGAGAATTTGGTGGAATTAAAGCCTTTAAGGGTGATTTTTAATCTGACCCATTGGGCGGGGTGGGCAGTTAAAATGACCGGGTTACTTACGTGCCATAAAACTGACCAGATTCTGCCAACTATGATTCTTGTTTATGCGTCTGAAGAAATGGGTAAGCTGTCCACCCAAAACCAGTAGAGCGTCAGCTACAGTTGCAGCTCAGCCTTGAGACTTCTCAGAACTCCTTCCAATGTGCTGTTCTGCATCTAACACATTCCAACTGGTAATGTTCTGTATTTATTAATCACACTTCCAATTATTATGCTGCAAAGTGAAAGTCTCTTTTTGTCTGTTAATGAGCAAAATGTTCTCTTCAGTCATTCATATCAATCAAACATTGGAAAAATGATACCATTTTGGAGAAAACCTTGCATTCCAATATCATTTCCCCATGGATGACTGCTGACCAGGTGTGTGGTGCAGGAGTATACAAAAAATAAGGAATTCTGATAGCATAAAATATTTACACAGTTGTTGGAACTCTTGAGGATTGTGTTACAATGTCATGCACTGTAGGTCAGCTGTTATTGAACAAAAATATTGTACACAAGAGACTGAATAATGTAAAACTAGCAGTTGACTTCCACAGTGAGAACTGAATTTTATTCAGGGCAGCAGTTTTGCTGAAGTTGAATTCTGATAAATATTACTAGTTTGGTAAGCAATGTTACACTTAATCAGGAGTTCTATAAACAGCAAATAAAAATAGCTCATTCGAAAATCTTTGTGCCACATTTGATTTAGAGCGTTGTGGTTCAAATGAGTTCTGGTGCAGAGAAAGCAAATCAGTAACTACGGTGAATGTTTTCTAATTTTGAACTCTCTCCGCATGAATGCGTACTTAGTAATTATGCACAATTATCATCAACCTTTTTTTTTAAGTCTGCATTTCTTTCTTGTAGTAAAGTGTACTGTGCCATTATATTCTACTAAATTGCATGGCCACAATATTTGGCTCAGTAGTGCTGATAATTTTGGAACTAAGGCTGCCAGGTTGTAGAAAGGTGGCATCCGCGCCACTCCCCTCCACCTCCAGCATGGCCTGTGCCGAGCACCATCTTGTTGAGAGCATGAGTTGCTTGTTACTTTCTATAGGTTCTTGCTGAGTTTTTGGAAGAACTGAGCATTTGGAGGAGTTGTAAAAGTTGACAGAGTATGCAGGGAATGGTGCCAGACGTCCCTTCCTAACAGCACCATGGGTTCAAGAAGGAAGCTCACCACCACCCTCTCAAGGGCAATTAGGGATGGACAATAAATGCTGGCCTAGCCAGCAATGCCCACATCCATGAGCAAAAAAAAAAAAATTGGAGGGTATTGATTGCTATTGCAAGGGTTCTGAGAACACCACTTGCTCCCAGTCATAGAATCATAGAAAGGTTAAGGCACAGAAAGAGGTCACTTGGCCCATCGTATCTGTGTCAGCATGTGGGATATAGTTGCAGACTGCAGCAGCAGAGGCAGCAAAGAAGAAAAGCTGCTTACAGACGAGGAGGAGTGGGGGAGAAAGGCTATCGAGTAGGAGACCTTGCCCACCTAGTGTCTCTGAGGGCACCTGTCCTGCCAGCACCAAAGGCAGGGTCAATGTGTTCAGTGGCTGCAATTTCACCAAGGAGGTGGTCACAGAACTGTGCCACCTCTTAGACCTACAGCCTCAGGGCAGGGCAAGGATTGCACTGCCTGTGGCCATCAAGGTGACTGCACCAAGCATTTTTTTTGTGCATGTCCAGCAGCCATTTACTATACGCCACCTCATGTGAATCCTCTGCAGTAGAACTAACATTAACTCGCTCTCTGGGGAGGTGGCACCCGCACAATACTTTCCTCCAGTCTGGTTCCAGCCCACTCATACCCAGGTGCAGAACCTGCCTCTATGCTATCCTCTAAGGGCTGTGCAGTGTCAGTATGTAAGGTGGCTAGCTCCCTAAACCTTCAGCCTCCCACACCATTGGCTGGCCAGGCAGCTGTTCTTGGGTATCTGAAAGCATAAATGCACAAAGACAGATTTGTGCCGAGCACATGCGTCTGTGCCTGCTGCTGCTGCCTATTATGGGTCACCTTGTCCTGCAAAAGAGAGGGAACTGTGTCAGTGTTGTAATGTGCTTGGCTGATGTGTCTACCATGGTTGAATAGCTGGCAGTATGTGGAAGCTGTTGGATGTAAATGTGCAGCTTCTAGCAGTGGTAAGTGTGTGAAGGTGAGGTGAAGCAAATGACTGAGACTTGAGCAGTGATTGATATGTGGTGAATGGAACAGTCTGAGAGGTTAATAGGGCAGTTGGAAGTATGTGGCATATGAGGATGAATTCACTGACCTTGACTACTTGTGTGAGTTCATTAAACATCTTTCGGCACTGCATCCAGGTCCTTGAGGCTACCTGCTTCCACTGCCTTCTCAATACTTGCCTGGAGAGCCTCCTAGCTCCCTGTGGGAAGTGGAACTCTCTCCTCCTGTCCACCTCCTGCACCAAGGGCTCCAATCTCTCTGACAAGGTGTCCCGAGATATGTGCGTCAGATGCTCAGGACATGCTCCTATAGGAACGATTCATACAATCCTTACTGACAGAACCAGGCAACCCAGTAAAGCTTCAGCATTCTGCAGCCCTGGTGCTGCCTCGTTCATTAACCTTACCATTTACCTGGGCCCAGTTAGACAGGGCGCTGTGGCATGGGGAATGCCTCAAACTCACCTGGTATGCTCCCACCCATTAAACACTTTGACGGAGCCAGGATGCTTCTGCAGTCCAAATGCACCACCCCCACCACCCCCCCCCCACAACTTTGCAAGGAGATGCAAGAAGAGCCCAGGCCCTGCCACATCACAAATTTAATGGCGGTACAAATATTTTCAAGGATCAAAAAAAAAGAACCCCAAGTGCAGAAAGGCACTCTTGAATTTCTTCCGTGTGCTCCTACATGGTGCTTCTCCTGTGCTATCAGCTGATTTGGAGGCAGGCTACTGACTTCGCTGTTCTGTGGCTTGAGATGACCTTGACCATTGTCCTCTAGTTGCCTGAGGCCCGGAAACCCCTCTGGCACATTGAGGGCCTCCTGCAAAATTGCAGGAGTCTTCTCTGTCATCGTGGTTGAATGAGGCACTGGTGTAACAGACAGAGGGGCTGACAAGCCACTGTCCACACGAGAAGCCCCCAGATGCTTCAGGCAGACACTTCTTTCCCCTTTTAAGGCACGCCTGTACTTCCCAGCTCACCTGAGGAGTGTGAAGACCTGACGGTGAGTCCTCATGGAGTTGGCTGGGTGGTCTCTTGGATATGGCTCACCATGGAGGAAGCCATGTGCACATACACCAGAGACATGGCAGCACTCGTGGACAGGATGGACTCCTCCATCATCTGAACATTGGTATGCATAACCTCTGGGATCTTTGCCAGATGTTTACGCACCTCTCACTGCAGCCCCAGCATCTGCCACCTTACTGATGACTCCAGATGCATGTCATCAGCTTGACGCTCCGCATTGCCCTGGCCTCCCATAGTTCTGAGTATCAGTGGCCTCAGTTATCACAGTCTCTATCAGCTGCTTGGGCACGTCTGAGGTGTGCTTACCAGGTTGTGACCCCAGATCTACTCACAAACAGATGCCCACTGACGTGAGAGTATCTGCACTGGTGGAAGGTGCCAGAGAATGACGGGACAGTGTGTCCTCTGAGGCTCCATCCACCTCAGAGGTGGATGGTTGTCCTCCAGTCTCTGCAGCTTGCTGCTATTATCTTTGACCTGCATGAGAGAGAAGAATAATTAGAGGACAATGATCATTCTATCACTTCCTTCAGTCCACTCATAGTGTGGAGCTCTATCTGACCAGTGGTGAACGCATGGACACTATACCTCATCTTCGCCAGAGGCTCTCTTGTGCTTCTACATTAGGTTACTCACTCTCACTCCCATCTCTCCACTCCCACCTCACCATCTGCGACAGAACAGCCCAGATGTTGTTCCGTCAAGCTCCAGAATCACCATCTCACTGGGACTCAGGATTAATAGGTCTGGGATACCACCACTGGTCTTTGCCCTTTCCTGGGTGTGGTGGGCTGTCTTTTCCTGGAAGGATACAGATGACTATAGTGAGTCACCTGAGTAAGGCATTTGTGTCACCTATGATGCTGGCCACCTGACTATCCTTGATGGTCCCACAGGTATGCCTTCTGCATGCGGCCACTCAGAAACAGCAGTGCAGGAGTCATCTGAGACTGACCAGGGCCACTGACCAATATGCTGCCATGTCTGCCACAGTCAATGCCTCTGCCTAGCCCCATTGCCAGGAATTGGGTTGGGCATCCCTTCTCTAACCAACTCATCCTCACACCTTGCCACATGTAAGCCCCTAAGGAGAGCACATTGTGGTTCACCTACCTTGGCAGATCTCATGAGGTTATTCACCCTTTTGTAGCATGACAGCTAGGTTCTAGGGATGACCCCACTGCTTCTGACCTCCACTGCAATCTCCATCCAGGCTTCCATTATCTGGTGGGAAAGTTTCTCCCCTTCCTGTCTCAGGAAAAGAGACCTACCTCCCTGCCCGGGCAGCCTGGAGGAGAACCTGCAGGGAGGCATAGCTCTACTGTGAGGCCACCCAGGATCTTGCCTCTGCGATTGATGTGGCAGCTTGCAGTCTGCTTCTGTTCCTCTGAATCTTTGCTGCTGCTACAATTGAGAAGAGTGCTAGCAGCCTTCAAAGATGGTGCCAGCATTCCCAGCAGCGTGACCTCAAGCCAGCGCTGTACTGGACACTTCCGCCTGCTAGCAGTTAATTAGCTGCCACGTAATCGCCCCTCGCAGCCGCCTCCTCGCACCGCCGCCTGCCCACCCCCCCAACATCCCTGCTGCGAACGGCCACCACCGAAAAATACAGCTCCATGTTATTGATCATTTATAAACTGAAATTATATTATTTTTAAGGTTCAAAACTCTATTGATACTTTTCTGTTGTTTCTGACCTAAAAGAAAAATTGATGCATTTTACTGAAAGGAAATTAAGTCCTGCAGAGATGTAGTCATAGTGATAGTCACAAGGCCTGTCTATTCATATTTACGTAGGGATAATAATTTTGATTAAACTGATTCCTTGTGGCATTCAAGAAAATTCAGTAAACAACTAAGCATACATAAGTTGGAATTGCAAATGCTGGAACCAGTGTCATGAAAAACAGCTGCTGTTTACTTTTAATTTTCTTGAACATCTCAGCTCATGAGAATTAAAAAGACAACATGAACTGCTAAGAGGAGAAAAAATGTCCTTTTTTCAAGCACAGTAAGCAATTGGCAATACATTTGCTCATGGAAGAAATGGATTATTTAAAACTGAAGTCAAATTCAAAATTGCATTTTTATCATTGAGTCTAAGAAACTGGAATAAATTTATTGGCTTCCATAAATGTTTTCATCAATGCATGGAAGAGTGAAGAAAGACATCCACAGATGTGGAAGAATGCCAACCAAAGTGTTTTCCAAGATTTTATCCCCATTTTGGGTATTTTATGGTTTACATTGTTAACTTTAAAATTCAGTTGCTTTATATTGGGAATTGTGGGGAAACCCTGCACTGATTGGAGTCATAGCTAACTCAAACTTAGGTCATAGAGTTATACAGCACAGAAACTGGCCCTTTGGCCCATTCTGTCTGTGCTGGCCATCAAGCACCTATCTATTCTAATCCCATTTTCCAGCCTGTGGCCCATAGCCTTGTATGCTATGGCATTTCAAGTGCTCATCTAACCATCTTCAGTAGCTTCATCAATGACCTTCCCTCCAGCATAAGGGAAGCTGACACCATCCAGGACAAAGCAGCCCACTTGATCAGCACCCCATCCACCACCTTAAACATTCAGTCCCTCTACCACCGGCACAGAGTGACTGCAGTGTGTACCATCTACAAGATGCACAGCAGCAACTCACCAAGGCTCATTTGATAGCACATTCCAAATCCACGACCTCTACCACCTAGGTGAACATGAGCATCAGGCAAGTTCCCACCCATGTCACACATCATCCTGACTTGGAATTATATCACCTTTTCTTCTGTCGCTGAGTCAAAATTCTGGAACTCCCTCCCTAACAGCACAGTGGTTGTACCTACACCATATGGACTGCAGCGGTTCAAGAAGGTGGCTCACCACTACCCTCTCAAGGGCAATTAGCGATGGGCAATAAATGATGGCCTTACCGGTGACGCTCACATCCCATGAATGAATTTTTTTTTAAAGTCCTTGGCTTTGAAGAATAAGTTGGATTCAATGAGTATCTTTTCCCCACTCTTATTGTGTTTGACAACGATCAACACAGAACCACCAAAGTAAATTGTAGTGCCAGTGTACAGGAGGTTGAGAGTAGTGAGGTCAGGGATATGGTTACAAGGACGCAAGAGGGCACTGGCAAGCAAGAACCTGGTTTAAAGTGTGTCTACTTCAACGCCAGGAGCATCCGGAATAAGGTGGGTGAGCTTGCAGCATGGGTTGGTACCTTGGATCTCGATGTAGTGGCCATTTCGGAGACATGGGTAGAGCAGGGGCAGGAATGGATGTTGCAGGTTCCGGGATTTAGATGTTTCAGTAAGAACAGAGAAGATGGTAAAAGGGGGGGGGTGTGGCATTGTTAATCAAGGAGAGTATTACAGCGACAGAAAGGACGTTTGAGGACTCGTCTACTGAGGTAGTATGAGCCGAGGTTAGAAACAGGAGAGGTGAGGTCACCCTGTTGGGAGTCTTTTATAGACCTCCGAATAGTTCCAGAGATGTAGAGGAAAGGATAGCGAAGATGATTCTCGACAGGGGCGAGAGTAACAGGGTAGTTGTTATGGGGGACTTTAACTTTCCAAATATCGACTGGAAATACTATAGTTCGAGTACTTTAGATGGGTCAGTTTTTGTCCAGTGTGTGCAGGAGGGTTTTCTGACACAGTATGTAGACAGGGCAACCAGGGGCGATGCCATATTGGATTTGGTACTGGGAAATGAATCCGGCCAGGTGTTAGATTTAGATGTAGGTGAGCACTTTGGTGATAGTGATCACAATTCGGTTAGGTTTACCTTAGCGATGGGCAGGGACAGGTATATACCGCAGGGCAAAAATTATAGCTGGGGGAAAGGAAATTATGATGCGATTAGGCAAGATTTAGGATGCGTAGGATGGGGAAGGAAACTGCAGGGGATGGGAACAATCGAAATGTGGAGCTTATTCAAGGAGCAGCTACTGTGTGTCCTTGATAAGTATGTACCTGTGAGGCAGGGAGGAAGTTGTCGAGCGAGGGAGCCGTGGTTTACTAAAGAAGTTGAAGCGCTTGTCAAGAGGAAGAAGAAGGCTTATGTTAGGATGAGACGTGAAGGCTCAGTTAGGGCGCTTGAGAGCGACAAGCTAGCCAGGAAGGATCTAAAGGGAGAGCTAAGAAGAGCAAGGAGAGGACACGAGAAGTCATTGGCGGATAGGATCAGGGAAAACCCTAAGGCTTTCTATAGGTATATCAGGAATAAAAGAATGACTAGAGTTAGATTAGGGCCAATCAAGGATAGTAGTGGGAAGTTGTGTGTGGCAGGAGATAGGGGAAGTGTTAAATGAATATTTTGCGTCAGTATTTACAGTAGAGAAAGAAAATGTTGTTGAGGAGAATACTGAGATTCAGGCTACTAGGCTAGATGGGATTAAGGTTCACAAGGAGGAGGTGTTAGCAATTTTGGAAAGTGTGAAAATAGATAAGTCCCCTGGGCCAGATGGGATTTATCCTAGGATTCTCTGGGAAGCTAGGGAGGAGATTGCAGAGCCTTTGTCCTTGATCTTTATGTCATCATTGTCGACAGGAATAGTGCCGGAAGACTGGAGGATAGCAAATGTTGTCCCCTTGTTCAAGAAGGGGAGTAGAGACAGCCCTGGTAATTATAGACCTGTGAGCCTTACTTCGGTTGTGGGTAAAATGTTGGAAAAGGTTATAAGAGACAGGATTTATAATCATCTTGAAAAGAATAAGTTCATTAGAGATAGTCAGCACGGTTTTGTGAAGGGTAGGTCGTGCCTCACAAACCTTATTGAGTTTTTCGAGAAGGTGACCAAACAGGTGGATGAGGGTAAAGCAGTGGATGTGGTGTATATGGATTTCAGTAAGGCGTTTGATAAGGTTCCCCACGGTAGGCTATTGCAGAAAATACGGAAGTATGGGGTTGAAGGTGATTTAGAGCTTTGGATCAGAAATTGGCTTGCTGAAAGAAGACAGAGGGTGGTGGTTGATGGCAAATGTTCATCCTGGAGTTTAGTTACTAGTGGTGTACTGCAAGGATCTGTTTTGGGGCCACTGCTGTTTGTCATTTTTATAAATGACCTGGAAGAGGGTGTAGAAGGGTGGGTTAGTAAATTTGCAGATGACACTAAGGTCGGTGGAGTTGTGGATAGTGCCGAAGGATGTTGTAGGGTACAGAGGGACATAGATAGGCTGCAGAGCTGGGCTGAGAGATGGCAAATGGAGTTTAATGCAGAAAAGTGTGAGGTGATTCACTTTGGAAGGAGTAACAGGAATGCAGAGTACTGGGCTAATGGGATGATTCTTGGTAGTGTAGATGAACAGAGAGATCTTGGTGTCCAGGTACATAAATCCCTGAAGGTTGCTACCCAGGTTAATAGGGCTGTTAAGAAGGCATATGGTGTGTTAGCTTTTATTAGTAGGGGGATCGAGTTTCGGAGCCACGAGGTCATGCTGCAGCTGTACAAAACTCTGGTGAGACCGCACTGGAGTATTTCGTGCAGTTCTGGTCACCGCATTATAGGAAGGATGTGGAAGCTATGGAAAGGGTGCAGAGGAGATTTACTAGGATGTTGCCTGGTATGGAGGGAAGGTCTTACGAGGAAAGGCTGAGGGACTTGAGGTTGTTTTCGTTGGAGAGAAGGAGGAGGAGAGGTGACTTAATAGAGACATATAAGATAATCAGAGGGTTAGATAGGGTGGATAGTGAGCGTCTTTTTCCTCGGATGGTGATGGCAAACACGAGGGGACATAGCTTCAAGTTGAGGGGTGATAGATATAGGACAGATGTGAGAGGTAGTTTCTTTACTCAGAGAGTAGTAAGGGCGTGGAACGCCCTGCCTGCAGCAGTAGTAGATTCGCCAACTTTAAGGGCATTTAAGTGGTCATTGGATAGACATATGGATGAAAATGGAATAGTGTCGGTCAGATGGTTTCACAGGTCGGCGCAACATCGAGGGCCGAAGGGCCTATACTGCGCTGTAATGTTCTAATTCTAATTCTAATCTTGAGAATTCTTACATGATGGTAAATATTTGACAAGTGGCAGCCTTTGGTCAGTGGTAACTCTCTTGATTCTGATCCAGACGTTTGTTGGCGCAATTCAACCAAAAGCAGAAAAACTGGCATAAAAGATTGCCAAATTTTCAGCACAACTCAAGTTTCCCCAATCTTCTGCGTTAGCTTAAAAAATGTTATGCAAGTAGGTGCTTCCACCAACAAAACTGAGCACACCTCCAGACTGAAGTGACCACCATTGCGAGTTTTCGTTAATCGCCCTCGATGGCAGGCCTTTGAGGAGGCTCTAAAAATTAAACTCATATTTTTGGGTGCTAAGACACTAATAGGTGCACTTTAAAAGTTTTTTTTTAATTTGCTATGAGACTGACTACTATACACCAATAGAACTAGCAAATTGTTCTGTATAGCTTTTTAAAAATTATTTTCAGTTACTAACAGGTGGTTGATTAGACACTCAGATTACTACTTGTTATTTTTTGTGATGAACACATTTATAGCTGTGTTAATCAAACTGCACCAATTTACCACTCCTAAACATAATCACAGAGTAATTTTTAAAGCAAGATTTTTTTTTGGTCTAAAATGTTACCCAATTGCACTGGTTTTATGGTTGGCAAATAAAGTTGAGCAAAATATCGAGGGAAAGAAAAACAGGTCTCAAAACTTGCAAAAAGTTTGCACCTGGATTGCTGATTGTGCCCAAAGTAGAAATTTAACCCTGGAATGTGGAATCTAATCCTTTTTTCTGAGAAACCATATCAAATACAGCTATTTGTTCTGAAATCGCCAGTCCTGTTAGAATGTCTGTAGCACTTCATATTGTCCGGCAATGTCAGGGATATTTCCTATAGAGATTAAATTGCTGTCATTCACACACAAGATGATGTGAAGTCCTCTGTCTCTGAATCACATTTGATGGTGTCACACAAAAGAATTTTACTTCTAATTTTCAACATCAAAGTGGTCATGCATGAAATATGCTTTAAAGTGTTTAAACAATTGTGACTGCTCGTGTGCAGCTTGCAACTTTGGATGAAATTTTATGGCCCCTCCACCATCAGCGATGCAAATGGAGGCGGGGGGCATCTGTAAAATAGCAAAGGAAGGCAGGGGGTGGAGTGCCCGTCACCTTCTAGTCACCATGTGATTTTTATCAGAGACTGGAAAGACCGAAGGTAGCCTTTTAAAAAAATTTTCATGGGATGTGGGTGTTGCTGGCACGGCCAGCAGTTGTTGCCCATACCTAATTGTCCTTGACAACTGAATGGCTTCCTAAGCCATTTCAAAGGACAGTTACTAGTCAACCACATTGCTGTGGGTCTGGAGTCACATGTGGGCCACAGCAGCTAAAGACAGCAGATTTCCTGCCCAAATGGACATTAGTGAACCAGATAAGTTTTTATGACAATGAACGACAGTTTCATGGCACCATTGCCGACACTAGCTTTCAATTCCAGATTTTTTATTAATTAATTGAATTTAAATTCCACAAGCTGTCGTGATGGGATTTAAACCCATATCCCCAGGGCATTAGCCTGGACTTCTGGATTACTAGTCCAGTAATATTACCACTACACCAATGTTGCACGCCCAGGGGACAATTGAGGCCCTTAAGTGGCCAATTAGTAGCCATCTAAGGGCCTCCTTCTGCCGGCCTGGGTAATCTACCAGCAGGCGGGGAGAGTGGAGGGAGGGGCCTCCACCATATTGGGAGGTAACCCAGTAAAACAAGGCAGCCTCTCTGAGAGCTTGGCAGGCTGGGGGGAGGGGCTGGGGCAGGGTGAAGGAGGCCTCCTCCGTGGGCCACAGATTTCCCACGGAAAGCCCCTGGTGGCAAAGTTGCTGCTCTGCAAGCACACCTCGTCCTCAACGACCATGCTTCCCAATGACACCACCTCCCCCCCCGCACCCCCCGGCCTTACCTGGGGTCCAGGGCTCTAGCGCTGCTCCTGATTCCGGGCCTATTGTAGTACAGGCAGTGGCCACCGCTCTAATTGGCCGGCAGCTCTTGGGGGCGGGATTCCTGTCCTTAAAGGGACGGGGACCATGGCGCCAGGCAGTTAATTGCCTGTGTATCAATAAATAGAGCCGGGGTGTCTCCAAAGGGCGCAGGCGAGGTTCCCCTCACCATGTAGGCTTGGCATGGGGATCCCCACCGGCTCCATAAAATTTAGCCCTTTGTCTCCAGAGATTTATTCGGACAGGTTCATTTGTAGAATCGCTTCAATGAATTATCAATTACAATGACTGGGATTTTATTCCGGTGATGGTGATCCCGGACGCAAGGTGGAAAGTGCGGGGGTGGGTGCAGAACACCCTGCCTTGGCCCTCCGTTGGACCCCCCCATTGCAATTTCATGGCGGGCAACCAATTAACAGCCCACCGTCGGATCGCTGTCATTTATAATGGATCTGCTCCTGCCTGCAGAGCTGCTGGCCAATTGGAGGGCCGGCAGTTCTGCAGTACTGACAGCACCACTGCTGATGTTGCAGGAGGCTTGCAGTTCTGAAGATAGTGGAGACCCCAGGATGCAGGTAAGAGTGGGGTCGGGGTTGCCGGGGCCAGTCAGGCAGGCCCTGGCGATGCAGTGGGGGAGTGGCATTGGGAGAGGTGTTGGTGAGGGTGGGGTAGCAGCCATCGCTGCCAGGGAGGCCCTCCAAAGGAGGGGCCCTCCTCACTCAAACCCACTAGGACGCCGCCAGGTCTCACCTGGCATTGTTTGTACGTGGCAGCAAGCCCCTCCGTCTTCCATAAAATCAGAGTGGATGTGGGGGGACTGCCCTTACATGGCCATTTAATTGGCCACTTAAGGGCCTCAATTGGCCTGGAGTGGGAAGGCCGTCATCAGCCTTCCACGCCCAGGACAAAATGGCATTAGACCAGGACAGTATTGGGCATGGCACCCTTTGCTATTTTATGTGCCCCCCACCTCCATTCCTGTCTCCAAGGGCAGGAAAAAATCCATAGTCCCTGTGCTTCAGCCTGTTCGGCAGAATATTGGCCTATTTGTGTCATGCTAATAATTCAATCTGAAATGTTCTAAAGATTTTCCAAACTGATTCTCTCCTTGGCTGCTTTTCATATATTGACTTACACTTGTGGCAGGATTCCCCAACAGCACTGCAACCTATTTACTCAGGTTTCGCCCTAGAAAAAAAAGTTGCAACTTTCTGCCTTCACCCATCCTTCCAACCACCATCAATCTGATGGATTTCTGAGAGGTCGCTTTTAATTATTTTTCAACGAGAGTTGCATGTATTTGCTTCTGGGTTTGGCCTATAAAACTGAGGTCATCGCAAAGCCAGACTTGAGCCTAATTTACCAGAGGCTAACTCATGAACCAATGTAAACTGGAAGAGAACAAAAAGCACCCTCTCAGCTGTACTAATAGGAAACACAGATATATGCACAGCACTGGACTACCAGGGACTTGGATACAGATTACCATGAATCAAGTACCTTACATTATATCAGCAGATAATGACTTTCCTTTTCTTCTGACCATAGCCACAGACAACAGCTATGGGTTGGCAATTAGAATGACAGCAGGTATTGTATATCATTGTATGTGCATCATCATTGTAAAAAGACATAGTTCACCTTGAGCTTTTGTTTTAAATGTCTGTAAGTTGAGATGTTTGGTGAGTTAACTCAAATTGCGGTAGTTTATTTTAACCTGCATTTATAATTGTGATCAGTAGTATCCCCATTTGCAAATTGCAAATAATATTTTCGCTGAGCTGAGAGGAAATGTGATGTTACATAGCTTTCTATATAATTGTAAGAAAAACAATATTAGAACTCACTAAATTAAATTGGCAGTTGCAAAAAATTATGTAAAACCTAATTTGCCAATTGCAAATACAGACTCCAATTTGAAATCCTTCTCGGCAGGGGCCGAGGCAGATGGCAAACTGTTCGGCCCTTAGCAATGGAGATTTTAACTTCCAGGCATCATCTGCATAGGTCACACTATTTAAAAAGCCAGCGGGAGCAGGAATTCCGATGGCAGGAGATAACCACAAAGGACCTGAAGGAACAGTCTATAGGGAGTCGCATCAAGTTCTGTTCATCCATCACACCTCTGCCCACTGACTAACACTGGCTCCCTGTTAAGAAACGCCTTGATTTTAAAATTCTCAACCTTGTTTTCAAATCCCTCCAGGGCCTTGCATTTCCTTATATCTGTCATCTCCTCTCTCTCCGCAATCCTCCTCTAATTCTGCCTTCTTGAGCTTCCCAAATTTTAATTGCTTCATTTGGTGGCTGTGCCTTCAGCTTCCAAGGCCCTAAGCTCTGGAATTCCCTCCCTAAATCTTTTTGCCTATTATTCTTCCTCGAAGATGCCTCACAGCTCCAGGGACCCGGGTTCGATTCCGGGTACTGCCTGTGTGGAGTTTGCAAGTTCTCCCTGTGTCTGCGTGGGTTTTCTCCGGGTGCTCCGGTTTCCTCCCACAAGCCAAAAGACTTGCAGGTTGATAGGTAAATTGGCCATTATAAATTGTCACTAGTATAGGTAGGTGGTAGGGAAATATAGGGACAGGTGGGGATGTTTGGTAGGAATATGGGATTAGTGTAGGATTAGTATAAATGGGTGGTTGATGGTCGGCACAGACTCGGTGGGCCGAAGGGCCTGTTTCAGTGCTGTATCTCTAATCTAATCATCTAATCTAATCTAAAGTCTACCTCTTTGACCGAGCTTTTGGTCATCTGCTCTAATATCACTTTATGTGGCTTGGTGCTGAATTTTACTTTGTAACACACCTCTGAAGACCTGGGGATGTTTTATTATGTAATCTATGCCATATAAATACAAATTATTGCTGTTGTAAATGGTTGGGATTGGAGTTGGAAGGGCATTGCAGTCAGCAGGTGAGCAGGGATGCGCAGGGCAGGAGAGGTCTAAGGTTTCCTTGTGGAGGTAGAGGAGTACCCCTTCTCCTCCAGGCTCACTAGGAACCCCATCCCGCCAACCCCCCCAAAAATAAAATTAGCCTACCTTTCTGGGCCTCTGCTGGCTCCAACTTCTCACTGCAAGGTTAGCCTGACGGGGAAGCCATGTGACTCTCCCAAGCAGGCTTAGGCTTAAAACTAGTGTTGGGCCCTAGTGACACCATCAGAGCCCAATCTACATTTAAAGAAGAACCACATTGCCTCCCACCTGTTCAAAAAATATTGCCGGTTTTATAGCTGTGAAATAGTCAACATTTTGTTGGAATATATGGCAATTGTAGAACAGCACATTTGACTTAATTTCCTTTTTTAAACATGTTGGTCACTTGCAAACTTTGCTTGTGTATTGAATATTTTCTCCATATGTAAATTGAGCAGCAACTGACACTGATGTGTAAGTGTACCTGAAATATTTTGAACTTCTTGTAAGCACAAATTACCGAAAAAGCAAAGTTGAATTAGTATCAGTTAAAAAGGGTATGAATCAAAATCTCTTTTATTGAGAGGGAATAACTGTAGCCACTCATTGAGTTCAGATGGATGACTGTGCAGCTGATAAGGTGATTGGCATTCAGGATTCCTTGTTCCATGTGGTCACTTTGATCACCTTCACGGAGACTCACATGAGTGGCTGCATTGCAATTTATTCAGTTTTGTGCAACTGGGATGTCATCAGGTAGCTGTTAAGAAATTTTACTAAAGAAAGATGCAAATTATAATGCATATGACTAGAAAGTGGATGCAGCCTCCACTTGGATTGGAATGTGTACACAAAGATAATAAAAGTGCCACTGAGCCCTGTGGAATGAGACATTTTAACTTTGATCTGACAGTTAAGCTAGGCAGGGAATTATTTTCCTCCTAAAAACTTTTTTTTTTCCAAAAGCAAAATACTGCTGATGCTGGAAATCTGAAATAAAAACAGAAAATGCTGGAAACACTTAGTTCAGGCAGCTTCTGTGTAGAGAGAAACAAAGTTAACGTTTCAGGCCGATGACCTTTATCAGAAATGTGCACTATTCACTAACCATAAAGATGGGCAAGTGAACTGCGATCAGAAACTCTGCATATGCTGCTGTTTAGCCTCAGACTAGAAAGGGCATGAGTGCCCAAATTTTCCTTCCCTTCCTTCCTCTCTGTCAGTACTTCCCCATGACAGCCTTGGCTGAGATCATGAACTCAATGTTTACATGATCATGCAGTGAATCTGTGTCCTTTCATTTCACTGTGAATACATGAATGCTTCATCAAACTGCACCATAAGAGTTCATTGAAATTTGTTGAATTTCCAATAAAGTTAACATAGGACTTCATGTTTTGACTCTAGATTTTGGTTTCAAAATTATAATATTTTGAACATAAAGCTTGAATTCTAAACAATCCTGTAGATAAGCCTGAAGATCATACCAGTACTAGATATCTGGGATTGGACATCCACCTTTCCCAAATAAGCTTCACTAGATATAAACAAATAGTGCCAGTTTGATTTAGTGGTAGGGCTCTCATGTATTGAGTCAAAGGTTGCGGATTAAAGTCCTATTTAAAGATTTGAGTATAAAATCTAGGTAGACATGTTAATGCAATGCTGAGGGAGTGCGGGAGTGCTGTGTTGTTAGAGGTGTGATCATTGAACATAAATGCTCTTGTAATGTTAATCAAAAAGCAAGCCTGTTCTTCAAGCATCCTGGCCAACATGTATCCCACCAAAACAGATTAACTGGTCATTGCTGTTTGTGAGACCTGGCTGTGCATAAAATTGGCCGCCATGTTGGCCGATAAAATAACAGTCACTACCGCACAAAAGTAACTCATTAGAATGTCCTGAAAATATGAAAGATGCTGTATAAATGTAGTATTCTGAACCTTCTCATTTTGGCAAGCAATTGAAGATTACACTTGCATAAAACTTTATTCCTAATTTGAGTTATTTTGTTGGTGCTGGTTTGCTTTC
Source organism: Heterodontus francisci (assembly GCF_036365525.1). Taxonomy (NCBI): domain Eukaryota; kingdom Metazoa; phylum Chordata; class Chondrichthyes; order Heterodontiformes; family Heterodontidae; genus Heterodontus; species Heterodontus francisci. The sequence continues at coordinate 46,542,943 of NC_090377.1, forward strand.
TTACTACCAAATCATAAAAATAACATTGTTTATGAGAACTTTTCTCAGGATCATTTGCAATTCAAGATTGATGAAAAGGCATAACTTCATTCAGGTTTAGAATAATTTTATATACAGCAGCATTCAGTCTCTGCTAATAGAATTCGATCCTCCCATCCTGCCTGCGGCAATCTGTTTCAAACTGTTTGCTAATTGGAACATTGACAGACATTGATTTTTTTTCTTTTGGTCAAGCAGTTGTCTGATGCACATGGAAACCCATCAGTTAAGAATCTCCAAACAATGCTACTGAGAAATTTGCACAAGTAAAGTTATTTTTTGCCCAACATGGAGCAGAACCATCTCCCTGTATAGACACAGTGCACTGAGATGAAGTCAAAGTTCCTGTCCTGTATGAAATGGGGAACATTTCTGTGTTTATTTCATACAGGATTTATCAAAATTACTAGGATTAAAAATGGAAGTTCTCTTTCCTTACAAATTTCAAGAGGGAAACTAAAGGAAAATAGGTCAGTTTGTTTGTTCGATCTGAATATTAAGTGACTACATGGGCTGGAATTTTACAGCCGCCAAATGAGTGGGCTGGTGGTGGGGGAGTAAAATTGAGTGGGTGGTGGGGTGAGCCGTTCCCGACCCCCTCACCACCCCCCCCCCCCCACCCCCCGCCCACTGCAAGAAACGGCCTGCCCGCCCCAGGCCAATCAAGACCCTTAAGTGGCCAATTAACTTGCACTTAAGGGCCTCCGCCAGCTGCCCCTTGGCTTGCGGGTGGCTGAGGCCTCAGAAAGCTCGCCTGGTGTAACCAGGCAGCCTTCCTGCGGGCTGGTTGGGTGGGGGGGGCGGAACCCTCCTGATCAGGCAACCTGTGCCCCACGGATGGCTGACCCCGAAGCCTCAACCATCCCCAATGCACAACACTCCCCCTGCCCTACTAACTGAACCCCTTGCCTCGCCTGGGCCCAACCAATTGTCCCCAATGAGGCCCTAAAAACATACTTTAATTCTGGGGCCATCCTTCATCTTCCTTGATGGCTATGTGTAGGCCCAGCAGTGGCCACCGCTTCTGGGACTAAGAGCTGCTGACCCGCTGATTGGCCGGCAGCTCCATTAGGTGGGACTTCCTGTTTCAAGGAGGTGGAAGTCCCGCCTAAGACCATTTAAGGGCCCGGGGAGTGTAAAATCCCGGTCTGGCTCCGCAGGCCCGGCGGAAGCAGGCTTGCCCTGACTTTCCGACCGGTAGTTGGGGCCCTCTGACCAACGAAAAAGTCCAGCCCATGGTTTCAGTGTAGGAGATATTCAAAAGCTACATTAAGTTCTTGGCAGGTGTGGAATCCATATGACAGATAATAAATGTTTCATTAATATGCCATGCAATTTTCACTTTGTATAAAGGTGATGAGCTTGGATGATTGACAGTATTATTGTCGGAGACTCAAAAATTGTATCAGAGCTGTGGATTTCTCCTGTAATCTCTAGTCTGGGTTAAAGATCTAAACTCCATGGATTGGAAATTCATGGGATTCACATGCAACATCATATCATGGATATCAACGTAAGATTAGTGAACCAAAGATTCAGTCAATTATTAAATATCTTCTAAGGAAAGCGAGAAATAAAGAGTTGCACTTAAATGACACTTTTCATAACCTCAGATGACCCAAAATGTTTCACAATCAATGAAGTACATTTGAAGTGTGGTCCTTGCTGTAATGTAGGGTGGTGTTTTAAGCCTAGTGAATTCACTCTTTTTGTTGCTTTTGAAATAATGCACTTGATGCAGTTTTTTGTGTCTTTCTGCTTCTGTGAATATGTAAATAAATCTGACAATTAGGCTTAGTCTCAATGTTTTGGTCTGCTGACGTGGTATTTACCTTTAATGGGGTAAAATGAAAAAAGGCACAGCATCGACCATGTCCAATTCCACGGTCAGAGGGTATCCCACTCAGTACCTGTCGAAGGATAAAGAATTTAGTTCATGGGAGATGTGGGCTGGGATTTAACCGTGGGCGGTGGGGAGTGGGCCACCAACTGAAAAGTCAGTGGCTAACCTGCTTCCGCCTCGCCTGGGGATCCGACCCGTATTTTGCGGGTCGCCGGGCTACAATTGGCATGAGGCAGGACTTCCACCCGCTTGAGGTAGGAAATCCCGCCAAATAGAGCTGCTGGCCAATCACCAGGAGCAGTGGCAACTGCTGAGACTACAGCCCAGCACCAAGATGATGATGTCGGGGAGCCCAGAACAAAGGTAAGTTTCGGTTACCTCGCCGGGGGTAATCATTCGGGCCCCAGTGAGGCAAAGGTGGTCGACTGGGGTGACAGGGAGCATGTTGGGGGTGGTTGGGGCAGTGGGGGCGGCCCTCTATCAGGCACAAGGTGCCCGATCATGATGGAACCCCCCCTGCTCCACCTCGGGTCGTCAGAGAGCTGCCCGCTTTTGTCAGGCAGCTTCTCTCGGCTCTAGGACGTCCACTTGCCACACGTGAAATCCGCGTGGAAGCTGGCAAAGGCCCTTAAGTGGCCGTTAAGTGGCCACTCAAGGGCCTTGATTGGCCTGGGGCAGGCGGTGCCCTGTGTAAATTGGAGGCGGGAGCGGTTCGGGAAAGGCCCCCAGAGCCTCCCACTCCATTTTATGCCACCCCCCCCCCTCCCCCAGCCCATGGTCTGCTTTTTCCTGTAAGCACAGGACATAAACAGGAATAAATTTTGAACCATAACATTCATTTACACAAGGTCAGAGGGCTTAGGTAGGTTGGCAAGAGCTGAGGCGGAGGAACCATTTATTGTACGCAAGGGTCGTTCTGGAATTCAATCAGCTAAAACTGCAATTTACGAGTACAGATCTCTGCTAGGCTCCTTGCAATCTGTTGAAGCAAAACATCTACATTTTAAGGTAAGGCAAGGTTATCTGGAGCAAAATGTGAAAAATCCTAAGCCTAGAAATTGAATTGCATTGCTCCCTATTTTCAGACGCTAAATGGGCACCTAAGCCTCCAGTATGGCGAGCACAAAAGCCCAGTCTACAGTCAATCCTTATTGGAACCAGTGTAGACCGCAACTAGCAAGGTAAGTGTCCAAAATATGCTTACCCAAATGTGGAGCCAGGATGAGCAGGTGTGCTCTTCCCATTCCACATTCAAAACACAGGCTGCTGCCAGCCTCCACTTAACTCTCAATTGTGACCCTGTCTTCTAGTTGGCTGTTACCCTCCTGATTGCTATCTCTACCCTCCATCCCAGTCCTAGCTATTCATCCCATCTCTTGATTGCTCCCCTTCCTGGCTAGGCCCTTCCCTGATCCCCTTTAATAATTTACCCAAGGGCCACTGTTAGCACCATAATAGCCTGATATTTGCTTCTTCTGCTCTGGCGAGTTGCTTAGGGACACCATTAGGCACCCACAGCATAATGATAATGAGGCCCGAAGTTCATAATTAAGTCCACCTTGCGCTTATCCATTCAGGCACAGAGACCTTTGGACATGCTTGATATTCTAGTTCCTGGTCTTTAATGACAAGTCTAACTCTCCCAGGCTTATTAATTAATGAGCCACACTGTAATATAACCAGGCTAATCATTTGCACTAAAATAAAAGCAAAATACTGCGGATGCTGGAAATCTGAAGCAAAAACAAGAAATGCTGCTGTACTGTAGATGTGCCTGTCTATCGCTGAGTTGACTCACTTCCAATCTTTAGTAACCAGATGTGTCATCTTGAGGTTTTCTTGACCTCAAAGGAGATCCATTTACCTCTGCCCTCCCACCATCCTCACTTACCGCACCCCCCCGCCCCGCCCCACCCCTGCAAGAAAAATAATCACTAGATAGTCATTAAGCAACCAATAGGAACAGGTTAGAGTCTTCCTAGGCAAAGAGCTACGCAGGATCTCTTCTCAAGCAGCATGCTGAACAGCTCAAACTCCCCATAAATTGTGTTTGTTCTTTGGCATTACCCTCCTTACCATAGCATGAACACACACCATATCTCATCAAATGGTGGTCCCACCATGGGGAGATGCAGAGCTTCAGCGTCTCTGCAACTCAATCATTGTAGATAAGCAACCCTGAATATGTGAATATATATCCTCATACCTGGCATAAGGAGGGAGGAAGTGTTGGGTATTCTAAAAGGCATTAAGGTGGACAAGTCCCCAGGTCCGGATGGGATCTATCCCAGGTTATTGAGGGAAGCGAGAGAGGAAATAGCTAGGGCCTTAACAGATATCTTTGCAGCATCCTTAAACACGGGTGAGGTCCCGGAGGACTGGAGAATTGCTAATGTTGTCCCCTTGTTTAAGAAGGGTAGCAGGGATAATCCAGGTAATTATAGACTGGTGAGCCTGACGTCAGTGGTAGGGAAGCTGCTGGTGAAGATACTGAGGGATAGGATTTATTCCTATTAGGAAGAAAATGGGCTTATCAGTGATAGGCAACATGGTTTTGTGCAGGGAAGGTCATGTCTTACCAACTTAATAGAATTCTTTGAGGAAGTGACAAAGTTGATTGATGAGGGAAGGGCTGTAGATGTCATATACATGGACTTCAGTAAGGCATTTGATAAGGTTCCCCATGGTAGGCTGATGGAGAAAGTGAAGTCGCATGGGGTCCAGGGTGTACTAGCTAGATGGATAAAGAACTGGCTGGGCAACAGGAGACAGAGAGTAGCAGTGGAAGGGAGTTTCTCAAAATGGAGACGTGTGACCAGTGGTGTTCCACAGGGATCCGTGCTGGGACCACTGTTGTTTGTGATATACATAAATGATTTGGAGGAAAGTATAGGTGGTCTGATTAGCAAGTTTGCAGACGACACTAAGATTGGTGGAGTAGCAGATAGTGAAGGGGACTGTCAGAGAATACAGCAGAATATAGATAGATTGGAGAGTTGGGCAGAGAAATGGCAGATGGAGTTCAAGCAGGGCAAATGCGAGGTGATGCATTTTGGAAGATCCAATTCAAGAGTGAACTATACAGTAAATGGAAAAGTCCTGGGGAAAATTGATGTACAGGGAGATTTGGGTGTTCAGGTCCATTGTTCCCTGAAGGTGGCAACGTAGGTCAATAGAGTGATCAAGAAGGCATACGGCATGCTTTCCTTCATCGGACGGGGTATTGAGTACAAGAGTTGGCAGGTCATGTTACAGTTGTATAAGACTTTAGTTCGGCCACATTTGGAATACTGCGTGCAGTTCTGTTCGCCACATTACCAAAAAGATGTAGGTGCTTTGGAGAGGGTGCAGAGGAGGTTCACCAGGATGTTGCCTGGTATGGAGGGTGCTAGCTATGAAGAGAGGTTGAGTAGATTAGGATTATTTTCATTAGAAAGACGGAGGTTGAGGGGGGACCTGATTGAGGTGTACAAAATCATGAGAGGTATAGACAGGGTGGATAGCAAGAAGCTTTTTCCCAGAGTGGGGGATTCAATTACTAGGGGTCACGAGTTCAAAGTGAGAGGGGAAAAGTTTAGGGGGGATATGCGTGGAAAGTTCTTTACGCAGAGGGTGGTGGGTGCCTGGAACGCGTTGCCAGCGGAGGTGGTAGACGCGGGCACGATAGCGTCTTTTAAGATGTATCTAGACAGATACATGAATGGGCAGGAAGCAAAGAGATACAGACCCTTAGAAAATAGGCGACATGTTTAGATAGAGGATCTGGATCGGCACAGGCTTGGAGGGCTGAAGGGCCTGTTCCTGTGCTGTAATTTTCTTTGTTCTTTGTTCTTTGTTTGGATTCAAGTGGCTGAATTTTACCAGTCCCCTGGAGACAGGCTGGGAGGCAGGGGGGGATGGTAAAATGGCTGCTGAAGGTGTCAGGAGAGGAGCCCAATGTATTCCCGACTCCACGAGCTATTATCAAAGGCGGGAATGGCAGTGGCTCAGCCGCATGCAGACTGGAGATGGTGGTCAATTAAGGTAAGTAATTGGCTAATATATGACCCCGCAGGGGTTTTACTGGCGTCAGAATGGCCCGCGCCATGTGGTGAGTCTGCCAGATATCTTGAGGCAGCTTCCTATCGGCTTCCGGGGGGTGCCTTCCTTTCTGGAGAGTCTATGGACCACAGACAATGGCGAGGCCCATCAGCAGCAATGGCTGTCCCTGCAATCCCAACACCACTGATGGAGGGTTCACCCCTCAGATTGCTGGGGCCTGCCTGCCTGGCCCCAGCATATTAAGAAAAAAATTCACATGCCTGCAAGGGAGCCTCAATCCTGACATCGGTCATTGGGAAAATGCTGGAATCTATCATTAGGAAGTCTTAATGCACTTAGAAGAGCATAGTATGATCAGACAAAGACAACATGGTTTTACGAAAGGGAAATCCTGTTCGACTAATTTCTTGGAGTTTTTTGAGGATGTAACTGGTAGGGTAGGTAAAGGGCAGCCAGTAGATGTAGTATATTTAGATTTCCAAAAGGCATTCGATAAGGTGCCACATAACAGATTAGTATGCACGATAAGTGCTCATGGAATTGGGGGTAATATATTAGCATGGATAGAGGTTTGGTTAATGGACAGGAAGCAAAAAATAGGAATCAACACGGCATTTTCAAGTTGGCAGGCTGTAACTAATGGAGTGCCACATGGATCAGTGCACGAGCCTCAGCTATTTACAATTTATATTAATGACTTAGATGAAGAGATCGAGAGTAATAGATCTAAGTTTGCCTGCAATACAAAGTTAGGAGAGAATGTGAGGAGGACACAGAGAGGGTGCAAAGAGATATATACAGGTTAAGTGAGTGGGCAACAAGGTGGCAGAAGCAGTGTAATGTGGGAAGTGTGAGGTTATTCACTTTGGTTGTAAGAATAGAAAAGCAGAATATTTTTTAAAAGACGTGAAATTGTAAATGTTTATGGTCAGACAGACTTGGTTGTATTCGTACAAGGAACACAAAAAGCTAGCGTGCAGGTACAGCAAGGAAATAGGAAGGCCAATGGCATGTTGGCCCTATTACAACGTGTTTGAAGTGCAAGAGGAAGGAAGTCTTGCTGCAATTGTACAGGGCATGGTGAGACCACGTCTGGAGTACTGGGTGCAGTTTTGGTCTCCATATCTAAGGAAGGATTATACTTGCATTGGAGGTAGTACAACGAATGCTCACTAGATTGGTTCATAGGCTAAGAGGGTTGTCCACTGATGAGAGGCTGAGTAATTTGGTCCTATACTGTCTGGGGTTTAGAAGAATGAGAGGTGATCTCATTAAAACACTTGTCCCACACAAGTGCCGGCAATGACCATCTCCAACAAGAGAGAATCTAATCATCTCCCTGTGATATTCAATGGCACTACCATGACCACCAACATCCTGGGATCACCAGTGACCAGACATTTAACTGGCCCAGCCATATAAGCACTGTGGCAGGTCAGAGACTGGGAATTCTGTGGCAAGTAATTCACCTCCTGAGTCCCCACTGCCTGTCCACCGTCTACAAGTCATATGTCAGGAGTGTGATGGAATACTGTCCACTTGCCTGGATGGATGCAGCTCCAACAGCACTCAAGAAGCTCGACACCATCCAGGACAAAGCTTGATTGACACCTCTACCACGCACCTTCAATATCCAGTCCCAACACCACTGATGCACAGTGGCAGCAGTGTGTACCATCTACAGATGCACTGCAGCAACTCACCAAGGCTCCTTCAGCAGCACCTTCCAAACCTGTGACATCTACCACCTAGAAGGACGAGACCAGCAGATGCATGGGAACACTACCACCTGCAAGTTCCCCTCCAAACCACACACCATCCTGACTTGGAATTATATTGCCATTCCTTCACTGTCACTGGATCAAAATCCTGGAACTCCCTTCCTAACAGCACTGTGGGAGTAACTACGCCCCAAGGATTGCAGCGGTTCAAGAAGGCGGCTCCTCCAGTTAGTTGTTTAATTGTCCACCACCATTCACGGCTAGATCTGGCAGGATTGCAGTGTTTAGATCTGATCCGTTGGTTATGGGATCTCTTAGCTCTGTCTATCGCATGCTGCTTATACAGTTTGGCACACAGATACTCCTGTGTTGTAGCTTCACCAGGTTGACACCTCATTTTGAGATATGCCTGGTGCTGCTCCTGGTATGCCCTCCTGCACTCTTCATTGAACCAGGGTTGGTCTCCTGGCTTGATGGTAATGGTAAAGTGGGGGATTTCCCAGGCCATGCGTTTACAGATTGTGGTTGAGTACAATTCTGCTGCTGCTGATGGCCCACAGCACCTCATGGATGCCCAGTTTTGCATTACTAGATCTGTTTGAAACCAATCCCATTCAGCACAGTGGTATTGCCACACAACACGAAGGAGGGTATCCTCAATGTGAATGCAGGACTTCGTCTCCACAATGACTGTGTGGTGGTCACTCCTACCAATACTGTCATGCACAGATGCATCTGCGGCAGCCAGATTGGTGAGGACGAGGTCAAGTATGTTTTCCCATCTTGTTGGTTCCCTCACCACCTGTCGCATACCCAGTCTAGCAGATATATCCTTTAGGACTCGGCCAGCTCGGTCAGTAGTGGTGCTACCGAGCCACTCTTGGTGATGGACATTGAAGTCCCCCACATTCTGTGCTCTTGACACCCTTAGTGCTTCCTCCAAGTGCTGTTCAACATGGAGGAGTACTGAGTCACCAGCTGAGGGAGGGCGGTAGGTGGTAATCAGCAGGAGGTTTCCTTGTCCATGTTTGACCTGATGCCATGGGACTTCATGGGGTCCAGAGTCAATGTTGAGGACTCCCAGGGCAACTTCCTTCCTACCGTATACCACTGTGCCGCCACCCCTGCTGAGGCTGTCCTGCCGGTGGGACATGAGATGCCCGGGGATGGTGATGGCAGTGTCTGGGACATTGTCTGTCAGGTATGATTCCGTGAGTATGACTATGTCAGGCTGTTGCTTGACTAGTCTGTGGGACAGCTCTCCCAACTTTGGCACAAGCCCCCAGATGTTAGTAAGGAGAACTTTGTAGGGTCGACAGGGCTGGGTTTACCGTTGTCGTTTCCGGTGCCTAGGTCGATGCCGGGTGGTCCGTCCGGTTTCATTCCTTTTTAGGACTTTGTAGCAGTTAGATACAACTGAGTGGCTTGCTAGGCCATTTCAGAGGGCATGTAAGAGTCAATCACATTGCTGTTGATCTGGAGTCACGTATAGGCCAGACCAGGTAAGGACAGCAGATTTCCTTCCCTAAAGGACATTAGTGAACCAGATGGATTTTTACAACAATTGTTTCATGGCCATCATTAGACTAGCTTTTTTTTAAATTCCAGATTTATTAATTGAATTCAAATTCCACGATCTATAGTGGTGGGATTTGAACCCATGTCCCCAAAGCAATACCCTGGGTCTCCGGGTTACTAGTCCAGTGAGAATACCACTACGCCACCACCTTCCCTTGATCCTGCATTTGATCGTGGCAGTGGGACCCATGTCATGCCAATAAAATTCTGGCCAAGCATTTTCTCATCTACATGATGGGCACTGCTTTCAACGTCTTAGTAATTCAAGCAAAGACCATGGACAAGAGTTTCAGCTTTGAGTGCAATTGGCGACCTTGGCACAAATTACATTCATAATTGCGCTAATTTTGCAAAGGGCATTTTGTACTCCAATGTCTCCTCAATCTTGTTTGCAAATCACTAACATAATGACTTGTACGATCCAATGTAATTTTGAAAAAAAGTTTTGCCTTAAAAAATATTCTTTGATGTATTTATTTGTGGTAACCGCGTGAAGTTTGATTAGCACAGGTGAAAATGGGTTTATCATAAAAAGTGAGCATTTTGAATTAGTGTGTCTAAACAATTACCTGTGAATAACCTGATTTTAAATGATTGAAAATGACTTTAAAAATCTATCCAGGACCATGAACTAGTTACATTGGTGTACAATAGTCAGTTTCCTAGTAAATTAAAATATATTAATTTAAAAGCTTATGTTAGGCGCCTATTAATTGCCTTACACCTTAAGACAGCTTAATTTTAAGAACCTGAAGTCAGTCACAGTAACAATTAATGGAAATTCGGCATGCTGATTAGTTCAGTCTGGTCGCAAAGCCAGATTTATGGGTAGGACCGGCTTCCAGCATAATATCTTTTAAACCAGCGCTAAAGATTGCAGAAACTCAATTTGGGGAGGACCGAATTTATGTTTGAAATTCCTCAATCTCTTGCACAGGTTGGACCAATTCTGGGAAAATTGCGCACCTAGCAGAAACTCCAGGTGCATGTCTATATTTAATAGTAGGTTTGATAGATGATTGATGGAAAAGTGATTAAAGGATTATGGGAACAGGGCAGGCACATGGATTAACTGTAATGCTCATATGAAGGATAAACACTGGCATGAACTGATTGGGCCAAAAGGCCTGTTTCTATGTTGTAATTTGTTATTCTATATTAATTATGTTCCCAAGCTGATATGAAACATTGATAAAGAAACCTATATAAATATAATAAAAGCAAAATACTGCGGATGCTGGAAATCTGAAACAAAAACAAGAAATGCTGGATTCACTCAGCAGGTCTGGCAGCATCTGTGGAAAGAGAAGCAGAGTATATAAATATAACATTTGTATAACCAAGTTATTTTAGTGCCAGTGAAAAATGAAAAACTTCAAAAATGCTTTACTCATTCGACATATGCAAATAACTACACTTTATTTTTATATTTAGTACTTTCCATTCTTAGTAAAACAATTAAAGTATCAATAATGAAAACAGAAAGTGCAGCAAACACTCAGCAGGTCTGTGAAGAGAGAAGCAGAGTTAACGTTTCAGGTCTATGACCTTTCATCAGAACTGACAAAGGTTAGAAAATAATTAGGTTTTGAGCAAGTGAAGGTGGGGGTGGGGGCAGGGAAGTGGGGTGATGGTTTGTTGGGGAAAAGAATAAAAGGAAAGGTGTATGAGCGGGCAGGAGAGATTAAATAACAAAGCTGTCGTGAGCCAAAGGCAAAGGGCGATGCCACTACCAAACACATCTTCCCCTCCCTTCCCCTGTCAGCATTCTGAAGGGATCATTCCCTCTGTGACGCCCTAGTCCACACCTCCATTACTGCCGCCACCTCGTCCCCTTCCCATGGCACCTTCCCCTGCAATCACAGGAAGTGTAATACCTTTACCTCCTCTCTCCTCACTATCCAAGGCCCCAAACACTCCTTTCAGGTGAAGCAAGGGTTTACTTGTACTTCTTTCAATTTAGTATCCTGTCTTCGCTGCTCACAATGTGGTCTTCTCTACATTGGTGAGACCAAACGCAGACTGGGTGACCACTTTGCAGAACACCTCCGCTCAGTCCGAAAGCATGAGCTTCCGGTTGCTGGCCATTTCAACACTTCCCCACACCCACCCCTGCTCTCATGCCCACATCTCTGTCCTGGGATTGCTGCAGTGTTCCAGTGAACATCAATGCAAGCTCGAGGAACAGCACCTCATTTACCAATTAGGCACACTACAGCCTGCAGGACTGAACATTGAGTGCAATAATTTCAGAGCATGACAGGCCCCCCTTTTTATTTTTATTTTTAGCTATTTTTTATTTTTTATGTGTTTATTTTAGTTTGTTCAGTTTGTTTCTACTGTGCCTACCCACTGTTTTTTTCATGTTTGTGCTTGGGGCCAGGTTGTTCAGTTTTCTATCCATTCACACCCTCTCTGCACTAATGCTTTGTCTTTCAGCACATCATTAACATACTGTTTGCCTTTTCTCCATGACCTTCTGGTCAGTTATTCTCTGAGACCTTGTCCTATCAACACCTCATTTGTTATCTCTTGCCCCACCCCCGTTTTACTTGCTTAACACCTTTTGCATTTCTAAAATCTGCCAGTTCTGAAGAAGGGTCACTGACCTGAAATGTTAACTCTGCTTCTCTCTCCATAGATACTGCCAGACCTGCTGAGTATTTCCAGCATTTCTTGTTTGTGTTTCAGATTTCCAGCATTTGCAGTATTTTGCTTTTATTTTAGCAAAGAGTGTGTTAATGCTTGTAGTGCAAGACAAAGCATTAGTCTAGAGAGAGTAAGAGAGAGAAAAAGTAACACAATACATTTTTATGCCTTTAGAGAAAAAAATTCACTGCAGTCAGCAACTTTAGAATCTCTTAATCTTCTTACCAGTATGTTTATGATGTTTTAGGTAACTTACAAGTTTAGATTCCTGGTCAGCACCAAGATGGTTCAGAATGACAAGTTTATAATTGACCTTTTTTGGATTTGTTCTGAAACACGTTTGCCTTTGGGCACATACCATCATACCAAATGTTATCAAAGTTCTTGATGTGATGGCATTTGGTCTTAAAGAGAATCTGTTGCTTTAGAAAGCATTCTGATATTTTAGTTTAAGAGGCTGGCACCATACACAAGATTTTGCATAATTATGTTACTTACTAATAGTGATTTATGGTACAGAATGTACATATGTTGCAAAAATGTCATCAACAAGAGCAAGGTTTTACAGGTTGGACTGTGAAGAACATTTTACTTATTCAAAGAGAAATAGTGGGGGAGAAATTTAACTTGCGCCCAAAATGAGGACAAAGTCAGTTGGCTGGCAGGCCAGACCTAGGATGGGAATAGGTGATCCCAATAGAAAAGGAGATCGCAACTCACTGGTGCTGGCTGGAGTTGTTTTTACACACCAAGGAGGAATATTCCCGTTTCTCCTGGGTGCATTAAAATTGAATATGGGTTTTTTGGGGGGCTTTCTGTTGAGCACTCTCCATTGGTCCCTTTTAAGAACTGCTGAGCGGCATGCTCAGTACCTGGTATAACTGGGTGAAGCATGCACAGTACGAGCTCCACCTATTTGTTCCAGAATGTTACATACAGCATCCTATAACCAGTGTAGGAGCAGCCCAATTTTTTATACTTAATGAGCCTAGCATCTGTTTCATGTGGGCACCTTGGATGCCAACGACACTGAAGACACTGTCCTGGTCAAAGCAGCGCCCTTGATTGGCAACCAATTCACCACCTTAAACATTCACTCCCTCCACCACCATTGCAACATGGCTGCAGTGTAGAGGCCTGCTACCCGACCCAAACCCGACAGGACCCAATGTCATGTGTCAGGTTCGGGTCGGGTCGGGCCGGGCCCATCTTCAGGGTCTGGCTTTTGGGGTCGGGTCGGGGTGAGTCCAGATCGAGTCGGGTCGCGCCGGACACACCGTAAGTGCTCTGCTGCTAAGAATTGAAATTTAAAAAAACTTCCTTGAGCTGGGAGTCTTGGACGAAACTGAGTCTGCGTAGTGAGTGAGTGACATCACTATGACATCATCGTGCATGCGCTGCAGCTTCGTGGAGATTCCGAGTCCGAAGGTAAGTATCGGATGGTCGGGTCGGGGGCAAAATCGGAGGGCCTTGGGCTGGGTCAGGCTCGGGTCAGCTGTGGTTCGGGTTGGGTTTTTTTTTCCCAACCTGAGCACCCCTCTACTGCAGTGTGCACCATCTACAAAATGCACTGCAGCAACTCACCAAGGCATCTTCAACAGCACCTTTCAAACCCATAACCTCTACTGCCTAGAAGGACAAGAGCAGCAGCTGCATGGGAACACCACCACTTGCAAGTTTCTCTCCAAGCCACACACCATCCTGACTTGGAACTACATTGCCATACCTTCATTGTCACTGGATCAAAATCCTGAAACTCCCTTCCTAACAACACTGTGGGTCTACTTACACCACATGGACTGCAGCAGTTCAAGATGGTGACTCACTACTACCTTTTCAAGGGTTATTAGGGATGGGCAATAAATGATGATTTTTCCAGCAATGCCCATATTGCAGGAAAAATAAAAGTTTTCCCAACAATATAGTTAATATCTTCGACAAGTCAGCCAAACAATGGAAACACTCCCAATTGCAGTTCGAAAGTCATTCAGTGACTGACTCCCATCTCAATCTCTCATGGTCTTACACATATCTAGTCCCATTACCCTCTTCAGATCACTCAACGGTCTTATTTCTGGTGCTACTTAATTCATTTTTTGGCAGCTATGCTCTTAATCCTGGTATCACAAACCCAGAAAACTAATGATACTAATTATTGGTCAGCCTCTCCCACATCACTAGGCATCCTCATAATCTATATCAGAATATTTTCATTTTCCCTCACCGCTTCTGTTTTTGGGCCCGGATTGCAAACGTTCCTACTGATAGACAATAGCAAATGTTACATAGATTATAAAATATTGTAGAAATGTATTTCCAAAAAAAAAACTTTAGAGCAATGATATGTTAGACCTAACAGTAATTGTCATGGTTGCATTTGACTGTAATAGCACCTTTGATCTTCCTTTTCACCTCTTTGAGCTCTGTAAAATTATCATTGTACCAAGTTGTTTTCATAGACTAATAATAATGCTTCAAATATTTTATTTTTTGCTTCTGATAAACTTGCACCACATCTTTTTCAGAAATATGCAGTATGTACCTCAAACCGAATGAGTTGAAGCTGTCAAGTCACTGCCAAAGAAACAAACGTGTTTGGCCTTGTTTTATTGTGACGTTACTATCCTTGAACCCATAGGGGAGCCCAATGCTGTCCAGAGTCACAGCCTGATGGATTGCAGAATGTATCTGCTGCCAAATAGCTAATGAAAAATTTATGCAGCAGAGGCCTATATGTCATGAATTATTCAGCACCAGCTATTCACAAGGGAGCCAGAAGCTTATGCTTCTGTGGTTTGGAAGAAAGAAATAATACAGCCAAGCAGATTTGACTAAGAGCAGGAGGAAGGTGAGGGGCAGGTGCAATACAGTTTATTGTCTTTGTGTAATGGGATCATTGGCCAAAAGCTATAACATAACATTTGTTACCAGCTTGGAGTAGGCAAACCAATGTCTGTTCTGATTAAACCTGGTATTTGGCATTTGCAGATTCTAGTTGCAGATCCTAGTTTTATTTTGGAAAATTAAAGGACTAATCTAATTCAGCAACCTTTTGTGTTATAAAGGTGAATAAGTTTTCAAAATGTAGTTGAAACTATTTGGGGCAGGATTTTATTTTTGTTAGTACTAAAATTTAATTTATTTTTAGTTCACATTGCAATAATTAAAGAAAAAATAATTGCCATTTATGTAGTATCTTTTACAACTACTCAGGATGCTTCACAACTTTTCAATATAGGAAATGTTGTAATATAAGGACCCACAGCAAGCAGTGACCAGATATACAGGTTGTAGTGATGTTGCTTGAGGAATAAATGTTGACCAGGACACCGGAAGAATTCCCTCACTCTTCTTCAAATAGTGCTGTGCGATCTTTCACTTCCACTGTTGAGGGCAGATGGGACTTCAGTTTAATATCTCCTCTTAAAGGCAACACCTCCAGCAGCGCAGCACTCCTTCAGTACTGCACTGAAGTGAAAGCCTAGATATTTTGCTCAGGTCTCTGAAGTGGGACTTAAACACCACAACTTTCTGACTGTAAGGCAAGAATGCTACTGACTGAGCTAAGGCTCATTATATATATATTAATTTTGTTAACACTGTTTAGTGCCCTAATGTTTGACTGCCAACACCATCAAGCATCAGACTTGGGGAAGGAATTCCCACCCGAAACAATTGAGAACCAATGTTATTTACCCTTTGTTAGATCTGTGAAAATGACCAACTACAAGGTGTTAAAAAGTGTAAATATTCTTGGCTGAGACGTTTGCTTTTTGTGGGCAGTGTGAGGCCAATTTCTTTAGTGCCTGACATTATAAAACATAATAGATTACAACATTCTCAAGCACCTTGATAATGTAGACTCCTGTGCTTGCTGACCTACGTTGGTTGCTGCTCCACCAATACCTCAATTTTAAAATTCTCATCCTTGATTTCAAAACCTTCCATGGCTGCACTCATCCCTGTCTCCGTAGCCTCCTCCAGCCATACAACCCTTTGAGATGTCTGCCAATTCTGGCCTCTTATAAACCTCTGATTTTAATTGTTCTAACATTGATGGCTGTGCCTTCAGCTGCCTAGGTGTTAAGCTCTGGACTTCTCTCACTTAATATCTCCACCTGACTACCTCTGATTCTCCTCCTTTAAGATCCTACTTAAAACTTACTATTTTGTCCAAGCTGTTGGCAATTTGTCCTAATATTTCTTTGTGGATCAGTGTGAAGTTTTGTTTGTAATGCTCATGTGAAGCTCCTTGGAATGTTTTACTGCATTAAGGTTGCTAGGTAAATACAAGTTGTTTTTGATGTTGTAGACCATGACTAGTTTTTCACTTTGTCCCAAACAGCAGAACTAGGGGACATCACCTGCAGTGGAAGGGGAGTAAATTCAAAACTAATCTGGTTAATCTATAAACTGATTCTCTTGGGAGTTAACATTTAAATGTAAATTATTTAGATTTCTTTCAGAAAATAACATTTTGGGATACAGTATATGAGTAAGTTGAGACATGACTTATATTTATATGGTGCCTTTAACGTAATAAAATGTCCCAAAGCACTTGACGGGAGCATTATATATCAAGGTCTGACACCAAACCACAAAAGGAGATATTGGGTCAGATGACCAAAATCTTAGTCAAAGAGGTAGGTTTTAAGGAACATCTTAAAGGAGGAAAGTGAGGTGGAGAGGCAGAGAGGCGTAGGAAGGGTATTCCAGAGCTTGGAATCTAGGCAACTGTAGGGGTGGCCACCACTGGTGGAATGACTAAAATCAGGGATGCTCAAGAGGCCATAATTAGAGGAGCGCAGATATTTAGGAGATTTGGGGGGCTGGAGGAGATTACAGAGGTAGGGAGAGACAAGGCCATGGATGGATTTGAAAACAAGGATGATGATTTTGAAATCAAGACATTGCTTGACCAGGAGCCAATGTAGGTCAGCGAGCACAGTGGTGATAGGGGAATGGGAATTGGTGTGAGTTAAGATATGGGCAGCAGAGTTTTGGATGACCTCAAATTTATGGAAAGTAGAATGTGGGAGATCAGCCAGGAATGCGTTGAAATAGTCAAGTCTAGAGGTAACGAAGGCATGAATGCGGATTTCAGCGGTAGATGAGCTGAGACAGAGATACGTCGGACGATGTTAGAGGTGGAAATAGATGGTCTTAGTGATGGTGCAAATGAGGTCAGAAGCTCATCTCGGGGTCAAATATGACAACAAGTTTGGAAACAGATTTTCTTAATCTCAGACTGTTGCCAGAGAGAGGGATGAAGTCGGTAGCTAGGGAACAGAGTTTGGAGTGGGGACCAAAAACAATGGCTTCAGTCTTTCCAATATTTAATCTGAGGAAATTGATGCTCATCCAATACTGGTTATCGGATAAGCAGTCTGAAAATTTAGCAACAGTGGAGGAATCAAAATAAGTGGTGATGAGATAGAGCTGAGTGTCATCAGCATATGTATGAAATCTAACACTGCTCTTACAGATGATATCACCAAGCTGCAGCATGTTGATGAGAAATAGGAAGGGGCCAAGGATAGATCCTTGGGAGACACCAGAGATAATGGTGCACCGACAGGAAGAGAAGCTATTGCAAGCAACTCGCTGGCTACAATTAGATAGATAAGAATGGAACCAGGTGAGCGCAGTCTCACCCAGCTGAACAACAGTGGAGAGGCGTTGGAGGATGATGGTGTGGTAAATCATTTAAAAGGCTGCAGCCAGGTCGAGCAGGACAAGGAGGGAAAGTTTTCTTTTGCCACATAGGATATCATGTGCAGCATATTTGGGAGGAAAGAGGTGACTTAGGACCTACAGTTCCCAAAGCTCTCCTCTATTGTGGTTTTCCTTGCATCATTTCTGGATCTGTTGTAGACAAATTGATAGAGATTAATTGCTGTTAATAAGTCAACAAGTCCATTCTTGTATTATACAAATGCCAGGATGGTGGTAGGTGATCTAGATGGACTTTAGTTTTCTTTTTGCCGAGCAATTCCTATGTTTCTATGATGTGTAGTCACTGTTGTATATAGGGAAATGAGGCAGACAGCTTGCTTATAGGAATGTCCCATACAAAGCAATGATATAATGGCCTTGTTATTTACGGTAGGGCGCATTGAGTGGGTGGGCTGGGGGAGGAGTTTTGTACCATCCAGAAGTACAAGTTCAAGATATTAACTGCAGGATGTCTTTTAAAATTTTTCTGCAGGTTTCCTGTTCGACAACCTGTGGCACAAGGCTACAATTAAGGGAGGGAGCAATTGTGCTTGGTGGTGGGGGGGAGGGGAGAGATCTCAGGGGGAGGGGGGTGGAATTGGTGGTGGGGGGGGGGGGTGGAATCACAGGGAAGGGAGAGTGTGTGGAGGTGGAAGCAGGTAAGCTACTTACCTCCTTTTTATTTGTCAGGTTTCTTGCAGCCTGGTAAACCTGGAGACAATGTTTTAAAATAGAAAGCCTGAAGAAATGAAGACTCACAGCCTCCTTAAAAGCTATTATCAACTGACTCGCCTCCTGAGAGTGAATTGATCGGCCACAACCAGACCCACCTCCGTTAAAACCTGGAGTGGGTGAGCTCGAGATGGGTTGTGGTCAATTTTGAAATTTAAAAAAGTTTCCCTTCTCATCCAACCCAAACCATCTGTTCTTGGGGATTAAAATTATCCCTAATGCCTGGATCATCTATTTTTTTGATGATGTTTGAGGGACAAATATTGGCCAGGATTCTGGGAGGAGAACTTCCCGTCTACCACTGACATGGTGCAGCAGTAAAGTAGGGGACAAGAGGTGGAAAATAATTTAAAACTTAAAAAATACATATGGCCTTATAATGTCTTTACATCTTGCACAGCAGCTAATTGCAAAATCCTGGCACTGTTACAGAAATTGTAAATAAAACTGACGCATATTATACGACACTGGTGAAATTTGTTGTACAGGCAAGAGTTTCCAGTGCTTTTGTGAAAGAGTTTAAATATATATTTCATTTCTTCACAAAGGCCGTTGATGAAGTCAGCATTGTCTATATTTTTGCAGGCATATTTTCCATATTGGGAAATTCTAAGCACAAATTTAAAATATTATGCATTGAGTTGTATTCTTCAAGATAGACTAGGCTAGGCTGCAGTTCTGGATATAATGATCTAAAAAAAAATCAGTTAAATGATACAGGAGGAACCAATTTGCAAGATGCATAGAATTACAATAAAGAAGTAATTTATATAGCCACAGCAGTGAAAGTTAAGTAAATTTGAAAAACTGGTATAGAGCCACAATTATAATTCAAATGGCTGCAAACACTGCAGAATTTTTTCATAAGCATTTAACTGAACTGCTGATCCTTGTCAGATGACACAACGATACCTTAGAGTCTCCAACAGTATGATCAGAATTCTGCAAGTACTTTATATCTTGTGCTGAATTAGTTTAATCCCTAAACAACATGCAAATGGTTGCTGATGACTTCCCCCTGCCCCCCCCCCCCCCCCATTATAAATGACTGGAATCAAATATGTCATAAATTCTGAGATTCCTACATACCAGCAATTATTATGCTTCGCATCTCTCTGGTCCTAACAAGCCAGGTTTATACAGAAAACCCATCATGGACTTTTCCCTTTCATCTAACCTTCCTTCCTTGCCTATGTAGCAGCTTGTGCTTTACTATGCATCAGATCACAATAAATAGCCTTGAATATGAATACCACTGATGCTTTATGGGTCATTTAGCCTAAATGGAGTGTGGTAAAGTAATGATTTTTCCTGTAAGTAAGAGATAGGTGATGGAGTCAGCAAATTTTAATTTCTTCCTCTCTCTCTCTCTTGACCATATATATATATGGGTGAGAGAGAGAGAGGAAGAAATTAAAATTTGCTGACTCCATCACCTATCTCTTACCGACAGGAAAAAAAATATATATATGTAAAACTGGTTTTGAATACATCTCATGGAAACAAAATGAAGTTCACTGGTAGTTAATATCATAAGTGCATTGGGTTCCAGCATTTTTAATCGATGACTCTGGGACACATCACAAATATATCTTATATTAGGGATGTGGCATGTTGAAACGACATTTAATTTCTGAATTGTAATGAATCTAAAACTTCTTAGGGCTCAATGTTTGGTAACTTAGTTATCCAGTGCTAAATTAGAATTAGATAAGAGTTTGAAAGCAAATACTAAATTATAAGTTTAAAAATAGGTTTTTCCTGAGGAGAGCAGCCAGTTTCTGATGTTGACTGCAGCTCTCCCAGTCTCTTCAGAATACCCAGGCAGATGAACAGCATGTCAAAGCTTGAATGACAGTCAAAATGTATTAGTTGTCATTCCCATGCAATCCAAACTTATGAAGTATAAAATGAACTTATGAAATAAACCCGAAGCAGACACAGAAACAAAATGGAGTTAAGAGGTCAGGTGACCTTTCCTTTCCTGCCAATGCACATAGAACTACAAGAACTCTGAGCTACTTTTCATGTCTGGAAAGTCTTGGAGAAGTCATTAAAATATAAATGAGCTTTCTGGACACATCTCAGGGAAATCATTAAAATACAAATGACCCTTACTGTGGTAATGGTTGCTTCTCTCCAACTGATTAGGTTAACAATACCATCACAGATTTTTGACTCCAAACTCAAATTCCAAAGAATGGGTGTGAAAAGCCCTACTTCATCAAGACGAGATGAGGATGAAAGACACTCGGATTCCATTGTCTAACAATGGCCTCACCACCAGAATCCATTTGAGGGTCAGGAAAAGAGAAACTATGGCCACATGACAGAAACTAGGTTTCTGATGAGGAGCTTTAATAAAGGAATATTCTGGGCAGACAAAGGAGATCCCTCTATTCCATAAAGGAGATCTCTCTATTCCATCAAAGAGAAAGGACCCTACCTAAGATAACCAGTTTTGAATTACATGTAGGCAGCGACTGGAGTTGGCCTTTAACTCCCTGCCTGAGAAATTGTACCAAGATTTCACCCTTGACCTTTGGCTCGAATATAACAAGAACTATCTGCAACACTGCATCTGCCTTTCCGAACATCCCAAGTAATTCTTCAGTGAACAACGGAAAGATTACAGGCCTTCATTGTTTCAGGTTTTCACCCCAGGGAAAAGCAAGCTTAATGGAGAACACTTTACAAATCATCAGACCTAATGCATGTTACCTTTATAATCACTATCATTTCTTTGGGGGTTGGGGTGTGGGTGAGGTGTGTGCGTGTCAAATATTTTGGGTGTTGTATAATAAACATTCATCTTTCTTTGAAACTTATGAGAAAACCTGTTATTTGTCTCTTCTTGATAATTAAAGCACTCAGTGGTTAAAATCACCCTGTCTTCGGTCAGTTGAAAGGTGAAAAAGGGGGAACCATCCCTTTCATCTCTCACCTGTCAGTAACAGAAGAGTCATTTTAAACAGAAAGCTTCAAAAATGATTGGAAACAAAATATTGTTGCTGGCAGTATTCTGGTTCTTCTTTTATATCTCTGACCTTTGATATCTACTATTTCAGAACATGGCAGACTGGTTAAAAAAAAAATCCCATGAGATCCAGGGAAATGCAGTAAGGTGGATATAAAATTGGCTCAGTGGCAAGGAACAAAGGGTAATTGTTGACGGGTGTTTTTGCAATTGGAGGGCTGTTTCCAGTGGTGTTCCGCAGGGCTGAGTACTGGGTCTCCTGCTTTTATTGGTGTATATTAACGATTTGAATGTAAATGTAGGGGGCATGATCAAGAAGTTTGCAGATGACACAAAGATTGGCCATGTGGTAGATAGCGAGGAAGATAGTTGTAGGCTGCAGGAAGGTATTGATGGTCTGATCAGATGGGTGGAAAAGTGGCAGGTGGAATTCAACCTGGAGAAGTGTGAGGTGATGCATTTGGGGAGGTCAAACAAGGCAAAGGAATACATGATTAATGGGAAAATACTCAGAAGTGTAGAGGAAGTGAGGGACCTTGGAGTGAATGTTCACAGATCCCTGAAGGTAGCAGGACAGATCGATAAGGTGGTTAAGAAGGCATATGGAATCATTTCCTTTATTAGCTGAGGTATAGAATACAAGAGTGGTGAGGTTATGTTGGAACTGTATAACTCATTGGTTAGGTCACACAACTTGAGTACTGTGTGCAGTTCTGGTCACCTCATTACAGAAAGGATGTAATTGCGCTAGAGAAGGTACAGAGGAGATTCACAAGGATAAAAACAAGAAATGCTGGAACCACTCAGCAGGTCTGGCAGCATCTGTGAAAAGAGAAGCAGAGTTAATGTTTCAGGTCAGTGACCCTTCTTCGGAACTGACAAATATTAGAAAAGTCACAGGTTATAAGCAAGTGAGTTGGGGGTGGGGCAAGAGATAACAAAGGAGGTGTAGATTGGAGCAGGCCACATAGCTGACCAAAAGGTCACGGAGCAAAGGCAAACAATATGTTAATGGTGTGTTGAAAGACAAAGCATTAGTACAGATTAGGTGTTAATGCATTGAATATTGAACAGCAGCAAGTGCAAACCTGAAAATAAAAAACACTGGGTAAGTAAACTGAACAAACTAAGATGAAATGAAATAAATGCAAAGAAAAGATTGTAAAAAAAATAAGAAAGAATGTTAAAAAAAATAAGAAAAAATAACTAAAAATGAAAGTAAAATGGGGGGCTGTCATGCGCTGAAATTATTGAACTCAATGTTCAGTCCGGCAGGCTGTAGTGTGCCTAATCGGTAGATGAGATGCTGTTCCTCGAGCTTGCGTTGATGTTCACTGGAACACTGCAGCAATCCCAGGACAGAGATGTGAGCATGAGAGCAGGGGGGAGTGTTGAAAGGGCAAGCAACCGGAAGCTCAGGGTCCTGCTTGCGGACTGAGCGGAGATGTTCCGCAAAGCGGTCACCCAGTCTGCACTTGGTCTCCACAATGTAGAGGAGACCACACTGTGAGCAGCGAATACAGTATACTACATTGAAAGAAGTACAAGTAAATCGCTGCTTCACCTGAAAGGACTGTTTGGGGCCTGGGATAGTGAGGAGAGAGGAGGTAAATGGGCAGGTATTACACCTCCTGCGATTTCAGGGGAAGATGCCATGGGACGGGGACGAGGTTGTGGGGGTAATGGAAGAGTGGACCAGGGTGTCGCGGAGGGAACGATCCCTTCGGAATGCTGACAGGGGAAGGGAGGGGAAGATGCGACTGGTAGTGGCATCACGCTGGAGGTGGCGGAAAAGGCGGAGGATGATTCTTTGGATATGGAGGCTGATGGGGTGGAAAGTGAGGACAAGGGGAACCCTGTCACTGTTCTGGGAGGGAGGGGAAGGGGTGAGGGTAGAGGTGCGGGGAATGGGCCGGACACGGTTGAGGGCCCTGTCAACCACAGTGGGGGGAAATCCTCGGTTGAGGAAAAAGGAGGTCATATCAGAAGCACTGTCATGGAAGGTAGCATCATCAGAGCAGATGCGTCGGAGACGGAGAAACTGGGAGAATGGAATGGAGTCCTTACAGGAGGTAGAGTGTGAAGAAGTGCAGTCGAGGTAGCTGTGGGAGTCGGTGGGCTTATAATGGATATTAGTAGACAACCTATCGCCAGAGATGGAGACAGAGAAGTTGAGGAAGGGAAGGGAAGTGTCAGAGATGGAACAGGTAAAGGTGAGAGAAGGGTGGAAATTGGAAGCAAAGTTGATAAAGTTTTCCAGTTCGTTGCAGGAGCAGGAAATGGCACCGATACAGTCATCAATGTACCGGAAAAAGAGTTGGGGGAGGGGGCCTGAGTAGGACTGGAACAAAGAATGCTCGACATATCCCACAAAAAGACAGGCATAACTAGGACTCATGCGGGTACCCATAGCGACACCTTTTACTTGAAGGAAGTGCATGGAGTTGAAGGAGAAGTTGTTCAATGTGATGCCACTACCAGTCGCATCTTCCCCTCCCTTCCCCTATCAGCATTCCGAAGGGATCGTTCCCTCCGCGACACCCTGGTCCACTCCTCCATTACCCCCACCACCCCGTCCCCATCCCATGGCACCTTCCCCTGCAATCGCAGGAGGTATAATACCTGCCCATTTACCTCCTCTCTCCTCACTATCCCAGGCCCCAAACACTCCTTTCAGGTGAAGCAGCGATTTACTTGTACTTCTTTCAACGTAGTATACTGTATTCGCTGCTCACAGTGTGATCTCCTCTACATTGTGGAGACCAAGTGCAGACTGGGTGACCGCTTTGCGGAACATCTCCGCTCAGTCCGCAAGCTGGACCCTGAGCTTCCGGTTGCTTGCCATTTCAACACTCCCCCCTGCTCTCATGCTCAGATCTCTGTCCTGGGATTGCTGCAGTGTTCTAGTGAACATCAGCGCAAGCTCGAGGAACAGCCTCTCATCTACCGATTAGGCACACTACAACCTGCCGGACTGAACATTGAGTTCAATAATTTCAGAGCATGACAGCCCCCCATTTTACTTTCATTTTTAGTTATTTTTTCTTATTTTTTTTACATTCTATTTTACATTTTTTACAATCTTTTTTTTGCATTTATTTCATTTCATCTTAATTTGTTCAGTTTGCTTACCCACAGTTTTTTATTTTCAGGTTTGCACTTGCTGCTGTTCAATATTCAGTGCATTAACACCTAAACTGTACTAATGCTTTGTCTTTCAACACACCATTAATATATTGTTTGCCTTTGCTCCGTGACCTTTTGGTCAGCTATGTGGCCTGCTCCAATCTACACCTCCTTTGTTATCTCTTGCCCCACCTCCACCTCACTTGCTTATAACCTGTGACTTTTCTAATATTTGTCAGTTCCGAAGAAAGGTCACTGACCCGAAACGTTAACTCTGCTTCTCTTTTCACAGATGCTGCCAGACCTGCTGAGTGGTTCCAGCATTTCTTGTTTTTATATCAGATTTCCAGCATCCGCAGTATTTTGCTTTTAGATTTACGAGGATGTTGCCAAGACTGGAAAAATGCAGCTATGAGGAAAGATTGGATAGGCTGGGATTGTTCTCCTTGGAACAGAGAAGGCTGAGGGGAGATCTGATTGAAATGTATAACATTTTGAGGGGCCCGGATAGAGAGGAGGTGAAGGGTCTATTCACCTTAGCAGAGAAGTCAGCGACGAGGGGGCATAAATTTAAAGTGATTGGTCGGAAAATTAGCGGGGCTACGGACCAAATGCTGGAAGGTGGGATTAGAATAGGTGTGCGGCTGGCACAGACATGATGGGCCAAGTGGCCACTTTCTGTGCCTTAAACTTTTGATGATTCTATGACTAAATAACAAACCAGTTGAATTTGGATCTAATCATTGCTAATGTAAGTTTGGCCCTCTTAGTGATTTTACTGTCATCAGTGTAAAGTTTTTGAGGCAAGTGTGATTTGGTGAGAGCAAAGGGTTGATAATTAGCACTGGCTAACAAAAGACTGGTCTGTTCATTTTCCTTGAGCTTCTTAGATTGATTGCTTTCTCATACCAGAAGAAAAACTTGGCGACCGTATCCCTTCACTTAGATAAGTTTGTGTGGGTTTCTTGATTTTTATTAATCACCCCACCCTATTTTCACTTCATTTGTTTCTATGCAATAATTTACACAGTGATATTTTCCTTGTCAAGTAAGCAACATTGGGGGAAAGATTTGTTCGCTTAGCATCACTTCAAGCGCCGTTGCGCAGACTTCCATTGATTCCCCAGGGGCAGCCAACATGGCCTGTCCCCAGTGAATCAACATAGTCTGCATAGCGCCACTAGCAAACAAGTTTTGTATATGTGATTTTCATGTGTGAATTGTGTGTTATGTTCTTGACTTGTACACTGAGTTATTTTTAAGAGGATTACATTATTGTGCTATAAAGTATGATGCTACATTGTTTAATTTGTAAATGTTTTAGTGGAATGGGAGTTTTCTGTGATCATTAGAATAAGTGAGGTGCTACTTAACATTTTGACATGAATGCATATCAGCGATTGATATAGACACTCTTTTAATTGTCTATAAACATACTCCGAAAGCTGTTTCTTGCAACCATTCAAACCTCAACAACTTGCATTTGTACAGTGGCTGGGATTTTACGGCCCCCAAACGAGCGGTCTGGTGGCAGGGCGGCGAGGGGTGGGGGGGGGCATAAAATTGAGTGGGGAGGTGGGGGGGGGGGGGGGGGGGCGCCATTCATGACCCTCTTCCGTCCCCGCAGCAATTTTATGTGGGGCGGCGGCGGTGAGAAGCGGCCCGCCTGCCCCAGACTAATCAAGGCCCTTAAGTGGCCAATTAACTGGCACTTACGGGCCTCCACCCGTCGCCGCCAGTATTTTACCCTCAGCCAAAGCCTCAAAAACCCAGCCTGGTAAAACCAGGTGGCCTTCTTGAGGGCTGGAGGGGATACCATCCTGATTGGGCACCCTGTGCCCCAAGATGGGCAGCCCCTGAAGCCCCAATGCACAACACACTCCACCCCCAACCCTCAACCAACCCCCCTTGCCTCGCGGGGGTCTGACCGATATTCCCCAGTGAGGCCCCAAAAACTTACCGTAGTTCCGGGGCCATCCTTCCTCTTGCTGTGGTGTCTGGGTGTAATCCCAGCAGTGACCACTGCTCTCGGTGGAACTTCTGGGACTAAGAGCTGCTGGCCCGCTAATTGGCCAGCAGCTCCATTGGGTGGGACTTCCTGCCTCAAGGAGGTGCAAGTCCCGCCCAAGACCAGGGGAGTGAAAAATCCTGGCCTGGCTCCTCTGGCCTGGTGGAACCGGGTTTACCACCAACTTTTTGGCTGGTGGGCGAGGCCCCCCCCCCCCACCAATGTAAAATTCCATCCGGAGTCTTTAATGTAAAATAAAGTCCCTAAGGTGCTTTGCAGGAGCATAATTATGCAAAAATTGACAAATGTTAAACAAACATTTGGTCAGGTGCTCCCTACCACAAAAAGATAGCTAATCCAGTACTATTATCCCTTTGATTGTTGTACTGGTCCAGTTAACTTCGAGGTTGTGAGTTCAGATCCCAACAAAGAAAATTAGGAAATTAAATTTTAGAAAATTGAGCATTGTAGGCTGCTACTGGAAATAAATGACTATAAGTTATTGGATTGTTAAAAACCCAACTGGTTCACTAATGTCCTTCAGGGAAGGGAACCTGATAATTCTGTCCTGTCTGACCAAATGCCACTTCAGTCCCATATTATATGCTTGATTCTTAATACCCTGAGTCCTTACTCAGTTGTAAAGACAGTAGGGCAGCTAGGCATGGCCATGTGGTGTGACCCCACCATCATTGCCTGCATCCTAAGAATAATTTAAACAGGAAGAAGCAGAAAGAAGTTAAGTACATGTTATAAAGTTAGTAGAAAAAAAGGAAAGATAAGTGTTTGAAAGATGTGTTTGAAAAAGAATCAAATGATGAAAAAATAAAGGGCAAGTGGATTTATACTTATTTTAATTTGAATTGTTTTTTAATGTTTATTTTCATTGCATAAGGATATTATTAGTAACATCTAATCCTTGAGTAACCTTATGAATATAATACATTACCGCTTTTTCAGTGCTAGCTTATAGGCTACAAGTTTGGATTTTTTTTCAATAGACTTCTGGCGGCGCAGTGGTTAGCACCACAGCCTCACAGCTCCAGTAACCTGGGTTCAGTTCTGGGTGCTGCCTGTGCAGAGTTTGCAAGTTCTCCCTGTGACCACGTGGGTTTCCATTGGGTGCTCCGGTTTCCTCCCACAGCCAAAGACTTGCAGGTTGATAGGTAAATTGGCCATTGTAAATTGCCCCTAGTGTAGTTAGGTGGTAGGAGAATGGTGGGGATGTGGTAGGGAATATGGGATTAATGTAGGATGAGTATAAATGGGTGGTTGTTGGTCGGCATAGACTCGGTGGGCCGAAGGGCCTGTTTCAGTGCTGTATCACTCGATGACTATGACTACCTTACACTTTATAGTGAATAATAAGACAATTCACTAACTTGTACATATTGTATTTCTGCAACAATCACATCCAGATGTGTTCTCTGTCTCCTGACGAAGCTTATTGGCATCTTTTCTGTCATACTATAGTTGCTAACATGTCTCCATTTTTAATTTACAACACATTGGGGCAGTTTCCTCTGAACATGCAGAATTAAGGGAAATACCTCTTCTGCTGATAAGGGAGAATATCCGAATAAAATGTGCATCATATTTGCCATGTTGTAAGCAAAATAAAGATATTTTAGAGAATGCTAGCTTGTTTCAAAACAATTTCTGACTTATATATGTTTGACAAACATGCAAGAAAAAGTTTTTAAAAATAAAAAAATACAATTTTTTTTAAATTTTAAGGTAGCATATGTTATTGCTCAGGGAAAAGATGAGTCAAATGATAGGTTAATTTTTAATTTGTTTGTCTAATGAAATATCTGTTTGCTGTTAAAATATGTAGTATTCCTTTTCCTGGATATCTTACATTTATATTGAAAATCTGTATTAGTCAAAATTAGATTGACCTTCTGTGACTTCTCTAATTAGTTCTGCCTTTCCAAAAAAACTCATAAATATTTTATTGCGTTAATCTATTTACTGGCGGTCCCTATTCACAAATCAATTCGTCAGCTTAAAGGCTACCGGTTGGTTCATCTTAAAATGTCTAAATTTGGCTTAAAATTACTTCATTGAAACTTTGGAGAGAATGTTCCCAGGCAAGGGGAGGCGGGTTTGCATATGTGCAGGATGTTCAATCCCTTGAATTTATTTTGGGCAAGGCCGGCATCATCCCGCCCTCTTCCAGGTTTCTGTGGGGCCGGGATTGAAGGCAAGTGGGGAACCCCCTTGGATCTGTCAAGTAAGTTATCAAAGTAATAAAAAAGCCAATTAAGAACAGTTTTAACCCTCATTTCTGGATTTCCCAGCCAGGGGACATATTTCCCCACCTGTCAGTAACTCGCCAGGGCCACCAAGGCGAGTGCACAGTGAGAAGAGTTTAAAAACAAAGCCCACTATATTTACATATATTGTTAATTGTTAAATTCCTATGTTCCGTGAGGCTATCACAAAAATTACTGATAAATGTTTAGATATTAAGCAATGATCATGATTTTTTTTTATTCATTTGTGGGATGTGGGCATCTCTGGCTAGACCAGCATTTATTACCCTTGAACTGAGTGGCTTGCGAGGCTATTTCAGAGGGCATTTTAAAAGTCAACCACTTCGCTGTGGGTCTGGAGTCACATGGAGGCCAAACCAGGTAAGGATGGCAGATTTCCTTCCCTTAAGGACATTAGTGAACCAGCTGGGTTTTTATAACAATCGACAATGGATTTATGGTCATCATTAGACTAGATTTTTAATTCCAGATTTATTAACTGGATTCGAATTTCACCATCTGCCGCGGTGGGATTCGAAGCCATGTCCCCAGAGCATTAGCCTAGGCTCCAGATTACTAGTCCAGTGACACTCTTAACCATAGCCATGCTAGACAGATGCTGCATAGATTATGGAACTTCTTAAGTGCCTATGCACCATAAAGTGGCCCAAATATGGATAGTATCCAAAGGCTGAATTTTTCCTTGAGGGATCTAGTCTTGCCGCTGAGACCAAAAGCGGGACCCAATCCTGCGCCAGTGGGCAGTGGGACCCTGGGTGGCATTTTACCGGTGGCAGCCAATAAACAGGCAGCCACTGGGACTGCCGTCCAATTAGGACAGGTGCACCTCCCAGAGCTGTCAGTCCAATCAGAGGGCCGACAACATTTCAGCCTCGGCAGCGCCACAGTTACCAATGGCCATTGCTGAGGCTGCATGAAGAAGGAGAGGGCGTCTCCATGCCGAGGTCCTTCTTCCAGTAGTGGCACCTTATCCATGGAGTGGTCATTGCTGCCAGAGCCCCTCCATAGGCCATGGTGAGGCCATAAAGGAAGTTTCTCCTCTCCCACCACCCCACAAACCTGCTAGGAGGCGGCCAGGGTTTACCTGGTGGTCTCCCCATGTGGCAGCAGCCACTCCTAATGCCGGCGGGAAGTGGCCCTTAATATCACAATTAATTGCCACAATTGGCTGCCTGATGGGTAGCCATGCTGCTCAGCTACCTGCTTCTGGTAATATGCCATGGCAGTGGGAAGATTTTGAGCTTCCATCCTGATGCCTTCTGCCACCATTTTACCAGCCCTCCCGCCTCCCAGCCCATCTCCAGTAAAATCCAGCCCCAAATCTCAGAAGATGCCAGAGTCTATTTGACTCAGATCAACTATCCTGTTATCAATGTAAAGATCAGTATAATTAGTTATGCTTTCTGCACAATGAATGTCACACAAATAATTTGAAGTTCTAATGATAGTGAACCTAAATACTATAATTGTTTGTAGGAAAAGTGCAATGAGTTCTTTTGTGTTGTCTGACGCAACATAAATGAGATGCGTGAAGTCCAGTTGGTTGAAGATCTCAAACAGGATTATTTACAGCTAACTTACAATACAGAGCACTAATTACAGAACCTTATTCTGGGTGTTACAGTTGCAGAGTGACACTAGTTCAGAGTCACATGACTGCATCCTGATACGTGGCTCATTAGCATACTAAGATCTTAAAGAAACATGACTCTTAAAGGCAATCATACAACATCCCCCTTCTTTCCAAAGATAAGTTCTTCAAAGATGTAACAAGTACAGTGGATAATGGGTATCCTGTAGATGTAGTATATCTGGACTTCCAGAAGGCATTTGATAAGGTGCCGCACAAAAGGTTAATACACAAGGTAAGATCACAGGGGTTGAGGGGCAATTTATTAGCTTGGATAGAGGATTGGCTAACCAACAGAAAACAGAGAGTCGGGATAAATGGGTCTTTTTCTGGTTAGCAAGATGTAACTAGTGGGGTGCCATAGGGTTCGGTCCTCGGGCCCCAACTATTTACAATCTATATAAATGACTTGGATGCAGGGATAGAAGGTACTATAGCCAAATTTGCAGATGACACTAAAATAGGAGGGATAGTGAGTTGCAATAAAGAAATAAGAAATTTACAAATTGATATGGATAGGTTAGGTGAATGGGCCAGAATTTGGCAGATGGAGTTTAACGTGGGTAAGTGTGAGGTTATCCATTTTGGTCAGAAGTATAGAAAGGCACATTATTATCTAAATGGAGAGAAACTTCAGAGTGCTTCCATGCAGAGGGATCTGGGTGTCCTTGTGCATGAATCGCAGAAAAGTAGTATGCAGGTGCAGCAGGTGATAAGGAAGGCAAATGGAATTTTGGCATTTATTGCTAAAGGAATAGAGTATAAAAGTAGAGAAGTGTTGCTACAACTGCACAAGGCACTAGTGAGACTGCACCTGGAGTATTGCGTACAGTTTTGGTCCCGTTACTTGAGGGATGTAGTTGCATTGGAGGCAGTTCAGAGGAGGTTCACTGGATTGATTCCAGGGATGAGGGGTTTGTCTTATGAAGAGAGATTGAGCAGTTTAGGCCTTTACTCTCTAGAGTTTAGAAGAATGAGAGGAGATCTAATTGAGGTATATAAGATGATTAAGGGGATTGACAAAGTAGACGTAGAGAGGATGTTTCCTCTTGTGGGGCAATCTAGAACAAGAGGTCATAGTTTTAGGATAAGGGGTACCAGTTTTAAAACCGAGATGAGGAGAAATTACTTCTCTCAAAGGATCGTGAGCCTGTGGAATTCACTATCCCAGAGTGCGGTGGATGCCGAGACATTGAGTAAATTTGAGGAGAGAGACTGGTTTTTAATTAGCAATGGGTTGAAGGGTTATGGAGAACGGGCAGGAAAGTGGAGTTGAGGCTGAGATGAGATCAGCCGTGATTGTATTGCATGGTGGAGCAGGCTCGAGGGGCTGAATTGCCTACTCCTGCTCCTTGTTCTTATATTCTTATGTACACTAAAAGTAAAAGCACACAAAATTAGATAACATCAAGATTATTTACACAGGTATGAACTTTGCACGTGCCTAATAGTCCACATATCGTTTTGGTGGCTTGACGACTCTTCCAGATCTGGATATGGTATAACCTTCTGGGGATGTCATCCTTGGTTATTTTGGGTTTGCAGGCATGTTGCAGTGTTAATGTGCCACTGCAAGGGATGGGTGACCTGTTGTATGCAGATAACTTGGCAGTTGTCGGTTGTATCATTGATTTCCAATGACTCTGGTACATATCTTTGAGTATTCAGACGGGTAGAATATTTGCACTAGTGCCACTGTCAATCATGACCCTGAGTGTATGTTTTCCAGCTTTCTTTGGGCAGGTTATATTAATTGTGGCAAAAGCTTCCAGTTGTTTGACTTCATCACTGTGCTGGGCTGGATTTTCATTTCGGCGGCAGACGTAAGAGCCGCACTTCGCGGAGCCACCATGATATTAAATGTGACTGATCATTTAATGGCTGGGGTGGATGACTCCCCCCACCCCCACTCCTGATAATTTGGAGGAGGTGGGCCGGCGATCCATCCCCAGCAAGGGTGTCAGCAGCCTTTACGCAGTCGCTGACGCCATTTATAAAGGGCTTCGATGCCTACGTTTAATTTAAAGAGAGATGTTGGAAAACAGTGTTAAAAACATTTAATTTGCCCCTCTCCCACCCTCCCAATAACCATGTCATAAACTACTTGCCCTCTTTTCCCCACCCCCCGCAAACACTTCCCCTGCCCACCTGACCTTCCCCCCCCCCCCCAACAATGTTGAGGTAAACTTTAATCTTTACTCCTTCCCACCATTCCCTAAACCAATTATATTAGTTTTACCCCACAACCCGCCTCCTGCACTGTAAAACTTACCTGCTCCCCACTCCCCACCAGTGTTCCACCTTTGGATCCCTGGATGGGGACCTGAAAGCACCGAGTGCCAGCCACCGGCACCAGTATCGCTCGGGAACAGACGGCGGGAGTGGGTAGGTTATTTATTCGTTAATTTAAATTAATTATATAAATTTGGCTCCTGTCACCGAGGGGCAGGGGGGCCGCCATTTCGAGACTGCTGGAGGCATTTTCTGGCCCCCCCCCCCACACCGGCCACAACCCCCAACGTCGGGTGGGGGGGTGGGGGGGCGAGCTGTAAAATTCAGCTGATGTGTCAGGCCAGTATCCCAACATCTTCCCACCTCCTCCCATTTTTCCCAGGGATATGTGTTGTGTGTGTTGTTGACAATCCATGGAGAAATGGCGGGCAGCCAATTCAAGTATTTAAGGAGATAATTAAGAACCACTTTTCCAAGACAATGGCTCATTACCAGCAGTGTACAGATCATACACAGCGTCTGGAACCCACGAACTTAGAGGCAGTCATTGAGGCCTGAAACTGACAGACACTCAAAAAAATATGAAGGGGGAAAGCGGCAAGCCTGAAGTCAGCCACAGGCAGAGATTTGCCTTTACAGGAGTAGCTTATTGAGACTGCTGTTATTGATAGTGTTGGGGTGAAGAAATTGCTGCTAGTTCCTCTATCATAATTTCACAATTCAAAGGGGGTTCAAACTCCTTGAGCCTGCACAGATACATGGGGTCCACCTCTTTTGAGGTGGGGTGGACCACTGAGGAGGAGCTGCAACGTTACCCAACTCAGCAGTCACAGGGAGAGGGCCAGCAACGGGAAGAGGAACAGCAGCTGCAGCATGAAATGCAGCCGGGTGCAGCTGGATGTAGCAGAGTGGTTGGTCAAAGGCCGGGAGATGGAAGACGGCGTTGGGCTCAGCACAGGGTCTACGGGCAAAGGGTCAGTTTCCTGAACATCTCAACCAACAGTTCCCCTGAAGGCTGTAGCCTCACGGTAGGTGGTTGCAGATCTTGGAGCCCTTTTGAAGGAGGTCTTGAGGCCAGAAGGAGTGGGTGGACACCCATTTCCCACAGTGGTCAAGGTGAGAGCGGCACTGATTTTTTTTGCATCCAGGTCATTCCACTGGTCAGCTACTGACATCTGCAGGATCTTGCAGTTTGTCAGCCATAATTGCATCACACAGGTGAAGGATGCCTTGTATGCAAGAGCAGTGGACTCAAGTTCAAAATGAATGCTGCGAGTCAGGCCCAGAGGGCTTTGCCTCCATGGCAGGATCCCCTCAGGTGCAGGGTGAGATAGACTGTACCCATTTGGTCATCAATGATCAGCCAGGTGTATTTCAACGTGCAGCTGATATGCGACCACTGCATGATACTTTGCGGTGGCCAAGTCAAATGGTTTCATTGCAATAAAGTTGTGCACTCTCTTCTCCTGCAATGAGAACAAGAAGACTGTTAGGAATATGAGGGGTGCAGTGTGCGGATCATAGGAACATACAAACATAGGAAATAGGACCAGAAGTAGGCCATTCAGCCCATTCAACTAGATCATGGCTGATCTTCTGCCTCAACGCCATTTTCCTGCACTATCCCCATATCCCTTGCTATCTTTGATATCTAGGATCATAAGGCAATGTGATATTTGATTTACTTCACTATGGAATAGGGTGCACAAGGTCATTATTTTAGGGCTGAGTGTGAGTGATGTCTGCATATATAAAGGGCATGAAGGGGCAAACAATTCTTTGTGTTTCTGCAAATAGTGTGCCTTGCAGCCTTTCTGTGTAGAGGACTACTAAAGAGGTGAGAGAAATATTCGTCCCACACAAGTGCCAGGCAATAACTATCTCCAACAAGAGAGAATCTTATCATCTCCCTTGACATTCAATGGCATCTCCATCAGTAAATGCCCCAGCACCAACAATCTGGGGGAGTACCATTGACCAGACATTTAATTGGCCCAGCCATATAAAACTGTGGCTAAAAGAGCAGGTCAGAGATTGGGAATTCTGTGGCAAGTAATTCACCTCCTGACTCCACAAAGCCTGTCCACCATGTACAAGGCACAAGTCAGGAGTGTGATGGAATAATCTCCACTTGCCTGGATGGGTGCAGCTCCAACAACACTCAAGAAGCTCAATGCCATGCAGGACAAAGCGGGCTGCTTAATCAGCACCCCATCCACCATCTTCAATATATACTCCCTCCACTACTAATACACAATGGCTGGAGGGTGTACCATCTGCAAGATGCACTGCAGAAACTTACCATTCTCCTTCAACAGCAACTTCTAAACCCCCGATCTCTACTATCTAGAAAGACAAAGGCAGCAGATAAAAGGGAACACCACCATCTGCAAGTTCCCCTTCAAGTTACATACCATCCTGACATGGAACTATATCATAATTCCTTCACTGTCGCTCAGTCAAAAACCTGGAACTCCCTTCCTAACAACACATGTGGATGTAGCTACACCAGACAGACTGCAGTGGTTCAAGAAGGTGATTCACTAACACCACCTCAAGGGCAATTAGGATGTGCAACAAATGCTGGCCTTGCCAGCAATGCTCACATCCCATGGAAGAATATGAAAAAAAAAGTGGCTGCCAGCTGAGAGTTGCAGGGCATTCACCTTGTCAGCCCTCAAGAGGTCATTGAAGTGCCTCCTGCATTGTATCCATGTCCTGTTCATCACACTGCAGCTACTGACCTCCTCAGCTACCTCTAGCAATGCCTGTTTGATTATGCTGGGTGGCCTCCTCCTCCCATCCTCCAGAAACTGCACCTGCCTCTCTGCTTTCACTACCTCTACCCTCCAGGGAGGCGTCGGTGAAATGTGGTGCAGCCCTTCTCTGTCTTTTATTTTAGAAGGTGGCCTTTATACCCCAGGCCCCTTTATATTTTTTCTGAAGGGTTCTTCATTCCTCAAGCCCCCTTCATGTGCATTTTACATAGATAACTTTATTTAAAAACATAACTCAAACTAAAATGCAATATTTGGCATCTATGATGCACTTCAGCCCCTGAACTGCCGACCGGTCGAGGAATGCCTCATGCGAACCAACGGACACCGCATGCTGCTTCTCCAGGGACACCTGGGCGCAAACGTAACCACGGAAGAGGGGCAGGCAATCCGGGTGGACGGACCTGCCTGAGCTTCTATTTCCTGCATAAGTTGCTTGTCCAAACCAATTCAATAGCAATCTCACTGCAGTCACTGAATGCTGCTGGTGGGCCTTTAGATCTTATGCACTCATTCATGCTCCAAACTAGTTATCCACCTGCCATCCCTCATTGGACGGTAATCCCGGAGTTGGGTTTCTAATTGGATGATATCTGGAAGGTTAACTGCCACTTGCGGGTCTTGAGTTTCCAACCTGGAAATGATCCCGCCATCCATGCAAAAACTAAGGTTGCATCTGCCCATTATTTTGTTCCTCATTTTCATTGCTACACATTTAACTGAATGCCAGATCTCTCAAAGTTATTCTCCAAATAACTGGTATGCACACTCTAGACTGAGCTTCCATTTCATCAGCTAAAATCTGCCTTACCTCAAACAACACCCGACTCCTGCATTTTAAAAAATAATTACTTTCACTTGTACAACAACAAATCTATTGTCTTCATTCTATAGTTTAGACAGTGTAGCCAATTTTGGCTCCTGGTAATATCATTAAGCACTCGTAAGGGCTGGAAGGCTAGGAACAGACGAATCCCTTGAGGAATATAAAGACAGTAGGAAGGAACTTAAGCAAGGAGTCAGGAGGGCTAAAAGAGGTCATGAAAAGTCATTGGCAAACAGGATTAAGGAAAATCCCAAGGCATTTTATACATATATAAAGAGCAAGAGGGTAACTAGGGAAAGGGTTGGCCCACTCAAGGACAGAGAAGGGAATCTAAATGTAGAGCCAGAGGAAATGGGCAAGGTACTAAATGAGTACTTTGCATCAGCATTCACCAAAGAGAAGGACTTGGTGGATAATGAGCCTAGGGAAGGGTGTGCAGATAGTCTCAGTCATCTCATTATCGAAAAGGACAGGTTGGGTGTCTTGCAAAGCATTAAGGTAGATAACTCCCCAGGGTCTGATGGGATCTACCCCAGAATACTGAGGGAGACAAGGGAAGAAATTGTTGGGGCCTTGACAGAAATCTTTGCATCCTCATTGGCTGCAAGTGATGTCCCAGAGGACTGGAGAATAGCCAATGTTGTTCCTTTGTTTAAGAAGGGTAGCAAGGATAATCCAGGAAATTATAGGCCGGTGAGTCTTACATCAGTGGTAGGGAAATTATTAGAGAGGATTCTTTGGGACAGGATTTACTCCCATTTGGAAACAAACCAACTTATTAGCGAGAGGCAGCATGGTTTTGTGAAGGGGAAGTCGTGTCTCACTAATTTGATTGAGTTTTTGAGGAAGTGACAAAGATGATTGATGAAGGAAGGGCAGTGGATGTTATCTATATGGACTTCAGTAAAGCCTTTGACAAGGTCCCTCATGGCAGACTGGTACAAAAGGTGAAGTCACACGGGATCAGAGGTGAGCTGGCAAGATGGATACAGAACTGGCTCAGTCACAGAAGACAGAGGGTAACAGTGGAAGGGTGTTTTTCTGAATGGAGGGCTGTGACTAGTGGTGTTCCGCAGGGATGCTGGGACCTTTGCTGTTTGTAGTATATATAAATGATTTGGAGAAAAATGTAGCTGGTCTGATTAGTAAGTTTGCAGACGACACAAAGGTTGATGGAGTTGCGGATAGTGATGAGGATTGTCAGAGGATACAGCAGGATATAGATCGGTTGGGGACTTGGGCGGAGAAATGGCAGACGGAGTTTAATCCGGACAAATGTGAGGTAATGCATTTTGGAAGGTCTAATGCAGGTGGAAAGTATACAGTAAATGGCAGAACCCTTAGGAGTATTGACAGGCAGAGAGATCTGGGCGTACAGGTCCACAGGTCACTGAAAGTGGCAACGCAGGTGGATAAGGTAGTCAAGAAGGCTTACGGCATGCTTGCCTTCATCGGTCGGGGCATTGGGTATAAAAATTGGCAAGTCATGCTGCAGCTGTACAGAACTTTAGTTAGGCCACACTTAGAATATTGCGTGCAATTCTGGTCGCCACACTACCAGAAGGACGTGGAGGCTTTGGAGAGGGTACAGAAGAGGTTTACCAGGATGTTGCCTGGTCTGGAGGGCATTAGCTATGAGGAGAGGTTGAATAAACTCGGATTGTTTTCACTGGAACGACAGAGGTGGAGGGGCGACATGATAGAGGTTTACAAAGTTATGAGCGGCATGGACAGACTGAATAGTCAGAAGCTTTTTCCCAGGGTGGAAGAGTCAGTTACTAGGGGACATAGGTTTAAGGTGAGAGGGGCAAAGTTTAGAGGGGATGTGCGAGGCAAGTTCTTCATACAGAGGGTGGTGAGTGCCTGGAACTTGCTGCCGGGGGAGGTGGTGGAAGCAGGTACGATAATGACGTTTAAGAGGCATCTTGACAAATACATGGATAGGATGAGAATCGAAGGTTACGGTCCCCGGAAGTGCAGAAGGTTTTAGTTTAGGCAGGCATCAAGATCGGCGCAAGCTTGGAGGGCCGAATGGCCTGTTCCTGTACTGTACTGTTCTTTGTTCTTCATTCTTTGTTCACTCATTGGTCTGATATAGCAGAGTTAAGTGTGAAGCAAATCTCCCTCTAATCTAGTTCAATGTTTTTTCTTAACCAAACCTCAAAATAGTTCTCCCTACTGAACCTGTATAATATTTTTTCAATTTCTACACCAGCATCCTTGCAACCTCCCTGAGCGAGGAAGCGACTTAGTGTCAATTTGTATCATATGATGGATTTGTTTTCTGCTTTAAGCTCATGCCTACTCAGCATCAATTGGAACTCAGCGTACTGGAGGCTACATGCTATGTCAGTTGGAGGGTACCAACCTCCAAATGGGCTAAAGTGGGCCAGGGAAGCTCCTTAACCCCTAAAGAATGGAAATTTTTGAAACATTTTCTTTATCTGCCCTCTTACACAAGGACACAAAGGTGCCATGATCCAGCATAATGGGGGTCTCTCCCACATTTCCTGATGTTTGCTTTCACAGAATCACAGAATTATTACAGTGCAGAAGGAAGCCATTTGACCCATCGTGTCCGCACTGGCTCTCTGATAGAGCAACTCCCTCAGTTCCATTCCCCTGCCTTCTCCCCATAACCCTGCACATTTTTCCTTTTCATATAACTGTCAAATTCCATTTTGAACCTGCCTCCACCACGTTCTCAGGCAGCGCATTCCAAACCTTAACCACTCGCTGCGTCTCACTTTTGCCTCTCATACCAAATACTTTAGAACTCATGCCCTCTTGTTTTCGATCCTTTCACGAGTGGGAACAGTTTCTTTCTATCTACTCTGTCCAGACCCCTCATGATTTTAAATACTTTTATCAAATCACCACTCGGCCTTCTCTTCTCCAAGGAAAACAATCCTAACTTCTCCAATCTATCTCCATAACTGAAACACCTCATCCCTGGAACCATTCTCATGAATCTTTTCTGTACTCTCTCCAATTCCCTCACATCTTTCCTAAAGTGCGGCGTCCAGAACTGGATGCAATACTCCAGCTGAGGCTGAACAAGTCTTATACAAGTTCAACATAACTTCCTTGCTCTTGTACTCTATGCCCCTATTAATAAAGCCCATGATACTGTATGCTTTATTAACCACTCTCTCAACCTGTCCTGCCACCTTCAGTGACTTATGCACATATGCACCTTGGTCCCTCTGCTCCTGCACCCCCTTTAGAATTGTACCCTTTATTCTATATTGTCTCTCCATGTTCTTCCTACCAAAATGAATCACTTCACATTTCTAAACTATTACTAACACCATCTTTCAATTCCAGATTTTTACTCATTAATTGTATTTAAGTTCCACCAGTTGTCGTGGTGGGACTTAAACCCATGTCCCCAAAGCATTAGCCTCGGTCTCCAGATTACTAGTTCAGTGACTATTCCACCATCGCCCCCATTCAGGGAATGAAGCAAAGCTAAGAAAAAATAGCCCTCACATTAGCTATTAAGTTTTAATTTCAAACCAACAAAAGCTGTAGTATAAAAACATTGGGGGAACATTAAATTTCTAAACAGTACACTGAAAAATAATTATCTGTTCTTTTTAATGGTAGAAAATTAAATGTTCTACTGATGTTGAAATAAAAGCAGAAAGAGTCACATTGTTATGACCCTTATTTGTGCTATACTTTGACTGTTTTTATTGTTTTCCAATAACATGAATTTAGTTTAGGGGCTTTGTTAAATTGGCTTATGTCCATCAATAGACATGATAATTAAATCACTTGAAAGCAGTTTAGAGACTTGAACTTTGATGATCAAAGAAATTTCCTCTTGGACAAACAAGATCAAAATGTGATGTATGGAGTGGTCAAAGGATTTGGAGAAGATGTTAAAAATGAGAATAATCCTGTTACATCTTACTAATATCAGCAATGTGGAATGGAACAGTATCATGTATGATAGCAAATGTCCTTATGTAACTGACATTTTCATTGATTTGTTCTATTATTCCACTAATCCAGTTAAGATATGAATGATATAAGCTAAATTATCTTTTTTAAATTATGAATTTAACCAAACTGAAATAAGATTAGTGTAAAACATAACAATTAAGTACATGGTTATGTTCCCATGTATTATACTTGTTCACTATGTATGCATGTTGATGCGTTTGTATGTTCTTTACTTTGCTCAGTTCAGTATGCCGCCAAAATATTTTCAAAGTTTACAGGGAATGAGTAATATGAAAAAAATTGCATTATTCAAATATACCTAAATATTTCAATATTACATGATTCATTTTATTTATTGCTACAGTTTCTCACTTTTTGCAATTGCTCCTCAGTAAAATATAATACATTAAAGAATTTGCAATCATTATAACAAGGATGGTATCTTTCAAAAGGAATTAAATAGTTGAAAGGACATCAATGAGGTGAATGTTACAGAAATTTGTTCAAAAGGTTCACTTAGTATTTTTTATAATAATGAGCGTTTGTTTGTACTTATCCTAAGTATAGGAGTATTTTTTGTTCAAAGTACTTAGCAGCATTTTCCTTACAATACAAAGAAAGATTGATTCTTTTCATTAGAAATTACAGTGATTTGATAGAGGCATTCAAAATTATGAAGTGATAAAACAAACAACAACTTGAATTTATATAGCACTTTTACCATCGATAATTATCACAAGACTGCTCACAGAAGTGTAATCAGACAGAAATCAATGTCGAGACAAAGAAAGAGATAATGGCCGGAATTTTTCATTGGGCGGGAGGACCCGTCCACCGACTGAAAAGTCAGTAGCAAGCCCACCTCCGCTGAGCCTGGGGAGCCAGGCCAGGATTTTACATTTACTAGGCCTTTAATTGGTCTTGCGCGGGTCTTCCACCTCCTTGAGACAGGAGGGCCCGCCTAATGGAGCTGCCAGCCAATCAGAGGACTGGCAGTTCTTAGGCCCAGCAGCTCCACTGGGAGCAGTGGCCAATGCTGGGACTACACCCAGCCATTGGAAGAAGATGAAGGATGGCGCCGGAAAAAAGGTAAGTGTAAAGGGCCTCGCTGGGGATAATCGATCGGGCCCCGATGAGGAAAGGGTGATCATTTGGTGGTGGGGGGGGGGGGGGGCGGGGGTGTTTGTGTGTGTTGGGGACGGTTGGGGCTTTGGGGGCGGCCCTCCATGGGGCATAGGGTGCCCAATCAGTGCTCCCCACCCCCATCCCACAAGAAGGCCGCCTGCTTTCTTCAGGCGTGTTTTTCGAGGTCTTGGCTGCCCGCCAGCCTTGGGTAAAATACCCGTGGCGGCGGGTGGAGGCCCTTGAGCGGCAGTTAATTGGCCACTTAAGGGCCTTGATTGGCCTGGGGCAGGCAGGCCATTTCTTGCCGCCACCGCCCCACGTAAATTGGCAATGGGGGTAGGACGGGGTCGGGAATGGCCCCCCCTGCCTCCCATTCAGTTTTATGCCTCCTCCCAACCCCCACCCCCCCCTCCACCACCTCCAGCCCACTTGTTTGGGGGGATAAAATACTGGCCATTAGGAGGGATGATTAAAAGCTTGGTGAAAGAGATGGGTATAGGGAGAGGGAGAAAGAAAAGAAAGCAGAGAGGTAGAATCTAAGAATCATACGACCATAGAAAAGTTGCAACATAGAAGGAGGCCATTCAGCCCATCGTGTCTGCGCTGGCTGAAAAAAAACTAGCCACCCAATCTAATCCCACTTTCCAGCACCTGGTCCATAATCTTGCAGGTTACAGCACTTCAGGTGCATGTTCAGGTACCTTTTTAAATAAGTTGAGTGTTTCTGCCTCGACCACTGCTCCTGGCAGTGAATTCCAGGCACCCACCACCCTTTGGGTGAAAACCTTTTCCTCCTGTCCCCTTTAATCCTTCTGCCAATCACCTTAAATCTGTGCCCCCTGGTAACTGACCTCTCTGCTAAGGGAAACATGTCCTTCCTATCTATTCTATCTAGGCCCCTCATAATTTTGTAGACCTCAATTAAGTCACCTCTCAGCCTCCTCTGTTCTAGGGAAAACAACCCTATCTGATCCAATCTTTCCTCATCGCTGCAACTTTCAAGCCTTGGCAACATTCTTGTAAATCTCCTGTGTAATCTCTCCATAGCAATTATGTCCTTCCAGTAATGTGGTGACCAGAACTGTACGCAATACTCCAGTTGTGGCCGAGCCAGCATTTTACACAGTTCCAGCATTACATCCCTGCTTTTGTATTCTATAATTCAGCCAAATAAAGGAAAACATTTCATATGCTTTCTTCACCGCTTTATCTACCTGTTCTGGCTCCTTCAGGGATCTGTGGACATGCTCTCCCAGGTCTCTCACTTCTACCCATCTCAATATCCTCCCATTTATTGTGTATTCCCTTGCTTTGTTTGCCCTCCCCAAATGCATTACCTCACATTTCTCTGGATTGATTTTCATTTGCCACTTTTCCGCCCACTCAACCAAACCATTGATATCATTCTGGAGTCTACAGCTATCCTCTTCACTATCAACTACATGACCAATTTTTGTGTCATCTGCAAATTTCCCAAACATGCCTCCCACATTTATAGAAGGTTTGTGAAAGAATTCTAGAATTCCTAGATGGCTGAAGGCATGGTCATAATGGTGAGGAGAAGAGAGTGAGGATGAAGAAGAGAACACAGTTGGAGGATCATGATGCTCTCAGGGAAAGGGTGTTGTAGGACTGAAGAAGGCTGCAGAGATAGTGAGGGCTAAGGTCATGAAGAGATTGTAACCCAAGTTTGAGAATTTTGATACAAAAGCAAAATACTGCAAAGGCTGAAAATCTGAAATAAAACCGAAAATGCTGAAAATGCTCAAGAGGTCTGCCAGTTACTGCCCCATCAGTCTACTCCTGATGATCAGCAATGTGATGGAAGGGGTTGTCAACAGTGCTATCAAGTGG
Organism: Heterodontus francisci; assembly: GCF_036365525.1. NCBI lineage: Eukaryota > Metazoa > Chordata > Chondrichthyes > Heterodontiformes > Heterodontidae > Heterodontus > Heterodontus francisci. Next base: position 46,586,046 of record NC_090377.1, read on the forward strand.
CAGTTGCTCAGCAATCACATCACTGATGCTCAGTTTGGGTTCCGCCAGGGCCACTCAGCTCCTGACTTCATTGCAGCCTTGGCCCGAACATAGAAAAAGAGCTGAACTCAGAAGTGAAGTGAGAGTGACTATGCTTGACATCAAGGCAGCATTTGACCGAGTATGGCATCAAGGAGCCCTAGCAACACTCAAGTCAATGGGAATCAGGGGGAAATCTCTCCGTTGGTTGGACTCATACCTAGCACAAAGGAAGATGGTTGTGATTGTTGGAAGTCAATCATCTGAGCTCCAGGACATTACTGCTGGAGTTCCTCAGGATAGTGTCCTGGGCCCAATCATCTTCAGCTGCTTCGTCGATGACCTTCCCTCTATCATAAGGTCAGAAGTGTGGGGATGTTGGCTGATGATTACACAATGTTCAGCACCATTCGCGACTCCTCAGATACTGAAGCAGCCCATGTACATATGCAGCAAGACCTGGAGCAAGGGCTGATAAGTGGCAAGTAACATTTGCATCACACAACTGCCAGGTAGTGACCATCTCCAACAAGAGAGAATCTAACCATCTCCCCTTGATGTCCAATGGCATCATCATCACTGAATCCCTCACAATCAATATCGTGGGGGTCACCATTGACCCAGAAACTGAATTGCATCAACCACATAAATGCTGTGGCTACAAGAGCAGGTCAGAGGCTGGGAATTATGCAGCGGGTAACTCGCCTCCTATCTCCCCAATGCCTGTCCACCATCTACAAGGCACAAGTCAGGAATGTGATGGAATACTCTCACTTGCCTGGATGGGTGCAGCTCCAACAACACTCAAGAAGCTCAACACCATGCAGGACAAAGCAGCCCACATGATTGGCACCCCATCTACCACCTTTAACATTCACTCCCTCCACCACCGACGCACAGTGGCAGCAGTGTGTACCATCCACAAGATGCACTGCTGCAACTCACCAAGGCTCTTTCGACAGCACCTTCCAAGCCCGCGACATCTACCGCCTAGAAGGACAAAGTCAGTAGATGCATGGGAGCACCGTGACCTCCAAGTTCCCCTCCAAGCCACACACCATCCTGACTTGGAACTGTATCACCGTTCCTTCACTGTCGCTGGGTCAAAATCCTGAAACTACCTTCCTAATAGCACAGTTGGTGTACCTGCAGCAGTTCAAGAAGGCAGCTCACCATCTCGAGGGCAATTAGGGATGGGCAATAAATGCTGTCCTAGCCAGTGACACCCACACCTCCAGAACGAATAAAAAAAGCACCTGTGGAGAGAGTAATAAGAGTTAATGTTTCAAGTTGTTGAACTTTCATCAGAACTCTGCATCGCTCTCCACAAATGCTGCCAGGCCGACTGAACATATGCAGCATTTTCTGTTTTTATGTGACAATTTTGAATTTGATGGGGCAGAGTAGATAGCAACAGAGTTTCTAGTCATTGCCTGGGATAGTCAATCACCCATGGGGGCAAGAATGGGAGTGGGCTCCCTTTGAAAATAGCACTCCTGGATGGCATGTCAGTGTCAAAAAATGAACATAAGAAACAGGAGCAGGACTATTCCATTTGACCCCTCAAATCTGTTCTGCCATTCCAGAAGATCATGGCTGATCTGATCATGGCTTCAATTCCACTTTCCTGCCTGCCTCCCATAACCATTGACTCCCTTGTAGATCAAAAATCTGTCAAACTCAGCCTTGATATATTCAATGACCCAGTCTCCTCCACTCTCTCTGGGTAAGAACATTCCAAAATGTAATGACCTTCTGAGAGAAGAAATTCTTAAATGGGAGATCCCTAATTCTGAAACTGTGCCCACTAGTTCTAGATTCCTCCACGCGGGGAAACGTCCTCGCAGTATCTACCTTGTCAAGCCCCCCTCAGAAGTTCATATATTTCAATAAGATTACCTCTCAATCTTCTTCACTCCAATGAGTATAGGCCCAACCTGCTCAACCTTTCCTCATAAGACAACCTCTTCATCTCAGGAATCAACCTCGTGAACCTTCTCTGAACTGCCTCCAATGCAAGTATATCCCCCTAGGATGCACTGCTACTTTTAAAGCAAGGGTGGAGGGTCTGGGAGCCAGATGCCCACTCTGCTTCGATTAATGCCCTGTTAAGCTCCTTGAGGAGCTTGTTAATGGGTTACGGAAGGCCAGAAGGTGATTTTCAATTTGCAGGTTGCCAAACCTGAACAGTCTGGTGCATGTTAGTGCACAGCTGTTGGGTTCAATGTGGGGAGCAATTAAATAATTTTTTTAATAATGAGAAAATGTTTTTGCCACTAGGGGTTTTTGTGTGAGATCGGAAGCAGTACATTTTTAGTTGGCCTTTAGCCACTTCTCTGTGCAGTGAGGCTACGAGCCCTCTGAAGTCCTACCTCCTCTCTTCTGCAAGGCAGCGGCAGGCCCCGTCATGGCAGCCATTTTCCTTTGACGACTGTGCTCAGCAGGCAGTTCCCGCCTCCTGGCTGAACTCGGCGCTGGCCTAGGGAATCTACATTTGAAGATTGCATTGCATGAGCGATGCAGATGCAGCTTGGAGTTGGGACCAGGAAATTATCCGGGTGTCAGATTCCCGACCCTGGATTAAAAATCAAGCCCATTGAGTTGACCAGAATGATGGATGTAGATATACAATTAAATAAAAGAGCTTTAAGACAGAATACAGGAGAAATCTTTTTACACTGAAAGCGGTGAGGCTGTGGAATGTCTGTAATTGGAACAGAGACCTTGTCTACTTTAAAGCATAAGTTAGGTAGCTGGTTGAAGGAGAGGTGGATAAAGCATATGGGAACAGGTATATGGGTTTCAGGATTACTGCTCCGACAAAGGACAAATGCCAACAGATAAGAGTGACTGTAGATCATATAGATTCAATGTCATGAAGGAATTTGTCTTTCAGTAAATCCCAGCTGAATGTGTTTTTTTTCCTGTATATCTTTTAAATAATACTGTTTTTGTACCCTTTAGCTTTAATGAAAGCATTTGTTAGTTTTAGTGCTTCGAATTCCAAATAATAATAGTATGTATTGACAAGAGAAGCATCTATCACTGAGTATTTACTATGGGAAAACATGAATGAAATAATGTAATTTTCAATTAATTATTGTAAATCCTTTTTTATGAGAAGGATTTGATACTTAATGTTCAAATGCAGTTGCCTAGTCTAAGGAAAACTAGAAAATGACTGAATTCAGAAGTCTTCTGAAATTGGAATAAAGTCATGTAAATAATCAGGAAATCCATTTTAGTGTTCTTATTTTGTTTTCACTTAGTTTCATATTACAATGCATAGTCATATTAATATTGTACGCCTGCATTTCTAGCACTATATTCAAATTTATTTATCATTATTTTGAAAATAAATCACAATTTAACATTTACCTTTAATTACAATTAAATTCTGAATTACCCAAAAAGAAAATGATAGTGGGCTGGATTTTACCAGCCCCTTGGCATTGTGGCAGGGAGGCCTGTAAAATGCTTGCAGGAGTGGCCCAGCACAACCAACCCAAGACCCCGAGAAGGCCCTGCCGGATATTAGTGGCGGCGGCGAGGCCTCAGTGCAGAACCCCCTCCCCCCCCCCCCGCTCCCCTCCAACCCGCTGCTTGGTGGCAGGTCCTTCTTTCATATATTAAAATGAGTTTAATTAAAATGCAGATGAACTTGCCGATTTTACGACCACCAGCCAAAACTTGCGCGCCATAGGGAGTTCCAAGGCGAGACGCTGGTGGGGAGGGGGGAGGAATAAATTTATCAGGGTGGGGCAGAGGAAAACCTATTCCTATTGGTTGTGGGGATGGTGGGAAGGGGTTGAGGGTCAAAGATGCGGAGGTTCGGGGGGGAATGTTCAGAATTTCAAAAAAATTTTTTTGGGGGGACAGGTCAATTTATGAATTAATTACTCAGTGGGTTGCGGGGGGGGGTTGGTTGGAGAGGGGATTCCAGGCCAATTTTTTTTTTGGTATATTCATTGTAAAAATGTAAAAGGTCTAGAAATTCTTTCTTCTCTGTGAATTATTCTACAGCACATTTAAGTTCACCCAAAAATTAAGTATTAAAATTATCCATACGAAAATATTCATGGCCGTATGAGCTTTTACCATTTTGTCAAGTGCCCTGTATCTTCACAACTTGGTTTTCTGTCTTGTCATTGATAATAGAGTGATAAACTTTAGGCATTGATTGGTTAGTGAAGGCTGGTGAGAGAAAATGACAGCACGACTAACAGCATTAATAAACGCTCCAGTGTAACCTGCTTCTGAAGTGGTAACTGAACCATTATCACTGAAAGTGCTGTCCTTCTGCACACTGAATAACTTCTGACCTCAACAAGATTGCAATCTTGAAGTGATCTATGATGATCATGCAATAAATTAGAGCTTGTTCTGTGAACTGTAGAGAATGGGGCCATTCTGCTTAACTTGTTTAATACACATAGTTTAATCCTGGATTAATTGATCTATAACACTCCTAGCAGAGTCATATCTAACTACTCTTGGCATTACTTGACTGACCACATAATAAAAGGTAACAAAAGTAAATTGCATGGACTGCTCAACACGCACACAGATCGTGTGGCCATACAACTGCCCCCAAGCATCAACTAAATTCTAACAATAACAGGAGATGATGGTTGGAGGTCAAGATGAACAGGGAGTCAACAATAGTTTGATAATGGCTGTTCCATCTTGTTCTCCTGTTACAGTGTTTCCTGGCCTCAGTATCTCAAAGACAAAGATGGTGATTGAGCAGCTTGCTTCCCAATCTCATGTGAAAGCCATTTGTAGTTAAGTGTATGAGTAGAAATGCTGTTTGACCTTGTCTCCCCTTGTACATCCTGCCCCTCAAACCCCACCACTCCTATAACATGACAACTGGGTTCTGCCCTGAATACCTCATGTGCTGTTGCTCAGATGAGGTACTCAGTGGAGTGAATGCTCAAACTAATATATCTTCACTTCATCGGGATGCATGTAACATCCCTTTCTGGTTTTCTGAAGCACTCTTCTAAGGAATGGAACAGATAGTGCAGTCAAAGTAAATTTGAGCTCTTGCCCAAGAAAATAGATTATTTGCACATGGGCTGCAACACCAATTGAACCAAATTATTTTGCTTTTAAAAAATGTGACTGATGAGCAAAATGAATATGCTCAAATTAATGGGACCAGACTAATAATGTCATTGAATTCCTTGTCTAATCATCTAACATTGAAATCTAAAAAAATCTTTAACTGCTTATAGTGCTTAAAGAGCAATGGATAAATCATTTTGAAATAATGCATAGCATTGACTTTTTTTATTTTTTTATTTATTTAGAGATACAGCACTGAAACAGGCCCTTCGGCCCATCGAGTCTGTGCCAACCAACAATCACCCATTTATACAACCCCTACAGTAATCCCATATTCCCTACCACCTACCTACACTAGGGGCAATTTACCTGTCACCAGCAAGTCTTTGGCTGTGGGAGGAAACCGGAGAACCCGGTGGAAACCCACACGGTCACAGGGAGAACTTGCAAACTCCGCACAGGCAGTACCCAGAATCGAACCCGGGTCACTGGAGCTGTGAGGCTGGGGTGCTAACCACTGCGCCACTGTGCCGCCCTAAATGAAAATGGGCTGGACAGAGTATATCCTTTTATATATAATAATATAATTATATATATAATTTGGCAATTTGTTTCTAGTTTATCCTGGATATTGTACTTAAGAATAAGTATTTCCTCTTGAAGCATTGTATTTTCATCAAAAAATAGAAAGTGTTTTGCTTCATTATTGTCCAAGATCTACAACATTTTTAGTTAATTATTAGTTCCCTTTCTTGAATATAGCCTGAACTGTGCTAAAATGGACATTATATTTATTTCCATGAAATGCTTTACTCATCCCTAAACTTATAGCTGAATTGTGATGCTATGCAACTTGCAGTTTGAAAACAAGACGAACATGGTTGACCTATGCACAAAGTTCAATCATGATCTTCTTCATGAAATTGGTTGTACAGGTAGAGATATATGTAGAAAAGAACAACAAAGTAAAGGCTAATTGGTAGGTTTCAAGTGAGGAACTTTCTTCCAGTGATTAAACAACATATGACATCTTTCCGTGTAACTGAGTAATCTTGTAAAAGAATTTAAAGTGCACAGAATTCCTCACTTACAATTCAACTTGTGGCAAAAAAATAAAACCCTGGTAATAACGTTTCCTCAGCAATTACCAGATGCTCTCAGTAAATCTAGAACATGCGCTTTAAAACTTCTTGAACTTTGTGGTTATACATTTAGCAAAATAAGGGGGTAGATTTTCACCTTCACTGCCTAGGTGGAGCAGATCACCTGTCCTTTATAGAACCTGTCTGATTTTCACTCTGTTGATTTCTGCCAGGTTTCCACTTAACCAGAGAAGACAAAATCTATTCCCATGGTGTCTGAGAGTGGCTACTGGCGTGATCTATGTGTCAAAGGAAGGGCATGTGATGTAGTTCCTGAATGCATAACTAAAGGGCACACATTTTAACAAGCCTCAAATTGCAATGTTAATTTACAGCTTCACTGACTGAGACCTGGGAAATTGTGTGGGGCAGAGTCCCATGTAAGGGGGTAGCAAAAAAAATCTTAAAAATAGAGATTCTTACTTCCAAAACATTCTTTGGAGTGTGTAGTTGCTTTAGCTAAATAGTTTTAGCTATAAATTCTATTAAGTGTACGGTTGTATTTGAATTATGTAAATTCACCTTCTCTCAAACACTGCTTGATGTTTGAAATCTATCAAACTACAGGTTGACAAATTGAAGAGGACACCAGGCAAGATTTTTTTTTTCATCATAGCATTTTATCATGAGCTCAGGATGTCTCAAAGCATTTTTACAGTGAATGAATTAGTTTTGAAGTGCAATCCTGTTTCAGGCAAGTGCAGCAGCCAATTTGGGCACCGCACATGAATGAATGTTCAAATAATTTGTAGCTTTTTCGATGATGGTTGGCAGATATTTTATATTTCAAGACTTCTGTATTACAACAATAGCTTAAACTATATGACAAGGAAAAAAATACTCAATACAAGTAACAATACTGAGTTTCTGGTGGTTTATAGGTGTACTAACACCACAAGATATTCAGTGTATGCATAGTTACTCTGTTTTTAAGATTGTTTTAATTAGAATAAAAGGGTAATAACTGCTTTGTTCATTTTTGCTGACCATTTGCTTGGTACGCACAGAGGTTGCTGAAGCTGTGGTACTTGAGATTCAAACCAGTGTCACTGCTGTTTGGGTAAAAGTAATGGAGATAGGCGAGCAATCAGAATATAGAGCAAATAGGAAGATTATTAAAAAGCTGGAAAGGAGAGATTCTGGTAATGTGAGAAGTAAAAGAAATAACATCAGACATGAACTGACCTAGAGAAATGAAACAGAAATGAACACCGATTGGTGCATGTCATGCTCTTTTATACTTTGAAATCTGGGGAAGAATTATCTCACCAAACCGGCAGGATGATTAGCGGGTTGGGAACCCATTGAACCCTTCAGTAGGCTTTGCCGAGGCTCTTTAAATGTCCCACGGCATTAGCATTCTGCCTCCTCGTTTTCCCACCAATCAGGGAGGGTGGGCGGGTGACATGTTGATTCCGTCAAAGGAAGAATTTCGAATTAAAGGGACCACAGCATGGGTTACAAGAGCTGACCTGCAGATGGATTTGTGAGACTGCAACAGCCACAGGAATAGAGAGGAAACCTGGGAAGACTGCTCCCTGGGAGTCTCACTCTTATCTGGATGTCCTGCTGCAGGAACTGAGGGACTACTGTGAGCTGATCCTTCCCAAGGATGGGAGAAAAAGGATATCCTCTCCAACCAAACAGGCGTGGATGGAAGTGACCAGAGAAGTCAGCAGCAGAAGAAGTGTAGTCCCTCCAACCTGGAGACAGTGCACCAAGAGGATCCAGGACCTCAGGAGTGTGAGAAAGGTGAATGGCATAACACTTTCAGGTGCCAAGCCCCACACTATGACTTTCCCAGCATTGTCCTGCACAGCACTCTTCAGAACGCTCCACTCAATCTTCTCTCGCCAGGCACCTCTCATTCCCATCTGAGCAGCCAACACTCATACTCACCCTCATCCTATTGCTCTCACATCCATACCTCACAGTCACCCTCCACAACTGTTGTCCCTCCCTGCCACCCTCACAAGCCATTGCTAACACTTATAACTTTCTGCTTTCTCTCCTTACAGGAGGAGAGCACACAAACTTGGGGAGAGGTAGAGACCCAGAAACTGGTCCTCCAGTAAGCGACACCTTGACAGCCAGTGGCAATGCATGCCCACCTGGTCCAGTGGGAAGGAGGTATTGTTCCAGGAGGCTGCAAATGTAAGCAATGACCTACCATGAAAACCTGAGCCTCCTGAGGCACTGGTGGTCAGATATGTCAAGAGAGCTCATTTTCTGCCTGTAGACCTTGAATTGAGGTCTTGTCTCCTTTGAACTAGATCTCAGTATCTATCCCCTCTCTCCTTTGGAGAAGAAGGCAGTAGCTGCTGGTGCTGGTTTTGCTCCTGCTGCTGCCCGTGCTGTTGGTGTTGCTGGTCCTCTTGCTCTTATGCAGCTTTACCATACACCTCTGACCTGTCCTGCTCCCATGCCATGGTGAAGGCCAGCAGCAGTGGACTACAGCTGAAGGTGACTGAAGAGCAGGACAGGTCAAGTGATTTCCAAGAAATTGGCAATCACCTGTCAAGCACTGAAAGCACTCTGAGAGGGAGTGCTGTGAGCAGCAGCATCTCACCTGACCTTGGCTGGAGGTCTTCAGTTTCATTCTGATCCTGGTGATTTCCACACAGATGGGGAAATAGGTCCACTGCCTGTTAAATGCAGAATCCTTAGTAAAGACAGAATTTAATTGCTTATTATAATATTTAAATGCCTTACCCAACAGCTGCACAGGGGTTCCCATCTCGCCTTCAAACCCACCCAGGTGAAAGAGGGGGGACTGATGTCAGGATCCTGGCCTAACATCTCTTTTAGGGGATTTAACTCCCTGCATGCACCCAAACCCACCTCCTCTTTGCCTGAGAAAATTCCTTCATCCTGTGCCCCACCACCCAATCCCCCAACCCCCCAACACCCCCCAACCCCAGTCTTGAATCCAGCTCAGTCTAATGGATACTTGAAAAATTAAATTTGATAAGTTCAAACTATGCTCTGTCAATTAGAAGGCCACAGCACAAACCTGTGCATAATCTGTCATTGAAAATCTCGCTTAGAAAGCCTAACTTGTGCTGTCCCTGAACTCAAGTGTTTGATACAGGCATTGAATAGAAGACGTGTTTCATTTTATGCTACATCATGATTAGCATAATTTCATTTCTACACTCAGACAGAAGCATAATCTGAGAAGGAGGGAGGAATGCATTAAATTCACTTTTTAACATGGCTAAATGGTTTTCAATAATAGAGAAAGAACAAGAGGGCTTGGAAATTGGATCATGCTGCATTTGTTTTACAGGCGTAAGGATCCAATATAGGGGGGGCTGCATGCACGTTTATTCCACACCAGAATTGCTTTGCCGCCATATTGGATCAAGCTGCTCCGTAGATATCCAGAGTGCATGTCTATAACTGGCGTTAGGCCCATTGCATGTTGGTCTGTGAATGAATAAAGTGACTGCTTGAGACTGCTACCCAAAAGGTAAGTTTCAAGTTTTTTTTTTTAACTTCCTTTATTGTACTAGCAGCTACTGGTATGCCCCCATCCTGATCACCTCCTAAACCCTTATGAGACCCTGGGCCGGTTTCAGAATTGGCTGATCATTCTGCACTCACAGCTCACCAGTACTATCCTAATAAGCCCAAAATGTAGTCAAACTAAACTTCATAATATGTATCCATTTCTACATGCCACTATTCAGTCATGGCCTGTATTAGTATTGGGGACAGACTAAGAAGAAGCAAGGCTGCAAGATTAAAGGAAATAAAAATCTGGATATATTTCGTTAGAAGATGAATTTATACTACACTTGTGGTGTCAATCTGAAATAGTCTGGCTTTACACTAACTCTGCAGTTACAGCATAAGTGCAGCATAAATCCAGAGCCAGGGCTTGACCTGATACTGGACCCAAGCATAGTGAGATTCCTTGCACTACAGGCTCATTTATATAGTGCTGCCATGTTTCATAATGTTTTCAGAGAAAGCATTTTGGAGAAAGAGTTTCTTTCAATACTGTCTTTTGAAAAGCAATGTGTACTGTCTAGATTTTAAAAAGGGCACCCAGAGGAAGGCTGATTAATATACTGAATAGGGTTTTTTCTCCCTCAGAATAAATGATCTATTAGCTTCTCTCAGTAATCAAAAAACACATCTTGCTATTGTTTTGGAAAAGCCTTTGTTCTCTGTCCGTCTATGAAGCTGGGGTTAAGAATAGAGATACAGAGACCAAAAAAAAAATTGAAAAAAAGATTTTGGAAAAGGAGGAGGTTCTGCCTGGGTTGGAGCTCAGAATGACAAAAACCTGGGGGTAGAAATTTCATCTCATTGCACCTGTTTTCTAAGCAGGAAATGGGGGCAAAAAGCAGCAACATAGGGGCACAATACCCATGTCTGATTTGTGCCTGCATGGTAAAGACAGTTTTGTAGGCATCCCAGACTTCTAAATCAGACCCTTACATATATAATGCCCCCTTGCAGAAAGGGGTTGATTGCTATTGTTAGGATTCATCAATGGACCCAGTGGCTGCTAATTGAGTGAGAGAATTTTCATTCAAAGTCAATCATTGCTCTGAAAAAAACATCATATTTATTAAAGGGGTGTGCGATGGTGTGACAGATCCTGGCAACTCAGCCAAAAATGGGCCCAGATGAATTTTCTACTTCATCTGTTTAATTCAAGCTGGACAGTTCACCGAAGTGCTTTAGTGCAGCATGTTCAATATTTTTATTATTATATGGAGGTAAATTGTATTGATTGAAGTAGATGAATCTGATCATAACTATTGCTCCACACATTCTTCTTATCGTAGCTTAATGGTTTGAACCTTTCCTAATGTTGCATTTGGCAAAAAGATATGTAAACCCGATTGAGGTCACAGAGATTTCATTGTTGTACCCCCAAGCCCCACTATCATAAAATAGATATTAGACAGTGTAACTATCATACAAATAAGACTCACAGGCTGATTGAGAGTGATTGATGCCATTGAATTCAAGAAGGTGTCTCCAGCGGATCCACATTAATAGCAGACACTCTTCCTTAAAATAGCTCAAAGTGCTTTGTAGCCAATCAATTACTTTTGAGGTAAAGAGACTGTTATTACATAGGCAGTCAATTTGCATACAGCAAGACTGCATAAGAAGCATTAAGATAATAACTGGTTAAGCTGTTTCTTTGGTTATATAGATTGAGGGCTAAAATTTAACCAGGATACCAGAAGAACTCCCCATCTGCTTTTGAATAGTGCCATGCAATCTTTAATGTTCATCTGAAGAGGCAGGTGGGATCTTGTTTTAACATCACATACAAAAGACCACAGAACCCTCAGTGCAGCGAGCCTAAATTATGTGTTAACATCCTGGTATGGGGCTTGACCCCACTGCCTTCTGACTCACAGATAACTGTGCTACCACTGAATCATGCTGACACAGTTAGGACCTTGATATCCAATTTACACTACACAAGTTTCACATTGGTGTGAAATCAAAAAGCACTTTGCACTGATGCTGAGCTTGCAGTGTAAATTAACCCTTTTGTTAGGTTTTCTTTATATTCTGCCATTTTACTGAGTTTTAATGTTTCTGGTCCAAAACTGCCGTTTATGATTTATAAGGTACAATATTGTTTTGGAAGCATCTTGGGCTTGTGCTCCATATATGACACTATGCTAAATGAAAAGATATCATATTTCTCCGCAGACCAAAGCCACAGTATAATCTATTGTTTCTAATATTTTTTGTGAATATCTGATAACGCTTGGTAGTAATCTAGGTTATTTACTTATTGGAAATGATTTAAGCTGAGGTTGTAACCTGCAAACAGTAAAGAGTATCAATCAAAATAATTTTTAAAACTAGACCCTGAAATCCCTCGGGAGACAATCCCAGCACTGACCCCACCCGACTTTATGGCATCTCTGGTATCTGGCTGCCAAATGCTCCAGCATCCATCTGGCAGATGCCCCCTAACCCTAACCTTCTTGACCCCTTCTGTAGTTGTTATTTCCTAAACAGAAAATGCAGCCATGTCTTTGGTAATCCTGGCCATTTTGCCAGCCTGGAACCCATCATTTTGGGTCCAACTGGAGGCTGCTATGCTTCATCTCACTTGGCTCAGAGATGCACTGCTTCACGACTGAACCAGCTGGAGCAGGAGCTCCTAATGTAGGATGTCGCTACTCCTGGTTCTGCATCCAATGATGCCTGCCTTATACGTGACTTGCAAAAACTCCCAGCGCAAATGAATTTTAGCTGTTTCCTGAGAAGATAATCTGGTATTTCAACCACGTTGCAGTGGGAGACAAACAAAAGCTCTGAGAAATGTTGTCACCCTGGAAATGAATATATGCCAGCAAAAAATGAAGAAATACATATATAGTTAGTTAAGCTCAATTCTACATTAAATATAAAATGTATATATAATTTTAAAAATTACCTGTGTAAACCACAAGATTTAGAAGAATAAATTTGATATATATTTGAAGTATAATTTGGAATATAAATCTTCACTTGTCCTTATTCCGTTCATCATGCTTTAAATCTAAGTCAGTGAAGAGTGTTGGATAACATTTATTAATTGAAAAGATGGATTTAATGATGTAATTAGTTATGGTGATGTTGGAGACAGCATAGTTATTGGAATAGACTTGTATAATATACATTAAGGATGTTTGCATTTTGAACATTTTCTTACAAATTAATTTTCAAAAGAAAATAGTTCCAGTGATTATATTAAAAAAATCATTGAGGCGGGTGATTTTCTATCACTCAACCAATCATTTTTGAATCAACTATTCATATAGCACCGAAGGAGGTCATTCAGCCTATTGTGCTTGTGCCAGCTCTTTGAAAGAGTTATCCAATTAGTCCCACTCCCCTGCTCATTCCACACAGCTTGCATTTCTATTTCCTCTGGGACTCTTTATAAAAAAAAAATTGTACTCTGACACCAAATCAAATTACATACAATAATTGTAGAAATTCATAGGAAATGTCATAAAATGTTATACTGTACCAAATTACTTGATCTCGTATTCAGCAATATAGCATATTAAAAATCTTCCTACCAACGTTTTGCATAATTATAATAAAAGCAAAATGCTGTGGGTGCTGGAAATCTGAAACAAAAAAGTGCTAGAAACACACAGCAGGTCTGGCAGTATGTGTGTTGCATCATTAATTTCTCATTCCAAATTTATAATGGTAGCTGCCGATGTAAATTTGCCATGCTGTAATTACACCTTCCCACCAGTGAGGCACTGCAGCAGCAGCCTGTAATTGCAGTCTGACAATAAATGTGGACATGGAAATTTAAAATAATTGAAATATAAAAGTGGCCACAAAATACATGATTTTAAAGTACTAATTGAATTTGCCTGTGTGACCTGGTCCACATATCCTCTGTCCTCTAATCCTGCTTCACCTACCGACTGCATTTGATCCAGATGCCCCATGCACAACACCATTGTACTGTATGTAATGTAATACCTCTGTCGTGTTTCACTCATCGATCTCAGTTCAGTTTCGTGCTTTCAACTTAAGTAATTGAGTTGAGTGTAAATTCCATATTGAGTAACTGAACCTCTACCTGTGTGGATTGCTCAGTAGCTTAATTTGGAGTTTGATTAACATGCTGATGGATATCTCCGTATGTAAGGTACCCAGCTGACCAAAAGAAAAATGTATCTCTGCACCCTCAGCAGTATGACAAGATCACACGTTTCAGTATGCTTCTAGTGGTATAGATTCCTTTCATAAATCGCTAGCGATATGAGCTATATTATTCACCCATTGACTATGCATGGAATATAAATTTAGCGCTATACATGTGGTTTATTGTTTTTAATTAGTATCATGCCATTTAAATATAGAAACAAAATGACTACAGATTTGTAGATAGAGGTAACCTGATTACGTTCGGGCAGTTTTACAACACATAGCTATTTATGTGGCTCAGTGTCAAATTTTGTTGATAACGCTCCTGCAAAGCATCTTGGGAGGTTCTACATTAAAAGTTCTGTAGAAATACAACTTGTTGCTATTTAGAAGTTGAACTTTTGGATGTTCATCATAGTTCTTCCCTGTAAATGTGGTGGTATTGTCTCAAAGCATATATGCCAGTTAATGGAACACTTAGTGCTACTGAGAACAAGAACATCTCAAGGCAAGACTATAAGAAGCCTGAAACATAGCCCTGTTTGTGATGGACAGAATTATTGAGAACCAGTATCACATGGTATTCAGGTTATTCATAGGGTATTAACTAAGAGCTGGGCTTTACCAAGTTACTTTCTAACGTATATGATATAAAGTGTGCGTAGTTTGGAAGCTGATAAAGCCAGGATAGGATGTTCAAAACTTGTGGCTTATGCAAATGTGACTCAAATTACATTGATGGAAAGTTCTTAAAATTGCTCGAGTTTTTCTACTGAACCTTTGCTCCATTTATCTTGCTCCCCATTTTCTTTGAAATGCTGTTACATTTCATTGAATTTGCCTCTGCAGCTAAGAGGGCAGATGGTCTGTAATGTGCATTTCTCCAAAATCCATACTAATACTGATCTACAATACTGATGGGAGGTATAGCTGGCAGGGTGGGACGGGTCCTGAAAACTTTTCCTAGCCATTCAACTCTATACGCTGAGGTGTTCAATCACAATAGAAACGGTTGTTTTCTTTTAAATAGTCTTGCTTCTGTTACATTGGATTCATCACCAGTAATAAGCACAAATAGCTGCAAGGCAAGTAAAATCTAATCATTGATAAATATAGTAGTTAAGAAAACCAAACAGTTGTGAGAAGCAAGCAGACATTTCAATTTTAGCTTGCCCTGAAGTGTGTGCAAATTTGAGTAATTAAATGAAGTATGAAAGTCATTATGATCAGCTCTGCAATGAATTCTTAATGCTTGTTTTTTCACATTATGAATAATATGTTTTGATTATGACATTTCTGTGGTAAAACCTATTATTTCTGCTTTTGTAGGAGATAGGAGGTGCAAGCCCTCCCCAGAGAAACTGGAAGGGAATTGCTATTGCACTGCTGGTGATCCTTGCTGTGTGCTCTCTCATCACCATTTCGGTCATCCTCCTAACTCCAGGTAAACAACATGTTCATTTCTATATCATGCCAGCTGAAATTACTAAATGGATAATTTGCTCCTTTTAATTCTGTTAGTAATACTTAAGAATCCTTTGGAGAGAAAACAAAGTGCATGGTTGCTTCATAGCGTACATTATAGCGGTTGCCTTCAACACCATTTTACTGGAATGAGGTTCCATTTACAGATGTACTTGGCATATAATAAGATGTATACCTAGTGAAAAGCTGAACCGGTCTAGAAAATACTTTTTTATTTTGTAATCGATACACAATAACATAGTGGTTATGTTTCTGGAATAGTAAGTAACCTGGAGGCCTGGATTAACGTTCTGGAGAAACTAGTTCAAATCCCACCATGGCAGTTGGTGGAATTTAAATTCAATTAATTAATAAATCTGGTATAAAATGTTTGTCTCAGTAATAGTGACCATGACACTTCCAGATTATTGTAAAACCCATCTGGTTCACTAAAGTCCTTTTATTTATTTATTTTATTTTTATTTAGAGATACAGCACTGAAACAGGCCCTTCGGCCCACCGAGTCTGTGCTGACCAACAACCACCCATTTATACTAACCCTACAGTAATCCCATATTCCCTACCACCTACCTACACTAGGGGCAATTTACAATGGCCAATTTACCTATCACCTGCAAGTTTTTGGCTGTGGGAGGAAACCAGAGCACCCGGCGAAAACCCACGCGGTCACAGGGAGAACTTGCAAACTCCGCACAGGCAGTACCCAGAATTGAACCCGGGTCCCTGGAGCTTTGAGGCTGCGGTGCTAACCACTGTGCCACCCTTCTTTAGAGAAGGAAATTGGCCTTCCTTACCTGGTCTGGCCTATATGTGACTCCAAACCTGCAGCAATGTGGTTGACTCTTAGGCCCACTGAAACTGCCCTCTGAAAAGGCCTAGCAAGTCACTCAGTTATGTCAAACCACTATTAGAATTGTCAAAAAAGAATAAAACTGGACAGATGACCTGGCATTCACCAAGGCACCCAGTTGACTCTGCAAAGTCCTCCTCACTAACATCTGGGAACTTGAGCCAAAATTGTCCCACAGTCTAGTCAAACAACAGCCTGACATATTCATACTCAGAGAATCATACTTTGCAGCCAATGTCCCAGACTCTTCCAGCACTATCCTTGGGTATGTGCTGTCCCGCCAACAGGACAGACCCACCAGAGGTGGCAGCACAGTGTATACAGTCAGGAGGGAATGTTCCTGGGAGTCCTCAACATTGACTCTGGAACCCATGAAGTCTCACGACATCAGGTCAAACACAGGCAAGGAAACCTCCTGCTGATTACCACCTATCAGCCTTCCTCAGCTGATAAATCGGTACTCCTCCATATTGTACACTGTTACGACCAGGTGAGAAAGGAGTCTAGGTTTCCGTCTCAGCCTTCACCTGGTTTTAACATAACAGGGTTTAACTTTAAACACCCTGTTTCTTTAGCTCCCCCATTAGTGAATCATTGTTCACTAACTTCCAATTATAAGACAAAGAAACTAGCCAAGCAGGTTTGCTTAGGTTTAAAGAAAAAAGGTTGAACTTTATTAAACTTAAACTCTAATTCATTTAACATCTACGGATATGCGACGTACCCATGCTGGCTAAAAATATGCGATACACACATGCAGATAGAGACAGAAAAGAGCAGAAGAAATAAAGTCAAACATTTTGAGGCAATATCTGAAGATGGTTTTGGTTACTGTTTTTCGAGCTCGTTGTAAAGTCCTTGATTGTGGGTAGGTCTTGCTTTTCGTTGGGGCCCAGTATTCTCCTTAAACCTTGTTCGATGTCAGAGACTTTTCTCACTCGAAGTTCCTGTGTCCTCAGTGAGTCCAGAGGCTTGTGAGAAAGAGATGGGAGCAGACAGAATAGGTCTTCTTACTCCAGGAGCAAACAGTCTTTCGGAGTTCACAAACTCTGTGGCTAGTTCAAAGAACCCTGGACCAGCCAGTCAGTCATGTGACCAGCTGGTTTAACCAGTCCTGGCTTTTGTGGATTGTATCACCTTAGCAGTCTCTGGAATGCTCTTCTTTACACCTTCAACGTTTGGTGATCAAAGTCCATTGTTGGTTGAATGTGTCGGGGAATGGTCCCTTTGTCTCCACAAGCACTGTCTGTTAGTACGTAAAATTTTTTTCCAGCCACGGCTGATCTGTTTAACAAGTCATTTCCTCGCTCCAGCAACAGTTTAAAATCAATGTTCATATGACAAAATTAATATGCCTCATTCTTGGCAGGTGGGGATCTGCATGACAGCACCACTTGGAAGAAGCACTGAGGGTAGCAAGGGCACAGAATGTACTCTGGGTGAGGGATTTCAATGTTCATCACCAAGATTGACTCAGTATCACCACTACTGACTGAACTGGCCGAGTCCTGAAGGACATATTTGCCAGACTGGGCTTTCAGCAGGTGGTGTGAGAACCATCAAGAGGAAAAAACCTACTTGACCTACCAATCTACCAGTCGCAGATCTGCTCCTGACAGTATTGATAGGGGTGACCACCACACATTTCTTCTGGATACGTAGTCCCATCTTCACACTTTTTTTAGATTTAGAGATACAGCACTGAAACAGGCCCTTCGGCCCACCGAGTCTGTGCCGACCATTAACCACCCATTTATACTAATCCTACACTCCTACCACATCCTCACCTGTTCCTATATTCACCTACCTATACTAGTGACAATTTATAATGTCCAATTTACCTATCAACCTGCAAGTCTTTGGCATGTGGGAGGAAACCGGAGCACCCGGAGGAGACCCACGCAGACACAGGGAGAACTTGCACACTCCACACAGGCAGTACCCAGAATTGAACCCGGGTCACTGGAGCTGTGAGGCTGCAGTGCTAACCACTGCGCCACTGTGCCGCCCCACTGTGGATACCCACCATCATGCTGTGTGGCACTACCAATGTGCTAAATGGAATAGATTCAGAAGAGATCTAGCAGCTCAAAACTGAGCATCCAAGAGGCGCTGTGGGCCATCAGCAGCAGCAGAATTGTATTCAACCACAATCTGTAATCTCATGTCCTGTCATATCCCTCACTCTATCATTACCACCAAGCCAGCTGTCAACCCTAGTTCAATGAGGAGTGCAGGAGGGCATGCCAGGAATAGCACTAGGCATACCCAAAAATGAGGTGCCAACCTAGTGAAGCTACAACACAGGACTATATGCATGCTTAATAGCGGAAGTAGCATGTGAGAAAGAGAGAGCTAAGCGATCCCACAACTAATGGATCATATCAAAGCTCTGCAGTCGTGCCACATCCAGTCTTGAATGGTGGTGGACAATTAAATAACTAATGGAGGAGGAGGTGGCTCCAGAAATATCCTCATCCTCAATGATGGTGAAGCCCAGCATGGAGTGCAAAAGGCAAGGCTGAAACATTTGAAACCATCTTCATCCAGAAGTGTCAAGTGGATGATCCATCTCAGCCTCCTCCTGAGGTTCCCAGCATCACAGATGCCAGTGTTCAGCCAATTCAATTCACTGCATGTAATATCAAAAAAAAAATGGTTCAAGGCATTGGATACAGCAAAGGCCCTGACAATTTTTTGGCTGCAGTAATGAATTAGTTGCGCCAAGCTGTTCCAGTACAGCTACAACACTGGCATCAACATGGAAAATTGCCCAGGTATGTCCACTCCACAAAAAGCAGGACAAATCCAACTCAGCCAATTACTGCCCCATCAGTCTACTCTCGATCTCAGCAAAGTGATGGAAGGTGTCATTGACAGTGCTATAAAGTGGCACTTACTCACTGATGCTCAGTTTGTGTTCTGCCAGGGCAACTCGGTTCCAGATCTCATTACAGCCTTGGTCCAAATATGGACAAAAGAGCTGAATTCCAGAGGTGAGTGAGGTGAGAGTGACTGCCCTTGACATCAAGGCAGCATTTGGCATCAAGGAACCCTGGTAAATTGAAGTCAGTGGCATTTAGGGGTAAAAATCTCCACAGGTTGGAGTCATACCTAGCACAAAGGAAGAAGGTTGTGAATGTTAGGCCAAACATCTAAGCCCCAGGGATTTCAGCAGGAGTTCCTCAGGGCAGTGTCCTAGGCTCAACCATCTGCTGCTTCATCAATGGCCTTCCCTCCATCTTGGGGAGATCATCGATTAGGTGACCGCTTTGCAGAATACCTCTGCTCAGTCCGAAAGCATGACCCTGAGCTTCTGGTTTCTTGCCATTTCAACAGCCCACCCACCCCGCCCCCAACCCCATGCCCTCATGCCCACATTTCTGTCCTTGGCCTGCTGCAATGTTCCAGTGAACATCAATACAAGCTCGAGGAGCAGCACATCATCTTTCGATTAGGCACTCTACAGCCTTGCGGGCTCAACATTGAGTTCAACAATTTCAGAGCATGACTGGCTTTTTTTCTTTTTCTATTTTTAAAATTTTTTTTTAATTTTATTTTTTAACCATGTGCCTGTTTTTCATGCTTCTGTTTTTGGACAGAGCTGCTTATTATGCTGCCATTAACATTCTGGACTAATGCTTTGTCTTTCACCACAAACATTAACAGACTGTTTGCCTTTGTCCCATGATATGTTTGTTATTTAATCTCTCCTGCCTTCTGCCCTATCAGACACCTTCCCTTTTTTTCTTTTCCCCACTAAAATCGACCCCCCACGCCTTCCCTACCTTCACTTGCTTAAAACCCAATTCTTTTCTAACCTTTGCCAGTTCTGATGAATGGTCACAAACCTGAACCATTAACTCTGCTTCTCTCTCAAAAGATGATGCCTGACCTGCTGAGTATTTCCCGCACTTTCTGTTTTTAATTCAGGCTTGGGCTGATAAATGGCAAGTAACATTTGCATCTCACAAGTGGCAGGTTGCATCTCCAACAAGAGAGAAGCTAACCATCTCCCTTTGACATTCAACAGCATTACCCTCACTGAAACCCCCACATCAATATCCTGGGGGTTAACATTGACCAGAAACTTAACTGGACCAGCCATATAAATACTGTGGCTACATGAGCAGGACAGAGGCTGGGAATTCTGTGGCAAGTAACTCACCTCCTATCTTCCCAAAGCCTGGCCACCATCTACAAGGCACAAGTCAAGAATGTGATGGAATGCTCTCCACTTGCCTGGATGGGTGCAGCTCCAACAACACTCAAGAAGCTCGACACCATCCAGGACAAAGCAGCCCACTTGATTGCTACCCACAAACACTCACTCCCTCCACCACCGGCACACAGTGGCAGCAGCGTGTACCATCTACAAGATGCACTGCAGCAACCTGCCAAGGCTCCTTAGACAGCACCTTCCAAACCTGTGACCTCTACCACCTAAAAGAGCAAGGACAGCAGACACATGGGAATGCCACCACCTGCAAGTTGCCCTCTAAGCCACAAACCATCCTGATTTGAACTATATCATTGTTCCTTCACTGGCGCTGGGTCAAAGTCTTGGAACTCCCTCGTTAACAGCACTGTAAGTGTACCTACACCAGATTGACTGCAGCAGTTCAAGAAGGCGGCTCACCGACACCTTTTCAAGGGCAATTAGGGCAGTGCAACAATTGCTGGCCTTGCCAGTGTTGCTTACATCCCACTAACAAATAAAAAATCAGCATTCACATCTGTAATATTTCACAATAGGGCTTTTGTACTATAGCTTTTTTAGTTGTCATGGTCCTGTAATTTTTTTTTCAAAATATGTGGTTTGCCTTTAAGGCCTGCAAGCCTTAGGAGTTATAAGAAGGTGGATTTTCGTTGCCTTAGAAACAGCCATTTAGTGACTGTGATTCAAAGGGTGCATTCTCGTTACCATAGATATAGCCACTGGGAGTGAGTTTCATGCTATAAATTTGTTACAATTCAGTTTTGAACTGGCTGTTAGTGGAAGACAATTTGTTCTAACAGAACACACAGAAACAGAGGACGCAGCTCTGATGAGCACACCTGAAAAAGAGCTCTCAACCATTTAAACTGAAGGAAGAGGATTTTAGTCTGTTTAATTATTATCTCTCAAAATTCTAAAAGCCAAGCCAAAACAGAGATCTCTGATAATTTAAATTGAAGAAAGGGAAGTTAGATTGTGACAATCTTTTATCCCTCTAAAACTCTAAAGTCAGATTAAATCTGTTGTAAGTGTTTGCAAGTTGTTAATTGTTGAAATTCGCTGGAGAAGGAAAGCAACATCCTGTGAGGACTTCGAGCAACATCCTGTGAGGACTTCAAGCAACATTGGACTGTAAATTTGCAAGGACTCTAATTTTTTCTATTTTAAATGTTGTTTCTATCTTCATAGTGTTTAGGAATTTAGTTCTTCTAATCAAAGAGTTAATTTGTTGATTTAAAGGCACCTGGTTTGGTTAGCCTCATTCGGGGAGTTAATGGATGGTACAATTCGGTTGGGTCTTTCTTTAATTTGTAAAGTTTTAAATGATATGTTAGCCAATCAGTGGAACGATGGGATTGAATTAACAAGAGTGGTCGGTCGTGACGTAGTATTGTTACAGATTGTGCGTGTGCTGAGATGAAGTTCCCTGAGGCCACACCATTAACTCTGCGGTATCACTCATAGAATCTTTTCACTGCGTTGTCACTACTTCTCCAGTGAACTAACATTTTTCTCAGCATCACATAAAAATAAGTCTCACCAGTTTTGATATATAGCCTTTCTAGCAGTATCACAGTCACCTGCAGATATATAATTAGATCTACCAGACCAGTTGTAAATTCTATGATGTGCTATATTGGCAAAAATTAGGTCTGAGCCTGGTGAAGCTACAATAGAGGACTACTTGCATGCCAAACAACAGAAACAACATGCAATAGACAGAGCTAAGTGATTCCATAACCAACGGATCAGAACTAAGCTCTGCAATGCTGTCGCATCCAATCGTGAATGGTGCTTGTTATGGCCAGGGTGAGGAGGGGGTCTCAGGCTCCCCTCTTGTCCCTTCCTCTTATTTGACTGTAACAGGGTTTATTCCATTTAAACAGTGGTTGTGCTTACCATCTCTCTGAGTGTTTTACATTTTACCATTTACTGTGATTATGAAAGAATCAATCGGACAGGTTTTCTTGAGTTTAAACAGGAAAGAGGTAACTTTATTATACTTAACACTCTAACCCAATTTAAAAATACATTACACATCCACATACACATTCACACGAGAATCACACACACTAGTAGAGTACAGGAAGGAAAATAGATTTCAGATTTCTAGCATCTGCAGTATTTTGCTTTTATTAAAATAGATTTGATGGTTGGGTTAAAGTTCAGAATAAATGGAACTTAAATATAGTCTGTAAAGTGGGTGATCCAGTAGTCCTCAGCTAAAGCTGTATTCTTGAAGTTCTTGGATGGTCAAAGTGTATTTTGACTGGCTTGCTTTGCTCAGGGTTTTCCTGAAGGTAGAATCTGTAGTTGGCTCTCTTCCCCTGGTCCCTGGCTGTAGTGGTCTGTAGCCTTAGATGATCACACAGTTGCAGATGGTTTTCACTTGATGTTTTCTGGGGATTGAGAGAGGAGAGAGAGAGAGACAGAGGGGCAGCAACCTTCGGTGCTGTTGTACACTCAGTTACTGCCTGTCTGCTTGTCTGTGTGACAAAACTTCCAGTTTCTTCAGAAATGAAGATGGTCACATGGTTCTCTCATTCCCCTTTGTTTTTAATGAGGTCCAAAGTCTAAAACCCAAAACTTCTCTTAGGTGGGGTTGGCAGTGTTTAGCCCCTGGAGGGATGTCTCCATTTATAAATGCCTCGAGATGGTTTGGAATGACCCTCTAATGAGGGTGATCTGGCTAATCTACTCAGTTAGCCAAAGCATTGTTCTAGCTCGGCTTCTTGTTAGATATTTTGTCTCCAGTTCAATTTCCTAGTATTTCAAATGTAAATTGCAGTGGCCATCTTGACTGCTAGTTTTTTAAAAGTTAATTTGTAGGATTTTTTTCCCAATAAGAGTAAGCTTCCAACCGACGAAATTAATATTTCCCATTTGGTATATAGGGTTTTCCTAACATGGTAAACAATTAAACAACTTACAGGAAGAGGAGGCTCCACAAACAACCCCATCCTCAATGATGGGGGAGCCCAGCACATGAGTGCAAAAAACAAGGCTGAACCATTTGCAACCATCTTCAGCTAGAAGTGCTGAGTGGATGATCCATCTTGGCCTCCTCCTCAGGTCCACAGCATCACAGATGCCAGTCTTCAGCCAATCCGAATCACTCCACATGATATCAAAGAACGGCTGAAGGCACTGGATACTCCAAATGCTATGGGGCCTGCCAACATTCTGGCAATAGTGCTGAAGACTTGTGTTCCAGAAATAGTCGCGTCCCTAGACAAGCTGTTCCAGTACAGCTACAACTCTGGCATTTACCCGGCAATGTGGAAAATTACCCAGGTATGTCCTGTGCAGAAAAAGCAGTACAAATCCAACCCAGCCAATTACCGTCCTATCAGTCTACTCTCAATCATCAGCAAAGTGCTGGAAGGTGTCATTGTCAGCACTATTAATCTTATTTACCAATAAACAGTTCACCGATACTCACTTTGGGATTCCATCAGGATCACTTGACTCCAGACCTCACCACAGCCTTGGCCCAAATATGGACAAAAGAGCTGAATTCCAGAGGTGAAGTGAGAGTGACTGCCTTTGACAGCAAGGTAGCTTTTGACCGAATGTGTCATCAAGGAACCAGAGTAAAATTGAAGCTAATGGGAATCAAGGAAAACAATTTTCACTGGTTGAAGCCATAGCTAGCACAAAGGGAGATGGTTGTGGTTGTTGAAAACCAATCATTTCAGCCCCAGGCCATTGCTGCAGGAGTTTTTCAGAGCAGTGTCCTCAGGCCAACCTTCTTTAGCTGCTTCATCAGTGACCTTCCCTCCATCATGAGTTCAGAATTGGCGATATTTGCTGAGGATTGCACACTGTTCAGTTCCTTTTGCAATTCCTCAGGCAGTCTGTGCCTGCATGCAGCAAGACATGGACAACATTCACATCTGGGATGATAGGTGACAAGTAACATTTGCACCAAGAAAGTGCCAAGCATTGACCATCTCCAACAATACAGAAGCTAACCACCTCCCCCTGACATTAATAGCATTACCATTGCTAAATTCCCCACCATCAACATTCTAGGGGTTACCATTGACCAGACAATTATCTGGACCAGCCACATAAATACAGTGGTTGCAACAGCAGGTCAGAGGCTGGGTATTCTGCCATGAGTGATGCATTTCCTAACTCCCCAAAACTTTTCCACCATCTAAAAGGCACAAATGAGGAATATGATGGAATGCTCCCACTTACTTGGATGAATGCAGTTCCAGCAACACTCAAGGCTCGACACCATCCAGGACAATGCAGCCTGCTTAATTGGTGCCTCATCCACAACCTTTAACATTCACTCTCTGCACCACCAGCACTCAGTGGCTGCAATGTGCACCATCTGCAAGATGCACTGCAGCAACTCACCAAGACTCCTTCAACAGCACCTTGCAAACCTGCGACCTCTGCCACTTAGAAGGACAAGGGCAGCTAATGCATGGGAACGCCACCACCTGTAAGTTCCCCTCCATGTTACATACCATGATGTTAAAGGCAGTCACTCTCAATTCACCTCCAGAATTCAGCTCTTTTGTCCATGTTTGGACCAAGGCTGTGGTGAGGTCTAGAGCCCAAGTGATCCTGATGGGATCCAAAGTGAGCATTGGTGAGCAGTTTATTGGTGAATAAGATTAATAGCGCTGTCGATGATGCCTTCCAGCACTTTGCTGATGATTGAGAGTTGACTATAGGGCCCTATATTGCCATTCCTACATGGTTGTTAGGCCAAAATCCTAGAACTCACTCCCTAACACCACTGTGGGAATACCTTCACCATATGTACTGCAGCAGTTCAAGAAGGTGGCTGACCACTACCTTCCCAATGCTATTTAGGGATGGGCAATAAATGCTGGCCCTGCCAGCAATGCCCATATCCCATGAATGAATAAGATTTTTGTAGTATGAGACCGAACACCACTAAATGTTATTAATCAGAATGGATATGAAGCAAAAAAGTTAACTAGCAAAGAGTGAACTGGAATCATTGTTTCCAGAGGACTACTATAATCTAGAGGGTAGGTTTTGTGTAATTTATTTTTGCAATCTATGCTGATGTTCAAGCTGATAATCAGGGCTACAATTTTATTTTCTATATTTAATTCAATTTTATTCAGTAGTGGGTAGAGGTTAACAATGTCCAATAAATATTCAGCACAATGTTTAAATCTATTATTGGCATGGTTTCAGGATACCATTATGATTTGGCTAAAACCCTGAAGGCATAAATTTAATGAGATTTCCCTTGCAGAGTATTCGCTATCTTATCTCAAAACACCACGTTTTGCAGCACAGGTCACTAAGCCACACACCACTAAAAAAAAACTTTTACAATTACATTGATGCTACTTCAGACACCACTGAAATGTATTTTTTCATGCCCTTGCCATTGTGACATAGAAATCCTTTGGAGATGTCCACTGGGGACTGAAATACAATCATAGTTCAGAATGGGTCACAGATTGTGCATCTAATGTTATTTAATAGTGGTGATATAATGGAACAGAATCTTTCAAGTACTATGTCATACTGTTGTGTCATTGAGTCCCATCATTACTTTTACATCTTCACTAGTCAATTTGTATCCATACGCGATAATGTCATTATCATGCAGGCCCCCACCTGCCAAACATGAGGCATATTAATTTTGCCACATGGACATTAAATTTCAAACTGGTGTTGAAGTGAAGAAAGAACTTGCTTTAAAAAAAAATTTCCAGATCTTGGCTGGAAAGAAATTTTCATATTCACAGACAGTGCTTGGAAAGGATAAAGGGCCATTCCCTGACACATTCAACCCAAAATGGACTTTTGATCATCAGATGTTGAAGGTGGGGGAGCTCACATTCCAGGTTGACTGTTAAGATGGCCGAATACACAAAATGACATGGTCAAGCCAGCTAGTCACATGACTAACATGCTGGGCAACCTGAGTTTTTTGAATTTGTACAAACAGTTTGGGCAGAAAGCAAAATGCTCCTGGGCGGAGAAGATCTCTCCTGGCTGGCTCGCCACAGCCTCTCCTGTCTGTCTGCTCCCATCTCTTTCTCATGGAATGCCAAATCCACTGAAGACACATGAACCCCAAGAGAGAAAATTCTCCTACAGTGAACACGGTTTAAGAAGAATACTGGGCCCCAACGAAAAGCAATACCTATCTATAATAAAGGACACTACAGTAAGCTCAAAGACCTGTAACACAAAAAACCTCCTCAGCTATTGCCTCAAACTTTTCCACTTTATTTCTTCTTTTTTCTCTCTGTCTCTATCTGCATGTGTGTATCGCATATGCATGCTAGTGTGGGCACGTCATGTATCCGTAGGTGTTAACCGAATGAGCATTTAAGTTGAAGATTAATAAAATTACAACTCTTCTTCTTTAAAACTAAGAAAGCCTGTTTGTGCTGGTTTGTTTGCCTTATAATTGGAAAGCAGTGAACAAGGATTCACCAAGGGGGAGCTAAAAACACAGTGTTAAAATTAAACCCTGTTACAGTAAGACTAGGTAAAGGCTGAGAGGGAATGCTAGACACCTTTCTCACCTGGTCGTCTAACAGTCATATTAAGATTATTAGAAATAGTTCAATTATCTTAATACTTATTTGATCTTTTAATGTAGATTATAGTCTAGAATGATGATTATCTAAGAATAATGGGCGTTTGGAGTTGGATTTGACTGGTCCAAAATTTACATTCAAGTTTGAATTTTATTAAGTCAATGAGCAAGGAGATGGAAAATCCCTAATTCATCAGGAACTTGAATATATCCACTACTATATCGTCCATGACTGGACATGTGCCATCACCACTAGATTAGCAGAGCTAATAACTCCAAATCACTTTAAACACCAAATGGTAATCTTATACAAAAATCTCCAAACTCTTAGGAGGAGGGAATGCCAGATTCCTGACATCACCATTGAATGCTCTAGCACTGATTTTAAGGTTATGCTCCCTTGTTCTGGACTTTCCCCACCAAAGGAAATAGTTTATCAGCCCTATCCACTCCTTTAATCATCTTAACATCTAAATTAGATCACCTATACTCGAGACTACAAGCTGAGTCTGTGCAATCTGTCCTCATAATTTAAACCTTTAAGACCCATTATCATTCTGGGGTGTATTGCACTTCCTACAAGGCCAATAGATTTTGTCCAAGTGGAAAGATATAATAATTCAATAATATCCCCTAAAAGTCTACACTTGTCCATAGTAAAAAGCAAGCCCAGTTCTTTAAGCCTATTCTGATAAATAATGGACCTTAAACCATGTACTAATTGATTAACTCTCCTTTGAAACTATTCTAGTGCCTCAACCCACCAAGTGCACAGGCCAAAACTTGACATGGTTGGACCAAGGGAGGATTGTATTTCTAATTTTATATTTAATTGTCCTTGCTATTCTTCTGAACACCCTATTCACTTTTGTAATAGATTTGCATCACTGTTCATGGACCTTCAGTGATTCTTGAAATACACCCCCATCTCCTTCTCCCACTCAGCAACCTTAACCGTGGCAACTCTGCATGGTGTACAGATGCTTGGAGTTGTCCCTGCCTAAATGCATCATGTTCTTTTGCAATTGAAAGATAGCTGCTAGACGTAGGCACAATTCCCCATTATGTCTAGATTCACCTGCAAACTACTTTTTTCAACCAAGGTCCTAACTCCAACAAATATCTAAGTCATCTGCAAACATTTCCCCAAAATACCTTCATCTAGATCATTGATAAAGATGGTGAGTAGTGACAGCTCTATTACAGATCCCTGCGGGAATCCATTAGTGTTGACGAAGGGGATATTTCAGAATACTCAGGATAAATATATTAATCCGTGGTTAACGAAAGAAGTTAAGGAAAGCATCAAACTTAAGGAAAAGATATATGAGTGGCACCTCATACGATTGGTCAGAATATAAAGAACAGCAGAAAATGACTAAAAGGTTAATCAGGAGACAGAAATTAGAGTGTGAGAGGAAGCTAGCTCGAAATATAAAAATGGATAGCAAGAGTTTCTACAGGAAAAGATTAAGTAAAGTGAGTGTTGGTCCTTTAGAGAGTGAGAATGGGGAGTTAACAGTAGATAATAAGGAAATGGCAGATGAAATAAGCTAATATTTTGCTTCTGTCTTCACTACAGAGGATACAAAAAACATTCCAGTAATAGCTGTAAATGAGGAGGTGGAAGGAAGAGAGTAAAAAGGCAGATTATTGTTTAGATGGAGAAAGACTACAAAATACTGCAGTACAGAGGGATCTGGGTGTTCTTGTACATGAAACACATGAAACATGCAGGTGCAGCAAGTGATTAGGAAAGCAAATGGAATTTTGGCCTTTTATTGCTAGGGGGTTAGAGTTTAAAAATAGGGACGACTTGTTACAACTGTACAGAGTGTTGGTGAGGCCACACCAGGAGTACTGCGTACAGTTTTGGTCTCTGTATTTAAGGAAGGATATACTAGCATTGGAGGCAGTTCAGGAAAGGTTCACTAGGCTGATTCCTGGGATGAAGGGGTTGTCTTATCAAGAACAGCTAAACAGCCGTTATTCATTGGAGTTCAGAAGAATGAGAGGTGATCTTATTGAAACATATAAGATTCTAAGGGGGCTTGACAGGGTCGATGTTGAGAATATGTTTTCACTGGTGGGGGAATCTCGAACTAGCGGACATAGTTACAGAATAAGGGGGCACATATTTAAAACTGAGATGCGAAGGAATTTCTTCTCTTAGAGGGTGGTGAATCTCCGGAATTCTCTGCCTGAGACAGTTGTGGAGGCTAGGTCACTAAATATATTTAAGAAGGAGGTAGATAGATTTTTGAAATCTCGGGGAGTCGAGGGTTATGTGGAGCAGGCCCGAAAGAGGAGTTGAGGCCAGGGACAGATCAGCCATGATCTTATTGAATGGCGGGGTGGGCTTGAGGGGCTGAATGGCCTACTCCTGCGCCTATTTCTTATGTTCTTATGTTGAGAGGAACCTGGTGAAATTACAATCACCAGGGAAGGGGTACTGACCAAATTGATGGAGCTGTGGGCTGACAAGACCTCGGATCGTAATGGACTTCATCCTAGGGTCTTAAAAGAGGTGGCTAATGAGGTAGTAGATGCATTGTTAATTTTTCAAAATTTGCTAGATTCTGGAAAGGTTCCATCAGACTGGAAAGTAGCAAATATAACCTGTCTCTCTTCAAGAAGTTGGGGGGGGGGGGGGGAGGTGGGGAAGGGGTAACTATAAGCCAGTTAGCTTGACATGGGGAAAATGTTAGAATCGATCATTAAGGGGGGCTGTAGCTGGGCACTTAGAAAAACTCAAGGTAATCAGGAATAGTTAGCATGGCTTTGGGAAAAGCAGACCATGTTTAACCAATTTATTGGAGTTCTTTGAAGGAATAACATGTGCCATTGATAAAGGGGAGTCTATTGACATACTGTATTTGGATTTCCAGAAGGCATTTGACAAGGTGCCACATAAAAGGTTATTGCACAAAGTAGGAGTTCGTGGTGTAGGGGGTAACATATTAGCATGGATAGAAGATTGGCTGGCTGGCAGAAAACTGAGAGTATGTATAAATGGGTCTTTTTTTGTTGGCAGGATGTGATGAGTGGAGTCCCGCAGGGGTCTGTACTGGGGCCTCAACTTCTTACAATTTATATCAATGACTTAGTTGAGGGGAGCAATGGCATGCTGGCTAAATGTGCAGCTGACACAAAGATAGGTAGGAAAGTATGTTGTGAAGAGGATATAAGGAGCTTGCAGACCGATATAGATAGGTTGAGTGCGTGGGCAAATCTGGCAGATGGTTTATAATGTGGGAAAATGTGAAATTGTTCACTTTGGCAGGAGGAATAAAAATGCAGAGTATTACTTAAACGAAGAATGACTGCAGAACTCCGAGGTGCAGAGGGATCTGGGTGTTCTCATGCATGAGTGACAAAAAGTTAGTATGCAGGTACAGCAAGTAATAAAGAAGGTCAATGGAATGCTATCCTTTATTACGAGAGGAATTGAAAATAAAAGTAAGGATGTTATGCTTCAGTTATACAGGGCATTGGTGAGACCACATCTAGAATACTGTGTGCAGTTTTGGTATTCTCATTTAAGGAAGGATGCAAATGCATTGGAGGTGGTTCAGAGGAGGTTTACTAGATTGATACCTGGAATGAGCCGGTTGTCTTATGAGGAAAGGCTGGACAGACTGGATTTGTTTTCAGTGGAGTTTAGAAGAGTGAGGGGAGACTTGATTGAAGTATATAAGATCCTGAACAGTCTTGACAGGGTGGATGTGGAAAGAATGTTTCCTCTTGTGGGTGAGTCCAGAAGTAGGGGACACTGTTTTAAAATTAGGGGTCACCCTTTTAGGACAGAGATGAGGAGAAATTTTTTTTGCTGAGGGTTTTGTGACTTTGGAACTCTGCCTCAGAAGCTGGTGGAGGCAGGGGTCATTGAATAACTTTAAGGTGGGTTAGTTAGATTCTTGTTAGGCAAGGGAATCAAAGGTTATCGGGGAGGTGGGAATGTGGAATTGGAGACACAAACAGATCAGCCATCATCTTATTGACTGGCAGAGCAGGCGAGAGGGGCTGAATGGCCTACTTCTGCTCCTAATTCATATGCTCATATGTATGTTTGTATGTATAAATGCAAAGTTGCTCCTGTTGCGTGTTCCTTGAACCTCTGTTTGTATAGACTGTACACAAAGACTGGTCACTCAAGATAAGATTAGTAACACAATATTGGGGCTCTTTATTGATTACTGAGAGAGCAGCAATTACATTGAGATGGTAACTGTGCAGGTATAGCTTCAAGACTAACTAATACTCAGAATCACACGGTGTGCTATATCATAGCTCTTACATGGCTACTATGATCCTGTAGCCACACCTCTTAAAGGTGTGCACACATAACATACTCCTTTTCCAAAACAGAAAGGAAAGGGATGTATTTACAAATTTAAGCATCTCCTTTAGGCAAGTAGAAGTTAACTATATAAATGTACGCAAATGTATCAGGAGATAATACAAAAAAGACAATAGGAATATGTAAAAACATCAATCGTAAAAACTTAAGGTAGTTTGATAACTCCACCAGATTTCAAAGTAGGGTAGCAGTTCTCAGATACTGGAACAGATACTTGTGAATTGGATTTTGCAGATGAAGAATTGTTGACTCTGTCTGAGATCTAGTCTTCGATCTTGTACAAGTTGCAATGGAGTCTTCCATGGACTTGGGATAATGAGCATCTCTGATTTGACCTCAGTTATGAAGCTGTGTGGTGCCAGTAGGTGTAGTTACTTCGTTAGAATGTAATTCTGATCTGACTTAGGATTTTGGATGGTAACTTGCTGACCAGGAGCTGATTTGGGAAGTTCACTTCCAGCACGATTGTCATGCATTTCTTTCACTTTCCTTCCTTGTTCGAGAAGAACATCTCTAATTTCATGCACTGGATACAGTGTGCATTGGAGGTGCTGTATGTTGGATGTAACAAGCTGTGCATCATCCTGATGCTTACCCTGCGAATCTTGAAAGCACAAGATGGACAGAAATTGAAAAGAGCATCTATCTTCTGACCACAGTTTGGGCAGAATTGGAAAGCCAGATGAACCACAGCTCTCATTACACTCCTTTGTTGCAAGATTCCATCTGGGGACTGGGGGCAATAGTGCTTGGCATTGCCTGATGCCGTGGATGGTAATCAAAGCTAGATTACTGCATGCGTGCAGTTCAGTGGTAGGGAGTCCATTTGCTTGGATACTCCAACTCTTCTATTTGTTCAATCAGAATCATTGCAACAGCATTTAGCTGTAATGGATCTGAGACATAGGATTGGGGACCCATTGTAAGCAGTTAGCTGAGCTATCTTGGAATGCCATGAACCCAGATATATGCATTTTAAGATGCATAGGGGTAAAATGTTTGCACTGGCATCCATTTCTATTTTTGCCTGGAACAAGTGTATGCCCTCTTTTCCTGGGCAGGAAATACGAATGGATGCAAATGCTTCTAGCAGAGAAATTGAATCAATGTGCTCAGTAACATTGTCGACATGGAATGTCTGTTCTGCTTGCTCGCTTATGCGTATACCCTATTCTTCAGGATCAGTAGTGTTAGTGTCACCCGAAACTTCATGGATAAATTGGTTGTGTCATGATGGAGAATTGTGAAGCTTATCAGGGCGCAGAGCTGTCCTGCGGTTGACTGTAATGACTGAGGTGGGAGAAGCGCACTGTTCTTTCTAGTTCACTTCTCAACAAGTCACAACAAAAGTTTAAGTGTTTACCCAGTTACCGATATGGTCAATCAAAGACTCTATTTTCATCCCAGAATAAAATACACCAACCAGCTTTCTTTAATAAACAAATAATTTATCCATTTATTATCAAAACAAGACTTCTTCTGTAATGAAGCAAAGCATTAACACACAGATTGAAATATGAAAGTTCCCTTTTTTTAAAATTCCCTACACAAACTCACTCACACTGGAAAAAATACAAAAATTCTCTCTCTGCAGAGGTTTGTTACAAAACAAAAACAAAAAAGAATACTTTAGCCAAATACTTGCTAATTCTTGAAGAAAAAAGAGAAGATATGGAAAGATGTTGTTTGTCCCATTTGGTCAGGGGTCCCAAATACGCGTAGACAGCTGGTACTGGGATCTTATAACAGTTCTTTTCAGGCGACACTGAGGATCAGTTTAGCAGGCTTTCCAGGAGAAACGTGACAACACGGGTTTCTGGCAGGCCTTTCAGGAGGAATGCAGCATCAATTTCTCTATTTCTTACACTCGCTTCTAAGCGCTTCTCAAAGACATGGAAAAGCTGGCAGGCTTTTCAAAGAGATGGAGAAGGCTGAGCTGGGGTTTTGTTCTTGGCAGGTTGATTTTTAAGCTCCTTTCCAGAACACTGTCCACACCCCAACTCACTGTCCAAAGTGAAACCAAAAACAGTATCTCAAGAGCCCAGCCTCCTGACTCCTATAAATATTGACCTGTCACTTCTCTGTAAACATCCTTCCCAGGTCAAAAAGCCCCCACTGGGTACTTATCTGAAGACAGCTGATTTCCAGCAAGGGTTGTTTCCAAACCAAGTCCAGAAGACCTTCTGGTTAACTCTTCTTTTTAAAATAAACCACAAAGCCCAGCAGCTATGGAATTCTTTTCAGTTGTAAAACCGAAATCCTCAAGAAAATTTAACAAAACAATGGAAGCACTTTCTTAACACTCTTTGTGTTCAGGACTCTTGCCTGCAGTGTCTATCTTGGCTTTGTGGCATATGGATTTAAGTGCTTTAGACAAATGTAAAAGTCCGCACCTTGTGCATGGTGACTTGGATTTGGAAACCCTGTTTAATGCACTGGTCTTTGTAACACATAAAGATAGAAGGTTTTGCTGACCTACGGTGATGGACTCAAATTTGCAGCTGTTCTTCAATAAGGCGTCAACCATGTAATCTTTGGGTTTGTCCAAAAGATCTTTCTGGTAGAGTTCCATCGGTATGGATGCAATCACAAGCTTGATGATGCAACCTGCAGTAAAATCACACTCTCGGCCTTTGCACGACAAAAACTAACAAACTGGTCTATGGGTTCGCTAGGCTGTTGTTTGAAAGACATGACTTCGACTTAGTGCTGTCAAAAATTGAACTTGAGGCATAATTGGTCTTCTAGAGTGGACCAAATCTTTGTGGGATCCTTCTACTCTTCATCGTTAAGACCAGATTTAATTTAGATACTGTAGACCTTCATTGCCAATAGCCATATGTATCTTTATAACTTGCTTCTGTGGATTAGTAATGGTTAAGTCATTGAAGCAAAGTTTGACTCTCTGCTTGAAAAGAAGAAACACTGAAAACAGGTCAGATGCTTTCCAATTAATGGTAGGGAAAGGTGTTGCCATAATTGCAATGACTCTGTCGTTGCACCTAAGAAGAAAATAACAAAGACTTGCAATACCATTTCTGAACAGACTTGGCTGGTGTGGTTCTGGCTTCCGCGATGGAAAAAAGGAGTAGTTGCAGTTCCACTGGTGAACTGGTTTCGAGATTGTAGCACTGTCACTTGCTTGTGGACACTTGTTACAATACCACTAATGGACAGGCTTGGAGGTTGTGGTGCTATTGCTAAATTCACATACTTTTGGATTAGTCCCACCCATGAAGGGTGGATTTAGCGCAAAGAAAAATCAAAGGCCCAAAACTGTAATGGTGATTTTCCCCTTGAAAAATTGCAATAGTGATTATTCCTCCCGAAACAACAACCAAGGAATTTCCTCTGTTCTTTGTCGTAATGATCACGCAATCTGCTGTTTACCAATGGATCGCGGCACTCCCTGTACCAAAAAGAGGCAGAGTTTTGTGCTTGCCCTGGTAGTCCACTGCCATGATGGCGCTGACCCATCCGATGCACCTTGCAAAAGTAATGGGGTCTGTCCAGGGGTTCGCTCACTCAGACTTCCTCAAGTTGCTCCCAAAGTGAAAAACTGACCTGGGAATCCTTGTTTCAATCAAGTCAACAGAAGTCTGCAGCCACTTGACCTCACATCCCAAAGTGAAAAGATGCTTACCCAGTGCTGCTGACTTCACTGCTTTAAAAGTAAAAAGGCTGGATGGGTTGGGATATTGGAGAGCCAAATCATTGCTGAGCAAGTTTCAGAGGAAAAAAAACAGCTGATCTCCCAAGTGTAAAAGAACTCTCCTCAGAATCTTAACACCATTTTTATCTTTGGGTCTTCAGATATCTCACCACTGCCAACATGTTTTGTTTTCCTGGAACCTCTTTGTTTGTAAAGACTGTCCATCAAAGATTGACCGCTCAAGATGGGATCAGTAATGCAATATTGTGGGTTCTTTATTGATAGAGCAGCAGTTACATTAAGATGGCAACTGTACAGGTGTATCTTCAAGACTGAGTAACTCTCAGAATCACATGGCGTGTTACACCATAGCTCTTACATGACTAATGTGATCTTGTAGCCACACCTCTTTAAGATGTACACACAAAGCAGCTACCATTAATAATGATCCACTGACTCCACAAATTTAAGATAACTCAGTTCACTAATTAACACAAGATCTGCCCGCCAGTCGCACAAAATGGAACCTCATTTAACAGCCTTTTATTAAAAGCTTTTTGACAATCTATATCTACTGGGCTTCCATTATATACTTTTTTTATTCATTCATGGGATATGGGCATTGCTGGCTGGGCTAGCATTTATTGCCCATCCCTAATTGCCCTTGAGAAGGTGGAGATGAGCTGCCATCTTGAACCCCTGCAGTCCTTGGAGTATAGGTACACCCACAGTGCTGTTAGGAAGGGAGTTCCAGGATTTTGGCCCCAATGACAGTGAAGGAACTTACTTCATAACCTCCTCAAAGAATTTAGTCAAGTTGGTGAGACTGTACCTCCTTTTTCAGAAACCATTCTTTGATTCCCTGATAGCTCCTTCTCTTTAAAGATGAACATGTAACATATCTCTAATGATTTTCTTGCAGCTTGAAGTTAAGCTCAGGGACCTATGTTTTCCTGGTTCTGACTTACTGTCCATTTTAAATATAGGCACAATAGTTAATGTAGATGTATCTGGATGCAAAATAAGAAATGGAAGCTTCATCTATTTCACACAACTGATTATCTGATACATATGCAACACTTTATCAGCCCCTCATTTTTTCATGCACAGGTTATAACAAACTCAATTTTGTTATGAAACACTTCTTTAGATTTTTGATTCTCATAAATGATATTAATATGGAATGCAATTGGTTCAACTTATCTGAAATTCATCATTCCATCCCCATTGTTATAATCAAATGTTTTCTTTCAAAATCCAGGGGAAAATCTTTTGGCTAGTTAGGAAACTGATTCAGAGGAACCCAGTTTCTGCTCTGTTGTAGTGTATATTTTAAAAGTAATTAGCACCTTTGGGCTGCTGAGTTATTTATGACAACTTTATTTTTGGAGAAGCCACTAGGTTCCATTTATCTGCTTCTAAGTATATTCATTTTATTTGTGCATTGCCGTTCATAAAGTGCAGCATATCAGAACCACGTGAACAAAACATGGCAGATTGCAAAGCTAATGTCAATAAATACAAAAGGTGATGTTGTCTTCTTTTATGGAGATTATATGAAGTCAGATGATACATGAGAAAGTGTAAGAAAAATAATCTCTGATAAAATGCGAGGAAAACCAAATTTTACCCAGTCTTAAAAACATTCTATCTATAGAAATAGTGACAGTGGCCATAAGAAACAGCAGCAGCAAGGTGCAATGATCAATGCAGTCTCTTGTGTAGTCCAAAGAGCTAATTACCACAGGAGAAAAGCAGCATCTTGGAGGAACTTAATTAGAACAGCTACTGATAACAGCTGATCTATTTTGCTTTATTTCCAGTGCCCTTTATGTCAGGAAGTTGTTTATCTTTACTATTCAAATCATTTATGGCAGGACAAAAGGTGATAACAAGCTAGGTGAACTAGCTCAACACAAATAATACTGCAAAGAGTTTCCAGTGCATATGACGTACCTTCCAGTAGTGGGAATTGGCACGAAATAAAGAGATCAAATTCATTCATGAATTCATGATAAGTGACTTTTCTTGGAGTACAATGGAAAATGACTATTTCTGAAATTATATTTAAATTTTACCTGTGGGATGCCTTACCCAACATGAACCTAGTAGTTCTCTCAGCAAATTGAAGTCTTTACTGGATGAATACTGAAAAGTGTGAGGTGATACACTTTGGAAGGAGTAATGTGACACGGAAGTATTCAATGAATGGCCTGACACTGGGAAGTTCCGAGGAACAAAGGGACCTTGGCGTGTTTGTCCATAGATCTCTGAAGGCAGAAGGGCAGGTTAATAGGGTGGTGAAAAAGGCATATGGGACACTTGTCTTTATCAATCGAGGCATGGATTACAAAAGCAGGGAGGTCATGTTGAACTTTGGTAAGGCCACAGCTGGAGTACTGTGTGCAATTGTGGTTGCCACATTATAGGAAGGATGTGATTGCATTGGAGAGGGTGCAGAGGCGATTCACCAGCATGTTGCCTGGGATGGAACATTTAAGCGATGAAGAGAGGTTGGATAGGCTTGGGTTGTTTTCGCTGGAGCAGAGAAGACTGAGGGGTGACCTGATTGAGGTGTACAAGATTATGAGGGGCATGGACAGGGTGGATAGGGAGCAGCTTTTCCCCTTCGTTGAAGGGTCAGTTACTAGGGGTCACAAGTTTAAGGTGAGGGGCGGGAGGTTTAAGAGGGATTTGAGGAAGAACCTTTTTATCCAGAGGGTGGTGATGGTCTGGAATGCCCTGCCTGGGCGGATTGCCTCACATCCTTTAAAAAGTACCTGGATGAGCACTTGGCACGTCATAACATTCAAGGCTATGGGCCAAGTGCTGGCAAATGGGCTTAGGTAGACAGGTCAGGTGTTTTAATGCATCGGTGCAGACTCGATGGGTCGAAGGGCCTCTTCTACACTGTATTATTCTGTGATTCTGTGATCTGTGATTCTGAATATTCTCCAGTGGATCTTCTATAATGTGACATATCATTAACAAACAGTTTAGTGTTGACAAGGTTTAGTATCATTCTGACTGCTAATTACATGGAGTTCAAATTTTAAATGTTGATATCCACAAACACCAAGCATAGACTTTATCCAAGCTCTTCAGCATATACACAAACGCAGCAATTACGATGTGAGAGATCTTTTAAATTAATCATTAAGCAATGGTTCTGAGGAATCTCAGACTCTTAGTGCTAGATTTATTTTACTGTCTGTTTTATGGTTTATTTAAGGTGGATGAAAGAAGGAAATGGGTTGGGGAATTGTAACACCAACTTCCTATCCATAAAAAAAATCTGCACTGCTACTTTCCTGCAGAAGTGTTGGAGGTGTATCACCTGTGTTTGCCGTTATCCAGCCTTCACCATACAAATTATATATAAATGCCTCTATTAAGTAAAATGTTCAATTTTCCTTCCTTGGCACCTATTGTTGGTTACAAGGTACTAGTATCCAGTAAAAATGCAGTTAAAGACCATCTTCTGCGGATTTTATGATTGGTAAAAGATTACTGCTCAATACTTGTTGTCTATCCACTTTATGTAGTAGAGTCTTGTTAATAGGTTGATCATTGCTCCTGGTTCAATGTGCTTTCATCTTATTTCCATCTGAATACACTCACTGTAGTTAAAATATTTCCAGTAGGGAATCCACTTTACTTCAATTATGAGGGGAAGGATGAAGAGGAACAACAACATAATTAAGCTGATCAGGCATCATAGGAGGTGACTGGTATCAACATGCACGTACCATTGTTTATACCCTCCAAGATGGTCATATTCCAATCTCAGCCAGCATCAAAATCTACAAAGGCAAAATTTCCCTCGTGGTGCCGTCATGAAGTTGTGTCATTTGCTTGCTTCCACCAGCTTCCACCAAATGAACCTTTTCTTCTCTTTTAGGCGGTCCCTCATGAATGAGGATGACTTTCTTCCACTCCAGGGTTGTGGGTCCTTAGGTGACAGAATAGTCCAATTCAAGATCCGCACACTCTGCCATAGGTGGGGCAGATGGTGTTTGGTGAGGCGAATGAATAGGATGCTTGAAGTTCTGAATGCTCCTTCCGCTGTTTGTGCTTAGTCACTGTCTGGGCATGTCGACATTGTTCAAACTGGCTGGCCCCTTTGCAGATGCTTCTTTTCCATTTTGGCCGGCCTCGGGAAAGAGATTCCCATGAATTTTAGGAGATGTCATATTTTTCAGGGAGGCTTTAAGGACATCCTAGTCATGTTTCCTCTGCTGTCCTGGTAGCCTCTTGCCATGACGGAGCTCAGTTTTAAGTTTGTTTTGGAAGTCTTGTGGTCAAGCATGCAGATGATGTGGCCCGCCCAACGTAACTGACTAGCCATGACCAGTGTCTCGATACTGGGGATGTTGGCCTGAAGAATGGGCCTTAAGCTAAACATTCAGAACACAAAGTTCCTCTACCAGCCTGCTCCCACAGTGCAATACTGTCCCCACCGATTATCAAGATCCACGTTGAACCACTGGACAATGTGGATCATTTCCCATACCTTGGGAGCCTCCTCTCAGCGAGGGCAGACATCGACGATGAAACTCAGCATCACCTCCAGTGTGCCAGTGCAGCCTTCAGTCATCTGAGGAAAAGAGTGTTTGTTGACAAATACCTCAAACCTGGCACCAAGCTCATGGTCTACAGGGCCACAGTGTTACCTACCCTCCTGTATGCATCAGAAATATCAACACTGTCCAGCAGACATCTCAAAGCCCTGAAGAGATATCACCAGTGGCAAATTCAGTGGCAGGACAGGCACTCCAATATCAGTGACCAAATGCCCCACACTGACAGTAGCAGTCAAAGTCACATACTACTCAACCTTTTTCAGTTGTTGTTCTCAGGCACTGTTGGGGAACATTTACTACATCAGCTAATCAACCATCCACCAATTCAGCAATCAAGTCGCCAATGCACTGTTTCTTTGAGCAGTTTAGTACGTAATCTTTCTCATGGATGCAGCACATCAATGTGAGGAAACTGTCAACTTTTTTATAATAACAGGATGGGTACAAATGTGAAAATGCTTCTTACATTGCATAAGTTCAAGTGATGACTGCTCCCACATACCTTGGCTTGCCTCATGAAGTCAAAATTGCCTGCTGTGATTCTGCCTTCTGTGAGCCACTCATCACAGTCTACCGAACCTCTGGTCTGCTCTTGGAGCTGTGATGTTAATACAGCTGGTTCAGTTAATGGCCACCAAGATGATGATGGCTTCACTAATGCTGGTGGCATTGCAAATAAAGAAGAGCTAGCTCGTTTTTATCTTGTTTGAGATGCACATTGCCTGGAAACCATTTGGTACAAATGTTAACTACCACTTGCCGATCCAGCACAAGTGTGGATGTTATCTAGGTCCTGCTGTAAGAGTTCTGAAGGAACACTATTTAATTGTTAGCACAAAAACCAGTTCTGGCCTTAGAAAGTCACTGATAAAGCAGTTGAAGATAGTTGGGTGGAAAACACTTCCCTGAGGCTCTTGTGGCTGGCCTCCAACAAGCATAGCCGTCTTCCATTTCACCAAGTATGACTCCTGAATTGAAGGATTTCCCTTTGCCCCCCCCCCATTGAATTCAGTTGTATTAGAGTTCCCTGGAACTATACTCAGTTAGATGCTGCCTTGATATCAGGGAAAGCTACTCATGCCATTCCTCTGACATTCAGCTTGTGCGTATGTGCGAAGTCTGGAGCCAAGTGCTTCTAATAGAACCTAAACTGAGCATTGATGAAAAGGCAGAAAGTGCTGGAAATACTCAGCAGATCAGGCAGCATCTGTGGAGAGAGAGGTAGAACTAACATTTCAGGTCTCTGACCTTTCATCAGAGGTCATGAAAGGTCACAGACCTTAAACGTTAACTCTGCTTCTCTCTCCACAAATGCTACACTTTCTGATTTTATTTCAGATTTCCAGCCTCTGCTGTATTTTGCTTTTATTGATGAAAAGGCTATTGGTGAACTGGTGTTGCTGATTGCACTGTTAATGATGACTCTATCCATCATTTTACCAATTGTGGGGAGGTTGGAATTGACTGGGTTGGATTTATCCTGTTTTGTGTGAATAGGACACATTGACTGGGGAGCAGCTATGAATTCAAAATTGCAATAGGGATTGAGGTTATTGGGGCCCATAAGCCCCTTACTCTGAGTGTTGCAGTTGCAGAGTGACTCTAGCATGTAGTCACTTGACTGCATCCTGGTACTTAGCTCATTAGCATACTAAACCCTTTAAGGGACATAACTCTTAAAGGCAATCATACAATATCCTCCTGCTGTTAATTACCTTGTTACCCATCACCAGTCTTGACTGAATGTGATCGATCGACAGAGCTTATTTCTGATCCATTGGTTATAAGAATGTTTAACTTGTTTGATAGCCTAATGTTTCTAATGTTGAAGCAAGAAGATTGTAGTCTAGTAGTTTCATTGGCCTGAATTTTACGCCACCCCAGGGGGTCGAATGGTGGCATAGGGGGCAGTGTAAAATTGAGCGGCTCCTTGGGCGGTACAGTGGCGCATTGGTTGGCACCGCAGCCTCACAAATCCAGTGACCCGGGTTCAGCTCTGGGTACTGCCTGTGTGGAGTTTGCAAGTTCTCCCTGTGACCGCGTGGCTTTTCTCTGGGTGCTCCGGTTTCCTCCCACCTGCCAAAGACTTGCGGGTTGATAGTTAAATTGGCCATTGTAAATTGCTCCTAGTGTAGGTAGGTGGTAGGAGAATTGAGGGAAGGTGGGGATGGGAAATGGGATTAATATAGGCTTAGTATAAATGGGTGGTTGATGGTTGGCGCGGACTCGGTGTGCCGACGGGCCTGTTTCGGTGCTGTATCTCTCTATGACTCTACCTTCCCCGCTTTTCCCTCCAGACAAGTTTATGCGTCAGGCGGGGGGTGGGAAATGGTCCACCTGCCCGAGGCCAATCAAGGCCTTTGTGGCCACTTAACGGCCACTTAAGGGCCCTTGCCCGCCTCCACACCCGTGGCAAGCGTGTGTGCTGGGGACGTGAAAGGCTGCCCAACGATAGCTGCCAGCCTTTCCGTGCCCCGGTGGGGGGGCATGGCAGTCGGGCACAGGGTGCCCAATTGAGGGCCGCCCCCACCTCCCAACCCACCCCTGGGACCCAAAACACCCCCTCCCCCCAAATGGCCACTCCAGCCTCACCAGGGAAGGACCGATCCCACTGGTGAGGCATGCCCCTACTTACCTTCCCTCCTCGATCCATGGCGTTGGCTGGGCTGCAGTCCTAGCAGTGGTCACCGCTCCTGGTGGCACTGCTGGGCCTAGGCTGCCGGCCCGCTGATTGGCCAGCAGCTCACTGAGGCAGGATCTCCTCCCTCAAGTGGATGGAAGTCCTGCCTCGGGACAATTAAAGCCTGGGGACCCGTAAAATCCAGCTCCCGTCCATCCAGGGGTGAAATCCTGGCCATTAGGTTTGTATGTCAGTTATGCCCAGTGCTGTTCCTGGTAGATCTTTCTACAATCCACATTGAGTCAGGGTTTGTCTCTTTTCTTGATGGTGATCACAGGGTGAGGAATGTGCTTGGCCCATAACATTGCAGTTTGTGGTGGTATACAACATTCTTGCTGCTAATGGCCCACAGCCTCATGAATGCCCAATTTTCAGCTACTATATCTGTCCTTAGTCTATCCCACACTGTAGAATGGAGAATGTCTTGTGTAGAGACAAATCTGTGTTTTCTTGAGATCTGTATGGTTCTTACGGTTCACAAAAATCTGTGTAGTGGTCATTTCTACCAATGCTATTGTGGCGAGGTACGCTTGTGACAGGTAGGTTGATGAAGACCAATTCATGTGGGTTACTTCCTCATATGTTCCTCTCACCAACGTAGATCTAGTCTGGCAGTTATTCTCTGCGCCATTCTATGTGGTAGACATGTCCAGAGTAGGGCCCTTTCTTCCTTCTTGAGCTTCTTCCAAGCAATATTTAACATTGAGGAGTACTCATTTGACAGTTGAGTAGGTGGTGATCAGCAAGCAGGTTCCCTTGATCTTGCTTGACCTGAAACTGAGACATCATGGGGTCTGGGTTCAATGTGGAGGACTCCAAGGGTAACACCCACCTAACTGTCTAAAAATGTGCTCCCATCTCTGGTGGGTCTTTCCTTCCACTGGGAGAGACCATCAGTATATTAGTTTAACACCAATACAAGAATGGCAAACAATGTATAGTTAAGGCTGGAATTTTAGATGACCAGAAACAATATTAAATTTAATTTTGCAGAATTTTATTTTAGTAATTAGAAGTAAGATACAGTTCATAATAACTGTGTCCTGGCATTGCCATTGCAATGCTATTAAAGCAAAGATCTCAAAACTGTGAACTTTATCGCAAAAGTTGACATTTATGTCACATTGTTACTTCAGGCGAATAACTACACTAGCTCCTGTATTTAGTACACGAACAGAGCACTATAAGGGACAAATCTAAACTGAAACCTGAAACCAATCATCAGTCGCCAGATTCTAACATTTGGAGGTCATCTACGTCTGCTCTTCCCTATTCCATAAACATAATCGTATGTAGTCTATCAACTTCTGACCACATCCAATATGTTATAGCCCTGCTTCCAGACAAAATTTTAGGTATGAAAACTGATTTGGCACAGTATGACATATCTTTTTTGAATTTCTACACTTAAATTTGTATT
Organism: Heterodontus francisci; assembly: GCF_036365525.1. Lineage (NCBI taxonomy): Eukaryota > Metazoa > Chordata > Chondrichthyes > Heterodontiformes > Heterodontidae > Heterodontus > Heterodontus francisci. The sequence goes on from NC_090377.1 coordinate 46,629,728, forward strand.
ATCATTTGCTATCTTATAACCACATTCAGGATTTTAAAAATGTCCTGAGGCAGTGAAAATGCTAGTTTCTGAGTGGATCTTAGTAATAAATCACTTTTTGAAATACATTACTTGCCGTAATTACAGGAATCGGCCCAAGAACTGATTGGTTCTGCAACAAGTTTTTGAACAGATAGACTACCATAAGTGAATGCTTATTTTCGACTCTTTACCCACAGTGTTACAGCCACATGGTGAGATGTGGGTGGTTCCCACTGCTCAACTCCCCACCTGACCGCAACAAGTGTGTTTTGTTATCAGGTTTTAACCCCTTTGTTGTTTTATTTGTCAAATAAACAGACAGCGACAGGTTTTCTTGTAGGTTCAAAAAATAGAAAATCATTTGTTTATTGATCAATACACCATATCCTGAAATTGTTGCAATAAAATTGTTGCAATAAAATTGTTGCAACACATTTGTTCGCGCATGCACACAAACACAGGTGAAGAGACAGAGAGAGAAAAAGGGGAAAGTGATTTTTAGTGGGGAGGAGGTCACAATTAAACCTGTTGAATTCTCTTGGAAATAGGCTTCTCATTGGGTGCAGGCCTGAGATGATCGTAGATTTCTCTCTCGATTGAAAGTTTAATTGAAGACGATGGATCAATTCTAGTTCACTGCTGCAGCATTCTACAGCAGGGCACGTGCCTTCTGGTTTGATGGAAAACAAGCTGCTGGATGTTGCTTTTATTCTTTCTCTTTCTCTGGAGTCTTTCTCTCTAGGCTGTCTTTTTTAAGGTCAAACTGTGTTACTTTTCATCGCCTGGTAGGAGATGCTCTGGTCTCTTCCCCATGGTGATCACATAATGGCTCAGAATATGGCTACTTCACACATTCTTTGTTGCAGAAGAAGACATTCAATTCTGGAATGTTTTAGGATGGATGCAATTGACACCTCTTAGCTTTGAACATTTTTCCTTTGTCTCTGTCAGACAGTTTGAATCCACAAAGGCCAATCCTTTTGTTCTTCGGTGGCCATTTTGGACCATTGCTCACCTTTTAAAATAAAGATTCATTTTTTAAAAGACAAAGTCAGTTTATATAACTCTTCAGATTTAGTCTGTAATTTGTATCATCACACTTCTTGTGTGCATGTCAACAGTTAATTGGCTTAAAGGAATAGGAAATATATGGGTTTTGTGAGAGCCACTGGTTTCCTGACCTCATAACAGCCTTGCTCCAAACATGGACAAAAGAGCTGAACTCCAGAAGTAAGGTGAGGGTGATTGTCCTGGATATCAAGGCACCATTTCACCAAGTGTGGCATCAAGGAGTCCTAGCCAAACTGAAGTCAATGGGAATCCACGAGAAAACTCTCCATAGGTTGGAGTCATACTTAGCAAAAGGGAAGATGGTTGTTGTTGTTGGAGGCCAATCATCTCAGCCCCAGGACATTGCTGCAGGAGTTCTTTATGGTAGTGTCCTCGGCCCAACCACCTTCAGCTGCTTCATCAATGACCTTCCATCCATCATAAGGTCGGAAGTGGGAATGTTCGCTGATGATTGTATGATGTTCAGTACCATTCGCAACTCCTCAGATACTGAAGCAGTCCATGTTCATATGCAGCAGGACCAGGATAACTTTCAGGCTTGGGCTGATAAGTGACATGTAGCATTTGTGCCACACAAATGCCAAGCAATGACTATCTCCAATCAGAGAGAATCTAACCATCTCCTCTTATCATTCATTGGCATTACGGTAGCTGAATCCCCCACTATCAACATCCTGGGGGTTACCATTGACCATAAACTGAACTGGAGCAGCCACATAAAGGGCTGGATTTAAAATCTCAGCAGCGAGATGAAAAAACAGCGGCCTGCCCATGTGGGCCACATGCCATAGAGCAGCTGCAATCTTCCGTGCAATGGCTCATTTGCATCCCTGAGGCGGGCTGCCCCCCCCCCGATCACATGGATCACGCACCATTTTTAAAGGGCTGTCAGTCAGCCCTACCAGCTAATTTAAAGATTTAAAGGTAAATTGAATTAAAATAATTAAATATATCTCTTTTGCCCCTCTCCAACCCCACCCCCAATAACAATTAAGTTAGTTATTTGCCCTTTATCCCCCAAAAAACTTACCTTTACCATCGTCCCTTCTCCTCCCCCCCCCCCCCCAAACTGCACAGACTTTCAACTACAACCCTACTCACCATCCCCTACACCCATGACAATTTGACCCCATTTCTCCTTCCCGCCCACACTGATAAACGTACCTCCCTCCCTCCCCCCGCCTCCCAGCCCCCCCCAAACCAATGTTGTGCCTCATTTCCCTGGCCGGGGATCCAAAGGCGCAGGGGTGCCAGCCGCGAGGCAGAAGATCACAGCGGGACATTAAGAGGTGACGTGAGCTTAATTAAATCAATTTATTTCAATATTCAAATTGGGTTCCCATCACCAGGCCGGGGTTTGGGGGGAGGCAGTGCCACGAGGCCTTGCCACCACTGGGGATTTCCGGCCGGGTCCTCCCAGCATCGGAGTGCATGGCAGCCCTCTCCCAGAGGCAATTTCCAGTCCCCACCCACCATGAAACCCAGCGTCGGGGTCAGTAAAATCCAGACCAAATATGTGGCCACCATCGAGGCACACTAACAGCTGTGTGTACCATCTACAAGATGCACTGCAGCAACTCACCATGCCTCCTTCAACAGCACCTTCCAAACTCGGTACCTCTTCCACCTAGAAGGAAAAAGACAGCAGATGCATGGGAACACCACCATCCACAAGTTCGCCTCCAAGTCACACACCATCCTGACTTGGAAATATATCACCGTTCCTTTACTGTCGCTGGATCAAAATACTGGAATTCCCTCCCTAACAGCACTGTGGGTATACCCACACCTGATGGACTGAGTGGTTCAAGAAGGCAGCTCACCACCACTTTCTCAAGGGCAATTAGGGGATGGCAGCAAATGTTGGCCTTGCCAGTGACACCCACATCCCATGAAAAGAATGCTTTTTTTAAAACCGCGTTATCACAGCCACTCTCAAATCTTTTGACATAAGGCAGTTTCCTATCATGGACATATATATCTTGTGGGCTAAACTAAAACTACTTCACTAAAATTCATTTTTGGATGGTCAATGCATAATCATTGTATTGCTCATTCCTGGGGATGAAAGGTTATGTCAATTTTCATAGTCTCAATTCGTTCCCTGCTGTTTGAAATTGTGTATTTGAAAGTGATTCTTCCAGCTGTTTTTGTGAATATAACTGCAGGAAGTATCCATGATTGAAGGAGCTGTCTCTTTGCCCATAAATAGAAATGGAACTTCTACTTAATTGCCTAATTAGATCGTATTACTGATAAGGTGTCTGGACCATTTTCAGTCCACCCATCATTCTATGTCTCACATGAAATGGAAACCTTAAAAAAACATGGTATTAAATTGCACTGAAGCACTGCAGAACTTTACACATATATAGTAATGGTTGCTAGATTTTGTATCATATACAGATAGGTATGTCACAGTTTAATATGTGTGTTTAGTTGCCGTGGCTGTGTCATTAAAAAGAAATGTTGAATAAAACTGGAAGAAACAAAAAAAAATCTTTAAAGCACCAAATATATGGTTTTCTTTAAATTTATACTTAATTATTTCATTTTAGGGAGCTGGTTGAACATAGCATCACCTACGAGCTTGCAGAAAGTGCCATTTAGAGAATAATTGACACTAGGTTCCTACTCAAAATTCTAGTGCCTAATTTATTTGTATGCACTAGCCACATTGAGCTGGATATTAACTTGAAATGAGAAGATGTGAGCTAAATTAAATCTGATCATTTTTTTCTGTCCAGATTTAGATTTCTTCAGCAGAACTTGAACCACCTATAATTAATCCTAACCCAGCTTTACCTGTTTGTTGATGGATATTTTTATTATTGTATATTTAACATTAATCTGTCTACTGAGAGAAACCTTCAGTTTTCTGTCAAAAGATTAATACGCAGCCCTCAGGGATGTGATTACACAGTGAGATGTATACAAAGATCCCAGTCAGTCTTGAGTGCTAGATTTTGTTACAGTTAAATAATGTGAGGAAAATATCCTGAAGAAACGATCCTTCAACTGCATGAAGATGAAAGAAGCGTTTAACATGGCACCTTCATTACATGAGTTAATCAGGGGAAAAGAAATCTGCCAAAGGAATGTAGTACAAATGGACAGGAAAAAAAAATGAAAGTGGATCAAACATGCCATGGGAAAATAAAAATTAATAACAGATGCATTAGCATCTCCACTGGTCACTAACAGATTAACTTACAATTTATAGGAATTAAAGATCTTACTTTCAGGCTGTGGTTATTAAAGCTTTTCAGGCAGCAAGCCATCACTGAAGTGAAAAACTCAATTTTCCAACTCACTGTTTCTTGATTAATTACTGACAGTTAAGTCATCCAGCAACATGCTAGTTGAAAACATATTTAATTAATACTTTGGGATGTGTTAAAATATGGCTGATATTGGATTTATACTGCATGTCGATTACAGGGAAAAATAGCATTTGATCTTATTTTTGAAAATATGCATGCACCATGATGTCTTGTGTACACAGTGAACTGGTAAAGTAACTAGCATGTATATAGTTCCAAAAATATATTGCCCTCCTCTAGGTGGATTTCCACAGTTAACAAGAGGAACCAGAATTCTAATAAGTGGTCACACTGTAACTTTTTTGACAAATCGTCATAGTGATACACTTACGTGGCCTGCTGAGTTATCACTGTTCTGACATACCCATTGGTCCAGACTACACAATGCTAACATGAAAAAAAAAATCACATAAAACAGTCTGGAAGTGGGTCTTGATTACCTAATTTCAAATTATTGTTGCAAGTTGATTTGTCTGTTAGCTAAGTTAGTCCGGGATATCATCCATCCTTCACAAGTTAGTGTGGCTTTGTAGTCTTTAGTCTCTTAGTTTCAAACTAACATCGCAGCATTAGATATAGAAGTAGGCCATTCAGCTCCAAGATTCTGTTCCGCCATTCAAATAGATCATGCCTCAACTCCATTTTCCTACCTATGCTCTTAATCCATTGAGATCCTTACCAAATAAAAATCTGCCTATCTCAGTCTTGAAACCCTCAATTGTTGTGACATTCACAGCCGTTTTTTGTGGAGAGAGTTCCAAATTTCAACCACCTTTTGTTTGGAAAAAAAACTTTCAGGTTTTGGTCCTGAATGGCCAAGCTCTAACTTTAAGATAATGTCCCCCTGTTTTTGATTCCCTCACCAGAGGAAATAATTTCACAGGATCGTTACAGTATTAATTATTTCTCAGTATTAACCCTATTTAATGCTTTTACCATTTTCAATACCTTGAGCAGATCATCCTCAATCTCCTATACTCAAGACAGTACAATTTTATGCAATCTGTTCTCATAACTGAATCCTCTAAACCTATCATTCTGGAGAAGCTGTACTGTACCCCCTCCAAGGCTGATATATCCTTCCTGATCTGCAGTCCCCAAAACTAAAAGTACACTAGATGGGGTCTGACCAAGGATCCATAATATCTGAAACATGACGTCCCCCTTTTGTGTTCCACCTTCTTGAAATAAAAGCCAATATACCATTAGCCTGTTTGATTGCTTTTTGTACCTGCCTACTAGCTTTTAATGATTTGTGTTCTTGGACCACAAAATCTCTTTGCCCCACTATAGATATTAGGTTTTTTTTACTATGTAAAGAAAATTCTGGTTTATTTTTCTTAGGTGCAAAGTTTGAATTCCATTTGTCATAGTTTTACCCACTCATTTATTCTGTTTTAGGTCCCTTTGCAAATTCTTCCTGTCATCTGCACTACTTTCTGTCCCTCCTAACTTAGTAACTTCTAGCTCGTGCGAGCTCACTTTGGCACCTAAAGTTCTTGAGTACCTGGATTGTCTCTATCTACCATTGACAATATGACTACAATTTTTGGAGTCTTCCTTGAGTGTATTTGGCGGGGCTGTTCAGGTTGGCATCCTTGCACTTATGCTAAGTCCTTTTTCTTCTCAATTGCCCTCCCTCTCTGTTCTCACTGCTCTTATTCACTTCCAGCTGCACTCAGTCTCACAGAGCTGTGTCCCTCTCTGGGCTCTGCTAAGCCACTCTGATTGTTAGCCTAGGCTTCTCTCCTCATCTACACTTTCTCCTTGAACTATTAGCCTTCTTGTAGTGATAGTGTTCCCAAGATGGTGTTAGGGAGGGAATTCCAGGATTTTGACCCAGAAACTATGAAAAAATGGTAGTCTATTTCCAGTTTGGGGCGGTGTTTGATGTGGAAACAAAGTTTTCATGACATTGCTGCTGTTATCCTTCTTGGTGTTTATTTTTATTCATTCATGGGATGTGGGCGTCGCTGGCCATGCCAGCATGTATTGCCCATCCCTGATTGCACTTGAGAAGGTGGTGGTGAGCTGCCTTCTTGATCCGCTGCAATCCATGTGGGGTAGGTACATCCACAGTGCTGTTAGGAAGGGAGTTCCAGGATTTTGACCCAGCGACAGTGAAGGAACGGCGATATAGTTCCAAGTCAGGATGGTGTGTGACTTGGAGGGGAACTTGCAGCTGATGGTGTTCCCATGCATTTGCTGCCCTTGTCCTTCTAGTTGCTAGAGGTTGCGGGTTTAGAAGGTGCTATCTAAGGAGCTTTGGTGCGTTACTGCAGTGCATCTTGTAGATGGTACCCACTGTGCGTCGGTGGTGGAGGGAGTGAATGTTTGTTAATGGGTTGCCAATCAAGCGGGCTGCTTTGTCCTGGATGGTGTCGAGCTTCTTGAGTATTGTTGGAGCTGCACACATCCAGGCAAGTGGAGAGCATTCCATCACACTCCTGCCTTGTGCCTTGTGGATGGTGGACCGGCTTTGGGGAGTCAGGAGGTGAGTTACTCACCGCAGGATTCCTAGCCTCTGACCTGCTCCTGTAGCCACGGTATTTATAAGGCTACTCCAGTTCAGTTTCTGGTTAATGGTAGCCCCTAGGATGTTGATAGTGGGGGAATCAACGATGGTAATGCCATTGAATGTCAAGGGGAGATGGTTAGATTCTGTCTTGTTGGAGATGGTCATTGCCTGGCACTTGTGTGGCGCGAATGTTACTTGCCACTTATCAGCCCAAGCCTGGATATTGTCCAGGTCTTGCTGCATTTCTACACGGACTGCTTCAGTGTCTGAGGAGTCACGAATGGTGCTGAACATTGTGCAATCATCAGCGAACATCCCCACTTCTGACTTTATGATTGAAGGAAGGTCATTGATGAAGCAGCTGAAGATGGTTGGACCTGGGACACTACCCTGAGGAACTCCTGCAGTGATGTCCTGGAGCTCAGATGATTGACCTTCAACAACCGCAACCATCTTCCTTTGCACTTTACCTCCAAACTAGAGGTAGTGAAGCTCATGTGCTGTCAAAGTAATTCTGCCAGTTCCCCATACCAGTGCTCATTCTCCCCTCCCCAGAAACCTTCCATTGTTACTCTCTGATATCTAAACCTAGAAATTGAGATACAAGTAAAAACAGAAAATTTTGGAAATATACAACAGGTCCATCAGCATCTGTGACGAGAAAGACATGTTAACATTTCCAGAGTTTGAACTGAGAACTCTTTAACAAAACTGATCAAAGTCAAAATTGGTTGCGCTCCCTCTCTGTTCTCACTGCTGTTATTCTCTTCCAGCTGCGCTCAGTCTCACAGGGCTGTGTCCCTCTCTGGGCTCTGCTGAGCCACTCTCATTGTTAGCCTAGACTTCTCTCCTTTGCTAAAATACTCCTTTTAATTGCAGAGTGTACCTGGAAGCACAGTGCAGTTTCCGTGCTGGCAAATCTACTGTGGTCATGATTTTCTCCATACGCCAGCTACAAGAGAAGTGCAGGGAACAGAGTATGCCCCTTTCCCTTACTTTCTTAGTTCTCACTAAGGCATTCGACACCATCAGCAGAACAAGACTCTGCAAGATTTGGGGAAAAATTGTCTGTCTACCGAAGCTCCTCAGTCTCCCGCTCCTTCCATGACAACATTCACTGCACTGTATCGTTTGATGGGTCCACCTCCGACAATTACAGTGTGAAGAATAGAGTGAAACAGGGTTGTGTCCTAGCCATCACTGTTTGGCACCTTCTTTTCCATGCTCCTGACCATCGCTTTCCCTGCAGATATGGAAGGAGTCTACTTGCACACTAGGTCAGATGGCAAGCTCTGCAATCTATCAAGGCTGAAAGTGAAGACAAAACCATATTGCATCCTGATCAGAGAACTCCTCTACGCTGATGATGCTGCGCTAGTCACTCAGCTGCAAAGACTCATGGACTGTCTCTCCTATGCCTGTAACTTGTTCTTCTTGACTATAAGCATTAAGAAAACCATGGTCATGGGACAAAGTATTGCATCTCCACCCCTGATCGCACTAAATAGCAGCCCACTTGAAGTGGTTTGCAAATTCTGCTACCTTGGGTCCACAGTGACAGACAATCTATCCCTTGATGCAGAGCTCGATACACACATGGTGAAAGCAGATACTGCCTTTGGTTGACTCACGAAACATGCATAGGTAGACCAAGCTGACCCTTGGGACCAAGCTGATGGTTTATAAGGCCTGTGTTCTCAGCACCTTGCTGTATGGCTGTTAAACATGGGCAACTTAGAGCCACCAGTAAAAGAAGCTCAATAATTTCCATCTTCATTGTCTGTAGTGTATTATGGGTATATCCTGGCAGTCCTCTCAAAGGCAGAGCCCCCAAGTTTGTTGGCACATATCAAACAGAGGCGGCTTCGGTAGATCAGACATGTCCGCAGGAAGAATATAGTCGCATGCCCAAGGACCTTCTGTTTGGTGAGGTAGCCAGGGCCAGACTACCAGTGGGGTGCTCAAAGCTCCACTTCAAGGATGCTTGCAAGCGTGACATGAAGGCCCTAAATTTTGATTATTGTACCTGGGAGTTACTAGCTGGCGTAAGAGGGAAAGAGCAACACATCCTGTGGACTGTTGTGCACTACCACGACGACCAGTGGCTAAACCAGCTTGGTAACAGATGCCAATGCTGAAACCAACAACTCACAGCATCGCTTGGCAGCTTCAGGTGCAGCACTTGTGGCAGAACATGCTTTTCAAGGATTGGTCTTCACAACCATCAGCAAAGGTGTTCCAAGAGAAGACAATCCACCTAAGTGGATTGTTTGCTGCGAGTGCATCATCAACTACCCATTATCTCTAAGATAATAAGGTGATTAAAGAACAAAAAAGGGCATGAGAATAACTAAGTGAGGCCATTGAAAGACATGGGAAATATACAGTAAAGAAACTGCAAATGCAGGAAATCTGAAATAAAAGCAAAAACAGTTGAAAGTAAAAAAAAAGATAGGCCAGCAACCTGAGTGCAGACTGCTCTTCCCCAAAACTATGCCAATGAAGGGCCCACACCAGCACAGCCAACACACCTTCCCTCCTCCCAGATGCCAACAGATTCTCCCTCTACCTCATGTATTCCCCGGCACCCTGTCTCTAAAGAAAAGAAATGGAAGCGATAACTTATGACTGAAGTTTATAATGGTGTTTATACCACAGGTGAAAGGTCAGACGCTGTTCCTGAAGTTTCAGTTGATCTCAATTGGAACAGTGTAGTCGGAAAAATTTGGAAAAGTTAGAGTGAAAATGGGAGTGAGACTTGAAAGGATAAGCCATAGGGAGGTTAGGATCATACTTGTGGCCAAGCAGGTTCAGGAGATTATCAACCAATTTGTTTGCAGTCTCCCCAATGTCGAGGAGAATGTACCATGAGCAACAAATAGAGTACAGTAGATTTGAGGAAGGACAGGAAAATTGAAATCTTAAATAGAGGTGTTTTCTATGTGCACCACATTGTTTTAGACACAGCAGAATACCTTCTATTGATGTAAAGTTAAATCTATAAATTACTTGTATATCACACTCCAGTGTATCAAGCTTCCTTGTAATTAAGGAAGTAAGGAAAGAATTTGTTTTTAACTATCATTCCATTATCACATTTTATGTTCTTTGGAATAATTTGAGAAAACTTGCTGCTAAAATGTAATACTATTTGCTATTTGATCTTGTATTTTAATTTCACATAAATATTGTCGATGATATGGAAAATTATTCCAGATAAAAATCTGGAAATTACAAAAGAACAACCTCAAAATTACATATCTTGTTTTTTTGGCCAGCTCCAGGTTATATATTATAGAAATTTGTGATATTTGTTTTCCTTCAGATGATACTTCAAAAACAGCAGATGCTCGACTATCCTTGGATGACCTGTTCAGAATAGAGTTCACTATACATGACCCAGAAGTAAAATGGATCAAAGGTATGTATTAAAGTTATAACTCAAAAGCTTGAACTGAAACAACTAAAGTCAGTGCTATGAATTGGGTAAAAATGTCATTGTTTATGAAATAAATATCCATTATCTTTCATGACATTTATTTAACAATAGGCTATGTAAATGGAAATATGAGGTTTGGTTTCTATCAGAATAAAGTTCTCAACTAATATTTAAATTTGCATATCGAACTATTTGAAAGACGAATGTTAAAGTATTTTTATGTGCAGGTTATGTTGTAGTGAAACACAATGAAAGGGAAAATAATTTTTAATCAAACTTGATATTTGTGCAACCGTAGGCAGTTATTACCTTTTAATTATTTCAGTGGTTGTACCCTTATCATCCAAGTTTGCAGATGACACAAAGCTGGGTTGGAGTATGAGCTGTGAAGAGGATGCAGAGAAGCTCCAGTGTGATTTGGACAGATTGAGTGAGTGGGCAAATACATGGCAGATGCAATAGAATGTGGATAAATGTGAGGTTATCCACTTTGGTGGCAAAAACAGAAAGGCAAATTAATTATCTGAACGGCGATAGATTGGGAAAGGGGGAGGTGCACCGAGACCTGGGTGTCCTTGTGCACCAGTCGCTGAAAGTAAGCATGCAGGTGCAGCAGGATGTTAAAAAGGCAAATGGTATGTTGGCCTTCATAGCGAGAGGATTCGATTACAGGAGCAAGGATGTCTTGCTGCAATTATACAAAGCCTTGGTGAGACCACATCTGGAGTATTGTGTGCAGTTTTGGTCTCCTTATCTGAGGAAGGATGTTCTTGCTATGGAGGGAGTGCAGCGAAGGTTCACCAGACTGGTTCCTAGGATGGCAGGACTGATATATGAAGAGAGATTGGGTCGATTAGGCTTGTATTCACTGCAGTTTAGAAGAGAGAGGGGATTGCATAGAAACCTATAAAATTCTAACAGGACTGGACAGACTAGATGCAGGAAGAATGTTCCTGATTGCGGGGGTGTCCAGGACCAGGGGTCACAGTCTAAGGATAAGGGGTAAGCCATTTAGGACTGCGATGGGGAGAGATTTCTTCACCCAGAGAGTGGTGAACCTGTGGAATTCTCTATCACGGAAAGCAATTGAGGCCAAATCATGAAATATATTCAAGAAAGAGTTAGATATAGTTCTTAGGGCTAAAGGGATCAAGGGATTCGGGGAGAAAGCGGGATCAGGTTACTGAGTTTGGATGATCAGCCATGATCGTATTGAATGGCGGAGCAGGCTCGAAGAGCCGAACGGCCTACTCCTGCTCCTATTTTTCTATGTTTCAGAGATTTGGCCACGTAATTGAGGCTGACACTTTTAACTTGGTATTGAGAGAATGTTGCACTACCAACAGTACCAGTGAGATGTTGAACCGTGACCCCATGTGTCTCTCAAGTGGGCATACAGATGCCGTAGTATTATTCAGTGAAAAGCAAGAGGGTTCCCTTGGTATCCCAGCTAAAATTTACCCTGCAACAATATCACTATAACAGATATCTGATCATTCCTGTTTAAAGAATGTTGCTGTGTGCAAATCGACTGCCAAGTTTCCCTACATTACAAAAGTGATTACATTTCAAAAGTACTTCATTGGCTGTGAAAAGTTTTGGAATGACCCGAGGTTGTGAAAGGTGCCATATAATGCAAGTTCTTTTTGTTTCTTTGTTTGATACATAAAACCAGGTCTGGCTAAGACTGAAGACTCACCACATGGGGAACCTCCATTACATATTGTTATAACCAGGTGAGAAAGGGTCTAGGGTTTCCTCTCAGCCATCACCTGGTCTTACCGTAACAGGATTTTATTTTAAACCCACTGTGGTTTTAGCTCTCCCTTGGTGAATCCTTGTTCACGGCTTTCCAATTATAAGGCAAAGAAACCAGCCAAACAGGTTTTCTTAGGTTTAAAGAAGAAAGGTTAAACTTTATTAAACTTAAACTCGAATTCGGTTAGCGGCTACAGATACGCGATGCACCCACGCTAGCGTGCATGCGCGATACACACATGCATATAGAGCTGAAGAAATACTGTGGAAAAGTTTGAAGCAATATCTGAAGATGGTTTTGGTTACTGTACTTCGAGCTCGCTGTATAGTCCTTGATTGTAGGTAGGTCTTGCTTTTCATTGGGGCCCAGTATTATTCTTAAACCTTGTTTGATGTAGGAGACTTTTGTCTCTTATGGTTCACGTCTTCAATGGATTTGAAGTTCCGTGAGAAAGAGATGGGAGAAGACAGGAGAGGCTGTGGCGAGCCTGCAGGAAAGGTCTTTACAGTCCAGGAGCAAACAGTTTCTCTCCCTCAAGCCGTCTGTACAATTCAAAAAACCTCAGGTTGCCCAGCAGGTTAGTCATGTGACTAGCTGGTTTGATGACGTCTCTTTGTGGATTGGGCCATCTTAGCAGTCATCCTGGAATGTGAGCTTCCTCACTTTCACTGTCTGGTGATCAAAGTCTATTGTGGGTTGCATGTGTCAGGGAATGGTTCTTTGTCTCCATAAGCACTGTCTGTTAGTATATAAATGTTTTTTTCCAGCCATGGCTGATCTGTTTAACAAGTCATTTCCACGCTCCAGCAACAGTTTAAAATCAATGTTCATGTGACAAAATTAATAAGCCTCATTCTTGTCAGGTGGGGGAGGGGTCTGCATAACAATATCCACATACTTATGATTTGCAAGGACATTATAGAGGAGTTTGAAAGAGTAGCAGTATTTACTGTTTAAATTTTTAATAGAAACAAAAAGATAAAATGATTGCTGGACTTGATCTGAAGATCCTCCTTGATATGATTAGAAGGACAGGTACTCAATGCATGCAGGTTTTGGCTTCGGGTACATGTGTTGTGTTTGAACACTGGAAAAATGACAATGATGGCTCTCCTTGCAGCTAGCAATCCCATCTGATCAAGTGCACTTGACTACTGTATTTTTATAAGCTACTCCAAAATTGAAAACCTGAAGATAAATGACAATTTAATGCAAGCCATCTGTAATAGTCTATTGATTGTTTCCTGTCCAAGATGTTTCAGCTTAATGGTTGCAAAACTCAGCCTCTGCAGTAAGCTCATTGAATATTGCAAGGCTATTTTAAGCTCATCACCACACATCAATGGATAAAAAGAATTCCATGAGTGTGACAACATTGTGACTAGGACTACTCCCTGCTTGTTTTATTACTGCAGTAACCTTATCATCTTTGGATCCAGCAATATCAGTTTGCTCATGAGCTGTTCTACTGCACTAATGCCAAAAGAATAGCTTTTCGTAAATAGTTATAAGCTGTTTTTCAAGTTTATATCAGTACGCTGATCTTTGTATTTAGAAAACTTCCCAATCACTGGTGGAAGTAACAGTTTACAACCTGAAATTGTCCAATAAATTTCTGGTTTAGCCTGGTCTTGGATTGGAGGATTAGTGGAAAGGCAATTAGAGTCAAGTGGCAACTCACTTGACACAATCAACACCCAAGTGCTTTTTGTATCTATTATAATCAATAGTAAAAATAAATGTTACTTCTTACTCTCTTTTATTCCACTTCAAATGTTTATCCACTCTTTCTTTAAAAGATGCAATAATCTCTGCTTTTCTTATGTAGGCAGAAGACTGCATTGTCTCTGTCCCACTAAGCTACCAGTTTTGAAAGGGACCGTTACATCTTCTGGCAAAGGAAAGGAGCTCAGGCAGGGTGTATAATGGATGGTTGATCCTCTGCTGCCTCTTTTACACTCGTGCTAAAGTTGAATGTTTCATCCAATTTTTTGAACACGTTGGCTGCTTTTCTGAATTACCCCTTCAGATCCAGCGCAACTGCAAGCCAAGTACACACTGTCGTAAGAGAAACTGGTATCAAGTTTGAAAAATGGTAGCGGAAACATAAATAGCAACAGACTGAGGTGTTTAAATTGGGTCAAGCTTGAGAATTCACTTTATTACCCCGAACAAATCAAATTCAGGGAACTTCTAGTTTGTGATTCACTTTGAAGCTCACCTGATCAAAATAAAAAATATGGGTCCAACTTAAATTTGGCAGCTGTGTGAGACTAACTATATAGGATTGACCACAGATTATCCCTGCCCAATTTTCCTCTCCGTCAACTTCAGTGCAAAGCAATAGTGGGTGGGGTGTATAATGATCAGCCGATCTGATATTGCCCATTTTACAGCAGTGCCAAAAGTTAAAATTGCCCACAAATGTACTGAGAACAGTTACAACAGCCAGTTACTGACTGGTAGCCACTGATGTCTGCCTGTGGAATATTAATGTGTTATTACGATCAGGTGAGGAGGGGTCAAAAGGCTCCCCTCTTGTCCCTCTCCTTGTCTGATTGCAACAGAGTTTATTTCTTTTAAAAAGTGGATATGGTTACCAATTCAGTGAGTGTTTACCCCTTTATGTGCTATGATCATAAAATAACCAATCAGACAGGTTTTATTGTATTTAAGCAAGAAAGAGGTTAGTTTATTTTACTTAAGACCAAAACACGATCTAAGTAAAATTATAAACTATGCTCCAACTTTACTGCATATACACAGACACATGAGAATCATACACACACAATTAGGTTACAGTGTGGAGAAGAATAGATTGGTTTGATTAGACTCTGGAACAATAAAAAAGAACATACAATCTGTGGAGTCTGGTAATTCAGTTGTCTTCCAGATGAACTCGCTCGGCCTGAAGTTTCTGGCTGGTAGAGGTGGCCAACTGGTTCAGGGTTTTCTTGGAGGCAATGATGCAGATGGTTTTCTTCCTGGGGTCTCTGTCTGCAACAATGATAGACTTGGATGTTTGCAGCCAACAGGTAGGATTTGAACTTGCAAGGTCGTTGAGAGAGAGAGATAAAGGGGGAGACCCCCACTTGGGTCCTTCACTAGTCAAGCTCAGGTGCTTGTCTGCTGTAAAGAGAAGGAACTGCAAGTTTTCACACAGATGGAGAGTCTGTCACATGATGGCCCAGTGTATTCTCTTTTGTAACTTAATTAGATCAGGTCTAAATTCCCAATCTCTTTCAGGTCCTACTGTCTCAGTAATTACCCTTTGAGTGGTTTGTCTCCACCAGTGTTAATGTTCCAAGATTGTCTTTAAGTCTTGTTAATGAAGGCAAGGCAGATAGCTCATTCAAAATTGGAGATTTACCAGACCTACATCTCCACCTCAATACATTGGTATGTAGGGTAGGTAGTGGCCCAAGTTATTTTTATACAGTCAGCAGGAATACTGCTGCGCCTTCTGGCTGCAGAAAAATATAATATTGAAAATATTTTGGGTCTGTTTTGAAGTGGCCAGCACTACACCTTTAATGACTATGTCATGAGACCCTGACTTGCATAATAAAGAGGCCCACCATCCGAAACAGGTGGAAGTTCTGACTACTCAAGGGATGGCAGCTTTTAAAATAGCAAAGGTCAGAGCATTGGTTCTCATGATACTGTAAGTCTACTGACCGCATTTTGAGGCTGGAACCACCCAGTTCATGCAGTTAAAATCATTCCAATTGCCTAATCAATCACCTATACACTAGAAAAGTCAATTTTAAAGAAAAGCAAAATACTGCAGGTGCTGGACATCTGAAATAAAAACACAGGATGCTGGAAATAATCAGGTCAGGTAGCATCTGCAGAGAGAGAAACAGAGTTAAGTTTTCAGATCAAAAACCATTCATCGGAACTGTTCTGAGGAGTATTGCTGCTCCTTCTTGCTGCATAAAAATACATTGAAAATGTCTTGGGCCTGTTTTTGAGTGGTAAGCCAAGGAACCAGACAAAACCTTAAGTCCCTCACCTAATTCCTTACGAATGAAGTGTCTGTGGTTTTACCACCTAGCTTTAGGTCTAAGAATGAGTGATGCTTAGGTTGGCTCACTGAACTGTCCTTACATCAACCAGTTCAGATTAAATTTCTGTTTTAGTTTCAACCCTCGATTAGGATACCCAGAAGCTACTAGGTAAATTAACTTGTCCTTGCCAAATCATCAAAAACAGAGTAAAACAACTGGTCACCCACTAATGACTATTTATTGGTTATAAAATAACAACCTAACATTAAAGTTGAGTACACAAACACTTAATAGATATGAATAAATTTAGTCAGAGTTATTTAATGGTTTGAATAGCATATGATTACTGGACAGAGTTACTTAATAGAGTGAGTAACAAAAGTTACACAGGTAATTCAATATATTACTGTAAATCAGCATTAACATGATGAGTATTAATTGTAGCAGTGATCAGAGTCTGAGATTTGAGATTACTCTCAAATAAGAGTAATTCCTTAGACAGCTGGTGATTTAACAGCTATCGATGCAGTTTATTGATATAGATACTAGTGATTAGCAATATTTCTGATATCAACCTTACAAATGGCTCAGTTGAGTCAATATCCCTCTTTCCCAAGATGCAGCCATTAGCTTCTGGAGGGCAGGAGTTGATAAGCTCCTTTCAGCAACACAGTCATCTGTTCCAGCTGAATTCACTTTCTACACTAGCAACAATATTTGAGCTAGCTCCATTCTCATTTTTTTCAATCTCAAACTATTTACAGTTAAGTGAGATTTTTATCTCTGCCTGGAACTCGTTGATATAGTTGTTTAATTTGACTTTGCTAATGCGCTATCTGTCCTAAACAAAAGAGTCTCCTAACTAACAAAAAAAATGAATGTTGCAATTATTCAATCATCATTGTTAAATGTGGAGACCTATGAATGTCATTGAGCTATTAAAGCATGGCTTTCCCGAAGCAGGGAAGACTTTATGAACATTGGTGCTGTTCAAGGCCATTCACTCTGGAATTTGCACGAGTCACATGTACTGAAAAAGATACTGAACGTTATGGCCATTTTCCATGAAGAACCAGCCTATTCACTGTTTGAAATTTAATGAATTGGGTTGTTCTTCACAGTGATTCATTTTGAAATTTCATCTGAAGGAAACAATGGGGCATATTTTCAACTGGCATTGTGGATTGGTTGCCCGAGATAAATGAACGTTAAAGTCACATGGCTTCTATAATGGGTGGTCAATGCAGCCTGTCAGTCTTTTGCCTGGGCAGCAAGTTGAAAATCTACCTCAATGTCATTTAAATGCTTTAAATTTTACAATTGATCACATCAAAAGATTTCTTATATTTTATCATCAGAACAAAACCAATATTTTCTTCTCTGGGTACATAGCACTTACGGATCAACACAGTCACATGTTGTTATGGTCAGGTGAGGAGGGGTCGAAGAGCTTCCCTCTTTTCCTTCTCCTGGTTTGACTACAACAGGTTTAATTCTTTCTTAAAGTGGATGTACTGGCCAATTCAGTAGGTGGTTGATTATTTACTTGCTATGATCATAGCAAGACCCAATTGGACAAGTTATCTTGAGTTCAACAAGGAAATAGGTTAAATTTGTGGTACCTAAACTGAAAGAACAGAAATAATAATTTCACTCACATATTAGAGGTTTATGGACACACAAATAGGTTACAGAGTGGGGAAAGGTATATTGGTTGAATTAGAGTCCATAGATAAAAGGGGTATGCAGTCTGTGGAGTTTGGTGATTCGGCTGGCTTCTAGCTGAACTCTGTGATCCTGAGGCTTTTAGTTTGAAGAGGTAGATGACTGGTTCGGTGGGACTCTTGGCGACAGTGATGTGGATGATTTCCTCCAATGGGGTTTCTGGTTGTAGCCGGAATATACAGAGATGGTCAGTCAACAAGCAGGATTTGAAGCTTTCAAGCTGGAATGGAAAGAGAGAGACCCCTCACTCAGGTCTGCACGTGCCAGAGTCCAGTTGCTTCTCCCCTCTCTGCTGCAGAAGAACATAAGCTTAAAACCACAGATGGGGAGGGACTTGTCACATGACCATCACTCAGTCATTAAAACATAGCAGTTAGCTATCCAAAGCTGCCAGCCTCTTACCCATCAACTTGAAAATTCTTTTTCACCACAACTTGTTGGAAGTGAGATCTGATATTGGTGCTATCAGCTACAAGTAGCTTTTCTTTTTTAAATGTCTTTTTTAAAAAAATATAAATTCAGATCTCCAGTCAGTGGATAAAAGAAAATTATCATTCAACAAAGCATATTGGTGTAACAATGTGCACCATAAATGACTTCACTATGCAAACATATTCGGCCAGAATTTACTGGCAAAATAACAGTAAGTTTAATACACCCATCAGTATTAGTGTGTCATCATGCAGCAATTTGTGGCAAAAAAGAGATACTCTTGAGTTGCAAATCAGTACAAATTGCTGAACGATTTGCGCTATTCCGATGTTAACTTCGTAAAACCGGCAACTTACTGTCAACCTCTTAGTGAGTTTCAAGCAGTTTCTGCACTTGCTGATAAATTACAAATTAAACTCTCTGCAGAAAGTTAGAACTAATACTTAACAGTCTAAGTACCATTTTAATTACTAATTGCAATGCCAATTGCCGTGTTTGGGAACAACTAAAACTGTGGCATTTTAGTCATGAAGGTAATAAATTCTTCTTTTCAAACTTTTAGATTTTATATTTTTAAATTTTCCTATTTGTCTTTTTTCTCTCACTCTTAATCCAATCTTTCTTTACCTCATATTCTCTTTCTGTACCTGATCTGACTCTAATTCATCTTATTTCCTTCAATATTGTTTCTTTCTTAATGCTTAAATCAGGAGATAGACTGTTGGTCGCATTTTTCTCTATGGTCCCAGATGCCCTGTTGACCTCACCGCACCAATATCAGCTCTCACTTCCAACAAGTTGTGTTGCAAACGAATTTTCAAGTTGATGGGTAAGAGCAAAAGTCTAACTAATGAGAGATATCGTGAGATGCCCTCCTCCAGCAAAATGTGGGCCATTGATGTGGATCAATGCTATAATAAGGATTGTTGTCTCATAACTCCAATGAGTCTTATAAGGGAATTTTTTGGAGACAACTTAGAAATTAGTACCATGTGCACACTGAAGAATTGATAGGATCAGAATAAAAGCGGAACATGTTCTAAATGTTTACTTTGATCAAAGGTAAAGAATGGTGCATGCCGAGCCTCAGTCCCTATAGAAAGGTGCCTGGGCCCATGCCTACTGCCATTTTATTACATTTTTTATTACCCAAAGAAAAGCCACAATGACAGACCTATCTATATCCATATGTACATACTGTTGTGGTGCATTGAGTCTTTTTTGAGCTAAGCAGTTTATTTTTCATTACGTTTTAACAGTTTTGAAAAACGAAAGTGTTGGGAAACCTTTGCCGTTTAGCTGGAGGAAATTGCTCCCTCCCTGCAGTGTGTATTACTACCCATCCAATGGGCACAAAGTCTGCAAAATGAAATGTGCATATGGAAGCATAGTCTGTAAATTTTCATTTAAAATTGAAATTGAAAAGTAATAGCTTCTTCTTGATGAAATGTAAAAATTTGTTGAAACTTCATAGAATTAATTATAAAAAATGTCCCACTTTTGAAAAAATATACTGCCTAGGCAGAAAATTGGGTTAATCTAAAAGGGGACACTTCTTGCCAACACAGTTTAACATCCCCTTTTGCTTTTATTTTACAGTTTAACATCCCATTTGATGTTCAGAAACAGTTCTAATGAAACAGTGCAATGTAATAGTAAAATTTTAGAACTGAAGGATCAGGATCAGGTTCCTCTTAGGATGAGGCACCTTGTAAATTGAGCGTAAGAAGGCCAACTCAGTGACACGTAAGCCATTATTCCACAGATTTTTAATCATACCCAATGTTGTAAGAAGCCAATATTGTTTTAAGTATAGAAAAATCTAAAAGGATTTCATATCAAATCATTTCTTTAGTTGACTCATAGTCAACATTAGAATATTTTTCTTCTGGGCACATCGTTTGTTTATTGACCTGTGCCATTATCTTCTTTTGCCTTGCACCATTATCCCTTTTGTCATTTAACCTCTCCTGCCTTCCACCTATCACAGACCTTTCCTTTTGTTCTTTTCCACCCCTCACTCTGCCTTTCTCTGTCCCTGTACTTGCATAAAACCTGCTAAACCTCAAACTGTCTCCAGTTCTGATGAATGATCATGGATCTGAAACGTTGGGCTGAATTTTATGCCCACTCAAAGAGTGGGAAGATGGTGGAGGAGGAGTAAAATGGAGTGGGAGGCTCGAGGGACCCTTCCCAACCCACTCCCGCCTCTGCTGCCACTTTAAGCAGGGTGCTGGCGGTGAAGAATGGCCCGCCCAACCGAGACCAATTAAGGTCCTTAAATGGTCACATAGGGGCTTCCGCCCACCGCCGCAGGGATTTTACCTGTGGCCGGTCAGGCGCCCCAAGCCCGAGATAAGCCACTTGGGGCTACCTCAGACCACTCAAAGGCCTGGGGACTGCAAAATGCAGTCCGGATCCCCAGGCCAGGCAGAGACGGCTCCTGTCGGCCGAGGAAAAAATTCCGGCCATTAACTCTGTTTCTCTTTTCAGAGATGCTGCCAGACCTGCTGAGTATTTCTCGCATTTTCTGTTTTTATTTCAGATTTCCAGCATCTGTAGTATATTGCTTTCATATTAGAATAATCAAGCTAGTGGTTTCTTTAATATATAATAACTACCCTAATTTCATTTTTTTAAACAATAATATCATCAATGCCAGTTTGATATATCGATTCCAGGTTGGATCACTGTTTTCTAATGTTCATATAACATCTTTTAGATAATTAAAACCATTTTGGTGCACTGTGCCTTTAAATATTTTGCATTACTACCAGTTGCATATGAAATGCAATCAAAATAATTGCTGACTGAGCTGATGTAAGTAAACAGAAGGGAAGCATTTTGTGAGGTCAGTGATTAAGTGTGTGAGTGATATTTACTTGCCAAACAGGACATGGAGATCACCACCCTATAATAACATTGAGACTGGCATCTTGATCACAGTTCGAACTTGCTTCAATTATTTCACCTCTACATAAATTATATAAATACCTCTACAGTTCAAACTGATTAAGAATGAAAGAAAGTATAATGGCACAACCAGGTGCGCATTGCATATTTACAGCGATATTGTCAATCTACATTTTGCATATAGACTGACCATTTGATCGTTACATGATTAATTCGTCATTAGTTGAATGATTAATGCGATATTTCTCCTTAATTCTGTGTACAGTGTTATTCTTAATGATTTCAACCAATGATGATTAATATGTATCAGACTAGGCAATTCCTTCATGAATTAATAAGGTCTTTTTAGCCACCTGCATTGTTTTCACCTTGCTGTGCTCCTCATTAAATGAATTAGACTTATGGACACACTTAATATATCATCCAGTGTGAATCTAGCTACAAAGACAGAAATGTCTTTGCTGGTCACAGATCACACACCTACACGTATGTTGCGGTGAATTCTTGTTACACTTTGTTCAGCTGTAAATCCCATTCCAGATTGATTGGGTGGAGTAGAAGCAGCCTTCACAACAGGCAATGTCAAGTTTCTATTTTCACTTAATCTTTCACGTGGCATCAAGTTTCTGGCCTCAGCACTTGTCAAATGTAACAGCTCTGCTCTGGCTTGTTCAGAGTAGTGGCTCACTACTTTTTCAGTCCTACACTGATAAAGTAAATAACAAACACAACCTTTACAGTAATTTGTTAATTTACCAAATCACAGCATGACTAGTTGATCTCCTGTAGGGTTGCACATGAGGAGTCGTATCAGGTCCTGTGTTCTAGTCAAGTAAAGTTAGAGGGTGGGAGGATAATAGGACTCAAATGTGGGGTATGGTGGAATGGAGAAGGAGACTCATGAACGGAGATGTGGATACATATGGAGGGAGAGAGGTAGAAAAGAAGTGAGGACAGAGAAGAGGCAAGAGGGGAAACAAGGAATTTTACGATGCCCATGGGGGACGGGCTTGGAGGCTGGAAGATTGACAAAATGGTATGGGAAGGTATTGGGTGGCATGCCTGATCCCTTCCTGTTGCCATGCCATTTTGCCAGAGGCAGGAAATGTGGCAGGCAGCATGCCTGCCTGAAGCTCAATTGAGTAACAGTCTGGCAGCCTCCCAGCAGGCTCCCGGGGGTGGGAGAGGGCCTTCTTTTGACCCATGAAGGAGCCGTCCTGGTGGCATCGACGCAGCCTGCCCTCAGCAACCACCCCCATCCCTCAGCCCTTGCCGGGGCCTGCCTATCTGGCCCCAGCACCCCCAGACTCCACTTCCCTTACTTTGAGAGCACACGTCCATCAATGCGCCATCATCCTCCAAGTGCAACCCCAGCAGTGGCCAGTACTCCCGGTGGCACTGCTGGGCTGGCAGCACTTGGGGGTGGGCCGCCATTCTTAATTGGATGGCAGCCCCGGCAACAGCCACATTTGCTGCCCATATCATGCAGCCCCAAGTCTCCCTGCCCACCGAAGTGGGGGTCACTCCCTGCTTTCGGCGGGACCCTTGCCACTCTGAAAATTCCAGGCCAGGGTCAGTCACCTGGGACTGTGCCTCAGAACTTCCATGGCTTTGTACAAGAACAGAATGCAGGCATGATGTGACACTCTGGGAAACTCTACCACACTGGACTCCAGAGCCAAAATATCAGCCTCCTGTGACAGCATCTTGTTACCCTCCAGTTCAGTGACCACTTCTTTCTGTTACTTTTAAAACATTTTGTGGTTAATTCTGTGCATGAGGGGTGCTGCAAAATATTATTTTACAATCAAAATACTGCTATGATATATTAGAAGTGTTTGAGCTGCAGAAATGTTCCCTTCTCTGCAACTCTGGAATATATATCTAAATTCCTGCTATATATAGGTTTTCTTAATATCCTGAACCTTTTACAGAAATGTTTGGTTAGCCGTCTATTTGATAGTTTCATTTTGACTACCCAACTTATTGCACATAATATTGTTTCACTATAGATTATCTGTAATTTCCTTACCCTTGCCTCTTGAAGACTGGGCTTGGGCGCCATGGAAACCAGTAATTTATTCAAGTTCCCATTCTTTATTGTATGGACCTCGAAAATTGATCTGGGATTTTCCCATCAGTTCTACTTGATTTCTGGCTGGGAATGAGACATTGACTGCAGAGCAGATTCCATTAGCTCCTGCCGATCACCATCACTGCTGAGATTTTCTTCTGAAAGCTACAATGACTGTTGAGTATGTCTGCCAAACATCAGTGGACACATTCAAACAATAATGATGAACTGATGTTGGACATTACAACTCTTGTCATTACTGCCGAGTAACACTAAATGCAAGGAACAGCAGCATGTTACTGCCAGCCAGCTTTGCTATGGCATGTGGGAGGCAATTTAAATTTTAAAGGGCCACGTTAGAGTGCAATAAATTGTGGGCTGATTGATTGTGATCCAGCAATCTATTGCACTCCATAGGCTGAAATTTTAGGCCCCGATGGAGGCGGGTGGGCGTGGAATTGTGCACTCCTGGCTGGTCTGCCGGTTCCCCGACTCCATCTTTCTCTTGGGTCAGTTCCCAGTCGGGGAAGGGGGAGGGGGGCAGTAGGGCTATCTGCCCACAAGTGTCAGGCAGCCGACTCAACTAATTAGTGGTCAGCCTCTAGGTCCCCGCAGGCACTGAGGAACAGGGCAGCTGTATGGGGAAGGGCTTCCAGTGGCAGACTGGGAGGCAAGCACTTCAGACAGGCCCATAGGCCCTCCTTGCCTGCTTGGATTTAACTGCAGCCACAGGCTGCCTTGTGGAGGGGCTCCCCTTCCATAATGGTAGCCTGGGGCTGCAAAGGCCTTTTTTAATTTTAGATTTAAGCAAGTTGGAGAAAGGGTGCCTCCAACTTGAGTGCCCACTCCCTCACTTTCTTGTAACTGCATCCTGCTGCTACTTTCATGCTGCAGTGCCTCCTATTGTCTCTCTAGCTTCAAGAGCCCATCCGCTGCCCCAAATTGGCCAGCAAGTCTGCTCTCTGGCTATTAATTGGCCAATTCAGGGGAAATCACTGTTCCCCATGGTGTGGGCTTCTGATCCCCATTTTAGCCTGATGGCAGGGTCCTGAAGACTATGGGGAAAATCTTGCCCTATCTTTGTGCCACCTATTTGGCGCTCATTTTCAGTTGCTGTGGAGCCATTGAGCCCTGCTTCAGTGTTGCAGGTACCAAACATCAGCAGCAGCCATTTTCATCTACACCCCACCTCCCTCTCCCTATCCCCCTCCCCCACCCCCCACCACCTCAGTTTGACATCTTGCCGGAACACTGCTAAAATGATTTCACTGTGATCAATGACAAAAAGTTACATGGGCACAAATCTTGCCACATTGATGTTCTAACGAAGCAGAAAATCAAGCTCCTAATGTCTGTGGCGAACAGAGAATGGGAATCACAGTTAAACCCAATTCTGTCTGCACCTGACATCCATACAGATATACTGTTCACAGCAGGTCACTCAATAATGGTCAGAAATAACCCTAACCCTAAACCAGTTTCCTCTGCAAGGATCTGTATTATTGCTGAAAATAGAGACATTTTGTTGAAGCTTTTCATCTTGCACCCATCAAGACAACTCGCAAGAATACCAATGAAAGGGAAACAACAAATTTATACTGTATGAGAAGAGAATGCTGATTGGTTGGCAAGTGGACTCTGGTAGAGGTGTTGCCATGGAGAATACACCAGTTTAAGGTGACTGACAGTTAACTGCCAAGCTTTGTTTGAAATGTAAACTCGGCAGCTTGACTAGCCAAGGCATTGCCCTGAGGAATGAACCAGTGAATGGCTGTCACTTATTTGGTTTAGCTGAAACAGGCGCAAAGCATATACATGTTCTTTCTGTCTGCAAAGAACAGGGCCCTGCGTATGTAGCTTTCCAGTACACGAAAATGCGTCACACTGCGAGCCCTTACAATATTTCCTTCGCATTAATATTCTTACGAGTTGTCCTGATGAATGCAAGACATAAAGCTTTAACAATATGTCTCTATTTTCAGCAATACTCAAGTTCTGTACTACCAAATGACGATCTGTGTTATCCTTTGCCAGGCGATCAAAGATCAACTATATCAGCATAAAGAGGGAATGAGCACATTGCTTTTAGTTATATAATACAATGTTAAATTATGAGTTGCATTTGCCCAGTGAGCCTTCAGGGAGCCCGCTGCCTTATTTAAGATCTAATGGAACCATGATTATCTCCCATAATGAGGGGATATTCCCCCTACCTTGCTCGGATATTGGAGAGTTCCCTGAATTAGCATGTCAACGCAAGCTTTTAGTTTCTCCATGAGTAATTTAAATATACCAATCAAATTCACAGCATGTACAGATAAGAACCATACTTTTGCGTTTAGAAATGAGATATTTTTGGAAAAAATGTCCATTGCCTGAGTCATGGACCCATATTCTGACCCTGCTAAACTTCACTTTTGAAGCTAAATGGAAAATACATTTTTACCAAATAATGGGCATTCAGATAACTATTTATCCTGCTCGATCAAGAACCTTGTCCATGAAATAACTTTTGAAAATGCCCAGTTATGTTTTAGTTAGTTAATACAAAACTAAATTCCGACTCTTTCAAAAAATCCGATGGATACCATTGTTGCATTTTCTTTAGTATAATTAACCTGATTTTGTGTCATTAATGAAATAACATTTCTATTACAGCTTCAAATGATGCTGCATTTGAAGATCATTTCTTCATTGTGTTGCAAGGAACCATTACTTCACACCTGAAGACGCTGTGCTTTTATAATGGACAATGCATTTCTGAATGGGCCTCTTGTAGTAATAGTTTATCAAGGTTTGATTATGTATAATTTTAGGTGCTTAACAATAACAAGGGAAAAGTGTTTCTGAAGAATAGTGCTTTTATTTGAAACTACTCAGTAAATTGAAGAGTCAGTAATTTTTATTTGGAGAGAAAGAACTTCTAACATCAAAGGCTAATTTTTTTAGTTT
Organism: Heterodontus francisci; assembly: GCF_036365525.1. Lineage (NCBI taxonomy): Eukaryota > Metazoa > Chordata > Chondrichthyes > Heterodontiformes > Heterodontidae > Heterodontus > Heterodontus francisci. The sequence goes on from NC_090377.1 coordinate 46,655,965, forward strand.
TTTGTTACTGAAACTGGAGGTTAAAACAGTATTGCCTGAAATTTCTGTGGGTGTATTCTGATCTCTCCACATTACTTCTACTACTGGATGGGACTTCAATTCCAGGGTTGGGACCCCAACGTTGCGTTCATTTCTGGGTCCCCGCCCCACACCGCATCAGCGTTGCTATTTTAATTGAAAGCTAACTTAATTGGCCCAGAGTCTTGTTCGCTCTCCAATTAGTGATGGTGGGCGCAGGAAGAAGGTGGGACACAGTAAGCAGTGGGCGTAAATTAAAGGGAGAGCTGTGGTTACTGTTTGTCTCAATGATGGAAGGAGAAGCTGAGCAGAGGGCAGTGGATAGGGAAGGCCGCCGTGCCAGGGAAGATCCCTGTTTCACAGACGATTCACTTGAAGTGCTACTGGAGAAGGTGACATCACAGAGATTAATCCTTTTCCTTGCTAGCGGAACAAGAAGGCATGGCTGGAGGTGACTCATGACTTCAGCAACAGAGGAGTGGTGAGGAGGAACTGGGTTCAGTGCAGGAAATGTTTCAATGAACTGCCAAGGTCTGGCAAGTTGGGTCCAAAGCAGCGCAGTGGTTAGCACCGCAGCCTCACAGCTCCAGTGACCTGTGTTCGGTTCCGGGTACAGCCTGTGCGGAGTTTGCAAGTTCTCCCTGTGACTGTGTGGGTTTTCGCCGGGTGCTCCAGTTTCCTCCAACAGCCAAAGACTTGCAGGTTGATAGGTAAATTGGCCATTGTAAATTGTCCCTAGTGTCGGTATGTGGTAGGCGAATGATGGGGATGCGGTAGGGAATATGGGATTAATGTAGGATTAGTATAAATCGGTTATAAAGTGTTGGTCGGCACAGACTCAATGGGCCGAAGGGCCTGTTTCAATGCTGTATCTCTCTATGACTCCATAGACCCAGATGGCATGCCTCCTGGACAGCAGTCACCAGAATGCAGAAGAGAGGGGTATCCAGAGGGTGCAGAGAGTTCTCCTGACCATAGGAGAGATGTGTGCACAGCAGCATTGATGACCCATACGTATAGTTCATAACCCTAGTGCTATTGGACAGAAGGCTACAGCGAAGACGGCAACATCTTACATGAATGAAAAGCTGCAAGTAGTGAGGGAGAACAGGCTAAATGGGTGAACAACGCCAGGGAGAGCGAGTGGGCATGTCTGGATGTTGGGGCTCCGCAGCTCACATCACTGATGTTTTTTGAGGAGCTGACCCTTAATCTGGCCAGAGTGGCAAGCCACCGGGATGTTGGAGATGAAGAAATGGGAGTCCAACATAGACAGGCTGAAAAGATCTCTATCTCCAGGTCCAACTGTCATCTCATTATTTTGAGTAGCAGAAGCATCTGTTAATTGTGCTGATTTCTCATGACTACCTTCTCTTACGTCTCCCACCAGGCTAGCTGCAGGGGGAGAGGAGTGGACACACTGCCAACATGTTCTGGAGGAGTCAAAGATGTAAGACAGGTCAGTGCCTGCACCATCACATCTTTCTTGCATAACCTCCACCAGCACAGACACTAGCACCTCGATGAGTCCTCGCACAGTATTAGGAAAGGAGGCACAGGGTGCGGCGCACATCACTTCAGAGCAGGAGGATATGGGGATGCAGAATTGGCTGTCGGCAGTCCTCCTGAGACGATGGAGGATAAGTGCAGCCCTGCTCACCAGGAGTGGAGGTGCAGAATTTCAGGAGTCACAAAACAGGTGGCTCTACCTGGAGAACCAGCCTGAGATGTGTATCCACATGTTGGAGTTACCTGAGGCACTGCAGAGTCATAGGATGAGAATGGAGGAGCATGGGTTCCACAATGCCTCAGAGCTTTGAGCGCATGAGTTCCTCCATTGAGAGACTGGCCAACCTCATGGAGAGCCATTTGCAGCATCACTCAGAGTGGATGCAGGAACAGCGCACTGACTTGCACAGAATGTGTACTGCAGTCTGTAGCTTTGATCGGTCAGTGGCGCAAATGATGAAAAGAAGCGTGGTGTGGATGCCAGCTGCGCCCCAGCTGGTGGTTCCCTCTAGCAATCAAGAGGGCTGAAAAGAGCCAAGGCAGCAACAGATGCTGATGAGGGGTCACTCCTCATGGGGCTCCGTCATCATCGTCCACATTTATGGCGCCTCTGACGGACGAATCATCTGTACAGTTACACCCTGTGACAGAGGTTGTCCCTGCAGTGATGCCAGTACGGCAGCCTTTGGAGGTCGATGAGGCCAACCACCACGAGCATCTCAGTCCCAGACAGACACTAGCGAGCAATCTTTAGCCACGGTGCGGAGCAACCTGTAGGAGTGGCCATGTTGGTGATGTCACTTTGGGGGTTACTTGGGTGTTTCTGTTGTGAATGATATTAAACTATTATGCAATAAAGCACTGGGCATAATATTGCACTAAGGCTGACACTAATGGTGTGGTTCCATTTCATCACAGCAAAAGGCAGGAGAATGGAAAATAAGGGTTAGAAAAGTAAAGGAGTGTGTTGGGAAGAATCAGTCAGGTGGAGACTCTGGAGGCTTGCAGTGTTTGTGCCATTGGAAGGTTGCTGACTTTTGTTAATGGAGACTTGTTCTCACTTAGATGATGGAGATTCTTCTCTCCAAATGTCCTGCAGACTGAGTCTCGCTCAGGTGAAACGTATCTGGATCAGAGTGGCCCTGGTGTCCCTGCCATCCTGATCAGTGGTCTTCCTCCTGAGCCTACCATGGTGACATCCCTGCAAAGCATGGGACCGTTCTCCAGTTTTCCTTCAGTCTCCTCCTACTCCTACTCCTCTTCCTCTTCCTTTTCCTCTTCCTCTTCCTACTCCTCTTCCGACTCCTCTTCCTCTTCCTACTCCACCACCACCACCACCTCCTCTGAGGAGCTGTGCCATTCCAGCACTTCTCCCTCTTCAAGGTCATCACCTCTCTGGAGGGCCATGTTCTGGAGAACGCAACAAACCACCACAATGCACAAGACCCTTAAAAGAGTGTACTGGAGGGCGCCACCTGATCAGTAAAGGTATCTGATCCTTATCCTCAGGAGGCAGATGGCCTGTTCAATGATGACCCTTGTGCTCAGGTAGCATCAGTTGTAGTCGCTGTCAGCCTCCATGCAGGGTTACACATGGGAGTCATCAGACATTTCTTCAAGGAATAAGCCTTATCCGCTAATGGCTATCCACGGATTTCCGATGGCTTCATGAAGAGCTTGCAGCACCTGAAATTGCTGGAGGATGAAGGTATCATGGCAGCTTCCAGGATAGCATGCACACACCTGCATAAAGAGCAGGCGTAGTCACAGAGCTACTGAACATTTGAGGAATCTGCCTGGCTGGGTCATTCGGTGCTTTGATGGCCATATGGGTGCAATCTATGATCCCTTGCTCTGAGGGAATCAGGCTACTGAGGCAAATCCCACTGCCCTTTGAGCTTGAGTGCCACTATCCACCTGGAATTCAACGTAATCCCCTGCTCTCTCAAACAGAGCATCCGTTACCTCCATAATGCAATGACGTGCTGCTGCCTGTGAAATGCCACCAGTGTCTGCTCCCAGTCCTTCAAAGGACCTGGTTGCAAAAAAGTGCAAGGCCACTGACTTTTACAGTCATGGAAAGGCCGTGGTGACGGTCCCTACGACCCCTCGGATGATCCTCAACGAGGGCACACAGGTCAGCAACCATCTGCCTGTAAAGGCACAACCTTCTGTGGCACTGAGTCTCCCGCATTTTCAGGTAGCTTGCCCTTTTGGCAGTAAACCCTATGCTGAGGGGATTGTCTTTGTTGCCTTCCGGCCCTTCGTTCCTCACCCTGTTGTTCAGGGGTCTGCCCCTGCTTCTACAGATGCAGTTTTTCAACGCTGGTCAATCTGAGTAGCTAAATCCTATTTCCTATTATGTCCTTCCTTTCAATTAGAATGTAGAGTTTTCCTGAACGCCCCCCTGTTTTCAGAAGGACCTATCCACCCCCAAAAGCTGCCTGACCAAAATGCCCCTGTTAATAGTGAAGGGATATTACAGATAATGTTTTGATGCTGTACCACTGGTTGCCTTTTCTGAGCTTTCCTTCATTAATGGTGTCTCTTGCTGCTGTTCACTGTTCTGACTCACTCTCCGCTGCGTCACCATGGCTTCTTCCCTGTTGTGGTGGAGTCTATGCGTGGATCCTGTACACTATAAAGAAAATTCCAAACTGGCCCTTAACAAGCTGACAGCAAGCTCGTTATCCATTTTGGGCGCGATGCCTTCTCCCACTTCCCTCGGAGCCTTTTAAACTTTGAGCCTGTCGGTTTTGCATCAGGAAACTGGCACGCCAAAGTCAGGGGCAGGTTTAAGCGACTGGCTTCTCCGTTCCTGGCCTCGCATTTAAATCAAAATCCCGCCCACTATTACTATAACTACCACAACAACAACAGCAAACATTTAGATAGTGCCTTCAATGTAGAAACACATTCCAAGGTGTAATAATGGACCTTGAGCTGAAGTCAATGATAAAGAAAATCCAGGAGCATGTTAACTGGATGATGGTGCAAACGGACAGCATGTTGATGAGGACAAATCTCTCTAAATGGGTTTTCCATCTTTTCACAGCCCTCCTCAAAGTTACAAATGGCAAACTCTGGAATTGTGGGGATTTTTCCCTCTCAGTCCTCAACCTTTCTGCAGCCTCTGACAACATTGATGACATCAGCCTCCTTTGCATATCTCCTCCATTCTCCAGCTCTGTGGGACTGCCCTTTTAGTTCTTCTTTTCTTCTTTCTTCTTTTGGGCCTCCTTATCTCAAGAGACAATGGATACGCGCCTGGAGGTGGTCAGTGGTTTGTGAAGCAGCGCCTGGAGTGGCTATAAAGGCCAATTCTAGAGTGACAGGCTCTTCTACAGGTGCTGCAGAGAAATTTTGTTTGTCGGGGCTGTTGCACAGTTGGCTCTCCCCTTGCGCCTCTGTCTTTTATCCTGCCAACTACTAAGTCTCTTCGACTCTTCTACTCTTATCTATTCGATGTTAGAGCATCTCCAGTAATGGATCTCTTCCTGACCTCACAAAATTCCCTCTCGATTTCTCCAAGGATCTATCCTTGACCCTCTGCTCATCCCTACTTGAGTGAAAAATCGACAGAAACCCCAAATGGTCTATGAGCACTGTTTTTGCCACTGTTCTGGTGAAATTATACCCCCAGAGCATCGTCAGATCTCCATTTTGAACACAGTAGCTTGGATTAATTACCAGCTGTAAAATAATAGCGCTGGAATGGCAATAATTTCTATAAATACATGTTTTATGGCTGGAACTTGCAAATTTGACGCGGGCATAAAATAGATGACATCTGATTGACGTTCCATTATACATTCCTTAACTTCCATTGGAAGGAAAATCTGGTAGGATGGGCGACCTATCATAGAATCATACAGCACAGAAGGGCACCATTTGATCCATGATGCCTGTCCCAGCTTTTTGAAATCCAATGAGTTCCACACCCCTGCTCTTTCCCCATAGCCCTGCAATTTTTTTCTTTCTCAAGTATATATCGAATTCCCTTTTGAAGCTTGCTATTGATTCCTCCACTGCCCTTTTAGGCAGTGCGTAATCTATATCATAACAACTCGCTGCATAAATACATTTCTCCTTGTCTCTTCTGGTTCTTTTGCTAATTATCTTAAATCTGTGTCCTCTGGTTACTGACCCTCCTGACAGTCAAAACAGTTTCTCTCAATCTACTCGATCAAACCCCTTCACAATTTTGAACACCTCTGATTTCTCCTTAACCTTCTCTGTTCTAAGGAGAACAATGCCAGTTTTTTTCTGAAATGGTAATGAAACACTCCAAATGCCTTCCGGCAAAATTTAGAATTATTATTGACCTTCAAGAGCTTAATCTGCAGGCACAACATGCTGATGACATTGCAAAAAAGTACATATTATACAAAGGCTGGTTTAAAAATTGTTAATAAGCCATATAAAACATCACCATCTATGATATTTTTCTCATTGCCACATCTCTCGTTAAACCTATTTACTGTAAAAAAAAAAGCTGCTAAAGTGTTGCAAAAGCATCACAAAGTTCAGTGTTTTGGCACTTCTTTGCTAGTGCACATTTTGAAGCACACTGCAATTTGTGTTTAAAGGGACAGCTGAACTATTTCTGAGTGATCCAAACTATGTAGTTAACGGGGATATCAATATAATTTGGATAAAGTAACATGATTTTTGTCTCATTATATATTGGGTAGATTTTAAATTTCAGCCCCAGGTGGAAAACTGGCAATTGTGGATTGGCTACCCATCAATTGGAAAAGGAAAGTCAGATGGGACGTATAATAGGTGGCCAATTTGCTACCAAGTTTTCAGCCTAGTAGTGAAATTTAGTATCTACTCCATTGTCTAAGATCTTCTATTATGCCTAAATATTTTTTTGAAACAGACACTTAATGCCACTGCATTGCTGTTGACTATTTTTCGGTATTATATTCATTCTAGTAGCTCTGTACGTTACTTTCTGGGGAGCTGCGAATTCATTTGATTCTCAACATGTGATGCATCAGCCATTTATATTCACTATTCATAATATGGGTCAGTTAGAACCATAGAAAGAATCATAGAAAGTTTAAGGCACCGAAAAAGGCTATTTGGCCCATCATGTCTGTGCCAGCTGAAAAATGATCCACTTATTCTAATCCCACCTTTCAGCACTTGATCTGTAGCCCAGCAGATTATGGCATTTGAGGTGCATTTCCAGACTCCTTTTGAATGAGTTAAGGGTTTCTGCCTCAACTACCCTTTCAGGCAGTGAGTTCCAGACCCCCACCACCCTCTGTGTGAAAAAGGTTTTCCTCATCTTCCCTCTAATTTTTCTACCAATCACTTTAAATCTATGGCCCCTAGTCACTGACCTCTCTGCTAAGGTGAATAGGCCCTTCACCTCCAATCTATCCAGGCCCCTCCAAAATTTTGTACATTTCAATCAGATCTCCCCTGTGCCTTCTCTGTTCCAAGGAGAACAATCCCAGCCTATCTTTCCTCATAACTGCATTTTTCCAGCAAGTGTTGGTTGCTGGAAGAACTCCGGCTCAGAGTTGATGATCTGGAATCTGAGCTTCAAACACTGCGGCACATCCGGGAGGGGGAGAGTTTCCTAGACGTTTTGTTTCAGGAGGCAGTCACACCTGGTAGATTAAGTAATTCAAATTCAGTTAGTGATCAGGGACAACAGGGTGTAATTGCAAGTGAGGCAGGTAGGGGGATCCTGAGTTCAGGAGTGGAGGAGCCTCAGCCTTTGACCTTATCCAACAGGTACAAGATACTTGCTCCCTGTGTGGATGAGGAAAAGGGCTGCGGGGAGGATGAGCCAACTGACCATGGCACCATGGAGCAGAAATCCATTCAAGAGGGGGGAGCAAGAAGACAAGTGGTAGTTATAGGGGATTCTATAATTAGGGGGATAGATAGTATCCTTTGCAAGCCGGATCAGGAGTCCCGCATGGTGTGTTGCCTGCCCGGTGCCAGGGTGCAGGACATCTCTGACCGGCTTGAAAGGATATTGGAGCGGGAGGGGGAGGATCCAGTTGTTGTGGTCCATGTTGGGACTAACAATATAGGCAAGGCTAGGATGGAGGACCTGTTTGGGGATTATAAAGCACTAGGAATGAAATTAAGGAACAGGTCCTCGAGGGTCATAATCTCCGGATTACTGCCCGAGCCACGTGCAAATTGGCTGAGGGATAAGAATATTAGGGATGTAAACATGTGGCTAAGGGAGTGGAGTGGGAAAGAGGGGTTCCATTTCATGGGGCATTGGCATCAGTTTTGGAACCGGGGGGATCTGTACCGATGGGACGGTCTCCACCTGAACCGATCTGGAACCAGTGTTCGAGCGAAACGGATAAATAGGGTGGTCTCTAGGACTTTAAACTAGTGAGTCGGGGGGAAGGGAAAGGGAAAACGACAGGGAGTATGATGGTAAATAAAAAGGTAAGCAGCAGGTTAACATGTGTGCAGGAGGGTTTAAGTTCAAGGCAGACTATGAAAGAAGCAGAAAGGAAGGATAACTCAGGAGTTATTATTAGAGATGTTGGAAATCATGAGGGTAAGAAAGCTAGCATAAAGGCACTTTACCTGAATGCTCGTAGCATTCGTAACAAGGTTGATGAGTTAACGGCACAAATCATCGTGAATGAATATGATTTGGTAGCCATTACGGAGACATGGTTACAGGTTGGTCACGACTGGGAGTTAAATATCCATAGGTACCAGACTATTCGGAAGGACAGCCAGGAATGTAAGGGAGGTGGTGTAGCTCTGATATTCAAGGACGACATCAGGGCGGTGCTGAGAGATGATAGAGGTTCTATGGAAAATGAGGTTGAATCCATTTGGGTGGAAATTAGAAACTCTAAGAAGAAAAAGTCATTGATAGGCGTAGTCTATAGTCCACCAAATAATAACATCACATTGGGGCGGGCAATAAACAAAGAAAAAACTAATGCCTGTAAAAATGGTACGGCAATTATCATGGGGGATTTTAATCTACATGTAGATTGGTCGAACCAGCTCAGTCAGGGTAGCCTTGAGGAGGAGGTCGTTGAGTGTATCCGTGATAGTTGTCTTGAACAGTATGTAATGGAACCAAAGAGGGAGCCATCTATCCTAGATCTAGTCCTGTGTAATGAGACAGGAATAATTAATGACCTCATAGTTAGGGATCCTCTTGGAAGGAGTGATCACAGTATGGTTGAATTTAAAATACAGATGGAAAGTGTGAAGATAAAATCCAATACCAGGGTCCTGCGCTTGAACAAGGGGGACTACAATAGAATGAGGGAGGACTTGGCTAAAGTAGACTGGAAACAAAGATTTTATGGTGGGACAGTTGACGAGCAGTGGAGGACTTTCAAAGCAATTTTTCAAAGTGCTCAGCAAAAGTATATTCCAGTGAAAAGGAAGGACTGGAAGAAAAGGGGTAATTTGCCATGGGTGTCTAAGGAAATAAGGGAGGCTATCAAATTGAAAGAGAAGGCATACAAAGTGGCCAAAAACAGCATGAAACTAGAAGATTGGGAAAACTTTAAAGGTCAACAGAAAGCCACAAAAAGAGCTACAAAGAAAAGTAAGATAGAACATGTGAAAAAACTAGCACAGAATATAAAGACTGATAGCAAAAGTTTCTATAAATATATAAAATGAAAAAGCGTGGCTAAAGTAAACGTTGGTCCTTTAGAGGATGAGAAGGGGAATTTAGTTATGGAATATGATGAAATGGCCCAGGCTTTGAACAGGTATTTTGTATCGGTCTTCACAGTGGAGGACATTAATAACATGCCAGTAATTGACAAAGAGACGAACGTAGGTGAGGACCTGGAAACAATCATTATTACGGAAGAGGTAGTGTTGGGCAAGCTAATGGAGCTAAGGATTGATAAATCTCCTGGCCCTGATGGAATGCATCCCAGGGTACTAAAAGAGATGGCGGGAGAAATAGCAGGTGCACTGGCGGTAATTTTCCAAAATTCGCTGGACTCTGGGGTAGTCCCAGCAGATTGAAAAACAACAGATGTGACACCACTGTTTAAAAAAGGAGGTAGACAAAAGATGGGGAATTATAGACCGGTTAGCTTAACCTCTGTAGTGGGGAAGATGCTTGAGTCTATTATCAAGGAAGAAATAGCAGGGCATCTCGATAGAAATTGTCCCGTTGGGCAGACGCAGCATGGGTTCATGAAGGGCAGGTCATGCTTGACAAATCTTTTGGAATTCTATGATGACATTATGAGCAAGGTGGACAATGGGGACCCAGTGGATGTGGTGTACCTAGATTTCCAAAAGGCCTTCGACAAGGTGCCGCACAAGAGGCTGCTGCATAAGATAAGGATGCATGGCGTTAGGGGTAAAGTATTAGCATGGATAGAGGATTGGTTGACTAACAGGAAGCAGAGAGTGGGAATAAATGAGTGCTATTCTGGTTGGCAATCAGTCACTAGTGGTGTGCCTCAGGGAGCGGTGTTGGGACCGCAATTATTTACAATTTATATAGATGATTTGGAGTTGGGGACCACGTGTAGGGTGTCAAAGTTTGCAGATGACACTAAGATGAATGGCAGAGCAAAGTGTGCAGATGACTGTGAAACTTTGCAGAGGAACATAGATACATTGAGTGAGTGGGCAAAGGTCTGGCAGATGGAATACAATGTTAATAAATGTGAAGTCATTCATTTCGGTAGGAGTAACAGTAAAAAGGATTATTACTTGAATGGTAAAAAGTTGCAGCATGCTGCTATGCAGAGGGACCTGGGTGTCCTTGTGCATGAATCGCAGAAGGTTGGTCTGCAGGTACAGCAAGTAATTAGGAAGGCAAATGGAATTTTGTCCTTCATTGCTAAAGGGATTGAGTTTAAAAGCAGAGAGGTTATGTTGCAGCTGTATAAGGTACTGGTGAGGCCGCACCTGGAGTACTGTGTGCAGTTTTGGTCTCCTTACTTGAGAAAGGATGTAATGGCACTGGAGAGGGTGCAGAGGAGGTTCACTAGGTTGATTCCGGAGTTGAGGGGGTTGGCTTATGAGGAGAGACTGAGTAGATTGGGATTATATTCATTGGAATTCAGAAGAATGAGGGGGGATCTTATAGAAACATATAAAATTATGAAGGGAATAGATAAGATACAAGTAACGAGGATGTTTCCACTGGCAGGTGAAGCTAGGACAAGAGGGCATAGCCTCAAGATTAGAGGGAACAGATTTAGGACTGAATTAAGAAGAAACCTCTTCACCCAGAGGGTTGTTAATCTATGGAATTCCTTGTCCAGTGAAGTAGTTGACGCTTCTTCAGTAAACGTTTTTAAAACTAAGGTAAATATCTTTTTGAACAATAAAGGAATTAAGGGATACGGTGAGAGCGCGGGTAAGTGGATCTGAGTCCACAAAAAGATCAGCCATGATCTTATTGAATGGCGGAGCAGGCTCGAGGGGCCGGATGGCCTACTCCTGCTCCTAGTTCTTTTGATCCTCATAAATCTCCTCTGCACCCTCTCTAGTGCAATTACATCCTTTCAGTAATGAGGTGACCAGAACTGCACACAGTACTCAAGTTGTGGTCTAACCAATGATTTATACAGTTCCAGCATACCCTCCCTGCTCTTCTATTCTATACCTTGGCTAATAAAGGAAAGGATTACATATGCCTTCTTAACCACCTTATCAACCTGTCCTGCTACCTTCAGGGATCTGTGGACATTCACTCCAAGGTCCCCCACTTCCTCTACACTTCACAGTATTTTCCCATTAGTTGTGTATCCCTCTGCCTTGTTTGACCTCCACAAATGCATCACCTCACACTTCTCCAGGTTGAATTCCATTCGCCATCTGACCAGACCATCAATATCTTCCTGCAGCCTACAGCTATCCTCCTCGCTATCTACCACACAGCCAATCTTTGTGTCATCTGCAAACTCCTTGATCATGCCCCCTACATTTATGTCCAAGTCGTTAATATTTAGCACAAAAAGCAGGGGATTCAGTACTGAGCCCTTCGGAATGCCGCAGGAAACATCCCTCCGGTCACAAAAACACCCGTCAACAATTACCCTTTGTTTCCTGTCACTGGGTCAATTTTGTATCCACCTTGCTACATTTCCCTGGATCCCAAGAGATTTTATTTTTTTACCAGTCTGCCATGTGGGACTTTGTCAAAAGCCTTGCTAAAATCCATGTAGAGCACATCAACTGCACTAACCACATCTATCTTCCATGTTACTTCAAAAAATTCGATCAAGTTGGTCCCTTAACAAATCCATGCTGACTATCCTTGATTAACCTGTGCCTTTCTAAGTGACAGTTTATCCTGTCTCTCAGAATAGATTCCAATAATTTGCCCACTACTGAGGTTAGACTGACTGGCCTGTAATTATTTGGTCTATTCCTCACTCCCTTTTTAAACAGAGGTGTAACGTTAGCAGTTCTCCAGTCCTCCGACACCACACCTATATCCAGTGAGGACTGGAAAATGATGGTCATACCTTCTGCTATTTCCCCTCTTGCTTCTTTTAACAGGCTTCGGTACATTTCATCCAGCCCTGGTGATTTATCAACTTTCAAGGATGCTAATCCCATTAATACTTCCTCTCTCCTTATGTTTATCCAATACTTCACACTCTTCCTCCTTAACTACAATATCTGCATCGTCTCCCTCTTTTGAGAAGGCAGACGCAAAGTATTCATTAAGAACCATCCCAACATCTTCCGCTCTACACATAGGTTACCCTTTTGGTCTTTTATGGGCCCTACTCTCTTCTTAGTTATCCTTTTACGCTTAATATATTGATAAAACATCTTTGGGTTCACCTTAATTTTGCTTGCCAATATTCTTTCATGCCATCTCTTTGCTTTCCTAATTTCCTTTTTGATTTCACCCTTCCACTTTCTATACTCCTCTCTGCTTTCTGTAGTATTGAGTTCACAGTGTCGGACATAAGCTTTCCTTTTCTGCCTTATCTTACCCTATAAGCTCTTTGGCATCCATCGGGCTCTAGATTTGGCCGTCTCACCCTTTTTCTTTGCAGGAACATGTTTACTCTGAACCCCTTGTATCTCCCCTTTGAATGTCTCCCACTGCTCTGACACTGATTTACCTTCAAATAGCTGTTTCCAGTCCACTTTCGCTAAATCACTCCTCAGTTTAGTAAAATTGGCCTTGCCCCAATTGAGAATTCTAACTCCTGTTCTATCTCTGTCCTATTCCATTATTATGTTAAAACTGACAGTTGTTTCAAAGATGCTCAAACGATGAGTCTTTATAAGTTATAGGTCAAGATGAAAAGCTGTCCATTGCTGCTGATAGAGTTAGTGACTGGGAGATTGTTTGAGGAATTGCAACATCTCAACGTCTTTTATCTGGTTGGAGCTCACTTCCTTCTAATCATTGTGCTATGACACCTCAGACAGTGTATCCTGCTAACAAACGGATGTAACAATAAACTGCATAGTCTATTTTTTTCTCATGTTCACAAAAATAAATTTCATAGCTTCTCCCGATTTAACGGGAAATGAATGTGAACCTGTGTCTTTAAACAATGCTCTTTGTGTTCAGATAAAACAGCTGAATTTCTGAGTTTTCATTGTCAGCAGGATCCCTCTTCCACCAATCCCACATAGCAGGAAATCATGGGCATGTTCCTCACAAATTTCCATTGATTAATTTAAATGGACAAATAAACCAAAGGCAGCACACTGACATTTTCAAAGTGTGTGGCTGGCTCCCTGAGGGGTCGTGAACTCAGAAAACAGGCCCTACATAGTCAGTATTAGCATATGTTGGGTGTAAAAGTATTCAGAATCAAATTTGAAACGTTCAAAATAAAAAGGCCAGATTATTAAACTGGAAAAAAAACACAATGACATTTTAGTTCTACTTATAGAATACCTTTCACATACTCATGTGAACTGCAATTTCTGATACCTATTAGAAAGGACTGTATCCATTCGAGTGTTCACCTGTGTTTGTAATTCAATACATCTAAAATCACAAATATTATATTTAAATTTACATATTAACTTATTAATGGATTGAATTAAATTTTTGCTACATTAAGCAAAACAGTACTGTTTTTTATAGATTTCTTCAGGTTTTCAGAGATTGTGCTGCATGGCTAGATAGGATGCATGTAATGGAGCATTTGCAGTACTTCATGCAGAATTTCCACAGTATCATTATTCTTTCTTAACTTTGTCAACACCAACTTTTTATGCTTTCAGAATTCATCCATGTTTTGTAATGGAATGTTTGCAAAAAGATCTGTACATAACTGTTGTATAAAGGATTTAGGGAAAGGTAAATAACCATTGAGGATTTCTCGGTTTGAGGATTAGATCGAAATGTTGTGTGCCAAAATAGTGATTTAATGCCTTATTCTTGTTTTTTCAGTCTTTCTCAGAGCCTGGTAGGTTTCGAACAACCAGGTTTAGGGGTGTGGGTCAATTTCCAGGGAGGTCTACCCAATCATTCATGGAAATTCATCCTTGAATGTTCAATTGTAGATTTTCCACTATGCCACACAATGCAGAAGACAGGAGTAAGTTAAACCAATTAATAGAGGCAAAATGCAAACCAAGAAGGCTGAATATCTGGGAAAAAAGAGGATGTTGGAACTGCACAACAGGTCAATAAACACCAGAAAGAAAGCTGTTATTGTTTATTTAAATGCTAATTTTTGGTTAATTCCCTTTTTTAGGACTGCCAAAGGGAAGTCAGGAAGTGCCCAAGAAAATAAAAGCATGGAGGGGAGAACACAAAGTAAAAGTCAGGAGTTCACTTCCAATTGGAAGAGACAGTTTTATATTGCTCAGAATGGAAACCCATTATCATAGTTTTAAGGTTCTCATAGCAAATGAAGCTAAATGATTACTTTGTGTCCATCTTCTCTGAGGAAGATACAAGAAATCTCCCAGTATTAGAGATCCAAGGGACGAGGGAGAATGAGGAATTGAAGGAAATTAGTATGAGTAAGAAGGTTGTATTGGAGAAATTAATGGGGCTGAAGGTTGATAAGTCCCCAGGACCTGATAGTCTACATCCCAGAGTGTTGAAAGAGGTAGCTATAGAGATGGTGGAAGCATTGGTGATCATCTTCCAAAATTCTATAGATTCTGGAGCGGTTCCTGAAGATTGGAAGGTCGCAAATGTCACCCCACTATTTAAGGAGGGAGGGAAAGAGAAAATATCGAACTACAGACCTGTTAGCCTTACATAAGTAGTAGGGAAAATGGTAGAATCCATTCTAAGGAATGTGATAAATGGATACTTGGATAATAATGATCTGATTGGGTGTAGTCAACATGGATTTATGAAAGGAAAATCATGTTTGACGAACCTGTTGAAGTTTTTTGAGGATGTTAAATTGATAAAGGGGAGTCGGTGGACATAGTATACTTAGATTTTCAGAAGGCTTTTGATAAAGTCCCCCACAGAAGGTTGGTTAGCAAAATTAAAGCACATGGGATAGGAGGTAATATACTGGCATGGATTAAGGATTAGTTAACAGGCAGAAAACAGAGAGTAGGAATAAACAGGTTATTCTTACGTTGGCAGGCTGTGACCAGTGGGGTACCGCAGGGATCAGTGCTTGGGTGCCAGCTGTTCACAATATATCAATGATTTGGATGTGGGGACCAAATCTAATAGTTCCAAGTTCACAGATGACACAAAACTAGGTGGTAATGTGTGTTGTAAGGAAGATGCAAAGCGGCTTCAAGGGGATTTGGACAGACTTAGTGAATGGGCAAGAACATGGCAGATGGAATGTAATGTGGAAAAATGTGAGGTTATCCATTTTGGTAGGAGGAATAGATGGGCAGAGTATTTCTTAAATGGTAAGAGATTAGAAAGTGTAGATGTACAAAGGGACCTGGGTGTCCTCGTCAATACATTACTGAAAGCTAACATGCAGGTGCAGCCTTTATCGCAAAACAATTTGAGTACAGGAGTAGTGAAGTCTTGCTTCAATTGTATAAAACCTTGGTTAGACCGCGCCTGGAGTACAGTGTGCAGTTTTGGTCTCCGTACATTAGGAAGGATATTATTGCCATAGAGGGAGTGCAACGAAGGTTCACAAGACTTGTTCCCGGGATGGCGGGACTATCCTATGAAGACAGATTGGGGAAACTGGGCCTGTATTCTCCAGAGTTTTGAAGAATGAGAGGTGATCTCATTGAAACCTACAAAATATTTAAAGGGATAGACAGGGTAGATGCAGGTAAGATGTTTCCCCGGTTGGAGAGTCTATAACCAGGGGACACAATTTCAAAATAAGGGAGAAGCCACTTAAGACTGAGATGAGGAGACATTTCTTTATTCAGAGGGTTGTGAATCTTTGGAATTCTCTACTCCAGAAGGCTGTGGAAGCTTAGTCATTGAGTCTGTTTAAAGCAGAGATTGACAGATTTCTAAATACCAATGACATAAAGGGATATGAGGATAGTGTGGGGAAAAGGCATTGAAGTGGATGATCAGCCATGATCGTATTGAATGGCGGGGCAGGCTCATTGGCTGAATGACCTCCTCCTGCTCCTATGATCCTATGTTCCAAACAAACTGAGGAATTCACGTAATGAAGTGGAAGTCTGATATGGACTGCACACTTTCTCCTATCGGGATACAATGTACTTGCCTAAGACCAAGGATTAGAGTCAGGTCAGCAAAGAGGCAATGCTTAGGGTCCTACAGATATATCTTGGGTTAATACTTGTGATTAACTGGTTAAAATTACCAACCAACAAACCAAGGAAGTATGGGTAGTTGGAAAGAATATTCCTGCTTTCCAGTCAGGGCCGCCTGAGCGGTTGGTGGCTTTGACTTTAGGGTTATTTGGACTCAAGTGAGAAGAATTCCAGCTCTCAGTAGCAGTTCTATTCCTCCAGACTGGGTGGCCATTCATCAATAGTAAGATGGAGTACCCACATTAATCAGTTATGCCATAGCACAACAATTGCGATGGGGGAAATTTTAACACCCAAGCGAAGGAAGATAAAAACTTTGAAATTCTCAAACCCAACCCCAACTTGTCTCCAATCCACCCATTTCTGGTTTCGACAAAAGGCAGGTTGGGGTGTGGGTGACCGATTCGCTCTCAGGAGGCGATCAGTCATTAAAATATTTTAAGGAGACAATGTGTCTCCATTTTCACTGAATTTTTATTTTGAACAAATGGATGCTGTATCTCAGGAACCACAGCAGGTAAAAGGAGGTGAGGAGGGTCAGATCTATGAGATAAGTGTCTTTATTGGACAGTTTGTATCTCAGCAGGAGTAGGACTGCTTCCCCACCAGGCCCAACAAACTTACCACCATGCAATGACTCCTGTGATCGGCTGACCGACCATCGTCTCACATTGGACTGAACCTCCTAACCCCCACAATGTCCGGATCCCTTCCTGCGATGTGCGGTTTTGACTGACTGCCCACCTCCTGCATTGCCAGCCACCGCTCCTCACCCCAAAAGTCATGTCTGAGCCCATCCCACAATGTCCGAACCCCACCACTGCAATGTCAGACTTACCTGCCTCCACTCCCTAGCTGCTTTCCCACAGAAATATCAGGGCCAATGTCACATCATCAGCACGTCATCCTGGAGCCAACTTGATCCTATATAGTGGGAATCTGCTTTCGTGCAGCAAGCTTGCATACGCAAGGCTGCTTGTGATGTACCAGTCACCTTGATGTTTTAGATGTTCAAGTCTAATGCTGATACTCATCATTCACAACTTGATTGACATCTTTATGTTAGGAGCTTTGGTGACAACTTTGCCCATCATAAGACTCGGTCCTCTTCCAAACCAGTTCAAGGCCAGAGCCCCCTCTCCCTGTGATCATTTCATCTTTTGATCACAATCCACATTACAGACTGATCTTGGATTTCACACATCAGCCATAGAAATCCTTTATGTTGCATGATTATGAGCTCCATAACCTGAAGGAATACTCTTTGGACATGTTTCAAATGCCACAAGTTTAACTTTTGAATTGGCATTTTGCTGTCGGTGAAGAGGGACAAAAAAAGATTAGTACATTCTTTTCCTTCTCAATGTGATCCTGAAGAAGTGTCCAAATTGGCATCTACCAAATCCTCAGGTACTGTTCTAAATCAACAATTGAGTCAGACAGCCCTTGTACCTTCCAGTTAAAGACTTTTAAGATCTTCTCTTATGTCTTGCACAACAGAAATACTGTACTTGGGAGCATTCACTCCACTGGTTAGCCTACTGCTCAAATAGGTGAGTCCCTAATTGAGTTCACTGAGCTTTGTAAACTATCAACAAATGTTGAGGTTTAAAGTGGTATATTCTATATAAAGGCCATTTTAAGCACAGGTAACACAGACATTTAAAATATAAAGGGAAGATATAAAGTGAAAATTGCTTCAAAATGGAGAGAACACAGCAGCATGAGGGCACTCAAGAGGGTACAGAAGAGATTTACGAGGATGTTGCCAGCACTGGAAAAATGCAGCTATGAGGAAAGATTGGATAGGCTGGGGTTGCTCTCCTTAGAACAGAGAAGGCTGAGGGGAGATCTGATTGAAATGTACAAAATGTTGAGTGACCTGGATAGAGTGGAGGTGAAGGGCTTATTTACTGTAGCTGAGAGGTCAATGACTAGGGGGCATAGGTTTAAAGTGATTGGTAGAAAGATTAGAAGGGAGATGAGGAAAAGTTTTTTCACCCAGACAGTGGTGGAGGTCTGGAAATCACCGCCTGAAAGGGTAGTCGAGGCAGAAACCCTCAACTCATTCAAAAGAAGTCTGGATATGCTCCTCAAGCACCGTAATCTGCAGGGCTATGGACCAAATGCTGGAAGGTGGGATTAGAATGGGTGGAACGTTTTTCGGCTGGCACAGTCATGATGGGCCAAGTGGCTTCTTTCTGAGCCATAAGATTTCTATGGTTCTATATAAATAAAGTTCAACAGGGAAGGATCTCAACCATAACATTCAGCATTCTTTCTGTTTAAGCAGAAATGCAACTCCAGCATTTGTTGTTTAATTTCTGAAGTTTAATTCATCGTTTTGGTAATAGTCTTCTTCAGTGAATCTGATTGGCTGGGAAGCCTTTACAGAGTGAATCTGCACAGCTGCTTCCCTATCTCTATGGAAGGCTTCTACTCATAGGACTTGAGTGTTCTTTCACTGCTCCAAAGGTGATTTCCAACTTTTTGGATGTCATTTTATCTATATTGCACTTTATTGACCTTGATCTGCAGTTCCCTGCTGTCAGCTTTCATTGCAGCATGGCAGCAACTTAGGCAGTTCTGCCTTTGACTTCCGATGAGGAACAAGAGAAGCAGCAGCACCAGGAGCAGCAGGAACAACACCACCAACAGCAGCAGCAGCTGCCTTCTCTTTAGGCACGTATTGCTCCACAGGACAGAGGGGATGGACACCGAGCTGTAGCTCGAAAGCAGTGATTCTCCCAGCTCAGGGTATACAGGCTGAGGCAAATTACCCTCTTTTTTTGAGTGCATGGGCAATTCAAGTGTGCAGATCCTTTAAATTATTTTGCGCAGCCGTGCACGCACAGTAACTTAAAGGTGCCACTTTGTGCACAGCCTGTCCGGGAACTTTCAGGTTACTGTGCAGTTGAGCAACTTAGAGAGAGCATTGGGCAGAGGATCAGCTTTCTTGCCATGACTGAACAACAGTGCCTCAGGCGGCTCAGGCTTCCACATAAGGTTGTTGCTGACATCTGCAGCCTCCTGGATCAAGACCTCCTTCCCAGTGGACCAAGTGGGCAGACATTGCCAGTGGCTGTCAAAGTCACCACAGCCTTGCATTTCTTTGACTCCAGCTCCTTCCAGGAATCAGCTGGTGACATCTTCTGGATTTCACAATCTGCTACCCACCAGTGCATCTCTGAGATGACCAATGCCATGTTTGCCAGGGCTGTCACTTATTGTGACTGTCCACTTTGCTGCTGATGAGGACAGTCAGAATCAGAGGGCTCTTGCCTGTGAGTGGGATGCAACTCACCTTCCCTGCCCTCATGAGGCCTCTTGCGGCACTGTATCCAAGTTCGGGGAACCACATCCCTGCAGTTCATTTCCTCAGCCGCTTGCAGCCACGCTTGCTTGGTTTGAGAGGCTGGCTCCTTCCTCCCATCAGGGAATAGCCCTTCTCTGCTGGCCCTCATGGCCCGCAGCAGGATCTTCAGGGAAGAGTCAGAGAACCTGGGACAGCTTTCCCAGATTTCACTTCCATTCTTCTGCTTTCTGAAGCCTCTGGAACCTTTGCAGAATGCAACCATTCTAACCCCTGCCCGGGGTCCTTTTAAATAGAGATCCTTCCATTGACGTGTGGGTCATCATCATGCCCGTACTCTGTGGTTGGTTGGGAAACCCAAAAGTGGCATACTAATGCTGTGGCTGAGTTAAACAGCCTGCTTCTCTGACAAGTGGGTTCCTAACCTCCTGCCACATCCCTGCCACCCTCCTCGCTGCAAGCAGGTCGACGATGAAAATTCAGCTCATTGTGTACAACTAACAGGAGTCATTGCAAGGGATGCAGGAAAAAAATGCAGTTTGAGATTTTCTGTTTTAACACACTCAATGGGTATTCACATAAATTGAGTTCGTTAACTTATTAAATTGCAATTCTCAGTGATGCAGAGGAAGCAGGATTGTGTGACTAAGCTATCTAGCTGCAAACCTTCTAATGAATTTTGCTGTAGCTTCAGAAAGTTAATATGCTGTACTCCCACACTTGGAATGTTGTTTTACGGCTAACATGATTTTTAACTGATGAAATGCAAGAGGTATACATATATATACTCAATTAAGATGGAGCATATTGTATTTCATTTCTGTAAATTAATGCATTGAATTCCACTTCAAAGCATAACTGTCCAAGAAGCTGCTTGTCGAACATATCTAAAAGATCATAGACTCACTCTTCTGATTACTGCTAAACGGAAAGGATCCCATGATGATTCTAAACTTCATGGTCCAGAAATTGTTTAGCCCTGTTTTTTGGGCACAGGTGTTACGATTCTTGATGTGCCTGTGCCTGGCCCCATTCTGATCAAGGTGGGCAACCTCATCTGAATGATTGTACATTAACTTGAGCAGCTCCAGCGCAGTTTTTACTCCTGAACTTTGCTTGTGGCCCCTGCACATAGCAGGAGGGCCTGGCAGTGTGGTTTGGAGAGCACATGGTGCAACCAGCCTGCTTTTCTTAAAGACAGGCTGCATCTCGAAGGCAAGATTCACAAAACTAAGTATTGTTGCAATATAAGTTATTGCAAAGTGAACACCACGGCAAACAGCAGATGGATGCAGCACTGGAGGCATTAGCGGTGCAGGCGGGCAAGAGGAGAGATGCCATGGTTCCATTGGGGGGGGGGGGGGGGTGGCACGGGGGTCAAATGAGTTGTACCTGAGGATTTTGCAGCAGTGTTGGGCTATGGTGACATCAGGATAGTATCGAATCAGAGCCTTCCATTGCACGCAGCAGATGCATCTGTGTGCGACCTTATCTGGAAGAAAGCTATGCAGACCATGCAAGAAGCCCACGGTGATGCAGGGGACACTGGTAAAGCAGTGCAAGGCCTCTTTAGCACTGCCACATGAGAAAATTCCTTGCCTTACATTTCTTGACATATAGCATGTATGTTTTTCTACCTTTTCTTTCAATGCATCCCATCCTTTTATCTACTAAAAGGCCATAAATCAGAAAAAATGTCATGAAGTTGGTTTAAATCTGCTAGCACAGGTAGAAAGAAATCAATACAGACTATTTGGAATACTCACTGCAGTATTGGCTTTACCAATAAAAGGAAGTTATTTCAATCTGACTGCAGTCATGGAGATTTTTTTAAACTTAAATTCATATATTTGGGGTGAATTGTTATATTTAGCAAACTTCGATTTCATTGAATTGGTTTTCATGGAAGAAACTGTTGACGACTACATCTCTAACAATTTCCAGTTCTGATGACCGGTCAGTGACCTGAAGCTTTGGGTCAGATTTTATTTCGCAGACGCCGGTTCCATTGTCAGGACCGGAAGCGGGTGTGCACATGCCGGATCCGCGAGCAGCCAGCTGCACGCAATCCAGCAGTGGCCAGCCAATTAAGGGCACTGCAGCATGGGGACTGATCAATTACGTGGTCAGTATCGGAGGCGTCAGCTGACACTACAGCATGTGCTAGTGCCAATTTTAAAGGGGTGCCTGCCCTGCCTTCAATCTTGCTGTCTGCAGTGATAGGAATGGCTGCAGAGTGATGGCAGAAGGTCGATTCCGGGTGGCCCCACGCTTCAGTGATGTCTCCCTTCAGTTGCTCTTACAGGCTGCCAGGGAAAGGTGGCAGATGCTATTCCCTAGGGATGGGAGGAGGAGACCAAGGAGTCTGACCAAGCAAGCCTAGTTGAAGATTGAAGAGGAGGTCAGCAGCCGTGGAGTCTCAGCAAGGGCCTGGATATGGTTCCACAAGCAGCTCAATGACCTCATCCAGACAGCAGAAGTAAATACCTCTTTATACCTTCACGTGTTGGGTCTTGCATCTGGCAAAGCAGAAGAGTGCATTGGGTGGAGAGCGAGTACCCACCCAGATGTGAAGAAAGGGTCAGGGAATGCAGGCAAACTGCCTGAGGCATGGTGAAATGGCCCTGAAAGGAGGCTGCTTCTCATTACAGATCCTCACGAGGTCCCTGGAAAGGGGTTGTGTGCAGGAGGCATCTGTGTGCCTCCATTGGAGGCAGCTGGACTACCACCAGCCAATGTCTTTGGGATTGTTCTCACTGAGGGACCAGAAGCTCCCTTCCTTCTGTCTGCATGAGAAGATTACACAGAGAGAGAGCAGGCCAAGATCAGCCCATTCTCCATGTCCTGACCCCAATAGAGAAGATGGCCATGGAGCTGACTGGATCGCAGGATCGATGGAGCACTGAAGAGGGAGAGACAGGGGCACCTTCCAAAACAGTGAGTAAGGTTGCATGCAGTAATGGAGTCAAGGTGCTCATCAGGCATGTGGTAACTACAGGGATCTCCAATATAGGGGTATTTCCTATGTCGGGAGGGGAGGCCCTTGATCCTTCAATGTCTCTGTTTTCTCATGTAAGCCACATGGTGCCTACTGGAAGAGCAGCCAAGACTGTGGAAGAGCCTGACACCTCTGAGGGGAAGGTAGGCGCCTCAGAGGGTCCAGCGGCACCTCATACCCCGCACACTCCAACAGCGCAGATACTCGCAAGTCTGTGGTTATGCATTCACTGTTAGATTCAGGCACAAAACCTGGTGGACACAGCATGAACACGCCCAAGCAGTCCAGGTTTCTGACAGTTCGAGGACTGTGGGAGGCCAGGCCCATGTTGAGCTCCAGACTCATGACATGCCTTTGGTGTCGGCAGTATCATGGAAAATGCTGCAAGTGCAGCAAAAGGTTGGGCAGTACCTGGCAGAGATGCCAGAGGCAATGTGTGCCCAAGAGGGGACGATGAAGGAGTCCATCCCAGGCCTTAACGTCAATGCTGTCTCTGACTGGTGCACCAGCAGCATCCTCCATTGAGAGATTGGTGACTCTATTGGAGAACCACATCTGGCAGAGCACTCAGTGTCTGCAGGACATTTGTGCAGGCCTGCATACCATCATCCTGACCATGGGTACAAGGCAGCAGTGGCAAGGCGAGAGGGGGATGAGGGGACCTGGAGTCACCACCAGGTCCTCTACCCTCTCAGGTCAGCAAGGAGGCACAAGTTTGCCTTGCAAGGGAGGAGAAGCAGCTGCCCATGCACCTGAGGTCTCCTCTCAGGGCACCCCTGCAGTTCCTGCTAGCTGTTCTTCTGCCCCTCTGCCAGTGACGCAAAGGCTTCCATCATCCCTGATGCCAGAGGGTCCGACTGCTTCTGTGCAGGAGGACTCCAACATGCTGAGGCCCACCAGGCCTCAGGAAGGCAGTGGTTGACCGCCAAGGTCATCCCGAGCCACGGGGCAGCAAGTTCAGCAGCTCACCTCCACCTCAGCTGACAGTGCAGGGGGAGTACCTTGTAGGAGTGCATGCAAAAGAATGTAGAAGAGCACTGAGAAGAAAGGGATTTTCACAGAAGCATATGCATTGTAGATTGAAAGGGTAGGGTCTGTTGTTAGAGTCCGTGAAGCTTTTTTTTTAAAACCAAGCAAGATCTCTTTCCTCTTCCATAAGGTTTTGGCCTTTCATTTGAATCCAGCCTCTGTGGAAAGGCATGAGGCGAGGGATCATGCTGCGAGGTGTCCAATCTGGAGCCTGGTCAGCTCAGCACTACACGACTGATCAATGAGCGATTGTTTCCTGAAGGAAAGAAGGCGGCAACAGGGCTGCATAAAGTTGGTCTTTATTGGTCAACATACAACTGGCAGTAAGGATCAAAGGAAATATGAATGTATAAGGACATATCAAGCCTTTATTGCACATATATCATGATGTCTTTCCTGTTGTCCCTGGGGTCCTTCATCCGGTAATGCTTGGCCAGCATCCTCCTCTGCATCCTCATCGACTATGGCAGCATGCTCCTTGCTATCCTCATTACTCAAGCCTTCCCGCTCTGTAGACCCACGTTGCGCAGTGCACAGCAGACCACAGCGATATGTGAGACCCTTGCCAGGGCATACAAAACAGCTCCACCAGACCAATCTATGCACCTGAATCTCATCTTCAGTAGATCTGTGCCTTGCTTGATGGTTGCTCGTGTTGTTCCGTGGCAGGAGTTGTACTTCTGCTCAGTATCTGTGAGTAGGTTCCTCACTGGCATCAATCCTCAGTGGGTAGCCCTATCTCCAAGAATCCATGTCTGAAGGTGTGTGGGAGGCCGGCAAATTTCTTGCACCTGGGACTGCCTCAAAACGTAGGCATCGTGGTAATGTCCTGGGAAGTGTGCACAGACCTGCAGAATCCATTTACAGCGGTTGCAGACCAGTCATACATTGAAGGAGTAGAAACTCTTCCTGTTGATGAAGGCCGCTGGCTAGTGTTCAGGACCTTGATGACACCCTGCACCTGGGAGAATGGCCCCGAACCCAATGGCCCTCTCAGCTTGAGAGTTGGGATCCATGCAGAAGTGCACATAGTCTCCGGCCCTCCTGGAAAAGGCATCGGTGCCCTCCTTGATGGGCCGCTGACTGTGAGATTCCATATATGTCCCTCGAGGATCCCTAGAATGATCCAGAGGCTTAGAAATTCATTGACACGGTGACCTACAGCACCATTGGTATTGCGTTTCCACCAAGTCCCCTGGGGCACAGCTTGTCCTGCAGCATAACGCACAAAATTCAGCCCCTTAATTGTGTTTCTCTGTCCACAGATGCTGCCTGTCCAACTGAGTAGTTCCAGCACTTTTTGTTGTTATTTCAAGTTATGGCAAGGATGTTTAGAGCATTATTGGGATTGAGAATTCTGACAAAGAATGGGAGTGATGGGAATGTAAAATTTTAGAAATGGGTGTAAAGAGTGTCCTGAATATTATTGGCCAGTGAACCTGACATCTGTCATGGATAAGACATGAAGAGGTTACCTTGATGGAGTATTGTGAAACGCCGAGAGTAATATGGAATCACCAGTACAAGTCAACATGGTTTTTGAGGCTGCATTTTCCTGGCTCCGTGGAGACAGAGTTGAAGGCAGGGGGAAGGAGGGGGATGTTGGGGGAAATACATGGGATCCTCATCAGGAATGTTCCCCAATGCATTGCCTCCTCCGGAAGACTTACCCAGGGTTGGGCTGGGGACCAGCTCAGCTGCCCACTCCATGAAGGCAGGCAGCCAGTTAGTGCACTTAAGAGCACATTTATAGGCCATTTTGTGCTGGCACCAGTATTTTACCGATGTTGGAGTGGCTCCCCACCGTGCATCAGAGGCTCTACACTCCAATGACAGGGCCGCGGAGATGACCTTCTGCAGCACTGTCTGTGAATAGGCCTGCAAAGGGGTTTCCCCTCCAACCCGAAGGCCTTACCGGCTCCAGGCCTCTTTAATTTACTTCTATTAACTTCTATTCAGGGAGCTGAGGCGCCTTCATGTTGAGTCATCCTCACACTTGCCTGTCTGCCTCAGCTGTGTCCACCTCTCCCAGTGGGCTACTGGCCTGACATCGCTGAAGGCTCTCTGATTGGGCCTGCAGTAATTGGAGCCCACCTGCTATCCTTAATAGAGCAGCGAGCACGGAGGAGGCCACCTCCTGGAAGATTGGGGCAGCGGGTACACTGAGGACGTGGGTGGGCTCAGGACCCCCATATGGGCCCAATGTCAGGGTCCTAATGCTTCCTGGAAAATCCAGTCCATCATGTTTGACAAATCTCTATAAATCCTTGAGATATTGAGGCTTATTTATAATATAAAATATGTGAACATTGTTCATCTGGAATTCAGCCAGCCTTTTGATGCAGTACCAGACAGGAAATTGATCCATAAGATAGAAAGTGCTGGGAAATAACTGAATTGGATTAGTATCTGACTGCATCAAATGAGACAAGGGTAGCTTACATGGAGTTATGTTAGAGTGGGGATAGAGATAAAGCTGCCAAAATTTGCCAATGGTGCCAAAGTAGATGGCTTCAAATAATCAAAAGCAGGTTAATCAGATGTAGAGGGATTTAGATAAATTAGGAAATTGGCCTGAGAAATGGCAATTGAAATTCAATGTTTACAAGTACAAACTGATAACACTCGAGAAGGAGAATAAACATTGTAACTATAAATTAAATGATCGTCTAGAAGATAGAGCAGAGTAAAATGATTTGGGATTATCAGTGGACAGACCATTGAAATAGTCTGTGGTAAATAAGACAAATAGGCTCTTGGGTTATATGGCACATGGAATAGATCATAGATGTAGGCTATAGATCCTATAAAAGAAATTGGTTCATTCTAAATCTAGAATACTGTGTGCT
This sequence comes from Heterodontus francisci, assembly GCF_036365525.1. NCBI lineage: Eukaryota > Metazoa > Chordata > Chondrichthyes > Heterodontiformes > Heterodontidae > Heterodontus > Heterodontus francisci. The sequence goes on from NC_090377.1 coordinate 46,682,345, forward strand.
TTTCTGGTCGTCATATTAGAGGAAGGACATTGTGCCACTGGGAAAGGTTTTATCAGATTGGAATCAGACATCAGAACTACAAGGAGAGACTAGAAAGTTTGTTTACCCAATGAAAAGGAGACATAGAGGAAATCTTACTAAGGTAATCAAGACCTTTAAGGACATTGAAAAGTTAGGGATGGGCAATACTTGCTGGCCTTGCCAGCAATGCCCACATCCCATGAGCAAATTTTAAAAAAGCACAGTTGAACTCCGTGAACTAGTTTACCATGGTCCTGAGGATGACACTTAAGAGGCACAGGATAAAGTCCAGAAGAAAGAAGATGAATGGACAAATTAGGTCTCACTGTTTTGCACAGAAAACAGTCAATGTTTGGAATACTCAGTTAGGCAATGGAGGTTAATAGCATCAGTAATTTGAGAGAACTGTACGATTAGTTGGCAATAAAATCAATTGAAATAATGCATAGTGCACTGTTCATTCTATTTTTATACTTCTGGGGTTTGTTAGATGGACCTGAATGCCCTTATCTTGTCCTGTAGATCCCTATGTTCATTGTTTGGAATGTAAATGCACTTTGTATTTGCATCAAGCACTCTCAGATTACGTATATAATGGATCAGATAGAGAGTAAAGTTCCCTTTATCCTGTGTCAAAATTGTGGTTTAAGGATAATCTTAGAACAGCATGTTTTGGTGATGCAGGAGTTACTCCTTCCTGTAGAAGGAACCTGAATAGAAATATTGGTTTAGACTGATTTTTGAAGCTGATTCTTTTTGTTTATTGGTGCAGGCATATATGTTTTATTATTGTTTCTAAATGTATTAAAGTTGTTTCCTATGTTACGACCGAGGCTGGAGGAGTGCACTGCCTTTCTCTAGTTCCACTTCTCCACTGGTCACAACACATGTTTAAATGTTTTACTCAGTTACTGATACGGCCAATTATATACTTTATTTTAGTGTCAGAATAAAATACACCAACCAGGTTTCTTTAATAAATAACAAAATTGTTAATTTATTATAAAACAAGACTTAATCAATAACGATGCAAAGCTTATGAACTCAGGTTGAAATATGCAAGTTCCCTTCTAAATTAATCTAACACACACACACACACCAGTTAAAAATAAAATAAAGAAGTTTTCTCTGCAGAGATCTCTTTATAAAAAAGACAACAAAAAAAAAATCCTTCAGCCAAATACTACAAGACTTACTGAACATTTCCTTCGGATTATCCAAATCCCCAAAGAAAGTTTCAGATATTCGGCTATCTGTCTGTGGTGCCAATTTGACCTCCGATAATGGAACTTGTTTAGCCATTGCTTGGGTCACTACACATGAAGGAAAAATTCCAGGAACTTTTTCGTGCAACTGCTCTGTCTCTTTGACTTCACTTGGTCTTTCCATGACTACCAGAGAAGCTAATACCTTCGCTCCAGCCAAATCATTCCCCAAGAGTAGGTCAACTCTATCTACAGGCAAACTATGGACAACTCCTATGATTACCATTCCAAACAATAGGTCCCACTCCAGTTTCACCCGATACAAAGGTACGGGTATATAATCCCTGCTGACACCATTCACTAAAACCTTGGCATTCGGTGTGCTCTCTGATGGAAAAGTTATGCCTTTCCCCAGCAAAAGAGTTTGGGTTGATCCTGTATCCCTAAGTATAACAATAGATTTACCTGCCTCACTTGATGGATAAGGCGTTACTTTTCCTTTTGACAAAAATTCCCTATAACTCTCAGGTATCTTGTCCACGTTCCCCGCACTCCCAGCAGTTTATGTACTTGGCCTTGCAGCTGCAGTCAGAGCTACAGCCTGATCTGTATGACTCTCAGTCAGGGTTTCTTTCTCTGAATTGGCCTTGTATATCCCAATAAGTCCCATGGGTTTACCCCACAACTTCTAATATTCTGCACGAAGGTGTCCCACTTAGTGGCAATGGAAACACTTAGGCTTTCAGACCTCACTTCCACCTTCAGCATCTTCCTTTCTAGCCTGAGGAAGAGATCCCGGGGCATTCCCACGTGTCCCTTCTTGTCCCCGGCTACTTGCCTTCCTTTCACCCTCCCTCCTTCTATCCTTCTCGTGTTTGTCGGGGTGACAGACAAAGGGTTTGGGCTTGTAAACAAGCTTATAATCATCAGTGATCTCAGCTGCCTGGCTGTTGAAACCTTCTGATTCTCTATGTGGGTTCTTAATAATGGAGGGAGTGAATTTTTAAATACTTCCAGGAGAATTATTTCCCTAAGGGTCTCATACGTGGCCTCTACCTTTACTGTCTGCATCCAATGAGCAAAGTTAATTTGCTTTACCCTCTCAAATTCTATGTAACTCTGCCCAGGCTGTTTTCGGAGGTTCTGAAGTTTCTGCTTGTAAGCTTCAGGGAATAACTCATGAGCAGCGAGAATAGCCTTTTTTGCCATCTCCTAATCTGCAGAAGCCTCCTCAAAGCGCATAGCATAAACTTCACGAGCTCTGTCAATCAACCTTCTTTGCATGAGCAGTGTCCAGTTTTCTTTCAGCCACCTCACCTGTTTAGCTATCTTTTCAAAAGAAATGAAAAATACTTCTACGTCCCTTTCCTCAAACTTTGGGAGGGCTTGTTCAAATTTAAATAGCTCTCCACTGGGATCTGGGTTGGAGTCAGGTCTTCCCACCTGAATTTTCATCGGGGTCAAGGGCATCCTTTTTTTTTCTAATTCTAGCCTTCTAATCTGGTATTCCCTTTCTCTCTCTTTTTCCTCTCTTTCTCTTGCCCTTACTCCTGCCACTTTGCTTGCTCCCTTTGAAATATCCTTTCGTTTTCCTTTTCCCTTGCCTGAAATTCTGGCTGTAACTTTTTCCTGTCCAACTGAATTTATGCCAGTGTTACCTTGTCTTCTTCAGATTCTATCACTTCAATCTCCAGCTGTCTGGCCACTGGTCTCTGAATTTCAGCCAGCCTAGCTTTCAGTCTAATGTCTAACTTCAAGTACTCCACCATACTTGACAGCTCATCAGTAGACAATGCCTTTAAAGACTCATAATCTGTTCCACACTGCTGCACAAACACATTTGCATCAAAAGTAGCCATTCCGGTAGTGTACATTAGAGTAAAGCTTACAAGAAACCTGGTGTTTTTTGTTTGCCCTTTTCAATTATTATTACCCCGCTTACAATTGCACTTCGTCGGCTTTGGGTTACGACCGACGCTGGAGGAATGCACTGTCTTTCTCCAGTTCCACTTCTCCAAGGGTCACAAATTATATTTAAATATTTTACCCTGTTATCGATATGGCTAATTAAATACTTTATCTATTTTAGTTTCAGAATTAAATCCATCAACCAGGTTGCTTTAATAAACAACAAAATTATTAATTTGTTATAAATCAAGACTTATTCAATAAAGATGCAAAGCTCATTAACACACAGGTTGAACTATGAAAGTTCCTTTATAAATTAACCCAACACAGATACATACACACACCGGTTAAAGAAAAAATAAAGACGTTTTCTCTGCAGAGATCTCTTTACCAAAAAGACAAAAAAAAAATACTTTGGCCAAATACTTGTTCATTCTTGAAGGAAAAAAGGGTAAGATATGGAATGATCTCAGCTGTCCCTTTTAGTCCCAATACACATAGATGGTTGTCACTGGGATCATTTTGGAGCAGTTCTCTTCAGACAACATCAAGGATTAGTCTGGCAGGCTCTCTGGGAGAAATGCGGCATCAAGGGTTTCAGCTATCACGCTGGACTCCCAGGGTTTCTCAAAGAGGTGAAAAATGGATGAACTGATGGTTTCTTTCTTAGCAGGTTTACCCCACAACTGACTCAACAATATCCAAACACAAAACCAACTCTTGACCACCATAAATCTTGACATGTCAATTCTCTGTAAACAACTCCCCTAGTCACCAAGGCATCTGCTGTTTACTTAACTTAAGACATGTGATTTCCAGTAAGGGTTTTTTTTAAACAAAGCCTCAAGTCCTTCCAGTGACCTTTTTAAAAAAAAAACAAAGTCCAGCATCTAAGGAATCTCTTCAGTCTTTCAAATGAATCAATTTCCATAATTTTCAACGTTAATCCTCAAAAAATACAATAAAATGGAAACACTTTCATAACACCTATCATTTCTTTCGAACAGTTATCCTTATTGCTCCTTTCACTCAATGTCATAAATGTAGGGCAGTGCACATTGCTGCCCAGTTTGATCCCTGATCCTAAATCCATGGTGAGTTAGCTAACCCTAACATGAGCAATAATGCTTCACATCCACAGACTAGGGAGATGAAAAAAGAAAACTTGAAGGTGTTTCAATTCCTGCTGTTCTGAGGTTGTCATCAAGACATATCGCTAGGGAAGTGGTATGAGTATCTTACACTGCATATAACCCAGGCTATGTTCTGGGACCCCCACATACTCTATTGAGTCCAAGAAGTAGGAAAATAGCCCATTCCGGGCTATTCTTCCCCTCAGTGACTCAAAATATATCCCTAAAATTGATTTTTTTTTTAGATGTCAGACTTGACTTTTTCACTGAAAATTATTATTCAAGCAAATGATTTGATTATTGAATTATTACATTTTGGGAAGGAAGAGTTTTGAGAAGTTAATCGACTAAAAAAGTCTTAAACTGATTTGCATTTATGCAAACATCAACTAATAGATTTTCAATCCTATGAATTGAAATGGTTGTGCTCATTTCATCTTAAGTAGGATTTAGTTGATCTTAAGTAAACTCAAATGCATATCTCTAGGCTCTCTAACTGATCATCTTTTCTCTTGAACAAGTCATTAATTAGTAATGGATATTAAGTTTGACTTAATCAGATGCAACTATTATCCGGCATAGTCCCTGTTGGCTGGTTGCTTAATATGGTTATAATGAATGTTCCAGCATATTTATGTTGGAATAGATGATGGAGCTGATCACAGTTTAGCATAGACAAATGCCTTATAAACTAGAAGTTCCTCGTTCAAGTACTGGCAGGTATGTTGCAATCATTTAGTAAATAGAACAAAGGCAAATATGAATCAATGGTGATTGTTTACAATCTTAAAAAACAAATGTATAATTTCTTAAATTTATTTTAGGAATGCAGTTTTATTTACCTCACATTAATGCACGCATTTTCAGCAAGCTAGATTTCTCCTTTGCAACAATCTATCTACTAATGAGAAGTTGTTGACTAATGCAATGTTTGAGGACTGACAATGTATTACAGTTCTAGTAATTATAAAAAGATAGTTTTGTATTTTGACTGAGCTCTCAATAAAGTAGGCTTTATTCACAAACTCTGAATACTATCCAGATTTTCAACAAAGGCAAAATACTACGGATGCTGGAAATCTGAAACAAAAACAAGAAATGCTGGATTCACTCAGCAGGTCTGGCAGCATCTGTGGAAAGAGAAGCAGAGTCAACGTTTCGGGTCAGTGACCCTTCTTCGGAACTGACAAATATTAGAAAAGTCACAGATTATCTGTGACTTTTCTAATATTTGTCAGTTCCGAAGAAGGGTCACTGACCCGAAACGTTGACTCTGCTTCTCTTTCCACAGATGCTGCCAGACCTGCTGAGTGAATCCAGCATTTCTTGTTTTTGTTTCAACAAAGGCACTTTGTTTCACAAGAAAACTATTTTTTAAAATACATTTTTGTGGAGCTTTATGATCAAAGTGAGGGATATTTATACTGAGGATAGAATACCATTACAGTTAAGCATCTCAGAACAAATTTAGCACAACCAGTTATGAAATTCAATTCACTGTTCCCAACAATGTGACTTAACCTGTGCATTCCAGATCATCACAACTCAGTATAAAAATGTTTCCTCATGTCACCTCTGGTTCTTTTGTCAAACATTTTAAATTTGTGTCCCCTGGTTACCAACCTTTCTTCCAATGAAGAGAATTTCTCCTTATTTACTCTATCAAAACAGTTCATGATTTTGAACACCTATATCAAATCTCCTTTTAATTGCCTCTGCTCGGAGGAGAACAATCCAAGTCTGCCCAGTCTCTCCAGATAACCGAAGTCCCTCTTCCTTGGTATTATTCCAGTAAACCTCTTCTACGCTGTCTCCAAGGCTTTGGCGTCCTTCCTAAAGTGCAGTGCTCAGAATTGAAAATCAAAGTCCAGCTAAGGCCGGCAAGTGTTTTATAGAAATATCGTATAACTTCCTTGCTTTTGTATTCAATGTCTCTATTATGAATGAAGACAAGGGTCCAATCTGCTTTTTTAACAGCCTTCTCAATTTCTTCTGCCACCTTCAAAAATGTATGTACATATACTCCAGGTGTCTCTGTTCCTGCAGTTTCTTTAAAATTGTACTATTTAGTTTATATTGCCTCTCCTTATTCTTCCGACCAAAATGTATCACTTCATACTTCTCTGCGTTAAATTCCATGTGTCTGCTCATTTCATCAGTTTGTAGTGTCCTCCAGAAGTATGTCGCTATCATCGTCATTCTTTATTACATTTTTGAGTTCCATGTCATCTGCAAACTTTGAAATTATATGCTTTATACCCAAGTCTAGATCATTAATATATATTGAAAACAGCAGTGATCACAATACCCGCCCTGGGGAACACCATTGTATACTTTCCTCCAGTATGAAAAATAATCATTCACCACAACTCTGCATTCTATCCTTTAGCCAACTGGTGTCCATGCTGCGCTGCCTCTTTAATCCCATGGACTTGAATTTTGCGAACAAGTCCATTAAGTGGTACTTTGTCAAATGTCTTTTGAAAGTTCATATACACGTCAGTCATACTACCCTCATCAAACCTTTCTGTTCTTTCATCAAGTAACTCAATCAAGTTAGTCAAACACTATTTAGCTTTAACAAATCTGTGCTGACTTTTATTTATTAGCCCATACTTTTCCAAATGACTGTTAATTTTTTCCTGGATTTCTGTATCTAATAGCTTTCCCACCATCCCACATTTGGCTGACTGGCTGGTATTTGTCAGGTTTTTTGCTCTCCCCTTTTTCAAACAAAAAACATTTGCAACCCTCCAGTCATATCTAATGAGGGTTGGAAGATTGAGGCCACTGCCTCTTGCACCTTCCACCCTTACTTCTCTCGGTAACCTAGGAGGCATCCCAGCAGACAGTGACTTTTCTACTTTGAGAGCTGCTGCTAACCTTTTAAGTAGCTCGGTTTTTTTTCCTGTCCAATATCGCTACTACCTCATCCCTTACTGATACAATGGCAGCATTCTCTCCCCCAGTGATGACAGATACAAAAGTCATTTATTACCTCAGCCATGCCCTCTGTCTCCACGAGACGGTCTAATTTTTCTGTCCTGATTCATCCCCATCCTTCCTTTGACTACGCTTTTAATATTTATATGTTTGTTTATGAAAGACTTTTAGCTTCCCCTTTATGTTGGCTACTAATCTCATCCTCTCTTTTCCTCTCATTTCTTTTTTAGATCTCCTCTGTATTTTTTGTATTTATCTTGATTCTCTACTGTATTATGAACATACCTCATAAGGTTTATCTTTATGTTTCCTACTAATCTCTGTTTTTAGTCATCCAGGGAGTTCTAGCTCTGGATGCCCTTCCTTTCCCCCTTATGGGAATGAGTCTACTCTGTACACAAACCATCTCCTCTTTAAAGGCCTCCCATTGTTGAATTGTTGTTTTGCCTCCCAATTTTTGGATGCCAATCCACCTGGGCCAGATGCAACTCACTGAAATTAGCCTTCCTTCAGTTAAGTATTTCTACGCTTGATTGTTCCTTGTCCTCTTTCATAACTATTCTAAACCTAATGATATTAGTATCATTGTTTCCCAAATGCTCTCCCACTGAAACATGCTCCACTAGCCCCACTTCATTCCCCAGAACTAAATCCAGCACTTCTTCGTTAACCATAGGACTGGAAACACATGATCAAGAAAGTTCATACATTTCAGGAATGCCTCTGCCCCTCTGCCATTTACACATTTACTATCTTAGTCTATATCAGAATAATTGTAGCCCCCATCACCACTATAGTTTTTACATCTTTCTGTAATTTACCTAAAAGTTTGCTCCTCCATGTCCTTCTCACTATCTGGAGACATGTAGTATACACACAGTTGCTTAACAGTTTATTTATTGTTCCTTGATTCTAACCATATAGATTCCGTATTTGACCCCTCGATTTGCATCATCCCTTTCTAGTGCTGTAATAGTTTATTTGATCAATATTGCCACCACCACCTCCACTTTTTTTTTCTTTCCCCATCGTACTTGAATGCCTCATAGCCAGGACTATTAATTCTCAATTCTGCCCTTCTTTAAGCATGATCTCTGCTATTGTCACGATATCATAGTCCCATGTGATGGCTTGCGCCAGCAGCTGACCAGCCTTATTTACCACGCTATGTACATTTATGCAAATTGTTACGACTGAGGCAGGAGGAGTGCATTGTTTTTCCTCTAGTCCCACTTCTCCACAGGTCACAACATATATTTAAATGTTTTACCCAGTTACTGGTAGGGCCAATTATATACTTTATTTTAGTTTCAGAATAAAATCCACCAATAAGAGTATTAATTTATTATAAAACAAGACTCAGTCAATAAAGATGCAAAGCTTTAACACACAGTTTGAAATATGACAGTAAATATATATATATTCCCTTCTAAGTACCCAACACAAACACACACACAAAGATTAAAGGAAAAATAAAGATGCTTTGGCCAAAGTACTTGTTAATTCTTGAAGAAAAAGGATAAGATATGTTATGTAACAAAAACAAGAAATGCTGGATTCACTCAGCAGGTCTGGCAGCATCTGTGGAAAGAGAAGCAGAGTTAACGTTTCGGGTCAGTGACCCTTCTTCGGAACAGTATTTTGCTTTTATTTTAGTGTTTAATTCACTGCCACTTCTCTTCCAGGAATGCCTACCTTGAAGAAGTTCTGCTCTTCTCTCCGACGGGATTTTCGTTTGTCTCTTTTACCTTGTTCACCTTCATTGCTTTCTATTTCCCTCCTGGTGTTTGATAAGGTATCTACCAAAACTCGTTTTCACAGCCACATCTCCTTCCTCAGTGCCTGTCTCCGGCTCCGACTGATTCCACGTGGATTCCAACTGCAGTTTCACCCATCATGCTTTGAAACCACCCAGGATCACAGGTATCTCCGAGAAATACAACGTTCCTCGGACTGCTACTCTCGCCGCATCCTGAGATCCACACTCAGTGCTATGCGCCGCCATATGCACACACTGGACCTCTCTCTCCAGCAGCACCGTCTCACCTTATCTCAAATCTGTTCTACTCCGCAGTTTCATCTCATCTTACGTCTCATCCGACGCATTAACAAAAAACTTTTTTTCTTCCTTTCAGGTGTTAAGGAACGCAAGCTCCAGCAGCTGATGGGGACTAATGCCCCTCCAGATCCTCCTTCCGCTTCACTTCCCTCTGACCCCACCCCTTCTGATCTGACCTCTTGCCGTGTATTCACTATACCCTCTGACCTCCCCCTCTCTGATGCTGAGCGTTCTGTACTCAGCAAAGGTCTCAGTTTTATCCCCTTACGCCCCCACCTCAATGAATTTCGCGCTCGGCATGACGTTGAGCTCTTCTTCCGTCGCCTCCGCCTCCGGGCTCACTTCTTCGACCAGGAGTCCTCCCCCCGACCAGCAGACCCATTCACCCGCCTCCAGCATTCTCCCTCTACCTGGACCCCTCACCCTGGCCTCTTACCCGCTCTTGATCTCTTCATTGAAAACTGTCGGCGAGACATTGGTCGTCTCAATTTCTCTGCCCCCCTCACTCACTCTAACCTGTCCCCCTCTGAACTTCAGGCACTCCGTTCTCTCAGGTCTAACCCCGACATGGTCATCAAACCTGAGTTCCGAAGAAGGGTCACTGACCCGAAACGTTAACTCTGCTTCTCTTTCCACAGATGCTGCCAGACCTGCTGAGTGAATCCAGCATTTCTTGTTTTTGTTTCAGATTTCCAGCATCCGCAGTATTTTGCTTTTAAGATATGTTATGTTCTGGGTGGCATACAATCTCGCCTCTGAGTACATGTAGATGGGTCACTGGGAACTTTTCAGAAGCAGTTCGTTCCGAAGATGTGAGGAAGTCTTCCACAAGCAATGTGGTTGACTCTTACATGCCTCTGAGGGGAGACGGTGGCGTAGTGGTATTGTCACTGGACTAGTAACCCAGAGACCCAGGGTATTGCTCTGGGGACATGGGGACAGCAGAAGGTGGAATTTGAATTCAGTTAATAAATCTGGAATTAAAAAGCTAGTCTAATGATGGCCATGAAATCATTGTCGATTGTTGTAAAAACCCATCTGGTTCACTAATGTCCTATTGGGAAGGAAATCTGCTGTCCTTACCGGGTCTGGCCTACATGTGACTCCAGACCCACAGCAATGTGGTTGACTCTTACATGCCCTCTGAAATGGCCGAGCAAGCCATTCAGTTGTATCTAACCACTGCAAAGTCAATAAAAAGGAATGAAACCGGACGGACCACCCGGCATCAACCTAGGCACCGGAAATGACAACGACAAACCCAGCCCTGTCAACCCTGCAAAGTCCTCCTGACTAACATTTGGGGGCTTGTGTCAAAGTTGGGAGAGCTGTCCCACAGACTAGTCAAGCAACAACCTGACATAGTCATACTCACGGAATCATACCTGACAGACAATGTCCCAGACTCTGCCATCACCATCCCCGGGTATGTCCTGTCCCACCGGCAGGATGGACCCAGCAGAGGTGGTGGCACAGTGGTACACAGTAGGGAGAGAGTTGCCCTGGGAGTCCTCAACATCGACTTTGGACCCCATGAAGTCTCATGGCATCAGGTCAAACACGGACAAGGAAACCACCTGCTGATTACCACCTACTGCCCTCCCTCAGCTGATGAGTCAGTACTCCTCCATGTTGAACAGCACTTGGAGGAAGCACTGAGGGTGGCAAGGGCACAGAATATAGTCTGGGTGGGGGACTTCAATGTCCATCACCAAGAGTGGCTCAGTAGCACAAATACTGACCGAGCTTAGCAGAGTCCGAAAGGACATATCTGCTAGACTGGGTATGCAGCAGTTGGTGAGGGAACCAACAGGAGGGGAAAACATACTTGACCTCGACTTCACCCTCACCAATCTGCCTGCTGCAGATGCATCTGTCCATGACAGTATTGGTAGGAGTGACCACCGCACAGTCGATGTGGAGATCAATTCCTGCCTTCACACTGAGGATACCCTCCTAAGTGTTGTGTGGCACTACCACCATGCTAAATGGGATAGATTTCGAACAGATCTAGCAATGCAAAACACTGGGCATCCATGAGGCCCTGTGGGCCATCAGCAGCAGCAGAATTGTACTCAACCACAATCTGTAACCTCATGGCCCGGTATATACCCCACTCTACAGTTACCATCAAGCCAGGAGACCAACCCTGGTTCAATGAAGAGTGCAGGAGAGCATGCCAAGAGCAACACCAGGCATACCTCAAAATGAGGTGTCAACATGGTGAAGCTACAACATAGGACTATCTGCGTGCCAGACTGCGTAAGCAGCATGCAATAGATAGAGCTAAGCGATCCCATAGCCAACGGATAAGATCTAAGCTCTGCAGCCCTGCCACATCCAGTCATGACTGGTGGTGGACAATTAAACAACTAACTGGAGGAGGTGGCTCCACAAATATCCCCCTCCTCAATGATGGGGGAGCCCAGCACATCAGTGCGAAAGATAAGGCTGAAGCATTTGCAACAATCTTCAGCCAGAAGTGCCGAGTTGATGATCCATCTTGGCCTCCTCCTGAAGTCCCCAGCATCACAGATGCCAGACTTCAGCCAATTCGATACACTCAGCGTGATATCAAGAAATGACTGAAGGCACTGGATTCTGCAAAGGCTATGGGTCTTGACAATATCCTGGCAATAGTACTGCAGACCTGTGCTCCAGAACTTGCCGCGCCCCTAGCCAAGCTGTTCCAGTACAGCTACAACACTGGCATCTACCCAGCAATGTGGAAAATTGAAACAGAAACAAGAAATGCTGGAATCACTCAGCAGGTCTGGCAGCATCTGTGGAAAGAGAAGCAGAGTTAACGTTTCGGGTCAGTGACCCTTCTTCGGAACTGACAAATATTAGAAATTTTCTAATATTTGTCAGTTCCGAAGAAGGGTCACTGACCCGAAACGTTAACTCTGCTTCTCTTTCCACAGATGCTGCCAGACCTGCTGAGTGAATCCAGCATTTCTTGTTTCTGTTTCAGATTTCCAGCATCCGCAGTATTTTGCTTTTATATTAATGTGGAAAATTGCCCAGGTATGTCCTGTACACAAAAAGCAGGACAAGTCCAACCCGGCCAGTTACCGCCCTATCAGCTTACTTTCGATCATCAGTAAAGTGATGGAAGGTGTCATTAACAGTGCCATCAAGCTGCACTTGCTTAGCAATAACCTGCTCAGTGACGCTCAGTTTGGGTTCCGCCAGGGCCACTCAGCTCCTGACCTCATTACAGCCTTGGTTCAAACAAGGACAAAAGACCTGAACTCAAGAAGTGAGGTGATAGTGACTGCCCTTGACATCACGTCAGCATTTGACCGAGTATGGCATCAAGGAGCCCTAGCAAAACTGAGGTCAATGGGAATCAGGGGGAAAACCTTCCACTGGTTGGAGTCATACCTAGCGCAAAGGAAGATGGTTATGGTTGTTGGAGGTCAATCATCTGAGCTCCAGGACATCACTGCAGGAGTTCCTCAGGGTAGTGTCCTAGGCCCAACCATCTTCAGCTGCTTCATCAATGACCTTCCTTCAATCATAAGGTCAGAAGTTCGCTGATGACTGTACAATGTTCAGCACCATTCGTGACTCCTCAGATACTGAAGCAGTCCTTGTAGAAATGCAGCAAGACCTGGATGATATCCAGGCTTGGGCTGATAAGTGGCAAGTAACATTCGCGCCTCACAAGTGCCAGGCAATGACCATCTCCAACAAGAGAGAATCTAACCATTGTCCTTTGACATTCAATGGCATTACCATCGCTGAATCCCCCACTATCAACATCTTAGGGTGTTACCATTGACCAGAAACTGAACTGGAGTCTCCATATAAATACCATAGCTACAAGAGCAGGTCAGAGGCTAGGAATCCTGCGGCGAGTAACTCACCTCCTGACTCCCAAAAGCCTGTCCACCATCTACAAGGCACAAGTCAGGAGTGTGATGGAAAGCACCTTCCAAACCCGCGACCTCTACCAACTAGAAGGACAAGGGCAGCAGATGCATGGGAACACCACCACCTGCAAGTTCCCCTCCAAGTCACACACCATCCTGACTTGGAACTATATCGCCGTTTCTTCACTGTCCCTGTGTCAAAATCCTGGAACTCCCTTCCTAACAGCACTGTGGATGTACCTACCCCACATGGACTGCGGTGGTTCAAGAAGGCAGCTCACCACCACCTTCTCGAGGGCAATTAGGGATGGGCAATAAATGCTGGCCTGGCCAGCAATGCCCACATCCCATGAATGAATTTAAAAAAAGTTTCTCCGGAGAAATGTGGTATTAGGGGTTTTAGCTATCACACTAGATCTTTCAGGGTTTCTCAGAGAGGTGGAAAAAGATGAGCTGGGTGCTTCTCTGTTAGCAGGCTTACCCCCAACTGACTCAGAACAGTATTCAAAAATGAATTCCACTCTTGAGCACCATAAATCTTGACTTGTCACTTCTCTTCTGAACAACTCCCATAGTCAGAAGGCACCTGTTTACTTAGCTAAAGGCATGTGATATCCAGTAAATATTGTTTTTAAACCGAGTCCTTCCAGTCACCCTTAAAAAAAAAAACACCCATCCATGGAATCCTTTCAGTCTCAAATGAATCTATCTCCAAAATTCAAAACACAAGTCCTCAAAAAATATTTTAAAATGGAAGCACTTTCATATTATGCATGCCAAATCCATCTTAGACTGCCTGTGTTTGCCCTGCCTGATCACTCCTACTTCTACACTAGTCTTTACTCTAGTGCTACTTGTCTAGTGCACCTTGTTTCTCCTCTCCAATGTTTCAACCTGGTGGCCATTCCCCTGACAAATTTGTTTAAAAACTCCCCACAGCACCAGTTAACCACCCCATGAAGATTTAGCCCCAGCTTGGTTGAGGTGCAACCTGTCTATCTTGAACTGGTTCCTCCTGCCCCAGAACTGATCTCAAGGCCCCATGAATCTGAAGCCCTCCCTCCTGTACCATTCCTCCAGTCACATGTTAACCTGTTTTATCCTACTGTTCCTATACTCAATAGTGACTGGCACTAATCCAGAGATTACTACTTTTGAAATCCTGCTTTAATTTCCTATGTGGATTCTGAAACTCTGACTCAATCTTTTTGCTTCTTCTGCCATTGGTTCGCACATGGAGCATGATTTCTGGGTGTTCCTCTTCCCTCCTGAAATTTTTTTGCTCCCTTTGTGATGTCCTCTGCCCTGTCACCAGGGAGGCAACACGTCATGTGAGACACACATCAGCAGTTGCAGAAACACTTGCCTGTCCTCTTAATTATAGAATCTTACAGCACAGAAGGAGCACATTCAGCCATTGTGCCTTTGCTGGTTCTTTGAAATATTGTCCAATTTATTCCTGCACCCAGCATTTTACATATAACCTGTAAATTAGTACTGTTCAAGTCCATGTCCAAATGCCCCCTGAAAGTTCCTATGGAATTTGATTCTACCATCCTTTCGATAGTATGCTCTCGATTGTAACAGACCTCTGTGAAAATCATTCTCTTAGTTTTCCCTCTAGTTCTTTTTCCAATTATTTTCAGTCTGTGACCTGTGGTTACCAACCCACTTGCTAAGAGGAAAGAGTGGCTCCCTACTTGCTCCATCAAAACCCCTCATCATTTTGAATGCTTCTGTTGGGTCTCTCCTTAAACCTCTCTGCTCCATGGAGAACTGTCCAATTGTTCCACATAAATGAAGTCCTTCATCTTTGGTATCATCCTGGTCCAAAGCCTTGACATTCTTCCTGAAGTGTGGTACTCAATAGGAGAGTACTCCAGCTGAGGCCTAACCAGAGATCCTATACGCTTTCTTAACTGCCGTACAGCATGCCCTGCCACCTCCCACGATTTGTGAATCTGCACCCCCAATCTTTTGCTCATGTATACCCCTCAAAATAGTGCCATTTAGATTATACTGCCTCTCCATGTTGTTTCTCCCAAAGTGCATCACTGAAAGCTTATCTGAATTAAATTGCATCTGCCACGTATCTGCCCATCTCACTAATTTGTCTACATCCTCCTGAAATCTGCGACTATCTTGCTTCCTATTTACTACGTTGCCAAGTTTTGTATCATCTGGAATACTTGAAATTGTACTCTCTATAGCAATTTAAGGTTATTTATATTTAACAAGAAAAGCAACGGTCCTAACACTGACCTCTGGGGGAGCCCAATACATACTTCTCTCCAGTCAGATAAACATCCATTCACCACTACTTTCTGCCTTCTATCCCTTAGCCAATTGTGTACCCGAGTTACCTGCATTCCTTTAATAACATGCATCTATCTTCTGAACAATAAACCTTTTATATTAATATATTTTATTCGATTTCTATATTTAATATTTTATGCATCCCAGATTCTTTCTTAATACAATTTCCGATCACTTCAGTTTTAATATACCCTACATAATTTATTTTATCTCCTTAAATATTTATCCAAAATACCTATCTGTAATTCAAATAGTAATTTGGTAGCACAGAACTTGAGCATTGCTGAAAATAGAGACATGCTGAAGCTTTTCGTCTTGCACTCATCAGGACTAATCCACAGGAATACCTATGTATGGGGAAACAGCAACTTTATACTGTAAGAGAAGAGAGTGCTGATCGGTAGAGACATTGCCGTGGAGAATGCACCAGTTTACTGATAGTTAACTGCCAAGCTTTGTTTGAAATTTAAACCAGGCATCCTGACTCTGATTGGTCAAGGCATTGCTCTGAGGAATGAACCAGCGAATGGCTGTCACTTATTTTATTTAGCTGAAACAGGCACAATGTTTGTACATATTCTTTCTGTTTGCAAAGAACAGGGCCCCGAGTATTGATATATGTAGTTTCCAGTACACGAAAATGAGTTACACTGCAAGCCCGCCTGACAATCTTAAATTAGTTGTCAGCATAATTCTTAGCACAATGAGGATTATTTAGCAAATGTTGTCCAATCAAGGAAGCAAGATAGTCACAGATTTCAGGCCGTACCCAACCAGCCCGTGCTTGCAAAACCCAGTGTCCAACATTAGATATGATGCTGCGATTGGACAGCCAATTAAGGTAATTAATTGGCCTATTGAGGGCCATTTTATGACCCTGCTGGGATTATTCGAGCCTCTGAATGGTTCTGGCATGTGGTGAGTCCACTAGCTACATTGAGGTGGCCTCCCAGTGGCTTCCTTGGGGTGGGCCTTCCTTTCCGAAGGGTCCACAGCCCACGGAGGGGCTCACTGTTGTGATATTGCTTTTCATACTTGAGTAGTTGTTAACATACTGTTGAATATGTAAATAGTTTAGAATACATCACAGGTAATGATGTAAGCCAACATGTGATATAGCAGTTGGAGCAGTGTTTGTCAACAGTAAGCATGTATATCTTAGAGCTGTCCTGTAAGTCTGCTATTTTGAAATAAAGAACCCTTCATTCAGCTTACCATCCAGCCTCAGATTGTTTGGTACATTTGTGTCGAGAACTCAATAGCATAATATGGTGGCAGCGGAGCACAACAGGGTAGCAGTGATGGAGAGGTGCTCAACATGCCAGTATTGGTGTTCGACGGAGATCACCAGCACAACATCGAGGATGATGGTTTCTCCCATGAAAAGATGTAAAGCTTGCAACACTGCAGACCACTGGAGGAAACGGTGGCAGTGCAATATCGGGTCAAATTCAAAGACCATCCTCAAAAATAAAGGTACTCTGAGAAAGTGTGAGTAAATGAAATGGGTAGTTGGTTCGAACAGTAGCCATCAGGAAAGGCAGAATTGGGCTCACAACGGAAAGAGAGTCAGTTCAAGTTGGGGCTGCGGCATTGCACTGCCATTATGTGTCATGGTTTGCTTACCAAAAAAGCTTCATGGGTGGAGTCTCCCTGATCACCAGCTGGAAACCCCTGCTGAAGCTTAGGATCTCAGGTGGCAGAGGTCCAAAGCTGCAGGCACAGCAGACCTGCACTGTTTTTTTCCTTCAAGGGAAGCATTTAAAGAAAGTAATTACAGAGGAAAGCTCTAGCGGAGCATTCTTGTACATGAGAAGTTTGGAACCATGCCCACAAAATACCCAGCGATGAGCTGGAAGGTTCAAGATCTCCTCCAGCAGTTCCAACTCTTCAAACAGCACTTGGAGTTGTGCTTTTTGGATCTTGCAGTCACAAGAGCTTGACAAACAAGCAATTAAGAAAAAAATGGCGATTGAAGGACTCCATTGTATGAACACTTCTGGACTGTCAGAAGCAGACCAGAAAGATCCATTGAAATTTTGGACAATGTCAGACCAACGGAAGGTCAAGTTTAATTTCAATACCCATCAACTAGAGCTGATGGCATGCAGAAAACCGCTCAAAAGAAACCATCAACCAATCAGTCTGCACATTCAGGTGCAGAATTGTCAGAGAGGATCATGGAGCTAGTTATTTTGCCAACCCCAATTGAGGCAGTCCAAAAGGACCTGATGGATAAAGAAAAAGGATATGACACCAAAAGCTTCCTTATGGAAAGTAGCAAGTATGAAGCCATAGCTGCATGCAAGCTCTTGGAGCACAACAACCATAGATGAGGTAGCCAAGACACCACGATAGGGCAAGGCATGCGGCAAGTGCTGTCTGATGCACCAGCCAAGAAATCGTCCTGCATTCAGGGATACCTGCAAGGTGTGTGGTTTAAACGGGCACTGGGCAAGACTGTGCAGAAGGTCTGGCAACGGAGAAGCATTCAGAAGACACAGAAATAACTCAATAAGAGACTGACACCACCTAGTGGCAAAAACAGAAAAGAGAATTTGCCAAACACCAGTATAAACACAAGCATGTGCATGAGGTAGGTAAGGACCTGGACAGCAAAGAAGGCACCAAAAGTGAATAGGCCTTTCACATAGTGACTGTCGCACACCACATGGATGCTGTTACACAGCTAGAAGCTTTCAGTACGATCGAAATCATATGCCCAAACAAGAGTGGCAAGCATAAGTTATGGCTAAAGGTTGATTCTGGGGTAAGCGCCAACATTTTACCACACAGATACTAAAGGATGTGTACTTGGCGAAATGGGAATCTATGCTACAGTTAACAAGAGCTAGACACATTGCATATAATGGTTCATGGAAATGCTGCGTTGGAGCATTGATGTTGGTGTGCAAATATGAAAATTCTGCATGGTCATCATAAGTCTTCTTTGTAGTTTACATCAATGGTCCAACGGTAGCAGGACTACCTGCATGCAATGAACTCCAGATTGAGACGATTCTCAAGATCAGTAATGTGCCAGTGCTACACAATCAAGGTAAATGTGACTATCTTGCTTCCTTGCTAAATAATCCTCATTGTGCTAAGGTAAATGTGACCCCATTGAGTCCATTCAGGATTTGCAACAGAAGTACCTGGACAGATTTGATATCATGGGAGGTTTTAGAGGAGATGCTGTTCATTTGAAAGACAATGCAGTTCCTTCCATAGATGTGTCCGCTTCAAGGGCAAGCTAAAAGATGAGCTTGACATGATGGAATGGCAAGGGATTATTCGCCATGTTCAGCAACACACTGATGCAGCTCTATAACCACTGTGATCAAGAAAGACAGTACCATCAGAGTATGTCTAGATCCGAGAAGGTTAAACCAAGTGCTCAAAAAATGTCCTCACAAAATGCCTATTTTGGAAGAGTTAAATGTAAGATTTGTGAGAGTCAAGTCTTTCTCAAAGTTGGATTGAAAACATAGAAACTGGTCAGTCCATCTTGCTGAAGATTCACGTGAACTAATAACTTTCAAAACACCATTTGGAGGATATTGCTTTTTACACTTACCATTTGGTCTGTCAGTAAGTCAAGACTTGTTTTAACTGTTGTGTGATTTCCTTTAAGAGTAATGTACCTTTAAGATCTTAGTATGCCAGGATGCAGTCATGTGCCTACATACCAGTCTTACTCTGTAATTGTAACACCAAGAGGCAAGTCCTGTAAATAGATAATAATTAGCTGTTCATAAACCTGTTTGAGATCTTTAATCAACTGAACTCCACTCATCTAATTTATGTTAAATCAGACAACAAAAAAGCTTCTCATTGCATGGTGGCAGCTTTGGTGAAAAGAAGAAAATCCAAGATTGAAGACCACAGGAAAACAGCAATAAAGATAAAGTTAAAAAAATTGGCCCAAACAGTGTAAAGAAGAAAAAACTCACATCCAGCTGTAGAAGACAGAGCTGAATGACAGGCTGCAAATCAATCATCGGGTGAGTCAGAATCCCTGTTGAACAGAAAAAAAGCTTTGAGGTGCTTGCAAAGTTGATTTTTTGTTAAAGGCTCAGTAAAAGATTTTTAAAAAGAGGGAAAACCCAATCCCTATCTCAGGCTGATTGATTGTTTTCAAAGGCTCCCCTCGGTGACACCAGAGTTGCCTGACAAAAGCACGGGAATCCTCCATTCACGCAGCTTGAGCTATAAATAGAAACTATTAAATTATTCCAGCATGAAGAACTTTCATTCACTCAGCTGAAGTTTAAAAAAAAACTCATAAAACCACTCAACTGTGAAGAATTGCCAATTGAACGGCTGTATAAATAAACTCTTAAAAAAGCACTTGAAATGCCTATTGCACCGCTCTACAAACAAACAGACTAGAGTGCTGGAAGCTAGATAAACAGACAAGCTGTTCCTATCAATCAAACCAGGCAGTCTAAAGAAGAGTTTTTTTTAAAGGGAAGACACTACAGAGTCACAGAACCAGGTCTTAAAGCAAGTTTTAAAGCAAAAGAAGAGCAGGAACATGGATACCAATTTTCCCAGCATAAATTGGAAAGCCTTGGATATCCTATTCAAGTTCAAACTGTTCTAATAGAGAATGCAGCTACGCTTTACAGACCAAGGAATCGTAGAACCTGAAAAACAGGCTGTAACAATAATGATAGTGATTGGAAATGGGGGATTGCACAGAATCAATACTTCTGGATTACATGAATAGAACCAGAAAGATCCCACAAAGATATGGAAAGTGCTAGAAGATCAACTCTGATTACAAGTGAATTTCTGAATTCACTGCCTGGAATTGATGTCCTACAGACAACAGCCACAGGAATCAATAGACTAGATCAATAGGGGGAGACAGTGGCATAGTGGTAATGTCATTGAACTAGTAATCCAGAGGCCCAGGCCAAAGCCCTGGGCGGCACAGTGGTGCAGTGGTTAGCACCGCAGCCTCACAGCTCCAGCGACCCGGGTTCAATTCTGGGTACTGCCTGTGTGGAGTTTGTAAGTTCTCCCTGTGTCTGCATGGGTTTCCTCCGGGTGCTCCGGTTTCCTCCCACATGCCAAAGACTTGCAGGTTGATAGGTTAATTGGTCATTATAAATTGCCCCTAGTATAGGTAGGTGGTAGGGAAATATAGGGACAGGTGGGGATGTGGTAGGAATATGGGATTAGTGTAGGATTAGTATAAATGGGTGGTTGATGGTCGGCACAGACTCGGTGGGCCGAAAGGCCTGTTTCAGTGCTGTATCTCTAAACTAAACTAACCCTGGGGACAGGGGTTCAAATCCCACCAGGGCAGCTGGTGGAATTTAAATTCAATTAATTAATAAGTTCAATGAATTAATAATCTGGAATTGAAGGGTAGTCTCAATAATGGTGCCATGAAACTAATCATCGATTGTCATAAAAATCCATCTGGTTCACGAATGTGCTTTAAGGAAGGAAATCTGCCGTCCTTACCTGGTCTGGCCTACATGTGACTCCAGACCCACAGCAATGTGGTTGACTCTTAACTGTACTCTCAAGCCACTCAGTTGCCGATGGAAATTAGGGATGGGCAAGAAGTGCTGGCCTTGCCAACGATGCCCCACATCCCATGAAAGAATAAAAAATAGTTTGTCAGATGCCATAGCCAAAGCAACGAATGTGACTTCTTGGAAGTTGAGCTGTCGGACCGAATAATGGAGCTGGTAATTGTGTCAACACCCATTGAAGCATTTCAGAAAGACCTCTTTTGGGGGGGAGGGGGGTGGTGGAGAAAGAAAGATCACAGCATTGACTCACTGCTGAAAGATGGCAGGAAA
Organism: Heterodontus francisci; assembly: GCF_036365525.1. Classification (NCBI taxonomy): domain Eukaryota; kingdom Metazoa; phylum Chordata; class Chondrichthyes; order Heterodontiformes; family Heterodontidae; genus Heterodontus; species Heterodontus francisci. Next base: position 46,703,630 of record NC_090377.1, read on the forward strand.
TATGAAGCCATTGTAGCTGGACAACAGCACCTACAAGCATTAGGTGTAGCCAACATTATCGGCACCATAACCAGGTCAAAAAGGGCAAGCAAGCTGTGTGGCAAGTGTGCTTGGGCCTATCCCAGCAAAGTTGTCTTGCATTTTGAGACCTGTGCAAGGCATGTGGTGCAAAAGGACACTGGGCCCGATGATGCAGGAATTCTGGCTCCAAAGTCGCAGCCAGAAGTCATGATTGGATGCAAACGAGCAGGCAACAGGGCAACAGCAGCAAGGAAAGCACCAGAGACCTGTATAATTGTAAGTCGATACACGAAGTCACCAGCGAAGCAGACCTGAGACGAGACTCCGAGAGAAGTGGTTCTCAGACAGAAGACAAACAGGCGTTTCACATTGTGTACCTGGCACATCATGTTGAAGAAGTCCAACGACTGGAAGCTTTTGCCACTCGTAACATCATGTGCCCAAAGAAAGCTGGCAAACATACACTCAAGGTCAAGATTGACACTGGCACTAGTGCAAATATTCTACCAGTCCGAATCCTCAGAGATATGTACCGGAGTCTTTGGAGATCAATGATATAACCAACAACTGCCAAGTTATCTGCATACAATGGGTCAGCCATCCCATGCAGTGGCACTCTAACCCTGCAAAGAAGCTATGGCAAGTCAGCATGTAAACCATAAATGTTCTACCCAGTAGACATGAGCAGACCAGCAGTGGCAGGACTACCAGCATGCAAGGACCTCAACATCCTAACTATCCACGAGAACATTGCCAAGGGGAAATCTCCAAGAACCGGAACCTACTCGCAGACCAGCATCAAACGGTGCAGTCTGGAAATCCAGCAACAGCACAAATATGCTGCGCCTTCACTTCTCTATAGAGAACCGCCAGCACCACAATGATCCAGAATGGACAGGCACCTCCATGAGACCAAGTACTCTTCCCTCAATAAGTCCTTGACCTTGAGCCCCAAGCCTTCAGATGTAGAAGGATGAAGAGAGGTGAAGGACACGCAATGCCCCGAAGAGGCAGAGGAGGAATGAGTTGAAGCATTGTCTATTTGCTCTTTGAAATGAGGTGCCTGAATTTTCCAAGAATAACATGGCCTCAAAGGCGGTCACCTTGAGAAAAGCAACAGAGTATGTTACCAGGCTGAAGGCCGAGCAACAGAGACTGAATGCAGAAAGGGAGAAACTTCAGAAAGAACAGCAACAGATGAGACACAAATGCTCTGATCAAGAGTTGCCAAAACACTGAGACGATTTATGAACATTTGAGCCTCTATATTTGTAAAGGTCATAGTCTCTATCCATGTGTAAATAATTTTGACATACAATTATATGTGTTTTTGCATTTAGCGTACGAGACTTATCTTTGAAGAGAAGGGGAATTTTGTGTGATTGCCTTTAAGAGTAACGTACCTTCAAGATCTTGGTATGCAGTCATGTGAACACATACCAGTCTCACACCAACTGTAACATCAAGAGGCAAGTCTGTAAGTAGATAGTTCTGTGCTATATATACATGTTAGCTTTAATAAACCTGTTAGAGATGTTCAATCAACTGAACTCCACGCATCTCATCAATGTTGCCTCAGGCAATATAAAAAGCTTTTCATTGCACCAACAGCAGAAGGACCACATCTGAAAATGTTCCTGGATGTGTTTGCATAGCAGATGACATAGCAGTCATGCGAAGTACTAAAGAAGAGCATGACAAGAATCTTCACATCTTAATGGAAATAGCCAGAAGTAGTTGAGGCAAATAGCGTAGATGCATTCAAGGGGAAGCTCAATAAGCACTTGGAGGAAAAAGGACAGGGGGTATGCTGATAGGGTTATATGAAGAGGGCTGTGAGTACGCTTGTATGGAGCATAAACACTGGTATAGACCACTTGGGCTGAATAGCTTATTTCTATGCTGTAGGCTCATGTAATTGCTACAGCATCAAAAGGCAAGGGTAGATGCACAGTTAAACGGGGAAATTCAAAAGTTGCTTTCCAGGATGCTTTGCTGTTAGCATCTCACAGCCTGGCTCCCCTTTGAAATGCACTAAATGGCATGAGGTTTCTGTATTTGTTCAATAGATGCAAAACTATACTTGTCACAGAAAGTTACATCTTTTCCATTTTCTTTTTTTGTTCATTCATGGGATGTGGGCGTCGCTGGCCAGGCCAGCATTTGTTGCCCATCCCTAATTGCCCTTGAGAAGGTGGTGGTGAGCTGCCTTCTTGAACTGCTGCAGTCCATGTGGGGTAGGCACACCCACAGTGCGGTTAGGAAGGGAGTTCCAGGATTTTGACACAGCGACAGTGAAGGAACGGCGATATAGTTCCAAGTCAGGATGGTGTGTGTCTTGGAGGGGAACTTGCAGGTGGTGTTCCCATGTATTTGCTGCCCTTGTCCTTCTAGTTGGTAGAGATCATGGGTTTGGTAGGTGCTGTCTAAGGAGCCTTGGTGCATTGCTGCAGTGCATCTTGCAGATGGTACACACTACTGCCACTGTGCGTCAGTGGTAGAGGGAGTGAATGTTTGCAGATGGGGTGCAAATCAAGCAGGCTACTTTGTCCTGGATGGTGTCGATCTTCTTGAGTGTTGTTGGAGCTGCACCCATCCAGGCAAATGGAGAGTATTCCATCACACCCCTGACTTGTGCCTTGTAGATGGTGGACAGGCTTTGGGGAGTCAGGAGGTGAGTTACTCGCCGCAGGATTCCTAGCTTCTGTCCTGCTCTTGTAGCCACAGTATTTATATCGTTACTCCAGTTCAGTTTCTGGTCAATGGAAACCTTAGGATGTTGATAGTGGGGGATTCAGCGATGGTAATGCCATTGAATGTCAAGGGGAGATGGTTAGATACACTCTTGTTGGAGATGGTCATTGCCTGGCACTTGTGTGGCGCGAATGTTACTTGCCACTTATCAGCCCAAGCCTGGATATTATCGAAGTCTTGCTGCATTTTCTACAAGGATTGCTTCAGTATCTGAGGAGCCGTGAATGGTGCTGAACATTGTGCAACCATCAGCGAACATCCCCACTTCTGACCTTATTCTTGAAGGAAGGTCATTGATGAAGCAACTGAAGGTGGTTGGGCCTCGGACACTACCTTGAGGAGCTCCTGCAGTGATGTCCTGGAGCTCAGATGATTGACCTCCAACAACCACAACCATCTTCCTCTGCGCTAGGTATGACTCCAACCAGTGGAGGGTTTTCTCCCTGATTCCCATTGACCTTAGTTTTGCTAGGGCTCCTTGATGCCATACTCGGTCAAATGCTGCCTTGATGTCAAGGGCAGTCACTATCACCTCACTTCTTGAGTTCAGGTCTTTTGTCCATGTTTGAACCAAGGATGAAATGAGGTCAGGAGCTGAGTGGCCCTGGCAGAACCCAAACTGAGCGTCACTGAGCAGGTTATTGCTAAGCAAGTGCAGCTTGATGGCACTGTTGATAACACCTTCCATCACTTTACTGATGATTGAGAGTAGGCTGATGGGGCAGTAATTGGATCGGTTGGACTTGTCCTGCTTTTTGTGTACAGGACATACCTGGGCAATTTTCCACATTGCAGGGTAGATGCCAGTGTGGCTGTACTGGAACAGCTTGGCTAGGGGCGCGGCAAGTTCTGGAGCACAGGTCTTCAGTACTATTGCTGGAATATTGTCAGGGCCCACAGCCTTTGGAGTAAACAGTGCCTTCAGTCTTTTCTTGATATCACGCGGAGTGAATCGAATTAGCTGAAGTCTGGCATCTGTGATGCTGGGGACTTCAGGAGGAGGCCGAGATGGATCATCAACTCGGCACTTCTGGCTGAAGTTTGTTGCGAATGCTTCAGCCTTATCTTGCACACTGATGTGCTGGGCTTCCCCATCATTGAGGATGGGGATATTTGTGGAGCCACGTCCTCCAGTTAGTTGTTTAATTGTCCACCACCATTCACGGCTGGATGTGGCAGGACTGCAGAGCTTAGGTCTTATCCGTTGGTTATGGGATCGCTTCGCTCTGTTTATCGCCTGCTGCTTACGCAGTTGGGCACGCAGATAGTCCTGTGTTGTAACTTCACCAGGTTGACACCTCATTTTGAGGTATGCCTGGTGCTGCTCCTGGCATGCCCTCCTGCACTCTTCATTGAACCAGGGTTGGTCTCCTCACTTGATGGTAATGGTCGAGTGAGAGATATGCCGGGCCATGAGGTTACAGATTGTGGTTGAGTACAATTCTGCTGCTGCTGAAGGGCCACAGCGCCTCATGGATGCCCAGTTTTGCATTGCTAGATCTGTTCGAAATCTATCCCATCTAGCACGGTGGTGGTGCCACACAACACGAAGGAGGGTATCCTCAATGTGAAGGCGGGACTTCATCTCCACAAAGACTGTGCAGTGGTCACTCCTACCAGTACTGTCATGGACAGATGCATCTGCGGCATGCAGATTGGTGAGGACGAGGTCAAGTATGTTTTCCCCTCTTGTTGGTTCCCTCACCACCTGCCTCATACCCAGTCTAACAGGTATGTCCTTTCGGACTCGGCCAGCTCGGTCAGTAGTGGTGCTACCGAGCCACTCTTGGTGATGGACATTGAAGTCCCCCACCCAGACTACATTCTGTGCCCTTGCCACCGTCAGTGCTTCTTCCAACTGCTGTTCAACATGGAGGAGTACTGACTGATCAGCTGAGGGAGGGCGGTAGGTGGTAATCAGTAGGTTTCCTTGTCCATGTTTGACCTGATGCCATGAGACTTCATGGGGTCCAGAGTCAATGTTGAGGGCTCCCAGGGCAAATCCCTCCCTACTGTATACCACTGTATACCCAGGGATGGTGATGGCAGTGTCTGGGACATTGTCTGTAAGGTATGACTCCATGTCCCCAGAGCAATACCCTGGGTCTCTGGGTTACTAGTCCAGTGACAATACCACCACGCCACCGCCTCCCCCGTATAAATTGACAAAATGTTTGTTCTCCTAAATGATGTTCTAAAGTTAACCAGAAGACTCAATGTTTGATATAAAACCCAAAAATTTTTTCAGAGCAACTGCCCCTTGCCAATTCCCTTACCTGTGCTGGGACAGGCTGTTATTTGGAAGGAGTCTGTATGATTTTAAACTTGTTTACCTGCATTCATGCCACAAATACATTTCATAATAAAATTCCATTGTTGACTTGTTTGGTTGTAAAATTTAAAGTACAACAGTTGGGAGAATCTAGATGCAGTGACTGGGCTAATATTCGAAGTGCGTCCACTAGAAGAACTTATCCAGAGCCACCCGACAGGCTCTTCATGATCTTCTATCAGTTAAAATTAAATAGTATATGATTCCACTACTTCAGTAATGTTTAAATTTTATATTAAAAATGTTACATGATGGTGAAAACCTACAATTTTGCCATGTGCATACTTCGCAGGCAAAGCTCTGGGCAGGCACGCGCATTTGTAAAATTAGCTCTTGTAGGTTTTCAAGATTTTTAATCAGCAAGGAGCCTGTGCAACATTTTCTTCTTAAGGTAAATTTCCACCCATAATTACCAAAGGCAAACGTTTTTTCTGATTAAATATTAACAAGAGATTCATTATTTAAGTTCGGTGGTTTGAAGTCCCAATTATATAGCTTCAGTTGTATTACCTAATTTTGTTTCTTTTCCCACTGCCTGCCCTCTGCTTGTCTCTTTCTTTCTGAAATATTAATATATCTATTATCTGGTAGAAATAGTGTGCTGAAATAAATCTTGTTGCAAAGGTTCTTAAAATATTACAGCTTTCAAATTAAGCAGCCGTTGTATTACCTTGGAAAACAAATGAACTGTGGATGATTTCAAATACATTTTCACTGTCTCTTGGTGCTCAGATTCTAATTGTATTAAATTGATCTTTTGTATGAGCAATGAGAGAAAAATTACTTTTTCTCAATATTGCCTTAGAACAATGTAAATATTTTCATTTTAGGAGTTTTTTTTAATAAAAGTGGTTTCGAAAGGGCTTTATCATTTGCCATGCTTTTTTTATTCCTTCCTGGGATTTGGGTTTTGCTGACAAGGACAGAATTTATTGCCCATCTCTAATTGCCCTTGAGAAGGTGGTGGTGAGCCGCCTCTTGAACCGCCGCAGTCCATGTGAGGTAGGTGCACCCACAGAGCTGTTCGGAAGAGAGTTCCAAGATTTTGTCCCAGCAACATAAAGGAATGGCGATATAGTTCCAAGTCAGAATAGTGCGTGGCTTGGAGGGGAATGTGCAGGTAGTGGTGTTTCCATGCATCTGTTACCCTTCTTCTTCTAGGTGGTAGAAGTCGAGGGTTTGGAAGCTGCTGTCAAAGGAGCCTTGGTCCGTTGCTGCAGTGCATCTTGTAGATGGTACACACTGCTGCCACTGTGCATCAGTGGTGGAGGTAGTGAATGTTAAAAGTGGTAGATGGAGTGCCAATCAAGTGGGCTGCTTTGTCCTGTATGGTGTCGAGCTTCTTGAGTGTTGTTGCAGCTGCACTCATTCAGGCAAGTGGAGAATATTCCATCACACTCCTGATTTGTGCCTTGTAGATGGTAGACAAGCTTTGGGGAGTCAGAAGGTGAGTTACTTGCTGCAGAATTCCTAGCCTCTGACTAGATTAATTTTCTCTTTTTTTAATGCTTCTGATATACTTCCCTTTGTATTATATATATTTTGCAAATTTGAAATAGGATATTCATACTGCAGAATGTTATCTAAAACAGGAGCATCCCATTTATGTTAATTAGAAGATGGTGAAGAGGTGATATGTATTCTTTTACATTAGGTTTCAATCTGAAAATCATTACAATGAACAAATAGCTAATCAGAGTAAAATGAAAGAAGAACTTGCATTTATATAGCACTTTCATAATCTCAGAACATCCAAAGTGCTGTACAGTCAATGAAGATCTTTTGAAATTTAAGGCTGAATTTTATGGGCCGCTTCAGAATGGGAATAGAGGCGGGGAGGCTCACAAAATAGTGTTGGAAGGCAGGGGGCGGAGTGCCCGTCGCCTTCCCAATGCCTTCCAATGTCGTCTGGGATAGGGAGGGCCGAGGACGGCCTTCCCATCCCAGGCCAATTGAGGCCTGAAGTTGTTAACTAATGGCCACTTAAGGCCTCTTCCTCCCTCTGTCTCAATTTAATAGAAGGCGGAGGAGCCTGCCACCGTGGGGGTGACGCTACCAGATAAAACTTAGTGACCTCCTAGCGGGGTCATGGGAGGGGGTCTCTCCTTTGGTCACAATCCTGAACCCCCACACTGCCCCCCCCCCACCCCAGCCAGCGGTAATTGCCATCCCCCTGGAAGAACCCCCCACCCTCACTAACTCTCGCCCCGTTTGGGGCCTTCCTGAAAGGCCTCGGCGACCCCAATCCCACTTACATCTCCAAGATTCTCCAGATTCTTTGGTTCTATAGGGCCTCCTGAGAACCAGCAGTGGCCATTGCTTCCAGTGGTGTTGTCAATACTGCAGAGCTGCCAACCTTCCAATTGGTCAGCAGCTCTTGGAATTGGGAGCTCATCCCTTAAAGGGACAGCATCCCCGATGGTGGGTAATTACTCGCCTGCCTGGCCTATATTTGCAATGGGGGACCCGGGAAGGCTGAGTTGGGGTCTCTCCACACCTTCCAGCCCGCTAATGGGACCCCTGTCATCAGAACAAATTCAGCCTGTCGTCACTGGTGTAATGTAGGAAATTGGTAGTCAATTTGCGCACAGCATTCTCCCACAAACAGCAATGTGCCAATGCAGAAATTTTTTTTTTGATGATTGGCCAAGACACTGGGGAGGACACCATGGGGTTAGATACCATCACAAAATAGTCTATTAAAGAGACCAAGAATTATTACATCAAGCATGATGGGATACAGTTAAATAATGAAAAAGACCCCAACATTCCAAATGTCAGAGAAGACAGAAAACCTGATTCCTGTTGAGGACCAAAGGGAAACAGGAATTATGAGTTTTATTTCGACATGATGGGATTCAACCTCATTTATTGTGAACCTTTGGATTCTATATGGGAGGAGGCAATGGGTGGATCTTCTTCCTGCCCCAGATTAAGGGGGCATGTCTAGAAGGGTTCCCTGGCTTCCCTGAGACTTCTGTTTATTAAGCCCTCGGCAGACCTGAGTGGAACTCACTTCAGCTCTCAGCTGGTGTTAGTTCTGCTGAATTCTTCTAAAAGACCTTTACTAGACAAAGGTAATCCACAGGGGCAAAGGCTCTACTAGTAGCTGAGGCCTGGTTTGGAAAACCTTTTATTCAGCCCAGAACAACCTTTGGGCAGCAGAGACTGAGAGCTGCTTTGCCTTCCAGTGAGTGGAGCAGTGTGTGCATTATTGAAGCACCTCTGCAATATGATGCACCAAACCCAGTCATTTCAGTGAGATCAGGACAGGATCTCTGGCTTTGGAGTAGGATAGACAAGGTTCTTCCCCACTGAATTTGCACCAACAAGGTGGGCTGTCCGGTATTTGGAGATCCGGCTCCAGCAGGCAGCGCTGTGCTGTTTTTCATTGATATCATTGATTCCGCTGCCCCCAGAGAATGGAGGTACTAGAAGCGGTGCTGTGCCAGCAATTTTCTCCCCCAAGAACTTTTACCAGCACAATTATTTACATTATAATAGCTATGATATTGTTAAGAATCAGTTTTCTGATGTATCAGTCTCAAGCCTCTCACTACTAAATTGGTTTAGCCTGAAAGCAGCAATCTGCTTAGGGTTATTTGGAAAGTGAGGGAGAAAAGAGTGGGGAGGTCTGGAACTTTGGACTGTGCAGTGGTTTATTTTGCCTGTATTCTGAATGCTTGGTTCTGTTGCATCAACTTCATAGTACAATTGCATTCTTTACTTATGCATTAACATGCTTGCAGGAGTTGTTAATCTGGTTCTTTGCTGAAGCTGAGCAACCTGAGTGTAGGAATGTTAAAAAGGGTGTATATAGGGGTCAGTGATATGAATCCTGCTGGGATGTATTTGCCATGCATTGAGGAGGAGCTGTTGGATCTTGTGTTTATCATATATCCTTTGCTTTTAAAGGTATATGATGTGTTAGAACCACAGAAAAGTTATGGCACAGAATGAGGCCATTCTGCCCATCATGTCTGCCCTGGCTGAAAAAACTAACCGCACATTCTAATCCCACTTTCCAGCACCTGGTCTGTAGTCTTGCAGGTTACAGCACTTCAGGTGCAGGTCCAGGTATCTTTTAAATTAGTTGAGGGTTTCTGTCTCCACCACCAATCCAGGCAGTGAATTCCAGACAGCCACCCCCCTCTGGGTGAAAAGATTTTCCTCATGTCCCCTCTAATCCTTCTACCAATAACCTTAAAGCTATGCCCCCTGTGAATTGACCTCTCAGCTAGGGGAAACAGGTCCTTCCTGTCTACTCTATCTAGGCCCCTCATAATTTTGTACACTTCAATTAATTCAGCCCTAAGCCTCCTCTGTTCCAAGGAAAACAACCCTAGCCTATCTAATCTTTCCTCATGGTGTTTTGAAGATGTTTCTATATTTTTTTAAGTAATTTTTTTTGAGGACTCATTTAAATTGTGGAGATGGATTCATTGGAAGGCTGGACTTTGCTTTGTTGTTGACAGTTCACTGAAAGGACACTTGAGATGTTGTTTGAAAACAACCGGTGCTGGAGATCCTGTGCTTTAAGCTCAATAAACAACAGAAACCTTGGTGACCTAGAGAAGGTGTTTACAGAGAAGCCACATGTCAAGCTTTATGGAGATCAGGAGGTTGACATTCTGTTTGGGGAAGGTATTGTTTTCAGTTCACTAGGGGTGTGAACTGTTTTGAAGATAGTTGGAGATAAACTTGCCAAGACAAAAACATCCAATTCACCTCTTTCTCTAACTCTTTGAAGAAACTCTGCAAAGGTCTAGTGTGGGAGAGCTTAAATCCATGGTTCTGCATCTCTCCTGAGAAGCTGAAAAAACCTGCCAGATAAATTCCTAATGCCGCCTGAAAAGAACTGGTTTAGAAAAGATCCCAGTGACTCATCTCCGTATACCTGGACATCAGACCAAAAGGGAGAATTGGCTTCCTTCTATATCTTTTTTTTTCTTCAAAAATTAGTGCGTATTTGTCCAAAGTATTCTTTTTTTTCCTGTAAAAGACCTCTGCAAAGAGAACTTCTGGGTTTTTTTTGTGTGTCAATGAGTGTGTGACGAATTTAAAAAGGGAACTTTCATATTTCAATCTGTGTGTTGATGCTTCGCTTCATTGCTGGATATGTCTTCTTTGATAATAAACTGATAATTTTGTTGTTTATTAAAGAAACCTGGTTGGTGTATTTTACTCGGGGACAAAGAGTAGAGTATATGATGTACTGAATCAGTAACTGGTTAAACATTTTAAAAATATATGTTGTGGCCTGCAGAGAAGTGGGACTGGAAATGACAGTGCACTCCTCCCATCTGTACATTTGAATTAAGAGCAGGAGTAGGCCACTTGACCCCTTGAGGCTGCTCCGCCATTCAATAAGCTCATAGCTGAACTGATTACTCCACAGTTCCACCTACCCCCGATGACCTTCCATCCCATTGCTTATCAAGAATCTATCTACATCTGCCTTAAAAATATTCAAAGACTGCTTCCACTGCCTTTTGAGGAAGAGAATTCCAAAGACTCACGACCCTCTGAGGGAAAAAAATTCTCCTCATCTTTCTCTTAAATGGGCGACCCCTTATTTGTAAACAGTGACCCTTAGTTCGAGATTCTCCCACAAGGGGAAATATCCTTTCCACATCCACCCTGTCAAGACCCCTCAGGATCTTATATGTTTCAATAAATTCGCCTCTTGCTCTTCTAAATTCCAGCAGATACAAGCCTAGCTTTTCCAATCTTTCCTTGTAAGATAGGCCACCCATTCCAAGTATTAGTCGAGTAAACCTTCTCTGAACTACTTCCAATGCATTTACATCATTCCTTAAATCAGGAGACCAGTATTGTACACAGTACTCCAGATGTGGTCTCACCAATGCCCTGTATAGCTGAAGCATAACCTCCCTACTTTTGTATTCAATTCCCCTCACGATAAACGATAACATTCTATTAGCTCTCCTAATTATGTGCTGTACCTGCATAATAACCTTTTGTGATTCATGCACTAGGACACCCAGATCCCTCTGCATCTCAGAGCACTGCCATTTAGATAACATGCTTATTTTTTATTCTTCCTGCCAAAGTGGACAACTTCCAACTTCCTCACATTGTACTCCATTTGCCAGGTCTTTGCCCATTCACTTAACCTATCTATATCCCTTTGTAGCCTCCTATGTCCTCTTCACAAGTTACTTTCCTACTTATCTTTGTGGCATCAGCAAATTTAACAACCATACCTTTGGTCCCTTCATCTAAGTCATTTATATAAATTGTAAAAAGTTGAGGATCCAGTACAGATCCCTGTGGCATACCACTCATTACATCTTGCCAACCAGAAAGTGACTTATATATGCCTACTCTCTGTTTCCTATTAGCTAACCAATCTTCTATCCATGCCAATATGTTATCCCCTACACAATAAGCTTTTATTTTCTGTGTTAACCTTTGACGTGGCACCTTATCAAATGCCTTCTGGAAATCTAAGGACAATACCTCCACCGGTTACCGTTTATCCACAGCACATGTAACTCCCTCAAAGAACTCCAATAAATTGGTTAAACATAATTTCCCTTTCACAAAACCATGTTGACTCTGCCTCAGTCATAACAAAAGCTGCAATTTTAAAGCCCTATCAACATTCTTTTAACTCTCCTCTGTACTCTCTCCAGAGCAATTATATCTTTCCTGTAATGTGGTGACCAGAACTGTACACAATACTCCAGCTGTGGCCTAACCAGCAGATTATACAGTTCCAGCATTACATTCTATACCTCAGCCAATAAAAGAAAACATTTCATATGCCTTCTTCGCCACATTATCTACCTGTCCTGTCACCTTCAGGAGCCTGTGGACATGCACTCCAAGGTCTCTCACTTCCTTTGCTCCTCTCTATATCCTCCCATTTATTGTGTATTCCCTTGCTTTGTTTGAACTCCCAAATGCATTACCTCACACTTCTCTGGATTGAATTCCATTTGCCACTTTTTCGCCCACTCAACCAAACCATTGATATCATTCTGGAGTCGACAGCTATCCTCTTCACGATCAGCTACACGGCCAATTTTTGTGTCATCTACAAATTTCCCAATCATGCCTCCCACATTTAAGTCCAAATCGTTAATATGTAGTACAACCAGCAGGGGACCCAACACTGAGCCCTGTAGAGTGCCAATGGAAACAGCTTTCCATTTGCAAAAACATCCATCGATCATTACTCTTTTCTTCCTGTCCCTGAGCAAATTTTGGATCCAACTCACCACATTCCCCTGAATCCCATGGGCTTTTACTTTTCTGACCAGTCTGCCATGTGGGACTTTGTCAAAAGCCTTACTAAAATCCATGTAGACAACATCCATTGCATTACCCTCATCAATCCTCCTTGTTACTTCCTCAAAAATTCAATTAAGTTAGTAAGACACGACCTTCCTTTCACAAATCCATGCTGACTATCCCTGATTATCCATGCCTTTCTAAGTGGCATTTTATCCTATCTCTCAGAATTGATTCTAATAATTAGCCTACCACTGACATCAGACTGACTGGCCTATAGTTATTTGGCCTAACCCTCGCACCCTTTTTAAACAATGACACAACATTCATAGACCTCTAGCCCTCTGGTACCTCACTTGTATCTAGTGAAGATTTGAAAATGATCCTCTGAACATCTGCCATATCCTCCCTGGCTTCCTTTAGCAGCCTGGGATATAATCCATCTGGCCTTGGTGATTTATCCACTTTCAAGGAAGTCAGGCCCTCTCGTACTTCCTCCCTCATTATGCTTATTTTATCTAATATTTCACACTTCTCTTTAACTACAATGTCTACATCAACCCTCTCCTTTGTGAAGACAGAGACAAAAAACACATTAAGAACCCTGCCCACATCTTCTGAATCCACGCGTAAGTTCCCTTGTACATTTCTGATAGGCCCTACCTGTTCCTTAGTTATCCTCTTGTTTTTAATGTACTGATAAAACATCTTCAGATTTTCATTGATTTTACCTGCCAATATTTTTCATGTCCTCTCTTTGCTTTCCTAGTTTCCTTTTTTACTTCAGCCCTGCACTTTCTGTACTCCTCAAGGCTTTCTAAAGTAATGAGATTTTTGTGACTGCCAGAATCTTGCTTTTTCTGCTTTGTCTTACCCTGTAGACTTCTGGATAACCAGGGGCTCTAAATTTGGCAGTACCACCCCTTTTCTTTGTGGGGACATGTCTACACTGTGCTGGCAGAATCTCACTTTTGAATGCCTCCCACTAGTTTGCCATTGATTTTCCTTCAAGTACCTATATCCAGCCCACTTTCGCCATATCTCCTCTCAGCTTCATAAAATTTGCCTTCCTCAAATTTAGAATTTTTACTCCTGTTTGAACTTTGTCGTTTTCCATAATAATGCTAAATCAACTCTATTATGGTTACTATCTCCAAAATGGTGAGCCACTGCTACTTCATCCATTTGTCCAGCTTCATTTCATGAGTCTAAATCTAGAGTTCAAGAATTTTGTGCCTTCTGTACCTTTCACACTGTTTGTACCCCAGTTGATATCAGGGTAGTTGAAATCCCTAACTATTATTGCCATATTGTTTTTGCACTCAGAAATTTGCCTACATATTTGTTCTTCTATCTCCCCCTCATTATTTGGGGATCTATAGTACACTGCCAGTAGTGTGGCTGCCCCTTTTTTATTTCTGAGCTCAACCCATATGGCCTCATTTGATGATTCATTTAGCATATCAACCCTCCTCACAGCTGTAATTGATTCTTTAACCAATAATGCTACACCCCCTTTTTTATCCCCCTCTCATCCTGCTTGAAAATTCTATATCTAGGGATGTTGTGCTGCCATTTTTGCCCCTCTTTAAGCCATGCTTCTGTTCTCACAATGATATCATGCTGCCATGTGTCTATCTGTGTCCTCAGCTCATCGGCTTTATTTGCTATACTCCTTGCATTTAAATAAATACCTTTTAACACTGTCAAATTCCTGTGCTGCACACTTTTTAACCTTTGCTTCTTCTGTCACTCGCTAATTTTCTGCCTCCTGTTCGCAGCTCTGAATTTGTCCAATCTGAAACTGCCCTCAGGTTCTTATCTACTTTAAACCCTTCCCAACAGCACTAGCAAACCTTCCTGCAAGGATATTCATCCCGGTCCCATTCAGGTGTAGACCATCCGGAACCAGTACTAATACCCCAGAAATCTGAAGCCCTCCCTCCTGTACCATCTCTTCAGCCATGCAATCATCTGGTATATTCTCCTATTTCTATACTCACTAGCGCGTGGCCTTGGGAGCAATCTGGAGATTACAGCCTTTGAGGTCTTGCTTGCTAATCTCTTTCCTAATTTCCTAAACTCAGCCTGCAGGACCTCATCCCTTTTTCTACCTATATCATTGGTACTAATTTGGACCATGACTTCTGGCTGTGCACCCTCGCCCTCCAGAATGTTCTGTAGCCGCTTGGCGATATCCATGACCCTTGCACCAGGGAGGCAATATACCATCCTGGAATCATGTCTTTGATCACAGAAGCACCTGTCTGTTGCCCTATAGAATCCCCTACCACTATTGCTCTTCTGTCTTTTCTCCTCTCACCCCACACAGCTGAGCTACCCATGGTGCTCTGGTCATGAGTCTTGCTGCACTCTCCAGAGGAACTCTCTTTCCCATCGGTATTCAGACCTGAATACCGATTAGAAAGTGGGATATCCTCTGGGTACTCCCGCACCATCTGCCTTGTCCTTCTTGTCTGGTTGGCAGCCACCCAGTCCCTCTCTGCCTACGCTCTCTTAAGCTGCAGGGTGACTACCTCCTGAAACATACTATCCTCGTATCTCTCATCCTCACGGATGCACCTCAGTGACACCAGCTGCTCCTCAAGTTCCATGATTCAGCGCTCAAGTTTTTGCATTTGGTGGCGCTTTCTGCACATGTAGTTGTCCAGTTGTCCCTACATGGGTAGGGTCCTGGAGTCCCCACATGACACAGGATGTGCATTCAATGGGTGTGAGAAGCCCACTATGCCTTGAATTATTTATTTACTACACTAAAATTTGTAGTTAAACAAACACAATAAAATGATTATAACTAGAATGAACAAATGAGTAACCACCTACCGACTACTGTTATTTTAGCTTCTACTTAGTAGATAGATTTAAATGTTCAAGAAAAAATAAAAATCAGAAAAAAGAAAATAAGTAAGTAAGAAGATACCCACCAGATACTCACCGACAAGCTCCCTGTGCCTTGCAGCTCTTTGCCATTTTAGCTCCGAAGTCTCACCCAGCCTATCAGCTATCTGCTTCCCTGTGAAGTCACACCTCAATTTTTCTTTGAGTGCCGGCAGACTAGTGGCAGCAACGGCAACCCCCCCCCCCCCTTCTTTTGTTGATTCCCGGTGAACTCTCACGCTCGCTCTCTTTCTCTCAAGTAAATTAAATTGATTTTTCTAAATAATTTATGGTTCCCTCCTTACCAAACTCCCTCACTTGCCAAACTCCCTTGTTCACGCTCTGTGCACTCAAGCAGCGGAGACGAGCAGCACTCAGAGACCCCTGAATTTAAACTCTCTGAAAATAATGATGAATCAACTTTGCTAGGGCTCAGAAACCAGTTTAAGCTAGCTACTTAATTTATCAACTGCAGCTACTCTGAGAGCTTGTATACCCCTGTTTAAGACTGTAAGAAACTTAACTTGCCTCTTAACCTAAACAGTAATTTTAGGTAATTGCTAAATTTAAACAAAAACTCTGGATAAAAAGAGTAACCTTTAAAATGCTGTCACTTACCAAAGTCCCTTCTTCACACTCTGTGTTGGATGGGGAACCATCAGGATGGATTTATCCCAGAGAATTTGTATCTCTGGATTGTGACTAGGTAAAACATTGCTTTGGTGAAGAATGATTTTTGGACTCTCATGGGGGAATGTAATTGGGGAGAAAGGTTCTTTGCAATATAGCTGGTGAATCTAGAAAATAACCAATTAGAAAGGAGAAAAAGGAGTTTTACACTTAATCAATGAGGAAGAAGAAAATGACTAATGGCTCACCAGAGATGACAAACTCAACCTAAACATTTTGACACTCATACGCTAAGGTTGCCTAGCTTGGGCCCAATGTTTGGAGGCAAACACCCAGATTAATAGCTTCTATTCCTTGCATGTGCAAAGGATGAAGTTGTACTGCGAAGCTGACACAACACAGCATACATAACAGACAGAAGAGATTTCTTTTCAAGATTTACCTGTATTGTTGTTTCATCAGATCATACAATCTGCATAATAATATAAATTCTTCTGTGATTCTGATGGAGTGTGTGCCTGTAAATGGGTACCTGAATTACAGAACCTTTTGTTTGAAGGGAATGTTTTGAAAGATTCAACCAATCCTTTTATCAAACATCCATTCAGTTTTGAGTCTCACACTGCACTAAAATCTAGAAATAAAGAAATTCTTTATTTTAGAGCTGAATTCTGGGGCCAAATGAAACTTGGCACCATTGAATTTCTACCTCTTGAGAGATTTGTTGTTAAATTACAAGGAAAAGGGGCAGTTCCTTCTTCTGCCCAACATACTGCATGCACTGACT
The DNA here is from genome assembly GCF_036365525.1 of Heterodontus francisci. Lineage (NCBI taxonomy): Eukaryota > Metazoa > Chordata > Chondrichthyes > Heterodontiformes > Heterodontidae > Heterodontus > Heterodontus francisci. The sequence goes on from NC_090377.1 coordinate 46,720,312, forward strand.
ACAGTTTCGCAGTGTGCCATAATAACCCAGGAACATCAGCAGACAAGTCCACCATAAGTTCCCAATGCCTATAGAAAGCAAGTGTACTTATCCTTCGAAGAAACAAGTGGGCCCCACCAAGAAAGAACTGATGGTTATAAATCCTAGAGGGATTTAATTCATTTAATTCAGGCATTTAATTCAGGGTCCTCCAACACAGGAGCAAAAATTTGTTTCTGCACCTAAAGTTGTTGACCCGACTCCTTATTGTATTCCACTTAATCTGTTGAGTAGGCACCCTTTTGCATCACTACAGGCTGGTACATCCACCCACACTAAGTCAATGAACCCATTGCCACGATTTGGGATGGAGTGATAGGATGGTCAAAGTAACAGCTGATAATTGTGCCTTGGTGGCACCATTGGAGTTTCTGCCCTAGAGATGCCTTGTATTTCTTTTGAATTGGTATTGAGAATTCAAAAAGGTACTGCTGAGCTGTTAACATGCAATCTTGAGTTTTCTACTTTCTTCGTTTCATCACAGTTTAGTCAGCTGGCTCCTGGTAGAGTGAAATGTTACAACAAATAAGATGCAATTATAAAAGAGTTTACTTATATTGTGCTGGGAATACAAATTATATTGACTTATAGATACCTCCCCCTCTTCTCAAGAAGATGGTCCCTCTGTGGCATATTATGAGAATATTAACAATCCTCTAGTACATCAGCAAAGTGACCATAGTTCGTCATGAGCCTGGACAGTGAGCATCAACAAGTTATTGACAATGTGATTTAGCACAGCTGAGCGTCACCTGTTAACTGCAAATATGCAGTTTCCATTTGCAGTTGTTAGATTATAATCAGGCACTGAGGTCAAATGTAGTGCCCCCACTACTAGTTCAATTGTGATTAGCTAACTCCATACAGAGCAGGGATTGGGTTTGGTCTACAAGTCTCGGTGCTAACTACATGGTACATTTACTCACTGGAGATTTTACAAATATCTTTGTGCACTGCAAAACTTTGTTTCAGGAGTTAAAAATAATAAAATGACAATTTTTGTTTAAATTAACAAAGCGTGGTATCAACAGTAACATGTATAAGAAATTAAGATTGTAATATTGTAATTATTTAAAATCATTCCAGAGATTCTAAATTGTCATTTCTAATCTGAATTTTTAAAGATTATTTATTTTATATTAATGTTGTACATTACAATGGAAATGACTTTTTTTTTTGCAATTGATATCAACGCTTTGATCTTGCTGGAAAAGATTTGGATTATTTCTACATTTGGAAAAATAATATTTCCAAAAGGTTTACTAGTTCATTGGGACGGTATCTACGCTATTTGATGGCAATGTTTGAGGAAAAAACTACCAGACTGGTTAGTTCTTCATGAGACTGTTGTGACACTGAGTAGATTTGTGCCCATTCGAACTAGGACATATTGGAAAGAGACTTTGATCAGTTGGAAGATGCTAGGATGTAGAATGATCATTTAGGCAACAAGCCACATTGCAGATAAGATGATCTAGATACTCCAAGTAAAAAAACTTCCAGGAGGATGATAAATGAGAAACTACAGCTGCAGTAGCATAGTGGGTATGTCGTAATCCAGAGATCTGGACTGATGATTGGACACTTGAGTTCAAATCCCATTATGGCAGTTGGGAGACTTAGATTCAGTTAATTAAATAAATCTGGAATTAAAAAGCTAGTATTAGTACTGGTGACTCGGAAACTACTGAATTGTCACAAAAACCCATCTTGTTCACTAATGTCCTTTAGGGAAGGAAATCTGCTGTCCTTAACCGGTCTGGCCTACATGTAAGTCCAGACCCACAGCAATGTGGTTGAATTTTGACTGCTGTCTGAAATAGACTAGCACATCGCTCAGTTGTGTCAAACCATTACAACAAAGTGTATTACGAATAAAACCAAACAGATTACTCACCATCAACCTAGACATTGGACACAACAAAGGCACACTCAGCTAAGTCAACACTGCAAAGTTCTCCACACTCCATTGTTGTTCATTTATAGGATGTGTGCATCACTGGGAAGGCCAGAATTTATTTCTTGAAAAGATGGTGGCGAGCCACTTTCTTGAATCACTGCAGTCCTTGTGGTGTAGGTACATCCATAGCACTGTTAGGGAGGGAGTCCCAGGATTTGACTCAGTGACAGTGAAGGAAGGGCAATATATTCCCAAGTCAGGGTGGTGTGAGACTTGAAGTGGAACTTGCAGATAGTGGTGTTCCCACGCACCTGCTGCCCGTGTTCTTCTAGGTGGTAGAGGTCATAGGTTTGGAAGATGTTGTTGATGGAGCCTTGGCAAGTTGCTGCAGTGCATCTTGTAGATGATACACACTGTGCAAAGATGGTGGAGGAAGTGAATTTTTAAGGTGGCGGCCAATCAAGTGGGCTGCTTTGACCTGGGTTTTGTCAAGCTTCTGGAGTGTTGTTGGAGCTGCACTTATCCAGACAAGTGGAGAGTATTCCATCACACTCCTGACTTGTGCCTTATACATGTTGGACAGGCATTGGGGAGTCGGGAGGTGAGTTACTTGCCGCAGAATTCCCAGCCTTTGACCTGCTCTTGTAGCCATATTATTTATGTGACTGGTCCAGTTAAGTTTCTGGTCATTGTTGACCCTAGGATGTTAATGATGCAGGATTCAGTGATGGTAATGCTGTTGAATATCAAGAGAATGTGGTAGACTCCCTCTTGTTGGAGATGGTCAATGCCTGGCACTTGTGTGACACCAATGTTACCTTCCACTTATCAGCCCAAGTCTGAATGTTTTCCAGGTCTTACTGCAAGTGGGCACAGACTGTTTCAATATCTGAGGAGTTATAAACAGGGCAGAACACTGTGCAATCATCAGCGAACATCCTCACCTCTGACCCTATGCTGGAGGGAAGGTCATTGATGAAGCAGTTGAAGATGGTTGGGCTTGGATGGATGGTTCCTGCCTTGAGGAACTCCTGCAGTGATGTCCTAGGGGTCAGATAATTGGCTTCCAACAACCGCAGCCATCCGCCTTTGTGATCGGTATGACTCCAGTCAGTGGATAGTATTCCCTCTGATTCCACTTGACTTAAGTTTTACTAGGGTTGCTTGATGCCACATATGGTCAAATGCTGCCTTGATGTCGGGCGCAATTACTCTCACTTCACTAACACATAAGAACACAAGAAATAGGAGATGGAGTAGGCCATTCGGCCCTTTGAGCCAGCTCTGTCATTCAGTCAGATTATGGTTGATCTAACTCAGCTCCGCCTTCCGATATTATCCCCATATCCCTTGATTCCCTTAGGACTCAAGAATTTAGTGACCTCTGCCTTGAATATTCTCAACAACTGAGCACCACAGCTCTCTGGGATTGAGCATTCCAAATATTCACAACAATTTGAGTGCAGAAATCTTTCCTTGTTCTCAGTCCTAAATGACTGATCCCTTATTCGGCCGACACCTGGGGCTTGTACCAAAATTGGGAGAACTGTGCTACAAACTAGTCAACCAACAGCCTGCTGTAGTTGTACTCACAGAGTCATACAATTCATCCTGTCTTCACATTGAGGACACCCACCATCATATTATGTGGCACTAACACTGTGCTAAATAGGATAGTTTCCATGAGGCGCCTTGGAAAATCAGCAGCAGCAGAATGGCATTCCCCTAGAATCTGTAGCCTCATGGTTTGGCATATCCATCACTCTACCATTACCATCGAGCCAGGGGACTAGCCCTGGTTCGATGACAAGTATAAAAGAGCATGTCAGGAACAGCACCAGGTATACCCAAAACTGAGGTACCAACCTGGTGAAGCTAAAACACAGGACTACTTGCAGGCTAAACAGCAGAAACAGCATGTTATAGACAGAGCTAAGCGATTCCACCAACAATAAATCAGATCACTGCAGTCCTGCCACATCAAGTCGTGAATGGTTGTGTACAATTAAACAATAGACAGGAGGAGGAGGCTCCAGAAACATCCACATTTTCATGGATGGCACAGCCTAGCACCTGAGTGCAGAAGACAAGTTTGAAGCATTTGTAATCATTTTCATCCAGAAATGCCAAGTGGATGATCCATCTCGACCTTTTCCTGAGGTCCCTAGTATCAAAGATGCCAGTCTTCAGCCAATTCAATTCACCTCACGTGATATCAAGAAACAGTTAAGCGCACTGGATATAGCAAGTCCTATGGGACACAACAACATCCTGGCTATACTACTGAAGACACGCTCCAGAGGTAGCAGCACCTTTAGCCAAGCTGTTCCAGTAAAGCTACAACACTGGCATTTACCCAACAAAGAGGAAAATTGCCCACATATTCCCTGCCCTCAAAAAGCAGGACACATCCAATCTGGCCAATTTCTTCCCCATCAGTCTTCTCTCAACTGTCAGCAAAGTAATGGAAGTTGCATCAACCATGCTATCAAGCAGAACTTGCTCACCAATAATCATCTCACTATTGCTCAGTTTCAGTTCCATCAGGACCAATTGGCTCTAGACCTTATTACAGCCTTGGTCCAAACATGGCCAAAAGAGTTGAGTTCAAGAGATGAGGTGAAAGTGACTGCCCTTGACATTGAGGCAACATCTTTCCAAATGTGGAACCCTAATAAAATGGAAGTCAATAGATATGCGAGGAAAACCCTTCACTAGCTAGAGTCATACTGAGCACAAAGGGAAAAGGTTGTGGTTGTTGAAGGCCAATCATTTCAGTCCCAGGACATCACAACAGGAGTTCCTCAAGGCAGTGTCCTAGGCCTAACCATATTTAACTGCTTCATCCATGATCTTGCCTTCACCATAAGATCAGACGTGGAGGTGTTCACTGATGATTGCACAGTGTTCGGAGCATGGAAACATCACCACCTCCAAGTTCCCCTCTAAGTCAGACACTATCCTGACTTGGAAATATGTTGCCATTTCTTCATTGTCACTGGGTCAAAATACTGGAACTCCCTACCTAAGAAGTCGGCTCAGCTCTGCCTTCTCAAGGGCAAATAGGGATGGACAATAAACGCTGCCTTTTTCAGCAATGCCTACATCCATGAATAAATTTTAAAAAGAAACTATTTGCTGCATTGGAAATTTATCATCTGCCATTTATTGTCATCTGACGTTTTCCAGAAATGCAGTTAATGCGAATGATCAAATGTTGCCAAAACTTCATATTTTGTTTTGTGAATAATGATTGCTTTCTTCATTATATCCAGGTGGTATTCAAACATATCCTGGGGGCTAAATGTAACCTGTTGTACTGAGAAGAAATGGCTCAAGTCTACACATGTCATTTTGCCTCTTTTCCTGGTCCATTTATCTAGAGGGTTTTATTGATGCCAGCATTCAGCACGCTTTCTTTTTCTTTGTTTCTGAGACAGGGCTACCACAGGCTCCCATAGTGTGATGAAATGGGTAAATAAAAAATTACAGGTGTCATAACTTCAGTAGACACCTTTTATTTCTGCTCTGAATGCTGAACTAACCCTATTTCCGATTATTATTTTCCTGCTTTTCCTCTTTAAGAAGTAGAAAGGGAATAGTGCTAAATACCTGCATTGGCAAGCACTTCATTTACTGATAAGTCATGAACACAAGCAAAGAGAAAGGCAGATGCCACAAATATAGTCAGAGAAAAAAAGAAGGAAAATGTATTCATCTTCTTTCTTTGGCCTCCTTGTCTTGAGAGACAATGGGTAAGCGCCTGGAGGTGATCAGTGGTTTGTGAAGCAAAAAAGAAGGAAAATGTATTCATAGTCATGTACTAAAACTGCTGTGAAGCCAGCCACTTGTAAGCATGCATGAGACCAGGATAGTTGGACATTTCGCTTGCCATGGAAATATGCCTGGTTACAAGTCACTAGTTTCATTTGGAAGGAGCTCAAGGAGAGCAAGCATGTTCTCAGCTAAAATTTATAAGTATTGGAGGCTTGTTAAAGGGATAGGACAAGCAATTTCAAACAGAAAATATGTGACTGCTTCTTGACAAATATGTAACATGAGTGGAGATGTTGCGATGCCCCTCACACATTTTTGGGTTATGATATATTGATACTGTTAGCCTTTAAATAAGAAATCAAAGGATAAAGTAATAACAGTCAGTCATGATAACCTCCAAATCAAAATGAATTGGCCAATTCCTATGATTCTATGATAAATCTCTTTCCAGTAGTGAAATCTAAGGTGTCAAATAAACTACTGTCAATGCTAGCATTCTAAGGTGAAAGACTGGAATGGGGTTTTTTAACTCTTTTGTTCTTTGGCCTCCTTATCTCGAGACACAATGGGTAAGCGCCTGGAGGAGGTCAGTGGTGTGTGGAGCAGCGCCTGGAGTGGCTATAAAGGCCAATTCTAGAGTGACAGGCTCTTCCGCAGGTGCTGCAGAAAAATTTGATTGTCGGGGCTGTTACACAGTTGGCTCTTCCCTTGCGCCTCTGTCTTTTTTCCTGCCAACTGCTAAGTCTCTTCGACTCGCCACACTTTAGCCCCGCCTTTATGGCTGTCCACCAGCTCTGGCGAACGCTGGCAACTGCCGTAGGTGGTCAAAGCTGACTCATAGATGGCCTCTCTGATGTGAGCCCACTTGGTCTCAGCATCCCCTGTGGGAGTGTTTTGAAGGGCTGACACAAGTGAATTTAGAAATTTTTGTAACAGCTGTGGGTGAGAAATGCTGCTCGTGTTGATGCGTGGGTGGCCCTTCTGCTTGGAATGATGCAACTTCTTTGGTCTGAGTCTAACCTTGCTGCACACCAGGGAGTGGTCGGTGTCGCAGTCCGCACTGTGGAAGCTGCGTGTGATTTGAACACTGTTTAAGGGGGCTCGCCTTGTGACAATGAGGTCTAGCTGGTGCCAACGATGCGATCTTGGGTGCCTCCATGAAACCTGGTGACAGGGTTTAGTGTGAAAGAACGAGTTGGTGATGCAGAGGTTATGATAGGTACACAACTCAAGCAGTCTCTGCCCGTTCTCATTCATCCTTCCAACGCCATAGCGCCCAAGGCAGGAGGGCCATGAGTCATGGTCGGCCCCAACACTGGCATTCTAAGGTGAAAGACTGGAATGGGGTTTTTTAACTCTTTTAGTTTACATAATAGACACATTTAAGGGGAAGCTAGATAAGTACATGAGAAAGAAAGGAACAGAAAGACGTGCTGATAGGATTAAATGCAATAGGATGGGAGAAGGCTCGTGCGGAATATCAACACCAGCAGAGACCAGTTGGGCCGAATGGACTGTTTCTGTGCTGTAGATTCTGTGTACTTTAATCTAGTTGTGCTTGAATTTTCACTGAGTAACTGTAAATAGCCTAGTTCTGTATATTTTATACCATGTTCATGTTTGCTATTTCCACCTAAAGATAGCAATGAATCAGCTGGGGTCATGAGAACAGTTTAAACAATAAAACATTATGGAAGTGGTCAGTTATTACACGTTTCACATGAAAAATTGTTAGTTCTGAACTGAGGAACCAGTGATGCTAAACTCAGGTTGTCAAACTCCATTGCTGCAGTTATACCACATTACAGGTTTGAGATTGGTAAATGTGAAGTGCAGCCAGCAAGCATGGAGTTACCTCTTGACTTGCAACATGTATTCTAGCCAGCAAGGGAGAGCTCTGTACCTGAGTGTTCCACTCACAAGAGGACTATTTTTTAATGTTAGGAGACAGCAGGCAGCAACATCTGCTTCTTCCTGCTGTTAAAAAGACTCAGTACTAAATGTACCAAATGCAGGATATATGTAATGATCTCATGGAGGGATATCACTGCTTATGTTTAGAAGGCAGATTGGGACTTGACTCCTGTGTTATTGCTCATTTCATCTCTATGTGCACCTGAATGTGTTTTGCATGAACATGAAAGTTGGCTGTTTAGGTGCAACCTAAGTTTGCTCATGAAGGTGGCCTGTCCATTTATGGAAGATGGTCACAAATCTTTATGTCCGCCCACCTGTCATTTTAAAATGATTGTTCTCAAATCAAGTTTGTTTGTACCTCAGACCTGATGCTGTGTGACCAGCATGCGCCTGGCCAATTTCCATTTTTCCTCAGGCCTCATAAGCATACTCAACATGAGCTGCCAGCACTGATTGTGCCTTCACAGGCAGCTTGCCCAGGCAAAAAGATCAATGTCAATTTGGATCACCTGCCTTGCCCTCGGGTAAGTTCCAGGAAGTGGAGTTAGAGTGAGCTAAGGGGATAGGGCTTGAGGGGAGGTGTTGGGCGATCACAACTCCTCTGGAGCTGGAGAAATAATCCTGTTTTTTTTAAGAAAAAGTATTTTTAAATTTGCCCTTTATTGGTCGCCAGAGAGGCTACTGAAGAATCCAAGTGAGGCAGGTTCAAAGCCTGATTCACTCGGCGACAAATTTCTTGATCAATTCCTTCAACAGTGTGATGGAAACCCCACCTGCCAAGAGTGAGGCATATTAATTTTGTCATATGGAACAAAATTTTAAACTCTTACTGGACTGAAATGTGGCTGTACCTGTATTTTAAAAGGACAGTGGCTGGAAACCTTTGCATTCTAAGAGACAATTGCCTGGAGAAGACAATGGAACTTCTCCCTGATTCAATTAACCCATATGGATTTTGATCACCAGACATTGACTGTGTAAAAAGCCAGCATTCCATTCTGCCCTACTGAGGGTGTCTGCTAAGATGGACAATCCACAAACTGCAGGAGCGGTTGTCTCAAATAAGGGGTTAGTCACATGACTAACCTGTTGGCTAACTTGGAGTCTTGAATTGTGCTCACAGAACAGTTTGAGTCAGATTGCAATTTGAAGACAAAAGCGAAGGAAAGCCTCTCTCTGTCTCTCCCACTCACGCAAAGACAGGGACCCACGGAGGAAACTAAGCCAAGACAGAAAACCATCAAAACAAGTTTGAGAGTGTACTGGGCCCCAACGAAACGGCAAGATTTAACTGCAATCAAAGATTTTACATCGAACTCAAAAGACAGTGAATGAATTCCAGATATTGCTTTAAACTTTTCCCCTTGATTCTTTTTCCTTTTCTGTCTCTATCTGCATGTGTGTTTATTGAGTATGCATGCTAGTGTGGTTGTGTCGCATATTGTTAGTAGTTTCAACCAAATTCGAGTTTTAAGATTAATAAACTTACATCTTTCTTGTTTAAATCTAAGAAAACCTGTCTGGTTGATTTCTTTGCCATTACAATTGGAGTGCAATGAATAAGGATTCACTGAGGGGAATCAGTGCTTTAAAAATTAAACCCTGTTATGGTCAAACCAGGAAAAAGCTGAGAGGGAACCCCTAGACCCCTTTCTCACCTGGTTGTAACAATAGACATTAGGCCCCTTAAATATGTACATTTGTGGCCTTACAGCTGCTATAGACATCTAACCAGAAAAGAAAGGGCCCCACAAATTTAGCAGTGGGACCAGCGCCTACATTGATTGAATGCAAATCATCACACAGCTACATTGGTAGACTTTGTACCCATTTTAAGCCTGATAAATGGGTTCAGCGCATAACCATTTTTACTCCAATGTGTCTGGAGAATAGAACAAAACCCTTCTCATTAAGAATTGACAGCTATTTCTTTCCATTTTAATTCCAGAGGAAACAAAGCAAAATAAACTATTAACTAAGACAAATTACATTTTAAATCTTGAGCTCATGTATAGGTTAAGAGCAGTTCTTTGTTGTACACATTTATATTTTCAACAATAATATTAACAGATTTTGTCATCATTATCATAATGAATGCAGTATGATTGAAATTTATTACAAGGTGAGAGCATTTTGATCAGTTTAATTGGATCCACGAAGCCTGTAGCATTTTTTAAGACCAAAAATAAACTGCTAATGTCACATTTGCCAGGGATTTGATTGACCAGAGTTATGCTTCATTTTTTTTTTCCGAAAAAACATAATGACACCTCTTGACAGTTTTCTTTGCATTTCAGTGGATATATTTGAAGATTGATTTCTTAAATAGGAAAATGTGCTTTGTTCCTTACTGCAGTAGTTCACATCATCTGTAAAGCAGCTTTAATATGAATTAATGGCCTTAGGATTTTTTGCAGGGAGAACAAACACAGATAAAAATCTAAGCTATCATACATGGAATTTTTACACCTCAGGCTGAATGTATGATTAATGGAAATTGGATGTAGTGATAAATGAGTAATTCATTTTGTTCACACTTAATTAGCATGTACCTCTCCTGAATAAAAGAATATGCCCACACCTCACTTGCTTAATGTTTTACTGCAAAATATGGGCAAAAATTAGATTATATTTTGCTATTTGTGCTTCTTTAATACTTTATTTACAATTATATTCTTCTGATTCCCAATCACAGAGCCATTATAAAGCACAGATCTTTTACTACACTATGGTTTTCAATCACAGTTTCAGCAACCAAGCTAATCTAGAACATATGAGGGTAAAACTTACAATCGTTGAAGTTCACATACAAATGTTTAACACAATCCTGCTACATTCCTTTATGTACTATTTATATGCAGATAATAATCCATTTATTTTACCTGGAGTTACTTGGAGCTGGGAACTGATACAACAGGAAGATGAGTAGAGAACTAAACGTCAAGAGCCAAGAGATTGGCTGTGCTCTGAAAACAGGCAGATTGGTGCTCAAGTAAAGTTGGGAATGTATACTTATTCTAGTTTTCCTTCTTGTGACTATTGGCTTCAAAACAACTGCTATAACTCACTCGAAGAGTGAGAAAAAGAATCATTGTAATTTATATTGCAGTCACAGACAAGCTTCCAAAGACTCTGCAATTGTAGTTATTACCCATTATGTTCCTGAGGGCCCCCAAGCGGTAGCCATATTAGTAGGCTAAACACTGCCTTCTAATTCACTTTGCAACAGTTCAATCTGATTTTATCCCTTTGGGCATTGGAATTTCAGAAGTAAATAAATTTGAGTTGAGCAGATTCCTAACTTTATTTATTGCAAAAGCAAAGAGTTAGAGCCTGTCAGATAGAAAAATGACAGCCTTCTAATTATCATAGTTTATAAACTGATGTGGCGAATCCTCAAAGCTTGAGAATATTAGCAGGAAGTCACAAGTGAGAATTATTGCCTCTTTGGGAACCTTGTTGCACTGCAGTCGCAGGGTTGGGTGTGGGGGTGGGGGTCGGGGTCGATGCAGTGCGAAGTTCTCACACAATTTCTGATACAGAATAGGTATGTTATCATTGTGATATATTTAAGAATAATTTTTTAAAATAAGTTTATTATGTTATGTATTTACTTTTAGACATAAAGGGGGATATTTAATCCTGGGGATGGATGGGAAGTAAACATTTCGAAATTCTGAATCTAGACCCTAACCTTCCCACTTCCAGTTTTAACGGTCTCAGGAGATCTGTTGGTCAGTAATATCTTTTAAGGAGGCAGAGTGTCTCCATTTTAATTGCATTTTTATTTTTAACTCATGGAGGCCAGGTTTCCCTTGTCTCTGGAATCCCAACAGGTATAAGGAGGCAAGATCCATATGGTAAGTGCATTTACAGTACTCTGGGCCTTGAGGAGCAGGAGCATTTCACCCAGACCATCAAGCTAATGCCTTCATAGGTCCTGTGATTTCCAACGCCCGCCCACCCATGCCTACAATTTCTGATTGCTCACACCCTCCATGATCTCCAACTCGTCCCACCATCAGTTTTTGACTTACCCCTCCCCTCCCATATCTGACTCCCCCCACAATCACACCCCACAAATACCCCACAATTTCCAACTTATCAGACATCCACTCCCTGGTTGCTTTCCTACTTAACAGACAGAACTAGCCTGGAGAATGGAAAAACTCTCCCCTCGCCCCTCTCTCCATGACCTCAAGTAAATGGCGGGGCCATTATAGTCAATAGCTTGAAAAGTAGCAATGCCCACTAGAAGATGCTACATTTATGAGGGATATGGTTGATTTTGTGGTACTTGCTGGTGTAAAAATGGCAACTTTGCAAAATGTCCAATGATCACTAATTGCTTGTGTCACGGAACTGGAATTATTTTTCTCCTTGGATTAAAAACAGTGTGTTCCTTTAAAACTCTGTTTGAAAACAGTGTGCCTTTAAGACTGAGCACAGGGTGCCAAATGCACCTGGCCCTGGGCCACAGCAGGAGAGAGAGGTCACATGGTATAATGTTTCCATTTGACTGTGTGAAAAACTGGTCTGAACTGGTTAGTTTTGAGAGACTCTTCAACGAGGCGTGCTACTGAAGAAAAAAGCTGTCTGTTCTCTCTCAACAGAAATTCTACAAGGAGCTGCAGGCCGAGTTAATTGTTTTGTTGAAGATAGTCAGACTCCTTTTCTTTACTTCCAATCCAGGAAGTATTTGCTTCACAATTGAATCTCTCTTGACTGATTGTATTTTCCGAAATTCGCTGGTGGTCTTGATGCCTGCTGCAGCCGAAGTGTTTTGAATGCTTATCTATTGAAGGGCTACTTCATCAAATCCGTGTGGAGACTTCGAGTAATGTTTGATTATTTTCACATTAGAATACCACACTCATTTGAAACGTAACCAACAAAGACTTGCTTATTTATTTATTCTTAAGAAACAGCTAATTTTTAAAAATGTAATTTTTTTAAAGAAACCTCTGAACTCTGATTTTTGAATGTATGTGTGTGTATGAAGGAGTTAGATTAAAATAAGAAGTTATAAGGTCTTTAGACATAGGTTTATCTTAATTGTATTTCAGATTTAGTTTTTTAATAAATAGTTAATTTATTGTTGTCTAAAGATACCTGGTTTAGTCTGTTTTTTTCTGGGTGTTACAAGAGTGTTTAATTTGGCTGTTTTCTGGTTGGGTGGGAAAATTTTAATATGCTGCAATCTGTGGAGCGATGGGACTGAATTGACGATGCATTGCTCCCGCCTTGTTCGTAACAATAGGTATTTTTGATATTTATTACAAATCAACAATATTTGTTATGTCCCACCAACCAGAGAAGCTTCCCTTCCCTGTACTCTGTCTCCTACCTTCCAACTGATAATCAACTTATGTCACAAATACCTCTTATATTCCGTGTGCTTTCAATTTTGATGATCATCTCTTGTGTGGAATCTATAAAAATACTTCCTGAAAGTTCATATCAATGACATCCATAGGTACACCTGCACCTCCATGCCAGTAAGCTCCTCAAAATAATTCAACTGGATAGGTCACACACTATCTAGCCTTCATAAATCTGCACTGACTCTCTTGGATCAACTCACACTTGCCCAGGTGCTCAGATATTCTGCCATGATATTAACTGCCCACACCAAGTGGAGAACATATGGAGAGACAATTAAAATAATGGGTATCTGTTACCTTCCCGGCATGTCCTCATATTAACCTGCTGCTTTGTGCAGGACGCCCAAAGGGTGGGGAGAGAGGGGTGGGGGGAGGTGAGAATGAATGTGGTAGGTGCTGTGGGCAGTTTCATCTTTCCCTTCAGGCAAAGCTCTTTAGGAGCTGGATCGAAGACTAGGAGAGGCCCAGAAGGTAAGTTTTAAAATGTGTTTTTCAGGTTTTCTTGTGGGGCAGGAGTGGTCCTCCAGGTCTTATAAGGAAGCTTTGGACTGCACTGACTGACACCAACGATCTGGCCACTGCAAATCGTGGCTCTGTTCACAGCACCCCCTCCTCCTCTCACAATCACAGCCCTGAGCTTCCCTCTCACCCTCTCCCCAGCCCCAACTAACCACGAGGGATTGTCCTCACACGTCCAGGCTGTGGCTTCCTGGTGCTTATTTGTGCTCCCGCCTGTCAACCAGACTGTCAATCCAGCCAGCTGGCAAGTAGGAGACTGCAGCACTTTATGTAAACACAGCCCTGCCATTAAGGCTGGCATTCCTCCATATCCCCAGCCTCCCCCACACCCTCCCCACCTCCCCATTAATGTTAGGACCTCTGCCTTTAATGACAGATTCCAGGAGTGGCATATGCAGCTTTTGAATCGCAATCCTGAATCTAGAGAGGTTTGGAAAATGACATTTCTCACCATTCTGTCATGTGGACATTACGGAGAGGTCTAAACTATGTCGTTAATTATGGATAGGTGGCACTGTGTTTATAGATGCATAAAAGCAATCTGAAACCCCTGTAATTTTGTTATCTCCAGATTGCCAATTTCAAGTTCAACCAAGTACAGAAATACTAATTTTTGGGGGAAAATCATTTGAAATCTTAATAATAGTATTCACTAAAAACTTTGCACCTGGGTGTTATTTCTGTAATTCTGCAGTTCATAAATAACACACATCTGAAGATGGCTTAGAAGATTAAATTGCAATGAGGCTTTTAATTATTTAATAACCTGAATTTCTGAATAAAATGATATATAATCAATTATATTATTTTACACTGAAGATTAAAACTGAATACTTGATAGTCCTGCCTTGCATTATGGAATGTGTCACAAACCATTTGTTGAGACTACGTCATATTCTTTATAACATAGTTGTTTAGGTTTTCCATGATTCTCCCACTTCCCTCATCCAAAAGCAAACCCTCCATTCCCACTCCACCCCACCAAAACAAAACATTCAATGGATCTGAATTGGACCAGAGAGGAAGGACACTCCACAACATTCCTGCATCTTCCAGGTGCCTTGACCCAAAGGCATTTCTACATCTGCCTATGTATGGGTGGATGTATGTTAATGATATGCACATCAGTGAAATATAGGCTGGAATTTTACGCCACCCTGATGAGTGGAATTGTGACGGGGGTGGTGGCGTAAAATGGAACGGGAGGCACTGGGATTCCTTCGCGACCCGCTTCTTCCTCCGCCACCACTTTACGCAGGGCGGCGACGGTGAAAAACGGCCCGCCCACCCCTTAAGTGGCCACTTAAGGGCCTTCGCCCGCCTCCACGTGGATTTTACGCGTGGCAAGCAGGCATCCTAGAGCCGGGAGAAGTTGCCTAACGAAACCAGGCGGCTTCTCAGCGTCCCGAGGTGGCCCTCACGATCGGGCACCTTGTGCCTGATGAAGGGCCGTCCCCGCTACCCCAACCACTCCCAACATGCCCCTTCCCCCCCAAACGATCACCCTTGCCTCGCTGGGGTCCGTCCAATTACCCCCGATGAGGCAACCAAAACTTACCTTCCTTCTCATCTCCCAGGCATCTTCTCTGCATGCTGGGCTGCAGTCCCAGCTATGGCCACCGCTCCCGATGGTGCTGCTGGGACTAAGAGTTGTCGGCCCACTGATTGGCCGGCAGCTCGATTAGGCGGGATTTCCTACCTCAAGCGAGTGGAAGCCAGCCTCACAGCAATTAAAGCCTGAGGACCTGCAAAATGCACGTCAGATCCCCAGGCGAGGCAGAAGCGGGTTCACCACCAACTTTTCAGTGGTGGCCAACTCCCATCTGCCTCCGGTAAAATTCCGGCCATATTCTCCGACATGTTTCTCTCAACCTGTGTGCTTTGAACACTAGGTGTAAGGCTGAATTTTAGGTCCAGTGCCAGTGTTCTCCTGACAGTGGTAGGCACCCTAAATTTATTATTTTTTTGCTATCTTAACTGGTGAAAGCCCTCAGAGAACATGGTCTTACATAGGAGCCTACTGAAACTAAACTACACCCTCATTTCGGAAAGACTCCTCTGTAGAACCTCTGGTAGTCAAATGACCCATTCCAGGTGGGAAGTGGACCATTTAAATTAGGTCTGGGAGTTAAAATACTCCTGGCCTGAAACTTAGTTCCACTCTCACCCTGCCCTTCACTCACCTGAAACCTACTTGGGATGAGAATCAACCCATTGGTGTTAATGCCACATGCAAAAGGTGGAAATGTTCTTTATTTCTCAGAATTCTTATCACTCATGCTACTAAGGAGGAAAATCAATTTCAAAAGAGTAATACACTTTATTTAAAGCTCAGCTAATGGCAATTTTGAGCTTGTGTCGATGCTTTTATTTCTCTGGAGTATCACTGAAACAGAGCAAGTGCAATTTGGTTAATAATTATTTCTAATAGAAAATAATTCAATTATTGCTTTGGGTTTCATGCTAGCTAACATTGTAAATGGTTCCCTCTACTCAGGTACTGTCCCCCTCCCTTCTAAAACTACCATCATCATCACTCTCACTGGGCTGCACCGTGGCACAGTGGTTAGCACCGCAGCCTCACAGCTCCAGGGACCTGGGTTCGATTCTGGGTACTGCCTGTGCAGAGTTTGCAAGTTCTCCCTGTGACCGCGTGGGTTTTCGCCGGGTGCTCCTGTTTCCTCCCACCGCCAAAGACTTGCTGGTGATAGGTAAATTGGCTGTTGCAAATTGCCCCTAGTGTAGGTAGGTGGTAGGGAATATGGGATTACTGTAGGGTTAGTATAAATGAGAGGTTGTTGGTCAGCACAGATTCGGTGGGCCGAAGGGCCTGTTTCAGTGCTGTATCTCTAAATAAATAAAAATCCCACCCTCATCATCTCTTTCCTTGTTCACTACCACCACACCTGAAACCTCCTAGTCATCAACGTCCTTGAACATGTTGTTGCCTCTCAGATCTATGGCCATCTCTCCTGCTGCTCCCTCTTTGAATCTCTTCAATAGCAACACCGAAACAGCCCTAGCCAAAGTGAAAAATGGTATTCTATGGAGCTGTGGCTGACTGTAATGCATTATCACTCCTCAACTTCTGTGCAGCTTTTAACAAGTTTGAGCAGACTGATTTTCTATAAAGCCTGTCATCCGTTGTTCAGCTGAGTGGGACAATCTCACTTGGTCTCTTTTATCCAATCATAGCCAAAGTATTTCTAGAAATGGTTTCTCATCCCATCTCTCATATCGCCATCTCAGGAGTCCCCCAAAAATTTATTCTTGACCTCTCCTCCTCTTCATTTTGTTTTTATTCATTCAATGGATGTGGGTGTCGCTGCTAGGTCAGCATTTATTGCCCATTCTTAATTGCCTTTGAGAAGGTGGTGGTGAGCTACATTCTTGAACCTTGTCCTGCAAGTGAGAGGCAAGTGTATCAGTATGTGTGGTGCAATATGTTTGGGTGATGAGGCTGTCATGATTAAATAGCTGGCAGTGTGGAAGCAGTGAGGTGTGGGTGTGAGGCTTGCAGCAGTACAGAGTGTGTGGGAGTGAGGTGCGGTCTGTGAATGTTAGGTTTGAGTCATGATTGATAGAGGTTGTTGGTAGCTGAGTGATGGGGTGTGAGGCTAGTGGAGCAGTTGGTTGCATATGACATTTGAAGATGCAGTTACTAACCTTGACAGCTCATGTGAGGTCATTGAACTTCTTTTGGCACTGCATCCAGGTCCTTGGGGCTACACTCCTGCCATTGACTTCCATAGCTATCTGATCCCACTGCCTTCTGAGAGGTTGTCTGGAGGGCTTCCTGGCCCCCTTTGGATAGATGACACCTTTGACTAAGGCCTCTCATGTAGTTTTGGAACTTCATGGAGTCCACACTCTGCCATGTTGTACCATTATTCAGTGTATGTCTAGCTCTCACTCTCTTCTGAAACCAGTTCCAACATCTGCTCCAGCCACAATGCACCACCCCTTTAAGTGGTACAGGCTAGCTTTAAGTGGTGCTAGCCTCTCATGATTTTGTGCCCCAGCTAATGCTGGCTGCACACTGTAATCACTTAAATGAGCAGGCAGCACAATTTACATGCTGCCTGCATTGGAAGCAATACGCGTGGGTTAATCGTGCGTCACAATCCCTGCTCCTGTTTTTGGGCCTTATCAAATTTTGTAGCCAATATGTCTAAACAAAACCACAAATGATTGCATTTCATGTTTTCTTCTAATACATGAAATATTGAGTGATATTTTTGATGCCTTAGTTCTAGCTACTTAGCCTTTATTATGGTGCTCAGAAGAGATTATTTCAGGCTCACTGTGATTTTAAACAGCTTTGGCACAAAGGGAAGATTTAGGTCGCAATACTGTCATTGCAGGGATATTTTACAATTAATTTATATGGAAAAGATAATTTGTCATGAGTCTTAAAGAATAAGGTGAAGAAGATTGTGCTTAACATAGTTACTAATCCACCATGTTTGTGACTTAGCATGTTGGTGTCAAATTCCCAACGTTACCAAATCCAGTGGCTTTTTGGGGCAGAGTGTGTTGTTGACATTTAGCCTTAATGTCAATACATTGAACACCCCTTAGACTTCAATCACAAAGATTTGTCTCTTAGTTACTTGCTGTATATTTAGCTGCTTTTGGTCATGAAATATGATAATTCTTAAACTGAAGTTAACCATTTAAAGTAATTTTCAGTGAGATATTCTTTATAGGTCTCCACAGTCCAACTCTCAACAACAGTTGGTCTACATTGTACATGCTATAAAATTCAGTAGTCCACTTAACACCTTTAGTACCATTCTTACCCAAAGCAAAATTTAAAGATAATGGGTGTAACTTTACCTTTTATCACGGGGCAAAAAATTAGGCTATTGCAAATCAGTCATTCCCAGTCATTGAGGGGATTCGGATTTGACTTGTTTTTTGTGACAAATTGAGCAGCGCCATCTTTATTACTGGCAGCTGCCTGAGACATCGCAGTCAGTGATGTTTCAGTGGATGAGGCTGCATTTGCCAGTACTGCGTCACCTAGTGGTTGTGTTGTTAGCAAACACAGCCTTAAAATTACCCCAAATTGCTTTTTAATGAAAGAAATATTTTGAAGACATCACAAACCAATAATTATGCTGTAAATTTTCATTTTATAGTATATAAATATTCAAAAAAGTATCCATATTAGCTGGTATTTTAATTTTTCTCTTACATAAATTATACTTTCAGCCGATTGATAATTTAATATGGTATAATATATTCTTCTGTTTTCCCCCTGCAGTTATCTCTCATTATTTACGGAAGGTGTTGACTTGTGCTGAGGTAAAGCTCTAAGTGTGCTAGCCACCTTCACTATCTTACCCAAATTGCCCTTTTCATACATGAATTTAGACAGAGAGTGCTGGCAGGTAATCGACCATGGAGAACATCATATCTAAGTTCTGTTGTTTCTCCATTTGATGTCCATATGTGCACATTCAAGCAGATCATTGTATGGTGATCAAGATTGGGAAGGCTAGCTGATTTTATTTTTCCCTTTGCTCACACAAAACCACTGAGACCAATTATAGCATTCTGCTGAGATCAGCTAAATGCACAGACGAGACATCAAACGTGGGACCTTCCTGCTCTGTACGGCTCAAAACACATTGGCCAGGTGGTTTTAATCAATAAATGAACTCTAATATGATGTAATTAATTGTGACTCCTTTGTGAGCTGTCACATTATCCAATATATAATTAGTTCTGACTAGTGAGTATAATTGATGGGAACAAAGCGTAGAGAACTTTTTTTTAACTCCTTGCCTTTTGATCTTGAAAGTCAATTAGATTTACTTATGTACTAAATACAGACAGATATTAACTCAATTTAATATTTTGCATAAAGTTTCCATTTATACAAAAGCAGGTAGAGCTGAAAACTACAAACACTAATATCTATATTAATGCCATTTGGTTTTAGGATATCAGTAGCACTGAATGTCATTATCTATTGTAAGTGCATTTGGTATAAAGTATATAACACTGCTGATTCAAACTGTGTCATTGGGTCATAGAGTCATTATGGCACGGAAAGGGACCATTCAGCCCATTGGGTTCATGCCAGCTCTCTGTAGGGCAATCCAGTCAGTCCCATTCGCCCACTCCATCCCCGTAGTCCTGCAAGTTTACTTCCCTCAAGTGCCTATCCAATTTCTTTTTAAGATCATTGATCATCTCCACTTCCACCATCCTCACAGGCAAGGGGTTCCAGGTTATTGCAATACACTGTTTCAATAGGTTCTTCATCACACACTCGATACTTCTTGCCCCAGATCTAAATCTTTGTCTCCTAGTCCATGTCCCATCAGCTAATGGGAACAGCTTTCAGCTTTTCTTTGTCTACCTTTTCTAAATCTGTCATCATCTTGTACATCTACATCAAATCTCCCCTCAACTTCCTTTACTCCAAGGAGAACAGCCCCAATTTCTGCAACCTAACCTTGTAGCTAAATTTCCTTATCCCTGGAACCATTCTGGTAAATCTCCGCTGCACTTCTCAAGGACCTTCACATCCTTCTGAAAATGTGGTGACCAGAACTGGAAGCAACAATCTAGTTGTAGCCTAACCAGAGCTTTATAAAGGTTCAGTAAAACTTCGCTGCTTATGTACTCAATACCTCCAATTATGAAGCCCGAGATGCCATATGCTTAGCTAACTTCTCTCAAAAGCCCCCACTACCTTCAAAGATCTATGCGCATGAAACCCCAGATCCCTCTATCCCTACACACTCTTCAGAACTGCACCATTAAGTAAATACTGCCTCTCCCTATTCCTTCCATCAAAATGCAGCACCTCACATTTCTTTGTATTAAATTTCATCTGCCATTTGTCTGCCCATTCTGCTTGTCTTTCTATGTCCCGTTGCAGTAAATTGGTATCCTCACTGTTTACCACATCTCCGTGAGCCTCAATTTTGTTAACCAGCCTGTTATGTGGTACTTTGTCAAATGCTTTCTTGAAATCCAGAAAGACAACATCCACTGCATTCACTTCATCAACTTTCTCCATTCATCAAAAAAGTTCAGTTAGATTAGTTAAACACAATCTGTCTTTTACAAGTCCATGCTGGCTTTCCTTAATTCACTTAAAACTCTCCAAGTGTCTGTTAATGTTTTCCCCAATAATTTTTCTAAAACCTGGCCGACCACCGACATTAAATTGACCAGCCTGTAGTTACTACACCCTTACTTGAATCAGGATGCCACATTTGCCACTTTCCAATCCTGGTCAAGGAAGTTCTCCTGAACACATCTCAGAAATTCCTCCCCCTCCTTTCCCATTACTCTAGCATTATCCCAATCGATATTAGGGTAATTAAAGCCCACCAGTATCACTATTCTATAGTTCTTACACATTGTTGTGATTTCTCTGCAGATTTGCTCCTCTATCTCTCTCTCTCACACTATTTTGAGGCCTTGGAAATATCCCCAGTACCATGATCATGCCCTTTTTGCTTCTCAACTCTAACCAAATGGATTCTGTCCTTGCCCCATCAAGGACATCCTCTCTTTTCAACACAACAATGTCTTCCCTAATCAGTACTGCCACCCCACTTCCCTTTTTTCCTTCCCTACCTTTGCTGAACACTTTGTATCCTTCAGTATTAAGCGCCTGGTCCTCGCCATTTTTAAGCCACGTTTCTGGTATTGCCACTGCATCATATTCCCAGACAGCTATTTGTGCTTGTATCTCACCAACGTTATTCATCACACTTTGTGCATTTATATACATGCATTCTAAACTGTCATTGTATTCCTCACAGTCCTTTTTCATCTGCTTCTCTCTAATATGGTACTTTCTTTATTATTCAGTCATAGGATGTGGGCATCGCTGACTAGGCCAGCATTTATTGCCCATCTCTAATTGTCCTTGAGAAGATGAGCTGCTGCCTTGAACTGCTGCAGTCCTTAGAGTGTAGGTATACCAACAGTGCTGTTAGGAAGGGAGTTCTGGGATTTTGACCCAGCGACAATGAAGGAACAGCAATATAGTTCCAAGTCAGGATGATGTGTGGCTTGGAGGAGAACTTGCAGGTGGTGGTGTTCCCAGTGCATCTGCTGCCCTTGTCCATCTAAATGGTAGAGGCCGTGGATTTGGAAGGTGCTGTCTAAGGAGCCTTGATGAGTTACATCTTGTAGTTGGTACACTGCTGCCACTGTGCATCAGTGGTGAAGTTTGTGGATGGGGTGCCAAACAAGAGAGCTGCTTTGTTATGGATGGTGTTGAGCTTCTTGAGTGTTGTTGGAGCTGCACCCATCCAGGCAAGTGGAGAGTATTCCATCACATCCCTGACTTGTGCCTTGTAGATGGTGGACAGGCTTTGGGGAGACAGGAGGTGAGTTAATCACCTCAGAATTCCCAGACTCTAATCTGATCTTGTAGCCACAGAATTTATGTGGCTGGTCTAGTTCAATTTCTTGTCAATGGTAACCCTCAGGATGTTGATGGTGGGGGATTCAATGATGATAATGCCATTGAACATCAAGGGGAGATGGTTAGATTCTTTCTTGTTTGAGATGGTCATTTCCTGGCACTTGTGTGGCGCAAATGTTACTTGACTTCCTTCCTTTTCTAATACTCTGCAACACTCTCACTCCTTCATGCATCTTATTCCTTTCTTCTACTTCTATATGCTGTAAAAGCTTTTCTATTTTCATGATTTTAATTTGAAATTCACACTGCAAGGAAATGATCATTTTCTATTTGCCAGTTTCTACATTCCAACTCATCCTTTTACATATGGCTCACTCAACATAGTGTCTAACATCAAAAACATTTTGTTGTGTCAAAGCCAAACAATTGTTTTTTTTTCAAAATTCTTGGATTTAATGTATGGCTTTTCAACCACATGTTAATTGAATTTATAATTCCATAGCTGAAGGAGCTTACATTGATGAGAGCTTTTAGATTCAAATTTAGTAGGCAAGAACATGGTTATTCTCTGAGGTTCCAAATTTCAAGGTTGCACACCAACTGAAAACTGTTCTAAATTACCATCCTATATTAATGAACTTCAGACAAAATACCGTAGAACTATGGCCGCACAATGCAGCCAAATCCACCCATGCTTGGGTCATGCCATACTTGGATACCAAAAATCAATTACATACACTTGTACTAGCAAACTTTAATGAGCAGTCATGGCATTATTTTATAAATCATTTCAAAATATGCAGTATAAATGGTTGCTCCCTTTGAAGTTTGGAATTCATACGTCTGTCCTGATGAGTTCAAGGTGAATAGCTTCAACAGCATGTCTTTTTTTCAGAAGTACTACAGTACTACCAAGCAACTATTTCAAAATATGTTAGAATGGTACAGCAATTCAGCCCATGATTCCTGTACTGGCTCTTTAGTAGAGCTATCTAATTAATCCCACTCCCTTGCTCTTTCCCCGTAGCCTGTAATTTTATTTCCCTTCAAGTATTTATCTGATTCTCTTTTGCATGTTATTATTGAATCTGCTTCCACCACCCTTTCAAACAGTGCATGTTCTTTGAAATTTATAAAAAGGAAGGATTAGGGGCCCATGGGGATATATAAGAGGAAAGATATAGCCTCTAAGCTTCAAAGTGGAAAGAACTTGCAATGATGAGATAAACAGGCTGGTCGTGTATGGTGGGATAATTTATGTGAGGAGTGAGGTTGAAGAAGACAAGAAGGCACACAATTCAGAGGAGATGGAAAATGTGGAATTCAGATCGAGATTAAAGTTACCATGAATGAGGAGTTACTAGATGCAGAAATGCAGATTGAAGCCATTTCAGTAAGGAAAGGAACAATGCTTATATCAATGTCAATGAAATATATAGCAAGATTGAAGGATGGAGGTGAGAGAGGGATAGCATATCAGATGAGGAGCTTTTTGTTGTATCCTGTCTGGGGTATAAGAGAGGTATTAGAAGAGCTTGATCAGATATTTAGCACAAGGAGGGAGAAATTTGTTTGCATAGTGCTGCTTCAAGCAGCAGTACACAGACTACGTTGATTCTTGTGGGTAGAGAGCACCATTGGTCACTCCCTGCACATACCACGCTGCGTTTCTCAATGATATCAATGAAGAACGCCACATAGATAGCAACCCATAGTGCTGCTTGACCCCGGGGAATCGACATGCTAACAGCGTGATGCAAACAATTTTTTCCCCACAGTCTTGAAGTCAATGGGAAGGAAAATCAGGTGTTGTGTTTAATGGGAGCCAATTTGCAATGTGAGTTTACCATTTGGCAGCGAAAGTTAAAATCTACCCCCATAGCTTCTGACTTACTGTAAGCAATATCACATGAGATCTACTAGTACCTAATAAATATCCACTTGATATTTAATAAATGTCCACTTGATATAAATATACATTTGCTGTTGATATTAGCGTTGAGCACTCAAGGTTACAAATAGGAGTCTGTTATACTTCCATTGGTGTGAGTTATTTTTCATAACTCTCAATATAGGATGAAACACTGATAAGATGACAGGTAAATGTAGACAGAAGCTTTGACTCTATATTCACAAAATTATCTATATACGGTTTGAAGACACTTGGATGCACTGATTTTCTTTGTACTGGATTTTCTGGTCTAGAGGATATAATATAGATGGCTATTACTGAAATATCTGATTTCCTCCTATTGGGAAATGGATATAGATTAGCTATAAGGAAAATTTCAAAAACCTACTGTCCCTCTCAGAAACTAATTCTAAAGGATCTTGTATTTTACATAGGAATTATCAAAGATATAACAAAGTATTGCAATAAGTGTGATCAATTAAATATTAATGCATTTTCAGGAAAACATATTTACCCCATTTAATGATTGTGGCCGGTATTTTACAGTCCCCAATGAACGAGCTGGTGGCAGGGGAGTGGGGCGTGTTGTAAAATTGAGTGGAATGTGGGGGGGACCGTTTCTGATGCCTTCCCACCCCCACTGCAATTTTATGCCGGGAGGCAGTGGCGGGGAATGGCCCGCCTGCCCCAGGCCAATTAAGGCCCTTAAGTGGCCAATTAATTGGCACTTAAGGGCCTTCTTCCACTGCCGCAGGTATTTTACCCATGGTGGGCGGACGGCAAAGTCCCCAAGAACACTGGCATGTAAAAGCTGGCGGCCTTCTTGTGGGCTGGGGGGCCCTCCTGATTGGGCACCCTGTGCCCCACGGAGGGCCACCCGCAAAGCCCCAATTGCCCCCAACACACACCACTCACTCGCCAACACACCAACTGACAACCCCCCCCACCTGCCTCGCTGGGGTTTGGCTGATTGTCCCAGCCAAGGACCCAAACACCTACCTTCATTCAGGGGCTGTCCTTCACCTTGCTTGCGATGGCTGGGTGTAGTCCCAGGAGTGGTCCCCGCTCCTGGTGTCACTGCTGGGACCAAGAGCTGCTGGCCAGCAGCTCGACGTCTTGCCTCAAGGAGGTGAAATTCCTGCCCAAGGCCAATGAAGGGCCTGAGGAGCGAAAAATCCCGACATGGCTCCCTAGGTCCAGCGGAGGCGGGCTCACCCCTGACTTTTCAGCCACGTAGAATTCCAACCTGTGTTATTGAAAGCAGCTGTTTCTATGTCCTGTTTGCTAAACATGCATCAGGAGATGTCTTCACCCTGTATTTTCCAGATATAGTGCATGTTAACAAATGGATCTAGTTGAATTTTTATCAGGTCTCCTTAGATTTAGCAATATTCTGCTCTGTGTGCATAATTTATGGAACTGTGATGGTTGAGTGATTAAGAAAGATTCAGAGCAAAGAAACAGCCACTACAAAATGACATTTTTAACTACAGAAAATGATAAACATTATGGGTTTTGATCCCTTCTGGGGAGCAAGCCAGCTGCCTTCATTAGAAGCGTTATTTCTTTCCACAGACTTTCGGCTATGTCTCATCTTCCTCTCATGAGATTCAAGCTTTTAATGCCCAAAATTGCAGAACCAAGACAAATTTTAATTGCTATTGGATGCTACATGGTAATTTTAGATTCCATCAATTTTTTGCAGCTTTTACTCAGTAGTATATTTTGAAATTGTTCTTTTCTGATATTTTGACAGGAAGGTCAGATTTTTTTCTATAACCTATTTTGTCAAGTGCAAAAGTGGGAAGTTAAATGACTAATAGGAATGCATCTAGCTCTAATTGAACTAACTATTGCATGCCTCTGATGAATGATGCAACATATTCAATCTGAAAGGAAAGACAAATTATTCCCAAGAAACCAAACGGGCTTTTTTCTTCTCTGAGCATTGCCTTTTTCTACAAGCTTTTAACAAAAGCATCTTTGCTACCATCTGTAGCCTGTGAAAGTTTAGGTGAGATGCCTCATTAGCACTGATGGTCACCTTCACAGTGTTGCTCATGGAGACACAATTTACTAACAGGGCGGTTCATCAGAGCAGCTCCAGCAATTTGCAGCTGAAGTCACAGGCATAATGTGAGAAACACCTCAAAGGCCTTTCACGTAATGGATAGCTTTGATAATAGACTCATAGATCTTGTGATACATAATTTTATAAGTTAACTAGCTTTATAAGTGACTAATTCAAGAATATCTACGATAACTTCATAAAAAAGAATCTTCGGAGGGATTACACTGTTGAAATTTTCAGTTAATGAGCCAGCTGTTTCTGCATATAATCTGAAGTTAATACGGTATCAAAGCCATATGCATCCTTTATTTTTTGACACCTCTGAGTCAGAAGGTGGTGTGTGTGCAAGCCCCACTTCAGAGACTTGAGCATATAATCTGGGCTGATACGTCAATACAATACTGAGGGAGTGCTGCAGTGTTGGAGGTGCCTGCTTTCCGATGAGTTGTTAAACCAAGGCCCTATCTCTTCTCTCGAGTGGATATAAAAGATCTCTTGGCATTATTTGAAGAGCAGCAGGGGTGTTCCAATGTTCATCCCTCAAGCTACATTGCTGAACCTTTACATTACAACAGTGACTACATTTCAAAACTACTTGATTGTGTAAAGAGCTTTGGAAAGTTTGTGCCAGGTGCTATATAAATACAGTTCTTTCTTTACAAATCAAGTATGATTTTTAAATGCTTTCAAAGTTTCCATTGGTCCTTTTGAAACTATTTAAAAATATCCATATTGTGAAAATAATAGAAAATTCATATTGTTTGTAAGTTCTAGTAATGTCATTGTTTTCCTGTGCAATTCTCTGGTTTAAAAACTATAAATTATTGATCATGATTCCCATTTAATGCAACTCATATCCTAAAGCAATATCAGTGATTGGCTGGCAGCTCTCCAAGGGCGGGACTTCTGTCTCCAGGGTCCTTGATCCTGTGGAAAGCCCGTTGCTGTCTACTTAAGTCCCTAATTGATTCCATGGACCTCCCACAGAAGAGGCAACGCGGGGTTCCGGGCATCACTTTTTCTGGACATCGAGACCCCCATCGCCAACATAAGATCCTGGGCGATTTGCTTTTTGCAGCAGCCAGACATTAGATAAGCATTCTGAGGGACTGGCATAATATATCTCCCAAAATCCCTTTTGTTCATTAACTTTTATCAGTATTTTCCAACTAATCCTATAATTCATCTCCTAACTTTGTATCCCAAATGCCTAACTTTACACTTACCTACACCAAACTGTATCTGCCAAATTATCAGTCCAGCTCTCTAATTTAAGTCTCATTGTAGATTGTCACAGCTTCCAAAAAGTTAACCACCCCTACTGTCTTGATGTTGTTCATAAACCTTGAAATGAAACTCCCAACACCTTTCTTGGGTCATAAAATTCCAAAAAAAAAACCTACGGGACCCAACTCTTCACACCCCTTCACCCAGAATTCTTATTATTCATGTGAACTCTGTTTCCTGTTGCCCAGCCATGATTTGTTTTTCAGACACTCTGCCACCAATACAATGCCTTCTATTGTTCTCAACTAGTTTTCCATTAAACACCTCATCAAAGGTTTTACTAAAAATCCATGTAAACCATATAAACATTATGGCCCCTATTGGCTTCTTTAGTTTCTTTACCAAAGAATTCTATGAAATTGATTTGGCCTGATGGCAACAGTTAGCTGCAGCTTGAAATTTGCCACTGACTGTTAATATGCATGCTTTAATGTTGGCTTATGAGGAGCTTGCTCTGTATTGTTAAACAGAGCCCCACTCCCTGGAATCACCTCAGGCAGTTGCCCCTACTGCTGTCATCTGACAGTGTTGGGGAGGGTCTGGTGCTGGGCTGATCCATTACTCCATTTTTGGCTCCATACTGGGTATCTTTGTGCTTCATTCTGGCTGGTTACTTTTTTTTTATCTTCTTAGTAAAGG
Organism: Heterodontus francisci; assembly: GCF_036365525.1. Classification (NCBI taxonomy): domain Eukaryota; kingdom Metazoa; phylum Chordata; class Chondrichthyes; order Heterodontiformes; family Heterodontidae; genus Heterodontus; species Heterodontus francisci. The sequence goes on from NC_090377.1 coordinate 46,748,161, forward strand.
CTGCTCATGGATTGTGATATATTTTGAAACTTAACAAAAGCACTTGTTGAACTCTGCAATTGTAATTGTCCTTTCTCCAGTGCATTTCAAGGCTAAAGAATTTAATCTAAAATGCAAGCTTACATTTCAGTAATTTCAAATATATTTGGTCGAATTTTCCAAATATGTACCCCTGTCATGGAGGCTGGTCCACTAGCAGCCCGTGTCAGAATATTACAGGGGCAATCCTCCATTATGCACTTCTGACGAGCAAGGATCATCAGGGGGCTTAGCTTTGGAAAAATCAGTCCTGTGATCTAAACTAAATATCATTTGGGAGACAGCCAGTACTGCTACCCAACTGTGCAAACTGTAGCGAGTTTAAATGTTAGCAATGTTAAGATATTGCTTCTTTTAAGCTTTGATCCCAGAATTTCAGAAAGCCAACACAAAAGATCAGAATGCTGGAAGCCTTGAAGGCAGATGTTGATATTATCTGACACTAGTTGGTTAAACATTATTTATAATTACAATCATCATCACTCATCTCCCTCTGTTTGACTTGCTTAAAGTTCAGCTAGGTGCCAGCTTGACCTATCTTGTGCTTAGGGATCCATCTAAAATGATGAAAATATGTTACAAAAATATGGCTCAGGGAATGACAGTTACAGTGTTGCCAGAAAAGCTTCTTGTATTCATTCAAGTCTAAAAGAGCAAGTTCACAACTAATCCTGTCCTTAGTCAATCCAGCTTTGATCTCTGTTGCTCTGTCATCAGGACTCGAGAGTCAGCTCAGCCATTAGTACATTGTCTGACACATTCCTAATTATACTAAATGCTTAGAATTGCACTGCCAGAGATATGGAGACATACCCACCATAAAACTGTTACAAATCAAAAGCATTTCTCAACTCACAGGACTTCAACATCAACTACTTATTTGCACTCACAAACCCCCTCCCCTCCATGAGTCAAGCAATAAGATTATTTTTGTCACTGTGGCTTAAGACACAGCTGGACACTGCCTGCTTGACATTTGATACCATTATGACATTATAAAAACAGCTGAAAAATGACAGTTGGGATGTCCATGATATAGACTCAGTACATATCCCTAAAAGGAAATGCCTCACTTGTGTGGTTAAGCAACCATAGTCGACAAATGAGATATCATGCTAAAAGAAAAAGCTTACACAATTGCAATTAAAGTGGCAATCCACACAGTAGAAGAGCTGAGTTACACAGGGATACAATGAAAATAATCAAAGATGCAAAAATAGAATATAAAAAAATGCAAGGGTTACCAAAGCTAACAGCAAACATTTTTATAAATACCATTATGATCCTGTAGTTTTTTTTTCGGGAAGAATGCGGTGTGCCTTTAAGGCAGGAAAAGGAGCAGTACTGCTTTAAGGCGACAAGCTCCAGAGACTGAGTCAAATAATGCATTCTCATTGCCTGGGATACAGCCACTCAGAGACTGTGATTCAAAGAGTGCATTCTGGTTGCCATGGATACAGCCATTCAGAATCTGAGGATCAAGAGATACAGGGCTGAATTTTGAGCCACCTTAGCGGGTCAGATCGTGGCGTGGGGGCGGCATAAATTTGAGCGGGAGGCTCCGGGAGGCCTACCCGCCCCGCTCTCACCTCTGGTCAACTTTATGATGGTTGGGGGGTGGGGGAATGGCCTGCCCGAGGCCAATCAAGGCCCTTAAGTGGCCACTTAATGGCCACTTAAAGGCCCTCGCCCGCCTCCACGGGTATTTTATCCATGGCAAGCGGGCCTACTGGGGACGTGAAAGGCTGCCCAGTGATAGCTGTTGGCCTTTCTGCACGCCGGGGGTGGGGGGAGGGGGGCCATGGCAGTCGGGCACAGGGTGCCTGATTGAGGGCCGCCCCAGCCTCCCACTCACCCCCAGGACCAAAGACGCCCACCTCCCCTCAAACGACCACTCTAGCCTTACCAGGGAAGGACCAATTTCCCTGGTGAGGCATGCCCAACTTACCTCATCTGGCTCCATCTGGTCAGCTGGGCTACAGTCCCAGCAGTGGCCACCACTCCTGGTGGCGCTGCTGGGACTTAGAGCTGCCGGCCCACTGATTGGCTGGCAGTTCAATGAGACAGGACTTCCTCCCTCAAGCAGGTGGAAATCCCGCCTCGGGACAATTAAAGCCTGTGGACCCATAACATGCGGGATGGATCCCCGGGCTATGCGGAAGCGGGTTCGCCACCGACATATTTCCCGTCCGCCTAAGGTAAAATCCAGCCCACAATGTTACAATTTAATTTTGAACTTGCTTATAGTGGAAACAGGCTGTTCTAACTCACAGAAACAGACAGCTGGACCAGCATATACTGAAGGAAATGAGAGCTCTCTCTCTCGATTTATTTAAACCCTATTTATTATACTCTCAGAATTCTGATGTTAAGCCAGATTAATTTCTTTAAAAGAAAATAACCAAATTCCTTTAACTACTGAACTATAATTGTTGAAATTCATTGCTGGAAAAGAAGAGCATTAATTTCAACTGCTGAACTAGACTACGGACTGTTCTACTGTTGAGGAACCTTTTTCCCCCTCGTCAGACGTCTCTTAGGACTTCAAGCAACCTTGGACTATTCCACATTGGAAGATTTCACTTTGGCAGGAGTGTAAATATTGCAAGGACTCTAATTTTTTTTTTACTTTAAATGCTGTTTATATCTTAGTAGTGTTTCGGAATTTAGTTTTTCTAATTAAGCAGTCAATTTCTTGATCTAAAGACACCTGGTTTGGTTAGCCTCATTCAGGGATTAATAGATGGTACAATTTGGCTGGGTCTTTCTTTAATTTGGAAAGTTTAAAATGATATGTTAGGCAATCTGTGGAGGGGTGGGATTGAATCAACAATGTGTTTCTCCCACCACAATCAGAATTGTATATTTTGATTGGGGGCTTTGACTTGAGCGGTCGTTCATAACAATATATTAAGAGAAAGATAATGATTAAGGGGAATGTGGACCCATTAAAGACAGATGCAGGCATGACTAAAATAGAAAATAAGAAAATCACAGACTTGTTTGATGTGTACTTTGTATCTGTTTTCACAGAGGAGGAAGAGGACAAAATATTAACAGTACAAGGGAAATTAAAAATAATTCAAGGGGGGGGGGGTCTTAGTGAATTAAATATACACATACACACATAAACATATACACACACACACATATATCCATCTTAATCTCATTATTTTCTCTATTTTTAAATATGTGTATACATATATATATATATGTATACACATATTTAAAAATAGAGAAAATTATGAGATTAAGATGGATGGCCATATCTCCCGGACCCAAGGTTTTCTACCCAAGAACATTAAAAGAATTAGGTCAGGAAATTGCAAATGCGTTAATCATATAACCTGGCCACACACATAATAATACATATTTACTTTGCATCTTCATGGCAAACATGCCAGAGCATCTAGAAATATGAATGATATTTTGAAGTACAAAGACTGTTACTATGCAAACATACAGAAATTTTTATCTTTTGGTATCAGAATAGGTTGTTTAAATCTAGCCAGTTCATGTCGCAATTTTCTCTCAAATCCGTAGATTTTATCATCATGTTTTAATTATATTGCCAATGAGCAAAAACTGTGAATATGGCACCAAATTCAGGTCATATTAATTTGTATTGGAATATTTTATTTCCTAGGTAAACACAGTTCTGGTATAATCTTTCTAAGATTTTTTCCAAATTAAATATGTTTTATGCATATTTCACTGTATATTAATAATTGATAATTAAAGATAGCATATACAAAAAATGGGTTAACACTTTCTGAAATAAATTTTGATCAACTTTGTTATGGACAGGTGGGAAATGGTATGGGTGGTTTCCACTTTTCATCTTTCAACTGACCACAGATAGTGCTTTAAAAATCATGTTTTAGTCCCTGAGTGTTTGAGGGTCAAATAAACAGACAAACAATAGGTTTTTTTATAGGTTTAAAAAGAAAGATAAGTATTTATTAAAACAATACCCAAAATTATGTGTAACCTCACCCACTCAGCATTCACACACACAAGAAAAGATAAAGTGGAGGGTAGCATGCAATTGGAGTTTGTTGTAAAAGAGTTTGTTGTTTCAAAACCTTCAGAGTTTTTTCCAGGAGGTGTTGCAGGCCTGGTATTCCTTGTCTTGGAATTGATGAAGCATCACAGACTCTTTTAGCTAAAACCTATCTTGTGCTTATGGATCCATCTAAAATGATGGTGGAGTTGCTGGTGGACGCCCTGGTTCAATTTCTCAGATGGGGAGTTTTTCAGGTCACCTTTGCGGTCTCTGCCTCTGTTGATTAAAGCTGGTGCTGGCAGGGCTTATTGCTTAGCTGGATCAAGCTCACAGCTTCTCTAGCTGGAATGGCTTTCTCCATCTCTCTCAGAGCAGTTATTCTTTTAAGGTAAAAACTTATCAGGTTTTGTTTTTATTCAGGTGACTTCAGAGGTTCTCCCCTGGGGTGTTCATTCAATGTCCCAGTATGTGGGGACCCTTGTTACATAATGGTGTCTGAATGTCGTCCATTTTAATAAATAGGTGTGACTTCACACCTATTATTTTGGCCTTGGCTTTGGAGTCAGTCTGTCTGCAAATCCTTTGCTAGCTCAATTTTTGATGATAGGAGTCGTCAGCATGGAATGGGCTGTTTCAGGCAATTCCAGACATTAACAATGGTCCCGTCTTCAGCAGACAAACATGTTGATTGGCAGTACAGGAAGGGATCACTTGACCTCTCCCTCCATGTTGCCAGGTAGCAAAGTGTCCATTTTCTTGTAGCTTAGTCCAACAGTTTACTTTTATTTCATAATTCCTCCAGTTAATTTCATCACTGTTCCATCCGTGAGTATGACATTGAGCATGACAACTTACATATAAGTTTGCAGCATTTAGTGCTAATTAAATGTCTAGATTGTTAAATTATTTTAAATGGTCTTGATGAATTTTGATGTGTGTACTACAAGTTATTGTCTCCTCTCTATGACACCTATTGAACTATATTTTAATCTAAGTGTGAGTTTGAATCTTCACAAACATATTTTTCTACCTTCTTCCAAAAACTGCCACACATTGAAGCAATTGAAATCAATGTTGCCTTTTGCACTCTGTCTGCTGATTTTTATTTTTATAATCACTTCTCTTTTTACTAAATTAGGTCATGCATGTAAAACCAGCTGGCAGTTTATTGTAGTCAGTAAGAAATATTGAAAAAATAAATTTATATAAAGTATTGTCTTGTCCCAAGAGACAGCCATTCCAACATCCTTTTAATGGAAAACAAAATTGGTCAGCAATATTTTTTTTTAAAAAGAAAAATGTACTTGTCTAGTAGCTGGATAATGATTCTTTGTGATAGTGAACCAATACACAGTACAGACTAAAAGTAGTGGATTCTCCTCTACAGTTCCCTGTTTGATCAACAATGCAAATGTTCTATCAATTACCTTGCTATTCTTTCTTTTGGGCCTCCTTACCTCGAGAGACAATGGATACGCGCCTGGAGGTGGTCAGTGGTTTGTGAAGCAGCGCCTGGAGTGGCGATAAAGGCCAATTCTGGAGTGACAGGCTCTTCCACAGGTGCTGCAGAGAAATTTGTTTGTCGGGGCTGTTGCACAGTTGGCTCTCCCCTTGCGCCTCTGTCTTTTTTCCTGCCAACTACTAAGTCTCTTCGACTCGCCACAATTTAGCCCTGTCTTTACCAGCCCTTGCTATTAAAGTCATAGAAACATGGCAAGGTTACAGCACAGAAAGAGACTATTTGGCTCATTGTATCTGTGCTGGCTGAAAAAGAACTAGCCAGCCTAATCCCACATTCCAGTTCTTGATCCATGGCCTTGTAGGTTATGGAACCTCAAATGTATATCCAAGTGCACCTCAACCGAGCCAGGACCAACGTCCTCATTGGGCAGTTTGCTAGTGCTGATGGGGAGGGTTTAAACTATCTCAGTAGGGGGATGGGAACCTGGATGTAGCAATAGAAAGGAGAAACAAGGTCCACAAAGGATTGGGAGAGAGTAAGAAATAGTAAGGTATTAGGTTGGGGTCAGAGTAAGAGCGAATGCAATAAAGTCTAAATTAGGTTTGCTGTGCATGTATGTAAATGCACAAACATAGTAAATAAGGTAAGTGAACTGCAGATGCAGATAACCACATGGGAGTATGATGTTGTGGCAATAACGGGGACCTGGCTCAGAAAAGGGCTGGGTACTAAATAATTCTGGATACAAAGGCTGAATTTTGTTGTGATCCCGATGTCAGGCTCCATGACGGGCAGTCTGGAAGATCGCAGTGGCAATGGCCCGCCATGGAGCCCGACGCCACAATTGCAGGCCCGATCTTCCTGGCAGCGGCGAGGCTCCATGGCGGACCCCCACTCCCTTCCTCCACCCCTCCCCCCGCCACTCAGCGATGAAACCCAACTTTAAATATTGAAATAAAAGACATGAATAAATTAACATACTATTCCCTATGATCTTACCAGCTGTCCAAGATCTTCTGTGGCTAACACTCACGCGCCTTCACTTTCTTATCTCGGGAAAGCTGGCGCAACCGAGGTGGGAAAGTGGGGATCTTAGGATTTTTAGTGCAGTGGGGAAGGGGGGGGGGTCATCTCTGGATTTCTAGTGTGGGGGGGAAGGGTGACCTCTGCAATTTGTGCAGTTGTGGGGGGAGGTCAACTCTTCAATTTAAGCTTTTGGGAGTGGACAGGCTGCCATTTATTTTCTGTGTATTGGGGTTGGGGGAAACGGTTCACACATTTATGTACAGTGCAGTGGGGGGGGGGGGGAGTGGTTCCAGGGTTGAACTTTGTACTCTTTGTGCAGGTCTGGCAGCCCTTTAAAAAAGGCGCCAGCCCTGTGCAAAGGCAGCTGACACCATTCCCAACGTCGCAGAGCCTTCCTCCGCCACATAATTGGAGGCAGGGCGGACCGCCCTGCTATTGGAAATGAGCCGCTGTGCGCTAGATCGTGGCAGCATGGTGGTGCCTGGCCCGCATATGTGAGCTGCCATTTTCTTCACCTGCCACTGCATCCGGCAGTGGGAGAATAAGATTCAGCCCAAGGTGTTCAGGAAAGATCGGGAAGGAAAGAAAGGAGGAGGGGTGGCAGTGTTGATTAAGGAGAATGTTTCAATGCTGGGGGAAAGAGGATGTCCTAGAGGGGTCAAGAAAGGAATCTGTTTGGTTAGAGTTAAGAAACAATAGAGGGTACCATTACACTATTGGGTGTATTCTCAGGGGCACCAACTAGTGGGAAAGATATAGAGGAGAAAATTTGCAGGAAAATTACAGAGAAGTGCAAGAACTATAGAGTAGTAATAATGGGTGGACTTTAACTTAATATAAACTGGGATAGTAACACTGTAAGGGGCAGAGAGGGGGAAGAGTTTTTGAAGTGTGTTCAGGAGAATTTTCTTGATCAGTATGTTTCCAGCCTAACTGCTGGATCTCGTGCTGGGGAATGAGGTGCATCAAGTGTCAGTAGGGGAACATTTAGGGAACAGTGGTCATGGTATCATAATGTATAGGTTAGCTATGGAAAAAGACAAGGAGAAATTTATGGTTAAAAATGGAAAAGGGCTAATTTCAGTAGGTTGAGAATAGATTTGGCCAGGTAAGCTGGAATCAAACATTGGCAGGAAAAACTGTGTTGGAACAATGGGCTGGTTTTAAAGAGGTACAGTTGAGATAGATTCTCATGAGGGGGAAAGGTAGGGCAACCAATGCGGGAATTTCCTGGATGATGAAAGAGATAGGGAGCAAGATGAAGCAGAAAAAGATATTTATAATCAATGGCAGGTTGATAATACAAGTGAGAACCAAGCTGGATATAAAAGGTTCAGAGGGGAAGTCAAAAAAGGAAATAAAAGAGGCAAAGAGAGAATATGAGAATAGACTGGCAGCTAAGAGAAAAGAGAATCCAAAAGTCTTCTGTAGGCAGTAGGAGGAAGGATGAGGCTGATTAGGGACCCAAAAGAAAATCTACACATGGAGGCACAGGACATGGTGAGGTATTAAATGAGTACTTTGCATCAGTCTTTACCAAGAAGGAAGATGCTGCCCAAATCATAGTGAAAGAGTAGTTCGTTGAGACACTGGATGGGCTAAAAATTGATAAAAGAGGAGGTATTAAAAAGGCTGGCTGTACTTAAAGTTGATAAGTCAGCAGGACCTGATGGTACTCTGGGTGGGGGACTTCAATGTCCATCAGCGAGTGGCTCGGTAGCACCGCTACTGACCGAGCTGGCCGAGTCCTAAAGGACATATCTGCTAGTCTGGGTAAGCAGCAGATGGTGACGGGAAATCATACTTGACCTCGTCCTCACCAATCTGCCTGCCGCAGATGCATCTGTCCATGACAGTATTGGTAGGAGTGACCACCGCACAGTCGTTGTGGAGACGAGGTCCTGCCTTCACATTGAGGATATCCTCCTTTTTGTTGTGTGGCACGTCCCCCCTGTTAAATGGGATAGATTTCGAACAATGCAAAACTGGGCATCCATGAGGCACTGTGGGCCATCAGCAGCAGCAGAATTGTACTCAACCACAATCTGTAACCTCATGGCCCGGCATATCGCCCACTCTACCATTACCATCAAGCCATGAGACCAACCCTGGTTCAATGAAGAGTGCAGGAGGGCATGCCAGGAGCAGCACCGAGCATACCTCAAAATGAGGTGTCAACCTGGTGAAGCTTCAACACAGGACTATCTGCGTGCCAAACTGCGTAAGCAGCATACGATAGACAGAGCTAAGCGATCCCATAGCCAACGGATAAGATCTAAGCTCTGCAGTCCTGCCACATCCAGCCGTGAATGGTGGTGGACAAGTAAACAACTAACTGGAGGAGGTGGCTCCATAAATATCCCCATCCTCAATGATGGGGGAGCCCAGCACATCAGTGCGAAAGATAAGGCAGAAGTGCCGAGTTGATGATCCATCTTGGCCTCCTCCTGAAGTCCCCAGCATCACATATGCCAGACTTCAGCCAATTTGATTCACTCCGCATGATATCAAGAAACGACTGAAGGCACTGTTTACTGCAAAGGCTATGGGCCCTGACAGTATTCCGGCAATAGTACTGAAGACCTGTGCTCCAGAAGTTGCCACGCCCCTAGCCATGCTGTTCCAATACAGCTACAACACTGGCATCTGCCCGACAATATGGAAAATGCTCAGGTATGTCCTGTACACACAAAGCAGGACAAGTCCAACCCAGCCAATTACCACCCCATCAGCCTACTCTCAATCATCAGTAAAGTGATGGAAGGTGTCATCAACAGTGCCATCAAGTGGCACTTGCTTCGCAATAACCTGCTCAGTGACGCTCAGTTTGGGATCTGCCAGGGAGACTCAGCTCCTGACCTCATTACAACCTTGGTTCAAACATGGACAAAAGAGCTGAACTCAAGAGGTGAGGTGAGAGTGACTGCCCTTGACATCAAGGCAGCATTTGACCGAGTATGGCATCAAGGAGCCCTAGCAAAACTGAGGTCAATGGGAATCAGGGGGAAAACCCTCTGCTGGCTGGAGTCAAACCTAGCGCAAAGGAAGATGGTTGTGGTTGTTAGAGATCAATCATCTGAGCTCCTAGACATCACTGCAGGAGTTCCTTGGAATAGTGTCCTGGGCCCAACCATCTTCAGCTGCTTCATTAATGACCTGCCTTCAATCATAAGGTCAGAAGTGGGGATGTTTGCTGAGGATTGCACAATGTTCAGCACCATTCGTAACTCCTCACATACTGAAGCAGTCCGTGTAGAAATGCAGTAAGACTTGGACAATATCCAGGCTTGGGCTGATAAGTGGCAAGTAACATTCGTGCCACACAAGTGCCAGGCAATGACTATCTCCAACAAGAGAGAATCTAACCATCTCCCCTTGACATTCAATGGCATTACCATCGCTGAATCCCCCACTATCAACATCCTAGGGGCTACCATTGACCAGAAACTGAAATGGAGTAGCCATATCAATACCGTGGCTACAAGAGCAGGTCAGAGGCCAGGAATCCTGCGGTGAGTAACTCACCTCCTGACTCCCCAAAGCCTGTCCACCATCTACAAGGCACAAGTCAGGAGTGTGATGGAATACTCTCCATTTGCCTGGATGCGTCCAGCTCCAATAACACTCAAGAAGCTCAACACCATCCAGGACAAAGCAGCCTGCTTGATTGGCACCCCATCCACAAACATTCACTCCCTCCACCACCGACGCCCAGTGGCAGCAGTGTGTACCATCTACAAGATGCACTGCAGCAATGCACCAAGGCTCCTTAGACAGCATCTTCCAAACCCGCGACCTCTACCAACTAGAAGGACAAGGGCAGCAAATGCATGGGAACACCACCACCTGGAAGTTCCCCTCCAAGCCACACACCATCCTAACCTGGAACTATATCGCCATTCCTTCACTGTCGCTGGATCAAAATCCTGGAACTCCCTTCCTAACCGCACTGTGGGTGTACCTACACCACATGGACTGCAGTGGTTCAAGAAGGCAGCTCACCACCACCTTCTCGAGGGCAATTAGGGATGGGCAATAAATGCTGGCGACGCCCACATCCCATGAATGAATTAAAAAGAAATCCGAGGATTCTGAGGGAAGAAAGGATGGAAATTGCGGAGGCAATAGTCATAATCTTCCAATCCTCCTTGGATTGGTAGTCCAGAGGGCTGGAAAATTGCAAATGTTACACCCTTGTTCAAAAAAGGGTATGTTATGACTGAGGCAGGAGAAGTGCACTGTTTATTTTCGTTCCACTTCTCCACAGGTCACAACATATATTTACATTTTCCTACTTACCGATACGGTCAATCATATATTCTCTTTTTCCCAGAATAAAACACCAGGTTTGTTTAATAAACAACAAAATTATCAGTTTATTATAAAACAAGTCTTAAGCAGCCATGAAGCAAAGCAGAAACACACAGACTGAAGTATAACAGCTCCTTTTTACCTTCGCCCTTCACGCACACAGACATAGTTACACACATACCGTTAACCGGAAAAATAAAAGGGATTTTTGTTTAAGAGCTCTGTTACAAAAACCCACTTAGGCTGAATACTTGCACATTCATGAAGAAAAAGAGAAGATATGGAAAGATGTCCTTTGTTTTTAATTTGGCATCCCAAATGCGTATAGACAGCTGTCACTGGAATCATCTTAGAACAGTTCTTTTTAAGCGACGTTGAAGATCAGTTTGGTTAGTGTCACGGAGCTGTATTTATTTTCCCCTCGGATTAAAACAATGTGCCTTTAGGACTCCATTTTTAAAGGCACACTGTTTTTAAATAAAGAGGCACAGTGTGCTAGCTGCATTTGTTGCCTCGGCAACAGCAGGAGAGTGAGCAGGTCACATCATATAATGTTTCAATTTAACTGTCTGTAAAAACTAGCTAAAAGCAATTTTGAGAGACACCAGCGAAGTGTGCTTGCTGAAGGAAAGAGCTGTCTATTTCTCTCAACAGAAATTTGACAATGAGCTACAGGCCGTGTTAATTGTCTAAGGAGGAAAAAACCCTTTGAATAGGCCATTTGTAATACTGGAGGTAGCAAAACCTCCAATCTAGGAGTCTTTGCTTCAAGATTGACTCTCTCTTGTGTTTTCTGGAACTCAGTAAAGTTTTTACCAAAAGACTGCCGACTTTTAAAAATTCAAGTAGACCTATTGCTGTGCTCATTGTTGAAAGAACTGTATGACACCTTCTGCAGCCGAAGTGTTTGAATGCCTATCAATTGAAGGACTGTTTCATCAAATCTGCGTGGAGACTTAGAGTGACATCTAATTATTTTACATTAGGATTCCTCACCCAACAGGAACATAACCCACAAAGACTAACAACTCAGTTATTTGTTTATTCTTAAGAAACAGCTAATTTTTAAAACATCATTTTTTTTAAAGAAACTAGTTAAACATTAATTTTTGAGTGTATGTGTGTGAATGGGGGAGTTAGGTTAAATGAGAAGTTATAAGGGTCTTTAGACATCTTAATAGTATTTAAGATTTAGTGTTTAATAAATAGTTAATTTGTTATTGTCTAAAGATACCTCATTTGGTCTGTTTTATTCTGGGGGTTACTAGAATGTTTAATTTGGCTGTTTAACGGTTGGGTGGGAAAACTTAAATAATATGCTGCGACCTGTGGAGTGATGGGACTGAATTGACAGTGCGTTGCTCCCACCTCGATCGTAATAGTAGGCTTTCCAAGAAATGCAACAACAGAGGTTTCAGACAGGCCTTACAGCAGAAATGCGGCAACAGGAGTTTCAGTTCCCACACATTCGATACGCAGGGTTTCTTCAAATACAGGAGGAAAGAGGAGACTAACACACTGGATATGCAGGGTTTCTTTCAAATGGAGGGAAAGAGATGAGCTGGGTTTCCTTGGCAGGCAAAAACCAACTGTCTTCCAAGCAGTTTACATCCCAACTCACTGTCCAAAATGAAACCAAAACAATGGCACAAGAATCAAGCCTCCTGACCCTATAAATCTTGGCCTGTCACTTCTCTGTAAATATCTTTTCCAAGTCAAAAGAAAAAGCTCCTTGCTGGTATTTTATCTGAAAACAAGTGCATTCCAGTAAGGGCTTGTTTACAAGCCAAGTCCAGGAAAACTTCTGGTGACCTCTTTTTAAAAAAACACAAAGTTCAGCATCTCTTCAAGCTTCCAGATGAATCAATGTCCATAATTCAACTATAAGTCCTTAAAAATATATTTTACAAAAAATAGAAGCATTCTCATAACAGGTGTAAGGATATACCCAGCAACTACAGGCCAATCGGTTTAACTTTGGTAATAGGAATGCTTTTCGAAATGATAATCCAGGACAAAATCAACAGTCAGTTGGACAAGAGTGGATTAATTAAGGAAAGCCAGCAGTATCTGTTAAAGGCAAATCATGTTTAACTAACTTAATTGAATTGTTGATACGGTAACAGAAATGAGGGTAAGGGGGTTTATGTGATGTACATGAACTTCCAAAAGGTGTTCGATAAAGCGCCCAAATGATAGGCTTGCCAGCAAAGTTGAAACTTGTGGAATAAAAGTGACATTGATGTGAAGTTGGCTAAGTGACAGGGAACAGAAAGTAGTGGTGAAATGTTGTTTGTTGGACTGGAGGAAGGTATACAGTGGGGTTCCCCAGGGATCAGTATAGCAACACCGCTTTGCTTGATATTTATTAATAACCTAGATTTGTGTGTACATGACGCAATTTCAAAATTTACAGATGACACAAAACGTGGAAGCATTGTGAACTGTGAGGAGTATATTCGATTTCAAGAGGACACTGATAAGCTGGTTGAATGGGCGGACACATGGCAGATGAAGTTTTAATGCAGAGAAGTGTGAAGTGATACATTTTGGGAGGAAGAACGAGGAGCAGCAATATAAAATAAAGAGTGCAATTCTAATGGGGGAACTTAGAGACCTGGGGGTATATGTGCACAAATTGTGGGAGGTGGCAGGGTAGATTGAAAAAGTAGTTCAAAAGGCATACAGGATCCTGGGTTTAATAAATAGAGGCATAGACTACAAAAGCAAGGAAGCTATGATGAATCTTTATAATACACTGGTTCAGCCTCAACTGGAGTTTTGTGTCCAATTCTGGGCACCATACTTTAGGAAGGATGTGATGGCTTTAGGGAGAGTGCAGAAAAGATTTACAAGAATGATTCCAGGGATGAGGGACTTCAGTTATGCGGATAGATAGAAGCTTGAGATGTTCTCCTTAGCGAAGACAAGGTTGAGAGGAGATTTAATAGAGGTGTTCAAAATCATGAGGGGTCTAGATAGTGAGAAACTGTTCCCATTGGCGGAAGGGTTGAGATCCAGAGGACACCGAGATGAGGTGAATGCAAAAGAATCAACAGTGGCATGAGGAAAAACATTTTTGCACAGCGAGTGGTTAGGATCTGAAACAGACTGTGTGAGAGCGCGGTGGAGACGTATTCAATCATGGCTTTCAAAGGGAAATTGGATAAGCATCTGAAGAGAAAAAAAATTGCAGGCTATGGGAGAAGGGGACTAGCTAATTTTCTCTTGCAGAGAGCCAGCATGGACATGATGTGCTGAATGGTCTCCTTCTATGCTGTAACCATTCTATGATTCTTAGTGCTTTTTAAATATGTTGAGGATTTCTGCTTCCGCCATGCTTTCAGGCATCGAGTTCCAGTTACTCCTCACCTCCCCTCTAATCCTTCTACCAATTACTCGGGGAAATAGATCCTTCTTATCCACTCTATCTAGGCCCCTCATAATTTTATATAGCTCAATTAAATCGTCCCACAGCCTCCTCTGTTACGAAGAAAACAAACCCAGCCTATCCAGTCGGGCTTCCGGGTCCGGCATTCGGACTTGGGTCAGGTTTCCTTTGCACACCTTTAGTCTCCGGTCAGTCACTCCATCCACGTCCTTCCTCCATAGTCTTCAGTGATTGACTAGTCCACTCCGGCTGCAGCCCTGAATGTTGGATGCTGTGCCCCTTTAAGTCCAATTTCTGGCTCCATTCCAGCTTCCTGAGGTTTCCTTCCAGATATTCTCAAAACAACAGTCTGACAACCATGAGTTCTTATCAAATTCTTCTCACAGGCACTAGGAGGCCATTTTAGCTGTTGACACATCTTTGGAGGGTGTCTTTCACCTGCCATCAATTAGGTTATACTGTCCATCAAAAAATTCCATCTTCCGATTTCACACCATAGTGGACCACCCCATGTGCAAGGTTATCCATCGTCTTGGCTTGTAGTTCAAGGGTCATCAAATACCATAAGAACTGACTTCTGTTTAAATAATGGGAGACAACTGTTATATTCAAGAAGAGAAAAATAGTGGTTTATGCAAAACAACAGCTGTGCATGGGCTGGCCTGACCAGCATGAAAACAAAAGGAAGAGTTTCTTGGGAAAATACAAGTTTGCCATTAATAATATACCATTGATTACATAATTGATTAATTACTTGACTTGGAGCACAGTCACACTTCGTTTTAAATCAATAACTGGAATTTGACACCACCCCCCTCCCGCCCTCTCCCAAAAGAGGAGGTTGGTGGCGGGGGCCGGTGGGAGGTTGGGGGGACGTAAAATGGAGTGGGAGGCTCAGGCGGCCCTTCCCGACCCGCTCCCGCCTCCGCCGCCATTTTACACAGGGCGGCAGCGGTGAAAACTAGCAAGCCCGCCACAGTGTAAATGGCCACTTAAGGGCCTCCATCTGCTGCCACGGGGATTTTACCCTTGGCCGGTCGGGCGGCCTAGGCCTGAGAAAAGGCGCCTGACAAAGGCAGGCAGCTTTCTGATGGCCTGGGGGTTGCGGTGGGGGTGTGGGAGGAGTGCCCTCATGATCAGACACCCTGTGCCCGATGGAGGGCTGCCCCCAATGCCCCAACCACCCTCAACACCCAACACGGCCCCCGATCCCAAATCGATCATCTATCAACCATCCTTGTCTCACTGGGGCCTGACCGATCATCCCAGGCAGGGCCCCAAAAACATACCTTTTCCCAGGGCGTCCTTCCTCCTCTTGTTGCTGCTGGGTTGCAGTTCCAGCAGTGGCCACCACTCCAGTAGGCGCTGCTGGGGTCGAAGAGTTGTCGGCCCACTGATTGGCCGGCAGCTCCATTAGGCAGGACTTCCTGCTTCAATGAGATGGAAGTCCCACCTCAGACCAATTAAGGGCCTGGGGACCGTAAAATGTGATCCGGATCCCCAGGCCAGGCAGAGACGGGACCGCCACCGACTTTTCAGTTGGTGGATGGTTCCCATCCGATGAAAGTAAAATTCTGGCCAATGTCTACAAAGTAACCTTTAAAATTCATGACAGGTTTAATACAGGTTTTTTTCAACGTCAAAAGCAAGGCAGAAGTAAAATGCAAAACATAAAAAAGTACAAAAGAGCAGTGGCTGCAGGCCTCAGGCCTAGAACCACGTCTTGCACCAAGACTTCTGGTGCATTATCTGAAAGCATTGGTGGATGCTCTTTTGCATGTTCAGCCATTCTTCAAAGTATCACAGCACTGATCCACTTTTCAAAGGACTCCCACCATTTCTTGTCATCACAATGCACTGTCGATCTTTGGAGGTACAAGGTGCCTTTAATTAGCACTAACCACTCACAATATCAGGCCCTCTGCCAACACGTGCAGCCCATGAACAGTTCAAGTAGCAGTAATCAGCAGGCACACAAATTTAATATGCTGCCAACATCGCAATGAACAAATGTGGGCTAATCATGTACCATAATCCACATGCCCATTTTTGGGGTTATGCAATTTAACCCCCAACATGTCTGGGGAGTGCCTTTGGGAATAAGAACATAGGAATGTAGGAGCAGGAGTAGGTCATTATGCCCATCGAGCCTGCCCCACCATTCAATATGATCATGGCTGATCATCCACTTCAACGCCTTTTCTCCACACTATCTTCATATCCACTTATGTCATTTGTATTTAGAAATCTGTCAATCTCTGCTTTAAACATGCTCAATGACTGAGCTTCCACAGCCTTCTAGGCTAGAGAATTCCAAAGATTCACAACCCTCTAAGTAAAGAAATTTCTCCTCATCTCTGTCCTAAATGGCTTCCGCCTTATTTTGAAATTGTGTCCCCTGGTTCTAGACTCCCTAGCCAAGGGAAACAACTTAGCTGCATCTACCCTGTCTATCCCTTTAAGTATTTTGCAGATTTCAATTAAATCACCTCTCATTCTTCAAAGCTATTGAGAATACAGGTCCAGTTTCCCCAATCCCTCTTCATAGGACAGGCCCTCCATTCTGGGAACAAATCTGGTGAACCTTCGTTGCACTCCCTCTATGGCAATAATATCCTTCCGAAGGTAAGGAGACCAAAACTGCACACTGTACTCTGCACATCTGTTCCACCTGCCAAAGTGGATAACCTCACATTTTTACACATTATATTCCATCTACCATATTCTTGCCCGCTCACTAAGTCTGTCCAAACCCCCTTGAAGCTGCTTTGCATCTTCCCCACAACACACATTCCCACCGAGTTTTGTGTCATCTATGAAATTGTAAATACTGCATTTGGTCCCCACATCCAAATAATTGATATATATTGTGAACAGCTGGGACCCAAGTACTGATTCTTGTGGTATCCCACTAGTCACAGCCTGCCAATGCGAGAATGACCCATTTATTCCTACTCTCTGTTTTCTGCCTGTTAACTAATCCTTAATCCATGCTAGTATATTACCTCCTATCCCAAAGAACAAAGAACAGTACAGCACAGGAACAGGCCATTCGGCCCTCCAAGCCTGCGCCAATCTTGATGCCTGCCGAAACTAACACCTTCTGCACTTCCGGGGCCCATATCCCTCTATTCCCTTCCCATTCATTATATTTATCAAGATGTCTCTTAAACGTCGCTATCGTGTCTGCTTCCACCACCTCCCCCGGCAGCAAGTTCCAGGCACTCACCACCCTCTGTATAAAAAACTTGCCTCGCACATCCCCTCTAAACTTTGCCCCTGGCACCTTAAACCTATGTCCCCTTGTAACTGACTCTTCCACCCTGGGAAAAAGCTTCTGACTATCCACTCTGTCCATGCCGCTCATAACTTTGTAAACCTCTATCATGTCGCCCCTCCACCTCCGTCGTTCCAGTGAAAACAATCCGTGTTTTTCCAACCTCTCCTCATAGCTAATGCCCTCCAGACCAGGCAACATCCTGGTAAACCTCCTCTGTACCCTCTCCAAAGCCTCCACGTCCTTCTGGTAGTGTGGTGACCAGAATTGCACGCAATATTCTAAGTGTGGCCTAACTAAGGTTCTGTACAGCTGCAACATGACTTGCCAATTTTTATACTCTATGCCCCGACCAATGAAGGCAAGCATGCCGTATGCCTTCTTGACTACCTTATCCACCTGCGTTGCCACTTTCAGTGACCTGTGGACCTGTATGCCCAGATCTCTCTGCCTGTCAATACTCCTAAGGGTTCTGCCATTTACTGTATACCTCCCACCTGCATTAGACCTTCCAAAATGCATTACCTCACATTTGTCCGGATTAAACTCCATCTGCCATTTCTCCGCCCACGTCTCCAACCGATCTATATCCTGCTGTATCCTCTTACAATCCTCAACACGATCCGCAACTCCACCAACCTTTGTGTCGTCTGCAAACTTACTAATCAGACCAGCTACATTTTCCTCCAAATCATTTATATATACTACAAACAGCACTGATCCCTGCGGAACACCACTAGTCACATCCCTCCATTCAGAAAAACACCCATCCACTGTTACCCTCTGTCTTCTGTGACTGAGCCAGTTCTGTGTCCATCTTGCCAGCTCACCTCTGATCCCGTGTGACTTCACCTTTTGCACCAGTCTGCCATGCGGGACCTTGTCAAAGGCTTTACTAAAGTCCATATAGACAACATCCACTGCCCTTCCCTCATCAATCATCTTCATCACTTCCTCAAAAAACTCAATCAAATTCGTAAGACACGACCTCCCCTTCACAAAACCATGCTGTCTCTCGCTAATAAGTTCGTTTGTTTCCAAATGGGAGTAAATCCTGTCCCGAAGAATCCTCTCTAATAGTTTTCCTACCATTGACGTAAGGCTCACCGGCCTATAATTTCCTGGATTATCCTTACCACCCTTCTTAAACAAAGGAACAACATTGGCTATTCTCCAGTCCTCTGGGACCTCACCTGTAGCCAATGAGGATGCAAAGATTTCTGTCAAGGCCACAGCAATTTCTTCCCTTGCCTCCCTCAGTATTCTAGGGTAGATCCCATCAGGCCCTGGGGACTTATCTACCTTAATGCTTTGCAAGAAACCCAACACCACCTCCGTTTTGATAATGAGATGACTGAGACTATCTGCACTCCCTCCCCTAGGCTCATCATCCACCAAGTCCTTCTCCTTGGTGAATACTGATGCAAAGTACTCATTTAGCACCTCACCCATTTCCTCTGGCTCCACGCATAGATTCCCATCTCTGTCCTTGAGTGGGCCAACCCTTTCCTTGGTTACCCTCTTGCTCTTTATATATGTATAAAAAGCCTTGGGATTTTCCTTAATCCTGTGTATCCCATGTGCTTTAATTTTTCTAACCAACCTTCTGTGGGGGACTTTATCAAAAGCCTACTGAAAATCCAAGTATACTACGTCCACCGACTCCCCTTTATCAATTCTGTTAGTAACATCCTCAAAAAACTCCAACAGATTCATCAAACATGATTTCCCATTCATAATCCATGTTGACTATGCCATTATTATCCAAGTGTCCATTTATCAAATCCTTTAGAATAGATTCTAGCATTTTCCCAATGACTGCTGTAAGGCTAACAGGTCTGTAATTCCCTGTTTTCTCTCTCCCTCCCTTCTTAAATAGTGGGGTGACATTTGCGACTTTCCAATCTGCAGGAGCCGCTCCAGAATCTATAGAATTTTGGAAGATGATCACCATTGCATCCATTATCTCCATAGCTCCCTCTTTCAACACTCTGGGATGTAGAATATCGGGTCCTTATCACCCTTCAGCCCCATTAATTTCTCCAATACAACCTTCTTACTAATACTAATTTCATTCAATTCCTCATTCCCCCTAATCCCTTGGATCTCTAATTGTGGGAGATTTCTTGTATCTCCCTCAGTGAAGACAGACACAAAGTAATTTCACTTCTCTGTCATTTCTCCATTCCCCATTATAAATTCTCCTGACTCTGACTGTAAAGGATCCACAGTTGGCTTAGCCAAACATTTCCTTTTTACATACCTGTAGAAGCTTTTACAGTCCATTTTTATATTTTTTGCTAACTTACATTCATATTCTATTCTCCCTTTCTTTATCAGTTTCTTCATCCTTCTTTGCTGTATTCTAAAATCCTCCCAATCCTCAGGTTTACTATTATTTCTGTCAACTTTATCGGCCTTTTCTTTTAATCTTATACAATTGTTACGACTAAGTGAGAAGGGGATCTAGGGTTCCCTCTCAGCCTTCACCTGCTCTGACCGAAACAGGGCTATATTTTTGAACACGCAGTGTTTTTAGCCCCCCCTTGGTGAATCCTTGTTCACTGCTTTCCAATTGTGAGGCAAAGAAGCCAGCACAAACAGGTTTTCTTAGGTTTAAAGAAGAAAGATTGAAATTTATTAAACTTAAAACTCTAATTCAGTTAGAATTGTGTACGGATACACAATGTGCCCATGCTAGCATGTATACATGATACATGCAGATAGAGATAGAACAGAGCAGAAGAAATAAAGTGGAAAAGTTTGAGGCAATCTCTGAAGATGGTTTTTGTTACGGATCTTCGAGCTCACTGTAGAGGCCTTGATTGTAGGTAGATCTTGATTTTCGTTGGGGCCCAGTATTCTTCTTAAACCTTGTTTGCTGTAGGAGACTTTTCTCTCTTGGGGTTCATGTGTCTTCAGTGGATTTGGAGTTCCATGAGAAAGAGATGGGAGCACACAGGAGAGGCTGTGGTGAACCAGCCAGGAGAAATATTTTCAGTCCAGGAGCAAACAGGCACTCTCAGTTCAAACTGTTTGTACAATTCAGAAAAACTCAGGTTGCAGAGCAGGTTAGTTATTTGACCAGCTGGTCTGACCACGTTTGTTTGTGGGTTCTCTGGTCTTAGCCAACCCTGGGATGTCTCTTCTTACACACATTACCTGGTGCTGAAAAGTCCATTGTGGGTTAAATTGGAGCAAGGAATAGCCCCTTTGTCCTTCCAAGCATTGGCTGTAGGTATGCAAAAATGTTTTTCCAGCCAAGGGCCTGGTGATTTTTTAACCAAGTCCTTTCTTCACTTCAGCAACAGTTTGAAATTTAATGTCCATATGGCAAAATTAATATGCCTCATTCTTGGCAGGTGGGGGTTTAGCATGACACAATCCTTAACTTCCTTTGTTATCCACGGTTGATAGCCTTTACTTTTAGGGGTTTTGTGCCTTGAAGGAATGTATAGTTGTTGTAAACTATGTAATATTTCTTTAAAGACTAGCCATTGCCTATGTACTGTCATACCTTTTTATGTATTTTCCCGGTCCATCTCAGTCAATTATCCCCTCATACCTTCATAATTTCCTTTGTTCAAATTTAACACCCTGGTTTCAGATTGAACTACTTCATTCTCAAATATAATGTAAAATATTATGGTCACTCATCCCTAAAGGTTATTTTACAACAAGATTATTAATTAGCCCTTTCTCATTGCATAAAACTAGATCTAAAATAGACTGTTATCTAGTCGGTTCCTCAACATACTGCTCCAGAAAACCATCCCTAACACACTCCAAAAACTCGTCCTCCACAGCATTATTGCTCATTAGGTTTCCCCATGATTATTGTATTACCCATGCCACATCTTCTCTAATCTCCTGATTAATACCATGCCCCACTACTGTTTAGTGGCCTATAAACAACTCCTACCAATGTTTGCTGCCCTTTGCTGTCTCTTAGCTCCACCCAAACAGATTCCACATTTTGTTCTTCCGATCTGAGATCCTCCCTTACTAATGTACTGATCCCATCCCTTATTTTCAGTGCAACACCACCTCCTTTTCCTTTTTGCCTGTCCTTCCTAAATTTTGAATATCCTTGAATATTCAGTTCCCAGTCTTGGTCACCCTGTAGCCACATTTCCGTAATGGCAATTAGATCATACACATTTACCTCTATTTGGCCTTTAAATCATCTACCTTGTTGCGAATGCTGAGTGCATTCAGGTAGAGTGCCCTTAACCGTGTCTTTTTTACATTCTGCATTCTAAGCCTAGTTAATACTCATCTTTGTTTCGCTTGCCTTCTAATATCACTTGCTACTTTTCTACCTCCTGTTACCAGCATTACTTCCTTTCAATTTGAGCTACCCCTCAGGTTCCCATTCCCCTAACAATCTAGTTTAAACCCTCCCCCAACAGCACTAGCAAATTTCCCTGTGAGGATGTTAGTTCTAGTCCTGTTAAGATGTAGCCCGTCCATCCTGTTAAGGTCCCACCTACCCCACTACCAGTCCTAATGCCTTAGAAATCTGATGCCCTCCCTCCTACACCAATTCTCCAGCTATGTGTTCAGTCGATCAATCCTCCTATTCCTATGCTCACTAGCACGTGACACTGGGAGTAATCCTGAGATTACTGCTTTGGAGATCCTGCTTTTTAATTTCCTTCCTAACTCTCTAAAATCTGCTTTCAGGACCTCGTTACCTCGTCCTATCTATGTCATTGATACCAATGTGGACCACGACCTCTGGCCGTTCACCTTCCCCCAGAAGGATTTCCTGCAGCCGCTCTGTGACATCCTTGACCCTGGCAGCAGGGATGGAACACACCATCCTGGAGTCATGTTTACTGCCGCAGAAATGCCTGTCTGATCCCCTGACTATCGAATCCCCTATCACTTCCACTCTTCCACTCCTCTTCCTCCCTTCCTGTGCAGCTCAGTCACCCGTGGTGCCACAGAATTTGCTCTGGCTGCGCTCCCCTGAGGAACCATCGTTCTCACCAGTATCCAAAATGGAAAACAGATTAGCAAGCAAGATAGACTCAGGGGACTCCTGAACTGCCTGCCTGGTTCTCTTAGACCGCCTGGCAGTCACCCATTCCCTCTCTTCCTGCATGCTCCTAACCTGTGGTGTGACCACTTCCCTAAACATGCTATCCACATGGTCCTCTGTCTTGTGGATGCACAACAGCGACTCCAGCTGCCATTCGAGTTCTGAAACCCGGAGCTTAAGCTTCTGCAGCCGGTGATGCTGCCTGCAGATGTGTTCATCTAGGACACATGGTGCTTCCATGACTTCCCACATACCGCAGGATGTACATTCCACTTGGCCAAGCTGACCTGCCATAACGTAAATTTACAAATGTTTTATTACAATGAGAAGTAAAATAACTTACTAGTTTCTCACCAATCAACGTCTTCCCCTGTACTGAAGAGAGAGGCAGCTACTGGAGGCTGAAAAAAAGTAGAAGAAAGAAAGGAGCTCCTCCCTCACGCACCCAACTCCTACTTTACACTCTGTGCACTCAAATTAATTTTCTTCTTTATTTGTAGTTTGCCTCCTTCCTGAATTCCCTCAATTACCAAACTCCCTTCTTCACACTCTGTGCCCTCCAGCAGCCCTCAATGCAGACAAGCAGCACTGAGAGTCCCCTCAATTTATACTCAGAAAACAATGCTGTGTCAGCTCTGCTACGGCTCTGCTACAGCTCAGAAACCAATTTAAGTTAGCTACCTAATTAACTAGCTACAGATACTCTCTGAGTGTTAGTATACCCCTGTTTAAAACTGCAAGAAACCTACTTACCTCTTAACTGAAACAGGAATTTCAATTAATTGCTAGATGTAAACTAAACAAAAACTAGTCTTGGGAGACTAACTCTTAAAATTCATTCATTTACCAAACTCCCTTCACATTCAGTGCAAACCTATTTTTGCCCATTCTATCCTTAAAGACCTCAGTGGTACTCTCACCAGCTGAGGGTCTAGAATAGCCCAGAGAACCTCAGTTAGAGTAGCTATTCCCCATTCTATCTTTCAAAGATCGATTGCGGCATGCACCACTGAAGCATTCTGACCATGCAAATTACCCCTAACCTCACAATTTGAGGCAGGGTCTATGGTGTACAGCATGGGTGAATGGAAATCCTTCTCTACTACACTTGAGTCAGTGCAGAGGACAGCAAGAATTTCAAGCTCATTTGTTTTTGTTAAAATTGGTCAGGCTTGCACTGCTCACCACTCACCCGAAGGAATCAGTTGCTTCAAAATGGCCCCATGACACTATGACCTCAATATAAACTCCCCCTGCCACCTGCTTGTGAATGTAATATTTTCTATTTCATGCAGTTTGTGTTAGTGTTTGATATTGTCAGTTTCAGATATATCATTGGTTTTATGCAGGATAAGACCTTTTCTACCCTATCCTAATCTGCCTTAACCACATTCTCAGAAGAATACTCTTTGTTGTACCAGTATTTCATTGGTTATTTATATCTGAAATCCTTATGGTGCATTTAAGTAAACCTGTCCAATTAGTACCAAATTATAGGCAGTTTTGCACTCTGAATGTACATCTGTTGGGAACTGGGTTGAGGGTGCCAAAACACATTGTTTTAAAATCCCTTCCAGTCATCACAGAGAAGCGATAGACATTCAAATACTGTGATAAATTCAAACCAAGATGCCAGAGATGAAAGGCATGTATTCTAATTCATTGCACTACCTGCTCCTCTAGAGGGACAGTATCCTAAATCTACATCGTCTTTCTCATGGTTTGGCATATACACATGAATGTATTAATATAGCACGTCCATAGAAATGCAAGTTGGGTTTTTTTGGGACAATGAACCATATTTCCCACTAATTAGATTCATAAACACAATAAAAATGTGGCATGCTACAGTGAGGAAAAGAAAATACTTTTAATCCTGGCACTAGCTGACATAAATATTCAAATAATACTGTAGCACAGAAGTAGAACTTCTATCCCATTCATAGGTCATTTTCTGAGTTGGTATTAACGACAAGAGCCTTGTCCATCAGAATTGTATATTAGTAATTGTGTATAATTTTCTGATAAGTAATTTAAATGGTTGGAATATCAGATGTAGCATGAGCCTGAATTTCCGCAATGCATTGGTGACGAGTTAGCTTCCCTGCAAAAAAGTTAAATTGTTCGGCACTGCGGCACAGTGGTTAGCACCGCAGCCTCATAGCTCCAGCGACCCAGGTTCAATTCCGGGTACTACCTGTGCGGAGTTTGCAAGTTCTCCTTGTGACTGTGTGGGTTTCTGCTGGGTGCTCCAGTTTCCTCCCACTGCCAAAGACTTGCAGGTTGATAGGTAAATTAGCCATTGTAAATTGCCCCTAGTGTAGGTAGGTGGCAGGAGAATTGAGGGAAGGTGGGGATGTGGTAGGGAATATGGGATTAAAGTAGGATTAGTATAAATGGGTGGTTGATGGTCAGCACAGACTCGGTGGGCCGAAGGGCCTGTTTCAGTGCTGTACCTTTCTATGACTCTATGTACAGTTACTGCTTCACTGCTCCTATAGAAGGACTGGTCACAAAGAAATTTTGAAATAAATAAGAAAATCTCATATTTCATTTCTCATTACACTACTAAATATCAAAAAATCAGGCCAAGTTAAAAAGATTGTCCACTTTCATTCACAAGCCAATCAGTATCTTCTGGAAGCAGGTTTTATTTTGCCAGTTTTCTTTTCATTACCCTTCCTGAAGGTATTGGGAATGAATAGGTTGCAAACTGAGTAATGCACACAGTCTGCATGCCAAAAGAGGTCAGCCTAAAATTTGGGTTGGGCCTTATCTTAATATTTCTGATGAGCTGCCACATGTTGCACTCAACCCTCCACCTCCCGACTGCTTGCACATTTTACACTGCTGAATGTAGAGTTGCTTGCTGCGCTGGCACCAGCCCTATTGTAGGTCTGTTGATTGTATGAATTAATTTCTTTGTTCCAGTAGACAAAACTCTTTCCTAGTCTTCAGCCTATGTGAAAACATAATGAATGGAGTTTGAATCAGTTGAGCTACAGTTAAATCATTATTTCTTTCCTTTCTATGACTGTTACTACAATATGTTATCTGTGACAGCTATTCTTTGTAAATTTAAATGATTATTGTGCAGGTAAGGCACATACTGAGTATATGCAGCTAATCTGTTGTCTTCCCATCCTGCCTGTCATGAACGAATCAAGTGAAAGGGAATGAAATTGGTCCAAGCCAGGAGTGCAAAATGGGTTTGAGTGAATTAACAGCTAATTTTTCACTGTGCCTGGTCGCCTTTCTACTGAAGTTCACAGAACGATTCGTTCAAACTCTTTTTTCGAGACTTGCTTCCTAGTCTCCCTGTCACTTGTACTTGGTTTGAAATTAAAAATCTTGGCAATATTTTCCAAGTCAATGGAAAATACAAACTGGTGCAGTGAAATATCGGCTGCCGATTCAGTACGAGCCCATTTTGTGCTGCTGGCATAGACCAATTTCACCCCTACTAGTTCCAATCTGCTGATTGTGATTGTTTAAAGAATAACTTCAATTTTTTTTTTATTTTTACGTTCAATGTATTTGCTTTAAGATAACATTTTCTCTTGCTGCCAGTTTGAGTTGGTTTTGAATTTTTTATATATTTGGGAATATTTAGCAGGGTGGCTTACAGTCATTTACATAAAACAATCCTTGAAGTTAGGACATTTTTATGGGATAAATAATGACAAGGACTGCCCCAAATCTTATGGAAAGTAACCCTTTGGCAGGAATTTTACCCTCGGTGGGTAGGAGCAGTCCACTGACTGAAAAGTCAGCGAACCCACCTCCGCCTGTCCTAGGGAATCGGACTGCGTTTTTCAGTCCCCAGGCCTTTAATTGGTCTGAGGTGGGACTTCTACCTCATTGAGGCAGGAAGTCCTCCCTAATGGAGCTGTCTGTCCCAGCAGCGCCTATGGGAGCAGTGGCCACTGCTGGGACTGCAACCCAGCTGAAGATGGAAGATGTCGGGGAGCCCCGGAGAGCAGGTACGTTTTTGGGGTCTCGCCAGGGGTAATCGGTCAGGCCCCGGTGAGGCTAGGGTGGTCAATTGAGGGGGTGGTTGGACGTTGGTGGTTGGGGCATCAGGGGCAGTCCTCCATCGGGCACAGGGTGCCTGATCAGGAGGGCCCCTCCCCCAGCCCGTCAGAAAGCCACCTACTTTTAACAAGCAGCTTCTCTTGGACCTTGGCTGCGTGCCAGCCAAGGGTAAAATCCCCATGGTGGCAGGCGGAGGCCCTGAAGTGGCTGTTAACTGGCCACTTAAGGGCCTTGATTGGCCTGGGGTAGGCGGGCCGCCGCAGTGGAACCTGAGGCTGGAGTGGGTCGGGAAGGGCCCCCCAAGCTCCATTTTAGGCCCACTCCGCTACCCCCTCCCACCCTGCCACCATCCTGCTGTCTGGGGGGCATAAAGCTCTGGCCTTCATTGTGAGGTGATCATGCAATCATGATGAGATTATTTTTAAAAGAAAATTTTTAATGTAGGTCATGGCAAAATTGAAATTTGACTTGGATCAAACTTAGACTGCTGCCATATTCACACACATGTTATAAATTCTGTGATTTTAGGTTCCATACATCTCAAATACTGAAAGGAGGAATTATTGTTTTTCAAAAACTAAAACATAAGTTCAGTTTAAAATGGTCTAATGCTATCAATTTGAATTAAGGACAAAAGGAAAGACATACATCACAGGACTTATGAATAAATTACTTTATTATACAACTCAGAGATCACAATATTAAGATGAATAGGCCATTCAGCCCATCTAGCTCATCCTTTGATAGGTAAAATTTCCACCCACACCCACCATGGCACTGACTACAACCTACAACTTATTTTGTTGCTCTCATAGACTAAGCATATCAGACCTTATACTGTCTAGATTAAGAAAAATTCAGTACTGGACACCTGTCTCAACTAGTCTAAAGACATTACCTTTCAAAAGTAAGATATTACATGGAACAATTGTCATATACAAAAAAGAAAGTCTAGTAACTTCAATGGCATTTTTAAAAATTGTTAACATTTAGGACAACCAGATCTTTTTCTGGTCGGCTGAATGTCCCAAGAACTTATGCCGTAATATGCCATAAAGGGATCAAGGGATATGGGGAAAAGTGGAACAGGGTACTGAATTAGACAGTCAGCCATGATCTTTTTTGAATGGTGGAGCAGGCCCGAAGGGCCGAAAGGCCTACTTCTGCTCCTATTTTCTATGTTGCTATGTTTAAGAGTCTCCAAGGCAAGCTATTGATAAATCACTTTTTTTTTTCTTTTCCCTGAGATGAAATGCATAATCTGTCATCACCTATCACTAACACTGGATCCCAGTTCCTCAAATGCCTCAAATTTTAAATTCTCACTCTTCTACATCAACCCTCCATTGTCTTTTCACTCTCTATCTCTACAAGCTCCTACAGCAAACCCCAGCCTGGCCTTTCAAACTCTCCTATTCTCATAATAGGCTTTTTGTGCATGCCCCAATTCTTTATCAATTATTGTCATTCATGCCATTATTTGCCTTGGTCCCACACTTTATAATTCCATCCCTAAACTATCCACCTCTCCATCTATATTGTCATTTTTTTGTTTTAATTAACTGCACTGTGAATATGCCACTAACTTTTAGATCACCAGCATTTAGGGGTTAAAAAAATTGCTGCATGTTTTCTTTTGTAATTTATCAGGAAGCAAGGCCACATTTGTTGCCTATTCTTGGTTCCCCTGAGAAGGAAGTTCAGTCCTTCTGCTTGTACCACTTAGTATGGTGCTTCCACAATGGTGTTAAGTAGGGTATACTAGAAAATTGATCTAGTGACAAAGAAGGAATGGTGATACATGATCAGGATGGAG
This sequence comes from Heterodontus francisci, assembly GCF_036365525.1. Classification (NCBI taxonomy): domain Eukaryota; kingdom Metazoa; phylum Chordata; class Chondrichthyes; order Heterodontiformes; family Heterodontidae; genus Heterodontus; species Heterodontus francisci. The sequence goes on from NC_090377.1 coordinate 46,776,571, forward strand.
TATCACAACAGCACTACTGTTGTCCTTCTTAGTGATAGAGGTTGTAGGGAAGAGAGGTGCTGTCAGAGTGACTATAGTGAGTTGCTGCAGTGCATACTGTGGATCATGCATACTGTGTCACAGTGCTGGAGAGGGTTGTAGTGATTTTAATCTTTCAATCAGGATCAACTGCAACACATACGGTGGGTATGTTGAGTTTAATCAAAGTTTAAGGTTAAATATAACACACTAGTTATACAGCAAAAACATATAACTGTGACAAGTAGTGAGTACCAGTCCAGATCGGGCAGGATGGCTGGCATGCATGAACAGCTCTTCCTTCCTTCCTTTTTCTTTCCTTTCTTTTCTTCTCAGTGCCTTGCTTCTTCATGATTTCTCAAACTATCCAAAAGTATTAACATGGATCTACCCTCAGGAGTTTCTCTCCACTGCCTACTGCACTGAGGTCTCCCAAAGTCTCTTACTTTATATCCTTTTTCAGGGGTGGACCTGGATGGATTATTGACCAGGCCTTTTTTCCCTATAAAAATTTACTTTATTATGAAATACCCTCTAAGACATGGAGTTCTTTGTCTAAACCTTGGGTTGAAAAGCCCACCTTTAATGTCATTCACCTGCCATTAACTTCTTGAGCCTTTGCACATACCTCTGTCCTTGATTAATCAGGCCTGGGTGTTCCTTATCGCATCTCAAGCTGTTCTCCCTGATCAATTCCATCCTCTCCATTAACATTCCATCTCTGGCATCAAACTAACTCCCAAATGTTTCATTATTCGTATTTGTCTTATCACCATTTATTTATGCCCAAAGCTATACATAAGGCCTGTTAACGAGCTGTTCATATATGGCCATTCAGAACAGTGTCCTTGTTTCTTATCAAACTGTTGAACAATGGAGTGATTCATGAAAGTAACTTCTATTCTACATCCACACATGAATTAACTTATATATTTCAGCAAACATCTTAATTAGGCAATATTAAATGAGCAGCCTAACACAGCTTTCTAGTATGTTTTAAGTATCTACTCAGTTGCTCCCCCACTAGGCCTCATCTGACCATAGCCCTTTCCAGGCTAGGTACAGCTGTCATCATTTTAAAATAATCATTCCTTTGATCTGTTTGTAAAGGATCAAACGCTTTAGCAGTTTCCAGGAAAATACTAGGAATATTGCTAATTTTTAACAGGGTGGATATTGAAGACACTTGCAAACACTTCAGTCTTGCTATTATACTTGCTAGTTAATGTGTATCTCAAAGATATTTCCATGAGTAGAATGTGTTCATTTGCATTAAAGATATCTTAATTATTTTATATGTGTTAAATAGATGAGTTATTGCATAAAATCTGAGGATGTTTTTGTAAATGTTATGATTTAATACCAACATGGTTGATGGCATAGGAATGACATTTGGATGCAGCTGAGCAGTCACGAGTGGTAAGCTTCAAGTTGTTTGTGTAAATTACTATTTCATATGCTGCTGCCAGAGCTCAGAACTACTGAGACATAAAGTTATCTGTAAATACAGCACAGCTATATGCTAAATTAACCAGCTGTTTTACAATTCTGCTTCTCGAGCAACAGCTATTTGCCTGTAAATGTATTTATTCATTCATTCAGTTCTTTTGTGTATCTAAACGGATGCTGACTTACACTTTGTTAGTGATGTATTCTTTTCCATTATTGGTGTGGAATGAAACCACCTGCTCCTATATGAATTTCTCTGTTCATTTATCCTAAATTGACCCGACTGAGCCAACAAATAGAACGGACACACACTAAAGCCTATACATTCACACATTCGCATCTATCATTTTGTGGGGGCTATCATGATAATACAATGGGACATCCTTGCTGTAAAATTAACCCTTAGCCTAACCCTGAAACTAATCTCAACCATATAAGTACATTGAAGATAGTCTATTAAAATAATTTGTTCATTAATTCAAAATTACGGGCTGAATTTTATTTTTGAGATGCCGGTCCTGCCGTCAGGACTGGAACCGTGCGCGAGGCACGTTGGGGCAGGAACGGCCAGCCGCCCGCGGTGACTGGCCAATTACGTCTAATGAGTTGTGACACCCGACCAATTGTATGGTCAAGTTCGGGCCCGGAGGAAGGGAGCACAGTGTCAGATTCTGGCTCCATTTTTAAAGGGCTATCAGCGCTGGATTGAGCTCTGCAAAGGGGAGGCCTGTGGGAGGAGAAGCTGTTTGGAGAAACTGAAGAGATGGCTGAGAGGAGATTCTGGCTGGCCCCATGCTTCCCTGATGCCTCTTTGCAGGTGCTTTTGCAGGCTGCCCAGAAGAGGAGGGACATCTTGTTCCCAAAGGATGGGAGGAGGAGATCTGGGAGCCAACCCAAGCAGGCCTGGTTTCTGATCACAGAGGAGGTGAACAGCTATGGGGTCACGTTCTGCACATGGATTCAGTGCTGCAATTGGCTCAATGACCTCGTCCAAGCTGTGAAAGTGAGTTACCTCCTAATGCCTTCATTTCTTGGGCCTTACATCTGGCAAAGTAGAAGGGTACAGTGAGAGGAGATGGGTTCACCCCCGCCCCACCCTCGCCCCCCCCCCCCCACCCCAGACATGGGCAAAGGGTCAGGGGATACAAGATGACAGACAGCGGCATGGTGAGATGGCCCTGAAAGGAGGCCCCCAGTCATTGTGCAATCTCGCAAGGTCCCTGGAAAGGGGATACATGCAGGAGGTATCTTTGTGCCCCCATCAGTGGCAGCTGCACTGCCAGCAGCCTTTATATTGGGATTCATGTCACTGGGGGACCGACAGCTTCCTTTCTCCTCTCTGCAGGATAAGATAGCACAATCAGAGAGCATGGGCCAACATCGGCGGGTGGCTTATTATTCTCCATGTACTAACCCCAATGGAGGAGAAAGCCATGGAGCTGGCTGGACTGCAGGACAGCTGGAGCATCGCGAATGGAGAGAGGGGCACCTGCCCAGGACAGTGAGTAAGGTTGCTATGGAGCACCAGGCTGTATCTGCAGCGATGGAGCCAAGCTGCTCATCAGGCATCCAGTCCCCACAGGGGTCTGCATCGTAGGGGTGTGTGCTATGTCCCTGTTCTCTCATGCAGGTCAAGTTGTGCCTAATCAGATAGCTTCCGAGTCCGCGAGGGCACCTGTCACCTCTGAGGGGTCAGAAAGCACCTTAGAGTGTCCATTGGCACCTCATACTCCTGCACCCTCCACCAGCCCAGATATTCGCACCTCATTGGGTTTGCACTCGTGTTTAGATCTGGGCACACCACCTGGTGAGCACAGCACACGCACACCTGAGCAGCTGACAGTCTGCAAAGGCCCGGGCCTCTGACTGTTGGAGGACTCTGGGAGGCCAGGCTCATGACGTGCTTCTGATGTAGGCAGCATCATGAGAAATGTTGCAGTTACAGCAAGAGGTGCAGCAACATCTGGCAGAGATGCCAGAAGCAGTGCATGTCCAAGCGTGGATGATGGAGGAGTCCATCCAGGCCTCGAGTTCAACGCTGTCTCTGACTGGTTCATAAGTGGCATCCTCCATTGAGAAATTGGCAGCTCTAATGGAGAACCACATCCAGCAGAGCACTCAGTGACTTCAGGATATTGGTGCAGACCTGCATACCCTCATCTTGACTATAAGCGCAAGGCAGCAGTTGGAAGGCGAGAGGGGGACAGGGACCTGGAGTCACCACCAGGTCCTCTGCACTCTCAGATCAACAGGGAGGCAGAGGATGGTACTGGTTCTGTGCAGGAGGCCTTCAGCATGCCGGGGCCCTCCAGGTCTAAGGGATCCAGAGGATGACTGCCAAAGTCATCCGTGGCCACAGGGCAGTAAGGTCAGCAGCCTGCCTCCACCTCAGCTGACTAAACAGAGGGAGCACCGCAAAGGAGTTCATGTAGGAGAATGAAGAAGTACACATAGAATCATGGAATTATCACCGGTGAGTGTGTCCGTCACATGCAAAGGGCAGGCTCTATTGTGAATGTTTATAAATCATTCTGGTAAGCATAGACCCTCTGCCTTTCTCTTCTCTCAAGCTTTTGTTCCTTAGCTGCAACCCGACCTCTATGAAGAGGCTTGAGTTGATCGAACATAATGTGAGGGGTCAATTCTGGAGCCTGACCAGATTTGCACTGCTCAAATGTTCAATAAGCTACTGCCTCCTTAAGGAAGGAAGGTCACAACATGACTACATAGAGGTAGTTCTTTATTCATCAAGTTACAACTGGAGATAAGGATCAAAGGAAACAATAATGTATGAAAGGAATCACGAGCCTCCCTTGCACATATCTCATGGCCACTCTCATGTTGCCCATGGGTCCTTCATCTATCCCGGCTTGTCCATCTTCCCCCTCAGCATCGTCATCATTCCGAGGATGCAGTCAGCTCCTCACTTTCCTCGTTGCTCGTTGGCTCTCCCCACTCCAGGGCCAGGTTATGCAGTGCATAGCAGACCACGATGATATGTGAGACCCTCGCCAGGGCATAGTGAAGGACTCCATCAGACCAATCTAAGCACCTGAATTTCACCTTGAGCAAACCAATGACCTGCTCAGTGGTAGCTCGCATTGTCCCATGGCATTGTATATCTTCTCTGAATCTATGACCAGGGGTTTATTTGGATGAGGGGGGTCTCGACCACTGGCTAAAGTGCTGGCGAGAGCCCCACATTGCCTCCTCTGAAGGAAGCCCGGCACATTACATGCCAACTACACACTTAGGTGGATAGCGGCGGTCCTTCCCCGGGATTAAGGACCCCTGTGATGGAGGTCCCACCTGCTGAGAGCTGTTGGACTGTCAGAGGCCGGCAGCTCTTGAACTGAGCCGCGCCACCACAGAGGCGGTGGCTGCTGCCGGTACTGGACTCACCAGAGGCTCTGGACCCAGGCCACAGGTGAGTCAGGGCAGGAGGAGTTTCGCGGGGTGGGGGCCGCGGGGGAAGGGGAGGTGTGGGGGGGGGGGGTTGCACCAAGTGCAGGGGATGGCTCTCAGCAGCACAGCCCCCCACTTCTTGATGCTGGGTGCATGCTCCCCATGTGATGGCAGCGCCCGCCTCTGGGCTAATACCTGCGGCAGCAGAAAGAGGCCCTTATTCAGGCCTTAATTGCTCAATTAAGGGCTTCAATTGGTGACGGAGAGGGAAGGCTATTTCGACCTAATTTGGGTGGAGGTGGGAAGGTGGTGGGGATCTCATCCACTGCCATCATTCTGCCTGATTATATGCTGTCCCACCTCCAAAGTCGCCGCGGGGGAGAGCATAAAATTCTCCATGTGTGGGCTCCTCATAGGCGTCGGTAGCTATGTCCCCAGTGGGTAGCTATTGTCTCCAAGGATCCATCCCTGAAGGAGGGAGGGAGGGTTGAATAGTTCTGGCACCTGGAACTGTCTCAAAGTGTAGGCATCGTGACAATGTCCTGGGCAGCATGCACAGACTTGCAAAATCCATCTATGGTGGTCTCAGACAAGTTGTACATTGAGGCAATGGAAGCCCTTCTTGTTGATGAAGGCCACTGGCTAGTGTGCAGGAGCCTTGATGGCCACGTGCCTGCTGTCGATAACACCCTGCACCTGGGGAAATCCAATGATGGCCCTCTCAGCTTGAGAGTTGGGATCCATGCGGACACGCACATAGTCTCTAGTCCTCCTGAAAAAGGCATTGGTGTCCTCCTGGATGCACTGATGTGCCGCTCACTGTGAGATCCCATATATGGCTCCTGTGGATCCCTGGAATGATCCGCTGCCGTAGAAGTTCAGTGTCACTGACATCAGATTCCCACCAATTCCCCAGGGCACAGCTCATCCTGCATCATGGCACAGAGGTCTGTAACGGCTTCCCTGGAGAGGCGACTTCGTCGTTGGCACCACCTCTCAGACATCTGCGGATAGTTGAGCCTCGACCTGTAGACCCTCTCTGGAGGGTGCCTCCTTTTGTGTGGGGATGCTCTCTCTCTCTCTCTCTCTCTCTCCTCTATGCCCTTCTCCACCGTCTGGAGGCCACTGCTGACCCTCCTGTGGGCTCACAGGTCATTGTGTTGCTGCAGGTGCCCCGCCCTGGCTCCTACTCTGCTGCACCTCCTCTTCAATGAGGTCCTCGAACTGTGGATGAATGAGGCCCATGATAAGTGGCCTCTCCCTGAAAGCAAGTCCTTCCCTGTCTGCACTTGTTACCCCTACTTGTGAACCTTGCCCATTGCCCCCCTTGCAATGTATCTGCAGCAGCTCAAACAACCTTCCCCTCACTCCTCACGCAATCCATGCAGTCCTCCCTTCATCACCCTGCCAGGTCCTCAATGGTTGCCTTCCCGATGGCTTCCCCTAGCAGGCAGCCATGTTCTCCTGCCTCCAGCCTCTGAAGACTCGAGAGACCCTGACTTGTGCCTTGTAGGTGATAGAAAGGCTTTAGGAAGTCAGGAAGTGGGTCACTCACAGCAGAAATCCCAGCCTCTGACTTGCTCTTGTAGCCACATTATTTATGTGGCTGGTCTAGTTAAGTATCTGGTCAATGGCGATCCAACTTGTCTATTTCTTTCTCCATAACGAGCTTAAATTGTACCATGTTGTGATCGCTATCACCAACATGTTTCCCCACCAACACGTCAACCACCTGTCCGGCTTCATTCCCCAGAATTAAGTCCAGCACTGCACCCTCCCTTGTTGGATCCTCTACATATTGAGTTAAAAAGTTCTCCTGTATACATTTTAAGAACTCTACTCCATCTAAGCCCTTAACACGATGACTATCCCAATTAATGTTGGGAAAGTTGAAATCACCTAATATAATTACCCTATTATTTTTACACACCTCTGCAAATTGCGCACATATTTGCCCCTCAATTTCCCGCTGACTATCTGGTGGTCTATAATAAACACCTATGTTGTCAAGTTCTTGCTGCTTGTGGACATGAACTGCTTCAGTATCTGAGGATTTGTGAATGGAGCTGAATGCTGTACAATCATTCGCAAACATCCCCACTTCTGACCTTATGATGGAGGGAAGTTCATTGATGGTTGGGCCTAGAGAAACTCCTGCGGCAATGTCCTTGGGCTGAGATGATTGGCCTCCAGCAACCACAACCATCCTCCTTTGTGCTAGGTATGACTCTAACCATTGGAGAGTTTCTCCCCTAATCCCTTGATGCTACACTTGGTCAAATGCTACTTTGACACCAAGGGCAGTCACTCTCACCTCCCCTCTAGAATTCAGCTCTTTTGTCCATGTTTGGACCAAGGCTATTATGTCAGGAGCCAAGTGGTCTGGTGGAATCCAAACTGAGCATTGGTGTCAGATTGTTGGTGGACAAGTGCTGCTTGATAGCACTGTCGATGCCACCTTCCATTGTTTTGTTAATGAATGAGAGTAGGCTGAGGGAGTGGTAATTGACTAAACTTGATTTGTTCTGCTTTCTGAGGACAGAGCAACCGTGGGCAATTTTCCACGTGGTTAGGTAGATGTCTTGTATCTGTACTGGAACAGCTTGCTGGGGCGCAGCTAGTTCTGGAGCACAAGTCTTCACCACTACAGCCGGCATGATGTCAGGTCCAAATCCCTTTTTGTATCCAGTGCACTCAGCCATTTCTTGATATCATGTGGAGTGAATAGAATTGAGTGAAGACTGGCATCTATGATGGTGAGGACCTCAGGAGGAGGCTCAGATGGGTCAGCCATTCACTTGGCACTTCTGGCTGAAGAAGGTTGCAAATGCTTCAACCTAGTTTTTTGCATTGACGTGTTGGACTCCACCATCATTGAGGATGGGGATATTCGTGGAGATTTCTCCTCCTGTTAGTTATTTAATTGTCCACCACCGTTCACGATTGAATGTGTCAGGATCCATTAGTTATGGGATTTCTTCGCTCTGTCTATAGCATGCTACTTCCACTGTTTTTCATGCATGTAGTCCTGTGTTGTACTTCACAAAGTTGGTACTTCAGTTTTAGGTACACCTGGTATGCTCTCCTACACTCTTGATTGAACCGGAGTTGGACCCCTGGCTTGATAATTGTAAATTGAGGGATATGCCAGGCCACGATGCTTCAGATTGTGCTGAATGCAGTTTTGCTGCTGATGGCCAACAGTGACTCATAGATAACCAGTTCTGAGCTGCTGGATCTGTTCTGAATCTATCCCATTTAGCACGGTGGTAGTGCCTCTGAATCCTCCATGCCATCAGTGTGAAGACAAGACTTTAGTCTCCACTAGGACTATGTGGTGGTCACTCCTTGCAGTACTATCATGGACAGATGCATTTGTGACAGGTTAATTGGTGAAGCTGTCAAGTAGCTTTTCCATCATGTTGGTTCTCTCACCACCTGCTGAAAGCTCAGTATGGCAGATATGTCCTGCAGAATTAGACAATTTGGTCAGTAGTGGTGTTACCGAGGCACTGTGGTTGACGGACATTGAAGCCCTCTGTCTAGAGTACATTCTGTGCTCTTGCTACTCTCAGTGCTTCTTCCAACATGGAGGAAAACTGATTCATCAGCTGAGGGAGGGTAGTAGGTAGTAATCAGGAGGAGGTTTCCTTGCCTGTGTTTGACTTGATGCCATGAGACTTCATGGGGTCCAAAATCAATGTTGAGGACACTTAGGCCATTCCTCCTAACTATATACCACTGTGCCATCACCTCTGGTGTGTCTGGCCTGCTGGTGGGACAGGACATATCCAGGGGGATGATGATGGAGGAATCTGGGACATTAGCTGATAGTCATGCACACAGAATCATACCTATGTCCGACTGTTACTTGGCTAGTCTCTGGGACAGCTCTCCCAATGTTGTCACCTATCCCTAGATGCTAGTGAGAAGGACTTTGCAGGGTAAACTGGGCTGGGCATGCCTTTGTTATGTCCAAATCTGATGCCCAGGTTGATGCCAGGTGGTGCATCTAGTTTTAATCTTATACTTCTTGTGTTGGTTTGATACAACTGGGTGGCTTGCTAGGCCATTTCAGAGGGCAAGTAAGAGTCAGTCACATTGCTGTGGGTTTGGTGTCACATATAGGCCAGACTGGGTAAGTTCAGCAGGTTTCCTTCCCTAAAGTTCATTGGAGTTGCGGTTGAATTTTTCCTATGTTCCGACAGCTTCATGATCACCATTACTGATACTAGCTTTTTTATTTACAAGCTTGTAAAATGTAGGCAAGAAAACCAATTTTCCATGATTTTTACAGTGTATTGCGGTTGAAGTTATCCTATGCTGTGTTCCTGCGTGCAATGGGATGAGACTGAGATCACTGTACATTTCAGCTGTTGCCATGAACAGCAATCAGTGAGAAGTAATTTTGTTATAAAAGCAAAATACTGCGGATGCTGGAAATCTGAAACAAAAACAAGAAATGCTGGAATCACTCAGCAGGTCTGGCAGCATCTGTGGAAAGAGAAGCAGAGTTAACATTTCGGGTCAGTGACCCTTCTTCGGAACTCTGTGGTATTTTGTGGTATTTATCTCTGAGCTAGATTTAAAGCAGATCTGCAGAGATGGAAGTGAATGATTTAGGGCTGTGCCAGAATGTTATATTTGTAAAGAAAACTACTTGGATCTGTTTCTTTGATAAAGTTGATAAATGTCTTGATAGATGCAGTTTATTTTCTTGCTCAGTTTATGCTACCCAAAAGATATAATGGGATATTTAATATAATTGGTACTTAGCCACTGAAGTAGCATATCTTGAAGTTCTTTGTTACAGATCAGTTCTTAACAGAAATGAGGTGTGAAATAGCCAAGGGAATCTTTTGAAATAATTTTATTCAATGAATAATTTTGAGCTCATTTCTATTAAAAGGCTACACCACATGAGGAGCTGGTTAATAGGTGAAAAAATTGTCCTTGGTAATCGACTAGCAGGGGGTAATTTTTAAGCTTTGCATGATATGCTTGTCAATAATTACTGTAAGTAGTGTGGCTGTATTTTGAATGATTTATTATAAGTATCATAGCTGAAAGAATTCATACAATACAGCAGCACATTATTAAGTTATACATTGGGATAATTGCATTGGAAGAAGCAAATGGCAGTTTCAGGTCCACTGGTTCATCACAGACAGTTTGTTAAATGTTATGTGACCTTGACAATGGCCTTGCTAAACTGAAAGAAGTAAGCTGACTAGTTTTCTGTACTTACTCTACCTATGAAGTTCATTCGAAACCTGACCACACATCTCCCCAGAGAAATTGTTCAGAATAACCATAATTGCTCAAAAGTAACCTTAAAACTATGTAAACCTATCTGGAAAATGGAAAAAGAAAAACTCACTCTGCTCACAAAGCCTGTTGTTTCCAAAGATCCTAGTACAGTCTGCCTTGTAATGAACTCTCCTCAATTTATTTCACCTCTTGAGGAAGGTGAATAACCATAGATATACCTCCAAAAAATTCTCTCTGACCCCTGAAAATAATCAAGCAAGGATGCCAAAACAGCAATTTAACACAGTAATCTACATTATTCAGTCCGACTGGTTGTTTTCACAGATGATATTCCCATGACATTTCCATAGTCTCAATAGGACTAAAACAATAAATTTCCGTACAGCATCTGATCACTGTATAACCACAATCCTGTTCTGAGAAAGATTTTCAATCAACTCCTTTTAAAAGAGTTAATCAGCAAAGCACTAACTGCTTTTAGGAAGTCTACTCCAATGAGCTCTAGCTCCCAGTTTAATTGAAATTACCTGACTGGATTACATTATCCACTCCATTTGGAATTTAAAGATTCTCTCAGTGTCCTTTTCTCCAAGTTTCATTCTTTGAGCCTCTCTTTATACCTTTATGCCCAAATTGCCAGAATCATCCTTGTCGCTCCTCTGAGCTCTCTCCAATGCACCATCATCCTTTTGAAATTAAAACACTTTTTTTGAATGATATCACTATGCTAATAAAATAACTGAATGTTATATGAAGACACTTTACTGTTTTGTTATGTTAATAAGTACAAACAACAGAAAATTCAGACCCCTATGGAATTCCCTCCCCAGACACAGAATAAGCATAATAATCATCATCTTTTGCTTTCTTTTTCCAAGTTAATTTTTAGTCCTTTAATTCCCCATTGCATTTAAAAAGTAGTTGGATATGCACTTGAAGTGCTAGAACCTACAAGACTACGGACCAAGAGATGGAAAGTGGGATTAGGCCGGAAAGCTCTTTTGTGGCCAGCACAGACACATTGGGTCAAATGGCCTCCTTCTGTGCTGTAAATTTTCTATGACTCCAAAGCTATTAAATATCATATGAATTCAATAAGGCTTTTTTCACTGATTGTACCCTGTGTATGAAACATTATCAAATGTCTTCTGAAAATCAAAGTAAACTATATTAAGTTGATCACCCTTATCTACCAATTTAGTTGCCTCTTCAAAGATTTCCAATACATTTGTGAGACGTGACTATTTATCCTAAATGCACACTGACTCTCCTTTATAGCCTTAATGATCGTCGCTAAAACTTATCCCATAAAATGCTATTGACCATTTTCACTGATAATATAAGATGAAGTAGTTTATAATTTCCAGGTTAATATCTGAATTATTAAAAAATAATCAGGATATATTAACTGTTCACCAGTTTCCAGGTATAGCTTCTTTAGTTCTTCAGCTTCTAAATATATGAAATATAGCCTCCCTGATTTCTACTGGATGTTTCTAATCTAGTCCAGATGACATCTAAAGTAAGAGGATAGTCAAAGGTGGGATAGGACCAGTAATGAACTGAAGAATATAATTTTATAGTACAAAACAAAAGAATGCCAGTAATATTACATATGCCAATAATATGCCAGTGGTTATTTCACAATCCAATAAATCGATGGGTTGTATCTACAAAGAAAGGTGAAAGGAAGGCCTGCAGGAGTACCAGAGGAAAGTGTAGAGTCACATCAAATTAATATAAATATTCAAAATGAAACTATGTTAAAAAAGAGTTAATGGGACTTAAAGTTGTTCAATCAGTAGGTTCAAGTTGTCTACATTCCAGAAAACAGAAGGAGATTAATAATAATGTGCACTAATCAGTTTTCCAAAATTCTGAAGAGTGATGAAGGTATGATCCTATTCAAAAATGGCAAAAGGGATGTGCCAGGTAATTATAAATCAGTTAGTGACACCTAAGTAATGGAAAAGCTGCTAGTGATCTTAATAAAGATCAATACGAGTGAATATTTAGAAATGAATGGCCTAATAAAGGATTATCATAAGTTTCTGAAAGGCAGGTCATGCTTGACCAACTGAATTGATTTTTTGAGGAAATAGAAAAAAATGCATGTAGATAAGGGAATGCATCAGTTATGTTAAGTTTGAACTTGCAAAAATATTTTATGAAAGGTCACATAAGTGACATTCAAAGATTAAGGCCCATGGCATGAAAGTAAAATAGCTGTAGGTTTGACTGAAGGATAAAAAGTGGAAGGTAGGAATAAGTGAATTGATTGGATTGGCAAGGTGGAGTTTGATGTGACTTTCAGTATTGGAACCTCTCATGTTCTCCAAATACATATGTGATTTAGACAAAAAGTGATTGGTATCATCAGAAAATGTTGATAGTAATTTAGAGGACACACTAAAGCATGAAGAAAAATGTAGCAGGATATAAGAAATAGGAGTGGGCAGATAGTAGTGAATGCTGTTTAATGTAGATTAATGTCCACTACATTTTAGTAGAGAGAATGGAAATATAAGTGAAATGGGAAAGTTTCAAAGATTCAAAGTAATAGAGTTTTGTAGCTGGTGTCTCAAGAGCTGCATGCAGGCCATTTGTAATAGAAACATGGATCTTTGCTTAGCTCTAGCTGCCTACAGACTTATCACAACAGAGGAGCAAACTGAAAGTGATGTTGCCAATATTATTACAAGCACAAGCCTTCAGCCTATCACAGTACATAAATGTGCAGCAGAAAACAAAGCCAACAGAGAGGAGGAACCATTGATGGTTTACCACAAGATCATTTGTGTTAATGTAGACAGAAAATACTGGAAATACTCAGCAGGCCAGGCAGTGTCTATAGAGAGAGAACCAGAGTTAATGTTTCATTCAGTGACCTTTCATCATCACTGGAAAATGTTACAAATGTAACAGGTTTTAAGCAAATATGGAGGCAGGAAAAGTGGGGGTTGAGAACGAAAGGGGAGGTCTGTGTTAGGGTGGAAGGCAGGAGTGATTTAATGAACAACAGAATCATTACCAGCACCTGCTGCCTGAAAAAATGGGAACAGTGGTTATGATCTGAAATAATTGAACTCCAACCTGAATCCAGAACGCTGTAAAGTGCTTAATAGAAAGATGAGGTACTGTTTCTTGAGCTTCATTGGAACAGTGTAGAAAGCTGAGGACAGACACGTCAGAGTGAAAGTAGGGTGGAGAATTAAAATGGCAAGGGACCAGAAGCTCACGGTCATGCTTGCGAACTGAAGAGTGGTGTTCAGCAAAACAGTCACCCAATCTGTATTTGGTCTCCCCAGTGTAGAGGAGACAGCATTGTGAGCAGCAATTGTAGTATACTAAATTGAAAAAGTAAAAGTAACTCATTGTTTTACCAGGACGCAATTTCTAGGGTCCTGGACAATGTGAAGTGAGGTAAAAGGCCAGGTGTTGCAACTCCTGCGCTTGCATGGGAAGGTGCTATGGGAAGGGGAGGAGATGTTACAAATAATGGAAGAGGGACCAGGATATTACGATGGGAGTGGTCCCTTTGGAAAGCTGAAAAGGGAGGGGAGGGGAGTAGCATTGTGCTGGAGGCTTTTGGAATGGAAGGTGAAGACGAGGGAAACGCTCTCATGGATCTGTGAGAGGGGGATAGTGGGAGAGCAGAAGTGTGGAAAGTGGAATAGGCATGGTCAAGGACCCTGTCAGCCATATTGGAGGTGAATCCTCAGTTGAGTAAAAGTGAAGACATAAAATCATATAGAATCATAGAATGGTTACAGCACAGAAGGAAGCCATTTGGCCCATTTGCTCCACAAGAGCAACTCACCTGGTCCCCGTCCCCGCCTTTTCCCCGTATACCTGCAATTTTTTTCTCTTCAGATAATCATCCAATTCTCTTTTGGAGTTTTCAATTGAATCTGCCTCCACCACATTCTCAGGTCATGCATTCCAGATCCTAACAACTTGCTGTGTAAAAATGTTTCTCCTCACGTCGACGTTGCTTCTTTTGCCATACTCATATTTCAGAAGAACTGGTGTGGAAGTTGGCATCATCAGAACAGGTGCAATAGTGGCAGAGAATCTAGGAGTATGAATTAGAGTCCTTACAGGAAGCAGGGTTGGAAGAAGTGTACCCAAGATAGCTGTGGGAGTTAGTAGGCTTATAGAGGACATTGGTTGACAGCCTATCCCCAGAAATGGAGATAACGAGGTCAAGGAAGGGAAGAATCGCCGAGGGACCAGGCGAAGGCAAGGGAGGAGTGGAAATTAAAAGCAAAGTTGATGAAATTTTGCAGTTCAGGGCAAAAGCAGAAAGTGTCACCCATACAGTTTTCAATGTACCAATTTGTGATAACATGGACTTCACAGGCTTACAAAGTTTCAGGATGCCCATCCATCCTAGGAATCGATTCAAACTGGTTTACAAAGTACAGACATTGAATGAGAAGTGAAGGAACTGAAGGATGACAGACAAAACATAAGCCCCAATTTTAATAAAAGCAAAATACTGCAGATGCTGGAAATCTGAAATAAAAACAAGAAATGCTGGAACCACACAGCAGGTCTGGCAGCATCTGTGGAAAGAGAAGCAGAGTTAACATTTCGGGTCAGTGACCCTTCATCGGAACTTAATTAAGCCCCAATTTTAAGCTGGAGTATGAGGTGAGCAGTAGTATGCTTACCCTGAATCGATTTTAACACTTGTCACTCGTTACCAAGCTCCAAGCCCAACTTTCACCCAAACTGATGGGAATGACATGGAGGCTGGCCAACAGGAGCATGGCAGGAAAAAACTACAGAGGACCCCAGTAACAATTACCAGATGAGAACTTGGTTGGGGGAGGGGAGGATAACCCAGGACACAAGAGGCTGAAGGTTTCCTTGCAGGGCCCAAAGGAGAATTAATGACATGACTGTCTCAACGCTCTTCTGGGTCTGCTCCTGTCACCTGATCTCCCCCCCCCCCCCCCACAACCCCATCCATAAACACCTTTCCGCAGATCGGGGATTTGACCACCCTCCACAGGATTGGACCCCAAGGGTTCTGACCACCCCCCAAAGGATTGGAGACTGGAACACCCAAGATCTGGACTCTTCACCCCAGCACACACCCCACCCCCCAGGTTTCCAGTAATACAGCAGCAGGTTCTTTTTTTGTTAATACAGCTACAGCCTCTTCCAGAGTGTTTCCTGCCTGACAGTAAGCCAAGCCTGTCGATCAGGCTGACTTCTGGGCAGAGAACCTATTGGAAAAAAGATGCCTGCTGTGAAGTTAAAACTCCAAAATATGCGAAAAAACATGTGGACCAAAACCTTTCCCCCAGCTTGTGAAACCCACCCCTGTCACTATTGGGGCCACGATTCCAGACAACAAGGTACTTGTATCTTCCAACATTCAAGTGACTATCACAGATGGAAAATAAACTGAAGGAAAGATAAAATGATAGAGAAGGAATGGGAGTGGAAGGGAAAAAAGGACGAGAGTGAATGTGAGGGAGAGGTATGCAGATAAAAGAAATGAGAGACAAAAAGGGAGGAAATTAGAGGCAAGGAGAAAGGGAGAGTCAAGCCAAACAGAAGAAGTGAGAGCAAGAGAGATCGTTTATGATTACATGAACTTCAAAGACATTGAAATGTTTTTGATGGAATAGCAGAGGATTAGCAGGCAGATCCTGAGAATTTTGCAAGCTAGTTTACAGAGTGCAGATGCTAACTAAGAAGTGATGGAACTGAGTGAAGACAAAAATAACTGCAAACACTCAATTTCTCAACATGCCCAGATGGAAATCTTCCATGTCAAGGAATCAGAGAGTGTATTAGAGATTCACAAAGACAGTGTATGAGAGAGGGAAACAGAGGGGATAAGAGAATAAATGAATGAGAAAAAAAAAGAAAATTAGAATGGGAATGAGAGACATGGAGAAAGTGAATGAGCAGAGTCTCAAAGGACTGTGCTGCTTTTATTTAAAGAATATTGTGCAGTTCTAATCTCCCTCCACTTGACAGGCAAGTTACTGTTGAGGCAACTTGGCTGACATTAAATCTGATTGTGTGAATGTAGGATTAAGAGTTCATCTTCAAGTGTAAGTGAATGGGTAGTTACAATCAATGAGGTTGCGTAAGTACCATGGCAGGTTGTATTCAAATATGGGTTATAGTTTGCAATTTTTACAACAAGGCAGAAGAATCCTCATGTATTTGTTCATTGTGTTATATGTTTTGTTTTACAGTATGAACATAGGAACAGGAGTAGGCCATTCGGCCCATTGAGCCTGCCCCGCCACTCAATATGATCATGGCAGATCTTCCACTTCAATGCCTTTTTCCCACACTATCCTTATATCCCCTTATGTCATTTGTATTTAGAAATCCTTCAATCTCTGCTTTAAACATATTCAAAGATTGAGCTTCCACAGTCCTCTGGGGTAGAGAATTCCAAAGATTCACAACCCTCTGAGTAAAGAAATTTCACCTCATCTCAGTCCTAAGTGGCATTGAATCTGTTCCAATGGCATTTAGTGTTAACTTTATTGAGTATCTGACAATAAATTCAACACTGCTGCAGTCTGGTCAGGTATAGATTCATGCTGTGGTGTTTACCAGAAGTACATGATCAATCCTTAACTCAGTACTCTGATCCAGTGCATTCGAAGCCAGATCCAAATCACTGAAGCTCCTAGATCAAGGAAGATTTTAATTTCACTTTTTATAAGATTTATTTCTCTTTATTCTCTTATATAGTTTAGTTTAGTTTAGTTTAGTTATACAGCACTGAAACAGGCCCTTCGGCCCACCGAGTCTGTGCCGACCATCAACCACCCATTTATACTAATCCTACACTAATTCCATATCCCTACCACATCCCCACCTGTCCCTATATTTCCCTACCACCTACCTATACTAGGGGCAATTGCTAATGGCCAATTTACCTATCAACCTGCAAGTCTTTGGCATGTGGGAGGAAACCGGAGCACCCGGAGGAAACCCACGCAAACACAGGGAGAACTTGCAAACTCCACACAGGCAGTACCCAAGGGGTTTAAAATTTCTTTACTATCCGCCTGCAATACGTTGGGAATGGGCATCCCAATAAACATGTGGTTTTTGGGGAGGTTTGAGGTTTGCACATTTCTATGATTGATTGGGGTGCCTTTGTTCCTGCTGGGGTCTGCAGGGAGATTGTTAGATTGCATTAGCTCTGAGTTTGAGCTCTGATCATGGGAGTCTGCAGTGGGTGGATCCACTCTGACCTCACTTTCAGTGCTCTGGTGAGTCATGCAAGTGCTGTTCACTTCAGGGTATTGTTGGTTCCCTTTTCTCCTGACTGTGGGGGGATGATTCTTTGCTAATCTTCCCTTTGTCCTCTGGGACACTCCTGCTTGCAGGTATTTGTCCAGATTCTACTGCACTCCCCTGCGGCACTTCGACTAGCTGTGGCATTGCCTTCACTGTTTTTCTGCCCTCTTGAGGACTTTCTTTGTCCCTGGAGGTTTCTTCAAATGCTGTTAGCAACCCTGGTGGGGTGCTTCTGGTGTCTGTATTTACATAGGAGGATGTGGGGTCTAATTTTTTCAACATTTCGGGTTGGCTGACCAGACAGTCGGGGTTTTCATTTGGGAATCCTCCCAGACCTCCTTTAACCTGTCCTCTTTGTCCCTTTTTCTCCTTTCCTCTCTAACTTTTTGCCAGACCTGTGCCTGTCTGTGCCCTTTTGTTCTCGGCAGGAGACCCTTACTATTCACTAGCCCTCTGCTGGAGGGTCCTCCAAACGCTGGTACAGGAATTAGGGGTGCAGATTTCACTGCAGATTGAGGCTTCCCCTCAACCTGGCACATGTGGCAACTCCTACAGTACTCCACTACATCTTTGTGGAGTTTTGGCCAGTCAAACTGCTGTCTTATGCAGGCTTTGGTTTTTCGTATACCGACATGTACAACCATTGTCAACTCATGGGCCGTTCTTAATATTTCTTTTCGGTACATTTGCGGCACCACTAACTGGTGAACCACTGTCCCTCTTTGTCCTCCGATCTGTGAGGAGAATTCCACTTCCTCATCAGTACCTCATTCTTTAAATAGTAGCAATCAGGGTCTCCTTCTGCTCCAATTTCAGTCTGGGCAGCCTGTACTAACTCTATCAATATTGGGTCGGCTCGCTGAGCCTCAGCTAGGGAAGATCCATTTAATTTATTCCCTGGGTCCTCTAACTTTCCAAAGAAAGTTCCAGACAGACAGACCACATGGTGATCTGCCTGCATTGCCACTTCCGTCTCCTCTGGGGGAGCTGGTTTGGTCATGGCCTGATTCACTACACATTCAGGGGAACAGCAGGGGATCATCTCCTGCCACTGCCCTTCTCCTTGACCTCCTTCGATCTCTCTATCACTATCGGGGAAGCTACCACCTTTGCCCCTGCCAGATTATTACCTAGGAGCAGGTCAACCCCGTCCACAGGCAAACTAGGGACAATCCTATTGGGGCGGCACAGTGGCGCAGTGGTTAGCATCGCAGCCTCACAGCTCCAGGGACCCGGGTTCGATTCCGGGTACTGCCTGTGTGGAGTTTGCAAGTTCTCCCTGTGTCTGCGTGGGTTTTCTCCGGGTGCTCCGGTTTCCTCCCACAAGCCAAAAGACTTGCAGGTTGATAGGTAAATTGGCCATTATAAATTGTCACTAGTATAGGTAGGTGGTAGGGAAATATAGGGACAGGTGGGGATGTTTGTTGGGAATATGGGATTAGTGTAGGATTAGTATAAAATGGGTGGTTGATGTTCGGCACAGACCCGGTGGGCCGAAGGGCCTGTTTCAGTGCTGTATCTCTAATCTAATCTAATCTAATCTAATCCCTACGGTCACCGGTCCCAGTACTCGATCACGCTCCAAGTGCACCCGATGTAATGGCATGGGTGTACACTGCCCTCCAATACCATTCACCACCATTCTGATATTTACTCCACTCTCTGGGGGAAAGTTCAGGCCTTTTCCCAGCCTCTTATCCCTGCTTATTACTATGGGCTTGCTTGCCCCACTCAAGGGGTATGGAGTTACTCTCCCTTCAGATACAAAATCCTGATAACCTTCAGGGTTCCTATTAAATTTTCCTGCACCCACAGCAATATTTTTTCTGGTTCTTACTGCTGCTGCAGTCAATGCCACAGATTGTTCTGCTGCGCTTTCCATCAGGGTCGCTTTTCATTCACTGAGCGGGTATGCCCTGATTATCCCTGCAGGCTTTCCCCATAGTTTCCAGCAGTCAGCCCTTAGATGACCTGTCTTATTATAATGGAAGTGCACAGGTCTCTAGGTCTCACTCCTACTTTCAGCACATCCTTTTTGACTGCAGGAGAGCCCCCTGTGTGTCCAAATTTTCTTTCTCTCCCAGGACTGCTTGGTCTTCTATCACCTTCCCACCCTTTGTCCTTTTTGGATTTGTGAGGGTGACTAGGAAAGGTTTTTTTCCCTGTGGAACTGACTTGTAAATGAGAGCAAACTCATCAGCGAGAACTGCGGCTTGCCTCGCTCTATATATTTTTATTCCTCCACATGGGTTTTTATGGAGAGTGGGAGAGAGTTTTTAAATTCCTCTAGCAAAATCACCTCTCTGAAGTTTTCATAGGTGGGCTGCACTTTAAGAGCCCTCAACCATTGGTCAAACTCCAGGTAAGTTTAATCAGCTTATTTCCGGAGGGTTCGGAACTTCTGGTGTTAGGCTTCCGGTACGAGCTCATATGCCCCGAGGATAGCATTTTTTGTCAGTTCATAATTTGATGAACTGGGCTTTTCCAGTCAGCTTGCTTTGTAGCTGTTGTATCCAGCTCTTGGCCAGCCATTTTAACTGTCTAGCAGGTTTTTCAGAAGTTACAAAAAATGCTTCCACGTCTCCCTCATTGAATTTTGGAATCAATTTGGAAAATTTCAAAAGCTCAGCGCCCAACCCTGAATTACTTGTATTCTCTATGTTGGCCAAGCTTTCACTGGAGTTACTCTGTCGCCCCCTAGCTAACTCAAGCTGCAGTAGCTCCATTTCCTCCCGTTCCTTCTGAAAGGTTCTTTCTCTCTCTCTCCTGTCTTTCTTTTTCTCTCTCTTCTAATTCAAGTTTCCTCTGTTCCAGTTGTATATTTGTTAAC
Organism: Heterodontus francisci; assembly: GCF_036365525.1. Lineage (NCBI taxonomy): Eukaryota > Metazoa > Chordata > Chondrichthyes > Heterodontiformes > Heterodontidae > Heterodontus > Heterodontus francisci. The sequence goes on from NC_090377.1 coordinate 46,796,834, forward strand.
ATTACCCTGTCGGAGTCTATTTCTAACCCTGTCTCTGCTTCTTCAGATTCGAGGGAAAAATGGGTGGCCACTAGTCTTAGGAGTTCCGATTTCCTAGCTTTGGCATGGAAAGTGATTCCACACTGCTCAGCCATATTCCTCACTCCTCCATAGATAGTGCCTTTAACTTATCCCAAGTTACCTCACCCTGGCTTGGGGAGTTACTGGCTTTGGTTGTAGACATGTTAGTATTGCAGTACACACAACCACAAGAAAACATGTATTGAGGTCTTTTCTCTTTTTGATTGGGATCAATTTGATTTCCCACTTCCAATTTCTCATTTGTCTGTGAGTCAAATCCGGATGCTAGCCCCCAAATTTCTGTTATGACCTGGTGAGGAAGGGGTCTCAAGCGCCCTTCTTGCCTCTTTCCTGGTTTGACCGTAACAGGGTTTAATTTTTACAACACAGTGATTTTAGCTTACCCCCTCAGTGAGTCCGTTGCTCACTGCACTCTAATTGTAATTGCAAATGAACCAATCAGACAGGTTTTCTTAGGTTGAAACAAGAAAGATGTAAGTTTATTGGCCTTATCACTCTAACTTGGTTAAATTACTAAAATATGCAACACAACCACACTAGCATGGATACAAGAGAAACACACACACAAATAGATACGGAGGGGAAGAAAGACTTGTGGGGGGGTGGGGTGGTGGGAGTTGAAGTGGAATTCGTAATAGAGGGAATACAGTTACTGGGTGGAAATGTCCTTGATAAAAGTTGAAGTCTTGGAGTTCTCACTGGGGCCCACTGCATACTTTCCCACTTGCTTCTCTGGTACCAGATGGCTGAAGAAGTCTAGAGGCTGAAGCTGCTACCAAGGGTCCCTCAGAGTTTGCTGGAGAGAGACAGAGAGAGAGAGAGACCTTCCTTCACTTTTGTCTTCAAATTGCAGTCTGTTCCCTTTCTATGTGACACAATTCAAAAAGTCCCCAGGTTGGCCAGGAGGTTCTTTGGGGGGTGGGGGAGCTGGTGATGCGGTTGCTGGACTTCAAAGCTTACTAGACACACTCGGTGGGGGGATGGAGTGCTGGCTGTTACACAAACAAGATGTGGTTCATCACTGTTGCCCAGACCAATCTTGTTAATTGAATCAGTGAGCACTTCCATTGTCTCTCTGTTCGACTGTCTCTCAGAATGCAAATGTGCAATCATGTTTTCAGCCGCTCAGTTCTGTATTTTGTAAACAAGTTCTGTGCCATGTCCAGTGAAAAAAAAGTTCAAATAGTGCCCCATATGACAAAATTACTGTTTCCATTTGGCAGGTGTGATTTCTGTCACACCATCTTCACTATTCCTTTAACAAAAGGCTACAGATTTTGCAAATACTTCTCCATTGAAATGTATACAATTTTATGTACAATGCTATGACAAGAACATTTTGTGGGTATATTGGAAATGATGTTCCATCAAATGTTATGTCCCTGTATGTTTCTTGATGCTGTTGAACCATCCCAGTGCTTCCTCTTTAGTGACTTCAGATGTGCTCTGTTACCTAATCTGGTGCGTCTAGTGGCTAGATGCTCAGTTTCCATCAAAGTTTCTTGATATAATTGTGGTTCTTAACCTCAACAATCAACAGTGTGAGATGTTTCAGTTGTAGTGGGAGCAGTCTGGCCCTGCACACATATGCTTCTGGCACATATGCAACCATGGAACAAGAGTGTTTTTTATTTGTTCATGGGATGTGGGTGTTGCTGGCTAGGCCAGCATTAATTGCCCATCCCTAATTGCCCTTGTGAAGTGAGCTGCCTTCTTGAATCGCTGCAGTCCTTGGTTGTGGAGTAATGCAGACGTACTATTATCTAGAAAAACATCAACATTAATATCATCTGTGCTCATTCTATACCAAACCAGGCCTTGAGAAATTGTCGACTTATCTATTAATCTGTATGAGAGCATACCCAATGAGAATGTTGAGATCAATAAGTCCTGAATCAATGGGTGTTCCCATTCAAACTCCTAGCCTGTTCAAAGAGGAACAGACAGCCAAAGGCCTGCCTGTGTATGAATGTTCATGTCTAGTGCTATAAGGTCTGGTGTGTTGGGCTCTGTTCTAAATGTCTATGGATTAGTCATGCACTCCATGATGGACTGTAGAGTTTCTATCCTATGCTTCAGAATATCACACATGCAGATTGTGGTCTCTTCCACATGAGCTGCTATATGGAAAGCGCTTAGGCAATGAGTGCAGCAATCTTTTACACTCAGAAATCATGTTTATAGAATCCAGGCTCCTGGGATCTTCATCCATGTTCTCTTCACAGAGAATGGATGTATGCTGGCCTCCTTCCCTTTCCTTCTGCCACAACACTACCAGAAGAGCAGAAGTATTGATATTGGCTGGAGGATGTATCGGCATACACATGAATTAGCTTCTTGCCTGTGGTTATTATGATTTCAGGAACAAATATGATGCTGTTATAGAAGATGGAAGCAGCTGTTAGAGGAAAGAGCATTTCAGAGGGTCAAGATACAGTATATTGGTGCAAAAGAGATTAGCAGTGCTACATAATAGTAAATGTGGGAAGCTTTCAAGGCACTACCAGATTCTGTGGATGCCCTTCAGTGCTGAAAAATTGCATTAATATGATGGAGGCAATATTAAATCACCCACAAGTGCTGGGAAAGGGCCAAGGGTGGGGGTTAAAAATAAAAAAATGCATAATGTGCCTGCTGTCATCTTTATAATGGGTGGGGGTTTGTGTGATGTGTTTGTGTCCTGCTCTCACATGCAGAATGCCTCATTGTAATATTTAAATCAGATTCCTCCTGTACAGTTGCGACTTTAATTTAAATTTAATGTTGTCTAGCTGGGTTTCCCTGGCAACAGGAAACCTGGCAGCTAAATGAAGACAGGAGCAGCTAGATTAAGCAGGTACGTGTTTTTAATAGCACTGCTTGAGAGCCAGAACTCGCCATCCTGAACCTTCTGCCCCACAATCTCTCCCGGTCCCCTTCCTTCCCAGTTACCAGTCTGACCATCAACACCAGCTTCTGCCCCCAAATCTCTGCTGGTACCCTTACCCTCCTGATTGATGGTCTGAGCCCCCTCCCACCTCCTCCTTCTCTCCTAAACCCCCCAAGGCTGACAACCCTGATCTTTCTCAATGCCAGCGACCATTCCCAATGGTCCCCTGCTGCAGCTTTCTAACTTTCTACTGTTGTCATTCCTGCCCAGCAGCCAGTTAACCCATAAATCTGGTCAGTGGAATAAAAATATTGGTTCATGAACTCCTGCTATTGATGTCGGCAGGATCTCCGCATTGCTCAGGTTTCCGAGGTGGTCCACCCCCACCCGTAATTATTGAGGTCGATGTTTCCTACCTTGGCTTTGGCACACATGATGAGCACATCATTTCTTTTCTGCCACTGCAACCAGGAACTCAAAACAATACAATGAGCATCAACATGGTTCACCACCTTCTGCCGGGTATTGTGCCCAACTCACTGTGAGAGGCAGTGGCCATTTGCAGGGAGAGGACACCTCTCCTCAACCACACTTATTCCAATAAAAGTACCACTGCATCCTCGGAAACACAAGATGCTCCACAACTGCGCCCCCCCCCTCAATCACCCCCATGACACCCTCCCCCTGCCAACCGCCCCCCCCCCCACCCGACCCCACCCCACACACACACATGCTCACAGAAGTCTGTTAGTATGACTGCTCGCTCAAAATCCTATCTCTGCAAACTTTGACCAACAAAGCACTTTTAATAATCTACAGACCTGCAGCAGCACGAGGATTGCTGCCTGGCCCCCATGGATGGGCTGTTAATCCCAGAGCTGACTCATGCCTACTACTGCCCATTATATGTTACTTCGGCTAAATACAGAAATTCAGTGATTGTTGACTCGGGTGGATGCTCTTTATCGCATTACTGTCTGCCACTGGTTCCAACACGTGATTTAAAATTATTCCAAATGCATGCAGGAAATGTTGTTCTGAAGAATGTTTGTTAAAAATTGACAAGAAAAGAGTTTTGCTTCTCAGAGAAATGAATGGAAGTAAGTCAAAAAAAAAGTTTAAAAGGCAATAACTAGGACCCACTGCAAATATGGATCTGATAAATTCCAAAAAGCTATTACAACAACGATTTTGTTTCAAACAGGTAACAAATGACCAAGCTGTTAATGTAGCTTTCAAACCTCAAAATCTAAAAATAGACTAAATAGCACAAAAAGAAAAGAGTTAAACATCACTGCAAGCTCAGGAAGTTAAATCTGACTCAAAATGTGCATTAGACTCAATTTTTATCAGGGGCTAGTGTGATTGTGAAAAAAATTATTTATATTCCACACTTTGGAACACTGCATGAATATCAGTTATGCTGTCAAGATGTTATATGATATGCCAAGAATTAATATAGTTCCCTTTGTTGCATTTTGCTTGCTTAGTAGTTTCTAAAATGTTATCATCTCAGTGCAACATTCTGCTGTTTTGATTGAAAACTAATAAAGGAAGCAATTTTGATTTTTTTTCCCCCCAATTACTTTAATCTTTTTACACTCTCCTTTCACTGCAAGGCTTCAGTGCCACAGTAGATATGTGACAGCTTCTGTCAGGAACAGTTCTAGTTATAGAACACTAACAACCAGTGACTTGATTGTTACCATTGCTGTTCTCATGCCATTTACAATCAACTGTAGTCTTTAGTTTAAATCACATTACAAATTATGCAGCAATATCAACCTTGGAACCTTGGACTTAGATCAATCAGTAAGATGATCCAATCTTTACTTGCAGCCATGTATAAGATATTCTCCCTCCACTGGCATATACTAGAAGTAATTATTTTTACAAATATTTGGTTGGAGTTAGAAGCTATAATAACCCACATTTTATAAAGTTGCTCTTAATTAGATCAGACTTTTTCTCAATTACTGCAGTTTAGTTACAGTGAGAGTCAGCTGCAGTGATTGGCAGAGGGGAACAATGTTACTAAGGCTAAAGGAATAACCACTAAACCCCAGTTCCAGCCAGGAAGAGCGGCATGCCAAGAGCGGCATGCCAAAGTCTAATTATAGTGCATTTATCTAGCTGCCCAATGCACAACTGTCCGATCTACATGTGTATAATGCAGTGGCCCAATCAGCGTCATTCCTTTCCTAACAGCACTGTCGGTGTACCTACACCCCAAGGACTGCAGTGGTTCAAGAAGACAGCTCACCACCACCTTCTCAAGGGCAATTAGGGATGGGCAATAAATGCTAGCTTAGCCAGCGACACCCACATCCCATGAATGAATTTTTAAAAATGCTCACTGTTAGCTGCCATCATACTTCTACTGACATGGATGCCTTTATTTACATCTGCTACTTATTCTAGGTGGTTAGAAGTAAACTCTCTGGATTCAGTAATGTACAATGAATTTGTTTTGCAACGAATAGGCAGTGTCTGTGACACTAATGTTTCTCAGCCTTGAACTTGGAGGGAGCCTCTGCACTCTTTCTATGGTTCATGATTTCAAGAGTAAATTTGGTATATTTTGGATTTTTTATGTTTGTTATTCTCCCTGTGTTCACTGTCAATGTCCAATCCCTTAAGCATCCCTTTAATCTGAATATTCCTATGTTTAACTATTGGAAGTTGAAAGAGGTTGAGACTCTCTTGAGTAAAAAAGATGGAGGAAATTAAACTATCAAACTGTGACTTAGGCTACAACCCAACAATACACGTTTATTGAACATTAAACATTCATGGACAAAAGTACTGAACTCAAGATGAGGTGAGAGTGACTGTCCTCGATATCATGGCAGCATTTGACCGAGTATGGCATGAAGGAGCCCTGGCAAAATTGGAGTCAATGGGAATCGGGGGAAAACTCTTCGCTGGTTGGAGTTATACCTAGCACAAAGGAGGATGGTTGTTGGAGGTCAATCATCTCAGCTCCAGGACATCACTGCAGGAGTTCCTCAGGGTAGTGTCCTAGACATAACAATCTTCAGCTGCTTCATCAATAACCTTTCTTCAATAATAAGGTCAGAAGTGGGGATGTTCGCTGATGATTGCACAATGTTCAGCACCATTCGCGGCTCCTCAGATAATGAAGCAGTCCATGTAGAAATATAGCAAGACCTGGACAATATCCAGACATGGGCTGATAAGTGGCAAGTAACATTCACACCACACAAGTGCCAGGCAATGACTATTTCAAACAAGAGAGAATCTAACCATTTCCCCTTGACATTCAATGGCATTACTATCACTGAATCCCCCACTATCAACATCCTGGGCTTTACCATTGACCAGAAACTGAACTGGAGTAGCCATATAAATACTGTGGCTACAAGACCAGGTGATAGGCTAGGAATCCTGTGGCGAGTAACACACCTCCTAACTCCTGAAAGCCTGTCCACCATCTACAAGGCACAAGTCAGGAGTGTGATGGAATACTGTCCACTTGCCTGGTTGGGTGCAGCTCCAACCAGACTCAAGAAGCTCGACACCATCCGAGTCAAAGCAGCCCACTTGATTGGCACCCCATCCACAAACTTTCACTCCCTTCACCACCGACGCAAAGTGGCAGCAGTGTGTACCATCTACAAGATGCACTGCAGCAACGCACCAAGCCTCCTTAGACAGCACCTTCCAAACCCACGACCTCTACCACCTAGAAGGACAAGGGCAGCAGATGCATAGGGACACCACCACCTGCAAGTTTTCCTCTAAGTCACACACCATCCTGACTTGGAACTATATCGCCGCTCCTTCACTGTCACTGGGTCAAAATCCTGGAACTCCCTTCCTAACAACACTGTGGATGTACCTACACCACATGGACTGCAGCGGTTCAAGAAGGCAGCTCACCACCACCTACCACCTTCTCAAGGACAATTAGGGATGTTTAATAAATGCTGGCCTAGCCAGCGACGCCCACATCCCATGAACAAAAAAAATCTTTCCTCTGTCAAATCTGTATACTACTCTATTAGTATTCTGAAGGGCATAGTGTGTGAGAAGTTCATAAATTTCTTTGTCATCAAAATAGAGGCTTCTCATTTTGCCGCCTTTGCTGCATCCCCGCTTCCTTCCAGCCCACCAAACTAAATTGCCCCCCAGCCAATCCCCTGAATCCATATCTCCTATCTCTTTCTTTGCCCTCTTCCAGTTCATCTTGTCTCCCTTGAACCTATTCCCACAAAACTGCTGACTACTCACCTTCCCTTCCTAGTTCCCATGCTAGCTGACATTGTAAGTGATTCCACCTCCTCAAGCATTGTTCCCCTTCAATTTCAAAACTGCTGTCATTAACAACTCCTTCAAAAATCCCGTCCTTAATCCATCTGTCCTTGCAAACAACAATCCCATTTCTAACTTCACTTTTCTTCCTAAAGTGCTTAACCATGTTATTGCCTGTTAGCTCCATGCCCACCTTTCCTTCAAATTTTTTAACCTTTTCTTCTGAGAGAGTCCACATTTGTAAAATTATTTTTTCAAGGTCAAAGAGATTGTTCAGCAGTAATTATGACTTAGAACACAATTAAAAACTCAGTTACTCCTGATGGAACAAGACAACTTTATCATTGATCCTTACAGCAAGAATAGTGTGTAAATTCACACCAAATAAGTGATTTCTAAATTATTCCAGCTGCTTTGTTGTCACTGTTTTTTTGCCACTGTTACCCTTGTTACAGTTCAGGCTTTCTCCTGATACTTTTGTAAATTGTTCTCAGTGAAATTGTAGTTTCTACATGCAGACTAAGTCTCCTATCAACCAGTACTTACTCTATAACTGATGCCAGGGAACTAACAAATTACCTTTAATGATGAACTGGAGACAATTGTGTGATACTCACCAAGTTCCACCATCTGCTCTGAAAAGCAGTAAACACCACACTGTCTGACTGTTGCATTCAGGCTGAAACTAATGAACTTATTTACAAGTAAGATCATTTGCGGAAGCAGCAAGACACTGATGATACACATTTTTTTTTAAACAGTAAAGATCGATCATGTCCAATATTTCAGAAAGGGTTAGAATGCCATTTTCTACACTATATATCTTATACTGTTTGAGATGTAACACGACATTTAGATGATGTACTCTTTTGTAGATCCTCTCCCCCAAAGACAATATATTAATTGGACAAATGATTTTTGTTTCACTCCATGAAGCCTAAATGCACGTTACAGCCATTGAACTGAATTTACGATTTAGGGGCCAATGATGTGATTTTTCCCATAGTGCTGCTGCCTCATAATTAGGTGCAGATGTTGGCTGAGTGCTTACTGGACATGCCACTTAGTAATGCATTTGCACTGTAGTGTTGAGAATCTGAGTGCAGGTTGTGTACTGGGCTCATTAAGTTCCATAAAAAATGCAAATAAGAACATAACCCTATAACATAGCACCAATCAGACTGCCTCAATAGTGTTCCAACGTACAATGCCGAATGGGCACTGCACTTTGGTGCACAATGGATCCTGCTGGAAATTGATCCTGATACAGAAGGCGGCCTGAACATAATTTGATATACATGTTTTTCTAGCTTCCAACTAATCCATGGAAACTGCACTTATCATTCATCCATATCCACATTATACCCATTCCCATATCTGTACAGGGACTTTACGCTCCCCCTGCTGGTCTTCATTTACATTATGCCTAAACCCACTCCGCCTTTCTAAAAAATAAATTGACAATTTTGGCCCGGATTTTGCAGTTCCAATAGCGGCGAATTCTGAGATGTTTGCTGCTATTGAGGGCTGCAACAGCACCGCGACTTCTGACGATCGTACTTGCGCCGTAAACTGCATCAATGGGCTCTGGAGGAGTGCAAGTTGATGATCCTGCTGGGCTGCTTTATAAAGTGACAGGGACTGGTAATTTGACAATTTAGGCTGATCACCCACCAGTAATGCTGATTTTCATGCAGATTTATTTAGGGCCGAAATCAGCAGACGTAGAGCTTCTGTTTCTCTTTCACTTGGCACCTTCACTTGATTCCCACTTTTCAAAATGTAAATGCAAGATTTAAGAAATCTTTCAAAACAAAATAGAAATGTATTTTGTTTGTGTATGAAAGAGGGAGACTGATGAATAAAAACCAGATTGAGGGTCAGTAATGTTTGAGAGTAGGTGCTTCAGTTATACAGGGCATTGGTGAGACCACATCTCGTATACTGTGTGCAGTTTTGGTCTCCTTATCTAAGGAAGGATGTAAATGCGTTGAAGGTGGTTCAGAGGAGGTTTACTAGATTGATACCTGGGAATGAGCGGATTGCCTTATGAGGAAAGGTTGGACAGACTGGACGTGTTTTCACTGGAGTTTAGAAGAGTGAAGATCCTGAACGGTCTTGACAAGGTCGATGCGGAAAGGATGTTTCCTCTTATGGGTGAGTCCAGAACCTGGGGGCACTGTTTTAAAATTAGGGGTCGCCCTTTTAGGGCAGAGATGAGGAGAATGTTTTTTCTGTCAGAGGGTTGTGGGACTTTGCAACTCTACCTCAGATGGTGGTGGAGGCGGAGTCATTGAATATTTTTAAGGCGGAAATAGATTCTTGTTAGGCAAGGGAATCAAAGGTTATCGGGGCTAGATGAGAGTGTGGAATTCAAAATGCAAACAGATCAGCTATGAACTTATTGAATGGCAGAGCAGGCTAGAGGGGCTGAATGGCCTACTTCTAATTCGTATGTTTGTGATGTGAAGAATATGGAATTATTTTGGAAATTACTTTGACAATGAGAACTGCCTTTAAATCTGAATCAGTACTGAAAACGCCAGCGCTGTAGTGATTGATGACAATTTACTCTGTCTCTCTGGAAAGCTGTTTGAAGAATTGCTGACTGGATGGCAAAGTGTTCTACATCAATACAGATGTATTTATTGGAATTTCAAGTTCTAATGTGTTTTGCATTCTCAACATTCAAAAACTTGAAACATATAATGCAAATTATGAAAATGGTACTTGGGTGTAACAGAACAAGTTAGGAAATTCCCGCAGGGTCCGAAAATTATAAGTAAACATATTTTCCAAACAACTTGCCTGCTGTTTGGTAACAATTCTATTGTTTGATCTTCTTTTGCAGAAGTTATTTTTGTCCAATTTCAAATGAATTTGCTGTAATCTGCTGTAATTTGTTAAGAGTCTTGCATTAAAGTGCGATTATTAATCATCTGTTCAATGTTTGATTTTGGAGCAACTATATGTGTTTATTACAACACTAATGGTTGGATCAGAGATTAATTTTTTAAACTACAGATGGATGATTTGATAACATTTCGGGGTCTTGATGGGGAAACAACAGATGTGACAGAGAGGAAAGGAAGAAAACCCATGTATTATCATTTTCTAAATTAGGAAATCTGAATCACCATTATTAAAATTCTGAAGCATTTCTATTTAACTTGGTAGACTTTTGTCTAACAACTCTTCTCTCACTGTGTGGGCTTTTGCACCTCCTGTTTTCTTGACTAATGATAATTCTGTTTCTGGACTCTTTCACACATTTTCCTTAAACAGCGTCGGAAGAGATTCCCATTCCTGTCTTAAGGATGCAATTAATGTTCTGCTTAAGAAGTGGAAAATGTCAACCACATCACCAGGGCCCAGTGTATAAATACATCATGAGATGTTAAAGTCTGCCAGCTGTAATTGTGGCAGTGTTTCTTTTTAAAATATGGGCTGGAATTTTACACCCCCCCAAACAGTGGGATGGTGGCAGGGGGAGGGGGGCGTAAAATGGAGCGGGAGTCTGGGGGGCCCACCCGACCCACTCCCGTCTCCGCCAGTTAACGGCCACTTAAGGGCCTCTGCCCACCGCCATGGGGATTCTACCCTTGGCTGGTTGGTGGCCCAAGAAAAGCCGCCTGTTAAAAGTAGGTGGCTATCCAATGATCGGGGTGGGGGGGGTGCCCTCCTGATCAGGCACCCTGTGCCCCAACCAACCCCAACACACCCACCCCCACCCTGTCCCCTCAATTGACCACCCTTGCCATGCCAGGGCTCAGAAAACTTACCCGGTCTCCGGGGCTCCCCGACATCTTCCATCATTAGCTGGGTTGCAGTCCCAGTAGTAGCCACCACTCCCAATGGCGCTGCTGGGACAGAAAGATGCCGGCCCGCTAATTGGCCGGCAGCTCCATTAGACCGGAACTTCTTGCCTCAATGAGGTGGCAGTCCCGCCTCAGACCAATCGAAGGCCTGGGGAACGCAAAATATGATCCAGATCCCCAGGCCAGGCGGACACGGGTTCGCCACCGACTAAAAAGTCGGTGGACGTCTCCCGTCCGCCTATGGTAAAATTCCGGCCAAAGCGTTTTTTAGTACGATCATAAGATCATAAGAACTAGGAGCAGGAGTAGGCCGTCCGGCCCCTCGAGCCTGCTCCGCCATTCAATATGATCATGGCTGATCTTTTCGTGGACTCAGATCCACTTATCCGCACTCTCACCATATCCCTTAATTCCTTTATTGTTCAAAAAGATATCTACCTTAGCTTTAAAAATGTTTACTGAAGAAGCGTCAACTACTTCACTGGGCAAGGAATTCCATAGATTAACAACCCTCTGGGTGAAGAAGTTCCTTCTTAATTCAGTCCTAAATCTGCTCCCTCTAATCTTGAGGCTATGCCCTCTTGTCCTAGCTTCTTCACCTGCCAGTGGAAACACCCTCTCTACTTGTATCTTATCTATTCCCTTCATAATTTTACATGTTTCTATAATTCTTCTGAATTCCAATGAATATAATCCCAATCTACTCAGTCTCTCCTCATAAGCCAACCCCCTCAACTCCGGAATCAACCTAGTGAACCTCCTCTGCACCCTCTCCAGTGCCAGTACATTCTTTCTCAAGTAAGGAGACCAAAACTGCACACAGTACTCCAGGTGCGGCCTCACCTTATACAGCTGCAACATAACCTCTCTGCTTTTAAACTCAATCCCTTTAGCAATGAAGGACAAAATTCCATTTGCCTTCCTAATTACTTGCTGTACCTGCAGACCAACCTTCTGCGATTCATGCACAAGGACACCCAGGTCCCTCTGCATAGCAGCATGCTGCAACTTTTTACCATTCGAGTAATAATCCTTTTTACTGTTACTCCTACCGAAATGAATGACTTCACATTTATTAACATTGTATTCCATCTGCCAGACCTTTGCCCACTGACTCAATGTATCTATGTTCCTCTGCAAAGTTTCACAGTCATCTGCACACTTTGCTCTGCCACTCATCTTAGTGTCATCTGCAAACTTTGACATCCTACACGTGGTCCCCAACTCCAAATCATCTATATAAATTGTAAATAATTGCGGTCCCAACACCGATCCCTGAGGCACACCACTATTGACTGATTGCCAACCAGAATAGCACTCATTTATCCCCACTCTCTGCTTCCTGTTAGTCAACCAATCCTCTATCCATGCTAATACTTTACCCCTAACACCATGCATCCTTATCTTATGCAGCAGCCTCTTGTACGGCACCTTGTCGAAGGCCTTTTGGAAATCTAGGTACACCACATCCACTGGGTCCCCATTGTCCACCTTGCTCGTAATGTCATCATATAATTCCAAAAGATTTGTCAAGCATGACCTGCCCTTCATGAACCCATGCTGCGTCTGCCTAACGGGACAATTTCTATCGAGATGCCCTGCTATTTCTTCCTTGATAATAGACTCAAGCATCCTCCCCACTACAGAGGTTAAGCTAACCGGTCTATAATTCCCCATCTTTTGTCTACCTCCCTTTGTTTTCCAATCTGCTGGGACTACCCCAGAGTCCAGCGAATTTTGGAAAATTACCGCCAGTGCACCTGCTATTTCTCCCGCCATCTCTTTTAGTACCCTGGGATGCATTCCATCAGGGCCAGGAGACTTATTAATCCTTAGCTCCATTAGCTTGCCCAACACTACCTCTTCCGTAATAATGATTGTTTCCAGGTCCTCACCTACGTTCGTCTCTTTGTCAATTACTGGCATGTTATTAATGTCCTCCACTGTGAAGACCGATACAAAATACCTGTTCAATACCTCGGCCATTTCGTCATATCCCATAACTAAATTCCCCTTCTCATCCTCTAAAGGACCAACATTTACTTTAGCCACTCTTTTTCGTTTTATATATTTATAGAAACTTTTGCTATCTGTCTTTATATTCTGTGCTAGTTTTTTCTCATGTTCTATCTTACTTTTCTTTATTGCTCTTTTTGTGGCTCTCTGTTGACCTTTAAAGTTTTCCCAATCTTCTAGGTTCATGCTGTTTTTGGCCACTTTGTATGCCTTCTCTTTCAATTTGATAGCCTCCCTTATTTCCTTAGACACCCATGGCAGATTACCCCTTTTCTTCCAGTCCTTCCTTTCCACTGGAATATACTTTTGCTGAGCACTTTGAAAAATTGATCAATAAACCTCCCATCCCAGCAGCTACTGCTATACCATAACAGTTTACATATCTTTCTTCTTGACCTCTAAAATAACATTTTAAACTTTTTAAAAAAGCCATGCGCAAGTTTCTGTAGCAGGTTCAAACAACATTTTCTGTAATGAATACATTGCATTGTTACAAATATCACCCTTCTATGGATCATTGGAAAAGTGTTTAGCGTATTTAAACCAGAATAGAAGTTTCTAAAAGTGTTTAACAGGTGCTCAAATTGTTTAAAAATATTTGAAATCATAACATAACACTCAGCAGCCTTTGAACTGAAGACTGACCTCAAGGGGCATGTCTTGACTTTGTAATGTCATGGGGGTGTGTCTGCAGCAGCAATGCGTCATGTTACTGAGCCTCATAGCTTCTTTCGATGTTGGACCATGTTGCAGCAAGAACCAAGTAAGTTCATGCCTGAATTTTATGTCAGGCCGGAGGCCCCGCCCACTGTAAAAAAAAAAAAGTGGTAGTGAGCTGACCTCCAGGCCTGGAAGCCACACGGTAATTTTACATAACCCAGGCCCTTATTTGGCCTCGGGCGGGATATCCACCTCTCTGAGGTAGATGTCCCGCCTACAAGAGCTATCAGGCAATCCACGGGTCGGCAGATCTTCAGTCCCAGCAGCACCACCGAGACCGGTGGCCAGTCCTGGGACTGCCCCCAGTCAGGACCAGCAACATGGACGAGGCCCTGGAATACAGGTAATTGTGTGAGGCCTCACCGGGGACCATCAGCTGGGCTCGAAGGAGGAGGGGGGTGTCGCTTGAGATGGGGGAGGGGAAAGGTGCTCCAGTGGGAATGGCTTTTGCCATTGGGGGTACCTCCATCGGGCACAAGGTGCCTTATCAGGAGGGCCCCCACAGCCTGCATGGAGGCCGTGAGGTTTTACTGGTCAGCGTTCTGAGCTACTGAACCACCTGCTTTCCACTAGTAATATAACAGCTGTGGTGGGAGGAGGCCCTTAAGTGGAAATTACTTGGCCACTTAAGGGCCTTAATTGGCCTTTGGCAGGTGGGTCATTTGTCACCTCCCCCACCACTGGTAAAATTGAAGTGGGGGCGGGAAAGCGACAGGAGCAGGTTTCCCTGCCTCCCACTCAATTTTACAGACCCACCTGCCCCCCATTGCCCACCTCCCGCCTGCTCCTGTGGGTGCGTAAATTTCTGGCCCATATTTCTTTGTGCAGTTATTGGTGAATGCTGCCCCTTCATCATTGAGCACAAAGTCCGGGCCAATGTTAATTTTTTTGCAATAAACTTCAGAGGAATTTGGATTCACATATATGAGATGGATTTTATGGGCCCCCGATGCGGGGCCGGAGGCGTGGTTCACGGAAAATCGCGAGAGGTTGCTGGGGGCAGAGGGCCCGTTGCCAAGCAATCTTACCGGGGGTGAGATAGGCCGACAACGGCCTTCCCGCCCAGAGGCCAATTGAGGCGCTTACTGGCCTATTAAAGGCCATTTAAGGGCCTCTTACTGCCGCCGCTGGGATCTGACAGCGGCTGGGGTGCTTCTGCCACGCCGAGAGGGCGCCTTGTAAAATGAGGCACCCTCCCTGTGGGCTTGGGGAGGGTGGCTCCTCCACGAGGCATCTGTAGCCCCAGGAGGACCTCCGCTGGAAATACGTCACCCCTCGGGCCCCCGGCACTGCACAATCACCCTTTGCCCGCAACCCCCCACTCACCGCCAGAGCCTTCCGGCTGGCCCCGACGACCCCTTCTCACCTGTTTCTGGTTCGGGGTTCCAGTGTTGGGCCTGGGTCCAAGGCCTCTGCAGTACCAGCAGTGGCCACTGCTCCTGGTGGCGTTGCCAATACTGCTGAGCGACTGGCAGTTCATGGAGGTGGGATGCCCATCTTTAAAGGGATGGGGATCCCAGCTCCTAAAACTTTGATGTAAAAAAAACAGAAGATTACTCCAGTGAGACAGGAAAAGGCTGAGGTGGGGTTCCCCCACCTGTGCGGCCCGATGCCAGGAGCCCTGCCTCCTACACAAAATCCAGTTCATATATGTATATTTTTCTAAATGAATTCGAACAACAATGCTCAGTTTGTCAGACCTGCAGTAATAAGTTCAGTCATTTTAGAGGCTTCTGGGTCTTAGAACTCAATATTACTGTTCCTCAAGATTATAAAGGAAAAGCGATTTTCCTTAATTCTTTTGACTATTCCTGACCTCCAAATTTCTACTTTGAAGTTGTCTATGGAGTGTTCTTTGCTGCCTCATTGACACAGAACTACTTGGCGTTTGTATTAATTAGATCAAGGCAGTGAGGCTATCTGATTCATTATTTCCCTCATCTTTGAATCTTTCACTCAGACTTGGTCATCTTCTATTAAATTTGGTAACACCCTGGCCACAATTTTACACTACCCCAACGAGCGGGATGGTGGTGGGGGTGGGGGATGGTGGCGTAAAATGGAGTGGCAGGCTCAGGGAGGCTTTCCCGACCTGCTCCAGCCTCTGCCACCCTTTACGTAGGGTGGCGGGAGGGGCGAAAAATGGCATGCCTGCCCCAGGCCAATCAAGGCCCTTAAGTGGCCACTTTCATGCGCATTTGACGCATGGCAAGCGGGCATCCTGGAGCCTGGGAAAGCCACCTGGGAAATCCAGGCGGCTGCTGATCACCCTGTGCCCGATGAGTAGGCACCCCCCCCCCCCGCTACTCCAACCACTACCAGCACCCAACACACCTCCCTTCCTTAACCAACCACCCTTGCCTAGCTGGGGCCCGACCAATTACCCCCGGTGAGGCAACCAAAACCTATCTTTCCTTCCGATTCCACGTCTTCTCCTATCTTCCGCTGGGCTGCAGTCCCAGCAGTTGCCATTGCTCCCGGCCGTAAAATACGGAACGGATCCCCAGACGAGGCGGAATGCAGGTTCGCCACCAACTTTTAAGTTGGAGGCCGGCTCCCGTCTGCCCACCGTAAAAATTCCAGCCCCTGAATCTGTATCTGAAATTATAATACGTCCCCCCTCCCCTCCCCAGAGAGAACACATGCTCCTTTTCGTTGAGGTTGGCTAAGTATAGTCACTGAGGAATTAACTTTTCCATCAATACTAGCAAAGGTTTCTCCATTAATAATTCTGCTAGGTTGTAGCCATTTGCCAGTGCCACTGTATTGCATTCTGACAATGCCAAGTATTGATTTGTTTTTGAAGCCTTTTTTGGTTTTTACCCCTTTTTCTATTTTTCCATTGCTCTTTGGATGTTTAGGAACATTTGGAAGGTGAGTAAACTCAAATTATTTCTGAAACTTTACAAGTCTATGTTAATTTATTCATTTTATTCATTTGAATATTTTAATTGAGGTCCCGTCGCCCAGCGGCAGCAGGGCTGCCATAGAGCCTCGCTGTTGTCAGTGGGGTTAGGCCAGGTCCTCCCAGCGTCGAGGTCCTTGGCGTGCCTCATCCAGACCCATCTATAAGCCCCCTCACCACAGAACCGACTCTGGAAGAACAAGAAGATCCAGCCCAATACCTTTGGCCTATCTGAAGAGGACCAGAAAGATCCCGCAAAGATCTGGAAAGTGCGAAAAGATCAGCTTCGGGTAAGAGTGAATTTTAGAATTCATCGCCTGGAATTTACATTCCATAGGCAACAGGCGCAGGAATCAACAGATCAATTCCTCAGTAGATGCCGTAATAAGGGTAACGAGTATGACTTTTCAGAAACTGAGCTGTCGGTGTGAATAATGGATCTGGTGATTGACTCAACAACTATTAAAGTGTTTCAAAAAGACTTATTGGAGAAAAAAAGGTCACAGCATTGATGCGCTGCTAGAAGATGGCAGGAAATACGAAGCCATTGTCGCTGGACAACAGCATCTGCAAGCACTAGGTGCAGCCGACAGTATCAACATGGTAACTAGGTCGCAAAAAGCAAGCAAGTTGTGTGGTAAGTGTGGTTTGTCCCACTCACTGCGAAGTTGTCCTGCATTTTAAGATCTGTGCAAGGCATGCGGTGCAAAAGGACACTGGGCCCACTAATGCAAGAAATCTGGCTTCAAAGATGCAGCCAGAAGTCACAATAGGACACAAACAAATAGGAGAGAGGTGCAGCAACATGGAAACAGCAGCAAGAAGACCACCAGAGACCTGCATAAATGCAAGCTAATGCACAAAGTCCACAGTGAAATAGACCTGAAACAAGACTCAGATTGGAGCGATTCTCAGCCAGAAGACGAGTAGGCGTTTCACATTGTGATCCTGACACACTATGTTGATGAAGTCAAACAACTGGAAGCTTTTGCTACTATTAATATGATGTGCCCAAGGAAAGTTGGCAAGCACACAGTCAGGACCAAGATCGACACACGAGTTAGTGCAAATATCCTACCAGTCCGAATTCTGAACGATATGTGCCAGGGTTATTGGAAATTAATGATACAACTGACAACTGCAAAGTTAACTGCATACAACAGGTCAAACATCCCTTGCAGCGGCACACTAACAATGCGATGCAGCTATGGCAAGTCGGCATGGAAACCACAAATATTTTACCTGGTAGACATGAACAGACCAGAGGCTGCAGGGCTACCAGCATGTAAGGACCTCAACATCATGACTATCCATGAGGTCACCAAGGTACCCATTAAAGCAGAAGAGACCAAAGGTACCACCATTGAATCAGTCCAGAACTTGCAACAAATGTACCCGGACAGGATCAACTTCATAGGAGATTTCAAAGGTGATGCCGTACTGCACTTCAAAGAAGATGCACCCATCCCCCCATGTCCAGCCCCCTGATGTCTGAGATTGAGTCACAATTCTTCCAGGATCTCAGTAGTTCTGTTTGGAGAGTATCAGCCCCTTCTCAGGGACGCCACGCCAAGAGAATGAAGATCCAAATTCAGATGGTGAAAGTTCTTTGTCAACAGGCACTGTTTCTTTACACTCCAGAGACTCAGAAGAAAAGATTGACGTTGTAACCATTGAGAAGCAAAGGCTGGCAGTGGGAAACATTGCCAAGGGGAAATCTCCAAGTACCGGAACCCGCTCGCAGCTTCTGACCAGCATTAAACGATGCAGTCTGGAAACCCAGCAACAGCACAACTATATCGCGCCCTCACCTCTGCTCTCTAGAGAACCACCAGCACCAAATCGAGCCAGAATGGATAGGTACATCCATGAGGCCAAGTACTCCTCCCCTAACAAGTCTTCATCCTTGAGCCCCCGGCTTTCAGACGCAGAGGATGAGAGGAGGCAAAGAACGCACAATATCCTGAAGAGGCAGCGAAGGGATGAGTTGAAGCATTATCTGTTGGCTCTTTGAGATGAGGTGCCAGAACTTTCCAAGAATGACAAGGCCTCAAAAGTGCTCATCCTGAAAAAAGCAACAGAGTATGTTAGCAGGCTGAAGGCAGAGCAGCAGAAACTGAATTCAGAGAGGGAGAAACTGCAGAAAAAAACAGCAACAGATTATGTGCAAATTCTCCGAGATGCAGGAGACACTGCTCGAAACGCAAGGGAGAATGAAGATGGCACATGACCGACATGCAGTGACGGAACAACAGGACGACACCCAACACATTGACAACATGTCTGCAAACCAAGGGTGAAATCCACATCCCCAGAAGGTTATAGAATAACAAGATCTGGAAGAGTTATCAAACCACCAGAACAATATATGGAATCTTAAGCTTCTGTAGTTGTAAATTTCACAATCCCTATCTTTATACTTGTAAATTTTATAATGTCTATCCCTGTATAACTAATATTGATATTATCCAATCTTATGTTTTTACTTGTAGCTTACGAGACTTATCTTTGAAAAGAAAGGGGATGTTGATTGCTTTAAGAGTGATGTGGCTTTAAGAACTCAGTATGCTAATGAGCTAAGTACCAGGATGTAGTCATGTGACTAGAAGCCATAGTCTGTCTGCACTGTAACACCCTGGACAAAGGTTCTGTAGATAGTTTGCTCTGCATTGTGTATATTAGTTTAGCTGTAAATAAACCTTCTAGAGATCTTCAAGGAACTGGAATCCACATATCTCATTGTGTTGCTTAAGAAAACACAAACAGCCTAACGACACTTTCTATTTATGAGAAGAATTTAAACATGTATTTAAGGAGGAGGTAGATAGATTTTTGAAATCTTGGGGAGTTGAGGGGTATGCGGAGCAGGTCCGAAAGAGGAGTTGAAACCTGGGACAGATCAGCCATGATCTTATTAAATGGCAGGGCAGGCTTGAGGGGCTGAATGGCTTACTCCTGCTCCTATTTCATATGTTCTTAGGTTCTTATGTCAATTCCAACTTTCTGCCACATACACGGTGGTAGAACAAAAGGAATCATAATTTCAGGTGTTTGTTCCCTGCACACTTTCTTGCTAAAATTGCTTACTCAAACCTGGTTGTCAAATTCTTTTCCTGAATAATTCCCAACATTTTTGGCTCACTTTATGCCCTGCACGTATTTTGTCCAACATCTTAGAGTGCATTTATATAGCAATCAGCAATTCCTCTATCATGAACCAGTATGCTATCAGGCCTGATTTTCTTTTCCAATCCTCGCATATTCCATATCAGTTTTTAGATCCTTAAAGCACTTTTTTTAATCTCCTGTAACCCATTTGTTATAACTTTGTAAAATTCCATCCGCATTTGCCATCAGCCTTGGCTCAGGGGTAACACTTGTCTCTCAGCCAGAACCTGGTGGGTTCAAGCTCCATGAGCACATAATCCAGGCCAATACTTGAGTACAATACGGAGGTAGTGCTGCAGTGGCAAAGGTGCTGTGTTTCAGGTGAGATGTTAAGCAAAGCCCTGTCTGCCTTATCAGGTGAACATAAAAAAATCCTTGGCACCATTTGAAGAGCAGGAGAGATTTCTGGTGTCCAGGCCAATATATATCCCCAAAAACATAACTAAAACATACTATCTGGTTATGTCTTTCATCACAGATTGCCCACAGAGGAGGCTCCCCTGCACCCCACAAGCCTTCTTTTACTGGGCGTCCTCCCCAGTGGCGGCAGGGAGAGGCCCTTAAGTGGCTAGTGGTTGGCTACTTAAGCCTTTCCCGCCCCCAACTTAATCGCGGTGCAATGGGAAGGCAACAGGCCCTCCGCACCCCGCCTTTCGTCACAATTATATGGCTCCCCTCCACCGCTTCATAGCCTGTCTCAGGGCGGGTGGGGGAAGGGGGCATTAACTTCTTCCCTATATATGCATGGGTTATTTAGATGCATTTCAATATATTCATATATTTCATAATTATTTATTTTCTAAATTTATACTCTATAGTTATATAAAATTACCTTTGTGCAGTTGCATCCTGTTTCCCAAATGTTAATTTCTATATAATTTCTCTGTACCATCCATTAATTTCTTTTTTTTTAACAATATTCCTTTAATCCCAACATCTAAAATATATTATGGGAAAAATAGGAAAAGATGAACAGGAAAATAATCAATTGGTCCACCAAGCCTATTCTGAAAAGAAATCTGGTAAATTCCTTTCCGACCAAAACAAGTTTCAGAAATCAGCGTGCCTGAGGTACAAATCCACATTCCACATACCTTCTGTACGTAGCAACATTAGTTACTGCAAGGAACTCACCCAGTTCCTTTTTGAACTGTTCAAACTAATCTGCACTCATCACTTGCCTCAAACATTTTCCAGGCATCGACAACCCGCTGCATAAGGAAAAACCTGACATCTCACCTAGTCCTATGCTTGCACAGTTTATAGGTTTTCCCGAACAAATCTAGTGCATACTGATGCAGTTTAGTGCGTACAATATTTTAAATACTTGAAGTAAATCTCCCAAAGTCTACACTTTTCTAGAGCAGAAACCTTGAGCTCTACATAATAATTAAGGGTTTTTAAGTTAGGAATAATTCTAGATGATTTCCGGGGCCTCAATAACACCCACCCTGTAAAAAAACTAAAACTGGGAACAGGAAACCAGATGAGCCCTAATCAGGGTCTTGTACAATGACACTATATTTCTTTTATATTTATATTGAATTATCCTTGCGATTCATTCAGGTTCTCTATTTGCTTTAGCAATAGTTTCTCAGCACTTGTCATGTGTCATCAGAGATTCACATACTATAATATTTAGGTTCCTTTTCCACTCAACAGACTTTAATTCTATGCTAAGTATTAGCCTTACTCTCATGCATGTCACTGCATTTATCTACATTATAAAACATCTGCATTCTGAAACCAATGGAAAGGAAAATCGGGCAGGAGTATAATGAGTCTCCAATCCATAATCAGCAGTTTTCCACCTAAGTCCAAAATGAAAAGATCTCCCCCTCCAAGTTATTACTTATGTTTGCTGGCTCACGTGTGTGAATGGCCGAGATTTTACTGGACCCAGCAGGAAAGGAAAGGTGGAACCAGAAGCGGGTGGTGAAGGCAATCCTACTCCCACTCCCATTCCTGTAATGATCTTGCGCCGGCTGGCCAATTAATGGCTGGCAGGTGGAGTGGCCGACCACTCAACGGGCATTGAGGCGGTGGCTGCATTGCCACCTGACATGGAAGGAGGTGCTGATGCATGTTTAAAGGGCCACCAGCACCTCAGCCTTTTCTGCAGAACCATCCTCTGACAGTCAGGCCCGCAAGCATCCTCTGAGCATTGAACCCTCCAGCATCCTCCGAACATTAAATGCTTCAACACCCTCCAAATATTGAACCTCCAGCATCCTCTGAACATTGAACCCTCCAGCATCCTCCGAACATTAAATGCTTCAACACCCTCCAAATATTGAACCTCCAGCATCCTCTGAACAGTGAACCCTCCAGCATCCTCTGAGCATTGAACCCTGCAGCATCCTCTGAACATTAAAATATCCAGCATGCTCCAAACATTGAATCCTCCAGCATCCTTTGAACATTGAACCCTCCATCATCCTGCACTCATTGAACCCTCCAGCATCTTTAGAACACTGAATCCTCCAGCGTCCTTGTAAGAAATCAACACCTCCCCCTCTCTCTCTGGTTCTCCTCATTGGATGACCCTCCTCCTGAATGAATGATGTCCATGGCACTTGGACGTTGCCAGACTGTCTAGGCCACCCTGCCAGTAGTTGCTGCAATGCAGCCTGCCTCACCCCTCTCACAGGCCCCTCGAAAGTGATCCCCTGCCAAGACCACAATGTCATCAAGAGGGGCTTGAGCCCAGATCAATGGCTTCCCAACTCCATCCTACCTACAAATGAAAAATGCCTCACTCCATGACTGCCAAATGCAGCAATAATAATAGATGCCCCGTTGCTGCCCTTTAAAACCCCATGTCCTCTTTCCGCATACCGGATGGGCCCGTAAAATCGTGGTTTATTGCCTCAATAACTATCTTAAGTGGCTGTCAATAATATGAAAGAGTGACAAACTCGCAACAAATCCTCAGTTCTTCCTGTTCTGATATGAGAACAGAAAGTGCTGGAAATACTCAGCAGTTCGTTACAATTTTTTAATCTTATTTTTAAACAAGCAGGATTAGGTTCCGAAGAAGGGTCACTGACCCGAAACGTTAACTCTGCTTCTCTTTCCACAGATGCTGCCAGACCTGCTGAGTGAATCCAGCATTTCTTGTTTTTGTTTCAGATTTCCAGCATCCGCAGTATTTTGCTTTTATTTTAGGTTAAAAGGTCTATTTTGATGTGAACTCTGCTTCTGCCATTGTTTAATTTTTGCTTTCAATAAACCTGATTTGTGGTTCCTACCCTAAGGCACACATTATGATAAAGTGTTTTATTCCTTTGCTATTCAGCACAAATCAGATATGTCAGTATTGCCTCAGAAAATGCTGCATAGCTCTGCTCTTAGGCCACAGTTACCCTGGAACATTTCAGGAATTCTGAATCTAAACAATTTGCTACATTTTAAGGAAATCCTTAAAATTGTCTTCTCTAAATGGCTGACCGAATTCTTTTAGATCCTTTGGATTATCCAATTTAAAACATGTCATTTGAATGAATGCACATACACTTTACTGAGACATTGTGATGATATTGTGCTGCTCGGTAATTCTTACTAAATAACGGTGCACATTATCATACAAGGTATTCATTGAGGTGTAACATTAGTTGTGACACCGATCAAAATTATGTATTGTTTCCTCTGTTAGCAATCGCTGAAATGAATTGATGATTGTCAATAAAGCAAAAAATGTGTAGTTGACCTCTAATTTGAGTTATGTTGTCATCATGTCTGTTGTTGTCGTTTTCGTACAAGCTTTTATTCTAGATCACTGGGAGCAAGCTTATGCATTTATTCAACTTTTGCAACAGTGTGAAGCAGTTTCTGCCTCTCTTAGACATCTTGGATGCATTTTTAAAACCAGCCCATAAGTAATTTAAATGTTTCAAGAGTGTATTCTCTGTCACGTCTGATTTTTCAACATTTAGGGCATGAAATTGAGCTCCATAGCACTCCTTGTGCTGGAGCTACGGAAGCTCCAAGGCAAGACGCTGGTGCTGCCCACACTCTGGCCACTTCCAGAGGAACATAATATTCCATGCTGGGAAGTGCGCTGGGCCAGGGTGCCATGTATGCACCAAAAGCAGCAGAAATGTGCTTTCATGATGTCAAAAAGTCATTCCAGCTGATTTGACGTTAGTTTCAGGGACTAGGTCTGTGCAGCTCTAAATAGCGTCTGTGCTGATCACTCCCAGCTGAACACACATTCAGTAGCATAAGGCACCCTTTTTTTCCTTAATTTATTCACAGGTTTGTGAGCATCGCAGGTAAGACCAGCATTTATTAAACATCCCTGATTGGCCTTGAAAGGATGGTGGTGAGCCACCTTCTTGAACCGCTCCAGTCCTTGGGGTGTAGGTACACCCACAGTGCTGTTAGGAAGAGAGTTCCAGGATTCTGACCCAGCGACAGTGAAGGAACGATGATATAGATCCAAGTCAGGATGGTGTGTGGCTTGGAGGGGAACTTGTAGGTGGTGATTTTCCCATGCATCTGCTGCCCTTGTCCTTCCAGGTGGTAGAGGTCACAGGTTTGGAAGGTACTGTCAAAGGAACCTTGGTGAGTTGCTGCAGTGCATCTTGTAGATGGTACATACTGTTGCCACAGTGCACTGGTGGTAGAGGGAGTGAATGTTTAAGGTGGTGGATAATGTGCCGATCAAGCAAACTGCTTTGTGCTGGATGATATCGAGCTTCTTGAGTGTTGTTGGAGCTACACTCATCCAGGCAAGTGGAAAGTATTCCATTGCACTCCTGACTTGTGTCTTGTAGATGGTGGACAGACATTGGGGAGTCAGGAGGTGAGATACTCTCTGCAAAATTCCCAGCCTCTGATCTGCTCTAGTAGCCACAGTATTTATGTGACTGAACCAGTTAGTTTCTAGTCAATGGTAACCCCCAGGATGTTGATAGTGGGGGATTCAGTGATGCTAATGCCATTGAATGTCAAAGGGAGATGGTTAGATTCTCTCTTTTTGGAGATAGTCATTGCCTGGCACTTGTGTGGTGTGAATGTTATTTGCCACTTATCAAGCCTGGGTGTTGTCCAGGTTTGGCTGCATGTGGACATGGGCTGCTTCAGTATCTGAGAAGTCGTGAATGGTGCTGAACATTGTGCAATCATCAGTGAACATCCCCATTTTTGACTTAATATTGGAGGGAAGGTCATTGATGAAGCAGCTGAAGATGGTTGGGCCAAGGGCACTACCCTAAGGAACTCCTGCAGTGATGTCCTGGGATTGAGATGATTGACCTGCAAAAACCACAACCAGCTTCCGTTGTGCTCGGTTCGACTCCAACCAGTGGAGTTTTCCCTCTCATTCCCATTGACTCCAGCTTTGCTAGGGCTCCTTGATGCCATACTCAGTCAAATGCTGCCTTGATGTCAAGGGCAGTCACTCACGCCACCTCTGGAGTTCAGCTGTTTTGTCCATGTTTGGACCAAGGCTGTAATGAGGTCAGGAGCTGAGTGGCCCTGGCGGAACCCAAACTGAGCGTCAGTGAGCAGGTTATTAGAACATAGAACAGTACAGCACAGTACAGGCCCTTCGGCCCACAATGTTGTGCCGAACCTTTAACCTACTCTAAGATCAAACTAACTACCTACCCTTCATTCTACTATCATCCATGTACCTATCCAAGAGTCGCTTAAATGTCCCTAATGTATCTGCTTCTACTACCACCGCTGGCAGCGCATTCCACGCACCCACCACTCTCTGTGTAAAGAACCTACCTCTGACATCTCCCCGAAACCTTCCTCCAATCACCTTAAAATTATGCCCCCTGGTGATAGCCCTTTCCGCCCTGGGGAAAAGTCTCTGGCCATCCACTCTATCTATGCCTCTCATCATCTTGTACCCCTCTATCAAGTCACCTCTCATCCTTCTTCGCTCCAATGAGAAAAGCCCTAGCTCCCTCAATCTTTCTTCGTAAGACATGCCCTCCAGTCCAGGCAGCATCCTGGTAAATCTCCTCTGCACCCTCTCTAAAGCTTCCACATCCTTCCTATAATGAGGCAACCAGAACTGAACACAATATTCCAAGTGCGGTCGAACCAGGGCCTTATCGAGCTGCAGCATAACCTCGCGGCT
The DNA here is from genome assembly GCF_036365525.1 of Heterodontus francisci. Lineage (NCBI taxonomy): Eukaryota > Metazoa > Chordata > Chondrichthyes > Heterodontiformes > Heterodontidae > Heterodontus > Heterodontus francisci. Next base: position 46,822,783 of record NC_090377.1, read on the forward strand.
CTTAAACCCAATCCCCCTGTTAATGAAAGCCAACACACCATACCCCTTCTTAACAACCCTATCAACTTGGGTGGCAACTTTGAGCGATCTATGGACATGGACCCCAAGATCCCTCTGTTCCTCCACACTACCAAGAATCCTGTCTTTAAGCCTGTATTCGGCATTCAAATTCGACCTTCCAAAATGAATCACTTCACACTTTTCCAGGTTGAACTCCATCTGCCACTTCTCAGCCCAGCTCTGTATCCTGTCAATGTCCCGTTGCAACCTACAACAGCCTTCCACACTATCCACAACTCCAGCAACCTTCGTGTCATCGGCAAACTTGCTAACCCAGCCTTCCACTTCCTTATCCAAGTCATTTATAAAAATCACAAAGAGCAGAGGTCCCAGAACAGATCCCTGCGGAACACCACTGGTCACCGAGCTCCATGCTGAATACTTTCCATCTACTACCACCCTCTGTCTTCTATGGGCCAGCCAATTTTGTATCCAGACAGCCAAATTTCCCTGTATCCCATGCCTCCTCACTTTCTGAATGAGCCTACCATGGGGAACCTTATCAAACGCCTTGCTAAAATCCATATACACCACATCCACTGCTCTTCCTTCATCAACGTGTTTTGTCACATCTTCAAAGAATTCAATAAGGCTTGTGAGGCATGACCTGCCCCTCACTAAGCCATGCTGACTGTCTCTAATTAAACCATGCTTTTCCAAATAAGCATAAATCCTGTCTCTCAGAATCCTCTCCAATAATTTGCCCACTACCGACATAAGACTGACTGGCCTATAATTCCCAGGGTTATCCCTATTCCCTTTCTTGAACAAGGGAACAACATTTGCCACCCTCCAATCATCCGGTACTACTCCAGTGGACAGTGAGGACGCAAAGATCATCGCCAAAGGCGCAGCACTCTCTTCCCTCGCTTCCCGTAATATCCTTGGGTATATCCCGTCTGGCCCCGGGGACTTATCTGACCTCATATCATTCAAAATTTCCAGCACATCCTCCCTCTTAACCTCAACCTGTTCGAGCATATCAGCCTGTTCCACGCTGTCCTCACAAACGACCAGGTCCCTCTCACTAGTGAGAGGTGCAAGTGCTTCTTGATAGTACTGTCAACGACCCCTTCCATCACTTTGCTGCTGATTGAGAGTAGACTAATAGGGCAGTAATTAGCCAGGTTGGATTTGTCATGCTTTTTGTGCACAGGACATTCCTGGGCAATTTTCCACATTGCCGGGTAAATGCCAACAATATCTCACTAGAGATTACATTCATACTTATAAAAGGGCTTATTTCAGCTGTTTTAGATGGAATTGCAACTTTCTTTTTTTTATTGACCTCAATGTGTTGTTATCCCCAAACCTAAAAAAAGTAATACTTTTATATTTCTTGACCTTGCAGTGATTCTCGCCACGTAGTGAATCAAGGTAACATTTTAACCAATCTGTTTCGCATATTGTTGAAATACAAGCACTGTCTAGTTCTGCATAGTTAATCAAGTGCGTGACTAACATTCATCACAGGACTTAAACTCCTTGGGACCAGGGTAATTTATTTGTATTCATCATTATCTTCATTCTTTGCTTGGATTCATCATTATCTTTATTCTCTTCCTCAGAATTCTCTTTGTCATGTGTCATTTCGAGGACCCTGCTTTGGGCAGATCATTACATAATGATACTTTGAATCACACCTGTTCGCTGATGATTGCACAATGTTCAGTACCATTCCCGACTCCTCAGATACTGAAGCAGCCTGTGTCCAGATGCAGCAAGACCTGGACAACATCCAGGCTTGGGCTGATAAGTGGAAAGTAACATTCATGCTACACAAGTGCCAGGCAATGACCATCTCAAACAAGAAAGAATATAACCATCTCCCCTTGTTGTTCAACATTACCATCACTGAATTCCCCACTATCAACATCCTGAGGGTTACCATTGACCGGAAACTGAACTGAACCAGCCACATAAATACCATGGCTACCAGAGCAGGTCAGAGGCTGGGAATTCTGTGGCGAGTTACTCAACTCTTGGCTCCCCAATGCCTGTCTGCCATCTACAAGGCACAAGTCAGGACTGCAATGGAATAATCTCCACTTGCCTGGATGGGTGCAGTTCCAACAACACTCAAGAAGCTCGACATCATTCAGGACCAAGCATCCTGTTTGGCACCCTATCCACCACCTTCAACATTCACACCCTTCACCACCGCGCATAGTGGCAACAGTGTGTACCATTTACAAGATGCACTGCAGCAACTCAACCAGACTCCTTCGACAGCACCTTCCAAACCCGCAACCTCTACCACCTCGAAGGGCAAGGGCAGCAGATGCATGGGAATACCACCACCTGCAAGTTCCCCTCCAAGCCACAGACAATCTTCACATGGAACTATATTGCCATTCCTTCCCTGTCACTGGGTCAAAATCCTGACTCCCTTTCCAACATCATTCAGTAATACCCACATGCCATGAATGAATAAAAAAAAAACCTGAAGCACCTATTAACGGTTCCTTGGGCATTCCTGATATTGATTCACCAATTGATTTTGTTCCAATTTAGTTTTCTGCTCTAATGGCCTGATCTGCTAAAGGTGCTTTCATCCTCATTCTGCCTGTCTTTAATCCTTCCATTGTATCGATGCCTGCATCTGATGTCTGGACTATATTGAAATCTGACAATCATTGAGTCTTCTATTCTTTGTGTCACTGTGGAATATCTTATTTGTTCCATGAAGGCTGAAGGGAATTATTATTTTCCCAGTCATTGTTTGTTGTTGGATGATGGCCAAGGGAATGTGATGTGGTGTCATGGATGGATGTAATGGTGAGGAATAGTGGGTCCATAATGGTTAGGGGGAAGTAATTTCATTGAAAATGGAGTACGAGAAGGCACTCTCTGACAGCCCTTCCAGATTGAAGGGGTCCTGGATGGATTCCTCTTACTCCTCCCTTTCCTCCTCCTCCTGTCCCTTCCCTCTTCCTCCTGTCCCATCTCCGAGGTGGCCACCGCCACCTGCAAGTTCCACTCCAAGCCACATCCTGACTTGGAACTATATCGCTGTTCCTTCACTGCCATTGGGTCAAGATCCTGGAACTCCCTTCCTAACAGCACTGTTGGTGTACCTACACCACAAGGACTGCAGCGGCTCAAGAAGGCAGCTCATCACTGCCTTCTCAAGGGCAATTAGGGGTGGGCAATAAAAGCTGGCCTAGTCAGCAATGCCCACGTCCCACAAACGAATAAAATAAACCTTTAACAAAAACAAGAAATGCTGGATTCACTCAGCAGGTCTGGCAGCATCTGTGGAAAGAGAAGCAGAGTTAACGTTTCGGGTCAGTGACCCTTCTTCGGAACTCAGATTTGTTTCAGATTTCCAGCATCCGCAGTATTTTGCTTTTAAAATAAACCTTTGTTGTTGTGTGCATGTTCTATGTAAAAAGCTCAAATGAAAGGACATGGAGCATGATAAGGCAATTATTTTTGGAAAGTTAGTTGATCTGCAGTTTGCCCAGTCAGGATATTATTAACAAAACCTGATGTTTCTCATAGAGTTAGACAAGTATTAATAGCATCAGGTGATAAGTATGGGAGAGAGAAAAATGTCATCAAGTTACTTAGACAACTTGCTCATCCTACTTGTCAAAGGTTGAAAATAATGCGAAGAAAATGCAGGTGGGGTTGATGAGTATATGAGGCTTATAGAAGAGTCTAGTGAGAAATGTGAAATCTGTAAAAAATCTCAAAGGATGTTGCCATGTCCTATTGTAAGCCTTCCCTTAGCAGGTGACTTTAATGAGATAGTTGCCATGCATCTGGGACAAAGACAGAAATATTCGTGTTCTACATTTTGTAGACCTAGTGACCAGATTTAGTCTTTCTACCATAATATATAGGAAGGGCAAAAGAGTTTTTAAGGACAAATTCATGGAGGAATGGATAGGGACCAGACTTGGAACACCAACAAAGTTTCTGACTGATAATGAAGGGGAATTTGCCAATGACAAGTTCAGAGATATGTATAGAAATATGAAGACAATAGTCATGAATACCATACCTGAAAGTCCTTTCAGCGACGGACTCTGTGAAAGAGATGAAGCAGTGATCGATGAAATGCTGCATAAAATTTTATTTGATCAATCATATTGCAAGTTGCCAATGCAAAACATTCACTCCAGATAGGGACCATACCCATCAACTATCAATTAGTCTATGGGCGAAATCCCAAATTGCCTTCTGTGCTGTGCAATAGTCCTCCTGCTCTCGAAGGTACTAAAATTAGATCAATTTTTTTCTACACATTTGAATGCTTTAAATGCAGGGAGATGGGTTTTCATCTTGGCTGAGGTCTCTGAGAAAATTCAAAGAATACTGAGGCATTGTAAAAGACCATCTGTGACAGAATTTAATTCAGGAGATTTGTTATACCATAAAAGAGAGGGTCATAGGGAATAGAAAGGACCTGGTAAGGTAATAGGTCATGATGGTAAGACAGTACTTATCAAACATGACAAGCAAACTGTTAAGGATCATATTTCGTGATTAATTGGAATTAATTACAAAATCTTGGACTTTGAGCAGCTGATAGAAGTAAATGAGGCATGTTGTACTTAAAATGCTCATATGTTTTATGATGAAAGTCCTGAGGAACAGAATGTGGTAAATGAGGAACTAACAAGTGGTCGTGTGAGTGATCATGACACATGTGGCAGGGCTATAACATCCACAGGTCAATTGCCCAAGAGTGAGTAATCAGGTGAAAAATATTCCAAAGGGGGCTAGTGAATGGAGGGATGTGACAATTGTGGGATATGCATTGAGCATTGTGAGTGGCCCGTGGTTTGGTGGAAATGAGATGTGATTTGAAGATGCATTCACTGGCCTTGACCATGCGCATGAGGTCTCTAAACTTCTGGGCCTCCCTGCCCTTTGCTCCCAAACCGTTCAGGAATCTGCCTTCAGAGCCTCCTAGCCACCCACAGAAACATGGCCTCTCTCCTTCAATCCACCTACATCACTAATGCATCCAGCACCAATGGTGTTCCATTTCCCTTGTTCAGAATTGCAGCAATAGCATTCAGCAGCAACTTTCTGTGATCCAGTGCAGCTTCCCTTTAAGAGGGACAGGCAACCTTTTAGAGCAGAAGGTGAGCTAGAAGACATGCTAGCCTCACACTCTATTAGGCCCCCCGTTGTGCATGCAGCCAGCTAGCGGTGTACACTCTGAAATCATTCTAATGAGACTGCCCAAAATTTGTTTACTGCCTGATTCCATGGCAACGGCTTGGACAGGTCAAAAATCATGATGCCCATGCCAAATGCATGCAGACCAATTTCTAGCCCCCAATATTTATCAGCTCAAAGAGGCGCTTTGTCCATGATTCACCTATGCATGCATCGAAGAATCAGAGTTTCAGATAGAAGAGACCAGACAGCATAAATAGGATGTCTCTGGTTCAAATCAGTGTAAAAGCAGCATAAAAGACCTCTAGATTTAGAAAACATATGATTAACAGCACAAATTAAAACAAACATGAAAAAGTATCCCTTTTCATATCAATATTGGAGATCGGCTAGCCAGTGGTCTTGCAGTTACTCAATCTTAGTAAGTTGTTTCACTTATCAGGTTAGTCATGGTGAGTAGATCTTTGATCTTCAGCATAACAATGACGCTGATTACTTTCTTATTGGTGTTAGTTACAATTGACTGCTAAAATTTGTTAAAACGAAACCCAATTTGCATCACAGTAGACAATCTAATTCAGGCATTAATATTGGAAGAGGTAGGAAGACACATGACATCTGAGTTTGGGATTTCTGGTGTGCTATTTGTTGTATGTTTAATTAGTCTGCCATCAGTTGGATATTTGGTTAGTCTAGCCAGGAGAGATTACTAAGTCTTCATTAATTTTAACATAAACTCATTTATTACATTTTAATTATATACAGCTTTACATAAGTCTATATGACTCCTCTGAAGCCATGCTGCTTTTCCCTCCAGTCTCTCTCACATGTGATATTTTACATCATCATGGTGGGAGGTATTCCTCACACTGTCTCAAACACTAACCCCTTCAAACCCTTAAACTACATCTCCCCCCAAGTCTTTATCCAGATACATTCATACATTCATTTAAAAAAAAATTTTACATACTACCCCATCTCCCCCCGAGTCTCTGACATTACAGATTCACTCTGTCAGGAGGCTTTGCAACTTTCTCTGATCGTGTTGTTGTCAGGCATGGGAGATCAGTAGTCTTTCTCTGAACTCTTGCTTCTTGACTTGGATGACCTTCATTGAGGTTTGTAGTATCCTGTGCTTTCTGAATTTCAGATTCAACATCTGGTTCATCCAAATGTATGACTTTGATGAATAAAAATAAGACTTCTCCTGTTTACCCTTATTGTACCTTCTGACGTATGTACTAAATATTGATTCTGATCTCTCTGGACGATTACTCCTTCTCTGCCTTGTTCCTGTATCCGTACCTTTTCTCCTTGAGTCAATTTAGGTAGGTTCCTGATACAATATTTCTTTTATAATTATAAGCTTGTTGCTTTTGGAAAGACTTTTCTCTGTCTTGAACTCTCTGATAATCCTGGATTCTAGCCCTGGAAATAATTTTTTGGGTAGGATGGGAAGTTGTGTTCTAAGTTTTCTTCTGATCAACAGTTCCGGTCTAATCCACATAGCTATGGGGTAGATCTAAAGGTCAGGAGTGCTGTTTGAAAATCTTCATTTTTCTTTTACAGTGCTTTGATAGTTCTGACTCCTGTCTCAGCTTCACCATTAGATTGAGGATATCTAAGGGAACTTGTAAGATGTACAAATCCAGTTTTCCACATAGTTGTTTGCAAATTATGGTCTATTATCAGAAACTATCTGGTCAGGTATACCATATGTTCCAAAGATCTCTGATAAAGCTCAAATGACTATCTCACTAGTCATTGTGTACAACATTTGACTTCAATCCACCTTGAAAAATAGTCGATGACAATCAGGTAGGATTTTCCATTAAACATGAATAGATCCATCCCTAGACATTCCCTTGGTCTGGTTTGAAATTGGGTCGAGATAAGAGATTCCATCTGATCCTGCACATACCTGACAATTAGAAATCATTTATCTATATCTCTCAATATTCCCAGCCACCACATGGACGACTAAGCCCATCCTCTGCATTTTGTTATATTTCATTATACCCATGTGTCAATTTTCAGCAAGATGTCTATCCAGAGTGAGTCCGGAATCACCAACTTCTCATCAAATACCAGCAAATCATCCACAATAGTAAAGTGCCTTCTGTGCTCGAAGAGGATTTTCATCCTCTTACCACTGAGACTCTGCTGTGGCCAATCTTATGTTCAATATTGGCGGATACTGATGCATTCCTCATCTTGGCATCTGAGCGTGACGAATTTCTTGGAGCTATTTTGAACTTGCCGGCCATTGTGATGCAGTGAAATGAGACTATGACTCACTCTCATTAATAAAGTTAACATCCTGTTGTGTAGGATGGTTAACAGTAACTTTGGACAATGCATCTACTGTCGTATGTTGCTTACCCTGTACATATACCATTTCATATGCTAATCTCATTAGCCTCAATTGGAATCTCTGGATTCTTGGAAGCATCACTGAGTTCCTTTTCATCAAGTAAAGAAACTGTGGGTTTGTGGTCTGTCTCTATGACAACCTTCAAGACAATAATATCATCTCAGCAGTTCTCACAAGCCCATGTATGTGACTGCGAGAAGCTCTTTCTCGATGACGATGTGCCTCATTTCAGTCTCAGACAATGCTCGTGATGCATAATAAACATTCTTCAATATCCATCTAGCTGTTGCTGAAAAAGAACTGCCCCTGGCCCTGCAGATAAGGCGTCTGCTGCAATAATGGTTGGTAGTGAGGGATTATAATGTGCTAAGATATGTGGCATCTCCTTGATCCTTTGAAGTGCCTGCTCCTGGTGTGCATCCCAACACCATGCTTGAGCTTTCCTTAATAGTTGTCTTAAGGGTTCAGTAACTTGCGCTAGATTGGGCAAAAATTTTGCCGACTGATTAACCATTCCAAGGAATTGTTGAAGATCATGGACAAAAGTAGGAAGTGGGAATTCAGTAATGGCTGTCATCTTTTGACAGTCTGACATTATCCCGTTGCTACTGACAATGCGTCCTAAGAAATGAATAGACGTTTTCAAGAATTCACACTTTTCATTAAGTGTCAGGCCGCCTTCTTGTAGACGATTCAAAACCGCTAACCCTTAGGTCATGTTCTTCGACAGATTCACCACGGACTAAGATGTCATCCACATGACATATTACTCCTTAAAGGCCCTGTAGAATGTTCAACATAGTTTTTTATTTAGAGATACAGCACTGAAACAGGCCCTTCGGCCCACCGAGTCTGTGCCGACCATCAACCACCCATTTACACGAATTCCATATTCCTACCACCTCCCCACCTGTCCCTATATTTTTCCTACCACCTACCTATACTAGGGGCAATTTATAATGGTCAATTTACCTATCAACCTGCAAGTCTTTTGGCATGTGGGAGGAAACCGGAGCACCCGGAGGAAACCCACGCAGACACAGGGAGAACTTGCAAACTCCACACAGCCAGTACCCGGAATTAAACCCGGGTCGCTGGAGCTGTGAGGCTGCGGTGCTAACCACTGCGCCACTGTGCCGCCCCAAAATAGTATATATATTTTTTTTTATTTAGAAGTACAGCACTGAAACAGGCCCTTCGGCCCACCGAGTCTGTGCCGACCATTAGCCACCCATTTATACTAATCCTACATTAATCCCATATTCCTATCACATCCCCTCAATTCCACTACCACCTACCTACACTAGGGGCAATTTGTAATGGACAATTTATCTATTAACCTGCAAGTCTTTGGCAGTGGGAGGAAACCGGAGCACCCGGCGGAAACCCACGCAGACACAGGGAGAACTTGCAAACTCTGCACAGGCAGCACCCAGAATCGAACCCGGGTTGCTGGAGCTGTGAGGCTGCGGTGCTAACCACTGCGCCACTGTGCCGCCTGCTATTTGGAGTATTTCCAGTGCTGGTTATTCCGAATGGTAAATGATTGAAACAAAATTCCGAACGAAGTAGTGAAGGTTGTCAATAACCTTGACTTCTTATCCAACAGAAATTGCCAAAAGCCACTATGCACATCAAACTTTGTGAGCATGATACTTTTGGATAACTTTGCAAAGCATTCGTCTACTGAGGACATCGGATGAATTTCTCTTGCCACAGCCTTATTAAGTTAAGTCTACACAAATGCAAAAAGCACTGTTAAGTTTCGGGATTGGAACCAATCCCAAACACCACTCTGTAGGTTCAGTGACAGGAGAAATGACTCTCATCTTGGTCATTTCTTCTAGTTGATGTTGGACTTGCTTTATTAGTGGGTGTGGTATCTTTCTAGGCGTGAAAAGACATATAGATTTAGCATCTTTTGTCAACATAATGCGATATTAGGTCTTCAGTCTTTCTACACCAGTAAATAATATTGGAAAGTCTTTTTGGAAGTGACTCCTGGATTCTTGTTGCTTAACTTCTTCCACAGTTCTTATAAGATGAAGGTCAATACAAGCTCTTCTACTTAACAGAGAAAATTCCTGATTCCATAGAGATACAGTGTTTCCAATATTTGCTTTTCCTTGTACTGGAGTGTTGCGTGTAGATTTCCCTTGGCTTTCAGTTCAATCCTTCCTGGGTGATGTAACTGAGTTTCTGTGCCGGTAATGCATTAATAACCACAGTTCATTTTTTGATAAAACTGTTATACTTGCTCCAGTGTCTAGTTTATAACTGGTGATATGTCCATTGACATATATATCTGCAGACCAGAATGCCTGATTAGGGTCCTTAATCTCGCAAAGTAAGTTTTCTGATTTCTCTCCTGATGGAGATTGTTCAACTTCATTAATAGCTTTATGCATGAAGATATTTTCTTTCAAACCTGTGGCAGTAGAGATTTTACTTTGGCACATCTTTCCACAATGGCCTACTTTCTGACAGTGGAAGCATTCTGTTTTGTTTGCAGAACACTGTTCGTGCCTGTGGGACTTATGGCGCCACAGTGCTGGCAGGGTTACATGGCATCTTGCACTTCCCGCCTCTCCCTCCCACCCCAGTGTACCTTCTTTACTGGTGCTTCTTTTACAGCCCTGTGGTTCAGGAACTGTGCTGTTGCTAAAGATTTCCTGAACCAAGGTCTTACTTCACCTCTCAGGATTGCTCTGTTCTTCTTCTGCACCTCTGCTTGTCTCACCAGCAGAATTGCTTTGTCTAGGGTGTGGTCATCCTTAGACTGCAATAAATCTGATAGGGATTCATCAGTAATACCTACTACAATGTGGTCTCTTAGTAATTTTGCTTTTAGGTCTCCATATTTGCATCCTTCAGCTAGTCTGTAAAGGTTATTAATAAAAGCATCAACTGTTCCACCTGGTTTCTGGACTCTCATATTAAATTTTGCCCTTTCCAGAATCTTAATACTCCTTAGCTTGAAATAGCCATAAAGGCTTTTAAAACTTCATCAAATTTGTCTGATGTCTTATTAATGCCTTGTCTTTCAATAAAATTGTCTGCTATTGCTCTGATGGAATACAGCAATGCTTCAGACTGGCTGTCTAATTTGGAAGCAATTCTGTACCTCAAAAATCTTTTTTGCCAGAGTGACCAATTTTGTGTTTGATTTGGTCCTTCCATGTGTCCAAACCTCTCTGGTATTCGGAATTTAAGATCCATGGCTTTCTATTTGGTTTACTTTCTTTTTAAAATTATCTTTCCAGCATTGGAAGTTTCCCGCGCTTTTCAGCCTCTCACTCACTCCTGCTATGGTCATCATTTCTCCCTGTGAAATTTCACCGCGAGACTCTGTATTTATTTCATTCTTTCTTTAAACACAGTTTTGCAGCATTTTTTTTCTGTACTCTTTTTACTCCCTTCACTTAGAGTATTGAGTATTTGCAGCCTTTTTTTCTCTCTCTCATGGTCGCTACGTGTATTGGCGCTGACCTCGGATCTGCCCTCGCTAAGGACTTTTGGTTTTCTTGGTGCTGCCTGCCCAGTGCCGTTAGGAACAACTTTTTACCCTCTTTAAGGGTTGCTTACCAGATCTGTGACCGTTGATTGGTTCTCTGACTGGAAGCCTTCGATCACTGGACTGGAATTTTTTCACAGACTTCCCACCTCTGTGGTGCAGCCTGAATGCCTCAACAAGCCAATTCCCCAACTCTCTGTGCCTCCTTCATCCATGGAGTAGCTCTGGAGCTTTTTCACAGTCTCTTCTCGAGTTCTGCAGTTTTGGCACTTTTTTTGCAGGTCAACTTTCTTTAAAGTATATTTCAAATTCTTCTGGGTATTGTATGCTAAGAACCACTGCTGTTCACCATCTCAAATTTGATATTAATAGTCTGCTTCCTGAAAAGTTCAATTGGTTTCTATTGTTACGACTAGGTGAGAAAGGGGGCTAGGGGTCCCTCTCAGCCTTCACCTGGTCTTACCGTAACAGGGTTTAATTTTAAACACACTGTGTTTTTAGCTTCCCCTTGGTGAATCCTTGTTCACTGCTTTCCAATTATAAGGCAAATAAACCAGCACAAACAGGTTTTCTTAGGTTTAAAGATGAAAGGTTGAAACTTATTAAACTTAAACTCTAATTTGGTTAATGCCTATGGATACACAAGGCTCCCACGCTAGCGTGCATATGTGATACACACATGCAAATAGAGACAGAAAAGAGCAGAAGAAAAATAAAGTGGAAAAGTTTGAGGCAATCTCTGAAGAGTTGTTGTTATGGTTCTTCAAGATCACTGTAGAGTCCTTGATTATCGATAGATCTTGCTCTTCATTGGGGCCCAGTATTCTTCTTAAACCTTGTTCGCTGTAGGAGATTTTTCTCTCTTGGGTTCATGTGTCTTTAGTGGATTTGGAGTTACATGAGAAAGAGCGGGAGAGCCAGACAGGAGAGGTCTTCTTCAGTCCAGAAGCATACTGCAGTGTCTCTGTTCAAAACTCTTTGTACAATTCAGAAAAACCAGGTTAGTTGTGTGACCAACTGGTCTGACCACGTCTGTTTGTGGATTCGGCCATCCCAGCAGTCATCCTGAAATTTGAGCTCCCTCACCTTCAATGTCTGGTGCTCAAAGTCCATTGTGGGTTAAATTGGATAAGGAAAGTAACCCCTTTGACTCCACAAGCACTGTCTGTTAATATGCAAATGTCTTTCCAACCAAGGGCCTGGTGATTTCCTTTTTAAGCAAATCCTTTCTTCACTTCAACAACAATTTTCAAATCAATGTTCAAATGACAAAATTAATGTGCCTCATTGTTGGCAGGTGGAGGGGGTCTGCATGACACTATATTTAAAAACTTTTGTCTCCAGCTTGCAGAAAACCTCAAACCTGGCTCTTCAGGCTGAGTTCTGTCACAACAGGGTTGCCAGTATTTGTTTATGGTCGCCATTGAGCCTAATCAAAATAAAAATAGTTGAATCTGCACAGTAACATAATGAATGTGGTTTAACGAGATTGCAGAGTTTGTGAATCCTTCAGGGTAAGACCTTGTTTAACAAGATGTTTCAGACCTACTGTGCAAGTGAATTAATACATGAGGAAACTAAAAGATAGAAGACAGGAGGTAGCAGAGAACCATCAGGATTGGTATGAAGACAGGTGCTGAAAGTAAAAACCTGCACAAAACTTATTAGAGAGGAAGTAATGGAAAACCTGATTCAATAAGTTGAAAGTAAACAAAAGACAAAATTTGATTGAACATCAAATATAAGAAAATATGCACCAATAAACAATGCTGATGGAGAATTAAAACTGTTAGCTTCACCTGAATTTAAGTTATTCATGAGTTCATGAAAATGTCTCTGGGCCAGCTTAGTAAGTTTATCCACAGAACAGCTGTGCCACACAGAGCAGATTTAAATTCTGTCTTGTGCTGAGGTAACTGATCTCAGCCAGGCCAGGTTATTGGTGCTACTTACTGTTCTCACTACACTCGATTAAGGAGGGAAATATAAACTAGGCTTCCCATTCTTGATCACTGACCAGTAGTCCCGATTGGATGTGCGGCTGTATTAGCTTTGCAGGAGGATGTCAGGCTCCCTTTTGAATCCCCCTGTACAGTTGAATAATCAACACTCACTGTTAAGAATGGATAATGTTTATTGTAAAACAAACCATGTCTATGGATTTCCCTGCAAGAAACCAACATCTTCAGGAGATGAGAGACAGATTGGCAGGAGTTATGATTTATATATATGTGATAGATCAATATATCTAGACAGCTGCTCTAGCATCAAAAGAAGAGCCAGGTGGGTAAGATGTTAAAAGGTTATAATGTTAGTTGGTAACTCTTGAATTGGTATTCACAATTTCTTTATATCTCTTATTGGGCCATCGAAGTATGACAACTCTCATTACTCAACAACATTTTAAGATACATGTAGACACAGTAATACTTTGCATTCAGTATCAAATCCTACTTTTTCATATAATATGATACTTCTGAGATAAAACATTGTAGAATGTTATTTCAGCTCCCCTGACATCCAGATCCTGTTACTGATGACAGTGATGTGCCCTGAAGACTATTGAGAGTGACCTCATGTAGCTTATCATTTATCACAGGATATACTCCAATCATGTTACTACCTTCCCTTATTTCCATTTGGCCAGTTCCTTACAAAGGTAAAATGATGTAGTGTGATGAAAGATACATTGTACTGCTGGCTTGTTCGCCTCCTCAAAACAACATTGATTTCAAGGTTTTATTTCTTGGAACTGATGGAAAACACACTTTTGAAAGATACATTGTAGGTGTACAATTTGGACTGAACTGGAAGCATGAAAATTACTTTGGTAGGTCTACATTGGAACACATTGTTTTGAGCATTACAGTTTCAAGATCAGAGTACTTTTGTAATATTCCAAAAACATAAAACCAGTCTCATGGAGAGTTTAGCAAGGTCATGCTAAATAGTGAATAATACAGTATCAACATTTTACTTTATACCCAATCATAAATTTAAATTTCAAAAATTACAGCTTGCTATTCTTGTCACAAATAGAGGAATTTGATAAATAATTCAAAACTGTTAGTACTAGTACTAACAATTTTATCAATATACATCTATAGTTGAAACTAAAAATATACACACTAAGGCTGGATTTTACCAACCCCTCGACGTCGTGGATCGTGGCAGGGGGGCCCCGTAAAATGCTTGCGGGAGTGGCCTGCCACAACCCATGATGCCGAGAAGGCCCCGCTGCATATTACCAGCGGCGGTGAGGCCTTGGTGTGGCCCCCACCCTGCCACTAGGCGGCGGGACCTTCATTTTCATATGTAAATTAATTAAAACAGAATTCAAATTGCCTTACCTGCTCCCGGCGGCCGTCCCACGCCAATTTTACGGCCGATGGCCACAACTTTCATGCTGAACGGCGTTCCGAGGCGGGACACTATTGGGGAGGGGGAGGGGAGGAGTCAAATTATCAGGGGGGAAGGGCAGAAGCGGGAAAAAACTTTTTCATTGGGTGTGGGGATGGTGGGAAGGAGTTTAGGGTGAAAGGGAATAGATTTTGGTGGGGGAAAGGCTGTTACAGATAACTAATCCTTTTTTGGAGGATGGGCCAAAAAACTATTTATGCATTGAGGGGGTGGGAGAGGGGATTGCAGGTTAGACAAATCTTAATTTAAATGTTTATAGAACAGGAACCTTTAAAAATTTAAATTTCTCCTGAAGGGCTGGAAGCCCTTTAAAACTGGCGCCAGCGCCTGCACGGTGGCACCGGACACCATTGCCAGGGTGCGGCGGCCCCTCCGTCTACATCCTCGGGGTGGCCGCTCTACCCCCACCATCTAAATGACACAGAGCGCGGCGTGCTGATAAAATTCAGCCCTAGGTGGGGATGGGGTGGGGGGCACACATGCTTTTTATATTTATCCATAACACGGTATTATGATATTGCTAATACTGCTGTATTGCTAACATTGCTATTACGGAGTAAAATAAGATGATTTCCGAAATTTGTGTTCTTTGTTCTCAGTATCGTATCATAATATTTCAAGAAAGATTAGGATGCAAGAATAATAATACCAAAGTTGGCAGTTTTATTCCAAATTTAATAGTTATTATTGCAAATTAATTAATTAACTTTGTAATTGAAGCTCAAAGAAATATAGCCATATTGTTAGAGAATGCTGGAGTAGGAGGAGATAGCATTTTGTGGTCTAAGCCGAGGTTTAGATTCAACAAATAAGGACATCATGAAATTTCAGCAATGAATAAGGGAGGAGAGAAGTAAAGGGACATTGGTATGCTGATACAATAATTAAAGATGGCAGCACCAATAGATGAGGCCATAACAAATAGGAAATGGAATCATTACTTT
This sequence comes from Heterodontus francisci, assembly GCF_036365525.1. Classification (NCBI taxonomy): domain Eukaryota; kingdom Metazoa; phylum Chordata; class Chondrichthyes; order Heterodontiformes; family Heterodontidae; genus Heterodontus; species Heterodontus francisci. Next base: position 46,838,231 of record NC_090377.1, read on the forward strand.
TGTATGGAAAGGCGCAGAATCCATAATGTTGGAATACAATGTTGAACTTCTACTAAAAATTGTACAGTTTTGGGCATCTGATTATAGGAAAGATACAAAAGAAATTAAATAGATGAGCATATATTCACTCGGACATTACAAGGATGAGGACTTGCTATTAGGCAGAGAGATTTGAGAATGTACTGTTTTTCACCCTTGCTGCTCTTGTGAGGTTGTGGAACCTCTATATACATTGAAACCAGGTGCTGGGGGGTAATGCTGCAGACACTGACCCTTTCAGATATTTCTGTCCATGGCTGATTCATTGTGGCCTTTCAGAGACTCTTGTGCCTTCTGTGGAAGAATTGTTCCATGCATCCCCTCATGTCTTCAATTAAAACCTCTGGGGAAGTATCAAGGAATTATGGGTCAACCTTTCTGTTCATGATGGCTACCGGATAACATTTTTGAGCTATTTGCAACACTTTAAAAGCAGTTCCTATGCAAGGATAAAAGCAGGGAATATTGCCTAATTTGAGAAATTGCATCCCGTTTTAAGTAGAGTCAAAAATTGCCCTGGAAATTGTGTGTGACATGGGGGATCGGTTGTCCATTTCTGGAAGCAACTGAGAGGACAGCCCTCCCCTGATATTTTAACAAACCCCAGGTGCTAAAATGGTCTGGGCCTCACATTCAACTCTTTGAGAAGTTTTCTCTCATAGCCCTGAACTCACCCTGCGTTTTTCAACCTGAAGACATATGGATGCCAAGTCCCCAGCACGTCCCATGAAACCCAGTGGGAAGAAGGGCTCAGACAAGCCTGCAGGTCCTTCTCTTATTTTTAGTTATTTTTCCAGAGGGCACTTAGCCTTTGTGCCAGTTGTAAACACACCTGGCCTTGCCGCTTCTGAATACCGTGTCCCTTCAGCCTTGGCAACAACTGCTAGTGCATTGAAATGTTCTTTAATTCTCTTCAGGAGGTTTTGAGATTTTTTCCCTCCTTTTAGTGACACTCCCCTCAAATTCCTCTCTTACTAGTATTGTCATTCCTAAACCCACCTGACATTGTTGATAATTATGCAATGTCGGGCCAGAAAATTGGGTGCAATTTACACAGTTGCATCTTAAAGCAGTCCTAATCAAATGAGAACTGCCTTAGGCCTGAAGATGAAAGTTGACCCAAAATATTCCATCCTTATTATCTAGATGATTTCGGTTCCCTTGAATATAGGTATGCCACCTGAAAAGCATGTTATAAATGTGTACTGAGGATCTCTTTAAGTACTGTGTAATGTGTCTAATCAAAGGAACATTTAACAATGACAATGCAGGACTACAGCTTTTGATTTTATGAATTAGTGCCAATTATTTTGCAAATTGATATTTTAGTGAAAAGATAAATATCACTTTGATTATGGTTGTAGTTCATACAGGTGTGCAGGTTACAGTGTGTTGTTGATGCTAGATATTGTGACATCTGATACTTTTGACATAAATAACAACCATGTTTAATGCAGTTCAATATAATATCAATGAGCAAAGCTTTCCCTTGCTATTAAAATAGAAGACTTGTATCCTCTTAGTCCTAGTTTGTTGACCTTGCCTTGTCTTAAAAACCAATGAAAACACTGATTAATCTTTAGTTATGTTATCAGTAGAAATCTTCCATATGGATATTTTGTACCATCCTCATGAAATAGTTACCAAAGTGTTCACAATATTGGTCACAGCCCTGCTCCAGCATATGGAATAAATGTCTCTTTGAATTGCAGTGGGAGACAGGAATGTAACTTATTCAGCTAGCTTCCTCTTGAGGAGAGTATCCAATAAGAGTAGTATTTTGAGAATCTCCAGTGACTAATATATTTTTTCATTGAGCTTTTCTGTTTTTCATATCTATGTTAGACAACAGATAAATGATAACTCATCTGCTATTGGAGATTGAATGCATATTATACAAATATGTGTTTTTTCCCTACCACCCTGCACTGATGAATGTCTATGTAAGGAAGATAATTGAATAATTTGTACTGAAAAGGTTACAAAAGTGATAGCTGAATATTGTAATGCAGCCTAAATGCTTTTTAAACACAAAATATTACTGGTTTGGAACTGCTTATAATTATGTTCCTATTTACTGGTACTGAAGAGTTAAAAGTACCCGATTCAAAACACCAGTGTTCCCTGTTTTCTATATTCATTGTTTGTGAATGAATTGAAATTTATCACAATTATGTGGAGAAATACCCAAACTCATATTATCAATGACATGACATATTAATAATGAAGTGGCACTACAGAGAAATTTTGATTGCTTTTCTGGGCTGGAAACATATAAACTAGTCATTAAAATTAATTCTGTTCAGTTGTAAACATGCTATAAGTATAATTTTCCCCTCCAATATTCTTCTTTTATTCCTCCTTTCAGAAGATGACAACTCATACAGTGGTGTAGTTTCATTGGTGGGACTTTCTCTTTATTACTTTGTCTTATGTCTGTGTCTAGACAGTAAGCACTAGTGAGCTATTCAACTGTGGAACTATCACAGGCAACCCAACTTCTGATCACACTTGCAGCAGAGATTTTTGGATAATGATTGGGATCAGTAGTTGGTTGGCTTTCCAGTTCCTTATCTTAAAGACATTAGACAAACGATGACATTCCCACTTTGACTGAACTCAGCAAAAAACAGAAGTCAAGTATGGAAGTATATGACTGACTATTGCACCATTAGGTGCACTGAAGGATCAGAGCAGTTCACCACATCTGATAAGCAGTTCACCACATTAGATAAATAGAACTTTTCGTAGTAGCCTGTTTGGACGATGTCACATAAGGTTCACTATAAACTCAGGACTTTGTCACTGAGTTTTCTGGTAGGTTTATTTATGGAGATGTTCAGCATGTTAGATAGCTCAGGATATATTTGGGTAGAATTTCAATTTGCTACCCTTGGATAAAACTGGTGTTGCCAATCAATTGCCCATTATAGAAACCAACTGGCTGCCATCTCCATTTCCCAGGTGGCAAATTGAAAACCTGCCCCATTCTGTTTATATTTTGATACTTGAATTTTCCATTCAGATAACCCCCTTCTCAGTAAACACTTTCCAAATGATGCTTGCCTTTGGGAACAATGCCAAAGATGCTTGATCCGATGCACGTGTAATGGATAGTGACTTTAAGTAGTCTTTCTATTCAAAAGACTTAAGCATTGGAATCCTCAGATCATGCTATATCAAACTGTTCTAGTGAGGGGCTATGCTGATATTGTAAACAGTTCACAATGATATCAACTACCTAAGAGATTACGTACTATTTTTCATTATATCGCATACATTTGGCTTGAGATTAAAAAACACCAGTACTGGGCAGAACGACATTATAAACCCAATGAACAATCTAAAACAATAAAAGTATTAACAAATTTTGGGCAGCAGGAGACCATTGGCCAGGACTGAAAGAACAATTGCCAGCACTGAGGTAAGTTGCATATTTGGAAAAGAATCATGTTTGGGATGAGGGAGATCCTGGTAGGAGAAACCTTTATTTGTGGGACCAGGAACAGTAGGAATGCTAATGGGAAGTAAAAACAAAAGTAAAGTTCCATACCTGTTTGGGTCTCTTCTGGTTCTTATCCTGGTCCCTCTACCACTCTTGTACACATTCCTGGTAATCCTAGTTGTGGCAGAGTCCTGGGAACATATTTCCTGCCCATTCTTTCATCCTGGGAATATGCCTGGAATGGAGAAAAATAAGGAGGAGATTGAGAAAATAAATTAACTTTGGAGAAATGGAACACTTCGGAGAGAGCCAGGTGTATAAGACTGCCATTGTGAAGTTCACAAAATTGGGACACTGAGCATCTGAGTTTTCCTTCTTTCATGTGAAGAAGTAACCCTTCTTCTCAGTGGCACAGTTGAGATCAGAAACTTACTATGTGGAAAATCTTGGGTGACAAGAATCCTACCGGCCTGTGGTAATTCCTTTAGAGTTCCAAAACGCTAGACTGACACACTTGCCTTCGACAACTTTTTTGCATCAAGCTAAGTTGCCCACCTTGGGGGAAAAAAGGCTAAAAACCTGAGGAAGTCTACACCATAAAATATTGTTTGAATAGGAACCGTATACCTGCTTCTAAGAAACAAATCCAATCTGGCCAAGCTGACATGTCCTCCTATTCTTCAGCAATAAATTTGTTATTTTTCTTGAATAGGCAGAAGACTGAAAAGTATCTGGCAATTGAGTAGAAAAATCTTTTGTTCTCAATATGTTCAGCTACCTGGAATAACTTTTTGAAATTATATTAAACGTGATGGAGAAAAATATTTGAGAATTTGGCTGTCAGTTTTCATAATGGATTCTGTGAAAATGCAACCAGCTCAAAAGAGATGAAAAATTCATTAGTATGAACACTAGCTGATTGCTTTATGCTATTAAGTATTTTGAGCATGTAAATTGGAAAACTATCAGATGAAAATAGAAATATCTGTGCCAGTTATTAGACAATAATTTCCTTCATTAAACAAGATGTGCAATCATTATTCCACTGTTGAACAGACATTTAAATGCATTCTACAGGCTAGAAATAACTAGTTTCATGAAAATATCAAATGAATCATTTTAATCTCTCTTTATTGAAAATATTGTACCAGAGGTGCCTGTCATCGTTTCTCTTATTCTATAGTATTCACTACAGATTGATGTGAAAAATGGGAATGAAGTTTGATGAGGGCAATTCTGAAATTCATGAGTGTGAATAAATCACTCAACATTCACCACCTGCAACCACCCCGCCCCCCCTCCACACTGCGCTATGTGCACACGGTTATCAAAATTTTTGCTTACTTTTATATCAATCCACAAACAAAATTTACTAATTCAAAGCATACATCATCTCCCAGTAATTTCCATTATAGTTTTGGGGAACTAGGCACTGATTTAAATCATACAAGTTATAGAGATAATGATTCAAATGTTTTTGAGCTCTGAAACCAAAACCTGGTTAAACAAATAGCCAAATTTGCATCCTTATGCAATTTTTCACAGGAAATTTAGAACCAAATATTCTCAACAACCTACATTTACTTGGCATTGCAAGATTCTCATTGCCCCTCAATGCAAATGAATAATTTTAAGTGCCACTAAAATGAAAAATATTTTGTTTCTTGGCTTTCTGTAGGATCAATTACACTGACTAGCTCTTGTGTTCTTCAATGGGAATCATTACTTCAACTAACTAACTTCAATGAGTGTAGCATTTGGAGCACCACGACATCCCTGGGTTGTGCAGGAAAATATCAACCAAGATTTCTACTCCTGATTACTTACGAATGGCTCCTGTTAGAAAGTGTTCAAATGTGGATGCTTGCTGTGAACAGAATTGAGCAAATGTGTTGCCCCTAAAGTCAAATAACTTGTCAATAATTGGGCTGCCAACAATTGTGCATTTCCACCATGATTTAAATTAATAGAAGTTAATATAATAAATACAGAGGAATGAGAAATGAAAGAGCAGAACACATTTTAGTTTAATATAAATCATGCATACCTTATGGTGCTGTCTGTATCCAATGAATGGAGGCCCAGGAAAAAGGATGTGCATCCAAAAGAAGGAGAGAAGTGAGAAGCAAGCAAAGGCCAAGCCCCATAGTAGATCATGAAGTGCAGAGAGTGAAGGAGTGGCAGTTTACAATTAGAGGCACTGGTTGTGGCAATGGAATTTGGAAAATGTTGGGGGTGTGAGGAAAAGATCCAATAGTTCAAAAGCAGAGTTAAGATGTTTGGTACCTCCCTGTGTTTGCTGCGCTTCGAAGGAGGGTTAAGCTATTATGGCAACAGCAGTGTGCCTGTTGGTTTGTGTTGTACAAAGAACAGTACAGCACAGGAACAGGCCATTCGGCCTTCCAAGCCTGCGCCAATCTTGATGCCTGCCTAAACTAAAAGCTTCTGCACTTCCGGGGTCCGTATCCCTCTATTCCCATCCTATTCATCTATTTGTCAAGATGCCTCTTAAACGTCTCTATGGTACCTGCTTCCACCACCTCCCCCGGCAACAAGTTCCAAGCACTCACCACCCTCGGTGTAAAGAACTTGCCTCGCACATCCCCTCGAAACGTTGCCCCTCTCACCTTAAACCAATGTCCCCTAGTAACTGACTCTTCCACCCTGGGAAAAAGCTTCTGACTATCCAATTGTAAGAAATGGCTGTTTAATAACCTTATAAAATCTTTAAAAATTAATTGCTTCTTATAGAAATAGCTCTCTCTCTCACTCTCTTATTAAGAAAGGCTCTATAGAAGGTAACTAGGACAGCACAGACTGTTATCTCTGTCAGGGATATGATTCTAGCACAGGCTCTGAAACAAGACATTCTTAAAGCTGAAAAGAGGGAGCCTCGTACAAAAGGAGTTTACAAATGATACCAAGCACGAGATAAGGTGAAACATGACTTCGGGGGAGCAGAGTGATGGGCAGGGGAGGATTTTACTTTGACGACCTGCCCCTCGTTGATTGGGCAATTGGAATTGAACAAGTGATTGACATGGTACACTTATCAGCCTGTAGAAATAAAGTACATAAACAGGTGCTTGGGAGGGAAATCTTCAGTCTATGGAGGACAGAAGGAGAGCTTCCCAAAGCCTGGGTCAGCTGAGTATTAGGCTTCGGCCTAGCACTTTGGTTAGCTCAAGAAGACTGAGGATGCCAGTGACCGAACAGCTCACCAACAGCTCGTTTATATCATCCATCGGGGAGACGATCAACACCATTCTGTCCCACCATATGATCTGGGATTGTTGATCTGTTTTACTTGTTATGGGTCATATGTCTTTTCAGTCTATTTAGCTTATGCATCATCAAATTTAAACTGCTGCTTCTTAATAATCTACTTGAAAAAACACCTATGACTCTCCAACCCCCCACCCGCCTTCTTTGGATATCTGTTACTCCCGAATTGACATCTTACACAATAGAAATATTGAAATGATCTGAAGTATGAGGGGATTTTTTTTTAGTAATATCTGTATGTTGATTGGTAGCTTTTTGCAAAAGGAACATTGAACCAATCAGAAAACTTGGAGATAACTCTACAGTCATGCAGAACATGCATAAAACTATAGATAGTTAATCAATAATATATTTAATAATATTGCCTTAATCTTCTCTTCTTCTCTTCTTTGGCCTCCTTATCTCGAGAGACAATGGATAAGCGCCTGGAGGTGGTCAGTGGTTTGTGAAGCAGCGCCTGGAGTGGCTATAAAGGCCAATTCTAGAGTGATAGGCTCTTCCACAGGTGCTGCAGAGATATTTGTTTGTCGGGGCTGTTACACAGTTGGCTCTCCCCTTGCGCCTCTGTCTTTTTTCCTGCCAACTACTAAGTCTCTTCGACTCGCCACACTTTAGCCCCGTCTTTATGGCTGCCCGCCAGCTCTGGCGAACGCTGGCAACTGACTCCCACAACTTGTGATCAATGTCACAGGATTTCATGTTGCGTTTGCAGACGTCTTTAAAGCGGAGACATGGACGGCCGGTGGGTCTGATACCAGTGGCGAGCTCGCTGTACAATGTGTCTTTGGGGATCCTGCCATCTTCCATTCGGCTCACATGGCCAAGCCATCTCAAGCGCCGCTGACTCAGTAGTGTGTTTAGGCTGGGGATGTTGGCCACCTCAAGGACTTCTGTGTTGGAGATACGGTCCTGCCACCTGATGCCAAGTATTCTCCGGAGGCAGCCAAGATGGAATGAATTGAGACATCGCTCTTGGCTGACATACGTTGTCCAGGCCTCGCTGCCATAGAGCAAGGTACTGAGGACACAGGCCTGATACACTCGGACTTTTGTGTTCCGTGTCAGTGCGCCATTTTCCCACACTCTCTTGGCCAGTCTGGACATAGCAGTGGAAGCCTTTCCCATGCGCTTGTTGATTTTTGCATCTAGAGACAGGTGATAGTTGAGCCTAGTTAGGTGAACTCTTGAACCACTTCCAGAGCGTGGTCGCCAATATTGATGGATGGAGCATTTCTGACGTCCTGCCCCACAATGTTCGTTTTCTTGAGGCTGATGGTTAGGCCAAATTCATTGCAGGCAGCCAATTGGCTTAATATTACAATGATAAAGCTAATAATGACATCTGACAACTTTATTGCTTAATATTATGTTTAATTTAGCATCATTGTACATCAGCTGAAAACATGGAAAGATATTGTCCCAGGGGACCCAATTGTCTTTATTTCGCCCACAGGATTGTAGATTTGTGGGACAGGTTCCCACCAAATGCAGCTGGTACTGTGGTAATCATTTCTTTAAAAAGAAACAGATAAATTTACTATCAGTTATTTACCTTTTAAAAGATCAAATTAGCCCCATAGATTCCATGATGCAAATTTTATATTGTCTACAGATGGAATAGAGTTGGTACACAGATGCCCTTTTTTGTTTAAATTTCTCTTTAAGAACTCTTAAGATTCACCGCAATCTAAAATTGATAATTAAAAATAGGAAATTATGTAAACACACAACTGATCTAGTCAGCATCTGCAAAGCGAAAAGATGGGGTAAGGTTTCAGGTGTAAATCATTTGTCGGGTTCATGAAGGGTCTACAGCTGAATGGTTATCTATCTTTTCTCTTCAAATGCTAATAATCTGCTGTGTATTTACAACACGCTGTTTGTGATTATTTTTTCTCTTTTTATCTAAAACTGATGCTGCATTTTAAGTAGTAATTAAGATGTGTTGCTAGAAAAAAATTATCTAAATTGCTTCACTTTCTCCTGACAGATGCAGAGGTGGTATATCGGACCAGAGATGGGCATGTGATCAAACTGAATATAGTAACAAATGAAACAGCAGTATTGCTGGAAAACAGCACATTCGTAAGTAAATTAATTTGTGTTTATCTTTTCATTTCAAGATGTTTATAGTTTTGATTGTACATAAAAGTGATTATTACCTTTCATAACAACTGTGAAGGCTTCAAACTTAAGAGCATTCACCAACTAGAATTACAACCTGTATTTGTAAATATCTATAAGTACACTTGTTTTCCAACATCATGGTCTATTTTGGGAATTTTCAAGGGATGAAACTGTGGTATTTTTGTCATAGAAGGCTGACATTTTGGGCATTCGTCAGCTATGTTAGAGCTATGCCCCCTCTAAAATACACACTAGGTTCTGGTGGAACTATATGCCTCCATCCAAAAAGATGCATGAATGAAAATGACAGGATAATAAGGGCAAAATCAGCTCTTTCAGAAATTCCATCAAGGTAAGCTACTCCAAAGGAGAAGCACAGTGAGAATACACCTTTCAATCAGACTCCATAGACAATACCAATCTTTTGATGATGTATCAGAGCCTCATTAATAAATGTAAGCTCGGGTCTGATGATGTAGTTACGTCTGTTATTGCTGTCTCTGTCTATGTTGCTGTCATCAGATTCTGCTGCTGCCAACAAACTCTGGGAGAGACAAGTTGCAAGGCAGCCATTTCCAATTATACTTAAAGGGATCCACAGGTGTTCTTAGGTAAAACTGTACAGTTTTGAGAGGTATTTTGCTTACAAGAAATAGGTTTTTTTTGTGTTACTTATATGACTTCAAAGTGCTCGTAATTGTGGTTGGCCTTTCAGAACACTTAAGGGGCTTCTGCTATCACACTTATTGTTTCAAAGGGGCCCTTCTAGGAATTTTGCTTTTGCAGGAGGAGGAGGAGTAGATACAGGAGGAAGCAGTAAACAGAGCTGCAGCTGTCTGGAGAACTAATGGGAGGAGGTGACTCGCCAAAATCATTATCTTCTCAACAGAGTTTATAGACTCAGGACAATGTACCTGAGCAGCAGTGCATAAGGGAAGCTTTGCTTTTCTAGGAAAGTTGTCACAGAGCTGTGTCACCTTCTGCAACAAAGCCTGCAACCAATTGTCATAGCTAGCACATCACTGCTTTTTGCAATCTGGGACTCTGAAACCTTAAACTTTGCCTCATCTCAGCTGTCAGAGAGGATATCAGTTACATGAGTTGGTCTGCGGGCGACTGATCGTATGATTACTAGTGCAAGCACTTTGGCCAGTTTCCCTGTGGAAGCAGCAGGATAGGATTCTGAAGGTCACACTGATTGCAGAATTCCCCCCACTTCCAAAGTATCATTGACTGCACTCATCTTCCCCTGCAGGCACCTTCATATGAGTGCACTGGCATCATAAACAATAAGGGCTTACATTCTATTAATGTGCAACTGGTGTGTAATCACCAACAGCTTATTATACAGGTCTGTGCCTGCTTTCCTGGCTGCTGTCATGATGCTTTCAGTTTGTAGCAATCCTCCATACCCATCTTTTGTCCCTGCACAGCTGGAACCTGTGCTCAGAAGCCAAACTGCAATACAATCAGATCTGTGGTTGAATTAGAGCTCTCATCGAGAATACCATTGGAGTCCTCAAACAAAAATTCTGATGTCTGGTCAGGTCTGGTGGCATCCTGACATACAGCCCACAAAATATGTCCAGTATGATATTGGTTTTCTGTATGTTGCACAACTATGCTTTGCAGTGAGGACAGCACATGAAGCTACCATTAGACAATGATTTTTGGTATGATGAGGTATAGAACACAGATGACTTTGAGAATGGTAAGGAGGTGGGAGAGCTCCAGAAGTTGCCTGCAGCTGGAGATGTCTGCCAGCAGCTTATTGAAGAACACTTCACATGAACAATCACTGCTGCCCTGCAGTTATAGTCATGTCCAATGTCAGTCCCAGCCCTTCCGCCCTCAAATAAATTCCATTTTTTTCTGAATTGATTTTCATGTCAGCTAACATTGTAGGGTTATCAGCTTCTACAGAAAACTGTCTGCATATAAAGATTTCAAAAAGAATTATCATTTATTGGCTGAGACAAATGCCTATACAGTAACCATCATCCTGCTGTAAGTCCCATGTACCACCTCAAGTTCTCTCATACCTACTCCAGTGCTGCTATGAGATGAACCCCAGAAGCTTCAACAAAGAAGGTGGAAAGCTGCTCTGGATCAGTCTAGGACTCATGAGATGCTTGAGGTTGATGGTCTAGGAACTTGGGTCTAAGATGGTCAGACAGTTGATGGCATCAAGTTAGTAGCTATTGGATCAGTCTGGCCTCTCTGAATTTCTGGAAGTGTGTTGAGAGTGTGTGAGAGAGATAATGAGAAATGGAAAAGAAAATGTTTAAACAGCCTGCTATGCTGACTTGAGAGGCATGGAAAGCGGGGAAGGGAAGGATTGATAGTGAGGTTCTACAGGTCTGGAGAGAGGGAATGAAAGCTATGAATGGGAGTCTTCTCTTGACAGTCCTGGCCAAGTTACTATTTTTTTTTCTGGACTACAGCTAGTTCCAGGGGGCAATGCTGTCAGTCACATCTCATCATGCCTGTTAACTGATTTGTCTTGGCACCTGGCAGGGAAGAGCACCTCCTTTCTGCTGTTCGCTTCGTTAATCTACAACAACAAAAACTTGCATCTTTTAGATAGTGGAACATCCCAAGGCATTTCACAGGAGCAATAATCAAACAAAGTTTGACAGTAAGCTACATAGAAAGATCTTAGGACAACTGATCAAAAGCTTAGTCAAAGGGGTAAGTTTTAAAGAACATCTTAAAGGAGGGGAGAGAGGAAGACAGCAATTTTCCCCTTAAGCTGCATGGCCATGCAGCAGCCTGGAAGTTCCCATGCAGGCCGAGCACAATTTGGCCCCTTTATGTTCGCGTACATGCAAAAAAAATTTAAGGTCCCATGCACTTAAATAAATAGGCCGTGCACAACAACAAAAAAAATTAGAGGGAACATTAGTAGAGTGGTAGAAAGGTTTAGGGCAGGAATTCCAAAGCCTAGGCAGCTGCAGCCACATCCAACAATGGTGGAGCAAAGAAAATCGGGAATGCACACACAAGATGTCAGAATTTGACAAGTGCACAGACTCTAGAGGGTTGTAGGGCTGGAGGAGTTTGCAGAGATAGAGAAGGGAGAAGCCATGGAGTGATTTGAAAATAAGGATGAAAATTTTAAAATTGAGGTGTTGACAGACTGCGACCCCATATAGGTCAGTGAACACATGGTAATGGGTGAATAGGTCTTGGTGCGAGTTAGGATTCCGGCAATGCAGTTTTGGATGAGCTCAAGCTCATGAAGGGTGCAATGTGGGAGGCTGGCTAGGAGTATATTGGAATAGTTGAGTCCAGAGGTAACAATATGGATGAGGGTTTCTGCAGCAGATGAGTTAATTTTCATGTAGATTGGCCAAGTCAAATTGGCAAAGGTAGCCTTGAGGATGAGTTCATAGAGTGTATTTGGGCTAGTTTCTTAGAACAATACATTGTGGAACCGACCAGTGAACGGGCTGTTTTACATCTGGTAATTTGTAATGAGACAGGATTAATTAATGATCTTACAGTAAGGGATCCTTGAGGGAAGAGTGATCATAACATTGAATTTCACATTCTGTTTGCAAGTGAGAAACTTGGGTCTGAAGCTAGTGTCTTTGATTTAAATAAAGTCAATTACAAAGGTATGAAGGCAGAGTTGGCTAAAGTGGACAGGGAAAATAGATTAAAATGTAAGATGATAGATAAGCAATGGCAGACATTTAAGGAGATATTTCATAATTCTCACCAAAGATATATAACATTGAGAAAGAAAGACTCAACGAGAACTTCTACAAGAATCATCTGTGGCTAACAAAGGTATCAGATTGAAAGAAACTGCATACAATTTTGCAAAGATTAATGGTAGGCCAGAAGATTGGGAACATTTTAGAAATCAGAAAAGCATGACTAAAAAATAATAGAGGGAGAAACAAGATTATGAAAATAAACTAACAAGAAATATAAAAACAACAGTAAGAACTTCTACAAGTATATAAAAAGTAGCTAAAGTAAATGTTAGTCTCTTAGTGAATAAGACTGGGGAATTATTAATGAGAAGCAAGGAAATGGCAGAGACTTTGAACAAATATTATGTATCTGCACAGTGGAAGACACTTAAAGCATCCCAATAATAGAAAAGCAGGGGGCCAGAGAAAAAGTACTAGGCAAACTAATATGACTAAAGGCTAAGAAGTCCCCTGGACCTGATGGCCTGCATCCTAGGGTTTTAAAAGAAGTGGCTGCAAAGATATGAGATGCATTGATTGCAATCTTCCAAAATTCTCTAGATTCTGAAAAAGTCCCAGCGGATTGGAAAACTGCAAATGTAATGCCTCGATTCAGGAAAGGAGGGAGACAGGCTAACTGCCCTATAGTTTCTTTCTAACATTTAACATCAATTATTAATAAAGTAGTAGTAGGACATTTAGAAAATTATAATACAATCAAGCAGAGTCAACTTGGTTTTATGAAAGGGACATCATATTTGGCAAATTTAATCAAGTTCTTTGAGGATGTAACAAGCAGGGTGGATAAAGGAGAACCAGTAGATGTAGCATGTTTGGATTTCCAAAAGGCATTTGATGTTCTAATCCAGAAATCCAGTTGTTGAAGGATGAAACTGGAGCCAATCTTTATTCAGTCTTACATTTATTCACAGAGTGAAAGATTACAAATATACAGCTCCTAACTTAAACACCCAGTTTCAGTAAGTGCCTGCTTATGTACTCAAATAAGACCCCAATTAATGCCCTCCATCTGCATATAATTAAACACAATTGATAAACAATTAACATTTGATAAGGTGCCACATAAAAGGTAACTGCACAAGATAAGAGTTCATGGTATTAGGGATAATGCATTACATGGATAGAGAATTAGCTAACTAACACAAAACGAGACAGGATAAATGGGTCATTTTCAGCTTGGCAAACTATAACTATTGGAGTGCTACAGGGATCAGTGCTGGGGCCTCAACTACTTACAATCTTTATTAATGACTTGGATGAAGGAACGGAGTGTATTGTAGCCAAATTTTCTGATGATACAAAGATAGGTGGGAAAGCAAATTATGAGGAGGACACATAGAGTCTGCAAAGGGATATAGATAGGTTAAGTGAGTGGGAAAAAAATTGGCAGATGGAATATAATGTGGGAAAATGTGAGGTTATCCACTTTGTTAGGAAGAATAGAAAAGCAAAATATTATTTAAATGGAGAGAGACTGCAGAAGGCTGAGGTACAGAGGGATCTCATGAAACACGAAAAGTTAACATGCAGATACAGCAAGTACTGAGAAAGGCAAATGGAATGTTGGCATTTATGGCAAAGGGGATGGAGTACAAAAGTAGGGAAGTCATAATACAGGGCATTGGTGATAACACACCTGGAGTGCTGTGTACAATCTTGGTCTCCTTATTAAAGGATTGAAGGCAGTTCAGAGAAGGTTCACTAGGTTGATTCTTGGGATGAAGAGGTTGCCTTATAAGGAAAGGCTGTGCAGGTTTGACCTATAAACATTTAGAAGAGTGAGAGGGGACTTTATTGAAACATATAAGTATCTGAGGGGGCTTGGCAGGGTGGATGCTGAAAGGATGTTTCATCGTGTAGGAGAAATCTAGAACTAGAGGGCATAGTTTCAGAATAACGGGTCACCCATTTAAGATGGAGATAAGGAGGAATTTCTTCTGAGGGTCATGAATCTTTGGAATTTTCAACCCCAGACAACTGTGGAGGCAGAGTCATTGAATATATTCAAGGCTGAGATAGATAGATTTGTGAACTGTAGGCAAGAGGCAGGGAAGTGGAGTTGAGGCCATGATCAGATCGGCCATGATCTTATTGAATCACAGTGCAGGCTCAAGTGGTTGTATGGCCAAGTCCTGCTCCTATTTCTTTTGTTCTTATGAGCTGGGGCAGGAGCAGAGACAGATAATGCTACTGAGATAGAAATAGGGCGGGCCAGGTGTTGGGCTGGATATGGGATTGGAAACTCACTTCAGGATCAAATAGGACATCACTGTTGAAAACAGTCTGGTCCAGCCTCAGGCAATGGTCATGAAGCAAGATGAAGTTTGTGACGAGGGAATGGATTTTGTGATGGGGGATAATAACTTCAGTCTTCCCAATATTTAATTGGATAAAATTTCTACTGGATGTTGGGCAAGCAGCATGGTAAATCAGAGAAACTGTAAGGGTCTAGAAAGTGGTGGTGAGGTAGTGTTGGGTGTCGTCAGTGTACCTGTGGAACCTCGTGTTTTATTTTTGAATTCTGTCATTGAGGGCCAGCATATAGGTGAGAAATAGGAGGGGGCCAAGGATAGTTCCTTGGGACACACCAGAGGTTGCAGTACGGGATTGGGAAGAGAAGCCATTGCAGGTGATTCTATGACTATTACTGGATAGCCACACGGGAAATTGTAATTATGGCACTAGCCCAGAAGTAACTGATTAGCTTAATTATACTGTATTAGAGCGAAGTCCAAAGTACGGAAAGTCCTCATCAGAGAACTCCTCTTTGCTGACGATGCTGCTTTAACATCTCACACTGAAGAATGCCTGCAGAGTCTCATCGACAGGTTTGCGTCTGCCTGCAATGAATTTGGCCTAACCATCAGCCTCAAGAAAACGAACATCATGGGGCAGGATGTCAGAAATGCTCCATCCATCAATATTGGCGACCACGCTCTGGAAGTGGTTCAAGAGTTCACCTACCTAGGCTCAACTATCACCAGTAACCTGTCTCTAGATGCAGAAATCAACAAGCGCATGGGTAAGGCTTCCACTGCTATGTTCAGACTGGCCAAGAGAGTGTGGGAAAATGGCGCACTGACACGGAACACAAAAGTCCGAGTGTATCAGGCCTGTGTTCTCAGTACCTTGCTCTACGGCAGCGAGGCCTGGACAACGTATGCCAGCCAAGAGCGACGTCTCAATTCATTCCATCTTCGCTGCCTTCGGAGAATACTTGGCATCAGGTGGCAGGACTATATCTCCAACACAGAAGTCCTTGAAGCGGCCAACATCCCCAGCTTATACACACTACTGAGTCAGCGGCGCTTGAGATGGCTTGGCCATGTGAGCCGCATGGAAGATGGCAGGATCCCCAAAGACACATTGTACAGCGAGCTCGCCACTGGTATCAGACCCACCGGCCGTCCATGTCTCCGTTATAAAGACGTCTGCAAACGCGACATGAAATCGTGTGACATTGATCACAAGTCGTGGGAGTCAGTTGCCAGCATTCGCCAGAGCTGGCGGGCAGCCATAAAGACAGGGCTAAATTGTGGCGAGTCGAAGAGACTTAGTAGTTGGCAGGAAAAAAGACAGAGGCGCAAGGGGAGAGCCAACTGTGCAACAGCCCCAACAAACAAATTTCTCTGCAGCACCTGTGGAAGAGCCTGTCACTCCAGAATTGGCCTTTATAGCCACTCCAGGCGCTGCTTCACAAACCACTGACCACCTCCAGGCGCGTATCCATTGTCTCTCGAGATAAGGAGGCCCAAAAGATTATAAAAATACTGTGTCAGGGAATATATAACCTAAATTAATTGTTAAACATCAGTTAAGTGTTCCACCAATTAAAAATTGGTTTTGGGAGCCAACTTCGAAGTACTACCTGTCTTTTGGTTGAGACATTAAACTGAGGTCTTTTGGCACTGTTTTAAGAACAGCAGGAGAGTTCTACTATTCTCCAGGCCAACATTTACCTCTCACCACCATCACTAAAACAGATTATCTGCTCAATGATATGTGTGGGATCTTGCTCAATGCAAAATTGGCTACTGACGTGACTATACTTCAAAAGTACTCCCATTGGCTGTAAATCACTTCAGGGTATCATGAGTTTGTGAAGGTGATGTGAAAATATAAGGGTCGCAAAATTTTGCTCCGTAAAGCCTGTATTTTCAACACTACGGGTGCTGTTTTGGTTGCAAAATGGCTTTCATGCCACATGAATACACTTCCAGCATGGCAAGGGTCGGAGGCCATTTTGGTGAGGGTGTTAGCGTGGGTGTAAAGAGCGAGTGGTGGAAGTACGCAGAGTAGGCAGACCGTGATGTCAGTCCTCACGTAATGTTAATTTGACACCAATGCCACCATTTTCGACCTCAATGTTCCAGCTAACGCCCTCTCTTAACCTCGCACGGCTGAACATGCAGCCAGCAGCAGGTGGGGCCCTTCGCCCCACCAGCACTATTTAAAGGGTTCATCAACTTCCAGGTTAGTTGCTGATTGATTTTAAGTAGCTCGGTTTGAGTTTGTCGAAGTGCTGTGAGTTTTCTAATGCTGTTTAAAGATGGTGAAGGCTTCAGAGAGTGATGTTGCACATGGTCAAGGCCTCAGTTCTGACTACAAGGATTCTTTCTGGTCAGACCAATAGCTCCTAGTCATGGGTGCTGTAGTTACCATACCCCTTGGCCTGCAGCATGTCAGGGAGATTGAGCAGAGGCAACACTGAGGAGGAAAGCTGCTTGCACAAGGAGCAACAAGAGGTCTTATCCACCTAAGATCTTCAGGGAGCATTTCTCTTACCTCAACCTCATCGAGGAACAGTATGTGAGACATCTCCATTTTACGAAGTAGGTGCTCACTGAAATCTGCCACCTCTCGTAGGTCGGCTGGCAGCCTCAGAGTAAGGCATGGATGGCGCTGCCAGTGGCTGTGAAGGTGACCATAACCACGAATTTCTTCACATTAGGATCCTTGAAGGCTGGAGCAGGTGGCATCTCTAACATCTCCTAGTTCACCATCCACTGCTCTGTAAGGAAGGGTACAGATGCCCTGTATGCCAGGAGAGGGGAGTACTTAGCATTCCTTCTGACGGTAGAGAAGCATGCAGAGCGTGCATTTATTTATTTTTTATTTATTTAAAGATACAGCACTGAAGCAGGCCCTTCGGCTCACCGAGTCTGTGCCGACCATCAACCACCCATTTATACTAATCCCATATTCCGACCACATCCCCACCTTCCCTATATTCCCCTACCACCTACCTATACTAGAGGCAATTTATAATGGCCAATTTACCTATTAACCTGCAAGTCTTTGGCTGTGGGAGGAAACCGGAGCACCCGGCGAAAACCCACGCGGTCACAGGGAGAACTTGCAAACTCTGCACAGGCAGTACCCAGAATTGAACCCGGGTCGCTGGAGCTGTGAGGCTGCAGTGCTAACCAATGCGTCACAGTGCCATGTGGCTTCACTAGGATTGTGGGGTTCTCCATGGCTCCCATCAACTGCACACACATTGTTTTGCATTTGCTGCTTTTAAATTCAGAGATATACCGCAACCTCAAAGACGTCCGCTCCCTGAATGTGCAGGTAGTGTGGAACCATCCTCGTCACATTATGCAGAGGAATTTCCGGTATCCTGGCAGCAGTCATTATGCATTTATTCTGTGTCTGTCCACGGTCCCATCTGTATTTGAGCCCCAAAACAAACCAGTTGGTGGATTCTGGGCAACATGGACTAACCACTGACAACCTAGATCATGATTCTGCTGCACAACCGAACCACACACGGGCAGCATGCCGACAATGAAAGCCACGCAACCACGTAAAGCATCATCAAGCAAACCATTTGGGTGCACAAGCAATGCTTCCGCTGCCTGGAACACTCTGAATGAACCCTGCGGTACTCGCCAGAGTATGCGTCATGATTCGTGGGGGTCTGCTGCATACTGCACAACCTCACCATCTTGAGGATACAACCCTTGCCACCAGATATACAGTGAGCAGAAGAGGATGAGGAGGAGAGGGAGGAGGCAACCAACAAATCCCCTTTTGGGCAGGGCCGTCCATGATCAGCTCGTTCGACTGCAGTACCAGTGAACGTACCCAATTCCCCATTCTACAATTATCCCACACCTTAACTTCCATCTTTCACTGATCATCACAGCATCTTCTTGGTTGCAATGCTGAAATAAAAGCTACCATAAAGCAGCCATTCCAAACCAACTTTATCAAACAATCCATTCAATATTCCATCCAATATTCCATTGCCGAAGTCAACTAACCACCCTTGTGCATTCCCTGAGTGCCAGTTTTCCGGATGCTTTGGCCTGTCCTCGTGCTCCTGCGCAGTGCTACTCCAGTAGTTGCTGCATGGCTGGTGGAATTCTGCTTCTTTTAATGGGGAAGACTGCAGTCTGGCCTTGCCGGACATCCTCAAGCAGCTTTGCTGCAAGAAAGCCCAACTGCAGACTGCACCATCTCATCATGGGTGGCAGCAGTCTGGACTGGCAAGGGCACTGGCGGAATGACTGTGGTGGGAGGATGAATGTCGGCATCCTGAGAGTGGACAGTAGGTTTGTGCTCAATGGAACCACTGCCACTGCTCCGGGGCGGCATCTACTAATCTGTTGGAGGACAGATTACCAGACTGCTGTGAGAGCTTGCAAGCCCCTTTTGTCGCTGGTGTCCAAAGCCATGATAGCAGCATTCTGAACCTGCAGGGCAGCAAGCTGCACTTGCATGGCAATGTGCTAAGATTGCATGCTTCAGACTGAGCTTCCACTGCAGCACTCGGGTGTTGGATGGCTTCTGCTTTTGCTGCAATGGAAGCTGAGACATCAGCTATCAGATGCTGCATGATGGTTGGATCCGTAAGTGCTCTCATGCAGTTGGCTACCATTTCCACACTGGAAAGGGTGGGCTCCAAACTCAGTGCAAAGCCCTGTGCCAGCTTGGTGCCAGACTCCTACATGCTCCTTGACAGTGGCCATAGGCTTTTAGACAGGCCTGCCAATGCACAAAGCATTTCATTGTGCGCATCCATCAGCCCTATTCCGTAGGCCACCCCATCAAAGTTCCCATCTGACTACTCTACAGCAGACCTAGTTTGTAACCTCGTCCTCCTACAAGCTGGAACCTGCACTACCTTTTTCCCTTGCCCTGGCTACAGGCCACATGCCAATCCTGCCTCTATTCTACCCTCTAAAGCATGCACAGTGCCAGTATCTGAGTTGATGGCTATGAGACTGAGATCAAACGATGTTGTTTCATCATCATCAGTCTCTTGTCCCTCTTGCACTTTACGCTCCTGTACTGCTGTCTGGCCAGGTTGCAGTTCTTTGGCATCTGCAAGGAGAAAGGAACAAGGATAGGGATATGGTGAGGAAATGCAGGAGAAAGTAAGAAGTGCATGCTTACACTATCTGCATCTTGTAAATTAGAAGAGAGTGTCAGATGAGGGGAAAGTGGAAAGTGAAAAAGAGGATTAGATAGGAATGCACCATCATCTTCAATGGTTTCAGCTCCACCACTGGCCATGGCTTCACTTGTGGTCTCTCCAATGATGGAGACCACTGTCTTCATCAGGATGAAAACATGCAACTGTATCTGTCGCTCACTGGTTAGTTGCTGCTGCCTCTGGTTATGTGCCACCTTTTGCTGCAAGAGTATGTCAGTGAGTGCAGTGCACCAGGGGTGATGTGACTGCCATAGTTGATTAGCTGGCAGTGTGTGCAAGTTGTGAGATGTTGGTGTGAAGCTTGCAGCAGTGCTAAGTGTATGAGGGTGCAATGAAGTATGAGCCCTGGTTGATAGAGGTTTTTGGTAGGTGACTGAAGGCAGGGTGGTGAATGGAGCAGTGTGTGAGGCTAGTGGATCAGTTGTAAATGTTTGACATTCAAAGAAGCATTCACTGACCTTGACCACTCGCATAAGGCTATTGAACATCCTTCGGCACTACATCCAGGTCTCAGAGCTACATTACTGCCATTGATTGCAATAGTTATCTGCTCCCATTGCCTTTTCAGTGTCTGTCTGGAGGTCCCCCTCATCCCCACTGGATCAAGGCCTCTCTTCTCATGGTCACCTTCTTCAACAAGGCCTCCAGTGTGGCATCTGAGAATCTTGGAGCATGCTCTCTGACCTGTTGCACGATTAAACTGTGTTCTTGCTGCTCGGAATGTCTTCGGCAACCAGTTTCAGCACCTGCAACAGACAGAAAGCACCTCCTCTTTAAAAAGTGCAGGTTGTTTTTAAGTAATGCAAGCTAACTTTAAGGGGTGTGAGACTCGCATAAACTTCGACCTCCTCCTGACGTGTGCAGCCTCTCAACAGTGTATTTAGTGTTGGGCTGTGCATGACGAAGTTTGCCTGCTGCCTACCTTAGAAAGAATGGGCACAAGTGCACATTGTGATCCCCATGCCCATTTTTGGGCCTTATTCAATTTTTCTCCCAAGTTCTTTCATACTTGTGCCTTCTTTTGTCTGTGTGCAGTTAATGGCTTGTGCTGTATATTTTTCAAACACTGTCAATCAGCTCTTGCATGTCCCAGCCTGCTAAAGGTGCTTCTGAAAATCTTTGTGCTGCTGTTATTGAAAAAAAATACTGCACTTCATAGTCAGATTCACCATTTACACTGGCTAACTGACAATTTAGCTGCTTGGCAACTGTGAAAAGAGCATTACTGCAGGTGTATCATGATTGGCCAGTTTACATCCATTCCTGTTAATGGAATTGTAATAGACAAACTCAATCACTGAGAAATTGCTGACACCTGCCATTTTAATTTGCAATGGCAGGGGAATTGACATTTTATGTGCAAAGAGAGGAGAATATATCCTAAAGTTATTTCATCAAATTCAAGTGGGTTTTTAAAGCAGAATTCAAAATCAAATAAAATGAGTCGTAACAAAAATTTCTTCATTTCAGAGCCAAGAAGGAATTCAATAATTTTTATACTCATATATGTTCACTGGGCATGCCTGTCTACAATCAATCATGGTGGAGTTAAAAGTTTCCACTTTGGGTCTATTCACCATCCGGACACAAATTGTGCTAGTTTTGAGAAGTTTTTTTTCTTGAATTTCTGCTTAAACTCATTTGTGTATTGCCGAACGCAAAATCTGCCCTGACCCAACGCAATTGGATGGTGTTTTAAAATGTAATTCTTTTTGTAAATTTTGCTTCAAAAAAAGTTCTTGGATGTATTTAAGAATGATAACAAGGTGAAGTTTGATGAATACAGCTGAAAATGGGTTTACACAAAAAGTAAACATTTTAATCAGTGTCAATCCACCACCTGTGAGTAACCAATTTTAAATTACTGAAAATAACTTTTAAAAAAAGCACAAAGTTATTTGTTAATTCTATTGGGGTACTGTAGTCCATTTCTTGGTATATTAATGAAATACATTCAAAAGCTTTAAAATGTGCCTGTTTGTGTCCTGGTGCCCAAAAGAACCAGCTTAATTTTTGCATCCTTTTCAAAGGCCCACAAACAAATGCAATTCGTGGAAACTCCCAAAAGAGATTAGCCAATTCTGAGGGTGTGGTCAGTTTTATAGACAGGATCAGTTTCTAGCACATGTGTTATAACCAGCACAAAAGAACCAGGAGCTCAAATAGCACTGGACGCAATTTGCGCTTAAAGTTCCATGATCTATTGCGCAGGTTATGCTGATTTTGTGTGATTACACAAAAAAATGCAACTGAACGGAAACTCTGCACAGTGTACTTATGGTAGGAATATGACAATTATGCATTAACATTTATTATTACGAGATGAACATTTTTAGGGAATGGTTCTAACTGCTGTCTTCTAACCTGGCATTTTACTTTCTACAAAAGAGCTTACTTAAGTTTTGTGAGAAACAATAATCACCTGATTCCTTTGCATAATGATAAGGGAAGTGCATTTACTGTCTTTCAATCATTTTTCCATCAGTATAAGGTTCAAGGTAATCCAAATCTCCAATATCTGGGGAAGCCCTTGTAGCACCTCTCCCATATGCCTGGATAGGAAACATTTATTGTCGGTTTAGCCATTCCTTTCTTGCCTGGAGCTTCCAACTCCTTTCTCCCTATTACAACTGTTCTTGTCTTTCTTCATTGTATTGGTACAGCAATATTCAATGTTTTTCTGAAACATTCCTCTCTTGATCTTTCAAAACTCTAAATATGCGATCCTTCCATCTTCCTAACTCTCCATGATATTGAATTCAAGATTCAGCAAAGACTGTTCCTCATGCATTTTTTTCCAGAGTTCAAAATTGTGCAAAACCCTTAAGTCTCATTCTCCTTCCTCCCACAATTATCAGATTGATTAAAAAAAAGCAAATTTATTATCACCTAATCACCACATCTTCATTTGCCATGTCCTTTACCCCTTTCAACCTTGACAGTCTTTTGCACTCAGGGAGTTTTGGCCATTCACACCTTGGCTTCTTAATTCACAAAAATGTATTGGGTCAGTCAACCCTTGAAACATTGAAATCTTCAAGTACTTCATTTTTATGAAATGTTATTAGTTGGCAAAAATCAGTGGAAAGCTGTTCATGAGATAAGATAAATGAGAAGATCATTTGCCTCATCCTTCCAGAAAAATTGCTGTCATAACATCTAATTAATTTAAAGAAAAATTCTTGGGATGTGAATGGTGGTAGCAAGGTCGCATTTACGATCTATTTCTAGTTGCCTTGAGAAGATGATGATGGACCTTCTCCTTGATCTGTTTTAGTCCTTGTTGTGCTCCCTTAATAGTGTTAGGTAGTAAAGTCCAGGATATTGACCTAGTGACAATGGATTAACTGTGATATATGCCTAAACAAGGTTTCTTTTCCAAGATTTAGATGCCTCCCAAACAGTATTCAGGGCCAAAAATTACCAATGCGTTGAGTTTTCAGTAAAAACATTCCCTTATGTTTCTATAACTAGAATGAAGTAACCACTGTCATTCTCCTGTTATGCACATCCAGTAACCTGGTATTTATATAAAAGCAAAATACTGCAGATGCTGTAAATCTGAAATAAAAGCAAGAAATGCTGGAAATACTCAGCAGGTCTGGCAGCATCTGTGGAGAGAGAAGCAGAGTTAACATTTCAAGTCAGTGACCCTTCTTCAGAACTGACAAATATGAGAAATGTAAAAGATTTTAAGCAAGTAAAGCGGGGATGGGGCGAGAGATAACAAAAGAGGTGTTGATAGGACAAGGTCACAGAGAATAACTGACCAGAAGGTCATGGAGCAAAGGCAAACGGTATGTTAATAGTGTGCTGAGCATGACGGGCTCCCCTTTTTATGTTTTTTTTTATTTTATTTTTTTTATTTGGTTATTTTATTGTAGGTTTTTTAGTGTGTTTAGTTTGTTTCTACTGTGCTGACCCACTGCTTCTGTTTTTAATTTTTTTTAAATGTTTGTACTTGGAGTGCTTTGTGCTTTACAGTCTATTCACACCCTCTCTGTACTAACGCTTTGTCTTTCAGCATATCATTAACATACCGTTTGCCTTTGCTCCATCACCTTCTGGTCAGTTATTCTCCATGACCTTGTTCTATCAACAACTTCTCTTTTGTTATCTCTTACCCCACCCCTGCTTTACTTGCTTAAAATCTTTTACATTTCTAATATTTGTCAGTTCTGAAGAAGGGTCACTGATCTGAAACGTTAACCTGGTATTTATCCTTGTTTAACTTTACCTGGAATGACAATGGCCAGAATTTTACGGGGCCTTTGGGGACGGGCTCACCTTCCTTAATTGGATGGCAGACACTTAATTGGCTGCCACCCATAAAATGCGACCCCGGTATCTTGTTACCTGCCGAAGCAGGGTCGACCCCAGCTTTTGGCCCCAACAGCAGGACTCCTGCCGCCTCTGAAAAATAACGGCTAATAACATTGTTTAATCTGCAGTATTGCAGTTGCTGGAGGTAAATCCATATGCGATTAAAATCAGAATTCCAATGTACCGAACCAGTCCAAATGATTATGTAGAATTCCTGATCTACGATAAACAACTAAATTTATAATAACCTTAAAGCATTCATTAACTATTACTAATTATTCATGTTTTCATTGCATTGTTAGATCAATACATGTTGCCATCTTTCGCATTCTGACATTTTGTGAGAGATCATATTACATCATGGGGTATTCAGATGAGAATATTAACATATTTTTCTGAAATTCTTCACTATTTTAATGGAGGCTTTGACTCACTTCTTTTAAATGGGGTTACGTCTCTGCTAAAGTAATGGATAGAGGAATTTCAGACATTGGTATCACATAGCGCAATTTCATGGACCACATTCTCGATAATAAATTGTTTTTATTTTAGTTCCTTTGCAAGATGAATGATCTAATGCAATAATGAATAGATATTGCAAACTGATCATTTTTATAAGCTCTTCAAGCATAGCCTGATATGACAAAAACATTTATTGACAAATCTGTAGTCCATTTATCTGCATCGAACTATTATTCCCAAAGTTGCATTTATAAATCATTGTCAGTTTAATCTTGTGTATTGTTAATTTACTCTTGTATTCATTTATGAGGCATAGTTAATAGTACCTTATTTTCCTACTTGGCATTATTTTTGGTCATTTAATTCCCTGTCTCCTCTTAATGTGAAAAGTAATATTTCAGCAGCTTCACTATCTTTTGGTCTTTTGGAGCATGCCTTTCATTTTGTGTGTCTTTGGACCATGTGCAGTGCTTAAATTTATTGCTGTCTCAGGGACCATCCCTCATTCAGCCCTGTCAATTCTGCATTGAATTACAATGTAAACTATCAATGTAGGCTTATAATAAGACTTGCAGAGGCAAGCTTTCTCTTGTTCCTAACAGCTATAGAAACATAAAATTACCTCTGTAAGATAAACATTTACTCATATCTTGTTCGATATTAAGGGCTCAAAATTCTAATAGTGCCCTTAGAATTGAGCCGAAGTCGAATTTCTGCCTCCCTTCAGATTGTGTTGCAGACTCCCATGTAAATTGCATTGTTAACTAGTTTAAATAGGCTCTGTAGTGTACTCTACAATGCCGCAGATATGCAGGAGGAGGAGGAAAGTACAGGTGGATGTTTGACGGGGAGGTGGGGGAGGGTGTGGGGATGGTATTTACCCAGCAAATGCCCAAAGGAGAGGAGCAGGGGCTTAAAATATTTGGGAAACACGCAGAGACAGAGGCGACAGCAGGATATAAAAAAACCTGTTTGGAATTGGGACCAGAGATCTACTGAATATGTAATTTGCATTTTGCAGAGGGAAGTGTCTTTGGGACTGAGCAGCACGTCCTAAATATTAGTACTTCTTTGCAATGCAAGAGGTTTAACAACCTCACCAGGGCAGCTAAAGTATGCTACCTACTCCCCCTGACCTTTTCTTATAATGTCTTTATACATATAGCAACATTTCATTTATTACCTTCATAGTGCCAGAGTAGCAATCGTCAAAGTGGGATGTGATAGTGGAGAGCAGAGGCTCAGCAGAAATTAGCCCCCAGCTCCCAAACCTGTGGGGTCCTGCTCTAAATAGGATGTTGAATGCTCATCATACTCGCGTAGGGCATTGAGAATGATCTTGGAAAACTTGAGACAGAAGGCCATGGGCCAGTGCCATCCTCAATGCTAATTCCTGAGAACAATTCAACATACTGCAGCACTTCCTGGGGCAGGTAATAGCACCGTGATTATCTACGTTCAGCTTGTCTGTCAGACAGGCCTCCAGACAAGGGAGTGCATTTATTGCAAAAGTAGGAGCAGGAGTAAGCTATTTAGCCCCTTGAGCCGTTTACGCCATTCAATGAGATCATGGCTGATCTTTGACTTAACTCAATATACCTGCCTTTGCCCAATACCCCTAGCAAACAAGAAACTAGCAATCACATTGAAAATTAAAAATTGATCTATTCATCAATTGCCATTTGCAGAAGAGAGTTCCAAACTTCTCCCACCCTTTGGGGGTAATTTTATGCTCTTCCCCACGGCGGGTTTGGAGGCGAAGAGAGCATAAAATCTGGTGGGATGGTGGCGGGGGAGGAAATCCCACCACCTGCCCGTCTCTGCCAAAATTTAGTCTGGGGCGGGAAGCGCTTGAACAGCCTTCCCGCCCCGCTGCCAATTGAGGTCCTTAACTGGGCAACTAATGCCCAATTAAGGGCCTCATCCCAATACCACCACAATTAGCTGCAATGGCAGGTGGGCCCGTCGCCGCATGGGAAGCATGGAATAATAACCCCCTACAACCAGTTGCCTGTGACACCCATACCACAAGATCCCTCCCAACCTGGCCTGGGTCCATTTCTGCTCCTGGGCCTCGGGTAGGTTCTCCATCAGCAGCAGCCACTGCCTCCGTGATGGCGCTGCTCAGTGAAAGAACTGCCCACCTCTGATTGGCCAGCAGTTCTCTGAGGGTGAGACTTCTGTCGCCGGGATCCTTGATCTCGTGGAAAGCCTGCCATTGTCCACTTAAGTGCCTAATTAGCACTAGAGTCAGCGGGCCTCCCATAGAAGGCACCGGAAACGACAATGGCAAACCCAGCCTTGTCGACCCTGCAAAGTCTAGCAATGCAAAATTGGGCATTCATGAGGTGCTGTGGACTATCAGCAGCAGCAGAATTATATTCAACCACAATCTGTAACCTCATAGCCCAGTATATCCCCCACTCTACCATTACCATCAAGCTGGGGGATCAACCGTGGTTTAATGAAGAGTGCAGGAGGGCATGCCAGAAGCAGCACTAGGCATACCTCAAAATGAGATGTCAACCTGGTGAGACTACAACCCAGGACTACTTGCATGCCAAACAGCGTAAGCAGCATGTGAAGTCATGGCATCAAGGAGCCCTAGCAAAACTGGAGTCAGTGGGAATCAGGGGAAAAACTCTACGTTGAGTCATACCTAGCACAAAGAAAGATGGTTGTGGTTGTTGGAGGTCAATCATCTGAGCTCCAGGACATCACTGCAGTAGTTCCTCAGGGTAATGTCCTCGGCCCAACCATCTTCAGCTGCTTCATCAATGACCTTCCTTCAATCATAAGGCTAGAAGTGCGGATGTTCGCTGATGATTGCACAATGTTCAGCACCATTCGCGATTCCTCAGATACTGAAGAAGTCCGTGTAGAAATGCAGCAAGACTTGGACAATATCCAGGCTTGGGCTGATAAGTGGCAAGTAGCATTTTCGCCACAGGTGCCAGGCAATGACAACAAGAGAGAATCTAACCATCTCCCCTAGACATTCAATGGCAATACGATCACTGAATCCCCCACTATCAACATCCTGGGTTTTACCATTGACCAGAAACTGAACTGTACCAGCCACAAAAATGCCGTGGCTACAAGAGCAGGTCAGAGGCTAAGAATCCTGCGGTGAGTAACTCACCTCCTGACTCCCCAAAGCCTGTCCGGCACAAGTCAGGAGTGTGATGGAATACTCCCGACTTGCCTGGATGGGTGCAGCGCCAACAACGCTCAACAAGCTCGACACCATCCAGCATGAAGCAACCCACTTGATTGGCACCACATTCACCACCTTAAACATTCACTCCCTTCACCACTGACGCACAATGGCAGCAGTGTGTACCATCTGTAAGATGCACTGCAGCAACGCACCAAGGCTCCTTCGACAGAACCTTCCGAACACGCAACCTCTACCACCTTGAAGGGTAAGGGCAGCAGATGCATGGGAACACCACCACCTGCAAGTTCCCCTCCAAACCACACACCATCCTGACTTGGAACTATATTGCCGTTCCTTTACTGTAGCTGGGTCAAAATCCTGGAACTCCCTTCCTAACAGTACTGTGGGTGTACCTACCCTCCATGGACTGCAGCGGATCAAGAAGGCAGCTCACCACCACCTTCTCGAGGCAATTAAGGATGGGCAATAAATGTTGGCCTTGTCAGCAATGCCCATATCCCATGAACGAATTCAAAAAAAGGCGGCACAGGGTTCTCAATGTCGCATTTTCAAGACACCCATTTCCAGGATAAAATCCCAGCCTTGATGTGGAGAAATGACTCCTACTTTCACTCCTGAAAGGTTTTGCTCTAATTTTTAGACTATGCGTCCTAGTCCTGGACTCCCCAAACCAGTGGAAATTGTTCTCTCTGTTCCCCTCAATATCTTGAAAACTTTAATCAGATCACCGCTTAACCATCTAAATTCCAGGGAGTACAATGCTAGTTTGTGTAATCTCTCCTTGTAACCTAATCCTTAAAGCGCAAGTATCATTCTGGTAAATATATGCTGCACTCCCTCCAAGGCCAGTGCATCTTTCCTAATGTGTGGTGCCCAGAACTGCACCCTGTACTCCAGGTGTGGTCTAACCAGGGTATTGTATAGCTGAAGCAAGACTTCTACCCCCTTGTATTCTCATCCTCTAGATATAAAGACCAGTATTCCATTAGCTTTTTTGATTTACTTTTTTTGCACCCATTCATGACATTTTAATGATATGTGTACCTGGACCCCAAAGTACCCCAAATTAGATGCTTTGACCACTGGCCTTCATAGCTTGGAGCATCATTTGCAGAGGATGATTAAAAATGGTTTCCAAGAGCTTCAGGATGATATCTCTAAGGATCTGCATGATCTAATGGATATCATCAGGATAGCCCTCATGCTGATGAGTGGGCACTCAGATATTAGTTTAGTTAGTTTAGTTTAGAGATACAGCACTGAAACAGGCCCTTCGGCCCACCGAGTCTGTGCCGACCATCAACCGCCCATTTATTCTAATCCTACACTAATCCTATATTCCTACCACATCCCCACCTGTCCCTATATTTCCCTACCACCTACCTATACTAGGGGCAATTTATAATGGCCAATTTACGTATCAACCTGCAAGTCTTTTGGCTGTGGGAGGAAACCGGAGCACCCGGAGAAAACCCACGCAGACACAGGGAGAACTTGCAAACTCCACACAGGCAGTACCCAGAATTGAACCCGGGTCGCTGGAGCTGTGAGGCTGCGGTGCTAACCACTGTGCCGCCCCAAATATTAACCCAATTCAAGTAGCATGGGTTTGAAGCTGCCTTTATCTTCTTTCCTGGTAACACCACTGACTACCTCCAGGCGCTTACCCATTGTCTCTCGAGATAAGGAGGCCAAAGAGAGGTAACAGCACACATGATCTTTCTTAGTTGCCTGCTCATGTTTATGTCAGGATATCAGATCAGCTTATCCCTGCACCTACATTGGTGATGCTGCCTGTTGAGAGTCTTACCAGGATGAAAAAGCCCTAAAACCGGCTCTCAAAATCACAGCACTACCAAGCAGCATTGGCATCCCTGGCCCTTGGGTATCATCATTAATGCACTAGGATAGGTTTGCAAACAGAAGGAGAAAGCACTGGGTAGGCAAAAGGATATCAAGCACTTTCTGTAAATATATATGTGTATTAAAAAAAACACTTTGGAATATAAAATCAGTCTTCTAAAGTAAGTCTGTTCTTTGTTTTTTGAGTCTGAGAAAACATAGGGTAGGGAATAGGCCATTCAGCCCCTTGAACCTGTTCAGCCATGGATAATAGGTTTTAATGATGTTGCTTGAGAAATTGTTGGAGCGCTTGCAGAACTACTCTACCATTCTTTGAAAAGTGCCATGAGATGTTTTACATTCACTAGGGAGGGTAGAAAAGGCTTTGGCTTAACATCTCATTGAACAGTGGCACCTCTAATAATGCAGCACTCCCATCAGAACTGCTTTGGATTGTCAACGAGCATTGCGTGCTCTGTCTAGAGTGGGGTGTGAACTCACCACCTTCTGACTCGGAGGTGACTTCTACCACTGAGCCAAAGCTGACACCTGCTATTAAGCTAGCTTGAATAATATATGTAAATATTTTGATTTATGAGTCTGATTTCTCCCAGGATAGAACAAAATAAATTAATGGGCTGAATTTTACTGATGGCGGCATGCATCCCTTGCCCCCACGATATTACATGCGGGGACTGATTTAAATAGAGGGGGCGGAGCGGCTGCCCCCAATGACATAGAGGGGGCGGCCACCACGTCCCCAGCAACAGTGTCTGGTGCCAATGCGCAGCTGCTGGCTCCATTTTCAAAGGGCTTTAAGCCCTTAGAATTACTTTTAATTTTTAAAGGTACAGCATTCTTAAATTTTTATTAACAACTAATAATGTTGAGGATGGCCCTTCCCCAACCGTTCCCCCCCCCCCCCCCACAAAATGGTCATTTCAATGCCCGAAATAACCAACACGTTCCTTTTTCCTTACCTGACCTTTACCCCCCAGCCTTCAAACATTTGCTCTTCAACCCCTTCCCACCAACCCCACAGCCAATCAACATTGTTTTCCCTACTTTTTCACCCTTCCCGCCCTGAAAATATTAGTTCTCCCCCTTTATACCAGGTTCTCGCCTTAGAGTTCCGAAGGTGTGCGGAGTACGAACGGCGGCCATAAAATTGGTGTGGGACGGCCACCGCCCCCAAGTAACTTTATTTGCATCTCTTTAATGTTAATTTCAATATGCTGATGAAGGGCCTGCCGCCAGGTGGCGGTGGGGGCCGCACTGAGGCACTCCCGCTGCCGGTAAATGCGGCGGGCCCTTCTCGACATCACGGATCGAGGCGGGCCTCTCCCCACAGAATTTTACCGGCCCCCGGGCCGTGACCTGCAGCATTGAGGGGCCAGTAAAATTCAGCCCAATGTGTGGTTTAATAATCAAAGCTAGAACTTGTATTCAGAAAATGATTTAACACCTTGTGCAAAGATTTTCTTTATTATCGTAGCTTGTTCAATCAGATATTAGATAATGGACCACTGTTGAGGTCCTCAGTGCAAATCCCTGCTGCAATCGACATTTGAACTTAACTAGAAGTTTTGATA
Source organism: Heterodontus francisci (assembly GCF_036365525.1). Taxonomy (NCBI): domain Eukaryota; kingdom Metazoa; phylum Chordata; class Chondrichthyes; order Heterodontiformes; family Heterodontidae; genus Heterodontus; species Heterodontus francisci. The sequence goes on from NC_090377.1 coordinate 46,869,696, forward strand.
TCCCAAGGGGTATAATCCAATTCTACAAGCTAAGAACCTTGGTAGAAAGTGTAATGTACCATTTTTTGTCAGATCACAAAAAGGTTCAGGAATATAGTGTGAAGTGGAGCAAGGTCTAATGACCATTAACGTGTCTGGTTTGACAGAAAATGAAAAGTGTGATCCTGTCAGATTAAATTGATTTCCAGTCTGGAGACTACTCAGTGTGTGATGTTTCATTTACTGGAGTTGAGATCATTGGAGAAAAGATGACTGCCGATTTCAGGAAGTGCCAGGGACTGCTTCTTCTCGTGAATTGGTGAAGATCCAGCACTGGTGGAATTCCATAGAAGGGAGTTACAGAAACAGGCCATTGGACCCAACCAATCTATGTTGGTATTTACCCTCCACATGAACAATAGCCTGATTCATTTTTACCTACTCTATTGTGATATTACTTATATCCACTTCCCTTCATCCACCTATCCAATGTAATCTTGAATGTCGACATCATTTCTATCTCAATCATTAACTCGGATAGTAAGTTACAGAACCCCATAGCTCTGCGTAAAGAGGAAAGAGACTTTTGGAGGAATCCTGGGAAAATTGTGAATGGAGTTGGCACTAGAACTATTAACTCTTTCTCTCCCAGAAATGCAGACCACCTCCGCCAGAAGTTCGGTGACCTGAGCATGGCAGATAAGGTCGCACACCAGATACATTCTTTCCTTTCTTGAGTCCCTGACCATCAGAACTGCAAAACTAGTTCTTCACAAATGCACTCTGGTTATTAAAGGGGGCACAAACTAGGGATCTTGCAGTAACTGGAGCCATCTCTCTAACACCACTTACTCTTTAAAACTTTAAAACTGCTTCTTCCATTTTGATAAGGTAATACCACCAAATCTCTTCGATCAGCGGTCAACTGCCACCTCAGAAACAGCCTCAATTGTTGGCTGCCACCTAATTCGTTTAGTCATGCTCACTTGTGTACAATGTCTGTGAAAGGGATTGCTAATATTAGAGAGTTCACCTCCTAAGGGGAGCCGCTGCTGAAAGCTGTAGGGGAATAAAGCTTGCACCCTCTTTTCCTGCAAATCCACCACAGGTAACGGGGGGCAGAGCATGAGAAAAAGAGATGAAACTTTTTCCTTCAATACTATGAAGATGGTGAAGATGAGAAGGATGATGAGCAAAGTAAGTCAATGTCAAACCTACCCACATATTCCTAGACCCACACCCTATTCATGATTCTCTGCCACAAGCCCTTGATCTCCCTCCCTGCATATCTTACTTTTTAACTCCCATGCACCCAGTCGGATACTTTCACACAGGAGATTAGATAGTAGCAGTGACAATGTTACACCAAATGATTCACAGAGCATAAGGGTGTTGGAAGAGTGAAAAGGGCAAGGATGTTTTACCTGCCCAGCAGAGGCCAAGAATAAAGTTACCTTACCAGACCCCTCTTACCTCAATGTAACTCCTACCCGAATTCTATTGCTACTGGAGGTGTTTCTGGTCACTGCATAGGATAGATAAGAATTCTCTTGAGAATAGGAACCCCAACCAACTGTATTCAGTAGCTGGAATTACTTCCCATAGTGGTGAGTTGAGGAAATATGAGGCAAAAGGGAAGGAGCAAAGGGAAAAATGGGGAGAAGATAGGATCAAGGCTTCAGGGAGGGAAAAAGCTGAAAGTGGCACTTTTGGGGAGGGCGGGGGGGGGGGGGGGTGATGAAGTGGGAGAAGTGAATGGAGCTTTGGGAGGGAAGGTACCAGGAGGAGTCCTTTGTTGGAGGTTGGCGGTAGAAGAATAGAGAAGCAGAAAGGGTGCTTTGGCGTGACAAAGAAAGGAGCATGCCAACATTATCTGGGGGGCAGGGGAAGAGGAGAAGTATGCCATCGCGTAGTGGGAGATTTTTTTTTATTATTCATTTGCGGGATATGGGCATCGCTGGCTAGGCCAGCATTTATTGCCCATCCCTAATTGCCCTTGAATTGAGTAGCTTACTAGGCCATTTTAGAGGGCATTTAAGTGTCAACCACGTTGCTGTGGGTCTGGAGTCACATGTAGGCCAGACCAGGTAAGGGTGGCAGAACCCACCCTGTTTCTGCCCAGTGTGTTAGTTACAATTATCCACTGAAAATCCATCAGATATAAAAATGTTTGAAATTAGACAGTCTGCACAATTTTGTAAGAGTTTAATATTTTCTAGGTGATCATATCACTAGAATCTCCCACAAATGCAGCACCAGTTGGTACATGTGGAACCCGACAATTGAAAGAAGTGTCCACAATTCTAACTTTACTCTCATGGGTAAAAAATAATAAATTCCAAAATGTTAAATAGAGAATAGATTTCAATAAAATTCCCTTTTGAGATTTTTAAAAAACAGCATGCCCACATTCATTAAACATGGGAACATAGCTTTTGGTAGACACAAAAAAATGGGGTATCATGGTCCATAACATGGCCTCCAGAGAGGTGTGGACCTTGAGCTGTGTCGTTCCAGGGCCTCACCCTCTTCAACGGAGGAAGAGGAGGAGCAGAAGGTGGAAGAGGAAGATGCAGAGCAGAGAGCCGCTCAGGATGTGCATGGAGGTGGCCAATTTGATCCAGGCACGTTTCACCTGAGCACTTCTCACTCTGCAGATCTGCATGCTATGAACCTTGTTTTCAGCTGCATGTGAGACACTTCCATTGAAGATGCGGCCTTGAATAGATCCACTCTTATCGTCAATGGATGATGCACATCTGTCAAGTGGTCTTATTGTCCCCCTTCAAAGAGCTTTGCTTCCCTTCACCACTTCATTCCTCTTTTTGAGTTTTGCCATTAAAGAATGGAAGCTCACATGTCTGGAGTCCTGTGTCAATATTTATAGTGTTAACAAAAAGTAACAAAGTGCACAATAGCAAGTGAAATAAACCCCAATGAATCACTCAGTGCTCTGACTGACGCAGTGGCCTCCACTCTCGGTCGCATCTATGCAGTGATTCCCATGTGGCCACAGATGAGGTGAAGGCAGCCTGCTCGCTGGTCTCTGCTTGCAGCTGTGATGCACGTGGCAGTTGTCCTCCTCATGGAGGTGCCAGTGGGGCATCTCCAGAGGCTGCTGCACCGGCGTCAATGCAGGGACAGCCTCCGTCACTGAGCCCTACTGTATAGATGGTCCCTCAGTCAGTGGGGCCAAAGAGACCAATAATAATGAGAGAGCCCCATGAGGGATTGCACCCTCATCCTTCTCAGTGACTGAATCAGCTCTTTGATGGTGCTCTGGATCACTGGAGTGGGCCACCAGCTGGGGCGCAACTGGCATCCACTCCAACTATCTTTGTGCTATCAGTGCAACTGATAGGTCAATGCAGCGCATAGATTCTGTGTATGTCAGTGCACTGTTCCTGCATCCACTCCAATTGCTGCTGTATATGGCTTTCCATGAGGTTGGCCACTCTCTCAATCGAGGAACTCATGCATTCAAAACCCTGAGCCATGGTGGTGCTCATGAGCTGAATGGACTTCGCCAGTGTCAGCCTCAAGGAACTTTGACATGCGAGTACACATCTGATGCTGCTGATCAAAGTAGAACTGCCTTTCTTGTGACTCCAGAGGCCCAGCATCTGCACCAAGCTGAGTATGGCTGTGTCTGTCCTCCATCTTGTGAGGGGAACTGCCCACAGCTGCCTCTGCCTCTCTCACCTCCTCCTGCTCACTAGTGCTACGCTGTTTACCCAGTGCCATCCTTTCTAACGCTATACGAGGACCCACCAATGTGAGTGTAACTGAGCTGGTGGAGTGTGTGTTTGTATGATGTGCTGCTGCTTGTTCTGCTGTCTCAGATGCTTGAGATAACCCTGGTGACATGACAGTAGTCAGGCGTCCACCCTCCACAACTCATCATGTGGGAGATCATGAGAACTACCTTTGACAGCAGAAGCCTCTGCAGAGCTGAGGCTTCCCAATGCAACTAAGTCTTTGGCCTGGGGAGGACTACACTCCACCCCCTTAATCTACAGATCGCAATATCTTTTTACCCTTTCCTCCGGGTATTCTCATCTCTCCATCCCTCACATAGTCCTGCGGGGCCACCCTGGAGAGTTCCATCGCTGCCTCCTCCATGGTCGTCACGATGGTGAGCTGGAACACACCTACTTCAGTGCGAGCCCACTCCCATGCATATCTGCACTCTTCTACTGCAAGGCCAAAGGAGAGGAAATAGGGCATTACTGCCTCTCTGACCAATACCAGCGGCTCATTTACATAAGAAGCTGCATGTGTCAGTGCTGCCAGGTCCTCAACAGCATTAGGGCTCTGGGCATTGTTGAGGAGTGAGTAAGTACCATGGGCACACGTTACTCCCATGTTATCCAGCACCATGCATTCTCAGGCTCCTCAACTGGTGTGTCTGCTGGAGGTTGCTTACCAAGAGGTCTCTCTTCATGGCCATATTTTGCACTCACCTTCCCACAGCAAAGAAGGTCATTAAACCTCTTGCAGCACAGCATCCAGTTTCTCAGCACTGGATCACTGGAGTGGGCCACCAGCTGGGGCGCAACTGGCATCCACTCCAACTATCTTTGTGCCATCAGTGCAACTGATAGGTCAATGCAGCGCATGGATTCTGTGTATGTAAGTGCACTGTTCCTGCATCCACTCCAAGTGCTGATACTCAGATTCTGCTGCCTCTAGGCAAGCCTGTTTTGTTTGACTGGGTGGTTTCTGCTGCCACTCTCTGGAAACAGTGCCTTCCTCCTCTCTCTTCCAGCCTGCAGTAGCGCCTCAAGGTCTGCATCCTTCAAGTGTGGGGTAGCCTGGACCTTGGTGCCAGGCCTCTGCCTCTCCTCCTGGTGCACTGGAGCTTGCATTCTGCTTCCAAATGGGTGCCACGGTAATCGCTGCAGTGATGCCTTTAAATAAGACACAGATTTTAGAAGTCCTGCCTCCATCCCACACTCACTGCTGCTAATTGCCCACCAAACCTGCCCTCCAGCCAATTAGCAGCCCGTCTCTACCAAGATTGCAGGCTGTAACAACTTCTCCCACCCCAGTACAGGGTCGGGACCTGGAAATGGTTCCGACATCAGGTTATTCAAGACAGAGAGTGATAGATTTCTAGATATTAAAGATATCAAGGGATATGGGGATAGTGCGGGAAAATGGTAGAAGATCAGCCATGATCTAGTTAAATGGCAGAGCAGGCTTGAGAGGCTGAATGGCCTACTCCTATTTCCTATGATCCTGTGCTCCCAACACCGGAGGTGATATCCTGTCCAAAGTGTCAAATAAATCAGTATTTTCTAAGGAGCCAGGGCATGTATTTCACCTTCAGACTTCAATGTATTATCTTATTTCCTCAATACAAGTGAAGCCATGATAGGTACATTTACAACTTAAATTACAAGCCCATGTAATTACTTGCTTTCTTCTGACATTCTGCAGAACCATTTGTCTCCAGACTGTATCACAACCTTGATCCGAGGAAAGGTGAGAGTAGCTGCCCTTGACATCAAGTCAGCATTTGACTGTGAATGGCACCAGTAAAACTGAAGTCACTAGTGGTCAAATAAAAGCAAAATACTGCGGATGCTGGAAATCTGAAATAAAAACAAGCAATGCTGAAAATACTCAGCAGGTCTGGCAGCATCTGTGGAAAGAGAAGCAGAGTTAATGTTTTGGGTCAGTTCCGAAGAAGGGTCACTGACCCGAAATGTTAATTCTGCTTCTCTTTCCACAGATGCTGCCAGACCTGCTGAGTATTTCCAGCATTTCTTGTTTTTATTATCACTAGTGGTCAAAGTGAGTCACAGCTAACACAAAAGAAGATAGTTGTTGTTGTTGTTGAAAGCCAGTCATAACAGTACAAAGACATCACTGCAGGAGTTCCTCAAGAGAGTCTGCTTGGCCCCAACATCTTCAGCTGCTTTGTCCATGGCCTTCCCTTCATGATAAGGTCAGGAGTGGAGATGTTCTCTGATGATTCCACAGTGTAAAGGTTGCTTCACAACTCCTCCCATAATAAAGCAGCCCATGCTAACCTGCAGCAGGACTAGGATGACATTCTAGTTTGGGCTGACAATTAGTTGGCAACATTTGTGCTATGTAAGTTCTAGGGAATGACTATCTCAAATAAGAGAAAGCACAGCCATCTCCCTTGACCTTCAATGGCATCATCATTGGTAAGACCCTGGCCATCAACATCTTAAACATTGGTCCTGATCAGCTTCTGGTCAATCACATCAACACCATGGCTACAAGAGCAGAGCAACTTTACTATCAGTAGCTCATCTGATCCCTCATGTGCTTAACCTTCTACATGGCTCAAGTCAAGACCGTGATGCAATACCCAGCACCCGCCTGGATGGGTGCAGCTGGAGCAATACTCAAGAAGCTCAACACTATCTACAGAGAAGTTCAGTCTAGTGGTGCCCTGCCACTGGGCTGTATATGCAACCCCCTCCATCAGTGCCACACTATGGCTGCAGTATGTATAATGCAACAACAGGGGAAATCTGTGACACAGGCTTTCCATCCTTCCAACTGAAAAGGGGTAACAGATGGTAAAATATGTGGAACTGATATTCAAAATTCACTTTTGCCTAGGAACACTATGCAGCACAAATTACATACTAAAAGATAAATAGTGGAGAATAAATGTGCTAAGCCATTTAAGAAAAGTCACAACTTAATTTGTGTCAAATTAGTGGTTATTAGAGTAAGAAATTAAGTGTAGGTGACGCAAGTAGTGGCTAAAATTAATCCCTGGAAGTTACAGGAATAAATAAGCTATTCCAGGAAGCTGGTGGAACAGCACACTGGTTTATCAACAAGTTGAACAACAAAGTGGCAATGACATGGGTTTGCACCTGATTACTCATGTAGTGAGTTTTCAACCTAAGTCAGGTAATTATTTTTTTATTTGTTCATTGGGATGTGAGCATCACTGGCAAGACCAGCATTTGTTGCCCAACCCTGATTGCCTTTGACAGACATTGAATACGTAAAATGTGTTTCCCTGATCTATTTCTATTGCCACCAACTGAGCTACCTTCTCCTTCTTGGCATTTCTTTGCGGACAAAGATTTTGGGAAGGTTGTACTCATCGGTTGCAGGCCCGCTGGTGGCTAGTCAGGCCTATCCGTGACTGGCAGATTCTCCCACAGTGGGTGCAACTGAAGGTGTAGTTGCTGCTGGGGGCAATTGGATCTGTCCTGCTCCTCATTTTCTCTTTCATGCTGGTTCTTCACTCAGTGTCAAAGGTGTCTGTAGCCCTCCTGATGTAGCATGTCCAGGCATCACGATCTATGGCCTGCACTTCCCACTGGCGATGGTCGATGTGGCACATGGAGAGGGACGTCTTCAAACGTTTGCATGAGGACCCTCTGTTCCTTTTACCCGTGGTCAGCTCTCCATACAACATGTTCTTGGGCAGGTGATGTCGTCCATCTGGGTAACGTGTTCCGCCCAATGCAGTTGGCTTTGCAGCAGGATGGCCTCGATGCTGGTGATGTTGGCTGTTTCCAGGACATCAATGTTTGTGATGTGGTTCTGTCAGCGGATCATGAGGATGCTATGGAGGCAGCGCTGATGGAAGCGCTCTAGAAAGCGTACATAATGGCGGTATAGGACCCATTACTCGGCACCATACAGAAGGGTGGTGAGGACTACGGCTTTGTACACTTTGAGTTTGGTCTGTGCTCGCTCCACACTCGTTTGTAGAGTCTGCCGAATGTACTGTTTGCTCTTGAGAGCCTATTGTCCACTTCCTTGTCTATGGTGGCATCAAATGAGATGACATTTCCCAAATAAGTAAATTGCTTGACGGGATTCAGCTCAGTTCCCTCGATGACCATGCTTGGTGGTCTATATTTCTCTTCGGGTGCAGGCTGATTCAGGACTTCAGTTTTCTTTCAACTGATTTTTAGTCCGAAGAGTTCTGCTGCCTCGGAAAAACATGTTATATGTTGCAGGTCTGACTGGCTGTGGGCCAGAAGAGTGCAGTCATTGGCGAAAAGAAGTTCACGGATGAGTTTTTCTTGTGTCTTTGTGTGAGCCTGAAGACGCCTGAGGTTGAAAAGGCCTCCATCAGTCCGGAAGCATATGTAAACTACCTCCTTATGGTCTTCCATTGCCTGCTGCAGCATCATGCTGAAAAGATGGTGAATAAGATCGGGGTCAGCACACATCCCTGCTTCATGCCATTGGAGATTCGGAAAGGACTCGAGACGTCACTGTTTTGCTTGACTTGTCCAGACTGATATTTGTGAAACTGCTTCACCATGGCCAGGAACCTGGGTGGGCATCCAAGTTTATCAAGAATTTTCCAAAGTCCATTTCTGTTCACAGTGTTGAATGCCTTGATGAGGTCTACGAAAGTGACGTACCGGCCTTTGTTTTGCTCACGACACTTTTCTTGTAATTGTCTGAGTGCAAATACCATGTCTGTGGTGCCTCTGTTTGGCTCTCTGGGAGGTTTTCTTCCACAATGATAAACACAAACCTGTTCATAAGTATTCTAGCCAGGATCTTCCCAGCAATAGAGAGGAGGGTGATCCCACGATAGTTGGAGCAGTCTGATTTTTCTCCTTTGTTTTTGTACAAGGTGGTGTTAACAACATCACTAAGATCCCATGGAATCCTGCCCTGTTTCCAGCAGGCCGTGAAAAACTCATGGGGTTTGGTGTATAGGGCAGGGCCACCATGCTTCAAGGCTCCAGGTGGAATACCATTGACTCCGGGAGCTTTGTTGTTCTTCATATGATTGATGGTGGTCACAGTTTCCTCCAGAGTTGGACTCTCATCCAGTTCTTCTTTGACCAGCTGTTGTTGGATGCGATTGATAGCAGTATCATGCACTGTGCACTTGGCGCTGAAGAGTGTTTCAAAGTGCTCTGACCAGCAATTCAGGGCTGACTCTTTGTCAGTGTGTAGGGTCTTGCCATCGGCACTCCTCAAGGGGTTTTGGGTTTGATATGCTGGTCCATAGACAGATTTTAGTGTTTCATAGAAACTTCTTATGTCACCAGTATCAGTGTACGGTTGAGTTTTTTTCTGCAAGTGCAATCCACCAGTCATTTTGGATGTTCCTCAGTTTACATTGGAGAGTGCTGCATGCTTGACAGTAGGCTGTCTTTCTCTCTTGGCTGGCTGGCTGAACCAGGTGAGCCTGATGAGCTGACCTTTATATTTTTAGCAGATCTTGAATTTCCTTGTCATTTTCATCAAACCAGTCCCTATTCTTCTTGGTGCTGGGTCTGAGGATGTCCTTTAGGTCACACTGGCACACCAAGATGTAATCTATCAAGTGCCAGTGTTTAGAGCGGAGATGCATCCATATGGTCTTGAAGCAATCCTTTTGTTGAAAGAAGGTGTTGGTTATGGACAGCTGCTTTTCTGTGCAGAGTTCTAAGGGTAAATGTCCACTTTTATTACAGTTTCCAACTCCATGGTTTCCGAGCACTCCCTTCCATGCCAGGCTGTCATGGCCCACTCTGGCATTGAAATCGCCAAGGACGACAATTTTGTCCTTGGGAGGGGCATTCTGGATGAGTTCACGGAGATCTGTGTAGAACTTATCTTTGTCAGCTGGGTTAGCCTTCAGGGTTGGAGCATAAACACTGATGAGGGTTGCATGCTGCTGGTCTTGGAGAGGAGGCACAGGGACATGATGCTATCGGAATGGCCGATTGACAGGCTTGAAAGCTGAATGGTGATGGTCTTCTTCACCATGAAGCCGACACCAAAGAGGCTTTGTTCACCTTGAGGTCTACCTGACCAATAGAAGGTGTAGCCAGCATTGTGTTCTGTTAGGCTGCCTTGCTCCGAGAAGTGGATCTCACTCAGGGCCACTATATCAATGTCTAGTCTGGCTAGCTCATGGGCCACCAGAGCTGACTGTCATTGGGAGAGGCTATTGTTACCACAGTCAAGCATTGTTCGCATGTTCCAGCGGGCAAGTTTCAGAATTTTTCTTCGTTTGCCACCTTTTAAAGTGAGGTTAGGAGGTTGCGTTTCCTTCTCTGTTGTAGGTTGACCACCATAAGAGATGCCCATTGACTGCGGCAAGCCAACTGGGTGAAATAAAAACAGAAAGTGCTGGAAATACTCAGCAGGTCTGGCAGCATCTGCAGAGAGAGAAGCAGAGTTAAAATTCCAGGTCTGTGACCTTTCATCAGAACTGGCAAAGGTTAGAACAGAATTAGGTTTTAAGCAAGTGAAGGGGGTGGGGGGAGAACAAAAGAGAAGGTGTGTGATAGGGCAGGGGGCAACACCAGGAGGGAAATAGAAAGCAATGAAGATGGACAAGGTAAAAGAGACAAACAGAAATCAACTGAATGGGAGGGAGATGAGCATTTGTTTAGGCCACCTTTTCTCGGCCCCTCTCCAATTCAGGAACAAGCAGTCCTGTCCTTCAAAAAGGCTGCTTGGCCATGTAGGGTGCTACCAGGTGATGATGTCATCTCTAGGTTATCATCAAAACAAACAATATCCTGAGCCACCTGCATGCAGGATTGAAACTGCGGCTTCCAGTGCCTTCTCGCACCTGCCATTTTCGCCCCTTTCCTGTTGCTACAGGACTTACTTGTTGAGTTATAGTTGGTGCAGTGTTGCTTTAAGGTGGAGTACAGTTTGCGCTGACTGACCCCACCCTTTAAGCCTGGAGCTCACCTGTTATGGCCCAATGAATTGGGAGGGAGACAGCAAGGTCTCCAAGCCGTAGGTTTGGATTCAGAGTTTCCCTCTCCCAGGTGGCTGCCAACCAAGGCTTGAAGGGCCCCTCGTGCTATTGCTATTTTATCCACAGCTGGTATACCAACAACTGTAGTCCACGCAATATGGTGTGATACACCTTTGGTCCAGAACATGATGGTCACTCAAGCTGCTTGGAATCCTTCCGCCCTGGCCGCTACCTTTATCAAGAAAGACATCCGCCCAGGTGGTGTCATGTTCATCATTTCTTCCCTCACTACATTTCACCTGTCAGCTGAGATGGTGTACCGTGGTGTGGTGCTTGAAGCCAGCAGTGAGAGCTGGGTGTAGATGAGGTCCAGTCCATCCTACAAATTGGATGCAGATGATTGAAAATACAAGGGTACTACCTCTATCTGAACACCCCATACACCCCATCTCCCTGGAGATCTGCTATTTGGATAATCTAAACTTTCGTCCACAATAAGACAGGGGAAATGATTGTACATTCTTCTTCTAAAACCAAACAAATCTCATGGTGTATCTACTGACCTCCATTCAGGGATATTTCTTAAAGTAACCCTTTACCCTTTGCAGTGCTCTAATTTTAAAAGGGTTGTTGTTTTACATTTCTGCATGTTTTTCAAATAGAACCTAATTCTGTTTTCAGGAATTTTTCTTTGGTTCTCACTACTGTCTTAAAAGGCCAATCCTTGAAGAAGCAATTTAATTTTCCATTGAAATGCATTCTTGCACTGTTGCAGATGCCACTGAGAATACCTGATATAAATAGATACCTTCACGTTCTCAGAAATGTTAGATGAGCCACAGTGTTTGACAGCTGAGACATTCATTACTCATGAATAACCCTAGGATTTGAAGTCTTTCACCACTGGGAAAACGTAGGTATTGAAAATAATGAAAATAAAGTAGAATATTCTGACAAACAATTCAGGACTACTGACGTAAAAATGTTATTATTCAGACTATGACTCCCATGGGTGTTTAGTTTTACTGCAGTGCAGGGTGTAAGGATACAATCAAATATATTTATGAAAGAAATTCTGGGTACATGTGGCCTATATGACATCAACAACCCAAAACAAAAAGTTTAAAGATATTTGGGAAGATTCTAAAATTACTATCTTGTTATGATTGTGTGCAAGAGGCAGGGGACATTAAAAATATTTTGCCAGTTCATAAGATACTGCAAATAGCTGAAATTCTCGAAGTTGCACCTTTGAAGATCAATCTTCAAGCTTTAATTTAGGGATTCGCAATGGTGTGCAAATGGTTTATGTTATGACAGTTTTACTCTCGCACCCAGCAGAAATATAAGCGCCACACAAAACTATCAAATGAATGAGTGTCATAAGAATTACATTAAGGTGATTTTTTTTTTTAAAGTGCATTCCTACGTTAACATTCTTAAGTATATCTTGTATTTTTTCATTTCCTAGGTGACTTTTAAAGCAACAAAATACTCTGTCTCCCCAGATCTCAGATTTGTTCTTCTTGCATATGATGTCAAACAGGTACATGAACAATTGTACAAAATAGATAGTTATTTTAAATATCATGAAAATGTCTTATCTACAGATGTCACAAATGCATTTTATAATATCTAGATATCAGTATACTTATTGCGATGTTTCCAGATGTAACTTAATTTGATTATTTTGGCAATTGTCAGGAAAATGAGGATCTGAATTTTTGCTGTATGTTGTATGTTTTCTCCAGTGCAAACCTATTTTGTCCCCTGCTGCTACAGTAAATGGAGTGTTTGCTCCAGCTCCAAATCCATTTGTTGTTTTTCAACCTCTGTGCAAATAGTAACAGCTGAGAAAACAAATATGGTTGAAATAGAGAAAATAGAAATTATTAACAAACATATCAATTTTATATACCAGTGTAAATGTGAGTGCTTATGCTGGTGACAGATCCTGTCTCCATTGGCTTAGAAGGGATTTGAAGAGTTTTTCTCTGTAATGATGTTCTGTTTCTACATTTTTTTGTGTTGAAGTTTGATTTAGTTTTTGCTCCATACTATCAACTGAGAGATATTGCTGAAAGAGTGAAAGGCAAATTGTGCAAACTTTAGGATTTGTACCAAAAATCCACTCAACTGCATTAAACTAATACCAATCAAAACCTGTGAATTATTAGCGATACAATCTGTATTACTGTATATTTAAATGATAGTATATTATAGAGATCTCAGAAGAAGCAAATACCTAGAATTTATGGAACGCTCCTCCAATATCTCACCATATCTTCAACGGATGATTGGTGAAAACTCTAGAGAAACGGGATAAACAGTGAAAATTCTATCCCAAAGAATACTGCTTTGATATCAGTGATATAAATGTTTTTTCTATAATTCAGCTGTCCCTATTTAAATTCTTCCCCCCCCCCCCCCCCCAAACTCATTTTCTATCACTATTCACTCAGTATTATTAAAGCTACTGCCATTGAAAGGATATTTAAGGCAGGCTGTATTGAGGAGAAAATTGAGAGTCAACCCTTTAGGAATTCCATCAATCTCTTTCTCCTCCAAAAAAAAATGTTATTTCAGGAGTGTGGAGATTCCTTACAATAAACAAAGCAGTCTAGAAAGTTTGTACTAATCTAACAATTTAAAGACAAATAGGAAGTAGATTCCCCAAACGTTTAAGGTTAATAAAAGGCATTACCTGGAGGCTAGATGTGATAGCACGTATTCATATAGTCTATGTTTAGCATCCAGCATGATTGGGTTGCAAAGAGGCAAGCAGCTGCTGCCGAATCTTTGGCATAGTTTTACCAGCTGAAAGTGTATTCAATGCACCCAACTCATGTCGGGTGGTAATACACTCATATTTTTTCAACCCTGACCCTCTATCACAAAGACAACATATTTAACAGGTCCTGCTGCTTCCCTACCTCAGCTAACTGCCATCAAAGCCCTAATACGTGACTTTGTCGCCTCCCGACTTAATTACTTCAATACTTTCTTAGCCAATCTCCTATCGTCCATCCTTCCTAAATGACAGCTCATTCAAAAATCTGCTGTCCATATCCTATGCCATACCAAATTCCACATGACAAAACTCCTGCCCCTGGTGACCATCTGCCAACATCATAAATTGCAATTCTCATCTTTATGTTAAAATCCCTTCACAGTGTTTTCCCTCCCCACTCTGTAACCTTCCTCTAGTCTGACAAGTCTTTCCACCAAACTCTCTATTTAAATATCAGCCATACCTCCACAAAAACATTTGGAGGCCCCTAACCTTAACTTGCATCTAAGCTCTTTGGGCTTCGTGTATGTGGGATGTGACTCATTGGGGACAAGACATCCATCCCATATTAGAAAAATGGAAACTTTGTGTGGATTTCTCAGTAGTTTGCTTTGAGGATTGTTATGTTGGTGGTGGGTTTCTGTGCATGTGAGACACATGCAGGTGTGTTAAGTACAATGTAGCTTTTTGGGCAATTGTTTCAAGGAGGTGATTTTGTTTCTCTTGCATGGTTAGTGTCTGAAAACTAGAAAAGGTCTTAGCAACCGAAATTGATTCAATGGTTTGCCTGTGCTCTGTCATGCAATTTCTACTAATATGGATGGAAATTTCATTAAAAAGTACCTTATTTAAATGCATAGGTTTCTTTATATAAAATTGCCTTTCCCAGCATGTTGCGATGCAGTGTATTCACAAAAATTTCAATAAAATATTCCTGTGGTGCATATGTTCAGTCTGTAGACTAGAAAATTCTGAACAAAGGAGGAGGCTCTGCAATTTCCAAAAGGACAAATGGTCTTATGTATGATTTGAAAATAGAATGGTAAAGCACTTGTACTGCATTAAGTCTTATTGCATTCAGCAATTCATGAATCAATCAATTAAATGGTAACAGAATGCTATCATATTTGTATAACATTATATGACTTTTACCAGTGAAGCCTGTAAGAGTTTTTTTTTAAATTAATGTTATGAGATTGCTATAAGGTTAAGTTTAGTTTGCAGGGAATTAATTCCCAGGGAAATACCGCATTTTATTGATTTACTGTTACCTAGCACACATTAGTGGATGGGTGCTTCAGATTTTTGAAGTGTTAATTTGTTATCACTAGATGGATCAAACATTCATAACACCCTTATGTAATTTTGTAATTCCAGTGTTGCATATTAATACCTTTGAAACAATGGGGGGGCCATTGAATATAATTCGAAACATACACGGTCCTTCCTGCTCCCCAGACAAACTGCAAAAACACCTTTCATGAAGACAACTTCCTGTTAAAAAAAAAAACTCTTTAGCATGTTGTTTGTTATTCTATATACACTTGTAATACAAGGAGGGGTTACTAAGATGAGCTATCAGAATGTAAAAGCAATGTTCCTGTTCAACAAAATGCTGTGTATTTGTTAATGTATTGAAATAGTTTTTTGTTACAATTATTCCTTTTATGTATACAGTATATTGCTGTCAAAACAGGTCAACATTGATTCCACAACAGGTGGCATTTTTTTAACTCAGCCTTTTACAAGTATTGCTAAATTTGAAATGGAAATCGGTCAAGTTCCATAAAAAATGGATGATCTGCTCCACCAATTTACCAGTCAATTGGTGTAGGTGAAGATTTCCTCCATTGATCCAGCACAATGAAAATTGTACAAAATTAATTCTAGATTGTAGAGTTGCAATATAATCACCCATGTAATTTGCAACACTGGAATTACAAAACTTGTTGTGGTTTCTGACATAATTCTAGATTAAACTGGTTCATGCCTGTTCATATCAGCTGATCACCCATGGCATTGCTAACAATATGTTTAAGGACCTGTTGTTTTATAATTATGTGAGAAACATGCCACCTAACGCACAATGGAGTAGGTTTTAACTATCGGTTGCTCTATAGTGCCGATGGAAGGCCCAGTCCATTTTGACTGCAGCATTAATATACAAGCAGCAGACTATGGGTGTCAAACTGGCATCCAAACCATTGTAATATTGGTTGGACAAAAGGTCAGTCTGGAAGGGGAAGTTGCGATTGTAGTGAGGGAGGAGCCCAGCATAGCATGAGCCCATATTATTGTTGTGGACTCCTGAGGAATGGTCCTGATCATCCTGGCCTACAAAATATAATATTAGATGTACCTCTGTGGGATCTCTTCTGCTGTACTGCTAGGTTTTACCGGCAGAGTATCCATGTGACACCATCTGCCCAATAGACATCAAATTTCCATGTCTGTAATAGGACCTTTGTTGCATGCATTAATGAGGATATCATCTTGGCCACCAAGCAAAACAACAACTTGCATTTATGTCCCAAGGTGCTTCACAGGAGCATTATCAAACAAATTTGACAACGAGCCACATAAAGGAGATATTAGGGTGCATGACCAAAAGCTTGGTTAGAGAGGTAGGCTTTAGGGAGCATCTTAAAGGAAGAAGGAGATGAAGAGAGGCAGAGGGATTTAGGAACCTTGGGAGCTCACGGTGCTGTCACGGATGGTGGTGAGGTTAAACTTGTGGATGCTCAAGATGCCGAAATTAGAAGAGTGCAAATATCTCTGAGGATTGTGGGGCCGGAGGAGATTACAGAGATAGAGAGTGGTGGCGCCATTGAGGGATTTGAAAGCAAGGATGAAAATTTTAAAATTGAGATGTTGCTTAACCAGGAGCAAAATGTAGGCTAGCGAGCATCGGATGTTGGATGAGCAGGACTTGATGTGAGTTAGGGCAGGGGCAGCAGAGCTTTGGATGACCTCATGTTTACAGAGAGTAGAATATGGGAGACTGGCCAGGAGTGCATTGTCAAGTCTAGAGTTAACAAGTGCATGGATGAGGGTTCCAGCAGCAAATTAATTGAAGCAGGGTTGAAGTTGGACAATGTTACCGAGATGGAAATAGGTAGTCTTAATAATAGCGCTATGTGGTTTGAAACTCATCCCTGAGTCAGATATGACACAATGGCTGTGAACAGTTTCATTCTGTCTCAGACTGTTGTCAGGGAGAGAGTCGGAGTTGGTAACTAGGGAAAGGCCTGAAAAATATGGCGGCATTACAGAAAGAAGGCAGCATCATCTCCATTGTAACTCCACGGCCACCTTGTTTCAATCAGTCACAGGTAATTAAAATTTGTTTCAATTCATTACCAAATATTAACCAGGTGAGAGTTAATATATTTTTGGTCTTTTGTGAATGGATGCTAGCAGCTGCTAATGTAGAATCGTGTTTAACTTTGATTGTCCACTGTAAAGTGGAGACATGCTCTAAGTCGATATATTCACAAGTTAATTACAAGCTAATTGCTGCTGATGAGCAAAGTCTTTATATTGGCAGCTGATTGTATATCTTCCTTTCACCTATTGGGGAGAGGCTATGTTATTAAGATCGAAGAAAACCATGGAAAATGACTGGCTGTCATGCTAGACCCCCAATGAGGCACATTAATTTTGTCATGAACATTGACTTTAAACTGTTACTGGAGTGAAGAAAGGACTTGTTAAACAGATCAGCTGTTGCTGGAAAAGATATTAAATATGTTAACAAATAGTACTTGGAAGGCAAAGGACCATTCCCTGACATATTCAACTCACAATGGACCTTGATCACCAGATATTGTGTGTACGAGGTGCATTCCAGAGATTGCTAAGGTGCTACAATCCAAGATGTGGTTCCCCTTGTCCTCACTTTTCACCCCATCAGCCTCCATATCCAAAGGATCATCCTCCGCCATTTCCGCCACCTCCAGCGTGATGCCACTACCAGTCGCATATTCCCCTCCCTTCCCCTGTCAGCATTCCGAAGGGATCGTTCCCTCCGCGACACCCTGGTCCACTCCTCCATTACCCCCACCATCTCGTCCCCGTCCCATGGCACCTTCCCCTGCAATCGCAGGAGGTGTAATACCTGCCCATTTACCTCCTCTCTCCTCACTATCCCAGGCCCCAAACAGTCCTTTCAGGTGAAGCAGCGATTTACTCTACTTCTTTCAATGTAGTATACTGTATTCGCTGCTCACAGTGTGGTCTCCTCTACATTGGGGAGACCAAGCACAGACTGGGTGACCGCTTTGCAGAACATCTCCGCTCAGTCCGCAAGCAGGACCCTGAGCTTCCGGTTGCTTGCCATTTCAACACTCCCCCCTGCTCTCATGCTCACATCTCTGTCCTGGGATTGCT
This sequence comes from Heterodontus francisci, assembly GCF_036365525.1. Lineage (NCBI taxonomy): Eukaryota > Metazoa > Chordata > Chondrichthyes > Heterodontiformes > Heterodontidae > Heterodontus > Heterodontus francisci. Next base: position 46,887,533 of record NC_090377.1, read on the forward strand.
ACAGTGTTCCAGTGAACATCAACGCAAGCTCGAGGAACAGCATCTCATCTACCGATTAAGCACACTACAGCCTGCCAGACTGAACATTGAGTTCAATAATTTCAGAGCATGACAGCCCCCCATTTTACTTTCATTTTTAGTTATTTTTTCTTCCTTTTTTTTACATTCTTTTTTACATTTTTTACAATCTTTTTTTTTCCATTTATTTCATTTCATCTTAGTTTGTTCAGTTTGCTTAGCCACTTTTTTTTTCAGGTTTGCACTTGCTGCTGTTCAATATTCAGTGTATTAACACCTAATCTGTACTAATGCTTTGTCTTTCAACACACCATTAACATATTGTTTGCCTTTGCTCCGTGACCTTTTGGTCAGCTATGTGGCCTGGTCCAATCTAGACTTCCTTTGTTATCTCTTGCCCCACCCCCACCTCACTTGCTTATAACCTGTGACTTTTCTAATATTTGTCAGTTCCGAAGAAGGGTCACTGACCCGAAACGTTAACTCTGCTTCTCTTTTCACAGATGCTGCCAGACCTGCTGAGTGATTCCAGCATTTCTTGTTTTTATTTCAGATTTCCAGCATCTGCAGTATTTTGCTTTTATAATGTGGTCAGACCAGTTAGTCGCATGACTAATCTGCTTGGCAACCTGGGTTTTTCTGAATTGAACAAACAGTTTGAACGTGGAGTGTCTGTTTGCTCCTGGACTGAGAAGATCTCTCCTGTCTGCTCCCATCTCTTTCTCACAAGCCTCTGAATCCACTCAAGGCACATGAACCCCAAGAGAGAAACGTCTCCTACAACGAACAAGGTTTAAGAAGAATACTGAGCCCCAACGAAAAACAAGATCTACCTACAATCAAGGACTCTACAGTGAGCTTGAAGAACCGTAACAAAAACTCTTCTGATATTGCCTCAAACTTTTCCACTTTATTTTTCTTCTGCTCTTTTCTGTCTCTATTTGCATGTGTGTGTCATGTATGAATGCTCGCAAGGGCACGTTGTGTATCTGTAGGTGTCAACCGAATTAGAGTTTAAGTTCAAGGTTAATAAATTTCAACTTTTCTTCTTTAAACCTAAGAAAATCTGTTTGTGCTGGTTTCTTTGCCTTATAATTGGAAAGCGGTGAACAAGGATTCACCAAGGGGGAGCTAAAAACACAGTGTGTTTGAAATTAAACCGTTACGGTAAGGCCAGGTGAAGTCTGAGAGGGGCCCCTAGACACCTTTCTCACTGGGTCATAACACTGGCTTTTAAACATTTTCTCAGGATATGATTTGTTATTATTTTGTAAATGTGATATTCAACTCAATCAGCTGCACAGTTATTCAAGTGTAATGCTTTCAAGAATAACTTTCTTCTGGAACTAAAATGAAGAGGTGTGGGGGCTTGTTCTGATTGACATGCACATGAAGCAATTGAAGGAACCAAAGTATTTCCCAAGAAATGGTCAGTAAAACTCCAGCCAACTCCTCCACTGGAACCTTAGGTGTGCAACCCAGGAGTAGGCCTTTCTGAGGAAGTTACAAACCGCCTGCTCAACTTTAAGTAAAAATACATATTATTTATGAGCTCATGTTCCAAATGTTACTTTTACCCATAAGTTTCCACCTGTGGAAAATTGAACCAACTGATTTCAATACATCTCTATTGTTAGGCTTCAAATTGTTGATTAATTCTTTGGATGTATGCTTAGTTTTATAGATAGATGTATGGTAGTTCCTGTTTCCATTTTTCGATCAAAGTGACATTCAATTATTCTGTACTAAATTTTTGCACTCAGCTAGCGTATGAACCAGAATAAAATGTTTTGTTGATCAAGGGATATTTGTAAGAATATTTCCAAATAAAGGGAGGAATTTTATGCGGCCTGCAAGAGCAGAAATCATGGTGGGCGGGACGACTTAATTAGGTGGGAGGTGATATTTTGATATCCCGATGGCAGATTGAATTTTAAAGACTAAGTTGGTGGCGTTTCTATGGCGGGTCAGGCCTCATGGCACCAGGTGGGACAGGTTGCAACTTTCAATATATTCGCATGCCATGAATACCCCATGTTACCCTAAAATTATTTGAAATTAAGTCCTACCTGCCAGATTAAGTCAGTGGTGCACAGGAATCTTGTGGCACTTGGTTCACGCTCATTTAAAGGTGGTGTGCACCTGTCGGCTTTGTGTAGTTGTCCCTGAGGTTGGTGGTTGTCTTTCTTGAATGCTTCGGCACAATGGAAGGACAACATTGGAATGGGTGTTTGGTGTCAGGCGCGGGACCAGCAAAGGCAATTCTTCTGTGGGTGGGTGGTTAGAGAGGGTGGGGTCTCGGGTGCCTGGAAGTGCGGTGGAGGGAAGCCAGCAAGGGCAGTGTCATGATCGTATGTGTGTATTAGAGAACATATGGTACTTGGAAGGGAAACTGAAAGTAGCTTTGTGCTTTGGGGAAAACATCTGACCTGGGGGTTGTTGTAAGGTCAAATAGCTTTCCTTTACATGGTTTCCCAGGCTTGCCACTATGTTCAGCTTTGCTTCTGCACTTCTTGGCAAAATGGCTTCTGCCCTTATATTTTCTACATATCTTTCGCTTGGCAGGGCAACGATCATCTCTTCCATAGTGCCCCAAGTTGCCACATCTGAAACACCCTCTCTCAGTAAGCAAGAACACTACAGAAGTCTTTAACATAAATTTTAACAAGTGTTTTATTAAAGTTACAGCTGTGATTTCTTTTATTAGATTAGATTAGAGATACAGCACTGAAACAGGCCCTTCGGCCCACCGAGTCTGTGCCGACCATCAACCACCCATTTATACTAATCCTACACTAATCCCATATTCCCATCAAACATCCCCACCTGTCTCTACATTTCCCTACCACCTACCTATACTAGTGACAATTTTTATAATGGCCAATTTACCTATCCACCTGCAAGTCTTTTGGCTTGTGGGAGGAAACCGGAGCACCCGGAGAAAACCCACGCAGACACAGGGAGAACTTGCAAACTCCACACAGGCAGTACCCGGAATCGAACCCGGGTCCCTGGAGCTGTGAGGCTGCGGTGCTAACCACTGCGCCACTGTGCCGCCCTAGTGTGATTCAAGTGTGATTCCTTTCAGCCTGAGATGTGGCATTGGCAACGAGGTAAATTTGGAGATATTTAGGATTGTGTCATGGCATTTGCTGGAGCTGATATGTCTGCAGTCCAGAGAATTGAGCCATTTGATCCGATGGGTGATGCCAGTTCCATCAGTGTGAAATGGAAAGCCTAGCTGGAGGAGTTCGAAGCGTATGCTGACAGTCGGGGTTTGTTTTTAGACGGGGCGATGAAGGTGCAGAAAGCGCAGCGACAGGCCTTATTACTGTTCAGTGCAGGTGCATCGGTGAGGGAGACTTTCAAGACATTGCCTGACATGGAGAAAAGGCAGATTATGAACGTGCAGTGAATGCTTTGAAGGACCATTATGTGGTGACGCCAAATGCCTCATTCCAAAGGTATGTTTTCTGTCAAATGAGACAGAAAGAGGGGGAAACAGTAACCCAATTTGTGATTCGTTTTCGGCAGGCATTGGGTGGATGTAGTTATGTTGCAAAGGATTTGAGTAACCAAATAATGGATCAGGTAATCCAACCTTGCAAGTCGGATATGTTGAGATGCAGGCTGCTGGAAAGAGGAGATGACTTAATGTTGGATGACACTTTAAAGATAGCAGCTTCATTGGAAACAATGGATGGACAGGTTCACAGCATGAAACTTGGTCCCATTTCCACCATCGGCATGGCAAAATCTGAGGTTAATCGAGTGACACAATGGAATCCAAGTACCTGTAAATGAAAACAGCAAAAGTCTGAGAGGGTTTCAGATGTGGCAACTTGGGGCACATGGAAGAGATGATGGCTGTTGCTCCTCCAAGGGAAAGGTATGTAGAAAATAAATGGGGCAGAAACCATTTTGCCAAGAAATGCAGAAGCAAAGCTGAACAGAATGACAAGCCTAGGAAACCATGTAAAGGAAAGAGAGATGAAAGTCGTACAACTGTGAGACGAATTGAAGTAGATGCAGTGAGTGAGGACATGAATAGCAATTGTGGATACATGTTTTCTGTCAATGGAAGCAACCATGAGAATGTTCCAGTGATTGTTGGGGTGTTGAAGTGAGCATTATTGTAGATTCAGGCAGTGACAGTAATGTCATCAGCAGAGCACTGTGGGAGGAATTGAAGGCAAAGAAAATCAAGTGCACATTGTGAAAATGTGTTTAAAAGTTTTATCCTTACACATCTAAAACCCCACTTCAAACTGTTGGATGTTTCACAACAAGTGTAAGAGCTGGAGATCAGAGTGTGGAGGCAGAATTCATAGTGATTGAGGAGGATGGTGAGCCTGTTCTCAGTAGAGAAACTGGCCAAGCTTTAGGGGTGCTATACATTGGATTGAAAGTGAATTCTGTGAAGTCCTATGCGGAGCTCCAAGAGGAGCTTGGACCAATGTTTGAAGGAATTTGGAAGTTGCACAAATGCCAAGTGAGATTAACAACTGATAAGAATGTGAAGCCTGTAGCTCAGCCTGTACACAGAACACCTTTTGGTCTGAGAGGGAAAATTGAGGCAAAGATCAAGGAACTGGTTGACCAAGACATCATAGAGCCAGTTGAAGGACCAATACCATGGGTGAACCCTGTTGTGGTAGTGCCTAAACCAAATGGTGACATCATACTCTGGCTGGAGTGTTACGCCACCCCAATGAGCCGGATGGTGGCGGGGGGATGGCGTAAAATGGAGCCGGAGCTCAGGGAGGCTTTTCCGACCCGCTGCCGCCTCCGCCCCTCCTTTACGTGGGGTTGGGTGGGGGGAGGCGAAAAACGGCCTGCCTGCCCCAGGCCAATCAAAGCCCGTAAGTGGCCATTTAACAGCCACTTAAGGGACTTTGCCCGCCTCCATGCGGATTTTAAGCGTGGCAAGCGGGCATCCTGGAGCCGGGAAAAGCAGACGGCTTCTGATCATCTCGGGGCAGTGGGGGAGCCTGCTTATCGGGCACAGGGTGCCCGATGGAGGGCCGCCTCTGCTACCCCAACCACTCCCAAGACCCAACATGCCCCCTTATCCCCAAACGACCACCCTTGCCTCACCAGGGCCCGACCGATTACCCCCGGCGAGACAACCAAAACTTAACTGGACTGCCGGCTTCATGTAATAAAAGCAAAATACTGCAGATGCTGGAAATCTGAAATATAAACAAGAAATGCAGGAAATACTCAGCAGGTCTGGCAGCACCTGTGGAGAGAGAAGCAGAGTTAATGTTTCAGGTCAGTGACCCTTCATCAGAACTGGCAGAGGCTAGAAATGTAATAGGTTTTAAGCAAGTAAAGTTGGGGTGGGACAAGATATAATCAAAGAGAAGGTGTTGATAGGCCGCTGATTGGCCGGCAGCTCAATGAGGCGGGACTTCCTCCTTCAAGCAGGTGGAAGTCCCGTCTCGGAACAATTAAAGTCTGGGGACCCGTAAAATGCGGGTTGGATCCGCAGGCGAGGTGGAAGAGGGGTTCACTGCCGACTTTTCAGTCGATGGCCGGCTCCCATCTGCCTAACGTGAAATCCCGGCCTCTGTGTTGATATGTGACAGGTAAATGAAGCGGTAGTGAGAAAACGGCACCCAATTCCCACTGTGGATGAAATCTTTCAAGAGTTGTCAACAAGCAAGGTGTTCTCCAAATTAGACTTAAAATGGGGATACCACCAGTTGGAGCCTCATCCTGATTCAAGGAATGTGACTACTTTTATCACTCATTGTGGACTTTACCGATACAAAAGATTGCTAGTTGGCATCAATGTGGCACCAGAGATTTACCAACACAAAATTCATAAGGTGATGCAAGGGATCCCAGGAACAGCCAATATCCTGGATGACATCATTATTCATGGAGCCAACAGAGAGGAACATGACGAGAGGCTGAGATTAGTATTGGTTAGATTGTGGTCAGCAGGACTTATGGTAAATACAGACAAGTGTTTGCTGGGCATGACAGCTGAAGTTGCTGGGCCATAAACTCACAAGCAGTGGAATCAATGCTCCCAAAGACAAGATAGAAGCAATAGCAGAGGCACGTGAACCACAAAACGCTAGTGAAGTGAGAAGTTTTCTGGGAGTTCTGAGCTATTGTGTGAGGTATATCCCAAACTTTGCTACCCTGACTGATCCATTGAGGAAGATAGCCAGAAAGAATGAACGGTTCAGATTTGATGAAGAATAGAAAACAGCATTGAAAGCTTTGAAAGACAGCTTGACAAGTGCTTGAACGCTGGGATACTATGATCCGAAAGCACTAACAAAAGTCATTGTAGGTGCTAGTCCAGTAGGATTAGCAGCAGTGCTGGTGCAAATACATGCTGAGGGCCCTAGAATCATTGCTTATGCAAGCAGATCTCTGACAGATGTGGAGAGGAGATATTCTCAGACGGAGAAAGAGTTTCTGGGATTGGTGTGGGCATGTGAAAGATTCCATGCATACTTGTTTGGCATTGTGGAATCTGAGGTGAGCCATCCTTGGACAACGGGTGTGGATTTGGCTAGTTATCATGTTTATACATTTGCTGTTCCTTAGGAACGTACTAGGCAAGGGAGTTGAGATAAAATGAGTGTTGCTAAGACAGAATGTGCTTTTCTGTCTCACGCTGTGGACCGCTGTACCAGCTGCAAGGCCAATAGTGAAATAGATAAGTAAACGAAGGACTGAATTAACACTGTATCCCATTCGTTTAGGGCAAATGCTCAACTGTAGTATCATTGGTGTCTTTGAATGCAAATTAAGGATTGAAATTATTATTGTAAGACTATTGGTTACAGAACACTATAATTGCCACTGTTTTGCGGAAACTCTTTAGAACATCGCACTGAGTCTCAATGTGAGCTCTCCTGTGTTTGTTGTCCTTGTGCACAAGTTAATAAAGTAGGTTGCAAGTACTCACCGTGCCAAGTCTGATTATTCCACAACAGCATCGAGTTTGAATTAATGATGGATCACAAGCCATTACAGATGATTTTTTCTCCCAGATCCAAACCATGTGCCAGAATCAAAAAATGGATTTTGAGACTCCAACAACATAAGTACAAGGTGGTTCATATTGCTGGAAAGATGAACATTGCTGACTCACTGTCACAACTACTGAGGGAGAATCAACATACAGATCTTCACTAGAGAAGGAAGCTGAACCATTCGTGCAGTTTGTGGCAGTTCATGCTACACCAAGAACAATCAAAGCTAGAGACATTGAAAGAGAAAGACCCAGAATTGAATGACACAGACAGAGAATCCAAGCTGGAAACTGGGAGAATTGCCCATTGAAGACATACATTGTTATACAAGATGAACTGCGCACAATTGGGAAGTGTATTCTCAGAGGTAACAGCCTTATACTGCCACAAACGCTTAGGTTTAGACTAATGATGCTAGCTCATGAGGGTCACTTGGGAGTGGTTGGTACTAAGCAAAACATACAAACCAAAATATGGTGGCCAGGGGTGGCGAAAGATGTGGAACAGTTTGTCAAAGCATGTCATGGAAGTCAACTTGTCAGTAAACCCAATCCACCGGAACCACTACGCAGCACACTGTTACCAGCTAGACCATAGGAGGATGTAGCAGTTGACTTCTTAGGTCCACTTCCATCAGGACAGTCCATACTAGTGGTGATTGACTATTACAGCCTTTATTATAAATATGTGGTAATGAAGTCTACAACGGCAGAGAAAACAGTGTTTGCATTGACTGAAATATTTGTAAGGCATGGTCTACCAGTCACTTTGTATTCAGACAATGGGCCACAATTCATTTCACAGACCTTTACAGATTACATGCAAATCACAGGCATTCACCATCACAGAGCAAACCCTAAATGGCCACAGGCAAATGGGGAAGTGGATAGACAAAACCAATCTTTGGAGAAATGGATGAGGATTGCTCAGGCAGAGGGTAAAGACTGGAAGGAGGTGTTGTTGTCATATGTGACCATGTATAGAGCAACTACACACACGACGATGGGGAAGAGCCCAGCTGAGTTGTTATTTGGATGCAAAATATGCACGAAGATACCAGAGCTGAGGGACATTAGAGTTGATCAGGAGGTTTGAGATCATGATGCTGAGAAAAAGGATGCTACAAAGTTTTATGCAGACCACAGAAGGAAAGCAAGACAATCTGATGTGATGCCAGGTGATGAAGTATTGCTGAGACGGGAGGGCCTGAGTAAGATGGATACACCATATTATCCCAATCCATACACTGTTATTGCCAAGACTGTGCAGTCACCAGAAGTATGGTATGACAGAAATTCTTCATGCATTAAGAAGTATCATGGTGACACAGACATAACAGCAGATGAACCAGATGTAGGAGTTGAGGTGAAGCTGAATCTAGTAATTCAGAGGTCCAAGCCAGTAATGCTGTTAGCAGGCAGACAGCTTGCTATCCAGAGAGAGAAACATCGGTTCCAGAGGGGCCGACAACATTTCTTAACTCTGACATGGTAATCAGAGTTCCTGAGACAACAGGAAGACCACGGCGTGCAAGGAGACCACCAAAATAATATGAAGATTATGTGTTGTGGGGATTATGTTCAAAAATCATGGACTTTTTTTTGATAAGGGAGGAATGTCATGATTGTATGTGTGGGCTTGAGTGTTAGAGAACATATGGTACTTGGAAGAGAAACTGAAAGTAGATTTGTGCTTTGGGGAAAACATCTGACCTGGGAGTTGTCAGGTCAAATAGTTTTGTAGCCACAGTGAGCAACAGTAAGCAAGAATTCTACACAAGTCTTTAATAAAATATTTGTTAAATCTTTGTTATAGTTACAGCTGTAATTGAAAATAGATTAATTTCAGCCTGAATTGTGACTGGCAGAGGGTGGGGTCTCGGGTGCCTGGAGGTGTGGAGGAGGGAATTGTCTAGCTTTCAGGGTGTGGAGTCAGTGGTGCTGCTGGTGGTGTTGGGGTGTTATGTTTGGAGGAGATAATGTATGTGAGGTGCATGATAGACCTAAAGGGAGGGATCAGTGCTGTCAACACCTACCTGATGTCCGGGGTAGTGGCGGACCTGAAAGGAACAGGGCTGAAAACCTATAAATAAAGAGCGGGGCTCAAGGCCCTTCACCTACCTGACATCCCAGGGCAGCGGCAGGCTCTCTGACTGTTTCTGCGTGCGCTCTGTTTGGATTTAGTTTAAAAAAAGAACAGTGACATCACTAAAATTCTGTGTACTGATTGGTCGTTGGGTGGCAGCTGTTATTGCCTGGGGATTGCTGTGATAGATTGGTGTAAAAAAAAAAGGTTCCTTTTAAATTAAAGCCCTAGGATAGCTAGCTGTAAATTATTAGTATTTTCTAGCTATGCTAGTGCTGTTTGCAGGGAGTGGAGGCTGTAAGTTAAGTGTGGGCATTTTCTCTGGCTGGGGGTGGTGGAAGGTGCTCTTTGGTCTTTTTCTTTCTCAGCCTCAAAGGTATTGGTGATAAAATCTGATTGTAAATAGCTGGTAAGTTATTTCAACTAGCAAGTTTTCATGATGAAGTTAAGTCACATGCCATATGACCTTGGCGAACATGTCTGCGGAAAGTGTCTCCGGTTGCAGAAGCTTGAGCTTTGGGTTTCAGAGCTCAAGCGGCGGCTGGAGTCACTGTGGTTCATCCGCGAGGTGGAGGACTATGTGGATGGCGTGTTTCAGGAGGTAGTCAAGCCGGTGCCTAGGCAAGCACAGTTGGAAGATGACTGGGTGGCTGCCGGATGGACAAGGAAGTCAAGGCAGGTACTGCAGCAGTCCCCAGAGGGCATTGCACTTTCTAACCAGTATTCAGTACTGATTACCGATGGGGAAGAGGGTTCCTCTGGAGAATGCACCGAGAGTCATAACTGGAATATCATGGGTGACTCAGCTGTGTTGGGATGGAAAAAAAAGGAAAAGAGGGCAATAGTGGTAGGGGATTCTGTGGTTAGAGGAACAGATAGGTGTTTCTGTGGTTGCAGGTGTGATTCCAGGATGGTATGTTGCCTCCCTGGTGCAAGGGTCATGGATATCAATCACCAAGCAGGTACAGAGTATTCTGGAGGGTGAGGGTGCACAACCAGAGGTCCTGGTCCACGTTGGTACCAATGACATAGGTAGAAAGAGGGATGAGGTCCTGCAAAAAGAATTTGGGGAGCCAGGCAGCAGATTAAAAAGTAGGACCTCAAAGGTTGTAATCTCTGGGTTTCTTCCGGTGCCACGGGCTAGTGAGTCTGTGAATAAGAGGTTAGAGCAGATGAATGCATGGTTGAAGAGATGGTGCAGGAGGGAGGGCTTTAGTTTCCTGGATCACTGGGCCTGTTTCTGGAGAACTTGGGATCTGTATAAGATGGACGGGTTGTACCTGAACTAGAACGGAACCAACACCCTTGCTGGGAAGTTTGCTAGTGCTGTTTTGGAGGGGGGGCAGGGGGTTTAAACTAATTTGGCAGGGGGCTGGGATACAGAGTGGAAGCACAGTAAGTGGTGATGCACAGTCAAATATAGAAAAGAAGCGAAGTCAGTCTGGAGGGCAGAGTAAATGTAAACCTGTTAAGGCTGAAGCAAATAATGCAAGGCTGGTTTGTATCTATTTTAATGCAAGGAGTTTTACTAGTAAGGCAGATGAAATCAGGGTGTTGATTAACACATGGGATTATGACATTATTGCTATCACTGAGACATGGTTGAGAGAAGGGTAGGACTGGCAGCTTAATATCCCAGGGTATAGAATTTGGCCACCACGCTCTGGAAGTGGTTTAAGAGTTCACCTACCTAGGCTCAACTATCACCAATAACCTGTCTCTCGATGCAGAAATCAACAAGCGCAAGAGAAAGGCGTCCCCTGCCATGTCCAGACTGCCAAGAGGGTGTGGGAAAATGGCGCACTGACACGGAACACAAAAGCCAGAGTGTTTCAAACCTGTGTCCTCAGTACCTTGCTGTACGGCAGCGAGGCCGAGACAACGTATGTCAGCCAAGAGTGACATCTCAACTCATTCCATCTTCGCAGCCTCCAGAGAATCCTCGGCATCAGGTGGCAGGACCATATCTCCAACGCAGAAGTCCTCAAGTCAGCCAACATTCCCAGCATGTGCACCCTACTGAGCCAGCGGCACTTGAGATGGCTTGGCCATGTGAGCCGCATGGAAGATGGCAAGGATCCCCAAGGACGTATTGTACAGCGAGCTCGTTACTGGTATCAGACCCAATGTCCGTCCATGTCTCTGTTTTAAAGACGTCTGCAAATGCGACATGAAGTCCTGTGACATTGACCACAAGTCGTGGGAGTCAGTTGCCAGCAATCGCCAGAACTGGCGGACAGCCATAAAGGTGGGGCTAAAGAGTGGCGAGTCGAAGAGACTTAGCAGTTGGCAGGAAAAAAGACAGAAGTGCAAGGAGAGAGCCAACTGTGTAACAGCCCCAACAACCAATTGTATCTGCAGCGCCTGTGGAAGAGTCTGTCACTCTAGAATTCACATTTATAGCCACTCCAGGCGCTGCTCCACAAACCACTGACCACTTATAGGCACTTACCCATTGTCTCTTGAGACAAGGAGGACAAAGAAGAAGAAGAATCTTCAGATATGATAGAGGAGGGGGTAAAAGGGGAGATGGCATTGCACTGTTGATCAAGGAGTCAATTACTGCAGTAAGGAGGGATGATATCTTAGAAGGTTCCTCTAATGAGGAACAAAAAGGGGGCCATCACTTGGCTGGAAGCATACTACAGGCCTCCAAATAGTCAGGGAGAGCTAGAGGAGCAGATAATTAAGCAAATCTCAGAGAGGTGCAAAAATAATAGGGTGGTAATAGTAGGGGATTTCAATTTCCCGTATATTAGAGGGGATAGTATTAGTGCAAAAAGCTTAAAGGGGACAGAATTCTTCAAGTGCATTCAGGAGTGCTTTTTGAGCCAGCAATAGAGTGTCCTACAAGAGGAGGAGCAGTACTGGAATGAAGCCGGAGAAGTGGTAGAAGTGGCAGTGGGGGTGCATTTCGGGAATAGTGACCATAACTCTGTAAGGTTTAAGGTAGTTATGGAAAAGGACATAGAGGGACCGGAAATAAAGGTACTGAATTGGGGAAAGGCAGATTTCAATATGATAAAACAGGATCTGGCCAAAGTGGACTGGGAGCAGCTTCTTATAGGAAAGTCTACATCAGACCAGTGGGAGTTATTCAGAAAGGAAATAGTGAGGGTTCAGAGCCAACATGTTCCCGTAAAGGTGAAGGGTAGGACCAACAAATCAAGGGAACCCTGGATGTCAAGGGATATAGAGGATTGGATAAAGTAAAAATGGAGGCTTATGGCAGATTCGGAGGACTGAAAACAGCGGAGGCCCTAGAGGAGTATAGGAAGTGTAGGGGAGTACTTAAAAAAGTAATTCGGAGAGCGAAGAGGGGACATGAAAAATTACTGGCAGACAAGATAAAAGAAAATCCCAAGGCGTTTTCTAAGTATGTTAAGGGAAAAAGGATAACCAGAGAAAAAGTGGGGGCACATTAGGGATCAAAGAGGCAATCTGTTTGTGGAGCCGGAGGACATAGGTGAGGTTTTGAATGATTACTTTTCATCTGTGTTCACTATGATGTAGGTGTAGTGATCAGGGAGGGAGATTGTGATATACTTGATCAAATTAGCATTGAAAAGGAGGAAGTATTAGCTGTATTAGTGGGCTTAAAGGTGGATAAATCCCCAGGCCCAGCTGAGATGTATCCCAGGCTGTTATGTGAGGCAAGGGAGGAGATAGCAGGGGCTCTGATACAAATTTTCAAATCCTCTCTGGCCACAGGAGAGGTGCCAGAGGACTGGAGGATAGCAAATGTGGTACCATTATTCAAGAAGGGTAGCAGGGATAAATGAGGTAATTATAGGACTGTGAGTCTAACGTCAGTGGTCGGGAAATTATTGGAAAAAGTTCTGAGAGACAGGATTAATCTCCGCTTGGAGAGGCAGGGATTAATCAGGGATAGTCAGCATGACTGTCAGGGGGAGATCGCATCTAACAAATTTGATTGAATTTTTGGAGGAGGTGACTAGATATGTAGATGAGGCTAAAGCAGTTGATGTGGTCTACATGGACTTCAGTAAGGCTTTTGATAAGGTCCCGCATAGGAGATTGGTTAAGAAGGTAAGAGCCCATGGGATCCAGGATAATTTGGCAAATGGGATCCAAAATTGGCTTAGTGGCAGGAGGCAGAGGGTGATGGTCGAGGGTTGTTTTTGTAAATGGAGAACTGTGACCAGTGGGGTACAACAGAGATCGGTGCTGGGACCCTTGCTGTTTGTAGTGTACATTAATGATTTAGACATGAATATAGGAGGTATGATCAGTAAGTTCGCAGATGACACGAAAATTGGTGATGTCGTAAATTGTGAGGAAGAAAGCCTTAGATTACAGGACGACATAGGTGGGCTGGTAAGACGGGCAGATCAGTGGCAGATGGAGTTTAATCCTGAGAAGTATGAGGTGATGCATTTTGGGAGCACTAACAAGGCATGGGAATATACAGTGGATGGTAGGACCATAGGAAGTACAGAGGGTCAGAGGGACCTTAGGGTGCTTGTCCATAGATCACTGAAGGCAGCAGCACAGGTAGATAAGGTGGTTAGGAAGGCATATGGGATACTTGCCTTTATTAGCCGAGGCATAGAATATAAGAGCAGGGAGGTTATGATGGAGCTGTATAAAACGCTGGTTAGGCCACAGCTGGAGTACTGTGTACAGTTCTGGTCGTCTCACTATAGGATGGATGTGATTGCACTGGAGAGGGTGCAGAGGAGATTCACCAGGATGTTGCCTGGGCTGGAGCATTTCAGTTATGAAGAGAGACTGGATAGGCTAGGGTTGTTTTCCTTGGAGCGGAGAAGGCTGAGGGGGGACTTGATTGAGGTATACAAAATTATAAGGGGTATTGATAGGATAGATAGAAAGGAACGTTTTCCCATAGCGGAGGGGTCAGTAACCAGGGGGCATAGATTTAAGGTAAGGGGCAGGAGGTTTAGAGGGGAGTTGAGGAATTTTTTTTTCACCCAGAGGGTGGTTGGAATCTGGAACACACTGCCTGGAGGGGTGGTAGAGGCAGGGACCCTTACAACATTTCAGAAGTATTTAAATGAGCACTTGAAACACCATGGCATACAAGGCTATGGGCCAAGTGCTGGAAAATGGGATTAGATTGTATGGGTGCTTGATGGTCAGCGCAGGCACGTTGGGCTAAATCTGTTTCTGTGCTGTAAAACTCTATGACTCTAAAATTGGGGTCCTGAGGGGCAAACTCAGGGTTTCGGCTCGTGAAGTGAACAGTCACAGTCACGGGGGGCAGTCTGTAGAGGTGGGGGGCAGGTCAAGAGTCAAGGTTGGGTATTGAAAGGAGTTGTTGGTTGGGGCAGGGGATTGGCTGACTACATTAAGGTGGATAAGTGGTGAATCTATGGTGAGAGTGGGAATCTTGATGGTGACGGGTGTAGGTACAGTGGTGAGAGATGGCATGTAAGCATCAATAATGTGATCCAGGGTCATGGGGGGAGTTCAAGGGTCACGGGCGGAGTTTCAAAGTAATGTTGGGTGGGTCAAGCGTGATGGGTGCAGGCTAAAAAGTGGCAGGAGGAGGCTGGAATGTGGAAAAACTTGCTTTGAATGTGTTGTACACCATGGCCGGAATTTTATGCCACCCCAGCGAGCCAGATGGTGGCGGGGCTGGCGTAAAATGGAGCGGGAGGCTCCGGGAGGCTTTCCTGACCCACTCCCACCTCCACCCCACTTTATGTAGGGCGGGTGGGGGGGTGCGAAAAATGGGCCAATTAATCGTCCACCTCCACGGGGACCCTCCACCCTTCCCCAACCATCCCCAGGACCCAAGATGCCCCCCTTCCCCCCAAACGATCACCCTTGCCTCACCGGGGCCTTAACCCCGGTGAGGTAACACAAACTTGCCTGCAGACCTGGCTCCATGTCCTCAGCTGGGCTGCAGTCCCAGCAGTGGCTACTGCTCCTGGTGGCGCTGCTGGGACTAAGAGCTGCCGGCCCGATGATTGACCAGCAGCTCAATGAGGTGGAACTTCCTCCCTCAAGCGGGTGGAAGTCCCGCCTTGGAGCAATTAAAGCCTGGGGACCCTTAAAATACGAGACGGATCCCCAGGCTAGGTGGAAGTGGGTTCACCACCTACTTTTACGTCAGTGGCCAACTCCCATTTGCCCGATGTAAAATCCAGCCCCATTTTTCCAAATGAAACGATAAATTTATTTATTTATTTATTTAGAGATACAGCACTGAAACAGGCCCTTCGGCCCACCGAGTCTGTGCCGACCAACAACCACCCATTTACACTAATCCTACATTAACCCCATATTCTCTACCACATCTCCACCATTCTCCTACCACCTACCTACACTAGGGGCAATTTACAATGGCCAATTTACCTATCAACCTGCAAGTCTTTGGCTGTGGGAGGAAACTGGAGCACCCGGCAAATACCCACGCGGTCACAGGGAGAACTTGCAAACTCCGCACAGGCAATACCCAGAATTGAACCCGGGTCCCTGGAGCTGTGAGGCTGCGGTGCTAACCACTGCGCCACTGTGCCGCGTTGTTGTTCAAGGATTGCAGATCGAAATGGGAGGAGACCAGAGCTGGGTGGGTGGAGTTTCGGCTGTGCACAATGTGAGGTGCATGCATCTATTTTCTCATGAGTTCAGTGGTTCAGCATTGTTGGCAAACAAGGCTGAAGTTTAATTCTTGTCTCATTCAAGCAGTTGCAAAATTACAGTGACATGGGTCTCACACACCCAATATTATTGCTACTTCAGGCACAAGAGCAGAGAATGTGACTGAAGAGGGCTCTTGCCACTTGGCAGCTGATGCTGCAATGACACCAGCAGGCATCACAAGAGGGGGAGGCTGCTCAGAATGATAGTCTCCAGGGAAGGCATCATAGAAGACATGCGCTGGCTTTCAGCGCATCCTCAGGACAAGGACAAATTACCTTCAGATTTTGGAGAGGCAATGACAGAGACATCTGACGATGTCCCTTGAAATCGTCACTGAAATTTGTGGGATCATTCAGCAGGACCTACAATCACATGGTTTTGGTGGGAATCCCATGCCAGTTTCCCTCAAGGTGACTGTGACAATTAAATTTATTGTAAGCAATGCTTTCCAGGGCTCAAGGGGCAGCATATGTGGCATCTCACAGGCTTCCACTCCACAAGTGCGTCAAAGAGGTGACTAATGTCCTGTTCCGTCATGCCAATAATTTCATCTATTTCCCAGTAGACGAGGAGAGCCAGGCAGCAAGGTCAGTGGCGTTCGGCGCCATTGTTCATTTCCCTTTAGTGCAAGGGGTGATCCACTGCCTATAGAACTCCCTGGGACCAGCCAGCTACATTTGTGAATCGCAAAGGCTACCACTCTTTGAACATTCATCTGGTTTACTTCCGCAGGCAAAAAATCATGCAGATCTATGCTTGTTTCTCAGGAAGCTGTCATAAATTTTGTGATAATCACAGCTAACAGGGATCTTTTAAGCTCTAGGCCAGGTTTACTGCTGGAACCAGGGTGACAAGGGATAGCCCCGTTGGAAATAGTTGATGACACCAGTGAGGCATCCCCAAAGTGCGGCTGAAGAGCTATAAAATACAGCCGATGCCTCCACCACAGCCATATTTGAACACACCATTGGCTTGGCAAAAATGTGCTTCTACTGCCTTGACCGGTCAGGAAGGGGTCTGCAGTATGCACCACAGAGGGTCTCACGAATAATCGTCTGCTACTGTGCTCTACACAACCTGGCTATGCAACACAGATGTATTTTTGCAGGAGGAGGGAAATGGGAGGAGCACCACTCCTCTTCAGAGGAAGATGATTTGGATCATCTTGTGGAGGAGGCCATTAATGTGAATGAGCCTTTAATGGATGCCGGGGCCATTGAGAGACTTGGAGGGGACATCAGGGATGACCTTACATTTGGCCGTTTCACCCAAAAATGATGCACCCGCATGATTACAGTTGTAACGCAGGAACTACATTGCCTTCCTGGGATGTTGACCTATCCCTGTCAGCCTAACCATTGCTCAAATTTGAAAGCAAGCATTCTCCGCCATCTATAATTGCACGTGGAGTAGAGCTTTTCTGAATGCACTAGCTGTTGAATACTGAATCAGAAAACATGCTTGAATATATTTTTACCATCCAGCCATGACCACTCAACCAGAACCAGCTACACTATTATATCACTTTGAGTGCACCTGCACCTGCTAACGTCTCTGAGTTGTGACTGAACTTGGACAAACTCCTTTGCAAGGCATAGAAGGGAGGGCCTGCTGAGCCTACATTTGAAGGCATTTTGCAATGACTGACTACTACAAAGCTACAACTAGCAGTCAGTGAAGATTGAAGGATCAAACCTTAAAGTTAAAAGAAGAATGGCCATGTCTGTCACTCCTTTAAAAGCATCAAGGCATGCCAGCCATGAGGGATGCCATTACATTTTGCTTCTTTGACCAGTCTCAATGAATCATGATACTGTATCCAATTATAAAGTAAATAAATGTATTGTTAGCTATTTACATGTTTCATAATGTTATTTTGACCACCATGTCACCTTCGTGTTCATCATTTTTAATCTTTCTCTTTCGGGCACTACATCTTTGTGCTACTCCGACAGTAGCAGCTGAGGTGGAGGTAATCTGCTCATGGCACTGTCCCATTGCTCTGGATACTGTGATAGGCGTCCTCTGGAGGAATGGGGCCTTGAGGGCTCCATCCTACTGGGGGTCTCCTGCGCTGGTGCTGGAGCATCCCCCTTGGGCTCGCCTGCTGGAATTAAGGGAGTCAATGTCGGGGTGGAGAAGGAGATGCCTCTTACCCTGGGGGTGTCCTGAGAGGAAGGCCCTGGGACAACTGGCCATGAGCTCCTCCACCATCTGTGTGCACAATTGGAACCTGCCTGTCTCACTGAGGGAGTTGCAGGTGCCTCGTCCCCCTCTCGCTTAGCCACTGCTGCAGAGAGCCCATGGCTACAGTGATGGAATCAGAGTGCATCTGACTCGCATGCTCAACCTGGCTCTCCATGGCAGTTGCCACCCTCTCCATGGAGGAAGCCATAAAGTCACATACCTGGGACATGGCAGATGTCATGGCTTGCATGGATTCCTCCATCACACACACGAAGCTATGCATGAACTCTGGCATCTCTTACATATGTTCCCCATACACTTTCTGCAATTCCAGCAGACGTCTTGTGGCCATCATCATCATCAGCGTGGAGCTCAGCAGGGACTTGGACTCCTCAGACTTCTGAATATCAAGGGGACCAGGCTGCTGGAACATGTCTGTGTCATGCCCACCAGACTGTGACCTTGATTTTACACGCAACCCCGCGCCCACCCCCCCGCCCCCCAACTTTGTGGCTGTAACTGTGCTGACCAAGGTTCCAGAAGAGGTGGGTCACAGTGCATCCTCTGGGACGCTGGCTTCATCATCCACAGAGGCGGAGTCAACAATTTTCTAGCGGCCAGTCATGCGACCACGAAACCTGCAGCAGAGAGTAACAGAAGCACATTAAGCATCATCACAGCATGAGTTCATCACATGTTCACACAATCCTCCTGTGTGCCCATATGGCATCAACAGTAAGGTTGACACTTCATCCTTACGCCTTGTTGATCCAGCCTTGCTGTCTGCAATGGCTCTTCCTCCCTCTTCCCTGGTAATCTGCACTGCCTCTTCCTCTGCTGGGGTCCAGTGTCTGACATCTGGTACACCACCCCCATCTTGGATCACTCCCATCTTTATGGGTCTGTTTGTCCCACTTGAGAAAGTGATGAGTTAATGACATGTCAAGCGACGCCTGACAACCCTTGTCTACATGCATCCCTGTAATTCATTCTGGCCTGTCAATAGCATCCAAGCACTAACAGATGCTAGAGTTGCACATTCCCTAGACATTTGATATGTGGCACCAAAGCTGATAACGCATTTGACTGCATGGCATGGCTGCCCACTGACAGACATAAAGTTTAACAGAGACCACGAAATTACCATTGCCAATCTGAGCAGGTCATTAACCCGTTTCCAACACTGTACCAAGGTTCGCCCTGTAATCCCACAGGTCTAGACCTCCTATGCCACCTCCATCCAGGCTGCCTTCAGGACATCCTGCCTTTCCCTGACGGCCTGGACGAGCACCTGCAGGGAGGCATCACTGAACCTTGGGGCCGGTCTCTGCCTGTTGGCTGACATTATTGTGGTGATGGTGGTGGTAGAGATGAAGAGATGAAAAACAGATGAGGGTGGTAAGAAATTATAATGATTAAAGGGAGATAACATAGTTCTCTAACATGGGGAAAATTGGCCAAGCTGCTGAAGATTATAATGCAGAATAATTTATAGCCCTGCCATTAATGTTGCTTAGCAGAATGACGGCAGGTTCCACCACTGGAAAGTCATCCCCACCGCATGATCGCATGAGTCTCCCATGTCCACCGCCGGAACTTACATTTTAAATAATAATCACTTGGGAACCGATAAAAAGGGTGGGAGCAGAAGTGCCACCAACTTCCAGTTGTGCATCAGAAATGCTGTGAAATGCATAAAATACTGCCCATGGGTACACATTAGATATTAGTTTCAGATATTTTAATCACATTATTTCTTCATAAAAGTAGAATTTAAATATTTATTCAGTTTGTTTCATAGTTACCCCGTATAATCAATTATATTTTGCAATGACTAAAATCATGCACGTTGTTTAAAGAAATAGTCTTCTCAATAATGTAACTCTCACTATAGCATGCTTAATGTAACATCCTTATAGACTATTTTATGGATGAGTCTGCTGTACCATAAACAGTTCTCTTGTTGATTCATAATTTGCATAATTACTACATAATTCCTTTTAAATGTATTGGCTTGGACGAATTAGGATATAGTTTTCAAAAACTTGATACATTGGACCAAATACGACAAGCATTATATTAACCTATAATTAACTGTTGTAATTGTAAAATGCATATGTCAGTGTCATTGTTCATCCAATGGTTTAATTTTTGTTTTCAGCACTAAATTATACAGACAGTGAAAGCAGGAAGGCAACATGCAGTATTATTTGTTGTAAACCATGTACTCTCCAATTAAACTTCCAAAAATTGCATTGGTTATTGGGACAATACATATCAGGATATTGTCACGACAAATTTGCATATATATATAGTGCCTTTCATATCCTTGCGACATCGTAAAGCACTAAGAGCCAAATAACTATTTTGGAAATATCGTCATTATTGTAATACAGGTAAATTTGTGCACAGTGAGGTCCCAAAACAGCAATGACATAAATCACCATGTAATCTCTTTTTCCAAGATATTGGTTGAAAGATAAATGTTAATCCAGGACACTGGAAGAATTCTTCTACCCTTCTTCAAATAATGCCAGGGGATCATGTATATCCATCTGAGAGAGCAGATGAGGCCTCGGTTTAACATCTCATCCAAATGATGGCAGGTCCAAAAGTGCAGCTCTCCATCAGTACTGCTTTGGATTGTCAATCTAAATTATGTGCTCAAGTCTCTGGAGTGGAGCTTGAAGTCGCGACCATCTGACTCAGAGACAAGAGTGTTATCATTGACACTAAATTTTTTAAAATTACATTGTGAATAAATTTCCACCTTCAGGAAATCATGAGGTGTGTAGATACTGGAAGTCTGTGCAGGTGTACCTATCATTTCACAAGTAGCACTCACAGGAAAGAAAGTGATTAAAAGAAAGAAATGATTAAATCAGTTAGGTTTCAGATCAATCCAGTTTAGCACAGAAAGTATAAACTTAAAGCATATTTCTCTTTATATAATCAGTGTCATTGTTGAGAATTTGGTTCTATAGACAATTCACGAGAGTAAGACAAAGTACAATGTTTCAAAGCATTGCAATGCTTTAAATAATACATTTAAAATGTATACATTTTTGCTTAATTTAAGGTTAATTTCTACTTTCACATTTTTAACTTTACAACTGGTACAAATCAGTTTTAAGGCTGGAAAGTCTGATCCAGACCGGATTTTATGCTCCCAAGCCCTTAATAGGTCTTGGGCAGGACTTTGACCTCATTGAGAGGCCGACAGTTCTTAGTCCCAGCAATGCCAACGGGCCACTGCTGGGACTACACCCAGCTGCAGGAGGAGGATGACGGATGGCCCCGGAAAAAAGTTAGGTTTTTGGAGCCTCGCCAGGGACAATCATTGGGCCTCGGCGAGGCAAGGGGGGGGACGATTAGTGGGGTGGGAGGGGTGTTGTGTGATGGGGACAGTTGGGACTTTGGGGGTGGCCCTCCACGGGGCACAGGGTGCCTAATCACGAGGGCCCCTCCCAAGCCAACCAGAATGCTGCCGAGTTTTATCAGGCAGATTTTTGAGGCCTCAGCCGCCCGCCAGCCAGCCAAACATAAAATACCCGTGGCAGCGGGCAGAAGCCCTTAAGTGGCAGATAATTGGCTATTTTAGGGCCTTGATTGGCCTGGGACAGGCAGGCCATTCTTCACCGCCACCGCTGCCATGCATAAATTGGCAGCGGAGGCAGGAGTGGGTCGGGAAGGGCCCCTCCAGCCTCCCACTCCATTTTACGCCCCCCTCCCCCCGCCACCACTCTTTTGGGGCGGGTGGTGGGGGGAGTAAAGTTCCAGTCCAAGTTACTGTATGGTTATTCCATCTACATTTACAGCCCAGCAGTCAATAATGCCCAAGCACATTTTTAAATATAGGGATCATTCACTTTGACTAGTTTGTGCCAGATATACAAATTCCACCCCAAGAGATTTTATTCATTAAGAGAGGCAAATGAAACTGGGGCTCTTTTTACTGGAACATAGCAGATTAAGAGAATACCTAAGAGAGAAGTTCAAAATTATGAAAAAGGTTGATAAGATAAAGAGCAAATGTTTATTTCTACTGATTGGTGATTTGGTAACTGGAAGGCACAAAGGGAAAAGTTAAATGCAGAGGGTTTGCAGGAAATATCTAACAACAGTGTAAGAAGGATCGTAATAGCTTTTGAAAGGCAAGTAGATAAGTATTTGAAAATATGATGGGTTTTGGGAAAGGACAGGGGAATAAGACTAAGTGGATAGTTACTTCAAAGAGGCAGCACAGGCACATTGGGCCATTGCACTGTAAAATTCTATCATTCAATGCTGAGTTTATAAAGCCAAGAATACTCTTCATTTTGAATTTGATGGTCCTAGCAATACTACCTTGTTTGCTTTCTCTGTAGCAATTTCACTTTGCTTTGTTTTTATTCGTGGACTTTGACTTTGTGATCTTCAATAAGCAGTCAGCTATAACCCCAAGGGGTCTTTTTGCTAACCTGTTTCTTTAATCAAGTATCCTACAATTTTCTAGACCTGCTCATGTGCTTGCCACTGCATCCGTCCACAATAAGTAACATTACTTTGCTCAATTTATCTGAATCATCCCACAGCCTATCAATTTGTTTTATATTGTTAACCTACTAGCGCATTTTATATCATTTATCAACTTAAGAATGATTCTGTTGCAAAAATCTTCTAGATTATGAGCAAAGCTTTCTGCTTTGGTAGGGATGTAAAATGGGCAGTGGCAATTGCCGCCTGTTATACATCCTACCTAAATTTCCTTTCCATTGACTCAAATGGGGTTTATAAATAGCAGCCGATCCACTATCATCCGTCTTGCACCCTTACTGAAGTTGAAAGTTTTTCCCATCAAGTGAATAGCAATGACCCCAGTACAGAATCCTGAGAATCTCCGCTCATATTCAGGGCACCAATCAGAATCGCATAACATCCTTTTGCTTGTGTGATTTTAATGACTTGAAATTTATTTTGTACTAACAACTGCCTATGAGGTACTTTATCAAAATATATAAAATAATAAAGCGTACATCTGGACCATTTTTATTCATCTGGGCCTCAATCAAGTTAGTGAAACATGACCATGGGTAGGTTTTTATCCCCTGACAGGGCGAGCATAGAGACAGGTGGGCGAGCATAGAGGCAGTTGGTCGGGCGTGAAAATTCGTGCCGCTAGCCAGTTTGCTGCGTCCATCCCCCCTTGGGCCATTTTCCTGGTGGCAGGATGAGGGCAGCAGAATTGCCCACATGTGGCGGGTAGCCAATTAACATGATTCAAATGTCACTTAAGGCCTATTGTCAGAGGCCGACTGGAATCTTTCAGTCACCTTCCAAGTTGCCAGAGGCATCAGGGGCTAGGCCAGCTGCCTGGAGGCAGCCTCCTGGCAAAAGATCAGGGGGGCCAGCGATCCAGGTAGGCTTTGAGGCCTCTTTTCTCCCTCCCCACCCCACCCACCCCAACCTACTTGACCACAGCTGCAGCCACTGGCCTTCCTGTGAAGGGGCTCCTCCTCTGCAATAGTGGCCCAGCTGGTCAGTCTATGTTTTTCTTTAAGATTTTAAAATGTTAGCAAGAGGGCTACTCCATCTTGAGGCATCCTCTCTTTCTCTTCTCTGAAAAGGCAGTTTGCTGCTTCTTCAGTGCTGGGAAGCCCTCCAGCTTCAAGGGCCCACCTGCCATCCTTAATTTGGCCTACATGCGACTCCAGACCCACAGCAATGTGGTTGACTCTTAACTGCCCTCTGAAATGGCCTAGCGAGCCACTCAGTTCAAGGGCAATTAGGGATGGGCAACAAATGCTGGCCTGCCAGTGATGCCCATATCCCATGAAAGAATTAAAAATAATTGGACAGGGAGCCTGCCCTCTGGCCACTAATTGGCTAATTCAGGGACGATCACTGTCAGGTGACTGTTTGCCACACAGTGCAGGGTTCTGACCCCTATTTGACCCTGGCATTGAGATCCCAAAGCCTGCAGTGAAGATCCTGCCCAATATGTTTCTAAAGCCAGGTTAGCTATCTTTAAGTGATCAAATAACAAAGGAGTGGGGAAGGTGGAAATGGATAGCCAAGTAAGGCTGATAGGGAAGGTGGATTGGATGGCAATAAATCAAGACTGAAGGGAAAAAAAAATAATGGCATTAAAGAATAACTCAGCAGTACTTTATGGAAAAGAGAGGAGACCTGGTAGTGGCATTTTGGGATGGGAGACAGAGATTACCAACATTAATTATGAGAGAGAGTTCCAGCCTGAACTGTGAGCTGAGTAGGGACAGAGTGAAAGAAGGATGTTAATTTAAAATAAAAACAGAAAATGCTGGAAATACTCAGTAGGTCAGGCAGCATCTGTGGGGAGAAAAATATAATTTGTTTCAGGTCTGTGACCTTTCATCAGAACTCAACTAGCTTTTGATGCTAGTTTAAACTTGGTTTAAAGGAGAGAAGGGTGCCAAGTTGAATTGAGGGAAGAAGAAGGAATAGAGAGCTTGACCTTCAGCTAAAAAGCAGAGAATTAAAAGGTATAGTGGAACTGTGAACTGGATGCAGCGAGGGTAAAATGTCTCTATGAACTGAAATATGGTAATTGATGTGCGAGAGTGAAAGTTGGGTAATTGATGACCTGGTTTGTCTGTTAAAAATCCAAATGTAAATTTGTTTCATTCTTGTTCTTTAAGACGAAAAATCTGTCAATAGTGAAGCATAACCAAAAGATATCATTTCAAATCAAAAAAATAACATTTGCCAGGACAACCAGTGCCTCCCCATGAAATTCAGCATATATTTTGCCTATTCAAAATTTGTATTTCCACCTTCAGATTTTCATGTACCTATGGACCTGAAAAGTCTGAGTTCCATGAGTTACCACTGGAAGTGCACTGGGACATGATTTCTCCTGCCTTTTGTCCCTACCCTTTGACCCTGTCACTAAAATGTCAGGGTGGGCTCGTAATATTGCTGGATAGGACAAAGGCATGAATCCCATCCGCGATTTGTGAGATATGCATGAGAGGCACAGAAAATTTGTGGTGGGGACGGGTAAATTATCCTGAGGGCATAGCTGCAGGACATAAAGCTCTTAAAACACAACTAATATGAAGAAAAGTGGGACAAACAAATACTGAAAAGGGCATAAGGGGAATGCACAGTGATAAACCTAAGTGATTCTTCAGTTACAAAGTTCCATAAACCTTAAATGTTTTTTGTTAATTATAATATATTGCTGATGATTATGATTGCTTTGTTAAAATATTAATATTGCAGTGTAACAGGAAAAGATGTTTGTAGGCTTTGAACCCATGCGGGACTTTTGCTTTTAGTGATGAACAGATTGTTATGTGGAGTGCACATTTAAATTATGTGAAGTATTCGCTTTATTACAGATGTTGTATAACTATATGATCAAACATTATTGAAAGTCCCTCTAATAAGTTAGTCTTACAGCCTTCTCCCAGCAGCTGTCTTTGACATTGTCATCAGCTGCTCATGCCCAAGTTCCTCTGTCTCAGGAGTTCAGCTTCCATAAATAAGAACCACCTGCTAATTGTGTGATTTCAACTGGTTATCTACCCAATATCAAAATGCTCCATAAAGCTGTGAGAACGAGGCCACAAAATTTGGTAGCATCTATTTTTGGGCGCCTTACCTGTAGAGTGGGAACAGTTTGCGCTCAAGTGGGGATGTCTGTGGAACCCAGGATTTTAGGCCTCGGACCTCCTCATCATGTAGATGGTATAATGGTAGAAGACTGCACAGATTCATGTGACAATATTCAGATAAGTGATTGGGTAAGATCGCAAGGGTCCAGAGAAGGAACAGCTGGGCCTCAGAGTGTGATTGGAGGGTTGTCAAAGGTCGGAAAGAAGATCGTGGGAGTCCGGATTATTGTTGAGGGGGGTATTGGGAGTGTTGTTGGAAGCAGTGGTGGGAGGTTAGGATCAGGGATGTGGGAAGATCCGGGAGTCAGGAGTGAGGTCAGAGATCTCAGGACCGGGAATAGCGGTGATTATGCTAAGTACTTTCCTTTTATTAGTTTCGTGCTGTTTAGCATTGGTTTTCATGGAGGCAATCAGGACTGGTGCTAGCTGCCTCAGGCAAAAGCTGAAGTTGCAAAGGGAGAAGAAACAGGTGTTAGGCCCCTTATTTACATATGTTAATGAACTAGCGCCTACTTTATACATGGGTAAAGGACGCCTCTTGTTTGGCCTTTACCAAAATGGCATCCGGCATGGCTCGCATCGGAGTTGTGTGCACATGCGCCAATGCCGTTTTGGAAATAAATGGTGCCCATCGCACTGAAAAAGCAAGTACTATGGGGCCAAATTTCTAGCCTCTATTTTTTCAAATAGCTGTTTATAAAAGATTTTATTTAAGGCTTTTCAAAAGTCATCTTTATCTACTTTAACTCAGTGCCTGAGGATTTTTCAGAGTTTCTGAAACTTGCCAGTAAAAGAAAAGTGAGTACACAGCAGTAATTGTTGGCATGGGGGTGGGTGGGGAGTGCATGCTGAAGTCGAGGCACTTCCTCAAAGAATTCAACCAAGGTAATGAGGTTATTTCCTAAAGCCATACTAAGTACCTTTAATAACCATTGAACTCTCCAAGTCAATGCATTGAAGCCAACATGTTGAAACAAGCATCAAGAGGACAATCTCTGTACAAAATATGATGGTGTAAATGTGTCACTAAAGGAAAAAAATGACTCCAATTGCTAACACCATGATGCTCCTATGAACATATGCATCCAATGCTGCAAATCTAGTAACCTAGACCTCCAAAAAGTGTATACACTATGTTGTGCTCCTTAATTTATAAAATGGGGGTCCTTGCCTGATACTGCAAAGTTTTTTCACCTTAGCCGGTTATATGAAGTGCAAGGATCCTTAAATTATGCTATTTTCTGCCCATTTCACTTCATAAATGAAATCTTACAATTAAACTAAAGCTAGAACTGTGGCTAATTAACTCAACATGGGTTAATTTAGGGATTGTGTTGCGAGAATAACATTGCAGATATTGTTCACTATACCACTTAAATATTGATACTTCCTGTTTATTCTGAAAAGGCATATGATTACATCTACCAGCAATTCCTGTTTAGCCCATTTCAAAAAATAGTTTTGGTTAAGCATCATCGGGTGCAATCATTTGTCAGAAGAGATACTTTTATTCACTATTTTTGGGCTCGTATGCTGAAAGTATTTCTAATGTGCTAATAAATTGCACTTGTAAGGTGCAAAGATTTCGTCAGTTGGACCATAGTTATCAAATATATCATTATTTTGATATCTATTACAAAAATTCACAGTAGGTGCATTAGGCTCATGTTTTCAGATGATCTTGTGGGGAGGCACTTAGTAGAAGTCACTTAATTCATTACAGGCAGGAATAGAAAACTAGAGGATATGTTATACCAGGGCTCTCTGTACTGAATACCACAGCCCAATCAGCACATTGGACAAGCCTCCACTGAAAGGCAACTTTTGAGCTAGTTAATTTGTGCCCCAATTTCCTTCCCTCCATTTGAAAAGTATTTGGCTCTTACTTAGCAATTCCACTTGATTTTTGGATGATATCAATATCTTGCTTTTGGTATGAAAACGACCTCCATGATATTATTGTAATATTAATCACACTCCCTCTGCATGACTGCTAATTTATCCTACTGGCTCCTCAGACTGACATCTATTAATAGCAATAGGAACAAATTAACAATATGCAGTGCTATACTTACTCAGCAGAATTTTAATCTCCAGGAGCACACATGTATGGGTGCCAGTGGGGGGGTGGGGGCGGTCAAAACCAGAAAAATTGGCAGCATTTCAAAACAGCGCATTAGGCTGCATGCAAGCAACTCCACCTTGGGAGAAGCAGGATTCCACTCAGGATCACTCAATTAGAGCGATATTGACATAGGATTTCTACTTTAACTTTGGGTCCATGGGTTTCCCAGGCCTCCTGGAACTCATCAGTGAAAGCAAGGTGAGAACACAGCAGCAATTGAAGCCACATCAAACATTCACTTCCTCCACCACTGGCGCACAGTGACTTCAGTGTGTACTGTCTACAAGATGCACTGCAGCAACTTGACATGGCTTCTTTGACAGCACCGCCCAAACCCACGATCTCTATCACCTAGAAGGACAAGGACAGCAGGCACATGGGAACACCATCATCTACAAGTTTCTCTCCAAGTCACACATCATCCTGACTTGGAACTATTATATAGTTCTTTCATTGTTGCTGGCTCAAAATCCTGGAACTCCCTACCTAAGAGCACTGTGGGAGTATCTTCACAACACAAACTGTCGTGGTTCAACAAGTTGGCTCGACACTTTCTTCTTAAGGGAATTTAAGAATGGGTAATATAGTTTCCCTTTCCAGTGATGTCACATCCAGTGAATTAATTCAAAAAGTCAGGAAAATATGTCAATAAGTACTTAGTAGTCACAGTTGCATTCTTACCTGCTTGTGGGAAAGATTTTGTTGACAGTATTTGTGTTGAGAAGTTACTTTTTACATTTTGGAGGTTTCTTCAACGCTTTTGAGGTGCCATCTATCCTTTGGAGGTTTGAAGGTCTGATCTACATTTTGGAGCTCAGATCAGCATGGATGTCACTTACGCTGAGGATGAAGGTAACTAGCAGCCCCTCTAGCAGCAGCAGCTTCAACCGACCTATAGCTCCATAGGAGAGAGGGGAGCAGGAGAGAGGTGCAGCTCACAGGAGACCATATCCAGCACACAGGGTCTAAAGGCAGAGGATCAGCTTCCTCAACATGTTATAACACCAGTGTTTGTGGAGGCTCAGGGTATCATGGCAGATATTTGCTGCCTTCTGGAGAAAGACCTGCTGCCAACTGGACCTGGCAGTCATGCTTTATCAGTGGCTCTCAAAGTCACCACTGCCCTTAACCTTTTTGCCTCTGGATCCTTCCAGAGCTCTACCGGAGATATTTGCAGGACCTCACAATCGGCGGACACAAATACATAAGACAGGTGACTGCTTCTTTGTCAGTGCCAGCAATTATGTCAACTTCGTCTGTGATGACACCAGTTAGAACGAGCTAGTGGTCACATTTGTAGCTCTGCCTCGATTCCCACAGGTGCAGGGCATCATCGCCAATTAAAACACTCTGAGATCACCCAGAGATCAACTGCAAGGATTTCAATTCCATCAACATGCAGTTGGTGTGCCACCACAAAAAGATTTTTATGCAAGTGTGGGCAGGGATGCCAGGCAGCCGCTGTGGTGAATTCATCCTGTGGCAGTTCATCTTCGAAGACATCACACCTGGAATCAGAGTTACCAGCTGGCTGCTCAGAAAAAAGGGATACTCACTTAAAATGTCGCCGAGGAAACCTGAGGAATGACGCCCAGGAGCGATACAATGAATGCCATCGAACAAGCCATAAGCACGCTGAAGAGACACTTCTGGTGCCTGGACAGATCTGAAGGTGTCTTCAGGATGCACCAGCCAAGATCTCCAGAATGGGCATACCATGCTGCACAATCTTGCTCAGCAATGAGGACTGGACATGCAGGAGGACCAAGGAACAGAGCACAGAACCTCTTTGGAGGATTCTGAGCAGTAAAAGCAAGATGAAGAGCAAGACAAGGAAGCGAAAGGTGATGCGGGCAATGCACCACCATCAGTACACATTGCTGGCCTGGATACCTTTATTTTATTGCAGTATTCACTTCGGTTCCATCAGTGCACCCATCTCACAGCAGCATGCAAAGCAGTCCTACAAACCAAGCTTCCCTTTCACAGTGGTCCGAGATCGCCTTCACCTCCCTGCTCACTTCTTTGATCAGGAGTCCTCCCCCTGACCAGCAGACCCATTCACCCGCCTCCAACATTCACCCTCCACCTGGACCCGTCCCTCTGGCCTATTACCCACTCTTGATCTTTTCATTGAGAACTGTCAGTGAGACATCGGCTGGCTCAATTTCTCTGCTGCCCTCACTCACTCTAACCTGTTTCCCTCTGAACTTGCTGCACTCCATTCTCTCAGGTCTAACTCCGACATTGTGATCAAACCTGCTGACAAGGGTGGTGCTGTTGGTATCTACCTTGCAGAGGTTGAGTACCAACTCTCAGACACATCTTTCTACCTCCCCCTGGACCATGACCCTACCAGCGAACATCAAGCTACTGTCCACAGGACTGTCACTGACTTCATCTCCTCCGGAGATCTTCTCTCTACAGCTTCCATTCTCATAGTCCCGCAACCCTGGACAGCCCGCTTTTACCTCCTTCCTAAAATCCACTAACATGACTGTCCTGGCAAACCCATCGTTTTGGCCTGTTCCTGCCCCAATTAACTTATTTTTTCCTATCTTGACTCTACCTTTACTCTGCTGGTCCAGTCTCTTCCCACCTACATCCATGACTCTTCTGACCCCTACATCATTTTGACAATTTCCAGTTTCCTGGCCCTAACCGCCTCCTCTTCACTATGGACGCCCAATCTCTCTACAGCTCCATCCCCCACCAGGACAGTTTGAGGGCTCTCCGCTTCTTCCTTGAACAGAGGCTCAACCAGTCCCCATCCACCACCACCCTCCTCTGCCTGGCTGAACTTGTTCTCACATTGAACAATTTCTCCTTCAAGTCCACTCACTTCCTTCAAGGAACAGGTGTTGCTATGGGTACCTGCATGGGTCCCAGTTATGCCTGTCTTTTTGTGGGATATGGCGAACATTCCTTGTTCCAGTCCTACTCAGGCCCCCTCCCCCAACTCTTTTTCCAGTACGTTGATAACTGTATCGGCAACGTTTCCTGCTCCCGCCCCGAACTGGAAAACATTTGCTTCTAATTTCCACCCTTCTCTTACCTTTACATGGTCCACTCTGACACTTCCCTTCCCTTTCTCGACTTCTCTATCTCCATCTCTGGGGATAGGCTGTCTACTAATATTTATTATAAGCCCACTGGCTCCCACAACTACCTCGACTACACTTCTTCACACCCTGCCTCCTGTAAGGACTCCATTCCATTCTCCCAGTTTCTCCATCTCCAACGCATCTGCTCTGATGATGCAACCTTCCACGACAGCGCTTCTGATATGTCTTCCTTTTTCCTCAACCGAGGAATCCCCTCCCCCTATTGTGGTTGACAGGGCCCTCAACCGTGTCCGGCCCATTTCCTGCACTTCTGTCCTCACCCCTTCCCCTCACTCCCAGAACCGTGACAGGGTTCCCCTTGTCCTCACTTCCCACTCACCAGCCTTCACTTCCAAAGGATCATCCTCCTCCATTTCTGCCACCTCCAGCCTGATGCCACCACCAAAACACATCTTCCCCTCCCCTCCTCTCCCCTGCCAGCATTCCGAAGGGGTTGTTCCCTCTGCGACACCCTGATCTACTCCTCCATTACCCCCAACACCTCGTCGCCTTCCCCCGGCACCTTTCCATGCAATCGCAGGAGTAGTAATACCTGCCCTTTTACCTCCTCTCTCCTCACTATCCAAGGCTCCAAACACTCCTTTCAGGTGAAGCAGCGATTTACTGGTACTTCTTTCAATTTAGTATACTGTATTCGCTGCTCCTCTACACAGGGGAGACCAAAAGCAGATTGGGTGACCGCTTTGTGGAACACCTCCACTCAGTCCGAAACAATGACCCCAAGCTTCCGGTTGCTTGCCATTTCAACACTCCCCACCTGCTCTCATGCCAACATTTCTGTCTTTGGCCTGCTCCAGTGTTCCAGTGAACATCAACGCAAGCTCAAGGAGCAACACCTGATCTTTCAATTAGGCAGTCTACAGGAGTTCAATAACTTCAGAGCATGACTGGCTTTTTAAAAAATATTTTATTTTTTAACCATGTGCCTGTTTTTCATGTAGTCATTATTCTGTGATTACTCTCTGGACTAATGCTTTGTCTTTCACCACAAGCATTAACACACTCTTTGCCTTTGTCCCAGGACAGTTTTGTTATTTAATCTCTCCTGTCCTATCAAACACCTTCTCCTTTGTTCTCTCCCCCACCCCGCTCCTTTTCACTTGCTTAAAACCTAACTCTTTTCTAACCTTTTCCAGGTCTGATTGAAGGTCACAGACCTGAAATGTTAACTCTGCTTCTCTCTCCACACATGCTGCCAGACCTGCTGAGTATTTCCAGCACTTTTTGTTTTTATTCCTTTCACAGTTCCTCATTGGTCACCATCAATCCATGTCTTCCCATTCATCATTAAAAGACGACTTAGCACCCAGCAACCAAGAATGAGCAAGACAGGAAACTAGTGCAAAAGAACAATATGTATGTTGTTCAAATAGAAAACAGAAATGTTACAATCGAACAATGTGTAACACACCCATGTGTATACCTTTGTGCAAAAACAAATCTTTACGCTTCCTTTTCCTAACATTTCTATGTGGTGTAACTCCTGGGGCGTTAGCATAGGTGGGGACAGGCTGCTCAGATCTCTGCTCTGACTAGTGAGTAGCCCTTGGTTGATATCCTCTGGGTTTTGGAGCCTGTGAGGGCCATGCTGAAGATTGCTCCACCTGCATCTATGCAAGGGCAGACTCCGCCATCGGACACAGGGCAGTATGTGGGATGCTGACTGGGGAGGTGGGGTGGAGGGAAATGGGTGAGAAGTGGCATTCCTTTGAGCTGAGACAACGTCCAGGTCCCCATTGACCATCATACCCCTCATAGCTCATTCACATTTTCCTGCTCGCAATATCCTGGGGAACACTTTGTTGCAGGTCATTGGGATGATTAACAGGCAAGGCTAGGCTATAATTCATGCTATTTAAGTTGGCATTCAGAGTCTGCAAGCCCTTGTTGAAGACCTGCATGCACTCATGTGATTGCCACATTTAATAGTCCATGCAGGTGGCCACTCTGTCACCAGGTATCCAGCAGGCCTCCATCTCTCCATCTCCTTAGGCCAGGCACAGCAAGAGACTGCTGATCTCCATTGCCTCCTCCTCTGCAGGTGTTAGCTGTGAGATAGCTGGAGAGTCATGTCCAGTTCTGTACCTCTAACTCAGATTCTGTGCTCTCTTCTCTTGTTAGGAGGGAAAGAAGAGACC
Source organism: Heterodontus francisci (assembly GCF_036365525.1). Taxonomy (NCBI): domain Eukaryota; kingdom Metazoa; phylum Chordata; class Chondrichthyes; order Heterodontiformes; family Heterodontidae; genus Heterodontus; species Heterodontus francisci. Next base: position 46,920,482 of record NC_090377.1, read on the forward strand.
TAGAGTAAGAGTTTTGGCACCCAGTGGATGGAGAAGCTTTTTTGAGTGTGACTTTGAGAGATGAACATGACATTGCCTTACGATGAGGCTGCATGTCAGTAGTGGATGGTCAGATGGGGATGTGTGGAAGTGCATAGACAGAGAGGAATGGATGCACCTGCAAAATAAGTTGATATGAGGAGCGATGTGTTGGAGTCAGCTTGCAAAGGCAGAGCGAGGAAGTTAGGGTGATATGCACATCAGGATGTAGGGCAATCTGCCATTGCTCTCACCTTTCCTGCTCAGCTTGGGTTGATGAATGGCTTCTTGCATTGGATGCTGGAATTTGGCACCTCGCTTCTGCCGCTGACCTCCTCGACAACCCCCAACCACAGCTTCTTTGTGTTACCAGCAGGCTTCTCTCTCCTGTCCCTAGGGAACAGCATCTCCCTCTGGGTCCTTACAGCCCATGCAGCACACCCAGGGAAGTGTCATTAAAGTGGGGCACAGCCTTTCTCTGTCTCGGCTCTATTACACTCGTGCTTTGTTGCTCCGTAGCGACTCCAACTGCTTCCATGTTTAGAATGTCCGCTTTTTTTCATTTGGTCATGAAATGTGAGCATTGCTGGCTAGGCCAGAATTTATTTCCCATCTCTAATTCCCTCGAGAATGTCGTGGCGAGCTACTGCTTTGAGCCACTACAGTCCATGTGGTGTAGGTAAACCCACAGTGCTGTTAGAGAGAGATTTCCAGGAATTTGACCCAGCAATAATGAAGGAGTGGCGATATAGTTCCAAGTCAAGATGGTGTGTGACTTGGAGGGGAACTTGCAGGTGGTGGTGTTCCTATATGTCTGCTGCCCTTGTTTTTCTTGATGGTAGAAGTTGTGGGTTTGGAAGGTGCTGATGAAGGAGACTTGGCAAGTTGCTGCAGTGCAGTGCATTGCCCATCTCTAACTCTCTTGAAAAGGTGGTGGTGAGCTGCCACTGTGCACTGGTGGTGAAGGGAGTGACTGTTTAAGGTGGTGGATGGGGGACAATACCTTCCATGACTTTGCTGATTGAGTGTAGACTCATGGGGCAATTAGTGCCCAGATTGGATTTGTCCTGATTTCTGTGGACAGGCCATACCCGGGCAATATTCCACATTGGCAGGTAGATGTCTGTGTTGTAGCTGTACTTGAACAGCTTGGCTAGAATCTCAGCTATTTCTGGAGTACAAGTCTTCAGTACTACAGCTGGGATGTTGTCAGGGCCCATAGCCTTTGCTGCATTGATTGCGTTCAACCATTTCTTGATATCAGATGGAGTGAATCATATTGGTTAAAGACTGGCATCTGTGATGCTCGGGGCCTCAGGAGGAGGCTGAGATGAATCATCCACCTGGCACTTCTGGCTGAACATGTTTACAAATGAAACAACCTTGTCTTTCACACTGATGTGCTGGGCTGCACCATCATTCAGGATGGTGATGTTTGTGGTGCCTTCTCCTCTGGTTAGTTGTCCACCATAGTTATCCACCATCATTACGACTGGATATGGCAGGACTGCAGAGCTTTGATTTGATCCGTTGGTTGTAGGATCATTTAGCTCTGTCTATTGCTTGCTGCTTCCGCTGTTTAGCATGCATGTAATCCTATGTTGTAGCTTCACAAGGTTGGCACCTTATTTTTAGGTATGCTTGGTGCAGCTCCTGGCATGCTCTCCTACACTCTTCATTGTACCAGAGTTGGTCCCTGGCTAGATGGTAACTGTAGAATGTGGGATATGCCAGGCCGTGATGCTTCAGATTGTGGTGGAATGCAATTCTGCTGCTGCCAATAGCCCACAGCACCTCACAGATACCCAGTTTTGAGCTGCTAGATCTGTTATGAATCTATCCCATTTAGCACGGTGGTAGTGCCAAAGAACACAATGGAGGATGTTTTCAATGGGAAGACGGGACTTTGTCTCCACTAGGACTATGCAGTGGTCACTCCTCCCAATACTTTCATGGACAGGTGCATCTGCGACAGGTAGATTGGTGAGGACGAGGCCAAGTAGATTTTTGTCTCTTGTTCGCTCTCTCACCACCTCCCGAAGCCCAGTCTAGGAGTTATGACCTTTAATACCCGGCTAGCTCCATCAGTAGTGGTGCTACTGAGCTACTCTTGGTGATAGACATTGAAGTTCTCCACCCAGAGTACATTCTACACCTTTGCTACTCTCAGTACTTCTTCCAAGTGATGTTCAACATGGAGGAGCACTGATTCATCAGCTGAGGAAGGGTGGTCGGTGATAATCAGCAGGAGGTCAAGAGTCAATGCTGAGGACTCCTAGCGTGACTCCAGCCCAACTGTATGCCATTGTGCCACCACTTATGGTGGGTCTGTCCTGCTGATAGTACAGGAAATACCCAGGAATGTGATGGTGGTGTCTGGGACATTGGCTGTTAGGTATGTTTCGGTGAGCATGACTATGTCAAGCTGCTCTGTGGAACAGCTCTCCCAATTTTGCACAAGTCCCCAGATGTTAGTGATGAGGACTTAGCAGGGTTGACCAGGCAATGTGTGCCTTTGTCATTTCTGGTGCCTTGGTCGATGCTGGGAAGTCCATCTGGTTTTATTCCTCTTCAACTTTTCTGCAGAGGTTTGATACAATGAGTGGCTTCCTAGGCCATCTCAGAGGATAATTAAGAGTCAGAGACATTGCTATGGGTCCTGGAGTCACATGTAGGCCAGACCAGGTAAGGTTGGCAGATTTCCCTTCCCTAAAGGACATTACTGAACCAGATGGGTTTTTATGGCAATCCGGTTGTTTTTTGGGCCAGGATTGTACAGGGCAGTAGTGGCCCCTTACACCAGCTGGAAAGTCAAGGTCAACACCACCTATGTAGGTCATGGATACCCAACTGCATTTTACATTTCTCAGGCAATTAATTGCCTGCTATCGAGGCTTCCATCCCTTTTCGGGACAAGGTCACGCCCCCCCACGAACTACTGGCCAATCGATGACTGGCAGCTCATCGGTCCCAGCAGTATCCCTGAGAGCGCTGGCCACTGCTGGGACTGCAGCAGGCTGGGAGCAGCCACGTTGGAGGAGGCCCCAGAATTAAAGTTGGTCTGATCAGGTAGATCCTGGAAAGGTAAGGGGGGCAGGGGCGGTTGTGAGGACAGGGGTGTGTCTTTCTGTAGGGGTGGCTCTTGCCTCCAGGGGTCCTTCCATGAGCCACAGGGTGCCCGATCAGGAGGCCACTTCCACCCCGCCCACCCTTCCCCCCAAGCCCACAAGGAGGCTGCCAGGGTATACCTGATGACCTCACCTGTGGTGAAGTGTCCACCAGCCGCTGGTGAAGTACTAGCAGCAGCGGGAAGTGACCATCAAGTGGCCATTAATTGACCATTTAAGTGCCTTAATTGGCCGAAGGGTGGGTGGGCCATCCGCCACCTTCCCTGCCATCGGTCAAATGCCAGTGTTGCTCAGAAGGCGATGGGCATGCCACCCGCCCCACCCCCTTCAATCATCTCACATGATTTTACACCCTCATAGCAACTCCCTAGGGCCCCGTAAAATCCCGGCAATGGTTACCCTTACTAAGACTAGCTTTTTATTCCAGATCTATTAATTCATTGAATTTAAATTCCCTCAGCTGACATGGTGGAATTTGAACTTATGTCTCTGAAGCATTAGTCCAGAGCTCTGCATTACTCGTCCAGTAACATTACCAGTCTGCTGCCATTCCCCATCCCCTGATGCTTAATTGATGGGGAACCTGGAAGTAAAATGGTAATGAGGTGACTGAGTTAAAAAGTCATTGACAGATGAACTGCACCTGCTTTTGGGTTTTCCATGTGCGATCAGCCCGCCATCTCTTTCCATCCCCACCCAACCCCCACTCTCTGTATGTCTGCAAATTAAAATACAGTCCCCTGTCTTCACTGACAGTGGGTGATATGGCTGATGCCCTTTCATAATATTGCACACTATTGAAGGGTTATGAAATGATCCAGGTTTATAAGACTGGAATTCACAGAAATGCTGGCTGTTTGCTTGCATTCATGTTTCAAAGGTACATGCACCACACAGGAATACGAATCACCCAGGGATTGAACTATTATTAGAATGCCTTTTTCAGGGCAATGGTGCTCATGATGCAATGATTCACATTTCCTTTTTCTGGTTGCATTCTGCGGTCAGTTGCACAACAGTCCTGATTGATTATTCTCACATATGCATTGGCAATTTCCTCCTCTTTGAAGTTTGGACAGCAGAAGTAATTTTATGTGCCCAAAGTGCCAGCAAGAAACTCTGCCCACCAGAAGCTCGTATCAGAAATTTGGGCATGGGAAGCTCACTGCCTAACTTCACCTACATTGCTGCCAGTAGATAAGGCTCTTTGTCAAAAGCACAGGCTCATAGATTTGATACCAGGTATCCTTTACTTCCCTATTCCTGTGTCTGTTTTTTATCCATTTCACTCTGTTTACTGAAAATATGCCAAGCATCTCTTTTTAGATTTCATTTGTGTTGGTTTTCCATCTGTTATTCATATTTCTCATTCATTATTCTCAATTTTGCAAAAAAAAAATTCTACATGATATTTTGGGATTGAAGTCAATGGAAAGTGAAATTAGGCAAGGTACAAAATGAATATCTGAATCAGATTCGGTCAGTTTCCCACTGGGAAGTTAGCTTAAAATTGCCTGTCAGTACATTTCCATTAAAATACTAAGGCGTAATAATTTTATTGAAGATGAAGTGGAATTTAAGGCTTGCAGCAATTCTTGGATCATTATGTGATGGGCATGACTGGAATCATAAGTTATATTCTAACTGGAGTTAATTCAATGCTACTGTAGTAAAACAGGGGACTGAAACCATGGCATTTGTTCTGATAGCAATAATTATAATGTGTGATGTATCCCCTACCTATTGCCATTATTTACTGAACTTCTGGACTGTATTTTTGTGCGATGCTGGCTTCTTCACTTTACCCATCAGTCTTTCATGATGATCTGCTAGTCCTAACCACGGAGTTGCCTGGAAACAATCAGTTTGAATGTTGCCCTAATGTGCCTATAATTTGTGTCAACTGTAGTAACCATCAGGTTGGTTGTAATTTCCACCGTGGTGAATTGTATTCCAGTCAAATTATTCCATCACAGCATGAATGTAAGAAACGGAAAGACTGATTTCTGAAATGGGTCTCTCAGTGATGTTCAATTTCTAAGTTTGATATGTTTCCTGAAGAAATAACTATTGTCATGCATGATATGATATATGTAGATGCATGTACTCGCTACATTAGTCAGAACAGTTTCATTCATTGATCCAGACTACTTAATAAAGCTGAATGAGCCTGAGGGATGAGATGAGGAGTGATTAGATAGACAGAAGCATTTAAGCTAGCCTTTGATGAAGCCACACTCAAAAAGAATATGCATGGTAGGAAAACTAGCTGACTTAGAATTGATTCCAACTATGGGGGTAAAAACACGAAGGAACAATGTTGTAAAAAAGGAGACAATTTAAAAATTACTAAGCAAGCAACTGCAACCAGTAATGCATCTTAATTGACAGGAATAGAATGCTCTGCACGTTGACTATTTTTATCCCAATTAAAATACTTGAGCTAATGATAATGTTTGCATAAAACAGAGATTTTGCTGTATTTGGCAATCTAATGATATAAGCAGCATATCGGTAATAACAAGTGTGCTTCAGCAAGTACGCTTCGAGCTACAGTTCCTGTTACTTTTGAAATTTTAGATATTATATTTGTCTCATGGTGACTGGAGTACAGGTAGTCAAATGTCAGTACTGAATTAGTCTCATGATATGAATTAAGTTTCATAATATTTAACTCCATTTTATATTGTGGCTATGTAGAAAACTTGGGGGTGAAATTAGGCTCTGTGACATTCATTGTTTGGGCATTTTGAGGTCTCTTAAACTGTCAAAATGGCATCTGTGATGCATGCGCACACTTCCAACAGCAAGTCCACTGGACGCAATATTTGTGCACATGAACCTAACAACCACTGGCAGCATGCAGAGCAGACAGATCATGACATCAATTGGTGTATAATGCTGATTGGGCAATAGATCTACCATTATGGAACTCCACACTCCAGCCTACGCCGTCTCTTAACCTCACCCAGCTGAATGCACGTTAAGCAGCACAAAGGACCCTCCACCAGCCCTTTTTAAAGGAATCATCAACTACTTAAAGGTTAGTTGCTGGTTGATTACTTCTAGTTCTTGTTATGAATCTACAAATTTTGGGTGCTTTGCCATACTTGTTTAAAGTTTCAGTAGTCTACAGGGGGTGGTCTGGATTTGTGCTGAAGTACTTTTTTGGTGACTTAAAAGGGTTGTTCTCAAGCCAGCTACTTCCAGACATGAGTGGCCTCGTGGGGCCTCCTTTCAGCATTGAACAAGACTGGCAGAATGAGAAGAGGCCATGCAGAATAGGAGCTGCTAAAAAATTGAATTGGAAGAAGGGCTGTCATCAGGAGAACATATCTACAGTGGGTGTTTACGGAGCAATTCACTTACCTGAACTTCAGTGACAACCAATGATCAGATGTTTGCATGCCACTAAAAATGTCATGACTAAAATCTGCCAACTGTTGCAACCACAATTCCAAACTTACTGCAAGGCATGGACTGCATTGCCTGTAGCTGTGAAGGTGACCATGGCACTGAAGTTTTATGCATTTGACTCCTTCCCATCTGCTGCTGGAGATATAAGAAACATGTCTCAATTTCCAGTGGACTGCTGCATAAAGGAGGTCACTGAGGTTTTCTTTTCAAAGAGAGACATTTCATCTGATTCCCCCATGCCAGAGATAAGCAGGCAGAGTGAGCACAAGGATTTGCAAGGTTTGCAGTCTTCCCCATGGTGCACGTGGTATTGACTGTGTAAGCCTCATGTGAACTTAGCCAGTTACCTGAACCAAAAGGGATTCCACTCCCTCAAGGTGCAACTGGTGTATGACCCCAGGCAATGCATCATTGAGGTCAATGTACATTATCCTGGTAGCAGTCATGATTTGCTCATTCTGCAACAGTCCTCTGTACCAGCTGTATTTCAACCACCACACAAAGCAAAGGGTGGCTATTGGGTGACCAGGGTTATCCATTCATGACATGGTTCATGACTCTGGTCCGGAACCCCCACACACCTGCACAGCAGATGTAATGAGAGCCATGCTGTCATGATACCACAAGGTATCTTATAGAGTAGACCTTTGGATCCTCAGTTTCTGCTCTCTGGACCTCTCTGGCGGAACTCTGCGGTACTCTGCTAAGTGGGCCTTAAGATTTGTTGTCGTATTCTGAATGCAGCACAACCTTGCCATCATGAGAGAACTGCCTTTGCCACCCCTATCAGATGATAAACAGAGGCTGAAGGTGGAGAAAGCGGAGGAAGACAGAAGAGGATGAAGAGGAAGGAAGACTGCAACCCAGACAGCCCCTTTCTGCCCAGGCTGTACGTGAACAAATAATTCATAAGTGATATCAGTAACCTCAACTCCAGTTCCCCATTCAACAATGGTCCAACACTCCTTACCTTTCCTGTCACTGATTATTGTATCACATAACACTCTGTCCTACAATGCAAAATTAAAAGCCAATATGCTTGTAAATGGAATCATGACATAGTGCATACAGAAATAAACAAATCACTTTTTTGCATTCCCTTAGTGCATCTTCCTTGTGCCTTTGTCTATCCTAATCTTCCTATGAGGTGCCTCCCCAGTGGCTACAGCATGAGTGGTAGAGGACTGCTGACTTTCAGTGGAGAAGACTGCAGATGGCCTTGGCGTGCAACCTCGATAGCTCTAGGCCCAGAAGGCCCAGCTGCAGACTCCAACATCTTGGCCTGGACTGTGTAGGAGTGGCAGGGGTGCGAGCAGAAATGCTATAATTCTGAGAGAGGACAGCATGTTTCTACTCCATGGAGTCACTGCCACTCTCCCAGAGCAGTGCCTAGGCATGTGCTGGCCTTCTGTTGGAGAATGCTATAGTGCTGTGATACCCTGGAGTCCCTTTGCATGATCCACAGCTATGATGGCAGCATTCTGAGCTTCCATGGTAGTGTCACGGAACTATATTTATTTTCTCCTCGGATTAAAACAGTGTGCCTTTAAGACAGAGAGAGAAGCTTTTGGATTTCTGTGGCACAGTGTGCCATCTGCACTTATTACCTAGACAACAGCAGGAGAGAGGGGTCACATGGTATGTTTCGATTTGACTGTGTGTCAAACTGGCAAAAACAGCTGAAACCAGTTTTGAGAGACACCAGCGAGTGTGCTACTGAAGAAAAGAACTATCTATTCTCTCTCAGCAGAAATTCTACAAGCAGCTACAGGCCAAGTTAATTGCCTAAGGAAGAAAAAAGCCCTTTTTTTTTTGAAGAGACCATTTGTATTGCTGAAGGTAGCAAAACTCCTTTTCTTTACTTCCAAGCCAGGAAGTATTTACTTCAACACTGAATCTCTCTTGACTAATTGTATTTTCTGGAATTCGCCGGTGGTCTTGATGCCTGCTGCAGCCAAAGTGTTTTGAATGCCTCTCTATTGGGGCGGCACAGTGGCGCAGTGGTTAGCACCGCAGCCTCACAACTCCAGCGACCCGGGTTCAATTCTGGGTACTGCCTGTGTGGAGTTTGCAAGTTCTCCCTGTGTCTGCATGGGTTTCCTCCGGGTGCTCCGGTTTCCTCCCACATGCCAAAAGACTTGCAGGTTGATAGGTAAATTGGCCATTAGCAATTGCCCCTAGTATAGGTAGGTGGTAGGGAAATATAGGGACAGGTGGGGATGAGGTAGGAATATGGAATTAGTGTAGGATTAGTATAAATGGGTGGTTGATGGTCGGCACAGACTCGGTGGACAAGAGGGCCTGTTTCAGTGCTGTATCTCTAAACTAAACTAAACTATTGAAGGACTGTTTTGTCAAATCTGTGTGAAGACTTTGAGAGATATTTGATTATTTTCAGACTAGGATACCTCACCCATCGAGAATATAACCCACATAGACTTACTTGTTTATTGACTCCGAAGAAACAGCTAATTTTTAAAAACATTTTTTTAAAGAAACCGGTTGACCATGATTTTTGAATGTATGTGTGTGAATGGGGGAGTTACGTTAAAATAAGAAGTTATAAGGTCTTTAGGAATGTAGGAGCAGGAGTAGGCCATTCAGTCCATCGAGCCGAGCCTGCCCTGCCATTCAATATGATCATGGTTGTTCATCCAGTGGTTAGCACTGCAGCCTCACAGCTCCAGCGACCCGGGTTCAATTCTGGGTACTGCCTGTGTGGAGTTTGCAAGTTCTCCCTGTGTCTGCGTGGGTTTCCTCCGGGTGCTCCGGTTTTCTCCCACAGCCAAAAGACTTGCAGGTTGATAGGTAAATTGGCCATTATAAATTGCCCCTAGTATAGGTAGGTGGTAGGGGAATATAGGGACAGGTGAGGATGTGGTAGGAATATGGGATTAGTGTCGGATTAGTATAAATGGGTGGTTAATGGTCGGTACAGACTCGGTGGGCCAAAGGGCCTGTTTCAGTGCTGTATCTCTAAATCAAAATCAAATCAAATCAAATCCACTTCAATGCCTTTTCCCCACATTATCCTCATATCCCCTTATGTCATTTGTATTTAGAAATCTGTTGATCTCTGCTTTAACCATACTCAATGACTGAGCTGCCACAGCCCTCTGGGGTAGAGAATTCCAAAGATTCATAACACTCTGAGTAAAGAAATTTCTGCTCATCTCTGTCCTAAGTGGCTTCCCCCTTATTTTGAAATTGCGTCCTCTGGTTCTAGGCTCCTATCAACCAGGAGAAGTATCTTACCTGCATCTATCCTGTCTATCCCTTTAAGTATTTTGTAGGTTTCAATGAGATCACCTCTCATTCTTCAAAAGTCTAGACAATACAAACCCAGTTTCTCCAATCTCTTCATAGGACAGTCCCGCCATCCCGGGAACAAGTCTGGTGAACCTTTGTTGCACTCCCTCTATGGCAATAATACCCTTCCTAAGGTAAGCGGACCAAAACTGCACACAGTACTCCAGGTGCGGTCTAACCAAGGTTCTATACAATTGAAGCAAGACTTCACTACCCCTGTACTCAAATCATCTTGCGATAAAGGCTAACAAACCATTAGCCTTCTTAATTGCTTGCTGCACCTGCATGTTAGCTTTCAGTGACTCATGTGAGAACATTAAACTTCTTTCTGTAATTCACCCACATTCTCAATGCTACACTCCTGGCATTGACGTCCATTATCTCTTCCCAGTGCCTTATGAACATGTGTCTGGAGAGCCTCTGGCTGCCCTGAGGATATAGAATATCTCTCCCTTCGATCTCCTCCACCAAGTCCACCAAGCAGCATCTGAAACCTTGGTGCACACTCTCTCCCATCGTCAGCAATTGTTGATTTTTCCACACCTCAATATTCAGAATGACCTCAGCAGCCACAATGCATCACCCTTTTAAGAAGCACAGGATAGCTTTAAGTAGCATTAGGCATTGACAATACCAGCCCCGCGCTGATGTGTGCAACCAGTGAACAGCATGGGGAGAGATGGCTGCATACAGAAATCATGAAGTTGGCATCCTGCCTGCAAATCAATCAATGAGTGTGGTTAATCCATGTGGGTTAATCCTCATCCATGCCTTTATTACTCCTAGAGTTGACTATTCCAACACACTCCTGGCCGACCTCCCATGTTTTACCCTCTGTAGACTTGACATCATACAAAACTCTGATACCTGTGTCCTAACTCACATCACATCCCATTCACATATCACTCTATGTTCCTGGTCAAGCACTGCCTTGATTTTAAAATTCTCATCTTTGTTTCAAATCATTCCATGACCTGCCCATTCCTATCTCTGTAATGTCCTCCAGCCCCACAACCCTTCGAGATATGTGTACTCCTTCAATTCTGGCCTTTTAAGCACTTGAGTATTTCCGATTTTAATTGCTCCACCAATGGTGGCTGTGCTTTCCACTGCTAAGGGTCTAAGCTCTGGAGTTCTCTCCCTAAAACTGTCCATCTCTCTACCAATGTTCCCTCTTATTTCCCGATGCTGTGCATTCGTTCCACTGCGCAGTCCGTGTGGCCACACATGCGCACACCTTAAGGGGCCATTTCTTGTGTGCAGCCTGTTTGTCCACAGCGCAGTAAGTTTCTGACTGCTGCATAGCCGCAGTATCACACAGCTTAGAGGGAACATTCATCTCTACCTAGCTTTCTGCCTTTAAGATGTTCCTTAAAACCAACGTCTTAGACCAAACTTTTGGTTATCTCCCTAACATCTCCTTTAGTTTAATTTAGAGATACAGCACTGAAACAGGCCCTTCGGCCCACTGAGTCTGTGCCGACTATCAACCACCCATTTATACTAATCCTACACTAGTTCCATATTCCTACCACATCCCCACCTGTCCTTATGTGGCTTGATGTCATATTTTGTTTCTCATACACCTGTGAAGCATCTTGAGATGTTTTATTAGGTTAAAAGTGCCATAGAAATACAAGTTGTTGTTGTTAATCGTGCATTGTGATCCCCACACTCATTTTCAGGGGTTCTCCAATTTAATTTCATTTCTTGATGATATAAAGCATCTTCCTTTAGTTAGTCTATATATGTATGGTATCATTTGTTTGTAAGAAATTTGAATGACCAACATTTGAGACAATAAATACAAATTCTGTGAACATAAGCTTAAATATATTTTTTTTATCACTTGCTATTATTTATCACTCAATTGTGTAATATTATCTTTACTACATTATCATTTTGTGTGCTGGCATGCCCACTAACTCCTGCTGGTCAGAATAAGATTCAAACTGAGCTTGAGTGGAAATTAATATCTTGCTTGAAGACCCATGAAAATGCGCAGCAGATTTCAAAATAGATGCTGATCCTTGGCTGCCCAATTTCTAAGTGACAAAGTTTGATTGAGAAAGGTCAGTTATGTTTTCCATTGTTTACAGAAGAATCACAAATCTCCTCTGGGGGAAGCGGTGCCATAGTGGTAATGTCACTGAGCTCATAATCCAGAGGACCAGACTAATGTCCTGAGGACACAGGTTTAAATCCCACTGTGGCAGCTGGTGGAATTTTCATGCAATTAATTAATAAAAATCTGGAATTGAAAGCTTGTCTCAGTAATGGTGCCACAAAATGATCATTGATTGTCCTAAAAACCAATCTGGTTCACTAATGTCCTTTAGGGAAGGAAATCTGCTGTCCTTACCTGGTCTGGCTTTCATGTAACTCCAGACGCACAGCAATGTTGTTAACTCTTAACTGCCCTCTGTAATGGCCTTGCAAGGCACTCAGTTGTCAAGGGCAATTAGGGATGGGCAACAAATTCTGGCCTTGTCAACGACACCCACATCCCAAGTAAGAATTAAAAAAAATTCTCATATCATAAATGTCATACCTGTTCACGTGATATGTTTCTTCTCATAAATATGTGATTTTGTCTACAGTTCTGCTGACAGCTGTCATATAATTTCCCTTTGCCTTTATTTGGAAATCATCCGAAGTATTAAAGTATTTTAATGCATATCCTGCCCTACCTGCTCAATATCAAAAGCAACGATTGGTTTATATCTGAAAACAAAAGTACAAGTTCTTGTGCAACCGTTTATGTGTCTGATCAATCTGGATTGTTCTAAAGCCATGCATCTGCTGTCATTTGAAGCCAAACCCGAATAATGTTTGAGGGAGATTGAGATATTTTCACATGAATGCTCTCTCATGCAGCTTCTCTTTCCCCCTGCCTTTACTCAACCTCATCATATGCATCAGCTCTTCTGTATACACCCACAGTCAACCTCTTGACCACTTACACAAGATTTTGCCATCTTTGAGTTAAAAGAAAAAAGAAAGACTTGCATTTATTTAGCACATTTCATGACCTCAGAACGCCCCAATTCACTTTATAGCCAAAGAAATACCTTTGAAGTGTAGTGACTCTTGGAATGTGGGAAATGTGGCAGTTAACGTGTACACAGCAAGGTCCCAAAACCAACAATGTGATAATGACCAGATAATCTGTTTCCAGTGATCTTGATTGAGGGATAAATATTGCCCAGAACACCGAGGAGAACTCCACAGCCCTTCTTCAAACAATACCATGAGATTATTTTTTACACCCACCTGAGGGGGTGGAAACGGGGATTTGGATTAACATTTTATCTAAAAGATGGGTGTAAAGATGAGTAATAAAAACAAATACAAGAAATTGAGAAGTGAGCAGTAATTTTATCAGATATAAGTTTGGACTGACTGTTACGAGCATGTGCAATTGTTCCCATTTGATTTTCCTCAATGTGCTGTGCTCAGGTGATACTTTAAACTCGAGCACTAAAGAGGAATATCAAACCTGTTATTTTTAGTTGTGTATACTGGCCAAAAAAGAAAATGGTGGTCAAATACAGTGCAATAACATGACTGGAGAAACTATGTTCATTTTGTGTTATTTTCCTATCCCAGCTTGGTGGGTTTAAAAACAGTGCATGGTTTGATTGGATGGTTTTGTGGTATTTGATTATTGGTGATTGGAGACTTTCTGACCTGGCTAGTGAACAGGATTGTTTTTTGAACTGACCAGTGGAATATTTGAACAAATCAGTGATATTAACAGATAAGTTATTTGAACCAGTCACATTTTATTCCCCTAGGAATGCATAATGTTTTCGAGGTGTGGTAGCTCTGAGATGTGGTGCCTTGAAGATGTATGATGTTATGGGTACCGAGTGCCTCAATGTTTTCCCTCCACCCCACTCCAACCCTCATGTCTACAAGGATGTCAGGTGGAGCACATTTGAAGTGCATTTTGCTGGACAAGTTTCTATTAGTATCGGCCTGATGTTCCTTGTGGTCCAACCTGGGCAGGAGTCTCTGACCAGAATTAAATGTGGAAATGTGAGCAATGCTACAGGCCTGAGAGGGAATAATGGCCACCAGATGCAAGGTCCTCTGACTACTATCAAGCCAGAGGTCCTGCAGGCCTAAGGATCCACTAGAGACCATTTAAGATGGATTTACATTTTTGGATCTGCTGGCCTTGCTGTCAGCTCCTCTCATATCCTACAAACTAAGAATAGCTAGGCACAAGGGCTACCATCAACACCAGACACAGAAATTTTGGGCTGCTGCTCAAGAACATAGAGTAAATGAGGTGGAAGATCTTGTTAGGCCCTTTACCTCCACATTTCTCTAGTTGCCCCTTGCTTGCCTCTGTTCCAAAGGCAAAGCACTCTGACCCCTTTTGCTCCTTTACTTGTTCCATTACTATCTCATTTTGCCCTGTACCTTCATCCCTTTTGTCACTTGATCTCTCCTGCCTTTCACCCTGTCACATACCTTCTCTTTTGTCCCTTCCTACCTCAGCCTCTGTACTTGCTTAACACCTGTTATATCTCTACCTTTTACCAGTTCTAATGAAAGGTCATCATCCTGAAACGTTAACTCTGTATCGCTCTCCATAGACCTGCCTGGTTTTCCTCATATTTTCTGTTTTTCAGTTTTCCAGTATCTGCAGTATTTTGCTGTTTTAACACTGTGGAATAAACTGTAGTCAACGTCCTGGCAAAGCTGAACATGTTAAATATCTCTAGGGTGTCGAGCTTCTCTCTAGCATTCAATACACTGTCAACAAGTCCTGTTTGAAGCTTGCCTATTTCCTAGAATCTTCTGTTCCGGTTTACTTAAGCTTTTGAACATTTTGTTTTACCAAAGGGTATACAGTTTATACAGTATTCAAATCAATTTATTAGATGTGCCTACTTTCAACAATAAAACAAGAGTTTGGCAGAGTTAAGTAACTAATGTATATACTGCTATAAGGCTCAAATTTTTACTGTTAACAATATGTGGATAATTTCCCTCCCCCTGCCACACCACCCCGCCCCCCCGCCCCCCTCCACTCTGCCTGACTTAACCTGACCCCATCCAAGTTCCAAGTTCAGGCCTTTTACATCGGAAAGGCATCACCCAGCAGAGACTTGCTGCCTGGCCGGGCCTGGCACCTGGACATGGGGAGGAAAGTCAACTGCTGCTGCAGGTTTGAGTGTCCTTGGGCTGCTATTAAAAAGCTGCTGCCAAAAGGCATTTATCCACCAATCATCACCTTCCTTCACCTGCAAAAGAAGGTACTTGTCTTCCACAATGCTCCATTGTTGCCACTCAGGTCCTGCCCACATCCTCTGATCTGAGTGAATCTGTGTGCAAGGTCGATGGTCCATTTTGGTCATGTCAATGGGATTACACTGTTTATACCCACCACCTCACCCAAGGTCCCAAGAAAATCATTAAACAATGCAAAGAGGGTGAATACCTGGCCCAGTGGGTCTCCACCCCTTCTTCCTCGACTTTGTGCCCTTGAAGTGTGTCATGATTGTATGTGTGGGCTTGAATATTACAGACTATATGGTACTTGGACGTGAGACTGAAAGTAACTCAATGTTTTGGGGAAAACACCTGACCTTGGGGTTGTTGTAAGGTCAGATAGGCATATGCTGCCGTAGTGAACAGAAATGTTTAATAAAGCTTGTTAAATCTTTCTTAAAGCTAAATCTGTGACTTCAATTGTGATTCTTCAGCCTGTGATGTGGCAAAGTGAACTTTCCCAAGCTCACAGCAGATGAAAATCCACCCCCTTGGTATGTGTTTTTATGGATTTACCAACAGAGATCCACAAAACATTTGTCGACAAATTAGTATGTTCATTGCAATAGCACTTCTTTAAATACAGAATTTCTAGTCTTTTACCAAAGACTTGAACAGAATCAAAACTTCTCACTTTGGAAAAAGCTACATAAAACTGTGCATATATAAAAACAGGTCTAAGAATTGAAATTTTGTCAGGATTCTGGCCTTCTGACTTGTTTATAGCCATAGACCGGGATTTAATGAGGAGACAGTGGCCCTGTCCACCAGCTGGAAAGTCAAGGATGAGCCTGCCTCCGCCAGCCCCGGAAGCCACAATGCTATTTTGCATGGCTCAGGCAATTAATTGCCTGAGGAGGTTGTGGCTTCCACTCCTATCAGGCAGGATAACCCACTTTTAAGAGCTGCTGGCTAATCAGAGGGTCGACAGCTCTTCATCCCCAGCAGCACCACCAGAAGTGGTGGCCACTGCTGGGACTGCAACAGTCCCCGAACCCAGCCAGCGATGGAGGCTGGAGAAGAAGGTAAGTGGGGTCGGGACTTGTCGGGGCCAATCAGCCAGGCTCTGGCGAGGGACTGAGGGGTCGTTTGGGAGGGCGGGTGGGATGGGGGGGGGGTGGCTAGTGCCTCTGGGTGGAGTCCTCTGTGGGGCACAGTGTGCCCAATCAGGAGTGTAAGATTTGATAAGATAGAGGTGTTTTTTACCCCCTTCTAAAGTGGGAACAGACTTAGCAGCACAAAGCTTGTTTGGAATCAGCTTTATTGAGATAAAGTTAAGGACAAGTTTGTTAAGTTTTCAGATAAACCATAGTCAGAAACTCAGGCAGTAATTAACAGTCTAACACAGATACTACCCGTATTAGAGACTTGACGGCAGAGCACACAACTCTTTCTCTCGCAGCTTTTGGCCTTCAGGTTTTTCGGTCGGTCTCACTCTCTCTCTCTTCTGTCTCTTGTTGTTCTCTGACACACAGTGCCAAAGACGAGACTCCTTTTATCCTGGCAGCTTTCCAGTTAACCCTCTCCTCTCCCAATCAGTGATTAGTCTTGTATTAAAGGATGCCTTTCTTAACCAACGAAGGATCGTTTTGTGATGGTTGCTAACCTTTCGGATTTGCGCAAGTAGTACCCATTTGTGTTGACTACTTTATCTCAATATTTTTACATTTCGAGGTTCCTTATCTCATTACAAGGCAAATCTACACAGAAGCTGTTTTTCACTGTCTGCTCTCAAGGTCTCACCCTTTTGCTGCAAGTAAGCATTTTAAAACTTAACATAATCTTCCAGAATCCCTCTGCCTTGCCATCTTGTCCATACTGTGCCCTTTTTCCTTCCACTTTCCACTTCATACTACAAATAAGGGTTCTAATAAAACTAAATGTTAGTTTATGATAATAAGTTAGTTGTTAGTTTATAATAGCTGGATTTTAACAATTAGTATTTTGGTTAATAACTTTTAGTAACCTGATAATCTTAAAGGAGGGACACCCACCAGCCCGTAAGGAGGCTGCTGGGTTTTACTGGGAAGCTTCCCCAAGTAGTGAAGTGACCATCTGCCATGGGTAAAATACCAATGTTGGTGGGAAGAAGCCCGTAAGTGGCCCTTAATTGGCCACTTTATGGGCCTCAATTGGCCTCAAGGCAGGCGGGCTCCCTGCCACCTTCCCCACTGCTGGTATAATACCAGTGGAGGTGGAAAAGCGATGGGCATGGCACTCTCCACCATCCCAGCCCACTCCTGGGGTGGTGGGAGGGCATAAAATTCCAATCATAGAATATGAAATTCTAATTGGGAACTGTTTCCTCCTGAGTTGAAAAGGCAGGGTTTACATCTGCTGGGCCCAATTTTTTTCGACTAATACGCATTCTGTTTCCATGAAATCTGCTTGTTATAATTTCAGTATCGATCATCAAAGAAAATAGCTTCTAACTTGCTAATCTTGTTCCAAGACAAAGCCTTGTTTAGGATTCAAGTTTCGTGACAACATTATAACTGCCTCTTCCTTGAGTCTAAGTTTGCGTGGTGGCATGCCCATTCGAGTTAGACTGTGCGGAAACTCTGGACGGTACAGACTGTTATCATCTTCTTCGTCAATGGTGATGTATTTTTTTTTTAATTCACCAGACAGCTTTTCTGAAATTTTTCATTCAAATCTAGTGAATTTTAATTTTGAGCTCAACGAATAGCTTTCAAATAATAAGTAGCATCAAATAATTGTTCCTGCCATTTTTCCGTGCTTAACCAATTCTATCATCCCATGCCATTCCTCCCCTGCCATCCTCTTTCTCCATGTCATCCTCTCCTTCTCATGCCTCCCTATCCCATTCTTTCCATCCCATCCCCATCTTGGGAATCGGGGGAAAACTTTCCGCAGGTTGTAGTCATGTTTAGCACAAAGGAAGATGGTTGAGGTGTTGGAGGTTGGAGATGTCAGCTTCAGGAATTTCTCAGGGTAATGTCCTAGGCCCAACCATCTTCAGCTGCTTCATCAATGACCTTCCTTCAATCATAAGATGAGAAGTGGGGATGTTCGCTGAGGATTGCACGATGTTCGCCACCAATCGTGATTCCTCAGATACTGAAGCAGTCCGTGTAGAAATGCAGCAAGACCTAGACAATATCCAGGCTTGGGCTGATAAGTGGTAAGTAACATTTGCGCCATACAAGTGCCAGGCAATGACCATCTCCAACAAGAGAGAATCTAACCATCGCCCCTTGACGTTCAACGGCATTACCATCGCTGAATCCCCTACTATCAGCAGCCTGGATGTTACAGTTGACCAGAAATGGAACTGCAGTAGCCATATTAATACCATGGCTACAAGAGCAGGTCAGAGACTAGGAATCCTGCAGCGAGGAACTCACCTCCTGATTCCCCAAAGCCTGTCCATCATCTACAAGGCACAAGTTAGGAATATGAAGGAATACTCTCCTCTTGCCTGGATGGGTGCATCTCCAAGCACACTCAAGAAGCTCAATACCATCCAAGACAAAGCAGTTCACTTGATTGGCACCCCATCTACAAACATTCACTCCCTCCACCACTGACGAACAGTGGCAGCAGTGTGTACCATCTACAAGAAACACTGCAGCAATGCACCAAGGCTCCTTAGACAGCACCTTCCAAACCCGCGACCTCTACGACCTAGAAGGACAAGGGCAGCAGATGCATGGGAACACCACCACCTGGAAGTTCCCCTCCAAGCCACACACCTTCCTAACCTGGAACTATATTGCCATTCCTTCACTGTTGCTGGGTCAAAATCCTGGAACTCCCTTCCTAGCAGCACTGTGGGTGTACCTACCCCACATGTACTGCAGCGGTTCAAGATGGTGGTTCACCACCACCTTCTCAAGGGCAATTAGGGATGGGAAATAAATACTGTCCTAGCCAGCAACGTCCACATCCCATTAACAAATTTTTTTTAAATCCTGCATGGAAACAATCTCTCCAGCTAGGGTAACTTTGTTGTTGGTCTCCCCTTACCTTCCACTGGCTTCTTTTTCTCCATTAACCGCCCCCTACCCCCAGTGCACCCTACCGCCAGCACCAACCAGCACCCGCACATGTGTCACATGCTTGATAAGGTCCAAACAACAGGTTAGTAAGCAAAATTAGAGCACATGTGATTGGGGGTAATATACTGGCATCGATTGAGAATTGGTTAATGGTCAGAAAGTAGGAATAAACAGGTCATTCTCAGGATGGCAAACTGTGACTAGTGGGGTACCGAAAGGATCAGTGCTTGGGCCCCAGCTGTTCACAATATATACCAATGATTTCGATATGGACCCCAAATGTAATATTTACAAGTTTGCTGGTGACACAAAATTAGGTGGGAATGTGAGTTGTGAGGAGGATGCAAAAAGGCATCAAGAGGATTTAGACAGGCAAGAAGAACATGGCATATGGAATATAATGTGGAAAAATGTGAGGTTATCACTTTGGTAAGAAAAACAGAAATGCAGAGTATTTCTTAGATAGTGAGAGATTGGGAAGTGTTGATGTCTAAAGGGACCTGTTCATAGGTCATTGAAAGCTCACATGCAGGTGCAGCAAGCAATTAGGAAGGCAAATGGTATGTTGTTCTTTATTGCAAGAGAAAGTGAGCAAAGGTATATAGAAGTCTTGCTGCAATTGTATAGAGCCATGGTGAGACCACACCTGGAGTATTGTGTACAGTTTTGGTCTCCTTATCTAAGGAAGGCTATACTTGCCATAGAGGGAATGTAACAAAGGTTCACCAGACTGATCCCTGGGATGGTGGGATTGCCCTATGAGGAAAGATTGAGGAGACTGGGGCTATATTCTCTAGCGTTTAGAAGAATGGGAGGTGATCTCATTGAAGCATACAAAATTCTTACAGGGCTCGACAGGGTGGATGCAGGAAGGATGTTTCTCCTGACTGAAGGGTCTAGAACCAGTGCATGCAGTCTCAGAATAGGCCATTTAGGACTGAAATGAGGAGGAATTTCTTCACACAGAGAGTGGTGACTCTTTGAAATTCTCTACCCCAGAGGGCTGTGGAAGCTCAGTCATTGAGTATATTCAAGACAGAGATCGATAGATTTGTAGATATTAAAGATATCGAGGGATATGGGGATAGTGTGGAAAAATGGCTTTGAGGTAGAAGTTCAGCCATAATCTAGTTAACTGGCAGAGCAGGCGCGAGGGACCGAATGGCTCCTGTTCCTATGTTCCAAATCTCCACGCGGCCCACATGCCTTCATGCGCACGAGGCACAGCCCATCAAATGAACTTGCAAACAGATGCGTCCCTTAAACGGTCCAATCAAAACTGTTCAGGCAGACAAAAGCTGAGTATTATTGATTAATGATTTTTAATGTTATCATTGGAGTAGTCATTGGTTTGGGATTGTTCTTAGTATTTTACTCAAAGGGTTGTTGGAGCATGGTATACTTTGTCACAAGCTGTACCTGAGGTAGAGACCATTGCATTTTTAAGAGAAAAGTGGGTAAATGTTTGAAGTGGAGGGAGAGACTAAACAATGGGAAAACAGAAGAGCAATGAGATTGGTTTTGGATTGCTCCAACAACGAGCCAGCACAGCCACAATAGGCTGAGTGGCTACTTAGGTATCAGCCTTGGCTCAGTGCGAATACTCTCACCTCTCTCAGAAGGCTATGGGTTCAAGACTCATGAAGAGAGTTGAGTCTATAATCTAGGTTGACATTTCTGTGTAGCACTGAGAGAGTGCTGCACTCTTAGTAGTGCCATTTTTTTGGATGAGTCGTTAAACTGAGATGGACATAAAAGATCCCATTGTGTTATTCAGGGAGTTCTCCTGATGTCCTGGCCAATATTTGTTCTTCCAACAACATCAGAACAGATTAGCTGATCATACCTCATTACTGTTTGCAGAACCTTGTGCTCAAAATTAGATGCTGTACTTTGCAGTAGTGACAAGACTTCAGAACTACTTCATTGGCTGTAAAATTCAGACTCTCAGGTCCCGCCATTTACAGGGAGATGGGGAGGGTGTGGGGAGAGTGAGAATAGTTGGGGAACACATCGAGGTCAGGGACTCTGAGTTCCTGTCAAACTTAATTGGCTGGGTTTTAAGAGCCCGCCATCGTTCTTGGCGGCGAGCTCAACGCCTTAGAGCAGCGCGATCTGTCGCGAGGCAGCTCATTTAAATGGCCAGGGCGGCCCGCCCCCCCCCCCCCCCCAATCATGTGAAGGGAGTGGGCTGTCCCATGCCAGCAATGGCGCAGGTTCCTGTGTGCAGGGACTGGTGCAATTTTTAAATGGCAGCCAGCCTGCCAGCATATTTAAATTTTTAAAGATACACCCAGCCAAATAAATTTCCATCACCCCTTTCCCACCCCTCAATGCCAATTGCATTAACTATTTACCCTTCCCCCCCCAAAAAAAACACTTACTTTTTAAATCTGACCTCCCCCTCCCACCCCAGACTGCACAAAATTTAAAACTCACGCCTTCCCACCATCCCCTACACTCATTACCCCATTCGCCACCACACTGGAAATCTTAACTCCTCCCCCCTCCCCACCAGTGTCACGCCGGCTTTCCCCAGACAGGGAATTGAAGGCATGGTAGTGCCAGCAGCTGCACTGAGGATCGCGGTAGGCCCGGAAGATTCAATGTAAGTTCATTTAAATTTATTAATCTCATTAATTTAAATATTGAAATTGAGGTCCCGTCGCCCAGCGGGGGGGTGGGGGGGTGGCCACCACGGATCCTTGCCATCACCGGGAAGATCGGGCTGGGCCCTCCCGGCGTCGAGCTCCATGGCAGGCCTCTGCCATAACCATCTTCCGATCCCCCTGCCACGGAGCCCGACATCGTGGACTTGGTGAAATCCAGCCCAATGTATCTCATTATAATTTTTTCTTCTACTTCCTACCCAGCAGCCACCCAGCCTGTCAAAGCAGCAGCAGAAATGTGGAACCAGGGACATTTGGGGGCAGTCCCCAGCAATCAAAAGGGGAGAATTTAGTAGATTGGGGAGTAGTGCTGTGTTTGTAGCATGAAGAGGACTTCCATGCTTGGTGGAGTGGTTGGGGGTTTTGTTCGGGGGAGGTTTGCAATCAAAGCAGGGAGGAGAGACAGAGACCGCGATCAGTGCAATGAAAAGCTTCTTTATGTTGTCTGATGCAACATAATTGAGATGCATGGAGTGTTGCATTAACAAAGTGAGACTGGCTTGTAGTCACATGACTGTATCCTGGTACTCAGCTCATTAGCATACTAAGATCTTAAAGGTGCATTACTCTTAAAGGCAATCACACAACAATCAAAGAAGGGAGGTCAAAGGCTTTCTTAAGAGCGGGGAGAGCATCCCTACTCTTCCTGGCCACAAGGAGTGTTGTAAATGGCACTTACTTTCTGGAGCCAGCACTCCCATTTTCTTTCACCGGCGGCTTTCCTGAGCTCTGGGAAACCTGCGTGGCAATTGATAAGTTTATGTCAGGCTGCCAATTGCACTGAGAGCCTGATTTAAATATGTTAATGAAGTGTCCCATTTCTCCAACATGGGAAACTCAAGCACCATAAAAATGGCAGCAAGTGCACGTGCGGCAGGTTAGTGTCACATTCCACATCAATGTAGGAAGTTTCATATCAAAGTCTATAGTTCTAATAATAGTAGGCAGATGTCATCGTTATACTGAAAGGAATTACAACAACAACTTGCATTTATATAGCGCCTTTGACAAAGCAAAAGGGCCCAAGATGCTTCACAGTTGAATTATTAAACAAACCACCAAGTCACATGAGATATTAAACTACAATGAAGATGTGAAAATGTCCCATGAAACATCTGAATACATATAAAAGAGAGACATGGGTGTTGTCAATAAGCATTGTGAATATACAGCAGCAAACCAACAGAAGAAAAGTAGTTTCGTTTTTGCATTTTTTAAACTGCATTGGATATGTTTAGTTTAGAGATACAGCACTGAAACAGGCCCTTCAGCCCACCGAGTCTGTGCCGACCATCAACCACCCATTTATACTAATCCTACACTAATCCCATATTCCTACCACATCCCCACCTGTCCCTATATTTCCCTACCACCTACCTACACTAGGGGCAATTTATAATGGCCAATTTACCTACCAACCTGCAAGTCTTTTGGCTGTGGGAGGAAACCGGAGCACCCGGAGGACACCCACGCGGACACAGGGAGAACTTGCAAACTCCGCACAGGCAGTACCCAGAATCGAACCTGGGTCCTTAGAACTGTGAGGCTGCAGTGCTAACCACTGCGCCACTCTGCCGCCCACAATCATAGAATCATAGAATGGTTACAGCACAGACGGAGGCCATTTGGCCTGTCATGTCCCTGCTAGCTCTCTGCAAGAGCAACTCAGCTAGTCCTACTCCCCACTCTTTCTCTGAAGCTCGGCACTTTCTTTCTCTTTAGGTGCTTGTACAATTCCATTTTGAAAGCCACAATTGAATCTGCCTCCATCACACTCTCATGCAGTGCCTTCCAGATCCTAACCACTCCCTGTGAAAAAAGAAACTATCCATGTCATGCTATGATTATACTGCTTATGCAGTATTAGCATTAAACATAGTAGTGGAACATTGGGATTTTCCCAATGTTTATGTGGAAGGTACATTCAAAAAGTACCCATGAAAATCAGCAGCAACTTTGAATTGAGTTTGTTAAAAAAGCTTTGAACCCTCAAATGGTAGAAGAATAAGGCAATCATTTATATTCCCAAGAAAGAAATTACTTAAGTATAAGTTTGTATAAAGTCACTGAAGCGTTTTGTAATTAAATGGGCTAGATGCATCTTTTTTTGCAGGATTGTAACTAAATGTTCGCTGTTCATGGCGAACACAAGAAATAGGAGCAGGAGTAGACCATATGGCCCATCGAGCCAGCTCCACTATTCAAAACAATCATGGCTGATCTTAGGATTCAACTCCACTTTCCTGCCTGCTCTCCATATCCCTTAATTCCCTGAGAGACCAAAAATTTGTCTATCCCAGCCTTAAATGTATTCAGCAATGGAGCATCCACAACCCTCTGAGGTAGAGAATTCCAAAGATTCACAACCCTTTGAGTGAAGTAATTTTTCCTCATCTCAGTCTTAAGTGATCGACCCCTTATCCTGAGACCGTGTCTCCGTGTTTTTGTTTCCCCGATAAGTGGAAATAAAATCCCTCAGTGTCTCCCCTATCCAGTCTCTTTAGAGTCTTATATGTTTCAATGTTCTCTCATTCTTCTAAACTCCAGAGAATACAGGCACAATTTACTTAGTCTCTCATTATAGGACAACCCGCTCACCCCAGGGACCAATCTAGTTAACCTTCACTGCACTGCCTCCAGTGCAAGTATATCCTTTCTTAAATGTGGAGACCCAAACTGCACACAGTTTGTGCTCTCACCAAAATTCTGTACAATTGTAGCAACACTTCCTTATTCCTGTTCTCCAATCCCCTTGCAATCAAGGCCAACATGCCATTTGCCTTCCTAATTGCTTGCTGTACCTGCTTATTAAGTAGTGGTATGTATCTTTTGTCAATACACAATGAATTAAATGTAACACCAGTAAAGCACCACATGAAGCAATTATTAGGGTGGATCCAACTAAATTATACCAATCTGCAATTTTCTAAATGGAGTTCATTCCTACTTTTTTTCACTATAAGTTGGAATTGAAGTAGATTTCAATCATCAATGACAAGCAGAAAAATATGCTTTGGCTATTGATTTTTAAAGCAGTGTAGAGAGAACAGGATAACATGAAGAAAATGCCACAGGATGACAAATTGACCTTCCTGAAAAATTTACAGTTCAAGATCCAACTGCTTAGCATTAAACCAGTAGTAGTATTTGCATTGTTTTTGGCTCAGCAGCGACAAAGTTACTGATACATGTCATTTGTTAACTCCTGACCCCTTTGATAGCCCTGTATCACCTGCAGCTGTGAAGTTAACAGTAACTGTGAATTTCTATTCCAGTCACCAGGGAGTGATTACATTGGTATCTCAGTCTACCATGTCAAACTGCATCCAGGAGATCATGGGTGAATTGATAATGATGGTTTCCAGACTTATATCTTTTCTGAAATCTGATGAGCAACAACTAGCTGCACAGCAATGATTTCACACAATTGTGGGGTTTCCATGAGGAGGTGGTGTATTTAGATCTATGAATGTATTTTATCAGCCCTCTAGGGATGGGCAGTGAGGCGAAGGGGGCCCATAAAATAGTGATGGAGGTGGGGGTTGCCTTCCCGACGTCATTCAATTTTGCAGAATTCCAAGGTGCAGAGGGATTTAGATGTTCTAGTGCAAGAGTCACAGCAAGTAATAAAGAAGGCTAATGGAATGCTATGCTTTATTACAAGAGGAATTGAAAATAAAAGTAAGGATGTTAAACTTCAGTTATACAGGGCATTGGTGAGACTACATCTCAAATATTGTGTGCGGTTTTGGTCTCCTTATTTAAGGATGGATGTAAATGTGTTGGAGGCGGTTCAGAGGAGGTTTACTAGATTGATACCTGGAATGAGCGGGTTGTCTTATGAGGAAAGGTTGGACAGACTGGGCTTATTTTCACTGGAATTTAGAAGAGTGAGGGGAGACTTGATTGAAGTATATAAGATCCTGAACGGCCTTGACAAGGTGGATGTGGAAAGGATGTTTCCTCTTGTAAGTCCAGATCTAGGGGGCACTGTTTTAAAATTAGAGGTTGCCCTTTTAGGGCAGAGATGAGAATTTCTTTCTATCAGAGGGTTGTGGGACTTTGGAACTCTCTGCTTCAGAAGGTGTGGAGACGGGATCATTGAATATTTTTAAGGCGGAGGTAGATAGATTCTTGTTAGGCAAGGGAATCAAAGGTTATTGGGGGTAGATGGGAGTGAGGAATTCGAAACACTAACAGATCAGCCATGATCATATTGAATGGCGGAGCAGGCTAGAGGGGCTGAATGGCCTACTGCTCCTAATTCATATGTTCATATAAATTAAGTCTGGAAACCTGAAGCTATTGTTCTGCTGCTTGGATAGATCATGCAGTGTTCTACAGCATCAACCACAAAAAATGTACAATCTCCTTCCAAGTTATGCTTGAAGTTGCACAGTAACACAATCGGTCAAGTGAAGAAAAATATCTAAAGATCAAAGTCTGAAAATAGCAGAATGTCAATTGTTTTCCATAATGAGAATGATCCCCAACATAAACTTAAACACTTACCAATGTTGATTCCAGTAACCTATTCCTAGACAGATTCAAATTAGTTTGAATCCATCACCTTTATTTTTTTAAAGCATGAATTATTCTTAGTAAATTGTGATGTAAATTGTAACCAAAATAGTTGTGTCACTAGAAGTAGAAAGCCAATATTTGAGAACTGAATAGTTGATCAAACATTGTCTCATGAAGACCCCCAACTGCCAAGAATAAGGCATATTAATTTAGTCATGTGAACATTAATTTTAAACTGTTTCTGGAATGAAGAAATTACTTGTTTAAAGAGATCACCAGACACTTGGCTGGAGGACAATTGCATACTCAGAGACAGTGCTTGGAGAGACAAAAGAATTGCTCACTGATTTAATTAACAGAGATTGGGCTAGGCGATGGTGATCCACATCTTATCAGGGTAAGAGACAGCACTACATGTCCCCACCAAGAGCTTTGGAATCCACAAACACAGGTGTAGTTAAGCCAGCTGGTCACATGACTAACTGGCTGGTCCAAACTTTTTGGAACGAGACACAGGACAGTTTGAAGTCAGACGGCAGAGTGCAACTGAACCTGGAACAAGAGAGCCTCTCTCCTGGCTGGCACTCTCTCACTTTCTCACTGGCCTCCAGCCCCACTGAAGTCGCTTAAACCTCAATAGAGAGAAGATTCCGACATCGAAACAAGCTAAAGCATGCAGTGGGCCCCAACGAACAGCAAGACTGACTGGCAACTAAAGACTGAACATCAAACTCAAAGGACCGTAAATAACTACCAGATATTGCCTCAAACTTTTCCCCTTTATTCCTTCTACTTTTTCTGTCTCTATCTGCATGTGTGTTTATAACGTATGCATGCTGGCATGGTCATGTCGCATATTTGTAGTCATTAACCGAATTAGTGTTTAAGATTAATAAACTTTCACCTTTCTTGTTTAAATCCAAGAAAACCTGTCTGATTTCTTTGCCTTACAATTGGAAAGCAATGAACAAGGATTCACTTGGGGGGAGCTAGAAACATGGTGTTTTAAAAATTAAACCCTGTTATGGTTAAACCAGGCAAAGGCTGAGAGGGAACCCCTAGACCCCTTTCTCACCTGGTCGCAACAATTGCATTTAGTTAACTAGGTGTAATATAATTACATAATTAATAAGGATTCCAGAATTATAGTACATAAAGCAGAGAATGTTAGAAGGCTTGTATGATTCATGGTGACATATATAAACTTCCTTCTGCAATGAAATAGCCTATTTTATCATTGCTGTTCCAAAACAGCTGTCATCCGCTTGCTGCTACATGTCTTAAGTGATCAAGATCCCACTACAAAATTTAACAATGTACCATATCTCATCTTTTCACACTTCTGAATGTAGTAACAAAGAATTTAACAAAATTAAGCTTTAACGAATATAATCAATGGTTTAATGTTGCTATAGTTCACTTCTTCAACTATTTAACTGACACCAAGGGGTTAAATTTCCACTGGGATTCTGCTGATCAGCTGCTGTAAATTTAGCAGAAAATCCACAGACTATTCTGCAAATACATTATAATCTCTGTGTTAGGAACATAAGAAATACGAGCAGGAGTAGGCCATTTGGCCCACCGAGCCTGCTCCGCCATTCAAACAGATCATGATGATCATCTACCTCCATGCCATTTTTCCCCACTATCCCGATATGCCTTGATGTCATTAGTATCCAGAAATCTATCAATTTTTGTCTTGAACATGCTCAATGATTGAGCTTCCACAGCCCTCTGGGATAGAGAATTCCAAAGATTCACCACCCTCTGAGTAAAGAAGTTCCTCCTCATCTCAGTCTTAAATGGCCTTCCCCTTATTCTGAGTCTGTGTCCCCTGGTTCTAGACTCAACAGCCAGAGGAAACATCCTATCCTATCCCAACATCTACCCTGTCATGACCTATAAGAATTTGGTAAGTTTCAATGAGATCACATTCTTCAAAATGCTAGAGAATACAAGCCCAGTTTCTGTAATCTCTCCTCAGAAGACATAGAAACATGGAAAATAGGAGCAGGAGTAGGCCATTTGGCCCTTTGGGCCTGCTCTGCCATTCAAAAAAGACCATGGCTGATCGTCTAATTCAGTACCCTGTTCCCGCTTTTTCCCCATATACCTTGATCCCTTTGGCATTAAGAAATATATCTATCTCCTTCTTGAATATATTTAATGATTTGCTCTCCACTGCCTTCTGCGGCACAGAATTCCATAGATTCACCACCCTCTGAGTGAAGAAATTTCTCCTCATCTCGGTCCTAAATGGCATACCCCACATCCTGAGACTGTGACCCCTGGTTTTGGACTCCTGGATTGGGAACATCCTCCCTGCATCTAGCCTGTCTAGTCCTGTTAGAATTTTATAGGTTCCTATGAGATCCCCTCTCATTCTTCTAAACTCTAGTGAATATAGATCTAGTCGATATAGACAATCCTGCTATCCCCTGGTTTAGTCTAATGAACGTCTGCTGCACTCCCTCTATGGCAAGTATATCCTTCCTTAGATAAGGAAACCAAAACTGTACACAATACTCCAGGTGCGGTGTCACCAAGGGTCTATACAATTGCAGCAAGACATCTTTACTCCTGTACTCAAATCCCCTTGCATTGAAGGCCAACATACTATTTGCCTTCCTGATTGCTTGCTGCACCTGCATACCAGCTTTTAGTGTTGTTTCCATCCTTTCTTTTATACCTCAATGTTTCCTTTCCAGAAACTGTTTTAATTACATATTGTTGCACATTCACTTTTTGTGGCATCTTCATAATCCTACAGAATCAAATTAAAATATCAAATTATATTTTTAAATTAAAAGTAAGCTAATTTCAAAAGCATATTTTAAGTGTTGGTTGGATTAAATAGGACTTAAGATTTTCAGAACTTGATACAGAAATTTTTTATTGGTTTCTTAAAAAGACAGCTTACAGAATGTGAGATAATGAGGACATGAAAAAAGGTTTGTTTGGTTTTCAGCTTGGTGGATTGTTAGTGCATGGTGTTACGACCGACTGCTCCAGTCAAAGCCCCCAATCAAAATATACGATTCTGATTGTGGTGGGAGAAATGCACTGTTAATTCAGTCCTGTCACTCCACAGATCGCCTAACATATCATTTAAAACTTTCCAAATTAAAGAAAAACCCAGCCAAATTGTACCATCTCTTAACCCCCGAATGAGGCTAACAAAACCAGGTGCCTTTAGATCAACAAATTAACTGTTTAATTCGAAAAACTAAATTCTTAAACACTATGAAAATATAAACAACATTAAAAATAGAAAAAAGTTAGAGTCTATGCAAATTTACAGTCCAATGTTGCTTGAAGTCCTCACAGTCTTCCGATGGGGAAAAAAGGTTCTTTCACAATAGAACAGTCCGTAGACTAACTTCAGCAGTAAGTGATGTTTCCTTCTTCAGCAATGGATTTCAACAATTAACACATTGCGAACACTTTCAGTAGAATCAATCTGACTTTAGAATTTTAAAAGATTGTCACAGTCTAACTTCCCTTCCGTCAGTTCATATTATCAGAGATCTCTGTTTTGGCTTGACTTTTTTAAAGAATTTTGAGAGATAATAATTGAACACATTAAAATTCTCTTCCTTCAGTTTAAATGGCTGAGAGCTATTTTTTCAGGTGCCAACACCACAGCTGTCTGTGTCCTCTGTTAGAACAAACTGTCTTCAACTAAAAAGCCAGTTCAAAATTGAATTGTAACAAATGTATCACTTGAAAATCACTCCAAGTGGTTGTATCTATGGTAATGAGAATGTACCCTTTGAATCGCAGTCTCCAAATGGTTGTATCCAACGGCAACTGAAAATGCATTTTCTCTAACTCCTGAGGCTTGCTGGTTCTTAAAGCAGTACTGATCCTTTGCAAACCTTAAAGGTACATTGCGTATTCCTGGGAAAAAAAACATACAGGACCATGACAATGGATACAAAGCCTTAAAATTCAAAAGTTCTGTTTATTTGAAAGATTGGATGCATTTCCCAGCATTTGGAGGGTGGGTAAAATGCCAAAGAAATGCATTGGCTGTCTCTCTGATATGTTCCCACCTCCTCACACTTTAACCAGAGGCAGCTTCAAAGCGGTGATGGCCATCAACTGTGGGAGGCCAATTTAGGTAATTATGGAGGCAATTAGTGGGCATTTTTGGAGTGCCACAGAATTTTGCCGACGGCACTCAGGTTCCGCGCTGTGACTGCAGCTCGTCTACTCACAGGAGACAAGAGCAGTGTGGGAGGTTGGAGTGCCATGAGATTCATAGGCAGTGGTTACTTTAAAGGACAAAATTTGGCAATCCTCAGGACATATACAGCCAAATATTTGCAATTGCTTGCTTTCACCTGCAGATGGATCTGGATTGTACTAGGTATGAGGAGTTGTCTGCTGGTCCCATTCAGCAGTGTGGCGCCTCCATCTTGTGCCACTCTCTCCATCTCCATTCAGCTTAGCAGCACACAGCATTCACGGTGGGTCTGCCGACTTCCCTTCACTTCAGGTGCTGTGATGGGCCCTCCCACATCCTCAGGCCACCTGCCGTCCCTAATTGGACGGCAGTCCCAGAGGTGCCTTCTTGATTGGCCTCCTCCGGGAAGATCGCGCCCCATGTCCAGCCAATCCAATTAATAAAAATCTGGAATTAAAAATCTAGTCTAATGGTGACCATGAAACCATTGTCAGTTGTTATAAAACCCATCTGGTTCACTAATGTCCGTTAGGGAAGGAAATCTACCATCCTTACCTGGTCTGGCCTACCTGTGGCTCCAGACCTGCAGCAATGTGGTTGACTGTTAAATGCCCTCTGAAATGGCCTAGCAAGCCACTCAGTTAAGGGCAATTAGGGATGGGCAATAAATGCTGGCCTAGCCAGTGACACCCACATCCCATGAACGAATAAAAAAATATGTGCACATCCGGGTTTGCGACCCGGAAATTAACCCGACATCGGGCTTGGGATTCAAATGGGAAAATTCAACCCATTCTTTTTAAATTGGGCAAGCCAAAAATGAGAACTTAAAATTCACAAAGCAACAAAAATGATTTTCTCAGACATATGTCATTCCCTGTATTAGAGTGGTAGGACCCAATCTTATACCCTTTAACAGCCACAGAAGTGAGAAACATTCTCTTCCATGTTGTAGGGGGAATGCATTGAGCATAGGGAGGATGGAAAATTTGAAGAAAGACACCCAACCCACTATTAAACATTTTCTACTAGTTGTCACGCTGTAGTTTTTGTACGTTAGATAACTATCGGGTTCACCTGAAGATAATCATACAATCCGTCCAACGTAACTACCAATAAACTGCATTGTACTTTTTAAAAGCATCCCAGATGCTTCATTGAGCTGCCTAAGGGCTTCTGATGTTAAAAAGAGTTAACTGTCCCATTACTTCTATGGAAATTTCATGAATACTTAGTGAACAGAAATGTGCTAATGCATATTTAAATACATGTTGGAACCTCTGTAGTCCATTGACTAGAGAGATGTGTGGAGTGCACAGTATTGGTAATGAAAGACAGTGTGCTGTTATTACAATGTACAATAAATACTCGATGTACTGTTCTTACAGCAAGTACCAATGTCAAATGCTATCTGCAGCAAAGGTTAGATGTCTGAAAAATGTAACCCTGGTGACAGCAGGAAAAGCAAGTGCATAAATGGATCAGAATTTGCTGGAGTCCATCTATGACGTATATCATTATTATGGTGCAGTAATTCCAGGAAAATAATGATGTAAGTGAATTATGTCATTACTTATGCTTCACCGTAATTTCCTATGACGTCTGTGTCCCTCCGGCAAGACACTCACCAAAACAGTCAATAATAGCTCTGCCACCACCAGCGCCCGCCCCCCACCCCCCCCGCCCCACCCCCACAACCCAGTAAAATCAATGGCAATCGTGAATTTGCTACTTGAATTGCCACTAACATTTAGTTTGGTGAAAATGATGGTGGGCTTCTAACTTAAGTTAATACCACTACAATTCATTCAAATGCATCCAAACGTATTTTGTTTCAATCTGTAGACTGTCTAAGTTCCTCAAATACATTGCATTACCATCAATATTTAACTAAAGGCAAGCCATTTGGGGATCTAGAGATCTCTAGATCCTTGCTGACAGGCGAGGCACATAATATGCCATTAATCCTTCATTTCCTTCTCTGCTTGAAATTCTTCCAAATATCCTTATTTTAATCATTTATATTTATTTGATAGTATTGTTAGAAAGAAATCTATATACACGAATCCTGTCAGCCATGATCTATATACACAAATCCTGAATAGTTTTGTTGGGTCATGATATACATTAATCATTGGTGGACAGAATGTAATAGTTCCACCAGCCAGGCAACAGGGGAAGCTAGAATCTTAAAAATGCATAAAACCTGCCACTTAATACTTCCTTTTGCATGGGCAACTGATTTATAGCTGCATAAAAACAAAACATTAAATACAACCAACCCCTCAAACACTTGTTAGACATGTGTTCAAAAATATTCAAGTAAATGACTGCAAAAGAAGCCCTTGTGAAGATGAGCATGTGGAATATTCCTGTAACATTCAGAGATCCATCCCTTTCCTTGACCTGCACAATACAAGAGTTTTAAACATTTTGTTTGAAATTATCTATTCTGCTAGTACCCACTGAATGGAATCCGTTTTTCCATTGCAATAAAGGAAGCCAGAAAGGGTGGAGAAGGCACTCTTATCCCTACTGAGAATGATTTAAAAACAAATTGCATGAAATGTATTTATGGTTCAATACATGAATAACTAACTGCAAGGTGTCAATATCCCTGCATGGACCTGTTAATTGTGACTGAGCAAAAATATTAACCACTGGCTGTGCTGCATCTGATTTGTCACAATGCTTGCTGTGATGTTTTCTCATTGGCCTGGATTTTGCTTTGGTAATGAAGTTGAAACTGTCAGCATTTGGCATCATCATTCCACTGAAACTGACAATAACTTCTGGAGTCCACACGTGCAGAATACTGTGGAAATCCAGAAGTTGCTGTCAGTGAGTCTTTTCTTAAGCAGCCCCTCATGATTGAGGATGGTTTGCTTCTACTCCGGTTCAATGGGTTCTGCGATGGCTGATAAATGCACATAAGGGGCAGGTAGAAGAGTAGTTTGGAGGTTTGTGTCCTTCTCCCAACGCCTTGACCTCACCGCCGCATCTTCCCCAAAAGTCCCTCGACGTGTACGATGCCTTCCCCAATGAGCTTTTTCCATCGAGGACAGTCACAAGCCAAAGACTTCCACGAGTCGATGGGGATGTCTGATTTCTTCAGGGATGCTTTGAGGACATCTCTAAAGTGCTTCCCCTGGCCTCTTGGGAGTCTCCTGCTGCGGCCATGTTCTGAGTAGAATAGCTGCTTCGGGAGTCTGGTGTCAGACATGCGAAGGATGTGTCCCACCCAGCAGATCTGGTTTTGGGTGATTAGTGCCCTAATACTGGACAGGTTGGCTTGAGAGAGGACGCTGCTATTGGACCACCTTATTTGCCACTGGATTTGGAGGATTTTGTGGAGGCACCTCTGGTGGTACTTCTCCAGTGCTTTGAGGTGCCTGCTGTTGGATGTCCAAGTCTCCAAAGCATATAGGAGTTCATAGATCACTGCTGCCCAGTAATCCATGGCCTTGGTCATGGGTTTGAGATCCTATTCTTCAAATACTCTGTTCCTCAATCAGCTGAAGGCTAAGCTGGCACACTGGAGGCGATGATGAACTTTATTGTCTTCGACAGCCTTTGCCAGGAGGAGGCACCCAAGATATAGAAAATCGTCCAGATTTTGCAGGATCTCACCATTGACCTTGATTGATGGGGGGAGGTGTTGTGCTGTGGGAGCTGGTTGGAAGAGGACCTTCATTTTCCGAGTGTTTAGTAAAAGACACATTTTCTCATTTGTTTCTGAGAAGGAGTTGACAATGATCTGGAGTGCAGTTTCAGAGTAAGCGCACAAGCAAACATCATCTGCATACTGAAACCTCTCTGGCCACAGGAGAGGTACCAGAGGACTGGAGGACAGCGAATATGGTACCATTGTTCAAGAAGGGTAGTAAGGATAAACCAGGTTAATTACAGACCAATGAGTCAAACATCAGTGGTTGGGAAACTATTGGAAAAGATTCTGAGGGATAGGATTAATCTCCACTTGGAGAGGCAGGGATTAATCAGGGATAGTCAGCATGGCTTTGTCAGGGGGAGATCGTGTCTAACTAATTTGATTGAATTTTTTGATGAGGTGACTAGATGTGTAGATGAGGGTAAAGCAGTTGATGTTGTCTCCATGGACTTCAATAAGGCTTTTGATAAGGTTGCGCATGGGAGATTGGTTAAGAAGGTAAGCGCCTATGGGATCCAGGGCAATTTGGCAAATTGGATCCAAAATTGGCTTAGTGGCAGGAGGCAGAGGGTGATGGTCAAGGGTTGCTTTTGTAAATGGAGAACTGTGACCAGTGGGGTACCACAGGGATCGGTGCTGGGACCCTTGCTGTTTGTAGTGTACATTAATGATTTAGACATGAATATAGGAAGTATGATCAGTAAGTTCGCAGATGACACGAAAATTGGTGGT
Organism: Heterodontus francisci; assembly: GCF_036365525.1. Lineage (NCBI taxonomy): Eukaryota > Metazoa > Chordata > Chondrichthyes > Heterodontiformes > Heterodontidae > Heterodontus > Heterodontus francisci. Next base: position 46,955,449 of record NC_090377.1, read on the forward strand.
GTCGTAAATTGTGAGGAAGAAAGCCTTAGATTACAGGACGACATAGGTGGGCTGGTAAGACGGGCAGATCAGTGGCAGATGGAGTTTAATCCTGAGAAGTATGAGGTGATGCATTTTGGGAGAACTAACAAGGCATGGGAATATACAGTGGATGGTAGGACCATAGGAAGTACAGAGGGTCAGAGGGACCTTAGGGTGCTTGTCCATAGATCACTGAAGGCAGCAGCACAGGTAGATAAGGTGGTTAGGAAGGTATATGGGATACTTGCCTTTATTAGCCGAGGCATAGAATATAAGAGCAGGGAGGTTATGATGGAGCTATATAAAACGCTGGTTAGGCCACAGCTGGAGTTACTGTGCTTCGAGCTCGCTGTAGTGCTTGCTTGTAGGTAGATCTTGCTTTTTGTTGGGGCCCAATACCATTCTTAAACCTTTGTCATGGTCCTGTAGTTTTTTTTCAGAATATGCGTTTTTCCTTTAAGGCTTGCTAGGGATCAGTATTGCTTTAAGAACCAGCCAGCCTCAGACGTTACAGGAAGGTGCATTTTCGTTGCCTTAGAAACAGCCATTTGGAGACTGCGATTCAAAGGGTGCATTCTTGTTACCATAGACACAGCCACTGGGAGTGAGTCTCGTGATACATTTGTTACAATTCAGTTTTGAACTGGCTTTTAGTTGAAGACAGTTTGTTCTAACAGAGCACAGTCAGCGACATACAGTTGGTATTGGCACCTGAAGAAAGAGCTCGCAACCATTTAAACTGAAGGAAGAGGATTATAGTCTGTTTAATTATTATCTCTCAAAATTCTAAGAAAAGTTAAGCCAAAACAGAGATCTCTAGTAATTTAAATTGAAGAAAGGGAAGTTAGACTGTGACAATCTTTTATCCCTCAAAAACTTTAAAGTCAGCTTGATTCCATTGAAAGAGTTTGCAAGTCGTTAATTGTTGAAATTCACTGGAGAAGGAAAGCAACATTCCGTGAGGACTTCAAGCAACATTCTGTGAGGACTTCAAGCAACATTGGACTGTAAATTTGCAAGGACTCTAAATTTTCTATTTTAAATGTTGTTTATATCTTCATAGTGTTTAAGAATTAAATTTTTTTAATTAAGCAGTTAATTTGTTGATTGAAAGACACATGGTTTGGTTCGCCTCATTCGGGAGGTTAATGGATGATACAATTTGGCTGGGTCTTTCTTTAATTTGGAAAGTTTTAAATGATATGTTAGGCGATCTGTGGAGTGACGGGATTGAATTATCAGTGCATCTCTCCCACCACAATCAGAATCGTATATTTTGATTGGGAGCTTTGACTGGAGCGGCCGGTTGTAACACCTTGTTCACTGTTGGAGACTTTTCTCTCTGGGGTTCATCTTTCTTCAATGGATTCCGAAGCTGGTGAGAGCGAGATGAGAGCAGGCAGGAGGGGCTGTGGCAAGCTAGCCACGGGAGGTCTTGTCAGTCCAGGAGCAAAAAGCTTTCTGAGTTCAAATACTCTGTGGCGAGTTCAAATACTCTGTGGCAAGTTCAGAAACAATCTCCAGCAGCCAGTTAGTCATGTGACTAAACTGGTCTGACCACATCTGTTTGTGTATTCGGTCATCTTAGCAGTCAACCTGCAATGCAAGCTCCTCCACCCTCAACTTCTGGAAATCAAAAGTGCATTGTGGATTTAATGTGTCAGGGCATGGTCTTTTGTCCCTTTTAAGCACTGTCTGTAAATATGCAAATGTCCTTCTTGTCAAGGGTCTGGTGCTTTTTTTGAAAAAAAAGCAAGTTCTTTCTTTACTCCAGTAATAGTTTAAAAATCAAAGTTCATGGGGCGAAATTAATGTGCCTCATTCTTGACAGGTGGGGGCCTGCATGACAATGAGCCTCTTGGAGAAGGTAACCAATCCCCTCTGGCTTTGATTACCTTTGCTAGTAAAATTTTTGGGACATTTTTATAGGCTTCACTGGATCTCACATCAACTCCCAGCTGGCGTTAGTTCCATTGAAGCCTGCGGAGGGCTTGAAGAACATAATTCATGGAATGGCTTGGCAATTTCCTGAGACGTGCATCCTTCGCATAGGGTGGGTAGGTGGAAGATCCACCTATAGCTGGCCCATCAGAAAACAGTGAGATCTCAGCAGAACTAGATTCCATACAATTCTACCACCCTTTGTGGGGCAAACATCCCCAGTTCTGCCCAGGGTGCAATCAGGAATTTAGAACTCAATATAAAAATTAGATTTATTTTTTAAGAATACATTTTCTGCACTAGATTTATTATTATGTTCTAGTGCCTCCATTTTCTTGTTCTGATATATTTTCACTATGTTATGCTCACATGATATAGTAAAGGTCAATATTTTCTTTATTGCAATCATGAGCAGTCTTCTTACTAATTTGAATATTTGCCTGAAAACTCACATTAGCCTTGTTCTTCGTACATCAACATTTCTCTTCTGGGGCATTATTACGGTATCTCTAAATGATATGTGTCTGACAATTGCCATACCCTTGTTTGCCAGTTCATTTTATCCTCACTTTAACCATTCATGTATAAAAGACATTTTTGATCAGAAACTTAAACTCTTTTATTTTATCAGAAACTTAAAATTCATAATGTAAAATGAGTCTGTCTTTATTACAGAAAATAAAAGCTCACGGTATAGGGGGTAACATATTGGTATGGATAGAAGATTGGTTAGCCAACAGGAAACAGAGAGTAGGCATAAATGGGTCATTTTCTGGTTGGCAAGATGTAACAAGTGGTGTGTCACAGGGATCTGTGCTGGGGCCTCAACTTTTTACAATTTATATAAATGACTTAGATGAAGGGACCGATAGGTAGAAAAGTAACTTGTGAAGAGGACGTAAGGGGGCTACAAATGGATATAGACAGGTTAAGTGAGAGGGCAAAGACCTGGTAAATGTAGTATAATGTGGGAAAGTGTGAAATTGTCGACTTTGGCAGGAAGAATAAAAAAGAAGCATATTATCTAAATGGTGAGAGATTGCAGAGCTCTGAGCTGCAGAGGGATCTGGGTGTCCTAGTGCATGAATCGCAAAAGGTTAGTATGCAGGTACAGCATGTAATTAGGAAAGCAAATAGAATGTTATCGTTTATCATGAGGGTAATTAAATACAAAAGTAGGGAGCTTATGCTTCAGCTATACAGGGCATTGGCGAGACCACATCTGGAGTATTGTGTACAGTACTGGTATCCTTATTTAAGGAATGATGTAAGTGCGTTGGAGGCAGTACAGAGAAGGTTTACTAGACTAATACCTGGAATTAAAGGTCTGCAAAGGAAACCCGACCCGAGCCCGAATGCCGGACCCGGAAGTACGACCCGACCCGAACCCGACACATGTCGTCGGTTCCCGTCGGGATCGGATCGGGTAGGGTAGCAGGCCTTTACCCATGTACTGATGTAAAGGCCTACTACCCGACCCAACCCCAACAGGACCCGACAACGTATGTCAGGTTCGGGTCGGGTCGCACATCCGGGTCTGGCATTCGGGCTTGAGTCGCGTTTCCTTTGAAGACCTTTACCTGGAATGGGCGGGCTGTCATATGAGGAAAGGTTGGACAGGCTAGGCTTGTATCCGCTGGAATTTAGAAGAGTAAGAGGCGACCTGATTGAAACATATAAGATCCTGAGGGGTCTTGACAGGGTGGATGTGGAAAGGATGTTTCCCCTTGTGGAAGAATCTCGAACTAGGGGTCACTGTTTAAAGATAAGGGGTCGCCCATTTAAGACAGAGATGAGGAGAAATTTTTTCTCTGAGGTTCTTGAGCCTTTGGAATTCTCTTCCTCAAAAGGTGGTGGAAGTAGAGTCTTTGAATATTTTTAAGGCAGAGGTAGATAGATTATTGATAAGCAAGGGGATGTAAGGTTATCGGGGGTAGGTGGGAATGTGGAGTAATCAGTTCAGTCATGAACTTATTGAATGGCGGCACAGGTTCGAAGGGCCGAGTGGCCTACTCCAGCTCCTAATTCGTATGTTCGTATGTTCCTCTATCATTCCCAATGACCATATAACACTGGTTGCTAGTATGCAATGTTGCTGCTGTGAAGAAAGTGCATTTTCATAATGGACAGTGAGCATTAATTAATAATGGCCAGTCTTATATCCCTTCAACAAATTATCAGTATAATAAGATAGAACAACAGCTTTAATTCCAACATATTGTTTCTAATAGATAACAGTACCTTTTAACAATGTAATTTAGATGCAAAAAGGGCAACATGTCTGAAAACTCATTTTAAAATCCTCTCCCCAGGCCAAAATACACTCTTCATGCCCTTTTTTTCATAAGAGAAATTCCTAAAACATTTGGTTTACTAAACCAGTAAGTAGTGGTATCTCTAAGTTAATTATATGTCTCTTCTATTCTGTCTAATAGTTTCACCTTAATTCAAGGGCAATTCTAAATCTGCACAGAATAACTCCTTGATTAATCAAGATCACATTTCTATACCTTCTGTATGACATTGAAAGGTTATCGTGTTGCCATGACAGCAAAACCAGATCAGATCTGAGTCCTTGTCAACCTTTCATGTCAGAGAATAGCTAGAATCACTCTATGTCCCACTCTATGGGACAGAATATAATTTAACAAGTCATGTTATGTAAGTTTAAAGGGAATATACAAGTTATTAACATTGTAGGTAAGTGTAAAGAGGATACTTAAGTTATTTGCACTGTCTTGGTGTCAAATATGGACCACGAAAATTTATGAATGTCTGAATGGCATTTGTCAAATTAATTAGTTTAGTTTATGTTTAGAGATACAGCACTGAAACAGGCTCTTCGGCCCACCGAGTCTGTGCCGACCATCAACCACCCATTTATACTAATCCTACACTAATTCCATATTCCTACCACATCCCCACTTGTCCCCTACATTTTTCCCTACTACCTACCTATACTAGGGGCAGTTGCTAATGGCCAATTTACCTATCAACCTGCAAGTCTTTGGCATATGGGAGGAAACCGGAGCACCCGGAGGAAACCCATGCAGACACAGGGAGAACTTGCAAACTCCACACAGGCAGTACCCGGAATTGAACCCGGGTCGCTGGAGCTGTGAGGCTGCGATGCTAACCACTGTGCCACTGTGCCGCCCTAATTGATGGAATATTAAAATTTCATAAATGTTATATGCAAAGTTCAATAAATAAATATCTACATTCTTAATCACTGAGACTTTATTGGACATGATTTCTGAAACTTAGGACTAAGTCCAAATAGCTCAGTAGGTATCTCATTTAAAAATGAGTTGATACAGTACATTATTTTTACATCCTCTTTTCTCTTTCTTATTTGAAATCTTATATTCCTGTCTGCACCATTTTTCTTTCTGTTGTCACTTTCTTTTTATCATGTTTTCATTTATGATTGATTTTGTCCATGCAAACTTGTAAAGCTGTAATTACAAATATCGGCCACTTGGTGACTTTCAGATGAGTCTGTGAACCCTCAGAAATTTCAGAAGCTACAGTCACCATTTTCTTTGATCCTTGGGTAAGCTTTCTGTTCCTCTTCTAAATGTTAGTTGATCGACCTGTTTCTCTGAGCAAGCGCATTTTCATTTACTGATGATTGTTCATTTGAAATAGACATTTAGCACTTTGGGTGTGAGTCTGTTGATCTCGTTCATCCACTCTCACAACGACAACTTGTACTTATATAGCACCTGTAATGTAATAAAATACCCCAAGATGCTTCACAGGAGTATTATAAAACAAAATATACTTACCAACAGAAGGAGATAATATGGCAAATGGTAAAAAGCTTGGTCAAAAGAGGTAGGTTTTAAGGAGTGTCTTTAAGGAGGAAAGTGAGGTAGAGAGGTGGAGAAGTTCAGGGAGGGGATTCCAGAGCTTAGATCCTTGGGAGCTGAAGGCACGGCAACCAATGGTGTAGTGAATGAAATCGGGGATGCTGAAGAGACCAGAATTAGATGAGCACAGACATCTCAGAGGATTGTGGGACTGGAGGAGATTACACAGATAGGGAGGGGCGAGACCATGAGGGACTTGAAAAAAAGAATGATAATTTTAAAATCAAGACATTACTTGACCAGGAGGCAATATAGGTCAGCGAGCGCAGGGGTAATGTGACTTAACACGAATAAGAACACAGGCAGCAGAATTTTGGATGACCTCAAGTTCATGGAGGGTAAAATGTGGGAGTGCATTGAAATAGTTAATTCTATAGGTAACAAAGACATGGATCGGAGTTTCAGAAGCAGATGAGCTGAGGCAGAAGCAGAGTCAGGCAATATTATGGAAGTGAAAATAGGCAGTCCTAGTGATAGCAGCACATGTGGTTGAAAGCTCATCTCGGGATTAAATATGACACCAAGATTGCAAACAGTATGGGTCAACCTCAAACAGTTGCCAGGGCAAGAAAAGGAGCCGGTAGCTAGGGAACGGAGTTTGTAATGGGGACTAAAGACAATGGCTTCGGCCTTCCCAGTATTTAATGGAGGAAATTTCTGCTCATCGATTACTGGATATTGGACAAGCAGTCTGATAATTTAATTACAATGCAGGAATCTGAGAGGTGGTGGTCAGGTAGAGCTCACCTTAGTCTCACATTAATTGGTCTTTAAGAGCTCCTCAGTGTAACCCCCCAGTAAACAAATAGTGAAGGGTATCCATAAAAATTGCAAAGCATTGTAAGCAATGTAAGTTTTGAATTTCCCCCCCACCCACCCCCCCCCCCCCCCCATCATGACCCAAATTTTCATATTTCTGACCATTGATTCCTCCATGCCACTGCTGACCCCAGCAGCCAAGCAGCAGACCTGAGTGGTGAGCCAGTGAAGAAAGTGAACACATACCAAAGCAGAAAAATCTAAGTTGGAAACGTCTTCCTGGTGGGGTGACTCTATAACACTGAATATCTGCCTATGCATTGTCACAGAGAACAACCACTACACCCTCTGTCGTCACAGATCAGCATTTGGTCAGCAGCACCCTCTTCCTCAATTGATCCCTCTCTAGACTGTCACAGAAATTCTCAAGCTAATTTCCCCACCCCCAGCCACCCACCAGTTTATCTATCTCAATTCCCCCACTGAGCATCATTTCCATTATCAGGACCTCCCTCACTGAACGTCAGTTCCACCACCTTATAAACTCCTATCTGAGTGACCACTATTTCCCCCATTCAGCATCACTTCTACACCTCCCTCACTTGTGAAGCATGCCCATGGAGGAGGAGGAGGAGGCATGTTTGTGGGCTGATACGGTAATCTCTACTCAACTGTTTTGGGAATGGTGGGAGGAGGGGAGGTGATAAATGTTGGTTCATGGTCCTGTGCCTGAATTTCTGTTCAATGAGGGGCAAGTTTCATGATCCAATCTAACCACTTCTGTTTCATGAAACGTGGGGATATTTACGGATAAATAGGAGTTTGATGTCCGATTGGACATAGACTGCAGCGGTTCAAGAAGGCAACTCACCACCACCTTCTCAAGGGCAATTAGGGATGGGCAATAAATGCTGCCCCAGCCAGCGACAGCCACATTCCATGAATGAATAATAAAAAAAAGATTCAAGAATTATTATAGTTTACTCCTAGTATGTGATCCTGCAATTTCTCCTCAGTTGAGGGAATCATTCAGGTTGATTGGCAGATTGGTCCGCAATCATGGCATTACTGATCAGTTGGTGGTGGGAAGGATTTTAGGTTGACTGGAAAAGGTGACTAATCATACTACAGCGCATTTCTGTACACAGCTAACATTCTCATTGCCATGGCCAAATGACCATTTTTTATGTAATGTTGTCATGGGAGTACCATAACAAGGATTACAGTAGTTCAAGAAGGTGTCCCATCATATCTATCTCAAGACAACTTGAGGTGGCAATGTTACTTGACTAATTGGGAACAGTGCAGTCACTGTAGACTGGGAATTACTGCTCAGTGGTAACATTTTTGTTAGCTGAAAGCCACCCAGTGACTATTATGAGGAGGGTTTAATTTTACTTTGCTGTGTGCCTATATACCCAATGTTCAGCAGTGGGGAAGTGTTATATATCAATTTGTTATGGGATTCACGATTTTCTGCTCTGCAGGGCAGGGGGTAGTGAGGGAAGGAATGGGGACTCCTGCTGCCTGTCTTTTCAAATTCCAGGAATGTTGTGAAGGAATTTAGACTAATTGTAGGAGAGGGACTGCTTCTCCATAAAGACCTTTTACTACAGCTGCCTTGGAGCATTTCTCCATAATGACCACTTACATCAGCTTGAAAGTCACTTGGCAGCTGCTTCAGTTTGTATGATAGACTCTGCAATTTTTAATGTATCAGACTGGTCTTTCATCTTCACTCATGTTTCCATGTGGGCCACAGTTCTATTTTCAGCAGATGTTATTTCTTCTTGTTACCTCTCATTTGAAAGACGTTCTTTACAAAATTCATGAACATTCTCAGGCACATGCACTTGTTTTGCCAATGTTAATTTCAGACTGCATTAATGGCTATCAAATGGAACTGTTTTTCAGTATTAGTTGTTGGATTTGCCAGGAGGTCAAAATCAGCAATCTTTTAAGAAAGGAGCACCTGGGGATAATTAAGGATACAGCTTAAAGCTGTCACATAATGTTAAGTGTTGCCCCACTGTTCCTAATTAGTCAAATAACATCGCCACCTCAAGTTGTCTTGAGATAGATATGATGGGTCATCATCTTCAACTACTGTAATCCTTGTTATGATGACATTACATAAAAAATGGTCACTTGGCCATGGCAATGAGTATGTTGCTGTGTACAGAAATGCACTGTAGTATGATTCGTCACCTTTTCCAAATGCACTTTTTTCCACCTGAAACTTTTGTTTATAAATATAAAGTGGTATGTCCCTTCCACGCTCTGTTAAATAGTTATATCAAAAAGGAAGTGGATGTTGTTTTTTATGACATTTATTTTATTATTGCATGCCACTTCATACATACAGAGCATGCTTTAACAAACATCGAACGAAACATGAGCAGTCTATTAATGAATGTGGTGGGAAGATTTCTTCTGGTTGGTATGTACTAATAACATCATAAATATAGCAGCACAATTTCCTCTGACCTGTAAATGTGTTTGCTATTGCTAAAAAGAGCGAGCATAGGAAATATGTGTCCCAGCTGCACTTGAATATTCAAAGCCATCCAATGATTCTCAGTGTGTTTCCTGTGCAGGCCCCAATTAATAGAATTCTAAGTGTTAGAAAAATTTTAACCATTTCAAGCCTGATAATTAACTGTTGATAGTCTGATTGACAATCCAAATGAATGTTTACTGCTCATTTAACATCTGCTTGTCTCATTAGAATTTTCTAATGATTGTTCCTGTCACCAAAGCAAGGATACCAATATTAGGAGTAGAATAGTTTCCAACTTTTCCATTCAGTTGCAGTATCAAATATTCCCAAGTTATGTATAGTATTGGCCAGAAGGAGAGTAAATCTCCCTCTACTCCACCTCCAAAAATGGGCCTTACCCCAATCTCAATGACACTGACAATTTGGTACCAATTTGTTCCAAATCTTCACTGAAGAAATATTCACTAGAATTTGAGTTGAGGCTCTCCAAACCCATTTCACTTAGGAAAAATACACTTATAAGAGAGAAGAGACATTCACCTCATCTACTATAGCCTGATTGAAAGCCAGTCCCCAGAGGTAAAGGTGTAGCACTCTAACCATGTGAGCTGCTTAGTTTCCAAGGCAACAATAAATGGCCAAAGGTTGTATGTTGAATCAGATACTGTGGAATTTACACTGATAAAGTTCATGATGAAACTTGTTTTCAACTAGTTCCTTAGGTTTTTAATATTAAAATAAGTCAACGGCAATAAAATAGGAATGTCAGCCTTGTAGGAAATATTTTCAGTGAAAAACCCCACTGTCCTCCCAAAAATATTGCTTTAGGAAATATAAATTTTTCTCCGCTTCCTCTGCAGAAACAAATAGCCACAGCAAAGGTAGGTGAGATTTAGTATTATTTCTATCTCTGATTGCTGATTCTCAACAAAAGCTCCATGTTGCTTGGCTCCAGGTGAAATAATATTGTTATTGACCTTATCAATTGTGGTAACATGGGCAAGTGAACATCCTACTGATTACTACCTACTGCCCTCCCACAGATGAGGAATCAGTATGCCACCATTTTGAACACCATTTGGAAGAAGCACTGAGGGTGACAAGGACACAAAATATACTGTGGGTGGGGACTTCAATGCCCATCACCAAAAGAGGCTCGGTAGTACTGCTACTGACCAAACTGGCCATGTTCTGAGGGACGTAGCTGCTCGGCTGGGCTTGCAGAAAGTGGTGAGGGAACAACCTACTTGACCTCATCCTCACCAATCCTTCTGTCCAGGATAGTATTGGTACGTGTGACCACCGCACAGTCTTTTGGAGATGAAGTTCTGTCTTCACACTGAGTACACCTTCCATCGTGTTGTTTGGCATTACCACCATGCTAAATGGGATAGATTCAGAACAGACTTAAAACTGGGCATCCATGAGGTGCTGTTAACTCTCAGCACAACAGAATTATATTCCACCACAATCTGTAGCCTCATGGCCTGGAAAATCCCTCACTGTACCATCAAGCCAGGAGAGCAACTCTGATTATATGAGGAGTGTAGAAGAGCATGCCAAAGACAGCGCTAGTTGTACATAAAAATGAGGCGTCAACCTGGTGATAAAACACATGTGTACATGCATGCTAAACAGTGGAATCAGCATGCTATAGACAAAGATAAGTGATCGCAGAACCAATGGACGAGTTCAAAGCTCTGCAGTCCTGCCATGTCCAGTTATGAATGCTAGTGGACAATTAAACAACTAACTGGAGGAGTCAGTCCAAAAACATCCCTATCCTCAATGATGGCGAAGCCCAGCATGTCAGTGCAAAGGACAAGGCTGAAGCATTTGCAACCATCTTCAGCCAGAAGTGCTGAGTGGATGATCCATCTTGACATCCTCCTGAGGTCCCTACTATTATAGATGCCAGTCTTTTGACAATTTGATTCGTTCCACATGATATCACGAAACAATTGAAGGCACTGGATACATAAAAAGCTATGGGCCCTCACAACATCCTGGCTGTAGTACTGAAGACTTGTGCTCCATGACTAGCTACACTCTTAGCCAAGCTGTTCCAGTACAGCTACAAAACAGGCATCTACCTGACAATGTGGGAAATTGCCCAGGTATGTCCTGTCCACAAAAAGCAGGACAAATACAATCTGGCCAGTTACCGCCCCATCAGTCTATTCTCAATCACCAGCAAAGTGATGGAGGTGTCATCGACTATGCTATCAAGTATCAAATACACAGCAACAACCTGCTCACCATGGCATTGGTCCAATAATGGACAAAAGAACTGAATTTCAGAGGTAAGATGAGAGTGACCACCCTTAACATCAGGCAGCATTTGACTGAGTGTGGCATCAAGGAGCCCCAGCAAAATTGAAGTCATTGGGAATCGGAGGGAAAACTCTCCACTGGTTGGAGTCATACCTACCACAAAGGAAGATGGTGTGGTTGTTGGAGGCCAGTCACCTTAGTCCCATGACATTGATGCAGGAGTTCCTCAGTGTAAAGTCCCAGGCCCAACCAACTTCATCTGTTTTATCAAGAACCTTCCCTCCAACGTAGGTTCAGAAGTGGGGATGCTGGCTCATGAATGCAGTGTTCAGTTCCATTCACAACTGCTCAGGTAATAAAGCATTCTGTGCCTGCAAGCAGCATCACCTGAACAGCATTCAGGCTTGGGCTGCTATGTGGCAAGTAACATTCACACCACACAAGTGCCAGGCAATGATCATTTCCAACAAGACAGAGTCTAACCACCTTTCCTTGACATTCAATAGCACTACCATTGTCGAATGCGCCACCATCAACATCCTGGGGTCACCATTGACCAGAAACCTAACTGGACCAACCACATAAATACTGGGTCTAAAAGAGCAGGTCAGAGGTTGAGAATTATGTGGTGAGTAACTTACCTACTGATTTCCCCAAAGCCTGTCCACCATCTTAAAGGCAAAAATTAGGAGTGTGATGGAATGCTTTCTACTTGCCTGGATGAGTGCATCTTCAACAACACTCAAGAAGCTCCAAATTATCCAAGACAAAGCAGCCCACTTGACTGGTACCCCATTCAGCACCTTAAACATTCACTCCCTCCACCACTGACATACTATGGCTGCAGTGTGTACCATCTAAAAGATGCACTGCAACTGAATATTATACTGAAAATCCAACTTTTGTATTCAATATGATTTAATTTATAAATTTGGGTTGGAATGTTTATTGTGTGGTGGCTTTTATCGTTCATTGTGGCCAGTTGTAATGGTCAGTGACAAAGGGAAGGTAAGGCGTAGTGCTGTTGGTGAATGGAGAATTGTGATTTCAGTTTCTGATATCGCGCTTAAATTGAACAGCCTGAGTAGTAAAGGGCTATCTAGGTTACCTGATCCCTTCTTTGTCTTCCACTTCTTCCTCCTCCTACTCCTCTTCCTTCTCCTCAGCTGTTCGCCATATAGCCAGTGGCAAAATCTTTCTCCTCCTGATGGCAAGGTTGTGTAGCATGCAGCAGATGCTACATATCTTGACACCCACTCTGCCAAGTATTACAGGGCTCTTCCAGAGTGTTGCAGGCAGCAGAAGTGTTGTTTCAGCAAGTCAGTGGTCTGCTCTATCATATTTCATGTGGTAGCATGGCTTTCGTTGAATGCATGCTGCGCACATCATCAGCCATGTCGTCAGTGGATAGTCTTTGTCACCCTTTTGTTTGCTGTGGTGACTAAAATGTAGCTGGCACAGCAGACTGCAGCAGAATGATGGCAACATGACCACTACCAGGAAAGCGGGCATTGACCTGCATGATTCACTGCCAATGGTCACGCAGTGGCTGGACATTGAGGGAGTGGAATTCCTTCTGGTTCTAATATAGGGCAGAGTTGATATGCAGTGACTTCAAAATAGCAGACATGCAGCCAATGGCACCCTCCACTATAGGGAAGTGTGCAGTCCTAACAAAGCCAGTTGTTAAGTCTGCTTGCTTGTCTTTGGCAAGAGGGAATGAAATGGAGTTAGTTCTCTTTAAATAGAGAGCCTCAGTGGCTTCCCATATGCAACAGTAACAGCAGACTGTGACATGTTGCAAATATCTCCAGCTCCAGCCTGGAAGGAACCAGATGCATAAAAGTACATTGCCCTTCACAGCTACTGGCAATGTTGTCTTTGTCCTGCTCTGAGGTTGCAGTTGTGACTGCAGCAGGGGGCATATTTCAGTGAGGATGTCTTTGCTGATGCACAGATGTTTTGTGGCATTGATGAGTTTCAGGGAAGAGAATTGCTTCCTGAATTACCCTGCATGGATGTGGTCTTCTGCTGAGAGCCCTTGTCCCCACCCCTCTTCCCTCGTCCAGCAGCTTGTTCTTCTCTGGGTGGCCAATGTTCATTCTCCAAGTCATGCTGTATTCTAAGGGGAATGCCTACTGGTGCACCCGTGTCTGGGAGCAAGTGGTTTGTGCAGAAGTCTTGAAGTCAGCAAAGATTCCTCCAGCACCTGCTGCACTACTCCCTGTAGTCTTTTGCAACTTGAAACAACTATAGAAAGCAACAAGCATTGTAGAATTGAAGCAGCAGTCAGAAGAAAATCAACCAGTAATTAACCTGTAAGTAGTTGATGATCCCTTTAAATAGTGCTGGTGGGGTGGGTCCTTCCTGCTGCTGAACATGTGTCCATTAGAGTGATGTTTTGAGAGAGCATTAGCTGGAAAATCATGGTCAAAATATACACCACTGACACCAAATCAGCATTACACGTCAATTGACGCCATGATCTGCCTGCTCTGCATACTGCTGGCATAAGTTCACTGCACACATGCTAACGGCTGCACCAATATGCTGTCCAGCGTGATTCATGTGCGTGTCACAGACACAATTTTGGAGCTTAAGGACACACATAGCACCCAAATAAACAGGTACTATTGTAGTATAATGTAATGTAGGGTTGTTACTGGGCAAGAAGTGATATAACCAAACTTGTACAAAACCTCGTGTAAGTGGAAGCCATAAATGCAGGAGGTGTGTAAATGAAGTCCTGTTCCTGTAACCATCAGTCTCTTAGATATTCTGTACTAAGTCGTAATAGTTATCAGAATATTACAGCTGTAAGCCCAGTTTCTTACAATTGGGGCTGAATTGTACCGCCTCTCGACACCGCAGGTCACGACATTGAGAAGGGCCCGTCGCATATTACCGGCAATGGGAGGACCTCGGTGTGGCCACCCCCCCCCCACCACCAGGCAGCGGGCCCTTCATATACATATGCAAACCGTACCAAAGGAGATGCAAATAAACTTACCTGCAGGCGGCGGCCATCCCACACCGATATTACGGCCGCCGTTCGTGCTCCGCATGCCCTCAGAACTCCGCACGGAGTTCCCGGCGAGAACCTGGTGGGGAGGGGGGAGCAATATAATGTTCAGGGTGTGAGGGGTGAGGAGCGGGCTAACAATCTTTACTGGCTAATGGGATGGTGGGAAGAGGTTGAGGGACAAAGGGAACTAATTTTGGGGGGGAAAGTTCAGAATACTATTCAAGGTTTATTATGGGGGAAGAGTGTGATTAATGTTTAATTTACCCATTGAGGGGGGTGGGTGGGAGAAGTGATTTCTTTCTGACATGACATAGTATTGTTACATCCCGGAGATCGGGACCTTTAAATTTTAAAGGCTACTGAAGGTCTTCCAGCCCTTTAAAAATGGCGCCGGCGCCATTGCCGGGGACGCAGTGGCCACCCCCTTGCGTCATCAGGGGTGACTGCTTGGCCCCCTCTATTTAAATGAGCCCCCGCGGGGGATCAGGGACGGCACATCCATGTGGGATGCATGCTATTTTTGGAGTGCGCCACCGTAAACTGCAGCTGAATTTTACAAGTGCGCCGCCATGAACTGCAGCGCACTCGTAAAATTCAGTCCTTGATATTTATAAAATGACTGCAAACTTTTGCTTACAAAATTCTTTGCAATATTTATTCTAAAACAAAATTATAATACATTGTCCACAGCATTTTGGTAAAAGATGTGTTTCAATGGAATTGAACATCAATAAAGTTGATGTTTGTACAATGTACTTTCAAACTTGTCGCAATGTGTTTTCAGTAATTGTGCTTTCATTTTGCTGGTTACATTTTGATATAAAGTTTTGGTCACTGCTGAAGCTCAGGAGCAGTGCTGGTAACCAAATCAAGCTTATGTTAGAACCTACTTTTGCTCCTCAGCTATAAATGTCAGCAGCTAACATCATGCTCAATCTTTTACTTTAACCATTTTAATTAATCTACTGTGGGTACACTTTTACCTCTTATGCAACATGTGCAGCAAAAACTTAAAAAGTTATGCAGTAGGATTTTGAGCCCCCGCCAGAGCCGGGAACAGAGGCAGGTGGGAGATGAAAATAGCCCTCTTGGTTGGCATGCCGGTTCCCCAGCTTCATCCTGCCTCTAGGCCATTTTTGTGGAGACAGGATGTGGGGGGTGGGGGCGGCAGGGCTAGCCTCCCACACCTGGCGGGCAGCCGATTAGGCCTGTTAAGGGCCACTTAAGGCCAATTAAAGGAAGCCGACTGGGATTTTCCAGTCAGCCTCCAGGTTCCTGCAGGTGGCGGGGCCCAGCTTATGTTCCCGGAGGTAGCCTCTCCGTGGCAGGCCAGTGCTGGAGACAGGCCTAGAAGCCCTCCCTGCCAGCTTGGCTGCTGCAGCAGCCACAGGCCGCCCTGTAGAGGGGCTTCCCCATACCCCACAGTGATGGCTCGCCTGCAAAAGCCAAATTTTAATTAAAATGTAAAATGTTGGAGAGAGCGCCTCCATCTTGAAGTGCCCTCTCCTTTACTCTTACTTTCCATTGCAAACTGCTGCTCCATTCAAGCTGGAAGGCCTCTGATGGGCCCTCCAGCTTCAAGAGCTCAGTCACCATCCTAAATTGGACAGCGAGCCTGCCCTTTGGCCAGTAATTGGCTGCACTGGGGAAAATCACAAAGAGTGACTGCTTCCCACATAGTGCAGGTTTCTGGCCCACATTCCAGCCTCACGGTGGGGTTCAGAGGTCCGCAGGGAAAATCCTATTCCATTTCATTGAATTTGTCGGTTGGTCCATAGAAACCCGCCTTCTGGTCTGCTTGTCCAATATTTCACTGGAAGTTTCAAAATTCTGAAGCCGTAATAATATTCATTCTTAATATCAGGTGTTACATTAGTCTGTGGATGTTATTATTCCCCTGATGTCAGTGCCACAGAAATAACAACATTCTGAATTTGATTAATAGTCCTTGCCCAGCTGAATAAAGGATTGTATACAGTTAAAACAGAATTTGTGTGACTAACACTGTAAAGATTAATTGGAAATTAATTCAGGTGCTCACATTGACAGTGCAAGTTGTTCTTAATTATTTTCTTTATAATTTGTATTCAGTTTTTAACAGCAAAATATCATCTCTATTGCCAACCTCTCAACCATGTAATCATCTTTCATCTAGTATTCTGAATATATTAAATAATTAACAAATTTATGAAAACAGGAGTCATTCATCATTAATTAACAATTACTCTTTCACTGTTTACTTATAGTATCATAGGTAATTGGGGGATGAAAAATCAACGCTAATATCAATTAGTCAACTTTGTAACCTCCCTGCTGAGAAAGAGCTGATATTGTGGTAATGTGTAATGAAGTTGGCATTATTAAGCTTTCTTCCTATGCTACAATGAATCTTTGCCCAAAACAGTATAACATGATATCTTGTACAACAAAGTATTAAAAGTTTTTGCACCGTAAAAATCAATCAACTTTACGCTGAATACCTTTTCCAAATTTTTAGGCAATATTGCTGCTAATAAAGCAAATAATTAGCAATGCATCTCTGAAACATCATTGTGGAAATAATCTAACTTTCTGGGCTACTCAGGTTAGCAGGAAATAGATTACCATTCAATACAAGGGCTGTCAGGTACTTCTACAGCCCTAACAATTGTGATAAAAATTGCCCTGTCCTCTGAAAAGTCTGTGGAGAGTGAGGAACAGAGGGAGGTTATTGTTCTTACAAGTGTCAGGGCAGATATAAGGCATTTCCACCTTCCACTATGAATCTAGCTGGTAGATAGATTCTTGATAAGCAAGGGGATGGAAGGTTATCGGGGGCAGGTGGGAATGTGGAGTAATCAGTTCAGCCATGAACTTATTGAATGGCGGAGCAGGCTCGAAGGGCCGAGTTGCCTACTCCTGCTCCTAATTTGTATGTTCATATAAGGGATACTCTGTATTGTATTGCTGCAATCATTACCTTTCCTTCGTCTACTCTCCTCCCACTCCCTTATGTACCTTAATTAGGCACAGATGTGAGTCAAAGTGGCTTTAAAAAAAGGGCTTCAAAATTCCTGGACTGGTGAAAGCAGAAAGCCTGATTTTTACCAAGGGAAGTCATGAACTTGAGGTGGAACCCCAGTTATGATGGGATTATCCCCATTTGCACCTGCCCTTTAAACTACATGGTAGTGTTGATGGTGGTTGGGTTGGGGGGGTGTGGTGGAGGGGGAGGGATGCTCTTTTGTCCATGCCTGGCATCAAGCAAGTCTATCTGAGAAGTTCATGCATTTCTGCTGGATTTCTGTTCATCAGGCACACTGAGAAGAGCTCAGCAGAACTAATGCCAATTTGCAACAGGCATAAGTCCCGTTGCCTTTAGAAAGGCTTCAAACATTTACTAGACTAAGGCAATTGATCCCATACGGGATTGGTTTAGCTTAGCCGGCAGAGATAATAGTGCTGTTGAGAGCTGAAGAATTACCTGGGGAAAAAAAACTCTTCAGCATAAAAGGACTTGACGCACCTCAGAGTCGCTGTTGACCACTTCACCTACAGCAAAGAGATAGGGATGATGCCAGTAAAACACTTGCCCAAATATTAAAAAGGGAAACCTTTTAGAACAGGGTCTCTGAATTTAGGCTGGGGCAGACATGGGACTTCTCCACAATACCAAGGAAGTAAGCATTATTTCAGTAAACCAAAAATCATAGATATTGAATAATTTGTCTTAGAGAATTTCTTCCATGTATTCTGCATGGCTCAAGATACGAATTAGAAAAAGAATGAACACAAATTAGAAGACTGTTAAGTGAGAATTTTCCAGATTGTTTTTATCCTAACTGGCCTGGGTGTTTATGTGGTGTTTTACCTTCACCAGGAGATTCCATGGCTGCAGTGGGTTAGGGACTATAATGAAGCATTGGGCATCACAACTATATGGGACAGACTAGATGGATTTCTGGATCTTTTCCTGTTTGTAATTTTCATATATTTATATGAAAGAATCAAATCAGTCCTTATTTATTAAACAGACTAATACATCAAGCTAGAAGGTTCTTTTTACAGTGAGGCATGAAACTATAACTCCAATCACAAAATTTCTTCCCCAGACAGCTCTATAATAAATCCATTATTTAAGAAAGGTAAGAGAGAGAAAAACCAGGAAATTATAGGCCTAGATTATAGTCTAACATCTATTGTGAAGTTATTGGAATCTAAAATTAGGGACCGAATAATTAAACACTTAGAGAAATTTGAGCTGATTAGAGAGAGCCAACATGGATTTATACAAAGTAGATCAAACCTAATTGTACTTTTTGAAGAAGTAACTAAAGTAATAGTAGTAGTAGAATCTCTATGGGCATAATTTATAAGAGCTTCCAGAAGGCATTTGATAAGGTTCCATATAAGAGACTGTTAGCTAAAATTAAAGGCAGTGTTTGCTGACAACACAACCACTAAGTGGCGCAGTACTTGCACATACACAAATGCAGTCTCTTCAGCTGGAACGTCAGAGTCTGCGACGTTCAGGCAGCTGCCAGGATTAAAGATGGCACTGTTCAATTTATTACAGGAAACCTTACATTAAGTTGGATGAAAACCCAGTAATATGCCATATAGTTATAGGATACTCATTGTAATCCTCAGATCCATTTAACATTTCAGTAATCCTATTAAATACAAAAGGAATTTTATGATTGAATTTCCATTGGAAGATAGTGAATTAGCACCCCGATCGATGGAAAGCAGGCTGGTGCGTTGTCAGGAATCACTGTGAAAATTAAAGCGCATGGAATTGAAGACAAATTATTGATTTACTTAGGAGATGAGTTAGGCAGTAGGAGACAGAGATGCGAGATCAATTAATAATTTTAAATCTGAGAGCAATGAATTTTTCCTAGCCAATGGTATTAAGAGATATGAAGCCAAGGCGGATTGATGGAGTTAGGATACAGATCAGCCATGATTTCAAGGAATAGCAGAATAGTTTCAAGGGAGTGAATGGCCTATTCCTGTTCCTATGTTCCTAAGAGTTCAAATTATAATACCTATCATTGAGAAAGAAATCCAGTGAATCTCTGTAATTATAGCTCGAGCATGTAGAAACCTAGTGCCAGCAATCACAGCTGCTTTGAATGTATTAAATGCCAGAGTAAAGCATGGCTACCCAACCCGAACCCTACCAGACCCGACGATATGTGTCAGGTTCGGGTCGGGTCTCTCTTCTGGGTCCGGCATTTGGGCTCGGGTCGGGTCGGGCTGGACATGGACACAGTGCTGCCTTGCTCAGGGAGGGAAGTAATCTTCAAAATTTGAACATTCAGCCAGGACGTCAAGATGGGAAATGTGCTGCCGGAATGGAGGATCACAGCATTTGGATAAGGTAGAGCACAATAACCTGTTTGATATAATTAACTTGATTACGATTGTCAGGCTGAGTCGGGCGTGGGAAAAAATGAAAGGACTCGGGGCCCGGGTCGGGTTTGGGTTGGATGTGGTCGGGTCGGGTTTCAATTTCATATCCAAGCAGGCCTTTATGCCAGATTACCAGAAATTGTCAATGTTGGCTTTGATTTTCTGAAGAAAATATTGAAGTGCCTCAGGAAAAGAAGGCAGGACTTTTTGTAGCTGTAAAGGTCTCAGCTGATCTATGGCCATGCATTGTCTTGGCCCCCATCCTGCAGTTTAGTAGAAGTTGTTACAGTGGATGCTCTTACTGCCATTGAGTTCTGAGTGACTATGCAGTTTGCACAACCCTGAATCCTTGCAAGGAGGGGCAACAACGTCGTGCATTTGTCCTGGATCTAGTGTACTGTCTTCTGTGTTGTTTATGGACAGAGGAAGCTGAACTTTTTTCCATCCATCAGTCCTTGCACTGTTCAAATTTGGCAATGTCGCTCAGAGGTAGACTGGGAGAAACACCTGCCAATAAGACCACATACATAGAAGATGAGTACCAGTTGACAGGTATTAGTTCCAAAATGTGATCATTCCTCATATACGTTTCAAGGGAAGGGATGGTCATCACTGTTCCCACAACATATCAACAGTGAGAGTGTTGCAGCTCTGCCAAAGAATATGACAGTCAACTACTGATGCTGTTGACTGCCTGACAATCACCCTTTATCCACATCAGCTAAATCAAGTCTCTTGTCAAACTGCTCACTCCCTGAAGGCTGCTGCTCATTGGCCTTCTGCATGCAAAAACCTCTTTGTGATATGATGGAGCATGATGGCACATCATCACTACTTTGGACACCTTTTTGGCATGCCTCCTAGACAGCCTGTAAAATGCTTCCCCCATCAATATGGTCCAGGCTAAAGAACTATTGCCTCAAGACTCCAAATATTGTTTAATGATCACCCTGGTTTTAGGATAGAACTCCTAATAGCATTCCTTAGCCCTGTTGCATGTTATGATGATTGATGTCACCATGCAAGGTCAAAGAGGATAATCAAAAATCACAAAGGCAATAAATTTAGCATGCTAACTGCCTTGAACAGATCTTGGAATGTTACAGGATCTAGGAGTCATGGCAATTTCCCAGGATACCTGCCATTAATATGAAGGATCCTCACAATCATACTGAGTAGTATCTTTTTCCATGTGGCCTTATAATGCCCAAAATGACTTGGTTGTGCAATTATCCCTCTTAATATTACCGAGAATTTTTGCTGCTATGGCTCACTGCTCAAATGCAGATCATGGTGTCCATGGCTTAGCAAAGACTCATTCATATTTTAGATGCCTTGGTCTGCCAAGGAATGGTTTACTCCTGTTAAGTCTTTAGCAACTTGAAAGGACTTTGAAGTAAAAATCCAGGCCTGTGATTATTTTATGACAGAACTGTGGTCATGGTAGATTGCCCTTCCATCTGATGTTTCACAAGATGGCACAATTCAAACCATCTCTCTGGGAACCATGAACATTGTGTGACTTGCTCCCATCCGATGTGAGGCTGAAAGGATTCTATCCTGTTTGCACTCCCTTTAGGTCCTCTACCTTCTGTTCCTTTATACTAAGTGCAAAAACCTAATAATACTGGTCATTGTGTGAACTGTTCAGGAATCCCTGCATTTATCGTATTTTTAAAGTAAGGGTAAGCAATTGCTAGGGCATTTAAGTAGAAATCATTTAACAAGACTGAAAACAGTAAAAAGTGCAAGAATATTCGTACATCTACAATTGTTCTGTAAATAGCTGCCCACTCCTAATAAAAAAACTTCTTTTAGCTGGAACTGGAACCACTTGAGAATTTGATAGAAAGCCTGCTATATATAGATGCATCCTTTGTTTTTTTTTTCTTGCTGAAAACTGAGTATTGATTCAGCAATTGAGAAATATCACAAAATGTAAATTTCAGAAAATTGAGATATCACCGCCCACAATATTTTTAGAATTTATACTTTTCAAATAAATCTTAGATTCTCAGTGGATTTTTCAGTGCCATTTGTAGTTACAAACTATTTTGAAAGATTGCAGTACATGCTGTGCCACAGAGCTCAGAATTTATTCATGACCTTTCATGTAATTTTCAGAGAATTTTAAATCTGTCGGTAAAAACATCAGTTGGCATAAGTTTTGTATATCTTTAGTAACATTAAATACACAAAAGTATATTCAGGAAATACAATCCTATTCTATGTTGTGATAATTGATCTTCCTTAAAAAATAAGTTGTTACATTCCAATCTGTACAAGGTATTTCTATTTTGCCAAACCAGATATCGAAACATCCTATAGGTGTGGTAATACTTAACTGTTAACAGGGGGATGAGGATGGGAACTTTAATCCCCCAAAATAAGTGGCTTTGGGTTGGGTAGGAGGTTAACATGTCAAAGATCTGAAGCAGGAACTCAATCTCCCTCTAACCCACCCACTTCCAGGATGAGGGGCAGGCGACCAGTCCACTCCCAGGAGATGAGTTGGTTATTGAAATCTTTTAAAGAGACTGTGTGTCTTCATTTTAACAATACTTCTATTTTTAACAACTTTTGACTGTGTTTCCCGGGATCCATCAAGTAAGTGTCCTTACAGCATTGCTTGAGAGCCAGGAGGAGCAGGAGTGTTTCCTTCAGGCTCAACAAGCAAAGCTGCAAACCTCAGCTCCCCCACTTCCACGATCTCTCCTCAGCACCTCCATCATCACCGAGCAAACCCCGCCCCACTGATCTCCGGATGCCCCACACAATGTCCAACTCTCCCTCTGATCCCACACATTCCCTCTGATTCCCCCCATTTCTTCCCCCAAACTCTGACTGCCTCTCATCTCTCCCCCCCACCCCCCCACCCCCACCCCCGCAGATCTCTCCCTCAATCCCCGATTCTCCCTTTCATCTCTCCCCGACACCCCTCATCCATCTCTTTCTCCAGTCTCATACTGGCTGCACTACAATGACCCTCTAACCCATGCGTTCCCCAATACCTACAATCTCTACCCAGAACAGCACTAAAATTACCTACTCCTGGACTGCGGCTTCATCTGCAGTGTTCCTCACCCAACAGGGAGCTGAGCCTGACAATGAGACTTACTTTTGGGTGGGAAAACAGTCTAAAAAGACAACATGCACGTCGTGGAGTTAAATCTCCATGGTATTTGGGGAAACCCGGACCATAGGGCGGCACAGTGGTGCAGTGGTTAGCACCGCAGCCTCACAGCTCCAGCGACCCGGGTTCAATTCTGGGTACTGCCTGTGTGGAGTTTGCAAGTTCTCCCTGTGTCTGCGTGGGTTTTCTCCAGGTGCTCCGGTTTCCTCCCAAAAGCCAAAAGACTTGCAGGTTGGTAGGTAAATTGGCCATTATAAATTGCCCCTAGTATAGGTAGGTGGTAGGGAAATATAGGGACAGGTGGGGATGTGGTAGGAATATGGGATTAGTGTAGGATTAGTATAAATGGGTGGTTGATGGTCGGCACAGACTCGGTGGGCCGAAGGGCCTGTTTCAGTGCTGTATGTCTAAAACTAAAACTAAATAACCCCCTCCCCCATCAGTCGGAAATCCCCTCCGAGTAAATATCGGGGTCGAGCTCCCAGATGGGAGAAAAAAATTCAAATTCCCTTGTTGAATGATATATGGGCCGAGAGCTGGCAAACTGTCTTTTTTTTATTCGATCCTGTGGGTGTTTCTGGCCAGGCCAGCAGTTATTGCCATCCCTAATTGCCTAATTGGTGAGCCAATGTCTGAAACTGCTGTATTTCATATGGTAAAAGTACTCACACAGTTGTGTTAGATAGGGAGTTACAGGATTTTGGCCCAGTGATGAAGAGTGATGATGAAGGAACAGCAATATATTTCCAAGTCAGGAAGGTGTGTGAATTAAAAGTGTCCCCATGCAGCTGCTGCCCTTATCCTTTCAGGAGGTAACGGTCGTGGGTTTGGGAGATGCTGTCGAAGAAGCCTTGGCCAGTTGCTGCAGTGTATCTTGTAGACAATGCACACTACAGCCACTGTGTATCAGTGGTGGAGGAAGCAAATGTTTAAGGTGGTAGATGGGGTGCCAAATGAGTGTGCTCCTTTGTCCTAGATGGTGTCTAGCCTTGTGAGTGTTGTTGGAGAGGCACTCATCCAGGGCAGTAGAGAGTATTCCATCACACTTCTGACTTGTGCCTTGTAGATTTTGGACAGGCATTGGGGCGACGGGAAGTGAGTTACTCACTGCAGAATACCCAGCCTTTGACCTGCTATAGAATTTATGTGCCTGATCCAGTTAAGTTTCTGCTCAATGGTGATCCCCAGGATGTTGATGTTGGGGTATGCAGCAATGGTAATACCATTGAATGTCAAGGGGAGGTTGTTAGACACTCTCTTGTTAGAGATGGTCATTGCCTGACACTTATGTGGCATAAATGTTACTTGCCACTTATCAGCCCAAGCCTAAATGTTGTTCAGGTCTTGTAGAAATCATAGAAAGTTTACAACACAGAAAGAGGCCACTTGGCCCATCGTGTCTGTGCCAGCTGAAAAATGAGCCACTGAGTCTAATCCTACCTTCCAGCATTTGGTTGTAGCCCTGCAGGTTACGGCATGTGAGGTGCATATCCAGACACCTTTTGAATAAGTTGAAGGTTTCTGTCCCTACTACCCTTTCAGGCAGTGAGTTCCAGACCCCCATCAACCTCTGGGCGAAAATTTATTTCCTTATTTCCCCTCTAATCTTTCTACAGTCTAAGAAGAAAGATTAGAGGGGAGGTGAGGTCTTGCTGCATCCAGCATGGACTGCTTCAGTATCTGAGGAGTTGCATGTGGATTTGAACACTGTCCAATCTTCAGTGTACATCCCCACTTCTGACTTTACGCTGGAGGGAAGGTCATTGATGAAGTCATTGGTGAAGTCAGCTGAAGATGCTTGAGCCTAGGACACTATCCTGAGGAACTTTTGCAGCGATGTCCTGGGTTTGATGTCAAGGACAGTCGCTCTCAATCTCACCTCTGGAATTCAGCTCCTTTGTCCATTTTTGGACCAAGGTTGTAATGAGGTCTGGAACCAAGTGGTCCTGGTGAAATTCAAACTGAGCACCAGTGTGCAGCTTATTGGTGTGTAAGTGCCGCTTGATAGCACTGTCAGCAATGCCCTCCATTGATCGAGAGTAGACTAATGGGATGGGAATTAGTTGGATTGGATTTGCCTGCTCCTTGTGGACAGGACATACCTGGGCAATTTTTCACATTGCCAGGTAGATGCCAGTGTTGTAACTGTATTGGACCAGCTTAGTTAGAGGTGCAGCTCGTCTGCAGCACTGAAGCCGGGATGTTGTTGGGGCACAAAGTCTTTGACATATCCAGTGCATTCAGCTGTTTCTTGATGTCATTGTTGTCATGTGACTTGAACCAAATTGGCTGAACACAGGCTTCAGTGATAGTCATCGAGAGATACAGTACTGAAACAGGCCCTTTGGCCCACCGAGTCTGTGCCAACCAACAACCACCCGTTTATACTAATCCTACATTAATCCCATATTCTCCACCACCTACCTACACTGGGGGCAATTTACAATGGCCAAATTACCTATCAACCTGCAAGTCTTTGGCTGTGGGAGGAACCCAGAGCACCCGGCAGAAACCCACACGGTCATAGGGCGAACTTGCAAACTCCACACAGGCAGTACCCAGAACCGAACCCAGGTCACTGGAACTGTGAGGCTGTGGTGCTAACCACTGCGCCGCCCATAAATGTTGGGGATCTCAGGAAGAGGAGATTGATAATCCACTTGACAGTTCTAGCTGGAGATGGTTGCAAAAGCTTCAGCCTTCTCTTTTGCACTGATGTGCTGGGCTCTGTCATCATTGAGGCTGAGGATGTTCATGGATCCTCTTCCTCTTCCAGTTAATTGTTTAATTGCCCATCCACAACTGAATGTGGCAAGACTACAGAGTCTTGGTTGGCTCTGTCTATAGCATGCTGCTACCGCTGTTTAGCATGCATGTAGTCCTGCGTAGTAGCTTCATCTGGTTGGTACCTCATTTTCAGGTCTGCCTAGTGCTGCTCCTCGCATGCTCTCCTACACTCCTCATTGAACCAGGACTGGTGCCCTAGCTTGATGGTAATGATTAATTGAGGTATAAACTGGGCCATGAGTTTACTAATTATGTTTGAATGCATTTCTGCTGCTGTTGATAGCCCATAGCGCCTTATGGATGCAGTTTTAAACTGATCTATTCTGAATTTATCCTATTCAGCACAGTTGTAGTGTCGCACAATACAATGGAGGATATCTTCAGTGTGATGATGGAACTTCATCTCCACAAGGACTGTGTGGTGGTCACTCTTACCAATACTGTCGTGGACAGATGCATTTGTGACAGATAGATTGGTGAGGATGAGGTCAAGTAGGTTTTTTCCCTCGTGTTGGTCTCCACCTACCACAGTCTGAGTCTGGCAGCTGTCTCCTTCAGGACTCAGCCAGCTCTGTCAATAGCGGTGTTACTGAGCCAGTCTTGGTGATGGACATTGAAGTCCCTTACCCAGAGTATATTCTGTGCCCTTGCTACGCTCAGTGCTTCTTCATGTGGTGTTCACCATTCAAGAAGATGGTGGGTATTAATCAATAGGAGGTTGCCTTGTCCATGTTTGACCTGATACCGTGAGTCAATGTTGAGAACTCCTAGATCCACTACTTCCTGACTGTATACTGCTATGTCACCACCTCTGGTGGGTCTGTCCTGGTAGTGGGACAGGACATGCCCAGTTATGATAATGATGGAGTCTGGGATATAGGATGAAACCTATAGTTCTGTCAGTATGACTACCTCAGGCTGGTCTTTGACTAGTCTGTGGGACAGCTCTCCCAGTTTTGGCATAAGCTGCATGATGTTAGTGATGAGGACATTGCATGAAATGACCATCAATTGATTTCTCGAATACCCGAACATTCCCCCCCAACCTTCTAACATCTGGCTTCTAACCCCTTCCCACCATTCACGTAACCAATTAAATCTGTTTTCCCCGATTCCCCACCTCTCCTGCCCTGAAATTTTAATTACTTCCCCTTCCCCACCTCACCTCTGAGGTTCTCACCTCAGAACTCCGTGCGGAGTTCCGAAGGCGCGTGAAGGCTGAATGGAGGCCGTAAAATCGGTGTGGGACAGCAAGTAAATTACTTAACATATATTGAGTGGCCATCTACATATGGAGATTAAGGGCCTGCCGCCAGGTGGCGGGGGGGCCGCATCAAGGTCCCCCTGCCGCCGGTAATATGCGGCGGGCCCTTCTCGATGTCGCGGGTTGAGGCAGGCCTCTCCCTGCAGCTTTTTACTGGCTCCCGCGCTGCGTCCCGCGGTGTCGAGGGGCCAGTAAAATTCAGCCCCAAGTCTTCAAATCATCAGTCCAGGCCTCTGAATTGCACATAACTACAATGCTACTATACCATAGGAGATATAAAAAGGGGGAAACTGGCCCGGTTTCTTTGGTGAATCAACTTGAAAGCAGTTATGGAAATTTCCCAGTGCTTGACTGAGTCACCTTGACTGAGAATAATTTGAAAAAAGAAATATATTAAATGTATTTTTAAAAATCCCAGGTACTGAGATAACAAAATATTGGATTCTAACAGCACAAGTTCACATCTTTTAAGTTTGAAGAAGTTGTACCTGAAGTTGCTCGAAACTCTCAGTGCAGTAAGCTTATAATCATATTGCCTTGTTTTGGTCCTGGTTCCACCTAAAGTACTTTTCCACTCCACCTTATCAATTCCCAACATGATTTATTCATTTAAATGAAATTCCTTCTTCAATCATTTTTTAGTAATTGAGTTGAACTCAATAAGCCTTTACTCACAACTCACCGAACCAAGACCTGGAATCATCCTTATTGCCATTTTTGACTTTTTTCAATATCCTCTTATCTTTTAATAGGTACATGGCCTGAATTGAATGCAGTAATTTAATCTGATCTCACCAGTGCTTTATAGAATGACCAGGTCACAAATTTAAACTTGAACCTTTTGGATCCACTTTTATACCATAATATCCTGTTTTCAGTTAAATTTTAGGAAATTCATTTTCAGTCACAGCAATGGAGGAAAGATTACTTCAAAACAACACTTATAACAACACCTCTTACTCCTTACTTATCCTCCTACTTGTTCATCTCTCAGTGAAAGGCGCTTTACTGTCATATCCGCATCACCGTTGTCCGGGCCCCATAATGTGTCAAAGGGTGTTAACTTTGTGACAGCCACTTGAAAATAACCATAACTGAAATAAAATATTGGGGAACAAAGAATGTCAACACATTTTCTTCCAGTAAATGAACTGAAAAATGATATTCTGTAAATCAGCACAAGAAATTTGCACTTATGGGTTGGAAGATTCAAGATTGGGGCCTTGAAATTCTTTGGGTTGTGAACGCAGCAATTGTGCTGGAATCATGTTCAATGGTGCCCTCCAGCATTGACCCCATCAGAGTTTGTAGGATCAGGTGGAGGACACCTCACTTGCATGGGCCAGGAAAGTACAAGCACTACTTTGGCTACCTGTGCATTACTGCTGGGAACTGCCTGCCCATGGTGGTAGGTTGCCCAGGTAAGTCAGGCAGGCCAATCTGGCTACATTTGAAAAAAATTCTGAATCTTTGAGGGTCTACACAGCTCGCTTGGTAGGATCCCTTGTATGCCAGCAATTACTTGACGTTCCTGTCTCCATACAAAAGGCAGGTCCTGATTAAGAGTAGCTGTGGAACTGCCCGACTTAGGAAGTTCCTGCCTCTGGCTCCATTCCTGCCTGCATTTAATGGCAGACCATTTCCCATTGGAATTACTGCAGGAACTGGTGAAAGTCCCACAGAGTTTAAGGGCTAGAAAAATAACACTTTTCTCCTATTTAGCCTACACATACTTCTTGAGTTATAGGCCCAGATGCTGTAGTCAATGGTGAGTGCTGTCATTTCGCCACTTTGCGAAATGACAGCACTCACTATTGACCTTGAAGAAGCTGCCCATAAAGATCTAGCAATCTCTATGGAATGGATTTTCTCTTTCCTGACATTAGTTTGAATCTGGTCCCTTGCCAACAGGATCTCCAGGCATCCAGCAACAGTAATGTCATCAAGCAGTCAATCACGTTGTAGAATTCTCACAGACTGCAAACCAGGAAGCAAAATTATCCTTCATCTTTTAATAAATTTTACAGACTGAGAAATAATGATTGGGACATACACATTAAAAGCTGAAATGTCATAAACAAACTTGAAAGATTTTTAATCGATTGAGCGGTGGAATTTTTATTATAATGGAAAAATTTAACATTCCAACATTCCCCACCCACCCCCCCCTGCCCTCCCCCAACAAGCCTGTTCAGAGACCTCTACGTCTCACCTGGCAGTATCTCCACACGGCGGCAGGCATGTTAATTAAATGGGAGCAGAGGTGGGAAGCTGCCCATAAGTAGCCTGTTAATGGAAAGCTGCCCTAAGTGGCCACTTAAGTGACTCGATTGGCCTCGGGTGGGAAGGCTGTCCTCCACTCTCTCCATCGTGACATAAATGGCATGGTGGCAGAAGAATGCTGGGCACGTCACCTGATGCCTCCCCATGCCATTTTTCTGCACCCCCACCTCCCATCCCATCTCCAAGGGCTGGATAAAATTCATCCCCAGGTTTCAGAAGATGTTCTTTCATCAGAATGAGATGGCATTCATTGCCAATGCGACCTTCTCTAACGGGCCTGGGTCATAGAATTTGTTGGTCTCCTTCCACTAGGTCCTCCTTTGATGGATTGCAGACAGTAACACCTTAACTGGAATTATATTTGTGTGCTCGGTGCTCTGAAGAAGCCCCAGGTACAGATATTGGATTGAACCATTGATTACAGGCACAAAATAGCTGTTGGTTTTTCCTCCTCACGCTGAGAGGTGGATTGCCTTCAGAGGGTGCTAATAATGCCTATAGTCATCCATGAATATATAATGAACAAAGAACAGTACAGCACAGGAACAGGCCATTCGGCCCTCCAAGCCTGCGCCGCTCTTGATGCCTGCCTGAACTAAAACCTTCTGCACTTCTGTATCCCTCTATTCCCATCCTATTCATGTATTTGTGAAGATGCCTCTTAAACGTCGCTATCGTTCCTGCTTCCACCACCTCCCCCGGCAGCAAGTTCCAGGCACTCACCACCCTCTGTGTAAAGAACTTGCCTTGCACATCCCCTCTAAACTTTGCCCCTCTCACCTTAAGCATATGTCCCCTCATAACTGACTCTTCTACCCTAGGAAAAAGCTTCTGACTATCCACTCTGTCCATGCCGCTCATAACTTTGTAAACCTCTATCATGTCGCCCCTCCACCTCTGTCTTTCCAATGAAAACTATCCGAGTTTATCCAACCTCTCCTCATAGCTAATGCCCTCCAGACCAGGCAACATCCTGGTAAACCTCTTCTGTACCCTCTCCAAAGCCTCCACATCCTTCTGGTAGTGTGGCGACCAGAATTGCACGCAATATTCTAAGTGTGGCCTAACTAAAGTTCTGTACAGCTGCAGCATGACTTACCAATTCTTATACTTTATGCCCCAACCAATGAAGGCAAGCATGCTGTATGCCTTCTTGACTACCTTATCCACCTGCGTTGCCACTTTCAGTGACCTGTGGACCTGTACGCCCAGATCTCTCTGCCTGTCAATACTCCTAAGGGTTCTGCCATTTACTGTATACTTCCCACCTGCATTAGACCTGCCAAAATGCATTACCTCACATTTGTCCGGAATAAACTCCATCTGCCATTTCTCCGCCCAAGTCTCCAACCGATCTGTATCCTGCTGTATCCTCTGACAATCCTCATCACTATCCGCAACTCCACCAACCTTTGTGTCGTCCGCAAATTTACTAATCAGACCAGCTACATTTTCCTCTAAATCATTTTTATATACTACAAACAGCAAAGGTCCCAGCACTGATCCCTGCGGAACACCACTAGTCACATCCTTCCATTCAGAAAAGCACCCTTCCACTGCTACCCTCTGTCTTCTATGACAGAGCCAGTTCTGTATCCATCTTGCCAGCTCACCTCTGATCCCGTGTGACTTCACCTTTTGTACCAGTCTGCCATGAGGGACCTTGTCAAAGGCTTTACTGAAGTCCATGTAGATAACATCCACTGCCCAATCCTTCATCAATCAATCAAGGTGCACTGAGGAAAATTGAGGAGTTTTAAGTAGTATACTATTGGTGGGATTAGGAATAGTTTTAATGCAGTTATGGCAGTAAATGCAATGATAAGGAAAATCCAGTCTTTTTAAGTCTAAGAGAGACTTTCGGATACTGAGGATCAATCAGGCCTTCCCAGTATTAAGTGCCTTGCTATAATATGCTATTTGGCTGTCTCCCAAAGCAACATATTACAGTGTGGGTATATTGTGTTTTGAAGATAATCCTGTTTCATTTTTGTTTCAAGCAAATTCTAAATTATTCAGGAATATCATTAAATATTCATAAAGCATTCCAGAGATTCCTGCCTGTTAGTTACTTAAAATATAAAATATCAGAGACAAATGAATCCTGAAATGTTTATCATAGTTGGCATTTGAAACCACTATTCTCTAGATTCTTTTATGAGCTTTATTCCTAATAGGAGCAAAGATAGTAGCCATGGGTCCTGTTCACGTGCTGTATTCTGAATCTCACATTTAAACCTTATGTCACTTGAATATTCTCACCTCGGAATGCCAGCATTGTACTGAATATAAGGAAGGTTCCTGTTTCGGGGTGGCATTTATTTGTTAAGCTGTTGTACGTATTTAGTAGGACCTTCCAACAATCCATGGTATTGATTTTGTTCTTGCTGTTAAAGGTAGCTCATTGTAGATTAAAGATGAAGCCTTATGGCATACTTTTTTGTGGGAAATCTGTCGACCTTTGTCCAAAAGTATAATGTTTTCTTTCCACTTTTTTCATCAGATTTCTTCCTCATCTGCTTTCGGAAAATAATATGTTGTATTAAAATTATAGAAGCAAAACTTACCACTTTGAAAAAAGATGATTTTTTTGTTACTAAGTCCATTTTTATAATCCAGGGCCTACATTTCTGCCTAGTGTCAGCTGGATATGGATTTTAGGGAAAAAGAACAATGGTGTCAACAATGGAATTTTGCTGTTCAATAATCTGCTGCAGAACCTCTATTTAACATGATTATACAAATAATTTACATGTATTCTATGGATTTATTCTACGGACTAAGATAGGTATATTATAACCTCACAACCATACATATCCTCCTCCTCCTTCTCGGGGTCTCGTGGTAATATCACTGGACTAGTAACCCAGAGGTCTTAGCTAATGCTCTGGGGATATGGGTTCAAATCCCACCATGGCAGATGGTGAAATTTGAATTCAATTAATAAATCTGGGATAAATAAAAATAGTCTAATGGTGACCATGAAGCCATTGTCAATTGTTGTAAAAACCCATCTGCTTTACTAATGTCCTTTAGGGAAGGAAATCTGCTGTCTTTACCTGGCCTGACCTACATGTGATTTCAGACCCACAGCAATGTGGCTGACTCTTAATTGCCCTCTGAAATGGCTTAGCAAGCCATTCAGTTCAAGGGCAGTTAGGGATGGGCAACAAATGTTAGTCTTGTCAGTGATGCCCACATCTCATGAAAGAATATTTTAAAAATATGCAGAGGATTGTAACAACAGGTTAGTTGTTGCAGGAAGGAGAATACACAACTCATGTCAAACTGAGGTGGTATAAGAACTGGAGCAAATGCAACAGAAGATTGCATAAGTGGAAGCTAACTTAATATATTATAGTTTTTATTTTTCGAACAAGGGCACATACTGTGCCTTTTATTTGCTGTATTAAGGAAATATATTTACTTGGTGTTTAGCAGAAGCCAGTATGAAGAGTAATATCCAAAAGCATCTTCATCTTTTGAACAATTTGTTCTACCCTATGCACCTTATAAATGGCTGATTGTGCCATTCTACATGCTGTCTGATTATTGCTACCACTGCTTCTGGCAGGATCAGACAAGGGACAGATTTTCTGTGCTTTCTCTCCACCCATTCTATGGGCTCCTCTTGAGTAGTTATAGAATTCCCTATGGGCTGCCCTCATTATCATAGACAATGAGGAGGAGGAGCACAGGAGAAGCAAAATAGAGTGGGTCAGCATTTAGGGAGAATACAGATTACTGTATATTACCCATCCCAAAGAATATATTGTGTAAACAGGTCATACAAGCAACATTCTAAGGAGTTGTGCAGATAAGGAATGTGTTTTACCATAAAGGAAATGAGATAACCTATTCACCGACTGCAGGAAGCCATACAACAACACTCATTTGTCCACAGTGCTTTCGCTGTAGCTATGAAGGTGACTACCACCTCAACGTTTTTGGCACAGGATCATTTCAAGCAGCTATGGGTGATCTATGCAATATCAGCCAGGTTGTAGCACCTAATTATTGGGTCCTGGCACCTGTTACAGGAGAGCAGCTACCTTTGGCATCTCAGAAGGTTGCTGCGAGGTAGGATTTATGGGGTTGCTGGATTCCCCAAGGTTCAGAGTACAATCAATAGCACACACATTGCTTTGAATGCTCCCACAGAACGATCCATCAAATACATCAACAAGAGGAGCTTCCACTTCCTTGCTTAGATTGTGTATGACAACATTCAAAGGATCCTCCATGTCAACACCTGATATGATGCAAAATATCATCATGTCTTCATGCTGCAAAATTTGCTGCTCCCGGACCTCTTCAGGGAAGAGAATCACATCAACAGTTACATAGCTTACCTCTGATCAAATGGATAATGGTACAATAAGAGTGGTCAGTATAATAACAGAGCAGTATTACAACGATGCAGATGCTCATTGGTCATTGAGAGAATAATTAGGGTCTTAAAGTTTTCACAGCCGAGATATGTTGGAAGGCAGTCTGCAGAATGCTCCAGATTATGTGCCCTTCACGACTTCACCGTTCAGGAAGGGGCGAACTTTTACTTTGTTTGCAAGGAGGCCATAACTTAATTTGATATAAAGCAGTCTGCCTTTGACACTAAAACTTTATCACCTTCGCCCCACTTTTCAATAAAGGCACATCCCTTGAATCCATTATTGTTCCTATAATGTGACAATACATTACATATACCGATAATTATCATTTGACTGAATAAGTCAGCATCAAATATGCCAGCTGTGGTTCAGTTGCCTCTGAGCCAGAAAACTGTGGGTTCAAGTGCCACTCCAGGACTTGGAGTCATAGAGTCATTTACGACATAGAAGGAGGCCATTTGGCCCATTGACTCCATGCTGGCTCTCAGCAGAGTAATCCAGTCAGTCCCACTCTCTCACTTGAGCCCCATAGCCTTGCAAGTTTATTTCCTTCAAGTGCCCATCCAGTTTCCTTTTGAAATTATTGATTGCAGTACTAAGGGAGTTCTGCACTGTCCGAAGTGCTGTCTTTTGGATGAGACGTTAAATTGAGGCCCTGTCTGCCCTCTTATGTGGACATGAAAGATCCCTTGGGACTATTTCGAAGAGCAGGAAAATTACCCCTGGTGTCCTAGCCAATATTTATCCCTCAATCAACATCACAAAAAAGAATATTTGATTATTATCACATTGCTGCTTATGGGACTTTGCTGTGTGTAAATTGGCTGCTGCATTTCTGACATTACAAAACTGACTACACTTCAAAAGTACTCCATTGGCTGTAAAGTGCATTGAGACATCCGGTGGTCATGAAAGGTGTTATGTAAATGCAAGTCTTTCTTTTTTTATTCTTTGCTGTATGACTGTGACCTTTATAAATAACAAAGTACCATGTCAGGGCATAGTGAGCAGAAGCCAACCTACTCTTTCTTAAATAAAAACAAGAAATGCTGGAAATACTCCGCAGGTTTAGCAGCATCTGTGGAGAGAGAAGCAGAGTTGACGTTTCAGGTCAGTGACCCTTCATCTTAACATCAGAGTTCCCTTGGCTGTCTACACGTGCCTTTGTTTCACCCATTCCAATGCTTCTTTTAAGTGCAACCTAAGAGCCAGAAGGTACTAAGCTGTTTCTGCTCTATCAAAGGGTAAAGGAACACTTTATCTCATGGCAGGGAGCTGCTGCTAGATCAGTAGCTTGAATGTACAGTCTCACTCCATAGAAATATTTGTGTAATGCCATTTTTTCCCATTATGACAAATACTAAGTTTAAAATTTCTTAGTTTGTTTATGATATTTCAGCTTCTAATGTGTAAGTCCCAATCATTCATTTAACCCTGTAAAATTTATAAAAAGTGAAGGATAATCAGTGCATTTTAGTTTCTGGTTTGCTGTCTGCAAGAATACTTCAATTTGATTGGCTACTTACCCTGAATTTTTTTTATTCGTTCATGGAATGTGAGCAGTGCTGGCAAGGCCAGCACTTGTTGCCATCCCTAATTGTCCTTGAAAAGGTGGTGAAGAGCATTTGTTGCCATCCCTAATTGTCCTTGAAAAGGTGGTGAAGAGCATTTGTTGCCATCCCTAATTGTCCTTGAAAAGGTGGTGAAGAGCCACTTTCTTGAATTGCGACAGTCCATATTTTTTTTATTCGTTCATGGGATGTGGGTGTCGCTGGCTAGACTAGCATTTATTGCCCATCCCTAATTGCCCTTGAGAAGGTGGTGGTGAGCCGCCTTCTTGAACTGCTGCAGTCCATGTGGGGTATGTACACCCACAGTGCTGTTAGGTAGGGAGATCCAGGATTTTGACCCAGCGACAGTGAAGGAACAGCGATATAGCTCCAAGTCAGGATGGTGTGTGACTTGGAGGGGAACTTGGAGTGGTGTTCCCATGCATCTAATGCCCTTGTCCTTCTAGGTGGTCGAGGTCGCAGGTTTGGAAGGTTCTGTCAAAGGAGCCTTGGTACTTTGCTGCAGTGTACCCTGTAGATGGTACACACTGCTGCCACTGTGTGCACATAATGGAGGGAATGAATGTTTAAGGTGGTAGATGGGGTGCCAATTAAGTGGGCTGCTTTGTCTTGGATTGTTTCACACTTCTTGAATGTTAGAGCTACACTCATCCAGGCAAGTGGAGAACACTCCATCACACTACTGACTTGTCCCTTATAGTTGGTGGACAGGCTTTGAGGAGTCAGGAGATGAGTTACTCACTGCAGAATTCCCAGCCTCTGACCTCGTCTTGTAGCCACAGTATTTACATGACTGGCCCAATTGAGTTTCTTGTCCATAGTGACCCCAAGCATGTTGATGGTGGGGAATTCCACAATGGTAATATTGTAAAATGTCAAGGGAAGATGGTTAAATTCTATCTTGTGGGAGATGGACATTGACTGGCACTTTTGAAGCATGAAGGTTACTTGCTACTTATCCATCCAAGCTTGAATGTTGACCAGGTCTTGCTGTACGTGGGCATGGAATGCTTCGGTATCTGAGGAGTTGCAAATGGTACTGAACCCTGTGCAATCATCAGCAAACATCCGCATTGCTGACCTTATGATGGAGGGAACGTCATTGATGAAGCAACTGAAGATGTTTGGGCCTAGGCCACTACCCCGAGGAACTCATGCAGTGATGTCCTGGGGCTGATTGGCCTCCAACAACCACAACCCTCTTCTTTTGTGCCAGGTATGACAATAAGCAGTGGAGAACATTTCTCTGATTTCCATTGACTTCAATTTTGCTAGGGTTCCTTGATGCCACATTCAGTCCAATGCTGCCTTGATGTCAAGGGCAGTCAGTCTCACCTCACCTCTTGAATTCAGCTCTTTTGTCCATGTTTGAACCAAGGCTATAATGAGGTCTGGAGCTGAGTGGCTCTGACAGAATCCAAACTGAGCATTGGATGAGCGGGTTATTGGTCTATAAGTGACGCTTGATAGCACTGTCGACGACCCCTTCCATCACTTAGCTGATGATCGAGAGTTGACTGATGGGGCGGTAATTGGTCAGATTAGATTTGTCCTGATTTTTGTGGACAGGACACAGTTGGGCAATTTTTCACATTGTCAGATAGCGGCCAGTGTTGTAGCTGTACTGGAACAGCTTGGCTGAGGTCACAGCTAGTACTGGAGCACAAGTCTTTAGTACTACAGCCGGGTGTTGAAAGGGTCTTTGCTCTATCCAATATCTTCAGCTGTTTCTTAATACCATGTGGAGTGAATCAAATTGGCTAAAGACTGGCATCTGTGATGCTGGGGTCCTTAGGAGGAGGCTGAGATGGATCATCTATTCGACGCTTCTGGCTAAAGATTGTTGTAAATGCCTTGCCTTTTGTACTCATGTGCTGGACACCCCCATCACTGAGGATGGGGATGTTTGTGGAAGTTTCTCCTCCCATGAGTTGTTTAATTGTCCATCGCCATTCACAACTGTATATGGCAAGACTGCACAGCTTTGATCTAATCCATTGGTTGTAGGATCGCTTTGCTCTGTCCAACACATGCTGCTGTTCAGCATGCATCTAATCCTGTATTCACCAGGTTGGTACCTCATTTTTAGGTATGCCTGGTGCTGCTCCTGGCATTCTCTCCTATATTCTCATTGAACCAGTGTTGACCATCTGTCTTGATGGTAATAGTAGAGTTAGGGATATGCCAGGCCATGAGATTACAGATTGTGGTTGAATACAATTCTGCCGCTGTTGATGGCCTGCAGCGCCTCATGGATGCCCAATTTTGAGCTGCTAGATCTGTTCTAAATCTACCCCATTTAGCACGGTGGTGGTGCCATACAACACGATGGAGGGTGTTCTCAGTGTGAAGACAGGACTTTTCTCTCCACAACGACTCTCCTACCTGTATTATCATGGACAGGTGCATCTATGACAGGTAAATTGGTGAGGACAAAGTCAAGTATTTTATTTTTCCCTCTGTGGGTCTCTCACCATCTGCTGCAGGCCCAATCTGGCAGAATTAGCCCGGAGCCGAGTTTGGCATCCAATT
The DNA here is from genome assembly GCF_036365525.1 of Heterodontus francisci. Taxonomy (NCBI): domain Eukaryota; kingdom Metazoa; phylum Chordata; class Chondrichthyes; order Heterodontiformes; family Heterodontidae; genus Heterodontus; species Heterodontus francisci. Next base: position 46,993,202 of record NC_090377.1, read on the forward strand.
AGGGCCGCGGGTATGGGCAGGAGGTGGGAGCTAAGCATGGAGGGGTAATTTAAAAGGCAAACGACAACCATAACCGGGCTTGCCATTGTCTTTTGAAATGGATGAGCAGGGAGAGAAAAGGGCCAGCAGTAGTTTGGGCAACCGTGCCGGAGCGACCCAAAGTTTTTCTGTTACATCCCTTGAGGTCTTGATCGAGGCTGTGGCAGACAGGAGAGGTGTACTCTTCCCTCCATTTGGAAGAAGAGCTGCAGTGACCCAGACCAGGCTGGCATGGCTATAGGTGGCCATGGGTGCCAGCAGCCTCATGTATCTCTGAAGAGTCCAAACATTCTTTCCTCAGAAAATCAAGCCTCTCAGCTCTAGCAATCGCAACTTTTCATGAGCCACTGCTTGAGCAATGGAGTTTAAATCTCCCTTTATATCCAACTTTTTCACACTGCAGTCATGAGCACTAATGGCTCCCCGCTGTGTTCCCAACAACTATGTTCAAATGTGTTCCAGACTCTCCGTGTTCCCCGTATTTGTCATTTGAAAATTGCCAACTGTTGCTTCCCATACTCCTAACGAACTCCACAACGAGCTCAAAAAGCAATTAATTGGAGGCATGTGGATTGCCAGCTTCCCCTCCTGCCCTCCCTTTGAAAATCTAATCGCATCACTGAGGTGTTCAGAACCAGTGATGCCTTCCAAGTGCGTGATTTTCCGGGCCCGCCTGCACATGAACTTGCGCCCACAGGCGATTGAAAATTCAGCTAGTGGTGTTCACTAATTCATCAACTGAGGAAGGATGGTAAGTGGTAATCAGCAGAAGGTTTCCTTTCCCATGTTTGACCTGATGCCATGAGACTTCATGGGGTCCAAAGTCAATGTTGAGAACTGCTAGGCCCCTCCCTCCCACCTGTATACCACTGTGCTACCACCTCTGGTGGATCTGACCTGCCGGTTGGACAGGACATACCCAGGGATGGTGATGGAGGAGTCTGGAACATTGGCTGTAAATTATGATTCAGTGAGTATGACTTGTCTATGGGACAGCTTTCCCAATTTTGGCACAAGTTCCCAGATATTAGTGAGGAGGACTTTGCAGGGTCAACTGGGCAGGGTGTGACTTTGTCATTTCTGGTGCCTAGGTGGATGCTGGATAATCCGTCCAGTTTTATTCTGATTTAACTTCTCGGTAGCGGTTAGATAAAACTGAATAGCTTTCTAGTGCAGTTAAGAGTCAATCACTATGCTGTGGGTCTGAAGTCACATGTAAACCCAACCATGTAAGAATGGCAGATTTCCTTCCCTAAAGGACATTGCTATTTTCATGGTCACAATTACTGAAACTAAATTTTTTTTCCACATTTTATAAAGAATTGAATTTAAATTCCACCAGCTGCTGTGATGGAATTTGAACTTGTGTCTAGATTACTAGTACAGTAACATTACCACAATGCTATCATTCCCATGATGATGATATCACTATTGCTGGATGCCTGGTGATCTCCTTGAATTAGCACCATATTCAAATCAATATTGGGAAAGGTGATGCCACGGAGATCACTAGTTTTATGTGGGCAGCTTTCTTCAAGGTCTGTAGCACGCGCTGTCACTTCACCGCTGACTGCAAAATCCAGGCTATTGGTTTTTCCACTCAGACCACAATTAAAATTGTATTCAGGACCTGATGACATCATTAGAACCCAGTCTGCATTTTAAGAAGGACCCCATCACATTTAGGTGGGCATCCTTCTTGCCTGTTCAGAAAAACAAGTTTAAATGGAAGATAGTGGAATTGGTGAAGGGCATCAATGCGTAATTCACCTGGCCACTTTTATTTGCCTGTTCACCTGGTTTGTACTAAGTAAGGTTAAAATTTTCCCTTATATTTCACTATGTTTCCATCAAAAATCAAAGTTACTTCAGACTCATTAATCATGAACAACCTGTCCTTTTTAAAAACAAGATGGTCAGTCAAGGACTAAATTGATCAGCCAAGTTCATAGTGAAACTAATCAATAATATATTTCAGTTCAAGTATGACAAATTAAACTGTGAAATAATGTATCTTGTCCAGATATAGGTAATTAATTTCTTACATTCAGGTAAGGTGTTTGCTCTTAGTGATTTTCAAAGAATATGTTATCCCTTTGTATTGTACAAGCCACACTCTTTAGTTATCAATGACTGCATAAAACATACCATGATTTATGGAAACAACTATTTTTTAAAAATTCTGAATGCATTTTGAAAAATCATTATTTCATGAATATTTCCTTAGTCTGCCCACATGTCGTGGCTGTCGTGTGTGAGAGTAAATGTTCCTCTTACTGGTCTCACGCTATAAGAAACTAAGAACTATAAATATGAACTTTATGATGTGTAAACCCAAAATGGACACTTTCCTTTAAAATAAAATGGAGTTGTGAGGTCAGGTGACCTTTTCTTTCCTGCCAATACACATGGAACTGCAAGAACCCTGAACTAATGGTCATGTCTTGACCAGGATTGGCAAAGTCATTAAAATGCAAACAACCTTTATGGACATGTCTTTGAGAACTCATTAAAATGCAAATGACCCTTCCTATGGTAATGGTTGCATTTCTCCTTCTAATTAAAAAAAACTAGGTTCACAATATTGTTGCAGACTCTTTGACTCCAGACTTGAAATCCTGGATTCCAGTATTTATGATGACAATGGAAAGAGATGCTCTGGTCAGATTACAGAAACTAGGTTTCTGATATGGGTTATAATAAGGCACATTCAGAGCTGACAGAGGGGGAAAACATCTATGCCAACGAAGAGAAAAGACCCTGCCAAAGACCAGCAGCTATAAGTCACATGTAGGCAGAGGCTCGAGGTGGCCCTGAACTCTCCATCTGAGGAACCATACCAGGGCTTTGCCATTGAACCTTCACTGGAGTATCATAAGAGAAAACTGCTACCAGCAGTGAATCCATCCTCCAAAACCTTCAGAGCCCTTTTTCAGTGATCAAAAAAGGCTTTCAGGCCTGTATCCTTTCAAGTCTTCAGCCTATCAAAATCAAAAGACCTAAATGCTTGCTACTTTAACAGTCGTACTCTTTTCTTGAGTGTGTGTGAATCTGAGAGAGTGGGTGCAGTTGCGTATATTCGGGTGTTCAACAGTAAACATTTATCCTTCTTTTAAAACTTATGAGAAAATCTATCATTTGTCTGTACCTGACAATTAAAGCACTCGAGCTAAAATAATTTTTTTAAACACGCTTTCTTCTGTCAGTCGAGAGGTGAAAAGGGGGAGCCATCCCTATCATATCTCTACTATCTGTAACACTGGATGCAATGATATTTTTACTAAGTTTCCCCTGCTGCTGCTTGTTTTAATATGTACTTCTATAATATTCATGGCAACCTCTTATATTTTGATTTTGCCCATTTGCATTACAAGTCGTCCCACCCTTGTCTTTTCTTTCTCACTGAAACCTAAATGTCATCTCTGCTTATCCTCTTCAACTGATCAGGCTGATATCATATATTCTGAATTATCTGGAACATTTGCTATCCTGAAAGACTTGCAACAGCTCAACCAGCCCACCAATTGTGCTACAGCCATGTGGTACAATGTGGGTGGTCCTCACCTGACCCCTGGTGTTCTATTTTCCAAATAAACAGACAGCAACAGGTTTTCTTGTAGGTTTAAAAAACAGAAAATCAATTGTTTATTGATCAATACGCCTTATCCCGAAATTGACACAACCGCATCCACTCTTACATTTGCTCGGACACATACACACAAAAAGAGACAGATAGAGAGGGGAAAAAAGGAAAGTGATTTTTAGTGGGGAGGAAATCATGATAAACCTGTTGGATTCTCTTAGAAATCAAGTTCTCAATAGGTGCAGGCCTGAGGTGATTGTAGATTTCTTTCTTGATTGAAAGTTCAGTTGAAGGCGGTGGATCACTTCTAGTTCACTGCTGTCGAGTGTAAATGTAGGGTTGTACAGCAGGGCACGTGCCTTCTAGCTTGCTGGAAAACAAGCTGCTGGATTTTGCTTCTCTCTCTTTCTCTCTGGTGTGTCTCTCTCTAGACTGTCTTTTCTTAAGGCAAAGCTGTGTTACTTCTCAGTACGTGGTAGGAGATGTTCTGATCTCTTCCCCATGGTGATCGCACAATGGCCCAGGACGTGGCTACTTCACACCTTCTTTGTTTCAGGAAAAGATATTCAATTCTGGAATGTTTTAGGATGGGGTGCAATTGACACCTCTTAGCTTTGAAGATTTGCCCTTTGTCCTTGTCAGATAGTTTGAATACACAAAGGCCAATCCTTTTTCTCTCCAGTGGTCATTTTGGACCATTGTTCACTTTTAAAAATAAAGGTTCATTTTTAAAAGACGAAGTCAGTTTTTCATAATTCTTCAGGGTTAGTCCATAATTTGCATCATCACACTTCTGGTGTGCATGACAATTGTCTTGTTAATTAAGCTGATCTCCTACACCTTTTCTGCAGCATCAATCCAGGCTGTAATACAATCTCTGTCTCCTCACCCTGGAACTTTTCTGGCCTCTGTCTCACAGCTGCCTCTTGTGTGATCCCTGCAACAAATCACATTATGTAATAGTCCTGTCTTGTTAAAGGAAGAATTTTATTACCTCTATAGTGCCAAATAGTTGGAAAATTGTTGTTAGTGTCTGCCTTTGAACTTAGCTATTGCCAGAAAATGAGATGCCCACGAGCTCATAAAATTGCCACATAAATCAGACAACTGGAATGAAGTTTCAGCATGCTTTGCTGCTTTCATTGATCTAAATCCTGCTTGTATTCTTCTAACCCTTCAATTTATGCTAATGAAATAGTTGGTGTTATTTTATCCGACATCAAAGTTTTCATATTTCACTCTTTGATCAGATTAATGCTGATATTTTGGTTCAAGCATGACTTTAGTTCTGGTTTTGCAAAGATTTTGGCTGTTGGACCTGGCACATTGATGAACCTAAAGCAACTTAAATTTTATCTCTTGTATCTTTTGTACATCTGCCAATACTAAATGGAACTTCATTGAAAAGAAGTACCAAAGGCACTCTTTCTGCTCTTCCAGCAGCCAAACCTTCTGGTCTGTTACTAAAGCAATCTCTCATAATTTCTGTGAAAACTCCTTTTATCCCATCCTCTGTCCTGACAGTACAGTTTCTACCAGGACTAAAAAACAAGCTTTTTTTTTTGGCCTCACTTTTACCCTCCAATTCTAAATTTAATGATTTTGGTAAAGAATTTCTCTTCATTTCTCCATTTAGTTTGACAGTTATCATAGTTTAACATTTTATTCCCATCTCCAATTTTCCATCCTGTTGAAAGTTCCATTCTAATTCATGATATCAATATAGTTTTTTGTATGTTTTCACTCGTAAGCTTATTGCCCAGTTCAGAGCCACTCGAACTCTGCTCAAAAACACTTTGATAAATCAGTTGTCATTGTTTTACCCTTTGGCAGGGTATGGCATTATACAACAATAACAGCAGCAGCAACTTGCATTTATATAGAGCCTTCACCATAGTAAAACATCCCATAGCATTTGTTTAGAAAGAAATTTCTGAGGGTGACCTACCTTGACATGATAAAATGGTGCATTTGATGCAGATATCAATAAATTATATTGGGATATACATACTCTTAGTTTCAAACAACCAAAGAAAAACACAAGGAGTGGAAACATAAAAGGAGAATAGAAGTGTGAATTGTCTTCTCAATTTGAAAAAATAATTTGTGCTTTGCATCTGATTGTCTATTCTTTAGTGCAATTTGTCCAGCTGTTATCTGTGCTTTGACTGGAAAGCAGCTTGGTAAAGACAAAGAGCTTTGAAAGGAATTCAAAGGACAAATTTGATGAGATGCAACCTTGACATTTTAAATGTGCTGTGACTTTTTTAATAAAATGTGACTAAACAGAGAACTATAACATGTAGCAGCTAGCAAAAGAAGTAAAATAAAAAACAAAGCTTTGCTTCATTAGTACATTAAAATTGCAGGATTATTGTAAATGTTCATTATTTTGCTTCCCCAATTGACACCACTTAAAAAATGTTTTGGACTTAATTTTGTTGGAATAACTGCTTTTACCTCAACCCCAGATGATGATAAGTACCACTTTGCTGTATAACGAAACTCCCATAAGTTCAAGAATGCATAAAATACTAAATATCACACACAATGAAGACATTGTCCATAAATTGTAATGAAGTGGTGGTGAAGTTTAAATTAAAGCCCATTAGTGCATTAGGAATAGAAGACTGCAGTATAATTTATTCTGTGCCACACTTAAGCACTGTCATGTACAGATTCTATTAATTTTGAGTTATAATTATTCATGACAGTTTCATACAGGTTCTGTCCTTAATACAGAATATTATTCTCCAAGTTTCATTATGTAGAATTTCATTGAATTATTTTGCTATTCATTATATCTGATAACTGTCATGGTGTAATTGTGCATAAGGCATAATGTGCTAAAGTATTGCACAGCAAGGTCAGAGAATCAGATCTCCACCATAAGGAAATGTTTATAATAGTTTGGAGCAAGTAAATTTGATTTATAAAATATAGCAATGATGATAATGGAGGAAGGGGTAATTTTAACTACCCTCCCATCCCAATTTGGTGGGAACATGGTGGCGGGCAGTTAAAATGCAGCATAAGATTTACCCACTGGTCTCGCAGTTTGATCCAGCCAACTACAGTTTTGAATTACAGGTGCAAAAATACCTTCCCGTAGCTGGAAAGTTCTTTGTTTAAATATGCAGACTGGATCCCAATTATGTCATTGGGAACCGACTGCAACATTAATCTTGGGTTTGTGTGGGGAAGGAGCATAAAATCGTAAGAACATAAGAAAGAGGAGTAGGAGTATCGTGGATTGAGAATTGGTTGACAGATAGAAAACAGAGAGTAGGAATAAACAGGTCTTTTTCCAGGTGGCAGGCAGTGACCCGTGGGGTACCACAGGGATCAGTGCTTGGGGCCCCAGCTATTCACAATATATATGAATGACTTGGGTGAGGGAATTAAATGTAACATTTCCAAGTTTGCAGACGACACAAAGCTGGGGGTGGGGGGGGTGCGGTGGTGGGGGCGTGTGGAATGTAAGCTGTGAGGAGGATGCAAAGAGGCTCCAATGTGATTTGGACAAGTTGGGTGACTGGGCAAATGGATGACGGACGCAGTATAACGTAGATAAATGTGAGGTTATCCACTTTGGTTGTAAAAACAGAAAGGCAGATTATTATCTGAATAGTGATAGATTGGGAAAGGGGGAGGTGCAACAAGATCTGGGTGTCCTTGTACACCAGTCGCTGAAAGCAAGCATTCAGGTGCAGGAAGCAGTTAGGAAGGTGAATGGTATGTTGGCCTTCATTGCAAGAGGATTTGATTACAGGAGCAAGGATGTCTTACTGCAGTTACAAAGGGCCTTGGTGAGACCACATCTGGAATATAGTGTGCAGTTTTGGTCTCCTTATTTGAGGAAAGATGTTCTTGCCATGGAGGGAGTGCAAAGAAGATTTACTAGGCTGATTCCTGGGATGGCAGGATTGACGTATGAGAGGAGATTGGGTCAACTAGGCCTATATTCACTAGAGTTTAGAAGAATGAGAGGGGATCTCATAGAAACCTACAAAATTCTAACAAGGCGAGACAGGCTAGATGCAAGGAGGATGTTCCCAATGGCTGGGGAGTCCAGAAACAGGGGTCACAGTCTCAGGATACAGGGTATGCCATTTAGAACCAAGATGAGGAGAAATTTCTTCACTCAGAGGGTGGTGAACCTGTGGAACTCTCTACCACAGAAGGCAGAGGAGGACAAGTTATTAAATATATTCAAGAAGGAGATAGATATATTTCTTAATGCCAAAGGGATCAAGGGATATGAGGAGAAAGCGGGAACAGGGTACTGAATTAGACAATCAGCCATGATCTTTTTTGAATGGCGGAACAGGCCTGAAGGGCCGAATGGCCTACTGCTGCTCCTATTTACTATATTTCTCTGAGTAGGCCATTCAGCCCCTCATGCCTGCTCTGCCAATCAGTAAGATCATGCCTGATCTGATTGTAGCCTTAACTCCACTTTCCTGCCTGTCCCCCATAATCCTTGACTCCCTTGTAGATCAAAAATCTGTCTAACTCACCCTTGAATACATTTAATGCCCAACCTCCACTGCTCTCTGGAGAGAATTCCAAAGATTAATGACCCTCTGAGACAAGAAGTTCCTCCACATCTCCATCTTAAATGGGCAACTCCTTATTCTGAAACTATGCCCCCGAGTTCTAGATACTCCCACGAGGGGAAGCATTCTCTCAGCATCTACCCTGTCAAGCCCCCTCAGAATCTTATATGTTTCAATAAGATCACTTCTCATTCTCCGATAAGTATAAGACCAACATGTTCAACTCATAAGACAACCCCTTCATCCCAGGAATCAACCTAATGAACCTTCTCTAAACTGCTTCCAATGCATGTGCATCCCACCTTAAGTAAGGAGACCAAAACAGTACGCAGTCTCACCAATACCCTGTATAGTAGTAGCAAGACTTCCCTACATTTATATTCCATCCCCCTTGCAATAAATGCCAACATTCCATTTACCTTCCTAATTACTCGCTGTACCTGCATGCTAACTTTTTGTGATTCATGTACAAGGACATCCAGATCCTTCTGTACCGCAGCATTTTGCAGACGCTCTTCAAATAAATAATAATCTACTTTTCTATTCTTCCCACCAAAGTGGATAATCTCGCGTTTCCCACATTATACACCATCTGCCACATTTTTACCCACTCACTTATCCTACTACTTAAACAAGGTTGGTTTGCATCTGTTTTAACGCAAGGAGTCTTACAAGTAAGGCAGATGAATTGAGGGCATTGATTAACACATGAGAATATGATATTTTTGCTATCACAGAGACATAGTTGAGGGAAGGACAGGACTGGCAGCTCAATATTCCAGGGTATAGAATCTTCAGTCATGACGGGGAGGTGAGATGGGTGTAAAAGAGGAGATGGACTTACACTATTGATCAAGGAGTCAATTACTGCAGGAAGGAGGGATGATATCTTAGAAGGTTCCTCAAATGAGGCCATATGGGTAGAACGTAAAAACAAAAAGAGGGCAGTAACTTTGCTGGGAGTGTATTACAGGCCTCCAACCAGTCAGGGGAGATAGAGGAGCAGATATGTAGGCAAATCTCAGAGAGATGTAAAAATAACAGGGTAATAATAGTAGGGGATTTAAACTTCCCCAATATTAACTGGGATTATCTTAGTGCAAAAGGCTTAAAGGGGGTGGAATTCTTAACGTGCATCCAGGAGAGCTTTTTAAGCCAACACATAGAAATTCCCACAAGAGAAGGGGCGGTAGTGGACCTAATCTTCGGGAATGAAGCCAGACAAGTGGTAGAAGTGTCAATGGAGGAGCATTTCGGGGATTGTGACCATAACTGTAAGATTTAAGGTAGTTATGGAAAAGGACAAAGATGGATCAGAAGTAAAGGTACTGAATTGGGGGAAGGCCGATTTCAATATGATAAAATAGAATCTGGCCAAAAGTGGACTGGGAGCAGCTACTTGTAGGAAAGTCTATATCAGAGAGAGAGGATTGGATAAGGGAAAAAAGGAGGCTTATGGCAGATTCAGAGGGCTGGAATCAGCGGAGGCCCTAGAGGAGTATAGAAAGTGTAGGGGGGTACTTAATAAAGTAATTAGGAGAGCAAAGAGGGGGCATGAAAAAACACTGGCGGGTAAGATAAAGGAAAATCCCAAGGCATTTTATAAGTATATTAAGGGCAAATCCAGTGCAATTTGGCAAATTGAATCCAAAATTGGCTTAGTGGCAGGAGGCAAAGGGTAATGGTCGAGGGTTGTTTTGCGAGTGGAAGCCTGTGACCAGTGGTGTATCACAGGCATCGGTGCTGGGACCTTTGCTGTTTGTAGTGTATATTAATGATTTAGATGTGAATATAGGAGGTATGATCAGTAAGTTCGCAGTTGACACGAAAACTGGTGGTGTCACAAATAGTGAGGAAGAAAGCCTCTGATCACAGGACAATATAGGCAGAGCAGTAGCAAATTGAATTTAATCCTGAGAAGTGTGAGGTGATGCATTTTGGGAAGACTAACAAGGCAAGGAAATGTACGATGGATGGTAGGACCATAGAGGATGATGCCAATATCATCACCCTCTATAAGAACAAGGGTGACCACGATGACTGCAATAACTACCGTGGAATCTCCCTGCTCAGCATGGTGGGGAAAGTCTTCATTCGAGTCATTTTAAACAGACTCCAGAAGCTGGCTAAGCATATCTACCCTGAGGCACGGTGCGGCTTTCGAGCAGAGAGATCCACCATTGGCATGCTTTTCTCCCTTCGCCAGCTACAGGAGAAATGCCGCAAACAACAGATGCCCCTCTACATTGCCTGCATAGATCTCACCAAAGCCTTTGACTTTGTCAGCAGACGTGGTCTCTTTAGACTACTAGCAAAGATCGGATGTCCACCAAAGCTACTAAGTATTATCACCTCATTCCATGATAATATGAAAGGCAAAATTCAGCATAGCAGTGCCTCATCAGACCCCTTTCCTATCCTGAGTGGCGTGAAACAGGGCTGTGTTCTCGCACCTACACTGTTTGGGATCTTCTTCTCACTGCTGCTCTCACATGCGTTCTTCAGAAGAAGGAATTTTCCTCCACACAAGATCAGATGGCAGGTTGTTCAACCTTGCCTGTCTTAGAGCGAAGACCAAAGTACGGAAGGTCCTCATCAAGGAACTCCTATTTGCTGATGATGCTGCATGAACATCCCACACAGAAGAGTTTCTGCAGAGACTCATCGACAGGATTGCGGCTGCCTGCAACGAATTTGGCCTAACCATCAGCCTCTAGAAAACGAACATCATAGGACAGGATGTCAGAAATGCTCCATCCATCAATATCGGCGACCATGCTCTGGAAGTGGTTCAAGAGTTCACCTACCTAGGCTCAACTATCACCAGTAACCTGTCTCTTGATGCAAAAATCAACAAGCGCATGGGAAAGGCGTCCGCTGCTGTGTCCAGACTGGCCAAGAGGGTGTGGGAAAATGGCGCACTGACACGGAACACAAAAGTTCAAGTGTATCAAGTCTGTGTCCTCAGTACCTTGCTCTACGGCAGCGAGGCCTGAACAACGTATGTCAGCCAAGAGCAACGTCTCAACTCATTCCATCTTTGCTGCGTCCGGAGAATCCTTGGCATCAGGTGGCAGGACCCTATCTCCAATGCAGAAGTCCTCGAGGCGGCCAACATCCCCAGCATATACACCTTACTGAGCCAGTGGCGCTTGAGATGGCTTGGCCATGTGAGCTGCATGGAAGATGGCAGGATCCCCAAGGATGCATTGTACGGCGAGCTCGTCACTGGTATCAGACCCACCGGCTGTCCGTGTCTCCGTTTTAAAGACGTCTGCAAACGCGACATGAAGTCCTGTGACATTGACCACAAGTCGTGGGAGTCAGTTGCCAGTGATCGCCAGAGCTGTTGGACAGCCATAAAGGCATGGCTAAAGAGTGGCGAGTTGAAGAGGCTTAGCAGTTGGCATGAAAAAAGACAGAAGTGCAAGGAGAGAGCCAACTGTGTAACAGCCTTGACAACCAATTTTATCTGCAGCGCCTGTGGAAGAGACTGTCACTCTAGAATTTGCCTTTATAGCCACTCCAAGCACTGCTTCACAAACCACTGATCACCTCTAGGCGCTTACCCATTGTCTCTCAAGACAAGGAGGCCAAAGAAGAAGAACAAGAAATGCTGTAAATACTCAGCAGGTCTGGCAGCATCTGTGGAGAGAGAAACAGAGTTAACGTTTCACGTCAGTGACCCTTCAGAAGGGCGGCGCAGTGGTTAGCACTGCAGCCTCACAGCTCCAGGGACCCGGGTTCGATTCCGGGTACTGCCTGTGTGGAGTTTGTAAGTTCTCCCTGTGTCTGCGTGGGTTTTCTCCGGGTGCTCCGGTTTCCTCCCACAAGCCAAAAGACTTGCAGGTTGATAGGTAAATTGGCCATTATAAATTGTCACTAGTGTAGGTAGGTGGTAGGGAAATATAGGGACAGGTGGGGATGTTTGGTAGGAATGTCTCTTTCTTTTGGGCCTCCTTATCTCGAGAGACAATGGATACGCGCCTGGAGGTGGTCAGTGGTTTGTGAAGCAGCGCCTGGAGTGGCTATAAAGGCCAATTCTGGAGTGACAGGCTCTTCCACAGGTGCTGCAGAGAAACTTGTTTGTTGGGGCTGTTGCACAGTTGGCTCTCCCCTTGCGCCTCTGTCTTTTTTCCTGCCAACTACTAAGTCTCTTCGACTCGCCACAATTTAGCCCTGTCTTTATGGCTGCCCGCCAGCTCTGGCGAATGCTGGCAACTGACTCCCACGACTTGTGATCAATGTCACACGATTTCATGTCGCGTTTGCAGACGTCTTTATAACGGAGACATGGACGGCCGGTGGGTCTGATACCAGTGGCGAGCTCGCTGTACAATGTGTCTTTGGGGATCCTGCCATCTTCCATGCGGCTCACATGGCCAAGCCATCTCAAGCGCCGCTGACTCAGTAGTGTGTATAAGCTGGGGGTGTTGGCCGCTTCAAGGACTTCTGTGTTGGAGATATAGTCCTGCCACCTGATGCCAAGTATTCTCCGAAGGCAGCGAAGATGGAATGAATTGAGACGTCGCTCTTGGCTGGCATACGTTGTCCAGGCCTCGCTGCCGTAGAGCAAGGTACTGAGGACACAGGCCTGATACACTCGGACTTTTGTGTTCCGTGTCAGTGCGCCATTTTCCCACACTCTCTTGGCCAGTCTGGACATAGCAGTGGAAGCCTTACCCATGCGCTTGTTGATTTCTGCATCTAGAGACAGGTTACTGGTGATAGTTGAGCCTAGGTAGGTGAACTCTTGAACCACTTCCAGAGCGTGGTCGCCAATATTGATGGATGGAGCATTTCTGACATCCTGCCCCATGATGTTCGTTTTCTTGAGGCTGATGGTTAGGCCAAATTCATTGCAGGCAGACGCAAACCTGTCGATGAGACTCTGCAGGCATTCTTCAGTGTGAGATGTTAAAGCAGCATCGTCAGCAAAGAGGAGTTCTCTGATGAGGACTTTCCGTACTTTGGACTTCGCTCTTAGACGGGCAAGGTTGAACAACCTGCCCCCTGATCTTGTGTGGAGGAAAATTCCTTCTTCAGAGGATTTGAACGCATGTGAAAGCAGCAGGGAGAAGAAAATCCCAAAAAGTGTGGGTGCGAGAACACAGCCCTGTTTCACACCACTCAGGATAGGAAAGGGCTCTGATGAGGAGCCACCATGTTGAATTGTGCCTTTCATATTGTCATGGAATGAGGTGATGATACTTAGTAGCTTTGGTGGACATCCGATCTTTTCTAGTAGTCTGAAGAGACCACGTCTGCTGACGAGGTCAAAGGCTTTGGTGAGATCAATGAAAGCAATGTAGAGGGGCATCTGTTGTTCACAGCATTTCTCCTGTATCTGACGAAGGGAGAACAGCATGTCAATAGTCGATCTCTCTGCACGAAAGCCACACTGTGCCTCAGGGTAGACGCGCTCGGCCAGCTTCTGGAGCCTGTTCAGAGCGACTCGAGCAAAGACTTTCCCCACTATGCTGAGCAGGGAGATTCCACGGTAGTTGTTGCAGTCACCGCGGTCACCTTTGTTTTTATAGAGGGTGATGATGTTGGCATCGCGCATGTCCTGGGGTACTGCTCCCTCGTCCCAGCACAGGCATAGCAGTTCATGTAGTGCTGAGAGTATAGCAGGCTTGGCACTCTTGATTATTTCAGGGGTAATGCTGTCCTTCCCAGGGACAGGGAAGGAATGTAGGATTAGTATAAATGGGTGGTTGATGTTCGGCACAGACTCGGTGGGCCGAAGGGCCTGTTTCAGTGCTGTATCTCTAATCTAATCTAATCTAAAAAATCTAATAATCTAAAATAGTAAATAGTTGAGGCTCCAGCACTGATCCCTGTGGCACTCCAGTAGTTATAGTTTCCCAATCTGAAAATGCCCCATTTATTCTGACTCTCTGTTTCCTGTTAGTTAGCCAATCCTCTATCCATGCTAATATATTGCCCCAACATCATGAGTTTTTAACTTGTGCAGAAAAATTTTATATGGCACCTTATTGAATGCTTTTTGGAAATTCAAATACACTACATCTACTCATTCCCCTTTATCCACCCTGCGTATTACATCCTTGAAGAATTCTAATAAATTTGTCAAACATGATTTCCCTTTCATAAAACTATGTTGACTCTGCCTGATTGCATTATGATTTCCTAAATGTCCTGCTACTACTTCCTTAATAATGGATTCTAGCATTTTCCCAATGGCAGATGTTAGGTTAACTGGCCTATAGCTTCCTGCTTTCTGCCTCCCTCCTTTCTTGAATAGAGGTGTTACACTTGTGGTTTTACAATCCGTTGGACCATTTCAGGAACAAGGGAATTTTGGAAGATTACAATCAGTGCTTCCATTATATCTGCAACCACTTTGTTTAAAACCCTAGGATGCAGGCTATCAGTTCTAAGGGACTTGTCAGCCTTTAATTCCATTAGTTTTCCTCATGCTTTTTCTTGATGATAGTGATTAAGTTCCTCCCTCCCTTTTGCCTCTTAATTTTCTACTATTCTTGGGATGCTTTTTGTGTCTTCGACAGTGAAGACAGATACAAAATTCTTGGTCAAAGTCTCTGCCATCAGGAGCTGGAGGCCTAGTAAGGTAGGTTTGCTTAAAAGTTTTATAATTTTCTTGTGGGCCATGAGGACTAGGCATGCTCCTTTGGGCCCTGCAAGAAAACTTTGTACCTCCCCTGTCCCAGGGCCACTTTCACCCGATTTACCAGCTACCTTCGTGCCTATGGAGCATTTTTTCTGATCTATGATGATGGCTTTATGCCTGATTTTAACTGCCAGACATCCACTTCCCTCCAGCTTCCTGGCCCATCTTGATCAGAATCTTAGCCAGCTTCGCACCTCAACAGGACTGGGACCAATGTCCTCACAGGGAAGTTCACTCGTGTGGTTGGGGAGTTCACACTAAATTGGCAGGGGATGAGCACCAGCATATAGAAGTAGAAAAGAGGAATAAGTTGCATAAAGGAGTGACAGTGCTGGATATATTAGAGAAGAAAGTAGTACTCGATTAGATATTAGTAGGACCATATCAGATAGGAGCATACTAAGAAGGACTACAAGGAATACAAAGACAGGATTAGAATGCTTGTCTGTAAATGCACAAAGTGGAGTGAATAACATTGTGATCCACAAACACAAATAGCCATGTGGGAATATGATGTAGTGACAATAACGGAAATGTGATTTAAAAATGGTGATGACTGTTTGCTTAATATTCAAGGAGACAAAGTGTTCAGAAAAGATAGGGATAGAAAAAGGGAGGTGGGGTGGCACTCCTGATTAGGGAAGACATTTTAGTGTTGGAAAGTGAGAATGTCCTTGAGGGGGCAAGGACCGAATCAATTTAGTTAGAATTCAGAAGCAGTAATGGGTATTCTATAGGTCTTCAAATAATGAGAGAACAATAGAGGAGCAAATCTAAAGGGAAATCATAGAGATGTGCAAGATCTATAGAGTGGAGACATTGGGGGATTTTATCCCAATCCTGATTTTGGTAGGATGTGGAGGTCGCTGGCTAGGCCAGCATTAATTGCTCATCCCTAATTGCCTTGAGAAGGTGGTGGTGATCTGCCTTCTTGAACCACTCCAGTCCTTGTGGGGTAGGTAAACCCGCAGTGCTGTTAGGAAGGGAGTTCCAGGATTTTGACCCAGAGACAGTGAAGGGATGGCGATATAGTTCCAAGTCAGGATGGTGTGTGACTTGGAGGGGAACTTGCAAGTGGTGGTGTTCCCATGCATCTGCTGCCCTTGTCCTTCTAGGTGGTAGAGGTCACAGGTTTGGAAGGTGCTGTCTAAGGACCCCTGGTGCGTTGCTGCAGTGCATCTTGTAGATAGTACACACTGCTGCCACTGTGCGTCAGTGGTGGAGGGAGTGAATGTTTGTGGATGGGGTGCCAATCAAGAGGGCTGCTTTATCCTGGATGATGTCAAGCCTCTTGAGTGTTGTTGGAGCCGCACCCATCCAGGCAAGTGGACAGTATTCCATCACACTCCTGACTTGTGCCTTGGTGGACAGGCTTTGGGGAGTCAGGAGGTAGTTATTCACTGCAGGATTCCTAGCCTCTGACCTGCTCTTGTAGCCATGGTTTTTATATGGCTACTCCAGTTCAGTTTCTGGTCAATGGTAACACCCCCAGAATGTTGATCATGGGGGATTCATTCAATGTCAAGGGGAGATGGTTAGATTCTCTCTTGTTGGAGATGGTCATTGCCTGGCACTTGTGTGGCACAAATGTTACTTGCCACTTATCAGCCCAAGCCTGAATATTGTCCAGGTCTTGCTGCATTTCTACACGGACTGCTTCAGTATCTGAGGAGTCGCAAATGATACTGAACATTGTGCAATCATCAGTGAACGTCCACACTTCTGACCTTATGATTGAAGGAAGGTCATTGATGAAGCAGATAAAGATGGTTGGGCCTAGGATACTACCCTGAAGAACTCCTGCAATAATGTCCTGGAGCTGAGATGATTGACCTCCAACAACCACAATCATCTTCCCTTGTGCTTGGTATGACTCCAACCAGCGGAGAGTTTCCCCCCTGGTTCCCATTGACTCCAGTTTTCGAGGGCTCCTTGATGCCATACTCGGGCAAATGCTGCCTTGATGTCAAGGGCAGTCACTCACACCTTACCTCTTGAGTTCAGTTCTTTTGTCCATGTTTGAACCAAGGCTGTAATGAGGTCAGGAGCTGACTGACCCTGGCAGAACCCAAACTGAGCATCACTGAGCAGGTTATTGCTAAGCAAGTGCTGCTTGATAGCACTGTTGATGCCACTTTCCATCACTTTACTGATGATTGAGAGGAGACTGATGGGGCGATAATTGGCTGGGTTGGACCTGTGCTGCTTTTTGTGTACAGGACACACCTGGGCAATTTTCCACATTGCCGGGTAGATGCCAGTGTTGTAGCTGTACAGCTTGCCTCGGAGCGTGGCAAGTTCTGGAGCGCAGTATTGCCGGAATATTGTCAGGGCCCATAGCCTTTGCAGTCTCCAGTGCCTTCAGTCATTTCTTGATATAACGCGAAGTGAATCGAATTGGCTGAAGTCTGGCATCTGTGATGCTGGGAACTTCAGGAGGAGGCCAAGATGGATCATCAGCTCGGCACATCTGGCTGAAGATGGTTGCAAATGCTTCAGCCATACCTTTTGCACTGATGTGCTGGGATCCCCCATCATTGAGGATGGGGATAGTTGTGGAGCCACCTCCTCCAGTTAGTTGTTTACTTGTCCACCACCATTCATAGCTGGATGTGGCAGGACTGCAGAGTTTAAATCTGATCCGTTGCTTTTGGGATCATTTCGACGCTAATGTCAGAGTAGAGGGTAAGGAGGGGAAGGTATTTCTGAAATGCATTCAGGAGACTGTTCTTGACCAGTATGTTCTCGGTTCCACTAGGAAAGAGGCATTACTGGATATGGTGCTAAGGAATGAAGTGAGTCAAGTGGTCTAAGGGTCTATGGGAGAAACACTTGGGGAAGAGTGATAATTGTATTGTAAGGTTTAGATTAGTAATGGAGAACTCCAAGGAACAATCTAAAGTAGAATTTCTAAATTGGAAGAGAGCTAACTTCAATGGGATAATTGGGGATCTAGCCAGGGTAAAATGGAACCAAAGACTAACAAGAAAAACCGTAATGGAATAATGGATGATCTTTAAGGAGGAGATATTTCAGGTACAGGTAAAGTACATTCCAACAAGGATCAAAGGTAAGGGAACAAAAGCCAGGGCTCCTCAAATGAGAGGGAGAAAGAGAATATGATGAAACAAAAAAATGAGAGTGTATGGTGCCTGTCAGGTGAATTCTTCTCGTGAGTACGAGGCCAAATATAATAAGTTAAGAGGGAAAATGAAGAGGAAAATTAGATGGCAAAGAGAGATTATGAGAATAGAGTGGCAGTTAACAGAAAAGAACCTGTCATGAAAACGTGCTAGGTCAAAGGATGATTTTTTAGTCCACTAGCTAGAAACCTGAATATTAAACTGGTGGAGATGAATCACTCAAACCGTGCAAGCTCTGAACTCTTGTGTCTGCTGACTGTACTTATTTACTTAATCTGATGGGGGAGCTATTGTGGGAAAGTAACTTTCCAGAAAGATGTAAACCTTCTCAGTTAAACAGTTTGCAGAACCTTCCGGAAAGAACAGACAGAGATCTCCCTCAAAGAAATTCAGTCACGTTGTTGTCTCCCAGAGAACCACTGAATCAGCATCCACATCTTCAAACCGGAAGCCTCAGAATCACCCAAATTCAGCCTGAAGCCAACCGAGTCACCAACCTCCACAGACTGTCTGCCTCTTTTATTTCTCTGGACTCTAATTCAACCAATCTATCCTTCCCCACTCTGTAACCTATTTGTGTGTGTGTCTGCGTACATGTAAAAGCTGGAGCGTATTTTATTATTTTACTTAGATCAGTTTAAGTATAATAAAATTAACCTTTTTTTTGTTAAACTCAAGAAAACCTGTCAGATTGGCTCTTTTTGTGATCATGGTGCATAAACAATTTATACACTCACTGAATTAGCAAGAATATTTACTTAAAAAGAAATAAATCTGTTATGATCAAATAAGGAGAGGGAAAAGAGGGGAGCCCTTTGACCCCTCCTCACCTGATTGTAACAGGAACCCTAAAATCTTCTACCAGCATGTAAATAGTAAGCGGATAGTAACATGCGGGGTGGGTCCTATTCGAGAGAAAGAGGGTGGTATATGCTTAGAGGCACAGGGCAAGGCTAGAATATTTAATGAGTACTTTGTTTTGGTGTTCACTAAGGAAGAGGATGCTGACAAAATATCAGTAGAAGCAGAGATGGTTGGGGTAAAAATTGATAGGAAGGATGTGCTAAATGAATCCAAGCCGAACAGTGAAGAATGAAACTAGACACCGATTCTTTCTTGATAGTCCGTTTATTCACAGAATGCAGGATTACACATCTCTACCTGTCGCCAACCACACTCGTGTCCAGCAGGCACTCTTTAAATTCACTTCATATCTTTAATTGAACGATGCCCTTCAGCTGTTTACCTTTAACAACATAATTTACCATTTACCTTTCACAACATAAAATGCTTAGGATGGATAAGTCACCTGGTCCAGATGATAGTATCCCAGATTGCTTTTTTTGATTTTTATGGAATGACTTAGATATTGGAACACAGAGTAAAATTTCACAATTTGCCTAAGATACCAAATTTAGAGGTGGAAATGATAGCAATCAACTGCAGCAGGACATAGATAAGTTAGCAGAATGAGCAGTTAAGTGGGCAATTGGATTTAATACAGAGAAGTGTGAGCTGATGCATTTTGACAGAAGGGATAGGGAGAGGCAATATAGACTTAATGGCACAGTTCTAAAGAGTGTGCAGGGACAGAGGTCCCTGGGCTACATGTGCATTGAATTTTGAAGGTGCGGGACATATTGAGAGAGCTGTTAGTTAAGCATATGGGCTCTTGGGCTTCATAAATAGAGGTATAGGGTGCAAAAGCAGGGAAGTAATGCTGAACCTTTATAAAGCCCTGGTTAGGCCCCAAGTTCTGGTCACCATATTGTAGGAAGAATGCGAAGGTTCTTGAGAGTGTGCAGAGGAAATTTACCAGAATGGTTCCGGGGATAAGGGATTTTAGATACAAAGTTAGGTTGGAGAAGCTGAGGTTGTTCTCCTTGGAGCAAAGGAGATTTGATAGAGGTGTGCAAGATTATGACAGGTAGACAAGGTAGACAAAGAAAAGCTGTTTCCATTAGTTGATGGTATAGGACTAGGGTCACCAATTTACGATTCTGGGCAAGAGATACAGAGGTATGTGAGGCAGAAATTTCACACAGCAAGTGGTAATGGCCTTTAACTTGCTGCCGACCAGGGTGTTGGAAGCAGGGATGATGAATGGTTTCAAAAGGAAATTGCATGGGCACTTGAGAGAAATAAACTTTCAGGGCTCTGTGGATAGAACAGGGAATGAGACTGATTCGATTGCTTCACAGAGAGCCAGCATGGACTCCAAGAGCCGAATGGCCTCCTTCTTGCCCTCATGATTCTGACAGTCTGTTAATCCGCCACGGTTGCTAAAATTGGCTGGGCATCCCGACTAATGCTCTGTGGCCATTCAGTAGACTGCTTTCCTACCCCGCAGTTAAAATCAACTCCAACATCTGTAACCTCCAAAGAAGTGATGCCAATCAAAAGAGTTCTGATGAAAGGTCACTGACCTGAACCGTTAACTCTGCTTCTCTCACCAGAGATGCTGCCAGACCTGCTGAGTATTTCCAGCATTTCTTGTTTTGATTTCAGATTTCCAGCATCTGCAGTATTTTGCTTTTATTATTATTATGCCAATCATGGAGCTGAACTATTATTCAGAGTACAATTGATTTCTTAGATCAAGATCACTGAATCTACTTTCAATCATTGGTGCTGAAATTAATCTTCAGCAAAAACACAAAACAGGTGATAGCAAATTGGCACCCATTTTACTCCGCACCAATTTTCCCTTCCATTGATATCAATAGAAAAGAAAATCGAGTGCGGTTTAAAACAAGCTGCCTCTTTGCTATTGCCCAAATTGCACATTTTGCCAAAGACCAGTTTCACCCCCAATTATGTTCAATGTAGCCTCCAGTCTATAGTAGCATTCAGTCTGTCGGCAATAAGGATAAATTTCAGTGCTGATGTGTAATTCAGTTGAATCACTGATAATGAAGAAAAAGCATCAGCTATCCTTTTCATATCGTTAAAATGCTGAGTAGTCTCAGCAGTCTTTGTATTTGAGAGCTATTCCTAATAAATTTCAGGGAAGGGAATTTAGATGAAGTGTAGGTAGTGACTGCCACAGTTGCAAAGCAGTATCTGCAATGAAAAGTATGCCGTTGCTATGGTGCGTTGCCAAGAACATTTCCCCATGAGAGATATTACACTAGTCAAGAGGTCACTTACATTGTACAAAGACTTCCTACCAATATTTTCTTTTCTTGTCTATTAGTGTTTCAAATCTTTCCACTCTTGTTTTCTCTTTTCACTTTCTCGTCTGCTCCATGTTTCACTTTTAACCTTTTTACCTAAAAAAAAACTCAGCCAAAAACATGAAATGCATAAATTAAGCATCCTCTTCCTACGTATCTACATAGTTTATGTCTGATGCTATATTGTGTCATATACAGGGAGAATACTAGTTTGTCATTCTCATAACATAATAGGGAACACGTGACTTGAATATATTTGTATGTACTTACACATTATAGCAATCCAGACTATCAAACTCAAGAACGAAGACAATAAAACATAAGACAACGGAGAACAAGAAAATACCATTCACTCAAGCAAACCTGTTCTTTCCAAGGATTCTGTCATAGATACCATCCCAACCACTTAACCAAGTGTCAGTTTGACTCAGTTCGTAGCACTTAATGTTTCTTAATTTGGGAGGTTGTGAGTTTAAGGCCACTCCAGGCCTCCAGTACTTAACCCAGGCTGAAGGAATGTTGCAATACCAGAGGTATTGTCTTTCAAATTTAAAGTTAAACAGATTCCCTATTCTTGTAACTATAAAGGAATTCAATGCTCTCCTGGTTCTCCTGGTGTCCCAACTATCATGGATCCTTTAACTGTCACCACCAAAACAGATTAACTGATCATTTATTTAATTTGGGACATCACTGTGTGAATATTGATTGATGCATTTGCCTGCATAACAGTAATAGATACACTTCAGAGGCAATTCATTGAATGTGAAGTACTTTAGAACGTATTGACATATGGAGATGTAAAAAGCATTAAATAGAGGTATTTTTCTTTAGGAAAAATTCTGCACAAAATCCCCTGATTCCTAATATAATCAAATACTAAAATAAAAGCAAAATACAAATCGTTACCGATTAGGCACATTACAGCCTGCCGGACTGAACATTGAGTTCAATAATTTCAGAGCATGACGGGCCCCCCATTTTACTTTTATTTTTAGGTTTTTTTTCCTTTTTTATTTTTTTGTGTTTATTTTGTTTTATTTCATCTTAGTTTGTTCAGTTTGCTTACCCACTGTTTTTTTTTCATGTTTGTACTTGCGGCTGTTCAATTTGCAGTCCGTTAACACCCTATCTGTACTAATGCTTTGTCTTTCAACACACCATTAACATATTGTTTGCCTTTGCTCCACGACCTTCTGGTCAGCTATTCTGTGACCTTGTCCTATCTACACCATCTCCTTTGTTATCTCTTGCCCCACCCCTGCTTTACTTGCTTATAACCTTTTACATTTCTAATATTCGCCAGTTTTGAAGAAGTGTCACTGACCTGAAACATTAACTCTGTTTCTGTCTCCACAGATGCTGGCAGACCTGCTGAGTATTTCCAGCATTTCTTGTTTTTATAACTGAAAATACTCTTGTGCCTTTAATCTCCAACTTCTGCTATGCTCCAAACAGTATTCCCTTGGCTCCACATCACAAGAACCATTGGGTGGAATTTTCCTGGTCCCACCGAGGCAGCTTTGATACCTGGGGCTGCATTTTAAGACTTGGCCACCGAAGTAGATGGCGGACGTAAATAAAATGCAGTCCGCGCACACAGGCACCATGCGATTTCAAATGCGGCGGCTCATTTGCATGGCCACGGTGCCCCCCCCCAACGATGATGTGGAGGGGGCAGGCGAGCAGTCTACGGCATCGGCGTCCAGCGCCATTTTTAAAGGGCTTACACCCCTCAATGTAGATTCAAAATTTAAAGGGCCAGGTAAGTTAAAGTTTTGCAAAAAAGAATGAAATGACCTTTCCATGCATTTTCCCACCCCCCCTCCCCCAATGGCATTTCACTACATTCCTGCCCTTTCCCCCCCTGCCACAGGAAGTGCCGGGATCAGCGAGCCACTGCTGTGGTTGCAGGCAATCCTGTGTAGAGGTTTCCCCTCCACATGGTGGCCTGGCAACTGTGGTCACAGTTTATTTTAAAGAAAGTTGAAAGTTCCTCAGAGGATGCCTCAAGATGGAGGTGACCTGGCAGTCCCTATCTTGCAGCAGCAGTGCCCACCTCTGCCAGTGGGGCTACAAGCTGCGATTGCCTTTCTTTTTCCTTTTTTTGATTTTCCTGAGCTCAGTATTATCCGTGAAGGTTGTTTTTTAATATCACTCTTACAATAACACTTGCAAGGTGCCCAGCTTTCTGAGATACTAAATTTCATATTTGCAATTCAGGGTTATTTCAGATAATGTCAAACTGTCATCTGAAACCTTTAGACATTGTTGCCTGGAAGTATCTTGAGCTGAAATATAACTGAATCCCTCTTGCTTTTAGGACTGAAGGTTGGTTAAAATGGGGTGATCAGTTGTCAGAAAAGGATAATAATTAGATTGAGAAAATATGAATAAAGAATCCTAGGCTTTGTATCTATAGATGTAGAACAAAAAATTCCTGGAGAGGCTTTGGGGTCCTGGATCTGCTGCAGAGTGGAAATTGCACCTGCCCACCCACTGCTTACATCTTGACCCTGTTCAAAATCGTAGGATGAGGCTAATCTATACATTATTAAGTTTAGATGAAATACTGGATATATCTAGAGAAAAATAAAATAATTTATTGAACCAAGAGGAAAGCAGTTATCACTCAGTGGAAGCCATGGATTGGGTCTAGATACTAAACTGGAAATAAGATGAATAGTGTATATAGTCTCCTAACATTGTTTAATGCACATGGAGTTAAAAAGAAAATGAGAGTCAAAAATCCCTCTTTCATGTGCAGTGTGTTATTGATTGGTATGCCATTTGTTACAAAAATGACATATGATCGAACCTTGTATCCATATCCATCTTCCTGCTTGTAACCACATTTCAAGCCTGAATCCATCATGCTGTCCTAATGCTTCATAGCTCCTAGTGGACATGTGACTGGGGTGGTGCTGGTGCTGGGGAGGCGTGAGGAAAAGGCGGAGGAATAGAAAAGATAAGGACTTTTCCTCGGAAAAGGCTCAAGAGTAAGTACATCCGTTTGTTGGATATTTTGGTCAAAGACAATTGCCATTTTATATTGCATTTGTGAATCAAACCTTTGTATTTATTACACAAAATGCCACAGGTAATCAGGAAAAATTAAATGCTGGAGAAAAGTTTGTCATTTCAAATTAATTTGGACATTTCCTCTGCCTATTAGAGCTGTAAATAGAGATTGGGTTACATATTCTTTAATGGCATAATTAAAATTCAGGAATCGAATAGCAAATTTACGCATGCGCTAATTTTGCCCATGGTCTCAGTAAGGTCCAGCAATTCTTTCACATATATAAATGATGTGTCAAGCACGCTCATGAAAGATTGACCACTTCTCATCATCACTGTATTTGTTTATCTCCTTGAAAATGTCCTGACTATGGTAGTAACTTTTCAGGGTGAAAAAGAATCAGCATACAAAATTATTCAAATAAATTGCAACATCAATTGTTTTTGTCTATTGTTAATGTTGTACAAATACCCCTGCAGTGAAATTTTGTAAGCATCATGCAGTTAATTTATAAATAGTCATTCATTAATTTCCTAAGTTATCTTGTGTAATGCAGTGTAGAACCCCCTGGGATATAATTATGCAAGTGAAGAAGATTGCAGTTTATGAAGAAGTTAATTTTCTCTAACATTTCTGTCTATTTGATAAAAGTAGACTACAGAATGGTGGGGTGGTGGGGGACACACTTTGGAAGATTTAATGGATTCTTCACATGAATCAAGATCTCTCTAAGAACTAATATGTTCATAATTTATAGATATCTAAAAATGAAGGTTTTGAAATGATAACACAGGATACTAATGTACAAATACCTAACATACTAATCTGAAATTCTTGCCTCCGTTAGCAGAAAATTTAATCTGCTTACAATAGCATAATGACATAATTACAGGGTTTTAATATATCTGCTGTCTACAAGCAGGTAGATTAGAAAATAGAGCAACTCTTCTTTTCTAATTACACACGCCCAATGAGTCATGCACAATCAAATACTATGCACTATTAGGTTACTTTAAAGTGCTACATATTCTTCAGTTTCCTTTCACAAATGTTTACATTAATTCGTTTGTAGTTTAATATGTAAAACTTATTATTCAATTTTATTAACTACTTCAATAATCTAAAATCTTGTCATTTTGTAAATAAAAAAGGCTTGAATTTATAAAGCACCTTGAAAGACCACAGGACCTCCCAAAATGCTTTACAACCAATGAAGTACTTTTGAAATGTAATCACTGTTGTAATCTAGAAATTGGATTTAAAGCCAATTTTCCTTTAATTTCTACTATGGCATTGCAGAATCAGCTGCACCCATTTTTATCATAGGATGCCTATTATCCTTATGTAGGTTTATCCCTCTGTCACACACAAATTATTTCTCATTGAGCAAAATGCATCTCCACTGAAAAAAATGGAAATTTATCATTTATCATTGGCACATGAGTATCCTTCCAAAATGCATTCCCATTTGATCAATTTCTCATGCAGTTTTTTTTATTAGATTTGTTAAAAAGTCCTTAATTTACTTTAAAAGCCTTAATTACTAATATATTTACTGTTGTCAGTGGTGACTGGTTTTCTGGCAGCAGTAAATCAGATAATTTTCTGGCATGTTGGTGGTAACTGGTCATAGCCCACATAACAACAGAGCCATCTGGCCATTCCATAAACATCAACAAAACTATTGAGCAGCAACAGGCATGACAGGGGAGGGGATAAAAGAGGAGGTGGCATTGCACTGTTGATCAAGGAGTTAATTACTGCAGTAAGGAGGGATGATATCTTAGAAGGTTCCTCAAATGAGGCCATCTGGGTAGAACTTAAAAACAAAAAGGTGGTAATCACTTGGCTGGGAGTATACTACAGGCCTCCAAACAGTCAGGGAGAGATAAAGGAGCAAATATGTAGGCAAATCTCAGAGAGGTGTAAAAATAATAGGGTAATAGTAGTAGGGGATTTCAACTAATATCAACTGGGATAGTGTTAGTGCAAAAGGCTTAAAGGGGGCGGAATTCTTAAAATGCATACAGGAGAGCTTTTTGAGCCAGTATGTAGATAGTCCTACAAGAGAAGGGGCAGATCTGGATCTAATCCTAGGGAATGAAGCTGGACAAGTGGTAGAAGTGACGGGGAACATTTCGGGGATAGTGACCATAACTTACGAAATGTGTAGATGAGCGTAAAGCAGTTGATGTAGTCTATATGGACTTCAGTAAGGCTTTTGATAAGGTCCTACATGGGCGATTGGTTAAGAAGGTAAGAGCCCATGGAATCCAGGGCAATTTGGCAAATTGGATCCAAAATTGACTTAGTGGCAAGAGGCAGAGGGTAATGGTCGAGGGTTGTTTTTGCGAGTGGAAGCCTGTGACCAGTGGTGTACCGCAGTGATCGGTGCTGGGACCCTTGCTGTTTGTATTGTACATTAATTATTTAGACGTGAATATAGGAGGTATGATCAGTAAGTTCGCAGATGACATGAAAACTGGTGGTGTCATAAATAGTGAGGAGGAAAGCCTCTGATCACAGGACAATATAGGGCAGAGCAGTAGCAAATGGAATTTAATCCTGAGAAGTGTGAGGTGATGCATTTTGGGCGGACTAACAGGGTAAAGGAATATACAATGGATGGTAGGACCCTAGGAAGTACAGAGGGTCAGAGAGACCTTGGTATGCTTGTCCATAGATCACTGAAGACAGCAGCACAGGTAGATAAGGTGGTTAGGAAAGCATATGGGATACTTGCTTTTATTAGCCGAGGCATAGAATATAAGAACAGGGAGGTTATGATGGAGCTGTATAAAACGCTAGTTAGGCCACAGCTGGAGTACTGTGTACAGTTCTGGCACCACACTATAGGAAGGATGTGATTACACTGGAGAGGGTGCAGTGGCATTTCACTAGGATGTTGCCTGGGCTGGAGCATTTCAGCTATGAAGAGAGACTGAAAAGGCTAGGGTTGTTTTCCTTAGAGCAGAGAACGCTGAGGGGAGATATGATTGAGGTATACAAGATTATGAGGGGCATTGATAGGTTAGGTAGGAAGAAACTTTTTCCCTTAGCGGAGGGGTCAATAACAAGGGGGCATAGATTTAAGGTAAGGTGCAGGAGGTTTAGAGGGGATTTGAGGATAGAAATTTTCACCTAGAGGGTGGTTGGAATCTGGAACTCACTGCCTGAAGAGGTGGTAGAGGCAGGAACCCTCCCAACATTTAAGAAGTATTTAGATGAGCACTTGAAACGCCATAGCATACAAGGCTACGGGCCAAGTGCTATTAGAATTGGGCCAAGTGCTATTAGAATTGGGATTAGAATAGTTAGGTGCTTCATGGCCAGCACAGACACGATGGGTTGAAGGGCCTGTTTCTGTGCTGTATAACTCTATGACTCTAACAAAGACCAACAGTAATATTCCATTCATAATTACTTCTCAGTTTTAAATTAAGGGTAGATTGTAACCCCTTGTAGGAGATAATTAATTATTCAAATACAGATCTGTCAATTTGAGTCTCTGTCACACCAAAACTCCAACAAACACAACGGACTGAAACGGACACTCCAGAGGTGGAGTGCCTGTTGCCTTCCAGATGCCTTCCAATTTAGTCCAGGATGGGGAAGGCTGAGGACGACCTTCCCAGTCCAGGCCAATTGAGGCCATTAAGAGGCCAATTAATGGCCACTTAAGGGCCTCTTCCCATCTCCACTAATTTAATTGAAGGCGGAGGGGCCCACCGCTGCAGGGAGATACCGCCAGATACCAGCAAGGTCTGGGGCGGTCCATCCTTTGGGGCCAATGCAGGGCCCCTGGAAGACCCTCTGGCGGCGATGGCCTGCCTGAATGGCCCCGGCAACACCAACCGCACTCACCTCTCGTAGCATCTCTGATGTCCTCTGCCAGCAGCTCTGGAGGTAGAACCCCGTCCCTTAAAGGGATGGTGTCCCCGACAGCGGGCATTTAATTGCCTGCCTGCTGTGGAATTGCAACGGGGGTCCATGGAGGGCTCAGGTGGGATCTCCCCCCACCTTCTGGCCCACCGCCGGGATTCCTGTCACCATAATAAAATTCAGCCCCCTGTTTATCAATACTCTAAGTATTCCTGCCATTCAGAAAAGGAATAAAAAAGACTGAGAAGTTAGAAAAAGAGTTAAACTGTTTAGAGGTGATTACTGAGAAACACATGTAGTATTCCTCAGCTATCAAGTCATATTGAAAAGTGTGTATTTACTCAAGTAAATAATAATGAAAATAACTCTGTTGAAACCTCACAACCACAGTGAGAAACAAATCTGGTATAGAGGAGTTTTCAGCCTGTAATAGTGGAGGTACCTGATGCATGCTCTCGCTATGAATTCTGCTACAGATTTCACAGAAAGAACCCATATCTGAGAGGCACCACAGACAACAAGACAATGGGGATCTTTTTCTGAGAAAAAGGAAGTGGGTTTGGGTGCCTGTTGGGAGTTAAATGCCCTAAAAGTGACATTGGGTTGGGAGACTGACATAATCTTGCTATCTTCTGCCTTTCACCCAGGTGGGTTTGAAGGCAAGTGGGGAACCCCCACGCAGCTGTCAGTTAAGGCATTTAAATATTATAATAAGCAATTAAGTTATGCTTTAATGAAGGACTCTGCATTTACCAGGCAGCAGGCCTATTTGCCGAGCTGTGTGAAACTTCCCAGGGTCACCGAGGCGAGTGCACAGCAGGAAGTGCTAGTTCAGTGAAACTGACAGGCTGGAAGCCTTTGATCAGTGAAACTGAAGAGCTGCAGCCATGGCCAGGTGAGAGGCTGCTGCTCACAACACTCCTTCTCAGAGAGTGCTTTCGGTGCTTGACAGGTGATTGTCAACTTCTTGGAAGTCACTTCACTGTCGAACACTGCACTCACCTTCAGCTGCACTTCCCTGCTGCCAAACTGCACCATGTCACATGAGCAGCTTATGCAGCTCAACTTTGCAACTCTGATGAAGAGCAAGAGCAGCACCAGAAGGAATATACCAGTAACAGCAGCACCAGCTGCCTTCTCCTCTACTGCATACTGCTCCACAGGGCAGAGAGGATGGACACAGAGATCCAGTTCCAAGGAGGTGAGACACCCAACACAGGTTCTACAGGCAGAGTAAAAGCAAAATACTGCAGATACTGGAAATCTGAAATAAAAACAGAAAGTGCTGTAAATACTCAGCAGGTTATGCAGCATCTGTGAAGAGAGAGAAGCAGCGATAACGTTTCAGATCTGTGACCTTTCATCAGAACTGGCAAAGGTTAGAAAAGAAATAGGTTAGAAAATAAATAGGTTTTAAGCAAGTGAAGTGGGTGGGGGTTTGTTCTCTTCCCCACCATCCTTGTCTTGCATCCCCTTGGTGCACTCTCTAGATTACAGGGACCACACTCCAGCAACTGACTTCTTCGGCCACATCCTTCCACACCTGCTTGGTTGGAAAGGATGTCACCTTCCTCCCGTCCTTAGGAAATATCACCTCACTGCAAAGTCTCAGAACCCACGGCAAGACCTCCAGGTCAGAGTGAGAGACCTGAGAGCAGCCTTCCCAGGTCTCCTCCCCATTCCTGTGGTTGCTGCAGCCTCAACAATCCATGTCCTGGTGAGCCATTGTAACCCATGCCAAGGTCCCTTTAATTAGAAATCCTTCCTTTAACAGAATCAATGCCTCATCACGGCCACCCTTCCTGATTGGACAGGGAACCTGAAGGCTGGTTGCTAATTCCATGGCTCAGTTAAAAAGTCTCGGCAAAGCCCGCTGAAGAGTTCAGCGGGTTCCTGCCTGCTAATGGTCCCACTGTAACGGCAGGGACTGTGAGAAAATTCTTCCCCAGTGTGTAGGGGTCTCATTGTCCATATCTTCCAGTGAACTCTACATTTGGTCATTGCTATTTACCCCTGAACATATTTACAATCACAGAATTGCTCATTGATAGCCATGTTTCGTTTTTTTGTGCAGGTTGCACATGCCTTTACTCTTTGGCTTTTGGAAAACAGGTGCAAAGAAGTATTAAAAGTGAATTAATGTTATTGGGTTGTACGGTGCTAATGATGTATGTGTGTGTTTTGCTACTGTGCTTGACCCTCGGGTGTCACAAACTCCTCTAGTTGAAGCAGTGTCACTTGTGGATGACTGCAAAGCCAACTATCAAGCTGCAGGGGTGCAGAAGGCCATTGCCTGTATTTACACTATTTCTGATGGACCTGCATCAGTGCCAGGTATCTCTGATAGGATAGCCAATGTGTGCTCAATGCCTTCAGAGGCAGCACCTAATATAACCTGTACATGGGTATATGATGGCTCAGAAGCTCTGCTAATACAGGTGCAGGTAACACCAGGATTGCCACATGCTCAGCAGTGAATTGTGTTGGAGCAACTGATGATTCATGACATCACTGGTGTCTGAGGTTAAGGTAAAGTTCCATAAACAGTCAAAAGAAACCTCCTTCCGGGTATTCTTGAGTCGTGAAGGCAGTAATCTATCATCATACGAAGAGCTGCTCTTTCTCGTCTTCTATCAAAAGCGAACATGTGTTGCTCCATTACTGTGTTTATCAGCACTTGTGGTGCCTGATTGTTAAATCAGACTTTTCTCATAGAGTCATATTCATTACAGCACAGAAGGAGTCCATTCAGCTCATTGAGTCCATGTAGGCTCTCTTGTTGACCAATCCAGTCAGTGTCATTTCCCCATTCTAACCCCATAGTCCTGCAAGTTTATAGAGTCCTGAGTCCTATAGAGATTAGTCATATAATCTATCTTGAAAGTATTTCTGACAAAAAGAAAACATTTTATTCTGACTTCTTGTTTTTGACACTTATGGTCACACATTAAGGGCAATATTATTTCATATAAAAGCAATGTCATTTGTGTTCAATTTGATAATGCAATTTTCAGAATGTTAGATGCTGACACTCATTGAGAAAGTAAAAGTATAGGTTCCACTACATGGGATAGGATTTTATTTGTTTGAGGTTTACTTCAGGCATTTGTGTTGCAATAAACTTGATGCCTCCTACCTTCATATAACACCAGTCTGCAATGCCATTGTAGATTATCCCTTCTTTCCCCGATGAGGTAAGGCACAGAACACTACTCTTTACTTCAGTCTGTTAGTCGATGTTATTTTCAAAAATATAGACCTACTCTGCTGGTGTTGAAACATTTCCTTTACTAATTGCGCACTCAACAGCTGGATTATTCAACATTTGAAATGTATAGCAGTTACTAGCTTGTTAGCTTCTTAAGTATGAACAGATCATTATTGTAGTTGCCTTGAGATAGACTGTTATTTTTTCTATTAAAAAAAAAGTATTCTCTCAAATTGCATTTTAAAGACAAAGGTTTCCAAATGTTTCATTGGGAATGATTGCATAAAAATGGTCAAAAAATATTCTTTTCTTCCACATTTAAGCCTTACTTCTGTAAATGAGAAATAACTCAGTACAATAAGTCTCTGCATATGCCTATAAAATGACTGTTTTCTTATTAACAAGGCTTTTGGGATTCAATAGCTTATTGTGGTGATTGCATTGACATCATGACCAGATGGAAATCTAGCCGACGGATGATGACACCTTCCCTCTGAATGAAGTTTTCCCTCCTGACTATAATTTCCGCCACTTGCCTCACCCAAACCGTCACAGTGACAATATAACTCTTATCACCAAATCACACTTTGGCCTATCCTCCTACTCCTCTGGCACCTTTTCCTCCTTTGAAAATCTCAGCTTGTTCGATCCTCTCACCAACCCCCCATTTAAATTCTTTGTTCCCTACTCTCCACCCAAGTGCCATACCAAGTTTCTCATCAATATATACTGGCTGTTTACCTCCCTCAGCCTCTGCACCATGTGACTTCTCACCCTCAGTGATTTCAACCTCCATCTCAACTCTTCATGCTGATTCTCCTCTGAGTTCACTACCCTCCTATTCTCCGTTAATCTCTCTGCCCATACAAACTTCCCTACCCATATTCATGGCCACTGCCTTGACCCTGCCATTTCAAGTGGCCTCCCATCATGTCAATCACAGATAAAGCTATCTCTGATCACTTTCTTGTATCACTCTTCACCCATATCCCCCTTCCCCCTCCCAACCTTACTTCCTTCTGCTAATGTCCCGAAAAAGATCTCCCATCCAAGTCATTTACAACTGTACTTTCAAATTCCTAACTGTCTAGCCTTTGGATCTCCATTCACCATAACCTTTCTGCAGCTACCAATCTGTTCAATCACAGCCTCACCTCCACTTTTAATGCTTTTGTCCCCATTAAAACCATTACTCTCTCACAGCCTGGTCATTCCCATTCTTCCAGCCCTTTATCTCTGCTCTCTTAAGTCCAAGGGATGCAGGTTTGAACATTAATGGTGGTCACCTTTCCCAAGCTCCAAATTGACATGCATCCACAGTACTGAAAAGTCACAAATGGCATCCTATGTAACTGTGACCATTGTAAACTATTGCTCCTCATCCTTCTCAACCTGCCTGCAACCTTTAACAAGGCTGACTACACCATCCTCCTTTAATGCCTCTCCTCTATCGTCCAGCTGGTTGGAATTGCCTTTGCCTGGTTTCATTCTAATCTATCCAGTCATAGCCAGAGAATCACCAGCAATGGCTTCTCTTCCCACTACCATAATGTTTCATCTGGATTCCCCCAAGGATCTATCCTTGGCCTACTTAGAGTCATAGAATCATTTATTGGACAGAAGGAAGCCATTCAGCCCATCGAGTCCATGCCGACTTTCCAAGGAGCTGTGCAGTCAGTCCCACTCCCCAGCTCGATCCCCATAGCCCTGCAAGTCTATTTCACTCAGGTGGCCATCCAACTTCCTCTTGAAATTATTGATCGTCTCTACTTCTACCACCCTTGTGGGCAGTGAGTTCCAGGTCATTACCATCTACTGTGTTAAAAAAATGCTTCCTCATATTCCCGCTACATCTTTTGCCCAAAACTTTCAATGTGCCCTAGTCCTTGTACCATTTGTTAATAGGAACAGTTTTTTTTGTCTAACTTATCGAAGTCCATCATAATCTTATAGACTTCTATTAAATCTCCCCTCAAACTCCTTTGTTCTAAGGAGGACAAACCCAGCTTTTCCATTCTAACCTTGTAACTAAAATCCTCCATCCCTGGAACCATTCTGGTAAATCTTTTCTGCACTCTCTCAAGGATCTTCACATCCTTCCTAAAGTATGGTGACTAGAACTGGATGCAATACTTCAAGTGGGGCCTAACCAGGGCTTTAAAAAGGTTCAGCATAACTTTGCTGCTTTTGTACTCAATGCCTCTATTTATGAAGCCCAAGATCCCATACGCTTTGCTAACCACTCTCTCACTATGTCCTACCACCTTCAAAGATCTGGGCACATGCACCCCCAGGTCCCTCTGTTCCTGCACACTCCTGAGAACTGTGCCATTTAGTATATATTGCCTCTCCCTATTCCTTCTGCCAAAATGCATCACTTCACACTTGTCAATATTCATTTCCATCTGCCACCTCTCTGCCCATTCTACTAGCCTATCTATGTCTTGTTGCAGGCAGTTCATATCATCCTCACTGTTGCACCTGCAAGCTTGTTGTCTTCAGCAAATTTTGAGATTCTACTCTGTATTCCAAGATCCAAGTCATTCATATATAGCGAAAAAGCAGTGGTCCGTGCACTGGCCCTTGGGACCACCACTGCCTACCATCCTCCAGTCTGAAAAGCAACCATTTACAATGACTCATTATTTTTTATCCTTAAGTCACTTTGTTATCCAATTGGACACTGACCCTCTTATTCCATGAGCCTTAATTTTGTTAACCAACCTTTTATGTGGTACCTTATCAAATACTTTCTTAAAATCCATATAAACAACATCCAGCACATTCCCTTCTTCAATCTTCTCTGTTACTTCATCAAAAAGATGTCAAGCATGATCTGCCTTTTACAAATCCATGCTGGCTATCCTTAATTAACTCAAACCTCTCTGTCTGTTGATATTTACCCCGATTATTGTTTTTAAAGCCTTACCCAGCACTGACGTTAAACTAACTTGCCTGTAATTGCTTGGACTGTCTTTCCACCCTTTCTTGAATATGGGTGTCACACCTGCCACTCTCCAATCCTCTGGCACCTCCCCCGTATCCAGGGAAGGTTGGAAGATTATTTCTCATTATGCTGCCCCTTGGCAACACCATCTGAAAACACGTCAGGTTCCACATGTACACTGACGACACCCAACTCTACCTCACCACCTCCTGTCCTGGCTCTTCCACTGTCTTTGATCTATCACACTGCTTACCTGAATTCAGTATTGGGTGAGAAGAAATTTCTTACAAATAAATATTGGGAAGACTAAAGCCATTCCCCACCACAAACCAGATTCCCGAGCCACCTCCATCCCTTTCCCTGGCCACTGTCTGAGGCTGAACCAGACTACTCAACACTGGTGTTGTATTTGACCTCAGGGAGGGCTTTTGACCACATATTCGCTCCTTCAGCAAAACAACCTACCTCCTCCTCCGTAACATCACCCAACTCCACTCCTGCCTCAGTTTCATCTGCTGAAACCCTCATCCATGCCTTTGTTACCACTAGATTTGACTGTTCCAATGCACTCCTGACTGATATCCTATGTTCCATTCTATATAAATATAAACTCATCCAAAACTCTGCTGTCCATGTCCTAACTCGCACCAAATCCCATTCATCCATCATCCCTGTGCTCACTGACCTAAATTGGCTCCCAATTTGGCAATGGCTCGGTTTTAAAACTCTCATCCTTATTTTAAAATCCCCCAATGGCCTGGCCTCCTCTTTATCTCTGTAATCTGCTCCAGCCTTACAATGCTCTGCGATATCTGCACTCCTCAAATTCTAGCCTCTTGCGCATCCCTGATTTTAATCATTCCACAATTGGGGGCCAGGTCTTCAGCTGTGTACGCTCAAAGTTTTGGAATTCCCTGCCCAAACCTCTCCACTTCTCTACTTCTCTCTCCTCCTTTAAGACGGTTCTTTAAACTTACCTCTTTGGCCAAGCCTTTGGTCATCAGTCCTAATACCTCCTTATGTGGCTTAGTGTCAAATTTTGTTTGATAATGGTCCTATAAAGGGACTAGAGGGCATAGATTTAAAGTGATTGGTAGAAAAATTAGAGGGGAGATGAGGAAAAAAAATTTCACCCAGAGGATGGTGGGGGCCTGAAAGGGTAGTTGAGGCAGAAACCCTCAACTCATTCAAAAGGAGTCTGGATATGCATCTCAAGTGCCGTAATCTGCAGGGCTACGGACCAAATGCTGGAAGGTGGGATTAGAATGGGTGGATCGTTTTTCGGCCAGCACAGATACAATGGGCCAAGTGGCCTCTTTCTGTGCCTTAAGCTTTCTATGATTCTAAGGCACTTTGGGACATTTTACTGTGTTAAAAGTGCTGTATAAATGCAAGATGCTTTTGTTGTTTGGTACTGGAATACTGAGTCATGAATATTAGTATTGCAATGTGGTCAATTGAACAAATTAAAGACCCTCTTATCTACCACGTACTGTTTTGTTTTAATAAGAATTGTGTTGCACATGGTGCGTGCTTTCTAAATAGTGGCTGAGTAATTATTAGAAGCTTTATTCAATTACAGTGGGATTTGCATTTGTGAAATGTCACTTTTTTCTGTGAAGTTCCTGGGACCAACATTTCATCCAAGATTGTGAAACTTCAATGCACATTGATATTTGCTCTTCTGGTCTAATGCTTAACACATCATCAATCTATTCATCTAATACAACAGCTGCCCTTGCACAAGCTTCACACAACCAACTGTGATGCCTTTGCTATTTTTAAGTATAGCAGTTTGATTATACAACAGCTCTGTGGACTG
Organism: Heterodontus francisci; assembly: GCF_036365525.1. Lineage (NCBI taxonomy): Eukaryota > Metazoa > Chordata > Chondrichthyes > Heterodontiformes > Heterodontidae > Heterodontus > Heterodontus francisci. The sequence continues at coordinate 47,029,238 of NC_090377.1, forward strand.
AAGACAAACTCTAAATATTCAGTTCACACGATATGCAAATGCTACTCTTACCTCATCATCATGTTCCCAGAATGCTGGTATTTCATCACCTTTCTCAGATTGTTAGTCTAGTTATCTATTGTAAATTGTGCGAGCTGAGTACATTAAACATTGCAACACCAGGAGATGTATTTACTCAATACTCTAAACATTTCACTTCCTTTCAATCCCTGCTTGCATTTGTGTCACTTCGGTTCATTATACTGTCACCCTGACCTAAATTTGAAGGGCAGACCATCTTCTTATGTCTTGTCCAAGTATGTTTTTCTATTTTTGCTTTTATTCCATCTCACTTCTGGATCTTTATCTGTCACCCGAAATGCCACACCACATTACTTCTTTCACAGATTAGCTTTCAAATAGAACTTTTATCTGCTGCAATCCCAGGATCATTATAGTCATCACCTTCGAGGCACTTAACTATTTATAACTTCAGGTGTCATCCCATCATTTATCATCACATTTTATTCCTTCACAAGCTGAATTGTGCAATATATCTTTCAGAATAATGCAGTATTCAGAATTCCGTTTTAACATTTTCCTATCTTGGGAAAATGTATGACAAACAATCATCCTAACATTACCTCTCTGAAAATAAAACTCATATTAGTACATAAAATGCTGAAAATACTCAGCAGGTTTGGCAGCATCTGTAGAGAGAGAAACAGGGTTAATGTTTCAGGTCTGTGACATTTCATCTCACCTGAAATGTTAGCTCTGTTTCTCTCTCCACGGATGCTGCCAGACATGCTGAGTATTTCTAACATTTTCTGTTTTTATTTCTGATTTCCAGCATCCATTTTGCTTTTGTTCTACTATTACTACACCATTTTAAGAATGTAAAAATTTTGTAAGTTAAGAAATATTCTTTAAGTTCTGTGAATTTCTGTAGTGCTATTTTGCAACAAGCAGCATAGAAATATTCAAGCAACTTTGCTCGCATTTCGTCATATCTTGAAGACTGGGAAAAAAAACATTTAGGACTAGATTCCTTGCTCAACACACACTGACTCCCAGGTGCACTTGAGGAAATTCTTTGCGAGCCACTCAGCCTGCTTCCCGATTATCCCAGCTATTCGAGCATTTTCCACCATAAGTTTCATCAAGAAGAATACTGAAATTTAAGAAATATTTGATCATATATGAGCAGGTATACCATACTTAGACAAGTATAATTGGAACATATATCATATGACGTATTTTCTGTCATTTGCACTTAGCAGCACTGCGTACCAAGGACATCTCTTTAATTCTTATTTCTATTCTTTGAACAGCAGAGGGAGGGGATTTAAATTTTAAATCTGGAGAATGGAATTGAATCAATCATGGGGCAATCAATCCAACTCTCCATCCTGCTTTCTGAAACATTAAAAAAAATTGTTTCCATTCTTTGGACGGCCTCAAGTCCACTGGTTAAACTGAGGTACAGCAGGCCACTGAGGCCTTCCACAGTCATCCTTTGTCTGCTCCTAGAGGGACTCCTGGACAGATGCTGGTAAGCCCACAAAAGTGCATGAACGCTCCTAGTCCCAGAAACTCGACCAGGGTTGGGAGTGCAACTGTATGTGGGCAGAAGTCCCATCCTGCAACATTTATGCCTGCATTGTAACTGAGCAGAAGGCATAGAATTTAAAGGATTTATCAGTCAGCAGAGACTCAGCTGATTGCACTCTCACATCTGAGTCAGAGGTTGTGGGTTCAAGTCCCACTCCAGAGATTTGAGCACAAAAATTAAGGCTGACACTCCAGTGCAGTACTGAAGAAGTGTTGCACTGTCAGAGGTGCCATCTTTCAGATGAGACGTTAAACCGAGGGCCTGTCTACTCTTTCAGGAGGATGTAAAAGATCTTATGTCACTATTTCAAAGAAGAGCAGTGAACCTATCCCTGGTGTCCTGGCCAATATTTATCCATCAATCAACATCACTAATAAACAGATTATCTAGTGTGTGCAAATTGGCTGCCATGCTTCCTGCATCGCAATAGTGACTACCCTTCAAAAGTACTTCATTGGCAGTAAAGCACTTTGGGATATGTCGAAGTCTTGAAAGGCGTTATTTAAGTGCCAGTTCTTTTTCATTTGGATATTGCACATTAAAAGCAGAGCCTCTTAATTGTTTTCTTTTTATGCTTAACAACCTGTACTTAGTTGCATAGGTTAAGCCTTTCTTCATAACTGCCTGTTGCTATAAGATATGTGCTATAACTTCCTGAACCCATTGTGATTCTCTTTGGTTGGATTCAAATCATCTTATTGGAGATGCAGCATTAGAAGTTTTTGGTCTTAACATAAAATATATGCAGAGGAAGACAGCCCGAAACTACATAGAATATTCTTAAAAAAGCATTTACTTCTAGAAAAGTTATCTGCAATTTCTTTTGTTCCTTGAAAAATGTAACCAGCTAGGGTGAATAAGTTCTGTCACCCTTCTGCATTAGCAAATCATTTTACTTAGGGGATGCTCTTTCTTCATTCTATTTTTGTCAACATCTCACCAAATCCTAGAAAACTGATAATATATAGAGCTGAATCTTAACTCCCAAAATGATGGGTTGGAGTCAGATGAGATGTTAAATTTTAAAAATCTCAAACCCTTCGCCAACCCACCCACATCTGGTTTAGCAGAGGTGGATCAAGGGGTGGGCAGCCAACCTGCTTTCAGGAGGCATGTTAGCCAATTAAATATTTTACTAAGACTGCTAGCCTCTGATTTAACCTGCAAGCTTAATTATAGCTGGTCAACCTGGGCTTTTCCACAGACCCAAAAACTTCCCACCCCATAAGGTAACTCCAACCAATACATCCTTGCCCAACCCAGAGTTGAGCATTTGACCCTGCCCCATCCCACATTCCCAATAGCAGCAGCTGGCAACTTACCTGCAGTAGCGGCCTTCTCTGGAGAGCTCTCTGCCCAACTGGAAACCAAGCCTATCAGGCTGACTTCTGGGCAGGGAACCTGTCAAATCAAAGCAGCGCATGCTGTGGAGCCTACAAAGAACAAAGAAAATTACAGCACAGGAACAGGCCCTTCGGCCCTCCAAGCCTGCGCCGATCCAGATCCTCTATCTAAACATGTCACCTATTTTCTAAGGGTCTGTATTTCTTTTCTTCCTGCCCATTCATGTATCTGTCTAGATACATCTTAAAAGACGCTATCATGCCCGCGTCTACCACCTCCGCTGGCAACGCGTTCCAGGCACCCACCACCCTCTGCGTAAAGAACTTTCCATGCATATCCCCCCTAAGCCTACACTCCACAGCATACGGGAAAACCCAATTCCGGGTTTCCTGACAGGATCGCTGCCATCCCCAGCTATGCAGCCCACCCTTTTCAAAATTCAACCCATAGACTCCATTCCTGATACATTGATAGCTAGTTTGTCAAGGAACATTATATAGTACATAGAAAAATGTCAATTTCCAATACTTATAGATTTATTCTGTCTTTTCCTTAAAATGAACCACTCTGATTTTTTCCATTGCTTGATCAACTGTGTCTTTGCTTTGAACTAGCAAAACCTGATAACTGGGAACTTTCTACAGTTCTCACCCAAAGTGCAGAAAAACATCTAAATCAATTTCAAAACAATGTAAACTTTTGTAATCTCCCTGGCATTCTGGGGGAGAAAGGGGACTGATGAAGCTTAAGAGTTAAATTAGCCCCGAACTGTTTTCTGCTGCAGTAGGTATGTTTCTAACTTAGCATGCTCCACACGTGTCCAACCCCCACTTGGAGTTGAAATTGGGGTCTCAGTTTTTTTTTATTCCGAGTCAGTGGATTCATCTCAGGTTGAATTTACACTGCAGCTGAGGTGCTGATGTACGTGCTTTTGTTTTGCACCAAGTTTGCAATGCAGGTTTAGCATTAATGGAAAGCTGAAACTGCTTTGTGTCAATGGTTAATTCGCAGTATAAATGCGCCTTGCTTCTCTGCGGCACTTGTTTTGATTGTATCTAAGGGGTTCTTTAGCTTCATGGGGTTCCATGTTATCGTTCAGCATACTGACACTGTCAGATTCATTTTTAAAACTCTTCCTCTCTAATAATCTCTACCCTTTCTCTTGTATAACCATGATTTCCCTAAAAGCCTTGGGCCTGATATTCTTGAAGCCAGAAAGATTGGAGAATGGGCACATAACTGGCAGGATGGGGACTTTGGAGCAGAGCACACTTCTACTCTGTGCCCTGTTTAACTTCTAGTCAAAACTCCAGTTGGGGGAGGAGCGGCTAGGTCTTCAGCCCTCCTGCACCAGGTAAAATTGAACACTGGCATCAGTACTCTTGAAGCCATTAGAAGGGATCCAAATGTCACAAAAGCAAAGGTAGTTGATCCTGGAGGAAATTGATTAGCTTTCCAACAATGGCCTGTACACACCTTAGCACCTATGCAATTCTTTGTCTTCCTTTTCGATCCTTCTCAGGCCTGATCCACCAATGAACCATTCCAACATCTGCTAAAGGATTGGTGCAGGTACCTCCGATGATCCTTATATGCATGACACACAAACCGAATATTCAAATACCCCCATCCCAGCAATTTAGGTCAGGATCTGTGTCACTGTTCCAAGTGCAGGCAGGGAATCTGCTCCATCACATTTCTGTCAGCAGAGAAGACTTTGTAGGAATTTCAACGCCTTGTCCTTCTGTTTACCAACCTTTTTTTGGAATGTTTTGATTTGCTATCTATCAAGAAAACAAATCAATTATTTACTTGGTCATTAACCCTGCTGCTCTCACATGCGTTCAAGTCTTCAGAAGAAGGGATTTTCCTCCACACAAGATCAGGTGGCAAGTTTTTCAACCTTGAACGCCTAAGAGTGAAGACCCAAGTATGGAAAGTCCTCATCAGGTAACTCCTCTTTGCTGACGATGCTGCATTAACATCTCACACTGAAGAGTGTCTGCAGAGTCTCATTGACAGGTTTGCGGCTGCCTGCAACGAATGTGGCCTAACCATCAGCCTCAAGAAAATGAACATCATGGGACAGGACGTCAGAAATGCTCCATCCATCAATATCGGCGACCACACTCTGGAAGTGGTTCAAGAGTTCACCTACCTCGGCTCAACTATCACCAGTAACCTGTCTCTTGATGCAGAAATCAACAAGCGCATGGGAAAGGCTTCCACTGCTATGTCCAGACTGGCCAAGAGAGTATGGGAAAATGACGCAATGACACGGAACACAAACGTCCGAGTGTATCAAGCCTGTGTCCTCAGTACCTTGCTTTACAGCAGCGTGGCCTGGACAACTTATGTCAGCCAAGAGCGACGTCTCAATTCATTCCATCTTCACTGCCTCCGGAGAATCCTTGGCATCAGGTGGCAGGACCGCATCTCTAACACAGAAGTCCTCGAGGCGGCCAACATCCCCAGCTTATACACATTACTGAGTCAGTGGCGCTTGAGATGGCTTGGCCATGTGAGCCGCATGGAAGATGGCAGGATCCCCAAGGATACATTGTACAGCGGGCTCGCCACTGCTTTCAGACCTACTGGCCGTCTATGCCTGCACTTTAAAGACATCTGCAAATGCGACATGAAGTCCTGTGACATTGATCACAAGTCGTGGGAATCAGTTGCCAGTGATCGCCAGAGCTGGCGGGCAGCCATAAAGGCGGGGCTAAAGTGTGGTGAGTCGAAGAGACTTAGCAGTTGGCAGGAAAAAAGACAGAAGCGCAAGGGGAGAGCCAACTGTGTAACAGCCCCGACAACCAATTTTATCTGCAGCACCTGTGGAAGAGTCTGTCACTCTAGTATTGGTCTTTATAGCCACTCCAGGCGCTGCTCCACAAACCACTGACCACCTCCAGGCACTTACCCATTGTCTCTCGAGACAAGGAGGCCAAAGAAGAAGAAGAAGAAACCATGCAGATAGCTAACTGATTCGTTATTACTCAACCCCAAAGCCTGCATATTTTCAAATTTATGTTTAGTCACAAAATATATGAAGTTCACATATACATAATTATTTAAAATTGCATTTTTCCAAATGAAGTTAACTTCAAGTAATCTTGTTTCAAAATCCTTAACAAAATTAAGAGATAAATAATCCATTAGGAAATCAATAGACACACTTCATTGAGAATTATTACTTGAAGCATGGTGTTCCAGTTTCATGACTATAACAGACCTAAATGTAAAGCAAACTAACATTTCATGTCAAGCTAATGGTCTTCATAAGGCATCCTTCACAGTAGTCAGAGAATAGCCTGCTTTGTAATGACAGGAATGTTATATAATGTAACATGCAAAGATTGTTAAATTAATGGTAGGAAATACTTTCCTAACAGATGTAAAGGAACTGCCAGGAGGAAAACTGTCGGCCATTGAGTTGGGGGTGTATTTAAATTGGTCTACCTTTTGACATCATTAGATCTGAGTAGATGAGAGAAAAAAATGCGACATAGATTTTCCGACCCCCTCCAGCCCATTTATCAGCGGATCTGAAGACAGAAAATGGTTCGGGCCGCATTTGACCTTCACCTCTGTGCACTATTTCCCATTGGTCAGTCCTGGCTGTGTAGAATGCAACCATCCATGTGTAGATGGCCATGTGTTAGATCTATACAAATAATAGATCTGTATCCTCTGATGTAATTCCTGGCATTTGCATCATTTTGAACACTGCACACAAGAGCTATATGTTTTGGCCCAGGCATCCAAAGTACTGAAGTTAGCAAATGGGTGCAGCTCAATCAAGAGCAATCTCAAAATCAGTCCCAATCTTTGACCTGCTCAAGTACTCCCTGTGAAGAATTGTTGTTGGGAGGCTGATTTAACTACAGGCTAAGTGGTGCTACTCAAGGTGCTATTGTCCAAAAGACAACTGTGATTCTTTATGAGATGCTATCTGCTCAATTGTGGTATTTTGCTGTTTGATGAATGTATTTAAGCTAATAAAGTGCAATTACAATACAGACTTTATACATGTGACATCAGATATAACATTTCGAGATGTAACACAGGCACTAGATGAAAGATTTCTAATGCCTATACTAGTCGATGTACCATGCCATTGCACTCAGAGTTAAGACCCAGAATCATCTTCAGGTGAAGTAGGATTAGTGGGCAGGAAAATAATCTGGCCAGGATGTACAATCTAATTCAGTATCATTTGAAAATCATACATTCGATTGTTATTTTTATATTTCTATTATAAATTCCTATGTTCACATACAGGATGTTATTTCTAATTGTTACTGTGTAATTACCAGTGATGGTACTGCAGCACCTCTGTTGAAGGGAGGGCGTAATTACTGTATGATGCATATCCATAGGCAGTTTCCATTCTAAATGTGGGCGTGAGAATTTATAATAGAGCAAATTGACAAGGCATGCACACAAACATAAGATTAGCATATATATGTTAATAAATATGTGAATTTAGTACATGCCTATTTTTATAAATAAGGTTACTAAATGAGAATGTTCAGTTGCTCTAGGATGCTGAAATATTAACTGGTTCATCCTTCAGAGTTTCACACTCTAACTTTAATGTTATTGCTGCAGGTAAAAAGACAATCTGTCAATGTATTTACATGTGTTACAACCAGGAAAAGGGTCTAGGGTTCCCTCTCAGCCTTCACCTGGTCATACCATAACGGTTTAATTTTGAAACACCATGTTTTTAGCTCCCCCTTAGTGAATCCTTGTTCACTGCTTTACAATTATAAGGCAAAGAAACCAGCCAAACATGTTTTCTTAGGTTTAAGGAAAAAGGGTGAACTTTATTAATCTTAAACTCTAATTTGGTCAACGCCTACGGATACGTGATGCGCCCACGCTAGCATGCATACATGATACACACATGTAGATAGAGACAGAAAACAGCAGGAGAAAAATAAAGTGGAAAAGTTTGAGGTAATATCTGAAGATGGTTTAGGTTGCTGTTCTTCGAGCTCGCTGTAGAGTCCTTGATTGTAGGTAGATCTTGCTTTTTGTTGGAGCCCAGTATTCTTCTTAAACCTTGTTCAATGTAGGAGACTTTTCTCTCTTGAAGTTCATGTGTCCTCAGTGAGTCTAGAGGCTTGTGAGAAAAAGATGGGAGCAGACATGAGAGGTCTTCTTACTCCAGGAGCAAACAGTCTTTTTCCCTGAGTTCAAACTCTGTGGCTAGTTCAAAAAACCCTAGACCAGCCAGTTAGTCATGTGACCAGCTGGCTTAACCAGTCCTGGCTATTGTGGATTGTATCACATTAGCAGTCTCTGGAATACTCTTCCATACACCTTCGGTGTCTGGTGATCAAAATCCACTGTGGGTTGAATGTGTCAGGGAATGGGCCTTTTGTATCTTCAAGCACTGTCTGTTAGTATGCAAATGTTTTTCAGCTAAGTGTCTGGCAGCCTTCTCTTCCCAGCAAGTTTAAAATCAATGTTCATATGACAAAATTAATATGCCTCATTCTTGGCAGGTGGGGGCCTGCATGGCACAAGTCACAAAGAAAACTATGTTATTTGTTGGGATATTGCTAACTATGCAGAATAGAATATTTTATCTACATATATGCTCAAGTTAACAGTTACAATAAACAACCCAACATTTAAATAAATCAATAGAATTGCAAATATCTCAGGAAATCGGGCATGTGGGATCCAAGCACATGATGGCTTTGCAGAAGGAGTAGTTGCCACTGAAGAAAAGGCTGATGACATTTGTAAGCAGTTAAAGCAATTGATGATAGCTGGAGTGGAGATGAAGACAGATGAAGGCAGTCAGTGACATTTATAGAATAGATCAGTGTGTTGAGAGACAATGCAGATGAGTCACGGCTTTCACTGCCGAAAAGATAGAAGGGCGCATAAATCAAATGCTGCATGATTAGCATCTGTTTTCTTGAACTATAGAATATCTTTAGTATTTGCATCTTAACATTAGTATTGGTCATCTATTTTCTATGTTTAGCATTTATTTTAAGGTGAATGAATGTAGCTCTTAGATTAACAACAAAACTGGAGAAAAATAACAAGGTTTCCACTTGGCAGTACGTAGCAGGAGAACGGGCAATTTTTGTGAGTTATAAAGGGAACCATTATTCTAAATATTGAGTGTAATGTAATTCTGACTAGCGTTATGCGCAGAATATAGTGGGCAAATTTTGAAATGTGACATTATTTATGGGGAAGATAAGTTGCCTTGACAAACATTAAAGAACAATGAAGAGTTCTTTACCTTCAACAAAATTGGTTACTAAATAAAGTGGCTGTATGGCATAGGAATCAATAATACATCCTCCCCTGCTATTCTTCCACCTTGATTCTATTTCTCACAACGTCAACCTATTTAGCTTTGACTATATTTAAAATCAATATTCAGAATATCATTAGAGGTAAGTGACCACACTCTAATAACCTTGAATATGATGGTACTCTCATAACCTTTTTTGTGCATAGAATCACATCTTCTATTTTTTTTCCAAGTTCCCTTAGGACAACTTCCTTGACATGGAATTATTTATTCTGCAAATAGAACAGATAGATATCACAGGTTGACAATATACAACAAATCTGCAGTGTCAATGTTTCAGAGGTTTAACTTCAATGAATAAAATCAAAAATGTATATATCATGCTCTTCACAATTCAGTTGGCTCTAACTAGTTTTGAAATGTCTGTTTTTGTTACATCTGACATTCAATTTTTCATATTCTCCTTGATGAAAGCTCCTGAGTCCTATCATTTTTAAGTGTCATGTTTGTGGTCTGAATATTTTCAGGGTTTTTCTTTCCTCCAACTCAAGCTACTCCCATTATGAAATGCTTGTGAACATTCAGCATTTGAGGATGAAATATTCTGTGTGTGATGTCTTTGAGATAGGAGGGAAGAGAAACCTGGAAGGAGACAGATCTTCCACCCACCACTTTAACTTGGATGTGCTTCAAATCACAGAAACAGTGTCATTTAAAATAAAAGAAGCAGTGCTAAAGATTTTTTTGAGGACACAACATTGGCAGGCTTAATTCAAAAGAAAATTGATTCTTCTGGGTGGTGGGGCCCACTTGCGGCTCATATGTTCTTCATATCTCCCCCAGTCCCCTGGATTTATGCTATTCTTTGCACCTTTAATGGCTTTTTCCTTTAGTTTTACATTATCTTTGTCGACCATGGCTGTTTTATTTGGTATGTAAAGTTCTTTCCCCCAGTGATATATATTGGTCCTGCGTTAAGTTAAATTATTTTTTGAATACAATACAGGGCTATAAAGAGAAAGCAGCGTAGTAGGAATAGTTTATGACTGATACCCATTGACACAGAATGAAACAGAATGGAACCTATTGGAGTAGTTGAGGAACATCCTCAGACAAACCTTTAATGTTACCAGGATATTAGTGTGACAGCCTGCCCACACAGGATCGGAAGATTCTTTCTCTTCCTGAATGTGACAGAAATCTGGCAGATCTGAGTTCTGCCCCAAATTTCAACCATCCCACCACAATTTAGCAGCATTTCCTTTGCCCCAGGGGTTGAGATTTCTATGCCAGGGGCTTTTCTGTGCTACACTGCTCTATTTTCCAAAATGTACTTCCTCTACAACAAAGTTCAGTCTTTTGTTATTTACTTGAGCTCTGTAATTGTCCTTTCATTTCTATCCGATAAGAAGTTGCATTATGTTTAAAAAGAAAATTCTGTTAAAGCGTGTGAGCATTAGAAACAGGATCCTCTATGATTGAGGCTAATTCCACCATCCAGACCCCCAAGCACTCCTGCCAGGTGAAACAGTGCACTGAATTTTCTGGGCCCTTTGGGGACATGCTTGAAGGTGGGAGGGGGCAGAATATCGAGACTGGATGGAAGCCTAAGGTCTTCGCCTCACAACCGGATATTGCAAACGATTGCTAGCATGGCAGGGGAACATCATGCCTGAATGAGGCAGGAAGTTAATTAAGCAAATTAACTAGCCAATTAACAACAATTTTATGGGGATTTTGGATTTTCCAAAGGGTGTCCCGGAAGCAGGAAGCTACAGAGCCTCACCTGTTTTAAGGAGGCAACAAGCAAGTGGCAGCTCAGTGCTGACTTCATCCGGCAGCCATTGTGACAGCCAGTGTGTTATTTCAGCGAGGTTGGAGCAGCGCGGGCACTGGCAATTACAGGCATGGAGGGGGCGGTGGGGAAAGGTGCCAGCCCTGTGGGGGCACGTTGCTAGGGTCCCATCTAAGCACTGATATGTGCTCAATAAACAAGGAGTAGGAGGGAAAGGTGGGGGTGCAGTTGGATAAGAGGTCCTGGAAACTGAAAGAGGCCATCTGCCATGGGTTTCATTCACTCAGGCTTCGGCACTCGGGAGAGGAGGAGGAATGGAGAATCAGGGAGATGCAGCCACAGGCAGAGGGAGAGAAGCATGCTCAGGGCCAATATGAGAATCTACCTTGGGGTGAGGACACAGGAGAAGGGTGGAGAGGGGCACACAACCAGGCTCCTGCACACAGAAGAGGTTACCCTCCACAGAGGGTCCGTCAGAGGCTAAGCTACTTTTAAATGTCTGAGCGGCAGTGTCACGCCTTTCCAGGGAGACTGTCATTGATCTGTGTGCCATAATGGAAGATGAGCTGACCGTCATGGGGAGTGGTGGCCACACAATGCCAGTGGTGCTGAAGGTCACCATGGCGCTGAAATTGTATGCCTCCAGATCATTCCAGGGATCCACTGGAGGTATATGTGGGATCTCCTAGTCTGTGGCTCCTTGATGCCCTTTTCAAGAGGGCCAGCGAATATGTGCATTTTTGCATCAATCCAGTCAAGCTGAGAGAGCCATTGGGGTCGGGACCATCGTTGGATTCCCCCAGATGCAGGGTGTGATTGACTGTGGACATGTGGCCATTAAGGGTCCCACAAACCAGCCAGTGGCTTTCATCAACAGGAAGGGCTTCCACTCGCTCAATGCACAACTGGTCTGCAACCACCATAGATGGATCCTTGAGGTGTGTAAACAGTTCCCAGGAAGCAGCCACATTAGATCATAAGAAATAGGAGAAGGAGTAGACCATATGGCCCATCGAGTCTGCTTCACCATTCAATACTATCATGGCTGACCTGACTGTGACCTTAACTCCACTTTTCTGCCTGCCCTCCATAATCCTGGACTTCCTTGTAGCTCAAAAATCTGTCTAACTCAGCCTTGAATATATTCAATGACCCAGCCTCCATTGCTCTCTCGGGAAGAGAATTCCAAAGATTAATGCCCCTCTGAGAGAAGAAATTCCTCCTCATTTCCATCTTAAAAGGGAGACCCCTTATTTTGAAACTGTGGCCCCCATTCTAGATTCCCCGTGAGAGGAAGCATCCTGTCAGCATCTACCCTGTCAAACCCCCTGAGAATCTTATTTGTCTCAATAAGATCATTTCTCATTGTTCTAAACTCCAATGAGTATAGGTCCAACCTTTTCTCATAAGACAACTTCTTTATCCCAGCAATCAGCCTAGTGAACCTTCTCTGAACTGCTTCAGTATATTCCTACTTAAGTAAGCAAGAGCACAAGAAATAGGAGCAGGAGTAAACCATATGGCCCTTCGAGCCTGCTTCACCATTCAATACTATCATGGCTGACCTTAGGCTTCAACTCCACTTTCCCACCCGCTCGCCTTATCCCTCGATTCCCTGAGAGACCAAAAATCTGTCTATCCCAGCCTTAAATGTATTCAACAATGGAGATCCACAACCCTCTGGGTTAGAGAATTCCAAAGATTCACAACCCTTTGCGTGAAGTAATTTCTTCTCATCTCAGTCCTAAATGATCAGCCTTTTATCCTGAGACTGTGCCCCTGTGTTTTAGATTCCCCGACCAGTGGAAACAATCACTCAGCATCTACCCTATCCAGCCCATTCAGAATCTTGTATGTTTCAATGAGATTGCCTCTCATTCTTCTAAACTCCAGAGAGTATAGGTTCAATTTACTCAGCCTCTCATCATAGGACAACCCCCTTACCCCAGGGACCAATTTAGTGAACTTTTGCTCTACTGCCTGCAATGCAGGTTTCTTACATGTGGAGACCAAAACGGCACACAGTACTCCACATGTGGTCTCACCAAAACCCTGTACGAATGTAGCAAGGCTTCTTTATTCCTATACTCCAAACCCCTTGCAATAAAGCCCAACATTTGCCTTCCTAATTGCTTGCCGTACCTGCATGCTAACGTTTTGCGTTCCTTGTACAAGCACACCCAAGTCTCCTTAAAATCAACACTTACATGTTTCACGCCTTTTAAAAACTATTCTGCTTTTCTATTCTTACGGCCAAAGTGAATAACCTCACACTTCCTTACATTATATTCGATCTGCCATCTTGTTGCTCACTCACTTAACCTGTCGATATCTCTTTGCAGTCTCTCTGTGTCCTCCCCACAACTTACCTTTCCAACTACCTTTGTATCATCAGCAAACTTGGATGCATAACTCTCCGTCTCTTCATCTAAGTCATTAATATAGATTGTAAATAGCTGAGGTCCCAGCACTGATCCTTGCAGCACTTGATCCTTGCCTGCCAACTTGAAAATGCTCCGTTTGTACCCATTCTTTGCTTCCTGTCTGTTAACCAATTCCCCACCCATGCAAATATATTACCACCAAGTCCATGAGCCCTTATCTTGCTGATTAACCTTTTGTGTGGCACCTTATTGAATGCCTTTTGGAAATCGAGGTATACTACTTCAACTAGGTCCCCTTTATCTACCCTACTAGTTATATTCTCAAAAACTCTAATAAATGTGTCAAACAGGATTTCCCTTTATAAAAACCATGCTGACTTGTTCTAATCATATTGTGTTTTTCTATGTGCATTGTTAAGACTTCTTTAATAATAGATTCCAGCATTTTCCCAATGACTGATGTTAGGCTAACTGGCCTGTAGTTCACTGTTTTCTGTCTCCCTCCTTTATTGAAAAGCGGTGTAACATTTGCCAACATACCCAAATCTAAAGAATTTTGGAAAATCATAGCTAGCATATCCACTATCTCTGCAGCCATCTCTTTAAGAACCCTATGGTGCAGGCCATTCGGTCCCAAGGGTTTGTCAGACTTTAATCCCTTTAGTTTCTCCAATATTTCTTCTCTGCTGATATTAATTTTGTTAATTTCTGCACCCTTTTTAGCCCCTAGCTTAGCATCTATTTCTGGTATGAAACTTGTGTCCTGTACTGTGAATACAGAGACAATATTTGTTCAATACTGGTGCCATTTCCTCATTCCCCATGATAATTTCTTCTGTCTCTGCTGCTAAGGGACCAACGTTCACTTTAGCTACTCTCTTCCTTTTTATATACCTATAAAAGTTCTTACAATCTGTTTTTATATTACTGGCTAGTTTACTCTCATTCTATTTTTCTCCTTTTCTATCAACTTCTTGGTGGCCCTTTGCTGGTTTCTAAAGCACTCCCAATCCTCAAATTTGCTGTACCTTTTTACAACATTGTAAGCATCTTCTTTGAATCTAATATTATCTTCAACTTCCTGAGTGAGCCAAGGATGGTTCTTTCTTGCTGAAATTTTGTTTTTCAATGGAATATATTTTTGTTGAACATTTTGAATTGTTTTTTTTAAGGTTTCCCACTGTTCATTTACCTCCATACCTTTTAGTCTATTTACCCAATTTACCTTTACCTTCCCTCATACCTGTGTAATTGGCTTTGTTTAAGTTTAAGATTCTTGCTTGTGATTAGAGTTGCCACTTTCAAACTTAACATGGAATTCAATAGAACTATGATCACTATTTTCCAGTGGATCTTTTACTATAACATTACTAATTAACCCTGCTTCATTACACAATACTAGATCTAGATAGCTTTATCCCTAGTCTATTCCACAGTGTATTGCTCCAAGAAATGGTCCTGAAAACATTCTACAAACTCATCTTCTAGACCATTCTTACCAATATCATTGTCCCAGTCTATATGAAGATTAAAGTTCCCCACAATTATTAGGCTGCCTTTGCTACAAGTGCCAATAATTGCTTGTTTAGTGTTCTGTCCAACAGTATGACAACTGTTAGGGGGGACCAAAAGTAAGGAAACAAAAACTGTATACAATACTCTAGGTGCGGTCACCAATGCCCTGTATAGATGTAGCAATACTTCCCTACTTTTATACTCCATCTCTCCTGTAATAAATGCTGACATCCATTTGTCTTCCTAATTACTTGCTGTGCCTGCATGATAACCTTTTATGATTCATGTACAAGGACACCCAGATCCCTCTGTACTGCAGTATTGTGCAGTCTCTCTCCATATAAATAATAGTTTGCTTTTCTATTCTTCCCACCAAAGTGAACAACTTCACATTTTCCCACATTATACTCCATCTGCTAATGTTTTGCCCACTTACATAACCTACTATATCCCTTAACAGACACTTTGTGTCCCTCTCACAACTTGCTTTTCTACCTATCTTTGTATCGTCCACAAATTTGGCTACAATACACTTGGTCCCTTCATCCAACTCATTTAGATCGTAAATAGTTGAGGCCCCAGCATTGATGTCTATGGCACTCCACTAGTGAGTTTGCCAACTTGAAAATACCCCATTTATCCCAACTTTGTTTCCTGGTAGTTAGCCAATCCTCTATTCATGCTAATATATTACCCCCAATGTCATGAGCTCTTATCTTGTGCAGTAACCTTTTACGTGGCACCTTATCGAATGTCTTTTGGAAATCCAAATACACAACATCAGTTCCGATGAAAGGTCATTGCCCTGAAACGTTAACTCTGCTTCTCTCTCCACAGATGCTGCCAGACCTGCTGAGCATTTCTTGTTTTTATTTCAGATTTCCAGCATTTGCAGTATTTTGCTTTTATTACACTACAGCTACATTCATTTATCCAGCCTGCTTGTTGCATCCTCAAAGGACTCTAATAAATTTGTTAAACACAATTTTCCTTTCATAAAACCAGGTTGACTCTGCCTGATTGCATTATGATTTTCCAATTGTCCTGCCACTACTTCCTTAAAAATGGATTCTAACATTTTCCCAATGACAGATGTTAGCCTAACTGGCCTATACTTTCCTGCTTTCTGTCTCCCTCCTTTCTTGAATAGTGGTGTTACATTTATGATTTTACAATCCATTGGGACCTTTCCAGAAGCTAGGGAATTTTGGAAGATTACAACCAATGCATCCACTATCTCTGCAGCCTTCTTTTAAAACCCTAGGATGCAGGCTATCAGGTCCAGGGGACTTGACAGCCTTTAATCCCATTAGTTTTCCTAGTACTTTTTCTCTAGTGATAGTGATTGTTTTAAGTTCCTCCCTTTTGCCTCTTGATTTTCTACCATTCTTGGGATGCTTTTAGTGTCTTCCACTGTAAAGACAGATACAAAATACTTTTCAAGGTCTCTGCCTTTTCCTTGTTGCCCATTACTAATTTCCAGTCTCATTGTTGAAGGGGCCGAGGCTTACTTTAGCTATTCTATTCCTTTTTATATACCTGTAGAAGCTCTTGCTGTCTGTTTTTATCTTTTTTGCTAGATTGCTAGATTACTCTTATGCTCTAATTACTCCTTTTATTTAGGTCATCCTCTGCTGGTTTCTAAAATCTTCCCAATCTTCTGACCTACCACTAACCTTTGCAGCACTGTATGCCTTTTCTTTCAATTTCATATCCTCATTAATTTCTATAGTTAGCCACAGATGATGCATCCTTCTCAGAGTCTTTCTTTCTCAATGGAATATCTTTGTTAAGAGTTATGAAATATCTGCTTAAATGTATGCCACTGCTTCTCTACTGTCTTACCTTTCCTAAAAGAAGTGGCTAGTGAGATAGTTGATGCGTTGGTTTTAATTTTCCAAAATTCTCTAGATTCGGGGAAGGTTCAATTAGATTGGAAAATAGTGAATGTAACTCCGCTATTCAAAAAGCGAGGGTGACAGAAAGCAGGAAACTACAGGTCAGTTAGCTTAACATCTGTCTTAGGGAAAATGTTAGAAGCTATTATTAAAGAAGTTATAGCAGGGCACTTAGAGAAATTCAAGTAATCAGGCAGAGTCAACGTGATTTTGTGAAAGAGAGATCATAAATAACTAATTTATTTGAGTTCTTTGAAGAAGCAACATCTGCTGTGGATAAAGGGGAACCAGTGGATGTATTATACTTAGATTTTCAGAAGGCGTTTGGTAAGATGGCTATTGGGGAAAATAAAAGCTCATAGTGTAGGGAATAACATATTGGCATGGATCGAAGATTGGCTAGCTAACAGGAAACAAAGAGTAGGCATAAATGGGTCATTTTCTGGTTGGCAAGATGTAACAAGTGGTGTGCCACAGATATCAGTGCTGGGGCCTCAACTTTTTACAATTTACATAAATGACTTGAATAAAGGGACCAAAGGTATAGTTGCAAAATTTGCTGATGACACAAAGATAGGTAGGACAGTAAGTTGTGAATTCTGTCTGGAGTAGGGCTGGAAACCACAAATTTCTGACTCAGAGCCAAGGCTGACACCTCACTAGGTTTAATCTAATGTACCATGGTGCTAAAAATCTACTTTATTCAACAGCATGATGAGCACATTAGCATCCCCAATATTATTGCATTCAAATTTTAATATATTTCAGATTCACTTTCTCATTGCCCTTGGGAAATATAGCCACAGATGACTCCAAGGGTCGAGTTTCATTGACACCCTCACAAAAAACAATAAATATTTAAAGAAAAATTATTGTAAAATGCCTAAAAGCACAAACCCATGTAGGTTATTACCGAAAAAAAGAAAACTAATAGCTAATAGCTGATGGCAAGTCCAAAGACTTTTTATGTATTGTAATTTATATACTTCCTGAAATCCATTAAAATTGTGCTTAAAGATTATTATCTTGTCCTGCCTACAAACTTAAATTAACGTGTCACATAGGTTTTTCTCAGATGGTGATTTTCCTAGCTAAAATATAAATTTCATAAGAAAGGCAACTCGAACTTGAAGAAGGGTCACTGACCCGAAACGTTAACTCTGCTTCTCTCTCCACAGATGCTGCCAGACATGCTGAGTATTTCTAGCATTTCTTGTTTTTATTTTACATTAAAAACTCTATTGCTCTTAATGTATAAAAGCAAAAATCGGAGCAGAGAAATAATCTTTGGGTCTTGTATTTTATTCTATATAGATAAATAAATGTGCAATTTGTATAGTTTGAGGAAAAACAAATCTCAAGTGTAATGCAAATAAGTAAAAGGCATGACAAACGACTCTGCTGTGCTGCTATAAATCTAGACTGGAATTCACGTATTCTGATTTATTTTATAAAGCACCCTTCTAACTTATTTATAGGCTTTGCTTTTATTTTGGGGAAGTGTTTTACAGATAAAGCTATATTGGATTGTTACGTTTGCAGCTACATTTATGATGGTAATTTTCTGATTTTGCATTGCAGACAAGGAGCCCGTCCAGCAGCTTGTAATTGGAAAATTACCTTCAGAGTATAATATTTTTGCTAATCTTTATTAATCACCATTTACCTCCTTTCCCTTTTTCTGCTCAACTAAAGATGACGACTCAAAGCTGAGGTACAGCTTGAAAGGAGCCTGTCAAACCTCAGCCACTGGAGCAAGTATAATCATTGGCAGAGAACACAGCAGAGCAATTGACTGCAGAGGACATCAGAGCTTAGTCTGATAGTCATTGTACATGTCTGACAAGGAGAGTTGGATAATAATCATGAGCAGCACTGCTTCACAAGCCAAAGGGACTGAATATGATTGTGCCCCACGCCACTTTACCCCTGTCCCGAATAATTCAGAACTGACTGTGGATTGAACCTGAGATCTTCCTGGTCCATATGGTTCAACTATGTATTGTGTTAACATTAAGAGCATTTGTTAAAAATACAAAATAAGTATCCAATATATATTGTCAAGAAATATATATGGTTATATGCAATGTTTTACAGTGGAATGGCAGAACATCCAAGCAAACACTATGGGAGATAATAAGCTGTAAAATGAGATAATAAACTTTTGAAAAACTGAATCCTTAAGTCAAAAGGTTAATAGCAAATTGATACTACTGTTGGCCAACTCCTGTTGAATAAGTTGTGAATTACTTTGAGTATGGTAAAGTAATAGTTATGTTACTGGACTAGTAATCCAGAAGGCTGAGTAATAATCCAGAGAACATGTGTTTAAATCCCATTATGGCTGCTTGAGAATTTGAGTTCAATCAAAAAAACTGTAAATAAAAAGCTGATACCAGTAAAAAAAAAAAAATCACAAAACTATTTAATTGTTGTAAAAACCCAATCCCCTTAGGCAAGTGAATTTGCCTGGTCTGGTTTATAAGAAATATATGACTTCAGTCCCAAACCAACATGATTGTCTCACAACTGCACTCTGAAATTGCCTACCAGCCACTCAATTCCTTCAAAAACATTACAGAGAATATTAACATTGACATAAATGCTGGCCTAGCCAGTGATGCCCTGTGAATGAATTTCTTTAAAGTTATTTCTTGTTTAATTACAAAGAGCAAATTTAGTATTTACTTTACAAATAAGCCATTACAAATATACTGCTGGTTAGGTGTTTAATACATTATTCTGATTATTTGTGATTATGAGGGGCTTAGTAAAGTGCATAGATTTACTTCCCTTAACAGGTGGCTTCATAACCAGTGGGGCATAGATTTCAAGTAATTGGTAAAAGGATTATAGTGGCATTGAGGAGAAATTTTTTTCACTTTGAAGGCAGTGGGAGTTTGGGACTCACTATCTGGAAGGCATGTGGGTGATCGGGTACATGGAAGAGCAGGGAGGGAGGGGGGCAGGACACAGGGTGGAGTGATCGGGTGCATGGAGGAGCAAGGGAGGGATGCTGCCTAGTGTCTGACATAACATGGGTTATGAAGCCAAAAAAAATTATGAGGGGAGGCTGGTGCTGAGGTGAAAACTGAAAATTAAGGAAAAGTAAGTCCAAAAAACTTTAAGGATTTTCTGTAGCTGCGATCAACAGATAATTGCAAAGGTCGCTGATCCTTGGGGCTTGCAACACAGAAAGATTTATAGACATGTGGCTCATGGTGCTTCTGAGAGTGACGGCATGTCCCATCTGTGAAAGTCCATCCCTGCCACATGATTGCATGTGTCTCCCATGCCTGTCACCACACCTTGAATTTGCATGTAAAATTGCATGCAAAATGGGAAAACGGGCGGAAGCGGAAATGCTGACAACTCCCGGTTCCACCATCAGAAACGCTGGGGTACTCATAACATCCCGGCCATATGTTAATCTGTTAATTGTATGTCAATGCTTTGATTATATGCAGGTGAAGAGTGTTAACTGAGGTCTTAGTTGAGTACGTACAAGCAGACAGTCACTGAGACTGGTGGAGGGTTTTGAGTGAGGAGCTATATGTTTGTAATCTTTTTATTCCACACAATAAATGAGAAACTGAGTAAAGATAGGCTCCAGCATTATCCTTCCACAGCAAGCTATCTGGAATTTAACATGGTAGTAGAGGATGGTTGCCTGAAGCTGAAGGTTGGAAAATGGGATTTTTTTGGCTAGAAATCTAAAATCTCAAGGGCTATTGTGGAAAATATGGCAGAAAGCAACTGTAAATTGTCAGGGTATGATTACCCTCCAGTGTTTTTGGAGTCTGAACCATATGACCAGTGGAAGAATTAAGTGGATATGTGGACACAGGTTACATTTCTACCAATGCTCAATCGATGCTTCAGGCGGGATAGAGAGGGAGGTAAAAGGGGTGGAGGAGTTGCATTACTGGTCAAAGAGGATATCACAGCTGTGCTGAAGGAGGGCACTATGGAGGACTCGAGCAGTGAGGCAATATGGACAGAACTCAGAAATAGGAAGGGTGCGGTAACAATGTTGGGGCTGTACTACAGGCCTCCCAACAGCGAGCGTGAGATAGAGGTACAAATATGTAAACAGATTATAGAAAGATGTAGGAGCAACAGGGTGGTGGTGATAGGAGATTTTAATTTTCCCAACATTGACTGGGATTCGCTTAGTGTTAGAGGTCCAGATGGAGCAGAATTTGTAAGGAGCATCCAGGAGGGTTTTCTAGAGCAGTATGTAAATAGTCCAACTCGGGAAGGGGCCATACTGGACCTGGTGTTGGGGAATGAGCCCGGCCAGGTTGTTGAAGTTTCAGTAGGGGACTACTTTGGGAATAGTGATCACAATTCCGTAAGCTTTAAAATACTCATGGACAAAGACGAGAGTGGTCCTAAAGGAAGAGTGCTAAATTGGGGGAAGGCCAACTATACCAAAATTCGGCAGGAGCTGGGAAATGTAGATTGGGAGCAGCTGTTTGAAGGTAAATCCACATGTGATATGTGGGAGGCTTTTAAAGAGAGGTTGATTAGCGTGCAGGAGAGACATGTTCCTGTGAAAATGAGGGATAGAAATGGCAAGATTAGGGAACCATGGATGACAGGTGAAATTGTGAGACTAGCTAAGAGGAAAAAGGAAGCATACATAAGGTCTAGGCGGTTGATGAAAGACGAAGCTTTGAAAGAATATCGGGAATGTAGGACCAATCTGAAACGAGGAATTAAGAGGGCTAAAAGGGGTCATGAAATATCTTTAGCAAACAGGGTTAAGGAAAATCCCAAAGCCTTTTATTCATATATAAGGAGAAAGAGGGTAACTAGAGAAAGGATTGGCCCACTAAAGGACAAAGGAGGAATGTTATGCTTGGACTCAGAGAAAATGGGTGAGATTCTAAACGAGTACTTTGCATCGGTATTCACCGAGGAGAGGGACATGACGGATGTTGAGGTTAGGAACAGATGTTTGATTACTCTAGGTCAAGTCGGCATAAGGAGGGAGGAAGTGTTGGGTATTCTAAAGGGCATTAAGGTGGACAAGTCCCCAGGTCCGGATAGGATCTATCCCAGGTTACTGAGGGAAGCGAGAGAGGAAATAGCTGGGGCCTTAACAGATATCTTTGCAGCATCCTTAAACACGGGTGAGGTCCCGGAGGACTGGAGAATTGCTAATGTTGTCCCCTTGTTTAAGAAGGGTAGCAGGGATAATCCAGGTAATTATAGACCGGTGAGCCTGACGTCAGTGGTAGGGAAGCTGCTGGAGAAGATACTGAGGGATAGGATCTATTCCCATTTGGAAGAAAATGGGCTCATCAGTGATAGGCAACATGGTTTTGTGCAGGGAAGGTCATGTCTTACCAACTTAATAGAATTCTTTGAGGAAGTGACAAAGTTGATTGATGAGGGAAGGGCTGTCGATGTCATATACATGGACTTCAGTAAGGCGTTTGATAAGGTTCCCCATGGCAGGCTGATGGAGAAAGTGAAGGCGCTTGGGGTCGAAGGTGTACTAGCTAGATGGATAAAGAACTGGCTGGGCAACAGGAGACAGAGAGTAGCAGTAGAAGGGAGTTTCTCAAAATGGAGACGTGTGACCAGTGGTGTTCCACAGGGATCCATGCTGGGACCACTGTTGTTTGTGATATACATTAATGATTTGGAGGAAAGTATAGGTGGACTGATTAGCAAGTTTGCAGACGACACTAAGATTGGTGGAGTAGCAGATAGTGAAGGGGACTGTCAGAGAATACAGCAGAATATAGATAGATTGGAGAGTTGGGCAGAGAAATGGCAGATGGAGTTCAAACAGGGCAAATGCGAGGTGATGCATTTTGGAAGATCCAATTCAAGAGTGAACTATACAGTAAATGGAAAAGTCCTGGGGAAAATTGATGTCCAGAGAGATTTGGGTGTTCAGGTCCACTGTTCCCTGAAGGTGGCAACGCAGGAAAATAGAGTGGTCAAGAAGGCATACGGCATGCTTTCCTTCATCGGACGGGGCATTGAGTACAAGAGTTGGCAGGTCATGTTACAGTTGTATAGGACTTTGGTTCGGCCACATTTGGAATACTGCGTACAGTTCTGGTCGCCACATTATCAAAAGGATGTGGATGCTTTGGAGAGGGTGCAGAGGAGGTTCACCAGGATGTTGCCTGGTATGGAGGGCGCTAGCTATGAAGAGAGGTTGAGCAGATTAGGATTATTTTCATTAGAAAGACGGAGGTTGAGGGGGGACCTGATTGAGGTGTGCAAAATCATGAGAGGTATAGACAGGGTGGATAGCAAGAGACTTTTTCCCAGAGTGGGGGTTTCAATTACGAGAGGACACGAGTTCAAAGTGAAAGGGGAAAAGTTTAGGGGGGATATGCGTGGAAAGTTCTTTACGCAGAGGGTGGTGGGCACCTGAAATGCATTGCCAGCGGAGGTGGTAGATGCGGGCACGATGGAGTCTTTTAAGATGTATCTAGACAGATACATGAATGGGCAGGAAGAAAAGAGATACAGAACCTTAGAAAATAGGCGACATGTTTAGAGAGAGGATCTGGATCGGCGCAGGCTTGGAGGGCCAAAGGGCCTGTTTCCTGTGCTGTAATTATCTTTGTTCTTTGTTCTTTGTTCAAAGAGGAAACAAGGTATGGCTTTGACGTTGTCACTTCCTACCAAAAGTAAAATTCAAAATAAAATGCTTTCTGAACTTGATGCTCGTCAGTTGGATACTGATGAAGGGTTGGATCTTCTGTTAGAATTCGTGGATGAAATTTACAAGAAAGATGACCTATTGAATGCATATGAGGTCAGACTTTGACGGATTTCAGAAAACAGATAGTTATTCAGTGGAGGAATCAATGTTTACTAGATTTAGAAATACTACAGATACTGGAAGCAGGCATAAGTACAATGGAAGAGTTAAAGACAGGAGGAATGAGGATGAAAGCACCTTGAGCAGGTCTGAATATTACAGTGGAAGACAGAATTGGAACAGCAATCATAGGCAAATGAATCCCAGGAATGCCCAAGGAACAGTTAATAGGTGCTTCAGATATGACTCAAAGTATCATTGTACAATGAACTGCCCTAAGTGGAGGGGCAGAGTCTTCAAAATCACATACGACACAGAGAATCTGAGGCAGAAGAGGAAGATACTGATGGATCTGAACGAATTGTGCTACTCACAAGGAGTTTTAGTCCTGTAATGAATGTGTTGGTTCCAGATTCGTTCAACTGTGCTGTACTGGATAGTGCCTGTACGTCAACAGTATGTGGAACTGATTGGTTACAGTGTTATCTGGATTCACTCAGTAATGAGTGGCGCAGTGGTTAGCACTGCAGCCTCACAGCTCCAGCGACCCGGGTTCAATTCTGGGTACTGCCTGTGTGGAGTTTGCAAGTTCTCCCTGTGACCGCGTGGGTTTTCGTCGAGTGCTCCGTTTTCCTCCCACAGCCAAAGACTTGCAGGTTGATAGATAAATTGGCCATTATAAATTGCCCCTAGTATAGGTAGGTGGTAGGGGAATATAGGGACAGGTGGGGATGTGGTAGGAATATGGGATTAGTGTAGGATTAGTATAAATGGGTGGTTAATGGTCGTCACAGACTTGGTGGGCCGAAGGACCTGATTCAGTGCTGTATCTCTAAATAAAATTAAAAATAAATAAAAATTTTAAATGAGGATCGATGCAAGGTTCAGGAGTATAAAAGTACTACCAGTTCTCGGTTTGGTGATGACAACACATTGAAGTCACTGACGAGAGTAGTAATCCCATGTACAATAGCAGGAGTAAGTCACTTTATCAGAACTGATGTAGTCTCCAGTGAGATAACCTTTACTGTTGAGTATGCCTTTAATGAAAAAGGTACAGATGAAACTTGATGTGGAGCATAATAAGGCGATTGTTTTTGGGAAGTCAGTGAATTTGCAGTTTCCCCAGTCAGGGCATCATTGTATCCCCTTAACCTGGTATTTCTGGTCAGAGTGTTAGAGAAGTATTGATTGCATCAGGTGTTAAGAATCAGAGAGATAAAAGGCAAATTGTCTTAAAGTTAGACAGACAATTTGCTCACCCTTCTTGTCAGAGATTAAAAACCCTATTAAAAGATGCAGGTGTGATTGATGTAGAGTATACGAGGATAATAGAAGAGATTAGTGAAAAGTGTGAAATTTGTAAAAAGTATCGGAGGACACCATCATGTCCTGTGATCAGCCTTCCATTGACACGTGACTTTAACGAAGTAGTTGCCATGGATTTAAAGGTATGGGACAAAGACAAGAATATTTTCATTCTGCATTTCATAGACTTAACAACTAGATTTAGTCTTTCTACAATAATAAATAGTAAGGACAAAAGGGTGATTTTCGACAAAATTATGGAGAAATGGATAGTAACTGGGCTTGGGGCAGCTAAGTTTCTGACTGATAATGGAGGAGAATTTGCCAATGACGAGCTCAGAGGTATGTGTGAAAACATGAACATTATAGTTATGAATACTGCAGCTGAAAGTCCTTTCATCAATGGGCTTTGTGAAAGGAATCATAAGAACACAGGAGCAGGAGTAGGCCATTCAGCCCATTGAGCCTGCTCCACCATTCAATACTATCATGGATGATCATCCACTTCAATCCCTTTTTCCCACACTATCCCTATATCTCTTTATGTCATTGGTATTTAGGAATATGTCAATCTCTACTTTAAACATACTCAATGACTGAGCTGCCACAGCCCTCCGGGCTAGAGAATTCCAAATATTCACAACCCTCTGAGTAAAGAAATTTCTCCTCATCACTGTCTGAAGTGGTTTCCCCCTTATTTTGAAATTGTGTCCCCTGGATCTAGACTCCCCAACCAGGGGAAACATCTTAGCTGCATCTACCCTGTCTATCCCTTTAAGTATTTTGTAGGTTTCAATGAGATCACCTCTCATTCTTCAAAATTCTAGAGAATACAGGCCCAGTTTCTCCAATCTCTCTTCATAGGACAATCCCGCCATCCCAGGAACAAGTCTGGTGAACCTTCGTTGCACTCCCTCTATGGCAATAATATCCTACGTAAGGTAAGGGGACCAAAACTGCACACAGTACTCCAGGTGTTGTCTAACCAAGGTTCTATACAATTGAAGCAAGACTTCACTACCCCTGTACTCAAATCGTCTTGCAATAAAGGCTAACATACCATTAGCCTTCCTAATTGCTTGCTGCACCTGCATGTTAGCTTTCAATTACTTATTGACGAGCATACCCAGGTGCCTTTGTATATCTACACTTTCTAATCTCTTACCGTTTAAGAAATACTCTGCACATCTATTCCTCCTACCAAAGTGGATAACCTCACATTTTTCCACATTATATCTCATCTGCCACATTCTTGCCCACTCACTAAGTCTGTCCAAATCCCCATGAAACCGCTTTGCATCTTCCTCACAACACACATTCCCACCTAGTTTTGTGTCATCTGCGATCTTGGAACTATTACATTTAGTCCCCACATCCAAATCATTGATATGTATTGTGAACAGCTGGGACCCAAGTACCAATCCTTGCAGTACACCAATAGTCACAGCCTGCCAACCCGAGAATGACCCGTTTATTCCTAATCTCTGTTTTCTGCCTGTTAACTAATCCTTAATCCATGCCAGTATATTACCTCCTATTACATGTGCTTTAATTTTGCTAACCAACCTCCTGTGGGGGACTTTATCAAAAGCCTTCTGAAATTCCGAGTATACTACATCCACTGACGCCCCTTTATCAATTCTGTTAGTAACATCCTCAAAAGATTCCAACATTTTTGTCAAACATGATTTCCCTTTCATAAATCCATGTTGACTACGCCCAATCAGATCATTATTACCCAAGTGTTCATTTATCATATCCTTTAGAATAGATTCTAACATTTTCCCTACTACTGATGTAAGGCTAACAGGTCTGTAGTTCCCTGTTTTCTCTCTCCCTCCCGTTTTAAATAGTGGGGTGGCATTTATGTCCTTCCAATCTGCAGGAACCGCTCCAGAATCTATAGAATTTTGGAAGACGATCACCAATGCATCTACTATCTCCATAGCTACCTCTTTCAACACTCTGGGATGTAGTATATCAGGTCCTGGGGACTTATCAACCTTAAACTCCATTAATTTCTCCAATACAACCTTCTTACTAATACAGATTTCCTTCAATCCGTCATTCTCCCTCGTCTCTGGGATCTCTAATTCTGGGAGATTTCTTGTGTCTTCCTTAGTGAAGACAGACACAAAGTAATAATTTAGCTTCTCTGCCATTTCTCTATTCCCCATTATAAATTCTCCTGACTCTGCCTGAATTGGACCTACATTTGTCTTAGCCAAACGTTTCCTTTTTATATACCTGCAAAAGCTTTTACAGGCCATTTTTATGTTTTTTGCTAATTTACATTCATATTCTATTCTCCCTTTCTTTGTCAGTTTCTTGGTCCTCCTTTGCTGTATTCTAAAATCCTCCCAATCCTCAGGTTTACTGCTATTTCTGGCAACTTTATAGACCTTTTCTTTTAATCTTATACGATCCTTAACTTCCTTTGTTATCCACAGTTGACTGCCTTTACTTTTGGGGTTTTTGTGCCTTGAAGGACTATAGATGCTGTAAACTATGTAATAATTCTTTGAAGACCATCCATTGTCTGTGCACTGACATACCTTTTAATGTATTTTCCCAATCCACCTCAGCCAATTTTCCCCTCATACATTCATAATTTCCTTTGTTCAAATTTAACACCCAGTCTCGCAGTGGTTGATGAAATGTGCAAGTTGAGAACTGCCCTGGCATGGGAATTCATGCGAAGAATTCACTTCAGATGGTTGGAGGATATAGTCCCTATCAATTGGTCTGTGGGCGGAATCCCAAATTGTTTTCTGTACTGTGCAACAGTCCTCCTGCTCTAGAAGCTACTACAATTAGTTCCATTTTTTCTACATATTTGAATGCTTTACATGCAGGGAGACGGGCTTTCATCAAGGCTGAGATCTCTGAGAAAATTCGCAGAGATCTGAGGCATCAGAGAAGGCCATCTGAGGCAGAATTATTTCAGGAGATTTTGTGTATTATAAAAGAGAGAGCCATAGGGAATGGAAGGGCCCTGGTAAGGTAATCGGTCGTGATGGTAAGACAGTAGTTATCAAGCAAGGAAATCAAACTGTTCAGGTTCATCCTTCATGATTAATCGGGGTTGATTACAAAATCTCAGAATCTGAGCAGCTGATAGAGGAAAAAGAGGCACCTTGTTCCCAAATACACATGTGCTTTGTGATGAAGGTACTGAGCCACAGAATATGGTAGATCAAGAGTTGGATAGTAATGTGATCGATCATGATGCTCAGGAAAGAGCTATCGCATTCAAAGGATAATTGCCCCGAGTAGGTACCTGGGTGATATATATTCCAGAAAGGTCGAATAGATGGAGGAATGCAACAATTGTGGGACATGCAGGAAAATCTACAGGCAAGTATAAATTTGGTTAAATGTTCGAGATGATGGCCAAGAAGCCAGAGCCACGGACTGGCAGAGTGTGGTGAAAGAGTGGAGGGTAAGAAAGAGCAGTACAAGTTTTGATAGTGGGTCTGGCAGTGACTCTTTCACAAGGAAGCAATTACGTACTGGAGAAAGAGCCTTCGATAAAGTGCGAGGGAGATCTTCTAGCTGTAGTACTGAAAGACATCAAAGTGCTAATAGAGGCCATCGTTTGAACAGATTCCACAATGAAATGAAGGCTAGAGAGCAGTCTCGGAATAGAACTAGAAGCAGAAGTCCTCATGGTCGTGAAGTTTTAGTGGCTGCCAATAAACTTGAGGATAAACTAATAAGAGAAGCAAAGCATAAAGAATTAGAGAGTTGAAGAGAGTTTGAAGTTTATTCTGAGCTACCAGATAGGGGACAGCCAGCCTTGTCAGATTGATGGATTTGTACTTAAAAAGTCATTCTAGATGGAACTTATAAGGCTAAAGCGAGGCTAGTCACAAGGGGTTTTGAAGAGCGACTGGGTGATACCGATGTTAGAGTGGACTCTCTCACAGCTGGAAAAGTAATCATAAAAATCTTTTTGGCTCTTTTGGCTACATATTCATGGGAGTGTAGATCCATCAACATAAAAGCTGCATTTCTGCAGGGTGATATTTTTCAGAGAGAAGTGTATCTGAAACCACCCAAAGAGGCAGCAGATGCAGAAGGAAAACTATGGAAACTGAATAAATGCATCGATGGCGTTAATGATGCTTCCAGGGTGAGGTATTTCTCGGTGAGATCTGTTTTGTTGAAAATTGGTTGTGTTCAACTATAAGTAGATCCTATAATGTTTTATTGGTATCATAAAGGGAAACTTTCAGGAATCTTCATGATGCACGTTGATGATTTTTTATGAGGTGGTACTGCAGATTTTGAGAAATATATTAATACGATTAGGGCAGAATTTAAGATTCGGAGTCAGGCTTGTGGGGCCTTAAAATATATTGGTTTAGATATTAAGCAGACTAAGTCTGGAATAAGTTTGAATCAACAATCCTATTTAGCGAGTGTTACTCCCATCCCAGTTAATCGTATTCAGTCATCACAGAAAGTTGATGATATAACTAAAACAGAAACTGAGCAATTGCAAAGCTTAATTGGTCAATTAAACTGGTTGTGCTCTCGGACTAGGCCTGATGTTATCTATGGTGTGCTGGATGATGAAACATCCAAAAGTTGAGAATGTTTTTAAGGGCGAATAAAACATGAAAAAAATTAAACCTGGAGAAATGTGTACTGAAGTTCCCACCCTTAGGTGACCCAAAGAATGTGAAGCTAATAATTTTTAGTGATGCTTCACATGCCAACCTTGCTGATGGGTATTTGAGTGCAGCTGGCTTCATAATATTTCTGATGGGTGAAAATGGGAACTGTTGTCCTTTAGCTTGGGAGGCTAAGAAAATAAAACGGGTTGTTAAAAGCACGTTAGCTGCGGAAACACTGGGTCTTGTGGAGGCAGTGGACATGGGGTTCTATTTGTCAAATATTTTGGGTGAAATTCTGAACAAGGGACATACTGAAGATAGGATACCCATTGAATGTTATGTAGATAATCGTTCTTTGTGGGACAATGTACACGCTACAAAAAGTGAGAGTGAGAAAAGAATATGCATTGTCTTTGCTGGATTGAAACAAATGCTGGCGAAAAAGGAAATCTCCAAACTTAAATGGGTAGATGCAAGTCATCAGCTATCTGATTGTTTCACAAAGAGAAATGCTAGTAGAAAGAAATTGTTAGGGTGCTAGTGGAGGGGTGTCTCACAATGTAATACTTTGTACCCAATATGGAATTTATTTTGATTTATATTAAAATGTTCTTTGAGCATGTTAATACTTTATGCATAATATGGAATTTATTTTGAAATGTTTTTTGAGCATGTTAATCCAGGTTGTATTGTAAAAGAAAGAAGCAAACCCATTAAGCTGTTAATTGTTTATCAATTGTTTGATTTCTGCAGGTGAAGTGTGTTAATTGGGGTCTTATTTGAGCACTTATAAGCAGACACTCACTGAGACTGGTGGAGGGTTTTGAATAAGGAGCTACAAGTTTGTAATCCTTTTACTCTAAATAATAAATATGAAACTGAGTAAATAAAAGCAAAATACTGCAAATGCTGGAAATCTGAAGTAAAAACAAGAAATGCTGGAAATACTCAGCAGGTCTGGCAGCATCTGTGGAGAGAGATACAATAAATATGAAACTGAGTAAATATAGGTTCAAGCGTTAACCTTCCATAACAAGCTTTCTGGAATTTAACACATAGTGTTAGATTTTCTATTGAATTAAATTGAAGTTAGATTAGTCAGGTTTTTAAAGGGCACAATAAAACTAAACTGTTAACCTTTTGCACTTAATTATTTTCCAGTGGGTTTTTAACTGCTTAGACATTGGACATAGAGGACATTGGTGAGATCACATCTGGAGTACTGTGTACAGTACTGGTCTCCTTATTTAAGGAAGGATGTAAATTCTTTGGAGGTAGTACAGAGAAGGTTTACTAGACTAATACCTGGAATGGGTGGGCTGTCTTACGAGGAAAAATTGGACAGGCTAGGCTTGTATCTGCTGGAGTTGAAAAGAGTAAGAGGCGACTTGATTGAAACATATAAGATCCTGAGGGGTCTTGATGGGGTGGATGTGGAAAGGATGTTTCCCCTTGTGGGAGAATCTAGAACTAGGGGTTACTGTTTAAAAATAACGGGTCTCCCATTTAAGACAGAGATGAGGAGAAATCTTTTCTCTGAGGGTCGTGAGTCTTTGGGATTCTTTTCCTCAAAAGGTAGTGGAAGCAGAGTCTATGAATATTTTTAAGGCAGAGGTAGATAGATTCTTGATAAGCAAGGGGGTGGAAGGTTATCTGAGGTAGGTGGGAATGTGGAATAATCAGTTCAACCATGAACTTATTGAATGGCAGAGCAGGCTCGAAGGGCTGAGAGGCCTACTCCTGCTCCTAATTCATATGCTTGTATGTATGGACTGGGAGCATGGTGACCAGGTTCAGTTGCCTTCTAGACAGCATTAGTTTGCAGGTTTTCAAGTTGGAAAACTTACTTTAACAGGAGGACCACGTGAAGGTTGCTGTCTTCCCCACCGCCCCCCCCCAATTGTGACCGATGCCACCCAATCAGACCATTGCCCACATATCTTGCCCTGAGAGATTCATTCTTGGTAGCATCACAACAATTCACACTGCATCAGCTGAAGCTGTTAAATGGATTGTTAACCTCGATATTGAACTACAACTGCTTCCCCAGCCATACATTGGAACATAGGAGTCCATCAGCTTCTAGTCGGCTGCTGAAGTGTAGATGGTCCACTGCAACTCGCAAACACAACTTGCCAAAGATTGTGGCTAGAGGGGTTATAAACAAGAAGCACACAATATCCTGAAATAAAATCTGCTTTTCATGTTGTGGGCCTGAATTTCTTAACCACTCTATTAATGGTCTAGGTTTACACTCCACTGAAAACTTGAAATGGCAGAGTTCAGAGTAACTGGTGTTTGAAGAAGAAAGCCAATGCTTTAGGCAGCTTCTATGAATAGTTCCTCGGGTTCCTGTATATTCAGAGGGGGAGAGCAAATCTTCCTGGCTGCTGTCCTCATGGCAGATCCAGCACCTAGGTCTTGCACAAATATATATACTTACTTATTGGGACTGTTGTCGAAGCTCTTGAAATCATTACATTATTCAACTGTGCACAAGTAGTTTTGATATTCAACTCTTCATTGACATCAGCCTCTCCATTTATTTAATACACTCAGCTTACACATTTGGAAGTATGTCACTGTCATTTTTTTTCCATCTCTGGATTCCATGAGCTGAATTCTTTCCCTTGCCTCCACATTTGTAGTCCATCCAATCTGCAGCCAAACCATTGTTGATCTTTGTATAATATGTCTTCCATCCCATTTTCTAAGGATTCTTACTTTGGACATTATTTACATGGTGACTAAATCTGTTTGTGTGGTTATTTGTAGTTGTGCTGTTGTGTAGTGGTCAAGGGTTTCTTGAAAATG
Source organism: Heterodontus francisci (assembly GCF_036365525.1). Lineage (NCBI taxonomy): Eukaryota > Metazoa > Chordata > Chondrichthyes > Heterodontiformes > Heterodontidae > Heterodontus > Heterodontus francisci. Next base: position 47,061,594 of record NC_090377.1, read on the forward strand.
TCATAAATCCATAGTTAGCAATGACAGCAATTGCGATTCAATCAGCAATTTATTGCTTTCTCACGATTTTTATTTTTATGATATATTTTTTCGCCTTAGACTCATTAAGCAGCCAGCTATACTTTTAAGGGCAAAGTAGTGCACCAGAAAGTCTTTTATTTCCTTGGTAATTTGATTTACTAATAGGAAGTCAAGAACTTGAATTAAACTTCTCTATGTGGGCTGTATATACGTTTTTATGAGTAACAACTTACTCTCTCTTTAAGTTCTGAAACCTTATGTATTTCTGTCACTGAGGGACTGACTCTGCAGACTTGTTACAGTGTGTGTGGAATTGCTGTGCTTCCCATGCAACACATTCCATTAGCATGCTGCCCTGACCCACATCTGAGCTTGTAAGGTAAAGCCATTTAAATGATTAGACAGCGCTGATGGAGGGATTGGGATATTCAGCACAATTTGAAAGTAAGTAGTTTATATTGGTGTGAGGGCAGGGGTGGAGTAGAAATTCTTCCAGTCTTAAGAAAGCCTGAAACTAATTTTAAAGCCTTAAAGCTTTGTGGGAAGCAAAGAATTGGCAGTCCAAAGGCAAGGAAAGATTAAACCAGCACTAAGGCCCAAAATGGAATCTATGGACATGTGATACAGTAGCACTACATCCAACCTGCTGTTGATGGCTGGCAAGATGTACTGATCTGTGAGCTGGACACCAAGGCACCTCCCCACAGGATGGCAGTGCACTATGCCCAGCTGGAGGTGGAGGCCTCTGTGTATAAAGTAGCCGTTGGGTTCAGATACAGAGGAAACAGCATATGTTTCAGAATGTGGTCAAGTAAGATGACCCAACAGTGCCTTATGGATGGCCCAACATTGCATGCCACAAAATACTTTGTCATCTTCATTCACATTTACAGTTCACACCTGCCAAGTCTTCACATGGCCTTCCAGTTCTTTCATGAGCCTTAGAAATGACAAACCTTCAGGGACTGATCCTACAGTGGTGTGCACTCAGATGGGCTTTAAAATGGGAATATGGCAACCACCAATGAATCCTTGAACTTGTATCATTGTGGTGACATCGGGCAGCTGTTTCATGCTTTCCAGTCAAAAAACTGGTGAAAGTACTGAATGGATCAGTCTCCTGTTTTATCTACGTGTAAACACTGGCAGTACCAGCCTTATGTTGAAACCTGGCTGTTTGCATCTTTGATGGCAAAGCTCTGTAAGTGACTCCCTGCTGACCTGGAGAAAGATGAGGCAGTTGTCCTATTGATTGGCAGTTAGATGTGCCAAGGTCTGTAGATAAGTTCTCGTGCTTGCTCATATCCTGGAGTGGGCTTTCTTTCATTTTGTTGTCTCAAACCCATTAAAATTTCGTAGTTGAAGTACTTTAAGAAAAAACTTATAATAAGGAAATTATAAGATGTTCATCCTCCTAAAATATTCTACATAAATATTTATTTAAAAAATCAAAAATATGTTTTAAAAAAGGTCATATAAAACAATACCATATTAAAAAGGGTGTCTTCTTTCACGGAGCTATGCTTGCTCCAAATCCAAATTGGAGCAGAGAAGAATCAAGAGAGATGTTCACAATTATGAAGGGTTTTGATAGAGTAAATAGGGAGGGACTGTTTCCACCAGCAACAGAGTCGATAGTCAGAGGACACAGATTTAAAATTATTGTCAAAAGAACTGGGGGGGAGGTGAAAAGAATTATTTTTACACAGTGAGCTGTTATAATCTGTTAACAGGGTGATGGAAGCAGATTTAATAGTAACTTTCAAAAGGGATCTATATTTGAAAAAAAAATTTGCAGAGCTATGGGGAAAGAGCGTGGGAGTGGGACAAATTGGATAGCTCACTCAGAGTTAGCAAGACACAATGGGCCGAATGCTCTCTTTCTATTCTGTAAAATTCTATGTTTCTATGAAACTGGCACATAAGGAAAAAATAACAAACCTAAGGAAAATCCTTTAGAATTGTGATAGGTGTTCAGTTAAACACTTTTGCATGGTATCTATAGTCTTAATGAGGCTAAAGTATGACTAGAGTAAAGGTATTCTAATACACAAGATAAAGCTGACTGGAGAATGTCAGCCTTGAAGGGAATAAGGTGCAGTGCATGTTCTATCAATTCTGTGATCCGTCTACGCCCATGGCATAACTCCTGTCCTGGTGCACAACACTGTATAATCAGCCGCTTAATATTTTGTGGTTGACTGAGGCTCATTACATTAATACTGTACCTTGATGTCTTAATCGAAATTTCTTACACATTCAGTGATTTTAGTTTGACTCTGCTTCCAAAATAAGCCAGATTCCTCTCAATACCAGGGTTAGTAATCAATGGGCAAAATTTTACCACTAGCGGGTTGTGGGAACGGAGGCGGGAGGTGGCCAGTAAAATGTCAGGAAGCCACGTCGGGCAGCTTTTGATGAGTCCTGCTGCCAGGGAAGTTACCCAGTGGGGGGGAACGGCAGCGGCTCGGCTGCCCACTGAATGGAGGTGGACAGCCAATTTGAATGATTAATGACCCGATTAAGAGCAATTTTCCAGGTTACTGGCATTTTGCCAATGGCGGAGTGGCCCCTCACCGCATGGGGAGCCTGCCAGTTGCATGGAGGCAGCCTCCCAGCAGCTTCCCAAGGATGGGGGGTGGTGGGTGGACCATCTCAGCCAGAGGCTCCGAGACGCAGGGAGGGGTCTGCCAGCAGCAAATGTCACCCCCAAGGCACCAACACTGTCACTGGAGGGGTTTCTCCTCCATTCTCTGGCCCCTGCCTGTTTGGCCCCCACATAAAAATGTATTTAATGCTCACGCTTCCGAGATCGCCTCAAAATGGAGGCAGCCTTGCGTTCTCCTTGCTACATCACCAGTGGCCACCTCTCTCAGTGGCGCTGCTGAGGCTTCAGAGCTGCTGGTTCTCTGATTGGGCCAGCAGCATGGAAGGCCCACCTGCTGTCCTTAATTTGCCGATGCCCATCCCTTCCCCCCGCCCCCCCACAGCCCCACCCCACTTGCTGGCACTTAATTGCCTCCTCCTGACAATATCGCAAGGAAGTCCTGCCTCCCACCCAAGTGTGCCAGCCACCTGAAAACCACCCCGACAACGGGACCTCCACCGCTTCGGCAAAATCTCGCCCAATGTCTCTCATATAGAAATTGGCAAATGGATCAGGAACCTTTCTACTAACACTGTTTCGAAGCTGCTTGAAATTTATCATATACTAACATCTTTTAGAATGATACTAGAAGACTTTCCAAATGTAGCAGCTTTTGTTCTAACACTGAGTTTGATTTGACCTCAATCATCTCTAAGAATCAGACTGTATTCTATAATTAACAAGTATCTACTTTAAGTTGTTCATGAATCCTCTTTGTCCCTATTGTTATTCATATTGCTATTGAGCAGCTACAGCAGCATTTCAGAAAAAATAAATTTTGCAGACAACACAGCATTGTAGTCTGATGCCATTACTGATCAATCCTTGGTCTTTTATTGAGGCTCGGTTGCCAAGTTAACTGGAATGTTCCATATAAGATTACATTCCAATTTATCTCTGCTCAAAAAGTTTTTGATATTTTGAGATTGTGATGGAAACCACACCTGTCCGATGAAAACATATTAATGCTGTCATATGGAACACTATTTGAACTTTTCCTGGACATTGAACATAAATTGTTTAAAAAGACGACAGAGCTGAACATTTAAAACATGGCAGCACATTTGCATTCTGAGAAACAGTTGCATAGAGAGACAATGCGAGTGCTCACTGATTCAGTTAGTGAGATGGGTTTTGTCAATAGTGGTGATCAAAAGACATTGAGAGTCTTTGACTTTGTAAGAGACAAACCAGCACCCCACCTACTGAGTGTGACTAGAGAACTTTTAAAATCAACAATCCTCGCAGACAATGCTGTTTCAAACAAAGAGCTGGTCACATGACTAACCTGCTGGCCAACCTGGGGACTTTTTGAATTGTGTCACACAGAAAGGGCAGACTGCAATTCGAAGAACAAAGAGAAAGAAGGCCCCCCCTCTCTCTCTCTGTCATTCTCTCAAGCCAAGTCCCAGGGACCCACGAAACCAGTTTATGCCTCAAGACAGAAGACCTCTTCAGCCTTCTGGTACCAGAGAAACAAGTTTAAAAGTGTGCACTGGGTCCCAGCAAGAACTGCAACACTTCAACTCCAATCAAGGACTCTACAGCAAAACTAAAAACAGTAACTGAATTCCATTTACTACTCCAAACCCTTCCCCTTTAATTCTTTCTCCTTCTCTGTATCTATTTAGGAACATACGAACATACAAATTAGGAGCAGGAGTCGGCCTCTCGGCCCCTCGAGCCTGCTCCACCATTCAATTGGTTCATGGCTGAACTGATTACTCCACATTCCCACCTACCCCCGAAAACCTTTCACCCCTTGCTTATTAAGAATCTATCTACCTCTGCCTTAAAAATATTCAAAGACTCTGCTTCCACCACCTTTTGAGGAAGAGAATTCCAAAGACTCACGACCCTCTGAGAGAAAAGATTTCTCCTCATCTCTGTCTTAAATGGGTGACCCCTTATTTTTAAACAGTGACCCCTAGTTCTAGATTCTCCCACAAGGGAAAACATCCTTTCCACATCCACCCTGTCAAGACCCCTCAGGACCTTACATGTTTCAATCAAGTCACCTCTTGCTCTTCTAAATTCCAGTGGATACAAGCCTAGCCTGTCCAATCTTTCCTCGTAAGACAGCCTGCCCATTCCAGGTATTAGTCTAGTAAACCTTCTCTGTACTGCCTCCAACACATTTACATCCTTCCTTGAAGAAGGAGACCAGTACTGTACACAATACTCCAGATGTGGTCTCACCAATGCCTTGTATAGCTGAAGTATAACCTCCCTACTTTTGTATTCAATTCCCCTTGCGATAAACGATAGCATTCTATTAGCTTTTGTAATTATCTGCAGTACCTGCATACTAACGTTTTGCTATTCATGCACTAGGACACCCAGATCCCTCTGCATCTCAGAGCTCTGCAATCTCTCACCATTTAGATAATGTGCTTCTTTTATATTCTTCCTGCCAAAGTGGACAATTTCACACTTTTCCACATTATACATTAGATCTTTGCCCACTCACTTAACCTATCTATATCCCTTTGTAGCCTCCTTATGTCCTCTTCACAAGTTACTTTCCTACCCTTCCTTGTGTCATCAGCAAATTTAGCAGCCATACCTTCAGTCCCTTCATCTAAGTCATTTTTTCAATAGTAAAAAGTTAAGGCCCCAGCACGGATTCCTGTGGCGCACCACTTTTTACATCCTGCCAACCAGAAAATGACCCGTTTATGCCTACTCTCTGTTTCCTGTTAGCTAGCCAATCTTCTATCCATGCCAATATGTTACCCCCTACGCCATGAGCTTTTATTTTCAGCAATAACCTTTGAAGTGGCACCTTATTAAATGTGTGTGTGTGTTTATCTCGAATGTATGCTAACATGGTAGCATCGCATATTTTTGGTAATTGAATTTTGGTAAGTTAGAGTGGTAAAGCTAATAAACGTACATCTTTCTTGTTTAAACTTAAGAAAACCTTTCTGCTTAGTTCAGTTTGTGATTACAATTAGAGGGCAGTGAGCAAGGATTCACTGAGGTGAAGCTAAAAACACTGTGTTTAAAAGTTAAACCCTGTAACGACCAAACCAGGAAAGGGGCCAGAGGGGAGCCTGAGACCCCTTCCTCACATGGTTGTAACAGAAATTTGGGGGCTAGCAGCCAGATTGGACCCAGAGACAAATGAGAAATTTGAAGTGGGAAATCAAATTGATCCCAATCAAAAAGAGAAAAGATTTCAATACAGGTTTTCTTGTGGTAGAAATATGACTGAGCAGTATGGGATCACATCCCGTGCCAAGGTTAGAAAGTCTGAAATCCTAAGACTAGTGGACAACGAAATAGACTCTGACAGGGTATTGCTAGCAAAGATACAATTGGAACAGAGGAAACTTGAATTAGAAGACAGGGAAAAAGATAGAGAAGAGAGAGCGAAAGAAAGACGGGAGAGAGAGAGAAAGAAATTTCCAGAAGGAACAGGAGGAAAGAGAGCTGAAGTGACTTGAGTTAACTAGGGGGCGACAGTGAAAGCATGGCCAATATGGGGAATAGTAATTCAGGGCTGTGTACTGAGTTTTTAAAATTTTCCCAACTGATTCCAAAATTCAATGAGGGAGACATTTTCTGTATCTTTTGAAAAACTTGCAGGACAGTTAAAGTGGCCAGCTGAAAGTTGGACTGTCCTGCTGCAAAGTAAGCTCACTGGAAAAACCCATGATACTTATTCCCTGTTGCCAGATGAGAGTTCATCAAATTATGAAGTGACGAATAATGCTCTCCTCGGGGCATATGAGCTAGTACTGGAAGCCTACTGCCAGAAGTTCCGAACCCTCAGGAAACAAGCTGATCAAACTTACTTGGAGTTTGAGAGAAGTAAGCAGCTGGCTTTTGACCAGTGGTAGAGGACTGTTAAAGTGCAGCCCAGCTATGAAAACCTCCAAGAGGTAATTCTCCTTGAGGAATTTAAAAACTCTTTCCCCCTCTCCATAAAGACCCATGTGGAGGAACAAGAAATACATAGAGCAAGGCAAGCCTCAGTTCTGGCTGATGAGTTTGTTCTAATATACAAGTTGGTTCCCAGGGGAAAACCTTTCCTACTCACCCCCACAAATCCGAAAAGGACAAAGGGTGGGAAGGTGATAGGAGTCCAAGCAGTCCTGGGAGAGAAAGAAAAGCAGGACACACAGGGGGCTCTTCTCCAGCCAAAAAGGATAGCGCTGTAAGCAGGAATGAGACCCGGTGACCTGTGCGCTTCCATTGTAGTAAAGCACATCTAAGAGCTGACTGCTGGAAACTATGGGGAAAGCCTGTAGGGTTAATCAGGGCACACCCGCTTAGTGAAGGAGAAGGGACCTTGATGGAAAGCACAGCTGAGCAGGCTGTGGCTTTAACTGCAGCAGCAATAAGACCCAGAAAAATACAGCTGTGGGTGCAGGAAAATTTAATAGGATCCCTGAAGGTTATCAGGATTTTATGTTTAAAGGGAGAGTAACCTCATCCCCCTCAAGTGGGGCAAGCAAGCCCATAGTAATCCTCAGGGACACAGGGGCCATGAGATCCTTTTTGCTGGGAAAAGGCCTGACCTTTCCCCCAGACACTGCAGTAAATGCGAGGATGACAGTAAATGGTATTGGAGGGCAGTGCACGACCGTACCTTCACACCCAGTGCACTTGAAGTGTGACCTAGTTTCGGGACCAGTGACCGTAGGGATTGTTCCAAGTTTGCCTGTGGATGGGGTTGACCTGCTCCTAGGTAATGATCTGGCGGGGCGAAGGTGGTAGTTTCTCCAGTACTGAAAAAGAGACAGGAGGTGGTCAGAGAGACAGGGCAGTGGCAGGAGACGGTTCCCTGCAGTTCCCCTGACTGTGTAGTGACTTGGGCCACAGGCAAAGCAGCTTCCCCAGAGGAAACTAAATTTGCACTGCAGGCAGATGACCATGCTGTCTGGCTGTCTGAAACTTTCTTTGGAAAGTTAGCGGAACCAGTGAACGGATTAAATGAATCTTCCCTAATTGCGGCTCAGTGAGCTGACCCAGTGTTGAGAAAGTTATCACAGGCTGCCCAGACTGAAATTGAAGCAGAGGGAGTCCCTGATTGCTACTATTTAAAGAATGAGGTACTGATGAGGAAATGGAGTTCTCCTCACAGACCTGAGGACAAAGAGTGGACAGTGATTCACCAGGTAGTGGTGCCACAGAGGTACGAGAGAGAAATATTAAGGATGGCCTATAAGATTACAATGGCTGTACATGTCTGTATACGAAAAACCAAAGCCTGCATAAGACAGCAGTTTGACTGGCCACAACTCCACAAAGATGTGGTAGAATATTGTAGGAGTTGCCTCATGTGCCAGATTGAGGAGAAACCTCAACCTGCAGTGAAATCTGCACCCCTAATTCTTGTATCGGCTTTTGGGAAACCCTGCAGCAGAGGGCTGGTGAATTGTAAGGGAGCCCTGCCGAGAACAAATGGAGACAGGCAGCACAAGGCTGGCAAAAAGTTTGCGAGGAAAGGTGAAAAAGGAACAAGGAGGACAAGTTAAAGGAGGTCCAGGAGGATTCCCAAATAAAAAACCCTACTCTCCGGTTAGCCAATCCCGAAATATTGGAAAAATTAGACCCTACATCCTCCTATGTGAATGCCAACACCAGAAGCACTCTACCAGGGTTGCTAACAGCATTTACAGAAACCTGCAGGGACAAAGAAAGTCTTCAAGAGGGCAGAGAAACCTTGAGAGTGATGCCTCACCTAGTTGAAGTGCCGCAGGCGAGTGCAGCGGAATTTGGACCAATACCTGTAAGCAGGAGTGTCCCAGAGGACAAAAGGAAGATTAGCAAGGGATTCCCGACTCCCCCCTACCCCCATCATAGTCAGGAGAAAAGGGAACCGACAATACCCTGGAGTAAGCAGCACTTGGATGAATCACCAGAGCGCTGAAAGTCAGGTCAGAGTGGATCCACCCACTGCCGACTCCCATAATCAGAGCACCAACCCAAAGCTAATTAAATCTAACCATCCCCCTACAGACCCCAACAGGAACAAAGGCACCCTAGACAATCATGGAAATGTGAAAACTTCAAACCTCCCCAAAAATCACATGTTTATTGGGATGCCCAAACCCAATGTATTGCAGGCTGATAGTGAAGAAACCTTAAACCACCTGGGCAACACATAACTATCTCAGATCCACCTCAAGGATAAAGAGGCAGTCCAAAGCAGCACTGCTATATGGTAAGACAGGCTGAAACAATTTTAAGATTTCTGAATGAATGTGAATGAATGAGAAAAATGCATGTGTGCTTTCCTGTACTTACTCTTCCTTCTGATTTATAATGAAATGCTCCCCCTAATGTTGCATTTCATTCGCCAAGAGGTGGAGGTGTGACGGAAACCACACTTGCCAAATGGAAACATATTAATGTTGTCATATGGAACACTATTTGAACTTTTCCTGGACATTGAACATAGGTTTAAAAAGACTACAGAGCTGAACAGCTAAAACATGGCTGCACATTTGCATTCCGAGAGATAGTTGCATAGAGAGACAACGCGAGTGCTCACTGATTCAGTTAGCAAGATGGGTTTTGTCAATAGTGGTGATCAAAAGACATTGAAAGCCACTGACTTTGTAAGAGATAAACCTCCACCCAACCCCCCTCCCCCAGTTGAGTATGACTGGAGAACATTTGAAATCAACAATCCTTGCAGACGATGCTGTTTCAAACAAAGAGCTGGTCACATGACTAACCTGCTGGCCAACCTGGGACTTTTTGAATTGTGCCACACTGAAAGGGCAGACTGCAATTCGAAAACCAAAGAGAAAGAAGGTCCCCTCTCTCTCTCTGTCTCTCTCAAGCAAAGTCCCAGGGACATGGACGCAGCTTATGCCTCAAGACAGAGGATCTCTTCAGCCTTCTGGTACCAGAGAAACAAGTTTGAAAGTGTGCACTGGGCCCCAGTGAGAACTGCAAGACTTCACCTCCAATCAAGGACTCTACAGCAAAACTAAAGACAGTAACTGAATTCAATTACTACTCCAAACCCTCCCCTTTTAATTCTTTCTCCTCCTCTGTATCTATTTGTGTGTGTGTTTATCTCGTATGCATGCTAGCGTGGTTGTGTCGCGTATTTTTAGTAATTTTAACTGAGAGTGTTAAGGCTATTAAACGTACATCTTTATTGTTTAAACCTAAGAAAACCTGTATGGTTGGTTCAGTTTGTGATTACAATTAGAGGGCATTGAGCAAGGACTCACTGAGGTGAAGCTAAAAACATTAAACCATGTTATGACCAAACCAGGAAAGGGGCCAGAGGGGAGCCTGAGACCCCTTCCTCACCCAGTCGTAACAAGATAAAGAAAGGCTTTGTTCAACATTTCAGTGGCCCATTCTGTTAACTGTTCACTCTCCAATAAAGTTCTATTTCGAGCTCATTAAAGAATTGAAAAGTGTTTCCCAAAGCTATCTTCATCAAAAATCCTTTTCTCTCTTCCTCCATCTCTTCCCTCACTGAAACGTTTTGATTAACAGCATAACTAGCCCCTCGCTTAACAGGACTTATCATTTGTCTGACATTTCCCATACAATGAAGAAGTACTGATAGAATTATCATCCAGGGGGACTACTTTTTAAAAATGATGATAGCAATTGGAATTTTTTATTGTATAAAAAATCAAACCAAGGTAATGAACGAACGTTTCATTTTTTTTGTGACGCATGCTAAAAAGCAACGTAAGGTGCTGCATTCAAAGGATTGTTCTTTCAACAATTACCACATCTTTTAGTTACAAATTTTACTTCTCAATGATAAAATGTAAATGAAAAAAATAATCAAAATATAATTTTGTCAAATACAATAAAAAATAGTTCCAGAGGTTACACTTATTTTAATTGTGTATCAAAATGGAAATTAAAGAAAACAGTCTATATAAGCAGCAAATTCTGGATGGAGTTTATAATTGTTCAATTTTGGAAAGATATTCTGATTGTAATGGTAACTGCTTATAGTGGTCACATGGATATAGTATGTATATTGTTTTTAATTATGTTTTACATTTAGGATCCCCACTCTCTAGCGACTTAATGGCTATTTGAGCATTGTACAGCTAAGTTCTTTAAAATACTGGTTGGTGCTGAGCAGCATTCCAATGAGTACAGATTTGACTCTAAACAATTGTACCTTAAAATCAGTTATTTTAAAAAGTGTATATTTAAAGTGCTGATGTTAAGTGGAGAGGGTGTGCAGCTGGTTAATCAAGTATTTAAAACTCCTCCGAGAATTGAGCACTGAGCTATAATGGTCAGTCAGTTATAATGATACTTAGACTATAGGCCAGATCAAGAAATGTGACCAGATCCTAATGTATTCTTCAGGTCTGCTGACCTTTCAGCCCTCTGCGCATGTGTGAGCTTTAGTGGGCCATTCTAGATTATAGAAAATGAAGATTCTTCTTTGGCCTCCTTATCTCGAGAGACAATGGATAAGCGCCTGGAGGTGGTCAGTGGTTTGTGAAGCAGCGCCTGGAGTGACTATAAAGGCCAATTCTAGAGTGACAGGCTCTTCCACAGGTGCTGCAGAGAAATTTGTTTCTCGGGGCTGTTACACAGTTGGCTCTCCCCTTGCGCCTCTGTCTTTTTTCCTGCCAACTACTAAGTCTCTTCGACTCGCCACACTTTAGCCCTGTCTTTATGGCTGCCCGCCAGCTCTGGCGAATGCTGGCAACTGACTTCCACGACTTGTGATCAATGTCACAGGATTTCATGTCGCGTTTGCGGACGTCTTTAAAGCAGAGACATGGACGGCCGGTGGGTCTGATACCAGTGGCGAGCTCGCTGTACAATGTGTCTTCGGGGATCCTGCCATCTTCCATGCGGCTCACATGGCCAAGCCATCTCAAGCGCCGCTGACTCAGTAGTGTGTATAAGCTGGGGATGTTGGCCGCCTAGAGGACTTCTGTGTTGGAGATACGGTCCTGCCACCTGATGCCAAGTATTTTCCGGAGGCAGCCAAGATGGAATGAATTGAGACTTCGCTCTTGGCTGACATACGTTGTCCAGGCCTCGCTGCCATAGAGCAAGGTACTGAGGACACAGGCCTGATACACTCGGACTTTTGTATTCCGTGTCAGTGCACCATTTTCCCACACTCTCTTGGCCAGTCTGGACATAGCAGTGGAAGCCTTTCCCATGCGCGTGTTGATTTCTGCATCTAGAGACAGGTTATTAGTAAATATAAATAGGCACTGGTCAATCTGTCATGCCATCTCCCATATTGAGTCAGAGGATAGCGTCCATCATTTTTATGTCTGCAATGTCCAGGTGAGCAGGTGAGATTATCCATGTTGGTTCTGTTGTCTGCTGTCTGCCAAGCTGACCTGATGCTCCCTTGTTGTGCTGCTGAACTTAAGTACTGTCATGAGGCTGCTGCACATTGGCTGGTGTCTAATACACATACCATGCTGACATTTGTAACAAGACTCATGTGGTGCAAGCATTATAATGTGCCTCTCAATATTGAACTGAGCCCCAACAGGCGCCACAGACATGTTGCCTCCCTGCATATGTCATTCACTGTGTACCGTGAAAAGTCACTGGTGTGGATTTTCTCCCTGGGGTGGCTCCAAATATATTTTACATGTCGTTGAGTGGTCAGTAACAGGTGAGCGGATGACAAAAAGTGCTGATGGAGAAGTCTCGAAGAGGCAGGGGCTGATTTTTAAAATGTTGAATAAAATGTTTTTTAAAAACCCACAGTAATATAATACAAATTAAAATTTGCACAGAGAAACACAACTTTAAACTCTTACACATCACAGAATGGCTTGTTTTTGTACTGTAAATACATTGCAATACATTGTAATATTACATTGCAGCTAGAAGATAAATTTGAGAAATTTTTGCTCCACTACAGCAACTGGTTGTCAGAGCCTGTGAAGAGTCAGATCAAACATTGTAGTAGAGAATATCAGTCATAGGACTCAATTTGCTCCCCTCCCCAGCAGGCAGGAAAGGGGCAGGCAAGGGGCTAATAGGTGGCAAGGCTCGCAAAAGTCTACACCAATTCTGCTGGATGTTCAGGGCAAAATCGAGTCTATAGGGCTAATTCGAACTACCAATGAGGAATGGGGCTCGCTGAAAATTAATGGGTTGAAAATCATGTTAGTGACCCATAATTTCCTGACATACAGTCCCTAAGAGTGCTGCTTCTCACTGCGATCACCTAGACCTTAAGCAATTGTTGAATGTAAATAACATCTTGTTGAAATTAGATACTGGATTAAGATACTGACCACAGTAAAAGTTGGATTGTGTTAACGATACTCAAACCAGAATTGGTTTACCAGCTCCAGTTATGGTACAGTATGAATGTGAACCAAAAGCACTAGAGGTAATCTTGTCACACAATCTCCTCTCAGCACTTTGTTTATGGCTGAGTAGAGTGCAGGTTGATTTTAGGACAGCTGATAACTTCTTGTTCAGTGTTCTTGATCTTTATTTGTTCCTTTCTATGGTCATCACCAACCTGAGAAACTTTGCATCTATCAGTTGCCAAACCTCCCCTGCCAGACCTTGATTTCCTGTATCCTTCCAAACTTGGGTCTCATTTTTTCTCAAGGTTCCAAACAACCTACTCTACTCCCAGTCTGGAGCACCAACTTCTTTCTCACCTCTGGTAGCAACTTCCAGATATTCCACTGACAACAAGATCATCAAAGCTGGGGTGGAGGTGTATGCCAATTATTGGTAACCTTCTCTCCTGCTCAGAGTCTAATTCACTCCTCTCCAGGTCTAAGCCTCCCACTCTTCCCTGACCTGAATCTCTTGTTTCAATGCTTCTTTTCTTTCATTTCTACTCCCATACTCTGTCTCTGTTTCATGAACTGGATCCCAGAACCATCCTACCCTGAGCCTTTTAATGTAACCTTTCCTCCCTTCCTCCCAGGTCCAGGTCTTTAACCACCACCTCATCCCCAGTCTTGATCCTTCATACTCAGGAAAAGACAAAATCACTTTTTACAACCAGATGAAGCACAGAACACTAAGTTCCGGCTCAATATATATTTGGAATAGTTGAGGAAAGAAGAGATGCATAGGAAGATATAGCATCAAAACATAATGTGTGTGTTAGGCATATAAAAAGAGCAGACGATATACATAGAACATAGAACAGTACAGCACAGTACAGGCCCTTCGGCCCACGATGTTGTGCCGAACCTTTAACCTACTCTAAGATCAAACTACCTACCTACCCTTCATTCTACTGTCATCCACGTACCTGTCCAAGAGTCGCTTAAATGCCCCTAACGTATCTGCTTCTACTACCACTGCTGGCAGCGCATTACATAAAAGAGAGCAAAATGAAATGACTGACAAAAAGGGGAAGAGAGACAGAGACAAGAAAAATAGTCTGAGAAAGAGGTACAGATGTAATGACACAAATTTTGTGAAACCCACACAGAAACAGGCAGACAGAAAGAGCAGACATAAAGACAGACGGAGGACAGGAAATTTGGACTCAAGTAGGAAGGCAGTTACAGAAAGAGACATAACTTTTATTTTTTTTATTCAAGTCAACTAATTTTTAAGCAGGGCAGACAAAGTTACAATGAATTGTTGGGAATAATTTCAGGCAAAATGTTCAGTGCGCAAGTTACAAAGCAACTCTGAGTATCAGCTATTCTGTATTGCACACAGACAAATGTAGAATTTTAATCATGTCTGTATATTCTAATTTTCACTGCCAATAAATATTTCAGCTTGTTCAGATTTTTATGAACTGTATTACCACAATCAAACTATGAATAGATTCAGATGTTGATATCAACTGACGCATTTCCTGATATTGAAATATTTGTAGCAGAAATATATGTAGGCTTAAATAATCCACGCTACAGTATTATTTTAAATGTTCCTCAGGTGTATTTAACTATTGGAAAGTGCTAAGTTAAATAAAGTGAAAGTCTTCAGAAATGTTTTTTGTGAAATATTAGTAAGTCTTTTTGTTAATATTTTGATTCAGGCTTTGGAGCTTGGGAACAAGGTTGAGTACCAATTGAGACCAAGGCCATTTGCTTTTTGAAGAAATAAGTTTAATTTAGTTTAGTTTAGTTTAGAGATATAGCACTGAAACAGGCCCTTCGGCCCACCGAGTCTGTGCCGACCATCAACCACCCATTTATACTAATCCTACACTAATTCCATATTCCTACCACATCCCCACCTGTCCCTATATTTCCCTACCACCTACCTATACTCGGGGAAATTTATAATGGCCAATTAACCTATCAACCAGCAAGTCTTTGGCATGTGGGAGGAAACCGGAGCACCCGGAGGAAACCCACGCAGACACAGGAGAACTTGCAAACTCCACACAGGCAGTACCCATAATTGAACCCGGGTCGCTGGAGCTGTGAGGCTGCGGTGCTGACCACTGCGCCACTGTGCCGCCCATTTGTAAGTTGTCACAATCTTTAAAAGACATGAATGAATAAAAAGATAAATTTCACTCTTATGTGGTGCTGACCATAGAATCTCGCAATCTCTGGTCCCGATTTTAATCTAACATGCTTGTCAGGAATGGGGTGGGTTTGGGTAGGATACCCATTTAACACCCTGATTGATTATATACTCCATTGAAGATCATCCATAACTTGTAGCAACCGTATAAACTGCTAGTATCCAAGGTTAAAGTAATGCTCAATTTTTATGCATCAGACTGCTTCCAGACTTGCATTGGGGACCTCTGCAGTGTCAGTCAGTTTTCTGTCCACAGTGTTATCAAAGAGATCACAGATGTATTATTCAACAGGTCAATGACTTCATCACTTTCAACTCTAACCAACGGCAGCAGCATGAGAGAGCAGTACAATTTTACGGAACTGATGGCTTTTCTTGAATCCAAAGGATGATTACCTATATCTATAGTTACCATTCAGGCTCCTGTGCACAGTGCTGTGCCCTATATGGATTGAAAGGGATTTTAAAAATCTCAATGTAGACAGGATACAAAATCACCAGAGCAGAATTATGTAGGTCAATGCTTCCTTCTCCAGATGATCTCACAATACCTTTATGTTAAGGCAATCATCTGTGCCCTCCTTGTTTGAATGAAAATTAAGAATGGGAAGACTGGCTTTAGGGAGACTACGACTACCCTATGCAGCGTTGACTCTTTACACTCAGGCACCAACCATGGACAGAAGCAAAGGAAAGAAACAGTGAAACAAAAACAAGAAATGCTGGATTCACTCAGCAGGTCTGGCAGCATCTGTGGAAAGAGAAGCAGAGTTAACGTTTCGGGTCAGTGACCCTTCTTCGGAACTGACAAATATTAGAAAAGATTATAAACAAGTGAGGTGGGGGTTGGGCAAGAGATAACAAAGGAGAAGGTGCAGATTGGACCAGGCCACATAGCTGACCAAAAGGTCACGGAGCAAAGAAACAGTGAACCTGATTATCAAGAATATCTTTTGGTATTTTAAAATATCACTTTACGTGTCTGAATTAGTTGGTGGTAAACTTTGTTGGTTGTACTTTGTTTCAGATGTAACCTAACACTCCTAAGTTCTTCTATGTGCTGGCTGATTGGAGAAGTTGAATAATGAGCTGGGACATTGGTGCACTTAGACCTCTTTGGGCTGTGCATTGCAAGAGCCCTGAATGTGAGTCAGCAGGACTGTGTTGGCTGACTGATGCTGCATGTTGTCAGCCACCTTCTCCCCTGTCTGGTGCACTATCTGCTTCTGAGTAGTGCTATTGGGGGAAGAATTTGGTGATACATATCAGACCTAGATTGTCCTCATCCTCTTCCTGACTTTTTTTCAGTAATACTTGCAGTCTATGTCTGCAAAACGGATATTTCTTACTCTGTAACACTCCATTCTTCAGCAATTTTCTGGTTTTCCTTCCCCAGTGCTACTTTAAATACTTGACTTACTCCTAATAGTAGTTTGTAGCCCTTTAGGAAGGTTCTTTCTATCATGTGGGAGGTATAATCATAAGAACGAAAACAGAAAAAATGTGAGCAAACCAAATGTTTTGGTTACTCCCAAAATCTTTTGACATTTTTTATTCATTCTCGTGATGTGAATGTCACCGTTTATTGCCCATCCCTAGTTGCCTTGAGAAGGTGGTGGTGAAACGTCTGCTTGAATCACTGGTAGAGATTTGATACAATTGTGGATGGGCTACCTTGAACTGCTGAGGTTATTCTTTGTAGTGTTTCTTTGGTGTGACTGAGTTGTTTGCTAGGCCACTTCAGAGGGCAGTTATGAGTTAACCATGGGGACTTCAATGTAAATCAGGAGAAATGTATGATTGATGGCTGATCTGATTGCGCCCGTTTTACAATATTGCCTAGAGTCAAAATTACCTGCATTCACTTTGGTGTTGGGCTGAAGCCACATATAGACCAAACCAGATAAGGACAGTGAATATTCTTCCCTAAAGAACATTATTGAGCCAGTTGAGATTTTACGAAAATTCAATCTTTTACTGACACCAAATTTTTATTTCCAGATTTCTTTTAAAATAAATTCAAATTCTCAAACTGCTATGGTGAGATTTGAACACACATTCCCTGGATTATTAGTCCAGGCATTACAAGCCAAGCAACATAACCACTATACTCCCATACTTCTACAGTTGTCTGTTGAATAGTGCACGAAAAACGATTTCTAGGCTATAGATAACCACAAAATGTATAATTCCCCTTTAGCATTGGTAACAAAGTTTACCGTTACAACATCCAACAACATTCAGCTTTCCTCAGAGCTAATCATTTCCAGTACAGAGCTGCATGTTTACTTTGGTTGCTGCTGTGTGGCCATTGTTTATGGCTCTGTGATTGACAAGAGCCTGGAGCAAGGAGAAAAGGTCAATCACATAACTACATAAACTGTCATATTATGAAATTGATCTCCACTGCAAAATTTTGAATATTTTCATATAGGATGGTACTAAAAAGAAATGGTTCAGCCACTTGACTTCTTGAGCTTCATATATCAGGGAACATAATGAAACAACTTTAAGAGCAGAGTCAATCATTTTAAGGGCATGTTTTTAATTTTGTAAGTATTATGGATGCAATAAACTATATGTAATTGCCATAAATGTGACTCTTTACAAAGAATGGATAATAAATTTTGGAATGGTTGACCAATTACTTCAAAATCTGGTGTGGTATAAATGTAGTGTTTGATTGATCTGGGTTTGTGGCAACAAGGATGGGATAAGGATTCGCATACTCAGCCAACCTGCTGACTCACCAGCGAGTTCATACTGGCGAGAGACCATTCACCTATTCCTTATGTGAGAAGAGATTTGCTCATTCAGTTCCACCCATAGGCTTAAGCAATCAATCAGACTGAATGCAGATACATGGACAGACTAATACAATCAAACCCAGATCAATCAAACACTACAATAAACACCTAAATTGTTGTAGCCATGATGTTTTTAACAAATTCATTTGTGTTGTATACACATAGTAGATCAAATTAACAGCTTTTATATGGAAAAAAATATATAATTTTGCCTGGAAATATACCAAGTGGTAATGTCACATTCATCAGTTGCATATAGCACTTAAACTAGTTTTCATTTGTACTGCATGAACAGGCATACTTACTTCAATATTGTGGTGTGGCAAGCAGTTTTGCTTTAATATATAAAGATAGTATTTTAAAATATATGGATCGATTAATTCTAGATGCAAGAATTTTATAATATGATACCTTTTTATGATGCTAGACAGCATAGCCCTTCCACTGCCTGTGTCTGTAATGCGAGCAAGAGTCAGAGCAGGGAATAAATAAGTAATAAACAAAATATACTGGAATACTTGATGCCTAGCTCCTGAGCAAAATGCTCAGCTGTCATTTGGCATTTCTGTGCATTTATGAGCTCTACATTATGTATAAGCACTGTAATAGCAATGGCATGTGGCTGCTGGGCACAGTTTGAAAACTTCATGCATTCTAACAGGTAATTCTTAGTAAGGTCACTTAGTACTCAAGATCATCTTTTTCTTGCAAATTGCAGTCAATCTTATGACAGCTGCAGCATACAAAGAACCTGTAATGAAAATTGCATGTTTACAATGTGGACTGAATTACCTGAGATGAAAAATATAATTTATTACTCTATTAATAGACCTAGAAAATGGAAGCAGAGTTTAGGGATAGCAAAAGGAATAATGAAATAAAGATAGATAAATAGAAGTTCAGCCAGATACAGAGATAAATAATGCATTGAGAATGAATCCGTTTGGTGAAATTACATTTCTCAATTAGCTCAAATGCTTGTGCAGTACCCAGGTACTTAAAGCAAGTCTCCGGGCTCACAGGTCATTTACAGAGAGCTGTACTTAGACATAGACAATTTACCAAAGGTAGCGGTATTGTAAATTTACTTTTTAATAAGCACACACACTACAGTCTATATTAACTGCACTAAAGCTTCCATTTGGGATATCGTTATATTTATATTCTGCTTCAAAAAATACCTCTATATAATGCCACAAGTGTTTATTTTTTGCCTATATCTACAAGAAACAAGTAGTTTTTCTTCAGTCTACAGTGGATTTTTAGACAGAAATATCCACTTGCGAATAGATACAAATATTGGCTTTCCAATTTAGGAGTTATCCACCAATGAGACAACAGCATAAAGAACAGCCCCATCAAACCTCCCCCCCCACCCCCCCACCCCACCCCATCCCAAGCCCTGAAATTCAAATCGGAGTAAGACATTTAAGCCAGTAGCTCACACAAAGCATTGAAATTTAGATGGATATGGTGATTAAAGCCTGGCTCAGGTATAAAATTAAAACCCAACCCGGGCCCAAGCCAACCACAGCCAACCTGTACCTGACCCGAGTCCTTTAATTTTTTTGTTGTGCCCGACCCGAGCCGACACGAATATCTTTCATCCGTTCTGGCAGCAGGCTGTTCCTGCAGATGGCGTTGTGGGGAATCATGGGTAAACCTGATCCCGTGACTTCCCAGAAGCAGCACTGTCCAGCCCGACCCGACCCAAGCCCGAAAGCTGGACTCGGAATATAGACCTAACCCGACCCGAATCCGACACATGTAGTCGGGTTTGGGTCGGTTAGCCAGGCTTTAATGGTGATACAGTTAGATGAAGTAGGGTGGGAGGAGGCTGATGCAAAGCATGAACACTGGCATAGATCAGTTGGGTCAAATGGCCTATCTCTGTGCTGTAAATTCTATGTCATATATATATACACATATATATAAACATATTGTTTTCAGAAAAGAGAGAAAGGAAAGGAATCGTTATAGACTCAATATGCCCTTTAAAATGCCACAAGCTAAATGGTTTAAAACTGTATTAGTACATGAATGCCTCATTTATTTATAATGTTGTCCATTTTTCCGTGTCTCTGTAAAGTAACTCTATTCCAACTCTGTTCATTTCAGTAGCTTTGCAAGCTTTGTCATTTTTTTTTCAAAAGTCCCATTGTCTGACCTTGATACTACTGCCAACCTCAGAAGACCATCTGTCCCACCCCCTTACCTCTATTGTGACAATTTGGTTTCTTGCACCAGGCAAGTCATGGTCTCCCTGAGTCAGTCTGTCCAATTAGTTGTAATTTATGGGCAGCTTTGTTTTCTGAACTGGTGCCTGTTGAGAACTGAATAAAAATCATTGAGCAAAGAGCCTTAACTAGAATGGACTTTAATCCCATTTATCTGGACTGAATTCAAAACCAGGTCCCAGAGGTGAAAGGTCAATATCTAACCTATTGTACCATCAGTCATAAAATGAGGTATTATGAAGTTATTAACGGATTTCTGTCTAACCTGTTGTGGGAGCCAGCACTCTTGTGTCCCTGTTGAAATTTGGCTAGCCTCAAGCTACAGAGGATGATTGGATGCAAAAGTCTCTCAGTTCTGCTGGTAGATTTATTTTCAATTACAAATTGTGCTTTTTTTCTAAAGTTGATGCATCAGTGGATTTTCTTTTCAAGAACATTGTGGAGATAAGATACATCTATTCGTAAGAGGCACTCTTTAGTTCATGTCTAAAATCCACAGTAGGTTTCACCTCATCATTTCTGAGATTGAATTCATGAGACTCACAGACTTGCAGAAGCAGGCATCACCAAGATTATCATCATGAAGAAGCTGCCTGCTTCATTGTAGATAGGCTATTGCAAAGTGGCTGTTTTTGAATTCCTTTGCAAGATTAGGGCTTTGAATGACATGAAAAGGAAAATGTTTAGACTCAAATAATGGTGTAGAAATCTAATTGCTTCTTCCTAAAATGTGAGGCTAACCTAGAAAAACGAAGGTGCCTCTGTGAAAATTGTTTTCTCCCACATGTATATAACTGCAAAATCCTTTCCACTCTCATAACCATAAAATCAAAAGAAAAAGAATCTCCCTATTTCACAGCATGTAAGAAATATGCTAAATGCAGTTCAGTTAATGAATGTGTTCCTAGCATCAGCTGAGTCACATAGGCACTGAAGATTCCCAGGTTCCAATTCCGGTCTGTTCTGATTAGCTGACCTTAGCTAATGCCGCAGTCGGAGCCTTACATTTGGCCTATGCACTTCCAGGTTAAGAATGTGAAAAATAAATGGCTCCATTGAAAATTTACAATTGCCTGAGCTTTCATACCACCTTCCCATCGCTTAATAGCCTGCTGGTCTACAGAGGTGAATTTCTGTAACGGTTTTCCCACTTACTTGTCTGCTGTAACTTCAGTAGAGGAGATGTGGAAACATGGGGGGTATTTTATGCTATCCCAACGTCTGGTTTGGAGTGGGGAGAGCATACAATCGGGCGAGATGGTAGAGGGGGGGAACGCGCCACCATCCCACCTCCACCCAGTCCGGGAAAGAAAGGCCTGTGAACGGACTTCCCACCCCGCCACCAATTGAGGCCCCTAAGTAGGCAATTAATGCCCAATTAAGGTCCTCATACTGCCGCTGCCGGAATTAGTCCAGTGGCGGGCAGGCCTGTCGCTGCACACTGAGTATGCCAAGCAAAACCGTGTGGGGGTTGAGGAGGGGGGGCCGGGGGTAGGTCCCTCATTAAAATGCACTTAGTGCCTGAATGAGGGATCTGGAATCAGGAACAGGTGGGCCTGCTGAGAGCCACCCCACTGCCCTTGCTGCCAACCCCCCTATACCCCATCCCCCATGGCACCCACCCCATGAAACCCCTCCCAGCCTGACGAACCTGTGGCCTGGTTCCAGCGCCTACAGTGAGTGCTCTACAGTCAGCAGCACCGCCTCCGTGATGGCACTGCTCATTTAAAGAGCTACCAGCCTCTGATCGGTCAGCAGCTTTCAGCAGGCAGAACTTCCATTGCCGTGGTCCTCAATCCCAAGGGAAGACCTGCCGCTGTCCACTTAAGTGCTTAACTGGCACGTAATCGAGGGGGGCCTTCCCCAGAGGAGGCAACATGGGCTCTTGTCGGCACTTCAGTCGGTGGTCAAGACCCACGTTTTCAAGATAAAATCCCCCCCATAGAGTAAACATTATTCATGTAATTTTCCCAGGATTTCTGTACCTCTTCTACCAAAGTTACAGCAGATAAGCAGGAGAACCCTCTGAGAAATTTAACCCACTCACTCGGCTGTTCATACTGATTGGACATTCGGTCAAGCTACTGAATAACAACTAGAACCTGTGGAGACAGATCTTCAGCATATATGCCACCAATGATGTTTGACAATGACATCAACACTTGGAGAACCCAGTCCAGTGGTTTTATGGAGTGTTCATCCTACCACATTCTGACGTCAAGAAAAATCACGTACAAGCGTATAAAATAAAGCTTATACCTTCAAAACCCATATTCCTCTTTAGCCTTTCATTGTCTTTTTTTTCCGAACAAGTGAAAGAATGCTAGATATACCTCCAGCTTATACTGTAATTATTTCTTTCAATATGTTATTAGCTTTTCTGAAGGGCAAGGATTTTGTTTCTGCCAATAAATAAGCAATGTTGACTGACACAATGAAGATAAATGTCAAAAATTGCTAGTCCAACTGCAGTATGTACAATTTTATAAATAAAACACTCAGCACAATTTGAAGAACAGGCCATTCTATTGGTCTAGGTGTGCATCAAATAATAACAGTGTTCGTATGTCTGCAAGGGCCAGATGCCAAGTCACAGCTTCCCAGATGAAAATAAGCCTCCTTTTGCACTGCCCCTCTGCCATGCCCAGGTAAGTGACTGTAGGTTCACTGCCTGGGGTTAAACCAGCTGTATGTATTGAACTTCTAGGTACCACCTCTCCTGGACCATCCTCTCCTTATTTTACTGTGAATAATAACCTTTATAAGGATTCAATGGGCTGAACCTCTGGGCGGTGAGCAAAAAAATGGCGGCCGGCATGCACAGCCACGCCGCCGCGATCTTGAGTGCGGCGGCTCATTTAAATATGCAGTGCAGCTGCCAACTGCTACCCCCGCCCCCATAATGCGGCAGGATCGGCCTCAGCGATACCGTGAATGGCGTCAGATATCACCGCGCAAGCGCTGGTGCCATTTTTAGAGTTGAACCCTGTACCACTGCCCCCACCGCTACACTAAAAATAAATGTTTGCCTGTTCCCCCCATCCCCCCACCCCAATACACTGGCTTACAGAGTTGACCCCTCCCCCCAACTTTACACTAAAAATCCTGAGTTCGCACCTTGGTGGCACCAGCTTTCCCTGGACAGGAAAGTGAAGGCACGTGAGTGCTGCCTGTCTCACGGAAGATCTGGATCCGATGTATTTAAATGGATTCATAAAGTTTATTTAAAGTCGGGTCCTATCGCCAAGCGGCAGGGGTGCTGCTATGGAGCCTCACTGCCACTGGGCAGATCGGACCTGGCAATCCCAGCGTCTGGCTCCGTGGCGGGCTGCTGCTGCTCCAATCTTCTGGCCCCACCCGCCCCAGCCACAGAGCCCGATGTCGAGAGCTGAACAAAATTCAGCCCAATGAGTTCAAATTTGTTTCATGTCTCACTATTTACAAATGATTGTTCGTCAACTTTTGAAGATATAAACATCCTGAGAGTAGTTATATCGCATTAACATTTTCCACCAACATTGCACCATACCATACACATTACAATTGTTGGGATCCTTGGCGGGGGGTGGGGGGGTGCATGAAGATTGCCCTGGATGAGGCCTGCCACGGACCTTGGCACTGGCAGAGCCCGTCCCGATATTGACGACGGGACTGTAATGTAAATATTCAAATAAATTTACTTACCTGCATTAATGACTTTCCCGTCGCCTCCTGATGTGCCGCCGCGATCTTTGTCCCAATGGCCAGCACGGTCACGCCTTCGGATCCCTGTCCAAGCAAACGAGGTGCAACACTGTGGGGAGGGGGCGGAGGTAATTTCTCAGTGCGGCAGGGTGGGGGCGGTGGTAGATGGGGTCAAATAAATGTCACAGGTGTAAGGGATGGTGGGAAGGGTTATAGTTGAAAGTTTGTACGGGGTGGGGGGGAGGTCAGAATGTGAAGGTAAGTGTTTTTTTGGGGGAAAGGGCCAATAATTAATTTAATTGATATGGGGATAGGGGCAAAAGAAATGTATTTATTTTCTTTCATTCAATATGTCAATATTTAAATTTACCAGTAGGACTAACAGCCCTTTAAAAATGGCATCAGCGCCTGCGCACAAACAGCTGACGCCATCACTGGGGACAGACAGCCTGCCCCCTCCACGTCATCGGTGGGGTGGGGGGGTGGAGGGGGGGGTCGGCGGCCCGCCCCGGCTGTTTAAATGAGCTACCGCGCTCAAAATTGCGGCAGCTCTTTGGCGTACGGTCCGCATGGGCGGGCCGCCATTGTTTTCACCGGCTGCAGGATTGTAAAATTCAGCCCATTAATGGGCTTTTAATAATATTACTAAACATTTTAATCATGTGATAAGCATTTTGAATCATTTTTCTCTACTCTAATCTCCAATTTAGTTGTGCTAAATGGGCACAAGCCTTGAAAGATGGTATTAAGAACCATAGAGGTTTAAAATCAGAAGGAGGCCATTTAACCCATTCTGGGTCTGTATTAGAGTGATCCAAAACTTAAACCAACTGTCTTTTATTGCTTTAGCTTTTTATCCATTTTTCATTTATGAAATGCAATGGTCTCAGCCTGTGGCAAATATCCATGCTCCAACAACTCTCTAAATAAAGAAATCTTCTCGTCTCACACTCTTGGTGACAATGTTAATTAAATTGATTATCCTTCATCACGGATTCCCTAACCAGATGAAACCACATAATTTTAAAATCCTCTATTTGATTTTCTTTTAGCTTTCTGTGCCCCAGTGGAAATAGTGCCAGGATTTCACATTTTTCCTCACAACTATAGTTTCCATTCCTGGCATCAACTTGGTGAATCTATGTCATGAATGTATATTCGATAATGGGGGTACCAAATAGTACAAATATATTCTCCATTTAATTGATGCTATGCACAAATTTATCATTAACTCTTATACTCTTATACCCAATGCTTCTGTCTATAAACCCAAAATGCTATTGGCCTATCTATTATCTATTTGCAATTATACTTAAGCAAATTATGCTTTTGACCACGTGGGTTTCTTTCTTCATTCACACTGTTCAGCATCGTTTTATATGACTGTGTCCAAGGCACTTTTCTTGCTTTAGCGCCAAATAAAACTAGCATAGAGGAGAGGTGGGCACTGCTGAGATATATAGTAGACCTTGGGGCACCTCAAAATAGAGGTTTCCTCGGACAGGTATGTAAAAATTAAAATTTAGGGAGTAGAGGCGGTAGGCCCTGCAGGATGAAGAGGAAACCCCTCTGGGGTATTGTTGGAGCCACGGAGGCTGCCTTTCATGTCTGTGGTTCCATCTTTGGGATAAGGTGGCTCCAGCCTGAGAGTGTACTGGACTCAGATCAGCTACCTCCAAATGTCCAAATGTTATTATCAATGAAGACTGTGACTCTCCAGGGAGGCCATCACTGACTTATGTGCCCTGCTGCAGAACAAGTTACGACCCATGGGATTTGGGATCACCCCATACCAGTGGCCCTGAAGATCACCGTGGCACTAAACCTCTACATACCTGGATCTTTCCAGGGATCCACTGGGGACATGTGTGGGATTTCACTTGCAGCAGCCCACTGTGCCACCCCAGGAAGCAGCCACAACACTTGCATTCTTCAAAAGTCCCAGGTGCTACAGCTTTTCAGGCTCCCTGCTCACCATCAGTGATGGATTCTTGGGGTCAAGCTCTACCCATTGAAGAATTGGCTTTTTCTGCCTGTGAGGGGCCCTCACAATGCAGCAGAGGAGAGGTACAACAATTGCCACGGCTCCACTCGAGCAACCATTGAGCAGGCCATTGGGCTACTGAAGATGAGGTTTCACTGCCTGAATCGATCCGGTGGAGCCCTGCAGTATGCCCCAGCAAATGTCTCGCATATTGTCGTGATTTGCCGTGCTCTGCACAATCTAGCAATCTTGAAAGCGGATAAATCACCAGGGCCAGATGAATTATATCCCAGGTTGTTAAAGGAAGCCAGGGAGGATATAGCAGATGCTCTGAGGATCATCTTCAAATCCTCACTAGATACAGGCGAGGTACCAGAGGATTGGAGGTCTGCAAATGTTTTATAATTGTTCAAAAAGGGTGGGAGGCAAAGGCCAAATAATTGTAGGCCGGTGAGTCTGACCTTGGTGGTGGGCAAATTATTAGAGTCAATTCTGAGAGATAGAATGAACTGCCACTAAGAAAGGCATAGATTAATCAGGGATAGTCAGCATGGATTTGTTAAGGGAAGGTCGTGTCTTACTAACTTAATTGAATTTTTTGAGCAAGTAACAAGGAGGATTGATGAGGGTAGTGCAGTGAATGTGGTCTACATGGATTTTAGTAAGGCATTTGACAAGGTCCCACATGGTAGACTGGTCAGAAAAATAAAAGCCCATGGGATACAGGGGAATGTGGTGAGTTGAATCCAAAATTGGCTCAGTGACAGGAAACAAAGGTAGTGGTCGATGGATGTTTTTGTGAATGGAAAGCGGTTTCCAGTGGCATTCCACAGGGCTCAGTGTTGGGTCCCTTGTTGTTTGTAGTATATATGAATGATTTGTACTTAAATGTGGGAGGCATGATTAGGAAATTTGAAGATGACACTAAAATTGGCTGTGTAGTTGATAATGAAGAGATAGCTGTAGACTCCAGAATGATATCAATGGTTTGGGCAAACAAAGCAAAGGAATACACAATAAATGGAAGGATATTGAGAAGGGTAGAGGAAGTGAGAGATCTTGGAGCGCATGTCCACAGGTGGCAGAACAGGTAGGTAGAGTGGTGAAGAAGGCATATGGAATGCTTTCCTTTATTGGCAGAGGTACAGAATACATTACTGAGCCAGCGGCACTTGAGATGGCTTGGCCATGTGAGTCGCATGGAAGATGGCAGGATCCCCAAGGACACATTGTACAGCGAGCTCGTCACTGGTATCAGAGCCACCGGCCGACCATGTCTCCACTTTAAAGACGTCAGCAGACGCGACATGAAGTCCTGTGACATTGATCACAAGTCATGGGAGCCAGTTTCCCATGATCGCCAGAGCTGGCGGACAGCCATAAAGGTGGGGTTAAAGAGTGGCGAATCGAAGAGACTTAACTGTTGGCAGGAAAAGAGACAGAAGCGCAAGGGGAGAGCCAATTGTGTAACAGCCCCGACAACCAATTTTATCTGCAGCGCCTGTGGAAGAGTCTGTCACTCTAGAATTGGCCTTTATAGCCACTTCATGCGCTGCTTCACAAACCACTGCCCACCTCCAGGTGCTGACCCATTGTCTCTCAAGACAAGGAGGCCAAAGAAGAAGAAGAATACAAAAGCAGGGATCTAATGCTGGAACTGTATAAAACACTGGTTATGCCACAGTTGGAGTATTGCTGACAGTTCTGGTCACCACATTAAAGGAAGGACATAATTGCTCTGGAGAGAGTACAGAGGAGATTTACAAGGGTGTCGCCAGGGCTTGAAAGTTGCAGCTATGAGGAAAGATTGGCAGGTGGTGAGGGAACCAACAAGAGGGAAAAATATACTTGACCTCGTCTTCACCAACCTGCCTGCCGCAGATGCCTCTGTCCATGACAGTATTGGTAGCAGTGACCACCGCACAGTCATTGTGGAGACCAAGTCCTGTCTTCACATTGAGGATACACTCCTTTGTGTTGTGTGGCACTACCACTGTGCTAAATGGGATAGATTTCAAACAGATCTGGCAATGCAAAACTGGGCATCCACGAGGCGCTATGCGCCATCAGCAGCAGCAGAATTGTACTCAACTACAATCTGTAACCTCATGGCCCAGCATATCCCCCACTCTACCATTGCCATCAAACTGGGGGATCAACCCAGGTTCAATGAAGAGTACAGGAGGGCATCTTAGGAGCAGCACCAGGCATACCTCAAAATGAGGTGTCAATCTGGTGAAGCTACAACCCAAGATTACTTGCGCGCCAAACAACATAAGCAGCATGCGATTGACAGAGCTAAGCGACCCCATAACCAACGCATCAGATCCAAGCTCTGCAGTCCTGCCACATCCAGTTGTGAATGGTGGTGGACAATTAAACAACTGACAGGAAGAGGTGGCTCCACAAATATCCCCATCCTCAACGATGGGGGAGCCCAGCAGATCAGTGCAAAAGATAAGGCTGAAACAGTTGCAACAATCTTCAGCCAGAAGTGCCGAGTTGATGATCCATCTCGGCCACCTCCTAAATTCCCCAGCATCACAGATGCCAGTATTCAGCCAATTCGATTCACTCCACGTGATATCAAGAAACGACTGAAGGCACTGGATACTGCAAAGGCTATGGGCCCTGACAATATTCCGGCAATAGTACTGAGGATCTGTGCTCCAGAACTTGCTGAGCCCCTAGCCAAGTTGTTCCAGTACAGCTACAACACTGCCAGCAACCCGGCAATGTGGAAAATTGCACAGGTATGTCCTGTACACAAAATGTCCAACCCGGGCAATTACTGCCCCATCAGTCTCAATCATCAATAAAGTGATGGAAGGTGTCGTCAACAGTGCTATCAAGCAGCACTCACTTAGCAATAACCTGCTCAGTGACGCTCAGTTTGGGTTCTGTAAGGGCCACTCAGCTCCTGACCTCTTTACAGCCTTGGTTCAAACATGGACAAAAGAGCTGAACTCAAGAGATGAGGTAAGAGTGACTGCCCTTGACATCAAGGCAGCATTTGACTGAGTATGGCATCAAGGAGCCCGAGCAAAACTGGAGTCAATGGGAATCAGAGGGAAAACTCTGTGCTAGTTGGAGTCGTACCTAGTGAAAAGGAAGATGGTTGTGGTTGTTGGAGGTCAATCATCTGAGCTCCAGGACATCACTGCAGGAGCTCCTCAGGGTAGTGTCCTAGGCCCAACCATCTTCAGCTGCTTCATCAATGACCTTCCTTCAATCATAAGGTCAGAGGTGAGGATGTTTGCTGATGTTTGCACAATGTTCAGCACCATTCATGATGACTCAGATACTGAAGCAGTCCCTGTAGAAATGCGGCAAGACCTGGACAGTATCCAGGCTTGGACTGATAAGTGGCAAGGAACATTCGGGCCACACAAGTGCCAGGCAATGGCCATCTCCAACAAGAGAGAATCTAACCATCTTCCCTTGAGATTCAGTGGCATTACGATTGCTGAATCCCCCACTATCAACATCCTGGGGGTTACCATTGACCAGAAACTGAACTGGAATATCCTTGTAAATACCATGGCTACAAGAGCAGGTCAGAGGCTAGGAATCCTGTGGCGAGTAATTCACCACCTGACTCCCCTAAACCGGTCCACCATTTACAAGGCACAAGTCAGGAGTGTGATGGAATACTCTGCACTTGCTTAGATGGGTGCAGCTCCAACAACATTCAAGAAGCTCGACACCAACGAGGACAAAGCAGCCCGCTTGATTGGTACCCCGTTCACAAACATTCACTCCCTCCACCACCAACACACAGTGGTAGCAGTGTGTACCATCTACAAGATGCACTTCAGCAATGCA
Source organism: Heterodontus francisci (assembly GCF_036365525.1). NCBI lineage: Eukaryota > Metazoa > Chordata > Chondrichthyes > Heterodontiformes > Heterodontidae > Heterodontus > Heterodontus francisci. The sequence goes on from NC_090377.1 coordinate 47,091,258, forward strand.
CCAAGGCTCCTTCGACAGCTCCTTTCAAACCCGCAACCTCTACCAACTAGAAGGACAAGGGCAGCAGATGCATGGATACACCACCACCTGCAAGTTCTCCTCCAAGCCACACAGCATCCTGACTTGGAACTATATCGCTGTTCCTTCACTGTTGCTGAGTCAAAATCCTGGAACTCCCTTCCTAACAGCACTGTGGGTATACCTACCCCGTGTGGACTGCAGTGGTTCAAGAAGGCAGCTCATCACCACTTTCTCAAGAGCAATTAGGGATGGGCAATAAATGCTGGCCTAGCCAGTGATGCCCACATCCCATGAATGAATATAAAAAAAATACATCACCAAGTCTCAGGAGAACCTTGCTTGGAGTGGACTCTCCGGTCAGTCACTCCGTCGACGTCCCTTCCTTTGTAGTCTTCAGTGGATGAATAGTACACTCCAGCTGCAACCCCGAACGTTGGATGCTGTGCCCCTTTAAGGCCCATTTCTTGCTCCATTCTAGCTTCTTGAGGCCTTTATCAGATTTTCTCAAAACAAGAGTCCAACAACCATGAGTCCTTATCAAATTCTTCTCACAGACACTGTGAGGCCGTTCAGGCTGTTGACACAGCCTTTGATGTTGTCTCTCACCTGTCCATCGATTAAACTCCATCTTCTGATACCACACCATAGTGGACCACCCCATGTGCAAGGTTATCCATTCATTGTCCTGGCTTGTAGTTCAAGGGTCATCGAATACCATAAGAACTGACTTCTGTTTAAACAATGAGAAAGCAACTCTTATTTGCACAAAAGAACTTTTAATTGGTGAGATTATATATTATCTACACCCATGAATTCTAAAGTATGACTAAAGTTTTCTTAAAACATTTGCAAGTGCTCCTACGTGGTGTGACCCCTGCTACAGCAAATGGGTTGGAGGCCGGCTGCTGATCAGGCTGCCCCTTGGCCTATGATGACATTGGCGGGCATCCTCTGGCTGCCTGAGGCTTGGAGGGCCCCGACTGCCTGAGGGTGTCCTGAACTGGTGCAGGTCTCTCCTCAGTCGTCGCAGCTGCTGGAGCTGGGGAGCCAGTGTCCACAATCGGACTGCCCTGATGGGAGCCCCCAGATGTGGATGGCAGCCTCTCCTCCTCCCTTTGAAGAATCACATGAACCTCCCTGCTCACCAGAGAAGGTGAAGGAGTGGGGAAGTCTCCAGGTTCCTATTCCTTCTCTCACCTTGCCACTGCTGCGTCAAGCTCATGGCCAAGGAGATTGTGGCAGGTCTGTGTGCATCTGTGGAATCTGGCTCTCCATGAGGGTCCCCAACCCCTCGATGGAGGAAGCCATGCCCTCACATGCCTGAGACATGGCTGCGCTCATGGCATAAATGGACTCCTCCATCATCTGCTCATGGCCTCTGGCATTTTCGCCACATCTTGCTTTAACTCTCTCTGCAGCTCCAACGTGCCCTGTGCTGTCAATATCAGAGACTCGTCATCATCCTGGGGCTCAGCATCGGCCTGGACACCCACAGTCCTCTGACTGTCAGTGGCCTCAGCTGCCTGGGCGGCTCTGTGGTGCTCTCACCAACTTGTGACCCTGATTCTAAAGCCGAGCAGTGACCCACCAAGGTGAAAGTATCTGCGCTGATGGTAGATGCTGGAGAGTCATGGGACGGTGCACCCTCTGAGTGGTCCTGCTCCTCAGAGGTGGACAACTGGCCCCCGTGCTTCGCTCTCCTGTGCACAGCAACCTGCATGAGAGAACACATATATGTGTGGGTTTGGTTGTGCAAATCTTGTCATGTCAATCATGCATGACATGGTTCACCATAATTAATGAGTATGTCTTGCACAGGGACTCCCGTTTCCCCATCCGAAATAGCGTGGCTGCCCTGGGTCCCTGCCAGTTCCAAGGCCTCTTCCTTGCAGGAGGTGAGTGGACGCAGATCAGGGACTCCTCCGCCACTCGATTGTGGGCCCTCTTGTCCTGCAAGAGGAAGAATGGAGATATTGCAGCATAGCAGTGAAATCTACATGACAGTTCTGCTAATGTCAGCCCCTTGTCCCCTGTTGAGGGATCTGATATCTTACATGCTGACATACGCTGTCAGGGAGTTAAGGAGGGGGAGCTATGAAGGAAGGTGGCAAGTGGCCGAGATGCAGCCATGCACCTATCAGGACGAGGTCCTAACCTTGTCTCTCTGCCATTGCTGTAATAGTGCTTCCCTCCCTAAGTCACGCAACCTCCCACATAGCCACATGCAATCCCCAAAACGGAGAGTGGTATGGAGCACTCACCTGGCAGAACGCAGGAGATCACTGATCCTGTTCCTGCACTGGACCCAGTTGCATTGGGTGACCCCACAGCTGCTAACCTCCTCTGCAATCCCCACCCAAGCTTGCTTGATCAGGCAGGAATACATCTTCTTGCCATCACTGGGGAAGAGAACCTCCCGCCTTTCCTTTGCAGCCTGGAGGAGAATCTGCGGGGAGGGATCACTGAACCATGGGGCCACCCAGTGTCTTACCTCAGCTATCGTTCTCTGCCCTCCTCAGCGGTTGGCTGGGGCGTGGTCCAGGAACCATCAGTCAGAGTTTTAAGCTGCACAAAGGCAGCAGTGAATATAGGGCTGGGAAGCCTTTAAATACAGCGCCAGCACCTGCACTGGAGTCATCTGACACCGTAATCAGTGACTTGCATCCCGCGCCTGCCACATGATTGGGGTTCCCGAGTCTCCAAATGAAAAATTGCTGCCCGCTGCATGATTGCAGTTGCGGGGGGCTGCCCACGTGATGGACAGGAATGGCACCCATTTCTGGGCCATTCACTGGGACTGGTGGCAGGCTCATTAAATTCAGCCTTTGAAGTGCAGTCACTGTTGGGTAATGGAGTAAATGCAGTGGTCATATGCTGCTCCTTCACATGAAAAAAGTGCTAATTGTTTTTTTTTTATTCATTTTGTGTACACGCTTAAAAATTTGAGTAAACATTCTGTTTGAAAGAAGTGAAGATATTTTTTCAATCAAATGTATTACACTTTTCATTATTTGTAGAAGTAGTTGCACAATTAATTGGTAATAGGTAGAGACAACAAAAGAAAAAGTAGTACATCAAAACAACAAAAACAACTTGTAGCACCTTTAACATAATAAAAGATTGCAAGGGGCTTCACTGGAGCATAATAAAGCAAAATTTGACACCGAGCAACATATTACTAATATTATTAGGGCAGATGGCCAAAAGTTTGGTCAAAGAGGTACATTTTGAGGAGCCTCTTAAAGGAGGAAAGAGAGGTAGAGCAGTGGACAGGTTTAGGGAGGGAATTCCAAAGCTTAAGTCCTAGGCAGCTGAAGGCACAGTCTCCAGTGGTGGAGCAATTAAAATTGGGGATCCTCAAGAGGTCAGAATTAGATGAGCACAGATATCTTGGAGGGTTGTGGGGCTGGAGGATATTGCAGAGATAGGGAGAGGCAAAGCAATGGAGAAAATTGAAAACAAGATTGAGAATTTTAAAATCAAGGCATTGCTTAACCAGGAGCTAATATAGGTCAATGAGCACAAGGGTGATAGGTGAGCAGGACTTGGTGCAAGTAAGGACATTGACAGCAGAGCTTTGGATGACCTTAAGGATAGAATGTGGAAGGCCGTAGAGGAATGAATTATAATATTCAAGTCTAGAGGTGACAGAGGCATGGATAAGGGTTTCAGCAGCAGATGCATTTTTTTATGGGACATGAGCCTCGGTGGCAAGGCCGACATTTATTGCCCAAACCTAATTGCCCTTTAGAAGGACATATGGTTGGAAGCTCATCTCAGGGTTAAATATGACAACGTTTGAGAACAGTCTGGTTCAGCCTCAGACAGTGGTTTTTTGAAGAAGGGGTGATGACAGCAGATTTAAAGGAGAGAGGGACAGTACCTGAAAAGAGAGAACCGTTAACAATATCATCCAATATGGGGTCCAGGAATGGAAGTTGGGTGGTCAGCAGTTTAGTGGGAATAGGGTTAAGGGAGCAGAAGGGAGCCTTATGGACAAGTTGAGCTCAGAGAGGGCATGAGGGGAGAAAGGAGAGAAACTAGAGAAACATGCGAGTTCAGGGCTGGGCTGGGTGGCATTTAGGAGGGAGTGGGCTAGTGGAAGGGAGGGAAGTGGCAGAGGTAGCTGATTGGATGGTCTCAATCTTAGTGACAAAGAAGTCCATGAGCAGCTCATACTTATTGCTGTAGGTGAGGATGGAAGAGTTTAAGAAAACAGTTTGCTGTCGAGATAAGACGCCAGCGTAAAAAAAGGACATTCGAGAAAATACAGACATTTCCCATATTAAAAGTAAACTGAATCAGTGGCATTAACACAGTTTGGTTTTCACACTGCAATTATATCAGTGTTTTCTATCTTGTGCTGATGTAATGCTCTGAACTCATAATTTTTTCTTCATGAGGTTTCTTCTGGCACACTGGCTGGAGGACAAGGAGGAAGAAGAGGAAGCAGCAGGAAGATGCAACAAACAGAGCTGCAGCTCCAGAAAAAACAAAATGAAGGAGGAGGTGTGCTCGCAGCAATCCTCATCCTTCCAAAGAATTTATAGACTTGGAACAATTTACCTGCACTTCTCTGGGAAGCAGTGCATAAGGCAGCTGCACTTCTTTTCAAAGGCTGTCGCTAAGTTATGCAACTTCTTGCAACCAGACCTGCAACCAGTTATCACTGCCAGCATAGCATTACCTGGCACAGTCAAAGTCACCGTAGCCCTGAACATTTTTGCTTCCGACTCCTTCCAGGATTCCACAGGAAGTATCAGCACCAGTCGTCTACAGATCATGCTTGTATTAGGCATTGTAAATCAAACACTTTCATCACTTTCCCCATGGACATTTGGAAGCAGCAAAATAGATCTCTGAGCTTTGCACAGATTGCATGATTTCCCCTTTAATTGCATGTGAACAGGCCCTGTTTGCTCCTTCACACAACATCACAGGCTTCATAAATCACAACCTTCCAGTCCTTTAATGTGTGCCTGGCATGTGACCACCAGGACATCACTGTGCTGACTTTCCAGTCAGCTGCCATGGGGCTTTTTCTTTGCGTCAATACTCTATCGCCCATGTTTTGCTCGACACAACAAATAAGAGGCTGGATGCCTGGGGACAAGAACTATCCCCTGCATTCTGGGCTCAAGACTCATTTTACTAATGACATAAAGGATGACGAGGAAGCAGGAGGCCTCCAGCATCTGTCTGCATTGAAGCCCTTTGGGAGCAACTCATTAAAGAGTGTTACATCTGTCCCCTTGCATTGACACTCATGTTCAACATCCGTTTGAGTCCTTCTACTCTTGAATAAACTGCATGCACCCAAAGACCAACATTGATGTTTATGCTAACTAATATTGCATGTTCACTAGCTAATAGAGGAACACTATCTGAAGATTTCAAAAATGATTGTCGTTTTACTTACTTGTGCAAATGCCCTACCAACTAATTATCATCCTGCCTGTCTTGAATTCCCTCTTACTTTCTCTAATCCTGATATGAAGTGCTCTCCCATGGGCTTCAGCATGGGAGATGGAAGGCTGCCATGGCTCAGTCAAGGGATTTTCAGATTCTTTTGGTCGGTGACCTCTCAAAGCTCGGGCCTGAGAAGGCCCAGCCAACACAGCAGCTGCTGGGGCAGTCTGCCACCAGGGCAGGCATTGGTTGAGAGGATGGCAAGGGTTAGACATGCTGTCATCCTGAGAGGCAACTATCCTTGCTACCAAGCTGTGCATCAGCACTTACACAGATCTGTGGGACAGAAAATTCAAATTTCCCAAGCTGTCCAAAGCAGTGGAGACAATGGAAAACAAAGCCTGCATGGCCCCAAAATTAGCATCCCTGAAAGATGCTATTACTAGTGCTACAGACTCCTGCATGAATGACCAATATTCATTGAGGTGATCACATGTTCCATGGTTGACTGCAGAGTGTTGATGCCATGTGCAAGAAACCCACACAAGTTGGTAGTGTATTCCTCCTCATTCTTTGACACATTGCAGCGGTACAGTACACTGAGCAAATTTTCCGTTTAATGCTGGGGCCCTGAAAATCTGAAACTTGTCAAAATACATTGACCCTTTGTAAAGTTTTGAACTGTTTTCCTAAATTCTACAGTTTTAATATTACTGCAGTGATAACATTTTTTAAATAATTCTGCAGGGACTGTTGTTCAAATTGAAAACTGGGACCTCTCATCCTTTCAATCATTGTGTCAGTGGGAGACTGTAATGATAACAACCAATGGTTACGAGTTGATCCTTTGGCTGGCGCCCTGCAAAAAAAAAATCAATACAAATTTTTTTTTAGATAATAGCAATATTTCATTCTACTTGTTTCCCTTATAACAGCACCTGCGTCATCACATTTAATGAGCTATGAGACCAAGGGTTTTGTATATGAAGGTAAAGAAATAATATAAGGTTCAGAGTCCATAATGACATGAAAATGGTCTGTGACTGCTCACTTTTAATAATGTGGGACTCCAACCTTTTTCTAACAACTTTATCGGAAATGTTTTTTTGGGCTGCTGGCTTTAGAGTTGTCATTTTTTGAAAAACTCAAATCAGAGTCATTGTCATGCTCTAAAATGCACTTGTCAGAAGGGTTATATCACAATTTCACATATGCTAGAAAATCACAAAATAGCCACATTATATTCTTTATTTGAAATTTAACTCTAAAGCTTTTTAAATTGTGGCAGATAAATTACTGTTCTGAAATTTATGGATGATCCACTCAGATTGGGATTGGCAAGAGGTATGCTGGATCTAACATGCATCCTAGAAATCTATTACATTCACGCCCCATTCTGACACAACTGCAATTAATTTCTCCACTGATTTTCATCCACATTCTCCATGATACTATAACATAAATAACATATCCCCAGATTCTTGTACATATCCTCATCAATGCTGGTGCAAAATGACCCTCGAGACTCATTCTGTGCATTCTCACTAAGCTAATTAACCTATACGTTGTGCCTTCTCATTTTGACTACACTGCATCCCATCATTGTTACACTTATTTGATGGAGCAAAGAATGGAAATAATGAGAAAATAAAAGAACTGGTAACAAAAAGAATAATTATGTAGAAATACATATGGTAAAGGCAAAATTTAAAACAACAGACAAGTGTCGACCAGAAATATATGAAAAGAAGAAAATGAAGTATAAATTATGAAATAAAATAATTTAGGGAAGAAAAAGATCTTTTACATTTCTGATCCATGCTGAACTAGGATCAATAAAAATTCCAGGGCAAAAATAGTGAAATTTACAGCAGAAAATAGAACGAGCACAAACTCAAAGAAAATAGTAAATAAAAAGTGGAGAAATCATGTTCTTTAAATCTTAAGAAACCATGGGGAAGATATTTGATTCATGGCCACCTATATTTCTTGTGTAAAATCAGCACCAGACTTCTGAAGTTCGTGTTGCAATCTGCCACTCCCGAATTGCCCTGGAAATGTGCCAGGTGCCATATTTGCTCAGGGGCCTTGCCTGTAAACATTGGGAGCCTAATAAATATATGTAATTTCGGGTCCTGTGCTTTATTGAGGACTCTTCTACCAATCATCTTGAAATCATTCATTCTACAAATCCTTGGCAGCAACAGTTGGGAAGGAGGCTGCACTTTGTTATTTACAGTGCTAAGAACAGTGGAGGTCCAAATAGATTTAGGAGGCCGTGTACACAAATAACTAAGGTATAGTCAAGTACAAAAAATAATCAAAAAGGCTAATGGAATGTTAGCCTTTATAACTAGAGGGCTAGAATATAAAGGGGAGGAAGTTTTGTTACATCTATGCAAAGTTTTGATTTGATCACGTCTGGAGTACTTTGTACGGTTCTGAGCACCACACCATAGAAAGGATACACTGGGCTTGGAAGAAGTGCAGCATAGATTCACCAGAATATTACCAGAGTTCCAAGGGTTAGATTATGAGAACAGATTACATAAATTAGGCTTGTATTCCCTGGCATATAGAAGGTTAAGGCATGATTTGATTAAAGTTTTTAGGATTATGAAAGGAATTGATAGAGTAGACAGACAGAATCTTTTTCTGCTGGTGGGGAATCTAGGAGAACGGGAACATAATCTTAAAATCAGAGCCAGATGATTCAGGGGAAAAATTAGAAAACACATCTTCATGCACAGGGTGGTAGAAGTGTGGAACTCTCTCCTGTAAAAAGCAATAGATGAAGCTGAACTAATAACTTAAAATCAGAAATTGACAGATTTTTTGCGAGCGAGGTTATGAAGGGATATGGAGCCAAGGCAGGTGGATGGAGTTAGGATACAATCAGCCATGACTTCATTGAATGGTGGAACAGGCTTGAGGGGCTGAATGGCCTACTTCTGTTTCTATGTTCCTCAACTGCATACAGTAAGTCATTTCAGCCTGCTAGTGGACTCTTAGGCTTATTTCTGGCTTTGTAAGAGTCCAGAGACCTGGAGCTACTGGGAGAAGAGGGTAAAGAAGGCCTCACATCATACAGGTGTACAGAAACAAAATGTCTTGCCTCCAGTTAACTGTGGAGCAGTGTGTCCAGCAGCTCCGCTTTGCCAGGGAGGCTGTGACAGAGCTATGTCACCTGTTACAGAAGCCCTGCACCAGTGCACACATCTCACAGCCTGTTGCTCTGAATTTCTATGCTTCAGGGTCATTCCAGAGTACAGCAACTAACATTCGGAAAGCCAATCAAATGGGTGACGGATGTGCTCCTTGCTCAGCAAAACAAATTCCTGTCTTTCCCCATTGAGGCAGCAAAGCAGGAAGACAGAGCTCTGGACTTCACCAAGATAAAAGGCTTCCCCCAGGCATAGAACATAATTGACTGCATCCACATAGCACTGAGTGCACCACATCAACAACCCGGAGCATACATTTCTGGGTCCTGACCCCACGATGCAACTGCATCGCTCACGTAATTCTATCTTGAAATGTAAATTGCCCTAGTTGGGCTGGTGGTGAGTTCAGCACCCAATTAGTGGCGCCGACCGTAACCAGGAGGCGGGAGATCCCTGCAAAACGCAAGTGGCAAAGGCAGACGGCCGCGATGATGGAAAATTGCGATCTTATAATGTTAGTCGTGACCCTCAGGTCAGTGATTAAAGGGGACTGGGAAGGAGGGGCAATCTGGGCGAGAGGACATGGTGGGCCAGTGGAGACAGTATAGATAGTGGGTAGTGATGGCTGGCAGTGATTGAGGAGGGAGCAGTGCCCAGCAATGGCACAAATTCATTGAATGTGTAGTCAATGGGAGCAATCCTTTTCCTTCTGGCTGTACATTCAGTTCAGTATATTTTAAAAACCTGTTAAGCTGCATGTACACCTGGTTTTCCTGAGTGCATCTGGTGCTTGTGCTGGTCACTTCAGGGCAAACCAATAATAGAATAGAATCATAGAATGGTTACAGCATAGAAGGAGGCCATTCAGCCCATCATGTCCATGCCAGCTCTCTGCAAGAACAACTCACCTAGACCCACTCCCCTGTCTTTTCCCCACAGACCTGCAATTTATTTCTCCTCAGATAAATATCCAATTCTCTTTTGAAAGCCTCGATGGAAACTGCCTCCACCACCCTCTCAGACAGTGCATTCCAGATCCTAACCGCACACTGCATTTAATTTTTTTCCTCATGTCATGGTTGCTTCTTCTGCCAATCACCTTAATTTGGTGTCCTCTGGTTCTCAGCCCTTCAGCCAAGGAGAACAGTTTCTCTCTATCTACTCTGTCTAGACCCCTCATTAATTTGAACACCTCTGTCAAATCTCCTCTTAATCTCCTCTTCTCCAAGGAAAACAGCTCCAGTTTCCCCAATCTATCCACATAACTGAAATTCCACTTCCCTGGAACCATTCTCATGAATCTTTTCTGCACTCTCTCTCATGCCTTCACATCCTTCATAAGGTATGGTGCCCAGATTTGGACACCATATTTCAGTTGAGGCAAACCAGTGTTTTACACAGATTCCTCATAACCTTCTTGCTTTTGTACTCTCTGCTGCTATTTATAAAGTCCAGGATCCCATATGCTTTGTTAACTGCTTTCTCAACCTGCCCAGCTACCTTCAATGATTGGTGTACATATACCCCCAGGTCCCCCTGCTCCTTCACCCTCTTTAGAAATGTACCCTTTGTTTTATATTGCCTGTCCTCATTCTTCCTACCAAAAATGAATCACTTCACACTTCTCTGCATTAAATTTCATCTGCCACTTGTCGACCCATTCCACCAGCCTCTCTATGTCCTTTGGAAGTCTATCACTTTCCTCCTCAAAGTTCACAATACTTCCAAGTTATGTGTCATCCGCAAATGTTGAAATTTTGCCCCGTACACCCAAGTCTAGGTCATTAATATGTATCAAGAAAAGCAATAGTCCCTGGGGAACACCACTATATACCTTCCTCCAGTCTGATAAACAACCATTCACCACTACTCTCTGCTTCCTGTTACTTAGCCAACTTCATATCCATGCTGCTACTGTCCCATTTATTCCATGTGCTTTGACTTTGCTGACAAACACTTCATCAAAATCCTTTTGGCAGTCCATGTACATCACATAAGCTGCATTACCTTCATGAACCCTCTGTTAGCTCATCAAAAAACTCAATCAAGTTAATTAAACACAATTTGCCCTGAACAAATCCATGCTGGCTTTCCTTAATTAATACCATTTGTCCAAGTGAGTGTTGGAAATAATAATTTGGGACAAAACTAAAAGCTTTCTCACCATCGAGGTTAAATTGACTGGCCTGTAGTTGATGGGTTTACCCTTGCATCCTTTTTTGAGCCTTTGCAAGTCTCCAGTCCTACGGCACCACCTAAAGAGGATTGGAAGATTATGGCTAGTGCCTCACAATTTGCATCCTTATTTCCCCCAGAATCTCAGATGCATCTCATCTGGTCCTGATGACTTATCAACTTTAAGTACAGCCAACCTATCTAATACCTCCTCTTTATCAATTCGTAGCCCATTCTGTGGCTCAACTACCTCCTCTTTCATTATGACTTTGGCAGCATCTTCCTCCTTGGTAAAGACAGATGCAAAGTATTCATTTAGTACCTCAGCCATGTCCACTGCTTCCATGCGTAAATACCTATTTTAGGTTCCTAATCAGCCCCACTCTTCCTTTTACTACCCTTTTACTATGCCTATAGAAGGGTTGAGATTCCCTTTTATGTTAGCTGCCAGTCTCTTCTCATACTCTCTCTTTGCTTTTATTTCTTTTTTTTTACTTCCACTCTGAATTTTCTATATTCAGCCCGGTTCTCAATTGTATTATCCACCTGACATCTGTCTATGCACCCTTTTTCTGCTTCATTTTACTCCATCTCTTTCATCATCCAGGGAGCTCTTGACTTGTTTGTCCTACCTTTCCTCCTTGTTGGAATGCATTTGACTCCACTGGAACTATCTCTACAGCCCATTGTTCCATTAGTTTAGCCTGCCAATCTCTTTCCAATTTATATGCGCCAGATCCATTATCACCCCATTGAGTTGGCCTTACCCCAATTAATTATTTTTACTCTGAAGTGCTCCTTGTCCTTTTCCATATGATACAATCTAAACCATATGATACAAAAGAAAATACAGTTGCCTAGGCCCCAAGCTCTGGAATACCCTTCCTACACCTCTCCTCATCACTTCCCTCCTTTAAGACACTCCTTAAAACCTACCTCTTTGACCAAGCTTTTGGTCATCAGACCTAATATCTCCTTTTGTGGCTCAGTGTCATACTTTGTTTTATAATGCTTCTGTGAAACACCTTGGGATGTTTTATTATATTAAAGGTGCTATATAAATATATGTTGTTGTTGTTATCAATACTGCTGTCCCTCCTCCTTTCTTTCCTTCCCTATCTTTCCTGAACATTTTGTAACCAGGAATATTTAATACCCAGTCCTGCCCTTTTTTGAGCCAGGTCTCCGTAATCGTCACATCATATTCCCACGTGTTTATCTTCCAGTAGGAGCCTCAAAAAGGCATTATGACCCTTATTTAAATACGCAAAGGGTCGACTGCTGATTTTTTGGCCTTTACCAATATGACGGTGGTGCACTACTGACTCGTTCTGATGAATGATCATCGACCTGAAAGGTTAACTCTGCTTTTCTCACCACAGATCCTTCCTGACCTGCTGAGTATTTCCAGCGTTATCTGTTTTTGTTTCAGATTTCCAGGATCCACAGTATTTTCCTTTTGCACTACTGGTTCATAATGAGCATGCACTTCCTGCCTGTCCCTTGGAGGCTGAGGAGGCCATTTGGCACCTGAAAAGCAGACATTGTGCAGGCCAATTTCTAAGTCAAAATGTTTGTGGTGCATAAACCTGTTGGACAAGTGACCTGTTCCTGTGTTGTAAAATTCTATATAAATCTGATCTAGTGGTCTCGACTCAGGTCAAACCAAATTAAATACTTAAAATCAGCTGGCTCATTAATTCCTAGTCAACAGTGTTTAATACCAGCAATGTATGAAATGTCATTGCCTTCATTATTTCTGATAAGGAAAAGCTAATGGCATTATTAATAATCCATGTGGAGTAACTGTATTTTCAGCTGTTAACACCAGTGCTTTGTTCAGATCAAATGAAAATTAACCATAATGGTAAATGCCCTTGTAACCTAACCACAATGCTAATAAAGGTGTAGTTGTTCTACAAGAGCACAATAAATGGTGTCAAGGAAATGACACAGCACGAATGCTTAAACCAACATAAGATATGTTTACTTGTACCACAGTCCAATATGTATGTTGCCGATGCCATTTATATTGTTGACATCATTGATGTATTGGTAGGCATAAAGCAATGATAGCCACATCAATATACTGATTAAGAGATGCTACTTCCCTGTGTAAATGGAGTATTAAAGTGCAATGGAGCAAATAGATGTGGATCAACCTGATCTATATTCATCCCATTTGCTTTCTGTAATAGGGTTTTAGTTAAGCTGTTGTGCCCACTAATTAAAACCCTGTGATATATGTCTCCATAGATTAGAATTGTTTTCTTATCTTAATGAACTTGCTGTGTTTACTCTCTGGCAGCAGTTAGAGTACGTTTCCTTTGACACTCTTAATCTGCTGTGATTCCAAATTAAGATTGAATGGAGGAGTTGCTTAATTAGCTGTTACATCAATCAAAGTTGTTCAAATTCTAGACATAACACACATCCACTTCCAGCTCATCAACAGAAGTTGTAGGTTTTTTTGGTTTTCATATTTATTCAGGTAACTGGGAATTTACTTTTAATTTATCTGACATTCATGCAATTCATTTTTGGAATCAAACAGAACTAAATTTGCTCAGTTTACTGTCATAGATCAGGTGCAAATGGAAGCATTAGATTTTCCAAATTTTCTACACGCCCTGTCAAAATTGGGTTATTTGTTTTAATTACAATCTTTAAGAAGTTTAAAAATATATACTTTTGAAGGTACTCACCATAAACTCTGTTCCCTAGCCACTGACTCCATCCTTCTCCCTGGCAACTGCAAGAATGAACCAAACTGTTTGCAACTGTTATATTTACTGGATATATTATATATCTGAGTTATCGCAGAGCAGTACAGATATCACACTTGTAGTAAATCACCAACTGATTTATTTACAGTGTCATGAAGAGCCCCACCTACCAAGAATGAGGCATATTAATTTCATCATGAACATTAATTTTAAACTTTTGCTAGAGTGAAGAAATGACTTGTTTTACAAGAGATCATCACACACTTGGCTGGAAGAACATTTGCATACTAAGAGACAGTGCTTGGAGAGACAGAAGAATTGCTCACTGATTCAATTTACAGAGATTAGTCTGGGCAATGGTGATCCACATCTGGTCGGTGTGGGAGACAGCACTACACCGCAAACCCCCACACCGAGACATTTTGAAATCCACAAATGCAGAAGTTTGTTTAAACAGTTATTCACATGACTAACCTGCTGGCCAACTTGGAGTTTTGAATTGTGCTCACAGGACAGTTTTGGTCAGACTGCAGAGTGCAACTGAACCTGGAACAAGAGAGCTCTCTCTCCTGGCTGGCTGTCTCTGGCTTTCTCACAGGCCTCCGGACCCACTGAAGACACACAAATCTCAAGAGAGAAAAGATTCCTACATCAAAACAAGTTGAAGTGTGCACTGGGCCCCAAAGAACAGCAAGACTTACCGGCAACCAAAGACTCCCCATTGAACTTAAAAGACCTTAAATAACTACCAGATATTGCCTGAAACTGTTCCCATTTATTCTTTCTACTTTTTCTGTCTCTCTCTGCATGTGTGTTTATCGCACATGCATGCTAGCGTGGTCCTGTCGCATATTTGTAATCATTAACCGAATTAGAGTGTAAGATTAATAAACTTCCACCTTTCTTGTTTAAATCTAAGAAAACCTGTCTGATTTCTTTGCCTTACAATTGGAAAGTGGCAAACAAAGATTCACTGAGCTGGGGAGCTAAAAACACGGTGTTTTAAAAATTAAACCCCGTTACAGTTAAACCAGGCAAAGGCTGAGAGGGAATCCCTAGACCCCTTCTCACCTGGTCATAACAACAGCACTTTAAAATATCTCTGCACTACAAGATCTCAGTACAGTGTCTTCTCAGAACAGTCTGTGTTATCTGTACAACATTCTGGTCCAGCTCTTTTTTAGTTTCAATTTCAAATTCTTCAGCTTCACCCATAGGCTTAAGCAATCAAGCACAGTGGATACAGATAAGTGGACAGACTAATACAATTAAACCCAGATCATTCAAACACTATATTTTCACCCTTTTAACTAGAGACATTATTTTTGAATTAAAGTATGCTAAACATCAAGTTATTTCTTAGTTCAGCTTGTCTGTTTTCTCCAAGTATAGAAATAGTCTTAGAGATAGGAAGGTCTCTTCGGTCTACGATTAGATTTACGAGTTTAAGGTTGTGGATCTGTTTGATCACATCGATGAGACAGATGATCAATATCACTCATAGGAAAAGGAAATGTATCCTCATAACCATTATCCTCAAAATAGCCTGGTCTGCTCCCTATCAAACATCTCGCATTCCACTTGGTGTTGTCATCCAACAGATAAGCATCAGTACCTTGCAAACAGTTAATCTATTTTGGACCTGATACTGATGAAGCAAGTTTGTGGTCGCGATTTGGCCATTTGATTTGAACCCAATCTCCAACTTTAAATTGTGGTTCCCTTACACCTGTACATTTGTCAAAGTATGCTTTTGCTTTACCTAGTTGCTTTGTGATTTCATCTGCTTTTGCTCTGATATTGTCGTTAACTGGTAGTGATGGCTTAAGAACGGTCAGTGGTATGCGAAAGTTAAGACCTATCATAAGTTCGGCTGGTGTCTTTCCGGTCAGAGGGTGTGTAGGCGTTACTCCAGCTGCTGTCACTCTGTAACCTAGAAAGTCAATCTCAGGTGCTGCAAATGTGCATTTGTCCTTAATTAGTGTCAAATTGTGTTTTGCAAGTCAAGCGAGCACTGCTGATAAGTGTTGATCATGTATAGTTTTGTCCCTTCCGTGGACAACGACGTCATCAAGTAGGTTGAGCGTCCCCTCAATATCTGACAAGACTGAAGAAACGATCTTCTGGACCGCACTAGGTGATGAACTTAGTCCATAGGTCATTCTGTGGTACTGAAATACAACTTTATGGGTAAGAAAAGCTGTAAGCTTTGTTCTTTTAGAGATATCTGAAGATAGCTCCGTGGTATATCAAGCTTTGTGAAGACTATGGAGTGATGAAATTATGCTGACAGTTCTTGAATTGTCGAAAGTGGATACTTGTCTGTTATGATAGCTTTGTTGACTGCCTTAAGGTCAATGCATAGTCTAAGTTCACCATTTCTCCATCGTGCAATGACTAGATTTGATAGCCATGGTGATGAGTTGATTCACTCAATGATACCATCTGCTTCTAGCCATTTCAGTTCCTATGACACTTTGGTACGAATTGCAAATGGCAACCGTCTCAAATTTTGTGAAACTGGTCGAATTGATGTGTCAACACGAGGTGCTTGACAATACCCCTTGATCCCTCCAAATCGAGTAAATAAGGAAGTATACTGACGTGTCTAATCTGCATTATCAATCCCATTAATGTGTGCTGTGTTGGGGTCTTCAAGTTTGAATCCAAGCCTATCGAAAAAGGTTCAACCCCATAAGGCTTCGGCCTTTAGTTACATAGAAAGTGACCCTGTCTAGGGTGACATTTTTTGTAGCATACTGGAACTGTGATCGTCCCCGAAACTGGAATGATAGTGTCGTCATAAGCTTGAGAGTGTCTGTTGCAGGAGAGAGAGAGAATTGCGAAAAATACCGATGGTAGAGTTTGTCACTCAAAATAGATACTTTCGCGGCAACTTCGATAAGAAATGACACTGGGATGACTGCAATCGTGACTAAGCACTCCTTAAAGTGACGTGGTTCTTGACTTTTTGTGATGGTAAATATATGTTTGGGTGGCACAGTGGCGCAGTGGTTAGCACTGCAGCCTCACAGCTCCAGCGACCCGGGTTCAATTCTGGGTACTGCATGTGCGTAGTTTGCAGGTTCTCCCTGTGTCTGCGTGGGTTTTCTCCGGGTGCTCCGGTTTCCTCCCACAAGCCAAAAGACTTGCAGGTTGGTAGGTAAACTGGCCATTATAAATTGCCCCTAGTATAGGTAGGTGGTAGGGGAATATAGGGACAGGTGGGGATGTGGTAGGAATATGGGATTAGTGTAGGATTAATATAAATGGCTGGTTGATGGTCGGTACAAACTTGGTGGGCCGAAGGGCCTGTTTCAGTGCTGTATCTCTAAATAAATAAATATGTTGTAGCTCACTCTCAGGAAGAGACTCCCCCACATGTTTTTTTTCCTCGAGATGAACATGGCATTGTGACTTGATGACCACTTCCACAATTTGGGCACAGTTTTGAAGGTATCTGACCATGATGGGGCACATTTTGATGAAGTTGCTGAGGTCTTCTTGCCCTTAAACCATGCACTGAAGCTGGTTGGCCAAGCTGTGTCTGCAGCCCTGAGTCAAAGGGTGCATGTGTGCATAACGTCTTCAAAACTAACATGGCAGATTTGATCTGGACTGAAAAGGTGATGGCTTTTTCCAAGGTTAAATCATCATCCTCCATGGGGTGACGTTCCCTAATTGGTGGAATTGAAGTCTTTTCAATTAATTGGTCATGAATTAGTTTGTTGGTTCGTGTGCTAAATTTACATGTAGCTGCCAATTGCTGCAATGCTGTCACACATTGTTTAATGGGCTCACCATGTCCCTGGGATCTCTGGCAGAATGCGTATCGCTCTATCATCACACTTTTCTTTGGCCCAAAGTATTTTTCGCCATATCAAATGTAGATGTATCTTCTGTGAGCTGATCAAAAAGCTGCTGGCCTTCTGCTCCAAGACAGTGTACAAGGACCGCTTGCTTATGGCTCACTTTTATATCAAGCTGTCCATCCCTGTAATGAGCAGGTAGGTCTTGAACCCTAAAATCCATCACTCCCAGTGCAAGGGAGGATTTCCTGGCGTTGAAAGAAATGATTCTGGAGCGGATAACATAAAATTTTGTTGAATCAACCCTGTAGCCATGTTTTTGTTATGTTTACACCGGGTTGTTGGATATATTATATATATGTGATTTATCTCGGAGCAATGCAGTTATCACACTTGTATTAAATCACCGACTGGTTTATTTACAGCACATTAACATATCTCTGCACCTCTGTACTACAAGATCGCAGTACAACGTCTTCTCAGACAGTCTGTGTTATCTGTAGAACATTCTGGTCCTGCTCTTTTTTAGTTTCAGTTTCAAATTCTTCAGCTCTACCCATTGGCTTGAGAATCAAGCACAGTGAACACAGATAAGTATTCAGACAGACTAATACAACCAAACTCAGAGAAAAGAGCTGAACTCAAGAGGTGAGGTGAGAGTGACTGCCCTTGGCATCAAGGCAGCATTTGACTAAGTATGGCATCTAGGAGCCTTAGCAAAACTGGAGTCAATGGGAATCAGGGGAAAAACTTGTCACTGACTGGAGTCATACTTAGTGCAAAGGAAGATGGTTGTGGTTGTTAGAGGTCAATCATCTCAGTTCCAGGACATCACTGCAGGAGTTCCTCAGGATAGTGTCCTGGGCCCAACCATCTTTAACTGCTTCATCAATGACCTTCCTTCAATCATAAGGTCAGAAGTGGGGCTAATCGCTGATGATTGCACAACGTTCAGCAGCATTTGCAACTCTTCCGATACTGAAGCAGTCCATGTAGAAATATAGCATGACCTGGACCATGTCGAGGCTTGGGCTGATAAATGGCGACTAACTTTCACACCACACAAGTGCCAGGCAATGGCCATCTCAAACAAGAGAGAATCCAAACATCTCCCCTTGACATTCAGTGGCATTACGATCGATGAATCCACCACTATCAACATCCTAGGGGCTACCATCGACCAGAAACTGAACTGGAGTAGCCATATAAAAACCAGGGCTACAAGAGCAGATCAGAGGCTAGGAATCCTGCGAGGACTAATTCACCTCCTGACTCCCCAAAGCCTGTCCACCATCTACAAGGCACTAGTCAGGAGTGTGATGGAATACACTCCACTTGCCTGGATGGGTGCAGCTGCAACAACACTCAAAAAGTTCGACACCATGCAAGACAAAGAAGCCCACTTGATTGGCACCCCATCTACAAATATTCACTCCCTCTACCACTGATGCACAGTGGCAGCAGTGTGTGCCATCCATAAGATGCACTGCAGCAATGCACCAAGGCTCCTTAGACAGCACCTTCCAAACCCTCTACCACGGAGAAGATCAAGGGCAGCAGGTGCATGGGAACACCACCACCTTCAAGTTCCCCTCCAAGCCACACACCATTCTAACTTGGAACTATATCGCCATTCCTCATTCCTTCACTGTCGCCAGGTCAAAATCCTGGAACTCCCTTCCTAACAGCTCTGTGGGTGTACCTACCCAACAAGGACTTCAGCGTTTCAAGAAGGCAGCTCACCACCATCTCCTCAAGGGCAATTAGGGATGGGCAATAAATGCTGTCCTAGCCAGTGATGCTCACATCCCATGAACAAATTTTTAAAAATCAAACACTACAGCAACTTTTTAGCCATTTCTGATCCCGAGATGAGCTTCCAAACACACATTCGAGCTATCATTAAGGCCACCTATTTCCACTGCCGTTATATCGCCCAACTTCGCCCCTGCTTCAACTCATCTGCTACAGAAAGCCTCATCCATGCCTTCGCTACCTCTAGACTTGACTATTCCAACACACTTCTAGCTAGCCTCCCATGTTCTACACTTTGTAAACTTGAGGATATCCAAAATTCTGCTGCTTGTGTCCTTACTCGCACTAAGTCCTGTTCATTCATCACTCCCATGTTTACTGACCTACATTGGCTCATGGTTAAGCAGTGTTTCGATTTTAAAGTTCTCATCCCAATTGTCAAATCCCTCTGTGGCCTCACCTATCCCTTTCTCTGTAATCTCCTCCAACCCTCCAACTTTCCAAGATCTCTGCGCCCTCCAATTCTGGCCTCTTCAGCATTCCCGATTTTAAATCACTCCACCATTGGTAGCCATGCCTTCAGCTGCCAAGGTCCTAAGCTCTGGAATTCACTCCCTAAACCTGTGCGCCTCTCTACCTCTCTTTCCTCCTTTAAGACGCTCCTTAAAACCTATTTCTTTGACCATGTTTTTGATCATCTACCCAAAGGTACCCTAATGTAGTTTGGTGAAAATTTTGTTTGTTAACTCTTCTATGAAGCACCTTGGGATGTTTTGCTACTTTAATGGCTCTATATAAATACAACTTGTTGTTGTACATAAGTTAAAGTGGTTTCTTTTAAATTCTCAGCGCTCACCAAATAAATGAGATTCCATTATTGTTTAAATGAATGAATTTGCTCTGAGATACATAGAAAAAAGATTTCTATTTGCCCTTCTAGAACTATAACCATTACATGGATACATCCAAAACCATATGAACTGAACAGTTGATTTAGATTTACAGAATACTACTTTCTCATTGAAGGGGACCCCATCCTACATTTGGGTTTAAACAGATAGCAAAAAAAAAACTGCAGCTGCTAGAAACTAGAAACAAACACAGAAAATACTGGAAACACTCAGCCAGTCAGGCAGCATCTGTGGAGAGAACAGATATCTCAACTTTCCAGGTGTGCAACATTCATCAAAACTAAAACTGCTTTATTTTCCAGCCCTGCTCCGATTCCTGTCTGATATTAACCTGTATTCCAGGTTGCATACAATTTGCTGCTTGATCAGTGATATCCTTTCCACTCAAAATTATTATTGTTTACAGCAATAACTCTCCTCTGTGTAATTTCTTTAGCTTTCATAGGAAACAGCTGCTGAATGAGTTTTGTATTGAACACCATTTCAGATAATCCATTAAGATTCCTATTGAAGCTTTTAGAGACTAATAAGAATGCATTCCATCCTTTTCTGTGGACAAACGTAACAATAGAAAGAAAAGACCAGCGAACTGATCGCTAGATTCCAATCTCCACTCAAAATGTTACTCTAATTAATTAACTGGTTGTTATTCCCAATGGTATTCCCTGGCAATGCAAACTATTCTACCATGCCCTATAGCTTGTGTTACAGTTGCATCATGTAAATTGTCTTTAACTGTTGCTGTAGGCTTGGTCTAATCTGTATACACTCAGTAAAAGTTTGCTGATAGGTACAGAGGAACAGAAAGATTTCTGAATGTAAATACATAAATTCCTTGACAGTTCAGATACATTAGCCACACTAAAATCTGTAGAATTTGAGGTTTTACAATAGGGGCTCAGAACATATGAATAAAAACTTAGCGATAAATTTGTGTAGGCAATGTTAAGGCACAATTAGAGTAATGTGTTCAGTTTTGGATCTATATTATAGGTGGGACATGAAAACCATTGTAAGTATAAGACATAAATTTACCAAGATGATACTCGGGATAAAAACTGTAGTTATAAGGACAGACTTGAGATACGATTTCCACTGGGGCAGAGATGGCTCAGAGGAGATATAATAAAGCTTTTTAAAACCATGAAGGGTTGTGATAATGATTACAGAAATAAAGCATAAACTGTTAGAAACACACAGCATGTTCGTCGGCATCTGTAAATTGAAAACACAAGTTATGATGTTTCGGGCATATACCCTTCATCTAACCCCAGCCCCTCTGGTTGTGAAGCCAATGACAAGAAACCACCAATTTAAAATGATCACTCAGTATGTGAGGAGATAGATCATGAGAAATTTCTTTACACAGAAAATAGTTGAGGCAGAGACCACTGCATCTTTTAAGGAAATGTAGTTAAACATTTGAAGCAGAAGAAAATATGAGATTATGAGGAGAGAGCAGGGCAGTAGGATAAATGTTGTCTTGTACCAACAGAAAACTGGCACAGACATGCTGGGCTGAAAAGCTTCCTTCTGTGCTGTAAACTTCTATTGCTTTACAGAATACATGTGTCTTTTCCTTTGTGAGGTTTTTCAATGAAGAATCATAAGTACACATACTTTTCATTTAAAAGATGTAGCATGCAGGGGTTTTTTCAACATTCAAACCTCCCTCGATATTTTAATTGCAATTATAGTGCTTTTACAATTTCCATATTATTCTATGCTACCTTTATAGCCTTATGTTTTGTGTAATATCTGATTGTTAAGGCTACTGTAACCATTTAAAGGGTAGTACGCATTATTTCACAGTGCTAGAAAAGTAAGATATTTATAGATACAGTGATCTCAAAATTACTTCTAGTGATTGTAGAATTCCCATTAGATTTAACTCTTTGAGCTTAATTACACTGTCTGAGAGCAGGCTGTAATATATTCACTCATTTTACTCAGGAGACTCTCATTATTCAGTGGAAAGAATTATTTCCTGAAATGGAATATTCAAATACATTTAATGATTCATCAGTGATATGTCAAGATCAACTGACCTGATACGAGACTCAATAAGGTAGATTTTAACTATCGGGCTGACCAGTGGAGCACATCCCAACATGCTGGCGGAAGGCCGAGTCCATTTCAAGTGTCGGGCCTCATTACCATGTCGCCAGCGAGCTGCCAGTGCCAAATGGTTGCCTGCTGCAGCTCACCAGCTTCAGAGGAGGTAGCCTGGAGACTGTTCTTGCTGGCAGGAATATAGGTCTGGTGGGCAGACAGGCAGTCGCTCCTGCTGGTCCCACAAAAATAATTGTATATGTACCATTTTGGTGCCCCTTCTGCTGTACTGCTCTGAAAAGCTGAGAAGAGCAAGCCCAGCACAGCACATGGTCTCCCTGGTTGACTGTCAAATTGGCAATCAGGGTCCTAAATACATCATACACCATGGATTTGCATACGAGAAGGGATTACTACTTGAAACAGACAGGCGGTCCAGCTGCCCAGCGGAACGTCCCTTTGAGGATGGTGGCAGCTGAAGTGCCGGCATAAATGGGACAGTAAGCTATTTTTAGGTTCCTGCAGTTCCTTTTGCACCCAATGGCCTAAGTTAAAATCTACCCCAATATTTAGAACTTATCGAAGGCTATTGAATTACTTTTTGCTCTTATTAATATCTTAAATGCTAATTATCTTAAGTATCAATGATGATATGAACACTTTTGTGATTAGAAAAGTACATGTAATAACATGGATCAGAATCAAAAAGAAAGATTACTGTGTTTTGGCTAATTGCTCTTTTTCACAATATCAACACTGACAATTTAGAAAATTAACCACTGCTTTTAATTATTTTGTCATATGACTCAACTAAAAGAGAAACAAATGTCCATTAGGGCACAATTCTATATAGAATAAGCATAAAAAGCCAACAAGGCCATTTCTTTGCATAATGTAATGATTTATAAAAATCTTTTGCAGGTCTATCATTACTCTTACACTGCATCATATGCTATTTATGACATACATACCAGGTCAGTGAAATATCTCTTTGCGAAGTTATTTTAAAAGGTTTCAATTTGCTCTATAGGATCAAATCAAATATTAAAGATTTAAAATGCATGATAATATTCTACTTTGTGATGTTAGCAGATTGAATGGTTTTAAATTTCATATATGGCATTAATTTTTCAGTGCTTCTTACCATTTGCCCCTTGTCTTTCATTATTTTATTATCCTCCACCAATAAAGAATTGTTGAGAGGGAGAACAGGAACCATTAGATTTCTTTATTACTTCCAACAGCAGCAGAAGTGTTAGTAGTGATATTCATTGTTCCCTGCTTCAAGCCAGTGAGAAAGCTTTGTAATAGAGCATTTAAAGACTAAGGTACCTTGTTTGCACCTCTCTATCAGGTTTATAATGTTGCATTATGTCATGATATTATTTGTCAGAATCACAAAGATGGAATTATCCATTAATTTTGTATTGTATTGTATTTGATATTGAAAATGTTACCAGTATTGCTAGAACCCCCACCTGCCATGAATGAGGCATATTAATTTTGCCACATGGACATTAAATTTCAAACTGTTGCTGAAGTGAAGAAAGGACTTGCTTAAAAAATCACCAGGCCCTTGGCTGGAAAAACATTTTTGCATACCAACAACCAATGCTTGGAAGGACAAAGGGGCTATTCCCTGCTCCAATTTAACCCACAGTGGACTTTGAGCACCAGGTATTGTGTATGAAGAGACATTCCAGAGTTGGCTAAGACCAGAGAATCCACAATCAGACGTGGTCAGACCAGCTAGTCACATGACTAACCTGCTTGGCAACCTAGGTTTTTCTGAATTGTACAAACACTTTGAACAGAGAAAGACTGCTTGCTCCTGGACTGAAAAGATCTCTCCTGTCTGCTCCCATCTCTTTCTCATGGAACTCCAAATCCACTGAAAACACATGAACCCCAAGAGGGAAAAGTCTCCTACAGCAAACAAGGTTTAAGAAAAATACTGGGCCCCAATGAAAAGCAAGATCTACCTACAATTGCCTCAAACTTTTCCACTTTAAATTTCTTCTGCTCTTTTCTGTCTCTTCTATCTGCATGTGTGTATCGCGTAAGCATGCTAGTGTGGGTGTGTCATGTATCCGTAAGCGTTAACCAAATTAGAGTTAAGTTTGATAAATTGCAACCTTTTTTCTTTAAACCTAAGAAGACCTGTTTGTGCTGGTTTCTTTGCCTTATAATTGGAAAGCAGTGAACAAGGATTCACCAAGGGGAAGCTAAAAACACGGTGGTTTAAAATTAAACCCGGTTGTGGTAAGACCAGGTAAAGGCTGAGAGGGATCCCTGGATCCATTTCTCACCTGGTCGTAACAATATTATTAACCTTCTTTAACATCTTGGTGGTTGGTCCTCATTCCAGTTGACTGCTAAGATGGCGGAATATACAAAAATAATGAGGTGGCTTCCATCAAAGTTCCTCTTGCTTTATTAAAAGTTATGATTAATCCATGGTGTTACGACCAGGTGAGAAAAAGGTTGAGGGGTCCCTTTCAGCCTTCACCTGGTCTTACTGTAGCAGGGTTTAATTTTAAACGCACCGTGTTTTTTTAGCTCCCCCTTGGTGAATCTTTGTTCACCGCTTTCGAATTATAAGGTGAAGAAACCAGCACAAATAGGCTTTCTCAGGTTTAAAGAAAAGTTGAAATTTATTAAATTTAAACTCTAATTCGGTTAACGCTTATGGATACATGACGCGCCCACTCTGGCATGCATACGCGATACACACATGCAAATAGAGACAGAAAAGAGCAGAAGAAAAATAAAGTGAGAAATTTGAGGCAATAGCTGGAGAGTTGTTGTTATGGTTCTTTGAGCTCACTGTAGAGTCCTTGATTGTAGGTAGATCTTGCTTTTCGTTGGGGCCCAGTATTCTTCTTAAAGCCTTGTTCACTACAGGCGACTTTGCTCTCCTGGGGTTAATGTGTCTTCAGTGGATTCAGAGGCTTGTGAGAAAGAGATGGGAGCAGGAGGGAGATCTTCTGGGATTAGGTAGACAGGTCAGGTGTTTTACTGCATCAGTGCAGACTCGATGGGCCGAAGGGCCTCTTCTGCACAGTATGATTCTGTGATTCTCAGTCCAGGAGCAAACAGCTTTCTTCTCAAAATGTTAGTACAAATTCAAAAAACTCAGGTTGCCCAGCAGGTTAGTCAGGTGACTAGCGGGTTTGACCATGTCCGTTTGTATATTCCGCCATCTTAGCAGTCAACTGGAATGCGAGCTCCTCCACCTTCTATGTCTGGTGATCAAAAGTCCATTGTGGGTTGAATGTCAGGGAATGGCTGCTTTGTCCTTCCAAACACCATCGGTTAATATGCAGATGTCTTTTCCAGCCACGGCTGATCTGTTCAACAAGTCCTCCCCTCACTCCAGTAACTGTTTAAAACCAATGTTCATGACAAAATGAATGTGCCTCTTTCTTGGCAGGTGGGGGCCTAGTCTGATTGTGGTGAATACAACTGAACTGAATTTGGCCAGTTTACCTATTACATTTGGTTTAACTCAGTCACATTGGGCTTGGCAATCCTTTAAAAACACGCATACACATCCATGTAGAAAGGGAAATAAATGTTCCTCTGTGCATGGATATATGCATTTCTCTACCATCATAGCAGGTGGCAAGCAAACATGGTAAGTGTTTTTTTTAAATTATTTTACAAAAGTGGATCCCATTCTATCCAGAGGCATCTTATTCAGGAGCAGTTAATCTTGCAAATTAGCCTTAAGGTAGTGAATTATTTCTCCAATTTCTGGATCTAATAGGTAGCAACAAGCCAATTTATAGTGGTGAGATATCTGGACAAACTGTGGTAATTTTGTAACGACAATCATGAATCATAGAAGCCTGTGCTGGCTCTCTGACAAATCTATCCACTTGATCCCACTCTCCTGTCCTTATAAATTTTCTTTTTCAATACATATATTGACTTGGGGTGGCACAGTGGCGCAGTGGTTAGCACCGCAGCCTCACAGCTCCAGCGACCCGTGTTCAGTTCTGGGAACTGCCTGTGTAGAGTTTGCAAATTCTCCCTGTGACCGCGTGGGTTTTCACCGGGTGCTCTGGTTTCCTCCCACTGCCAAAGACTTGCAGCTTGATAGGTAAATTGGCCATTGTAAATTGCCCCTAGTGTAAGTAGGTGGTAGGAAAATTGAGGGAAGGAGGGGATGTGGTAGGGAATATGGGGTTAATGTAAGATCAGTATAAATGGGTGGTGGTTGGTCGGTACAGACTCAGTGGGCCGAAGGGCCTGTTTCAGTGCTGTATCTCTCTATGACTTCCCTTTTAAAATCATTTATGGATGCTGCATCTACCATTATTTCTGATAAGGCATTCCATTCCTAACATCCCACTGCATAACAAAAAATTCTCCTAACCTCTCACTTCATCATTTTGGTGATAATCTTAAATTTATGGCCTGTAGTTACTAACAAATAGTCTTCCTTTATTTAACTTATGGAAACCCTTTATCATTTTGAACACCCCCAGCAGGTCAGAGCCTCCTATTTGGTAATGAAAATACTCCAGTCGAGGGTGACTTTGGGATGGAGGGCGACAGAATTTTAACACAGAGTAGGTTTCTGGTAGGAAACCACTCCAGCAAATTAATTTTTCTGCTCACCAGATGATGGCAGGAGGCCTTTGGTTATTTTAACTGTTGACCCTCATTTAAATGTCTGGCTTCCAGTGCATGGGTTGCACTTGATGCCTTGCAAACCTGCATATCAGGAAACTGCAACTATCTGTCAGAAGAGGGCTAAGGATTATCATAGAAACAGTGATGGAGTTGTGCCACCTGCTACAAGCTGGTCTGCATACAATCCTCAACCACAGGACAACACCACAAATGGCAATCAAGGTCATAACTGCCCTTATTCTTAGTTCTCCTAGACTGCCAAAGGAGATTCTGCAGTATCAGTGAATCATAGTGCAGTGATCCGTTATCACTGATGTTTTGCTCACCAGCGCAAATATTTCAGGGGAAAAGAACCGCAGAATGACAGGACAATGAATTCTTCCACATCACAAGATTCTCAAAAGTCCGGAGCATTATTAGTGGTGCACAAACGATGTTCTGAATTCTGAGACACAATGACATGGCACTTATGGCAAGGAGATTCACTCCACCAAAGTCTATGATCAGCAACATGGAGTCATGCAGGCCAAGGCCCACTTCTAGGCAGCAGTTACAAATCATTAATTTTAAGGTAATCTTTGCATGGATTATTTGAAAGAGAAGGCAAACTTCAAAGCTGGTCCCTGGGAAACAAAAGCTAAACTATGGAACCTGGCCAATGACACTGTTGATACACCTATAATCAAAAACTGAATGTAGATTCAATGGTACCATGCATTAATGAGGATAATAATCGAACAGATCATTAACATCTTCAAACAGACTTGAGGACTTGGCTGGATCAGGGACACTTGCAACACTACCCCACAAGGGACACAAAGATCATTGTTGTCTGCTGCATGCTTCACAGTTTTGCCATCCAAAAAGGCCTAACCATAGCTTGCATCATGAGACCATGCTGCCATTAACCATTAGAATGTTGCTGCAGAAAAAGCTATGCAACAAGATATTCACTTAAATGGCTGACCTTCTTTCATAAATAGACTTGCCAACATGTAGACTAGCCACAAGGCAAAAGCACAAACATCCCCAATACTGTCCACTGCACTATATAAGTTACAATTAAAGCTCATTGTTTCTCTGCACTAACTTTATTCTGCAACAACAGGAAGACACTCCGCTTAAATTTGAAAAAAAAGTGCAATCAATTTATTTCCCGAAGCATGATTAGTTGATGTGTGGTCAGTGTTCTGTACTCTTGTGCTTGCCCTGGGTGATAAGTGTGTTTCTTCCAGAATCTATTCCAATGTTTCTTTTAGGTGTTTCTCCAGTGGAAGGCATAAATGACATAGCATATTCATGTGACTGTCTTGTGATTGAGATGGTTTTCTACTTCTTTTTGGCCAGATCATGAAGTGGCTCTGCCACTGATTCTGCCTTGGCAACTGTTGTGGTGACTGTCTAGTCCTGCTCACTTTCTGGTACATTTGTTTTTGTTTGATGGGTTGAATGTGACATCACCCTGAGAGACAACAATTCCGTCCATTTACTCCAGCCAACCTGGCAGAGGAAAAAAAACTTCATCTCCTTTAAAATGTTAGAACAACGTTGAGCAAGGGTGTTCTTCATGAAGATTATTGAGACTAAATATGGGTAAAAGTGAGCCAAAAAATTCAGCTTTCTTTTCAGGGTGTTCGAATTTCATAATATTCATATTATATCTGAATCCAAACCCCAAGTTAATCCAAATACTTACTTAGCCCAATTGTTTGCCATTCTCCAAGGATAAACATGCATAGCTTTTTACTAATGTGCTTTTATTTTGCAATTAATGTAATTCTTACTGATATCATAGGTTTCCTTTTACAAATAGCATTTTTTAGTTGATGATAGCAGATTTTTACTCAACTCCATTCTTAAATGCTATGTAAAACCTACTAATATGTTTCAATTTTCTATTAATAAAGGGAAGTAAGGGAACTCAATCCTCCAGAGGTGGCAAATTCTGTATTACAGTATGCAGCATGGGGCATAGCAGGACAGCAGCTGGTAAGAACTACATTTAACATTTCCATTGATCATTTTTTTTAGGAGCGTAAAGGCAAGAACTGTTGGTTATCTCACTTTGTTAATTTAAAAACAGTACTGGTAAATTATGTGGTTAACTACATAAACTGCAGTATTGGGACCTGCTAATAAAATAATCCAAATCCTGAGCATGAGAATACCATTCTTTCCCCTATATGATCTGGGTCTGAATTCAGGTCAGACTGAATCAATAGCAATGCTTTCTCACTCCCAGAACTGTTCGGATCCAATGCGCAATTAGTTTGCGCAGACTTCATGCAATCCATCATAACTCATCAAAACAGATAATAATTTGGCTCTCATAAACTAACTTGCCAAGTTAATTCATGGCGCTGCCAGCCAACTTGAAATTTTTTTCTGAAGGTTTCCTTCCCACTGATTGACAGTCTGGCTGCTACTTGGGTGGAAAAGCCTGTAAAATAAGGCCACAGCCAAGCTGGGCTTAGAGCAGATAGATCTTGTGGGGAGGGGAGGTGGGAGAGATTATGGGGGCAGTGGGGAGCAAGGGTTGTAGGTGGTGGTCAGAAGCAATTCTATCATGGAGGGGGTGATCTAATTGCAGTGGGGGACTGGATCTGATTTCAGGGCAAGTGGGAATCAGATCATGGGAGGGGGATCCGATCACAGGGAGAGGAATCGGATTGGGGGAGTGGGGGATAATAGATGGTGGTTGGGGGCAGATGGTAATCAGGGAGCAGTTAGTGGTCAGTAGTGACTAAACGAGGAGGGGAGACAGATTGTGTGAGGGTGCTTATTGGACAGCTTGTTTGACCTAGAGGAAACAGTCCTGCAGCTCTTTGGCCACAAGCAGTGCTACAAAGGCATTTACTGGATGGATTCAACCCTTCTCGCCTCCTTCCACCTGTTGGGTTTCCCAAGGTCAGGCAAACCAGGCCAATTGTAGTTTTAAAAAAACATGCATCATATTTAAATGACCAGCTCACTTCCTGCGAGCAGATTAGTCACCTGCCCCTTATCCTATCTCCGTTAAAATAGGAAACGGGAAGGTGCAAGGTGGGTAGAGTTCCTGGTTCGGATTTTTAGCATTTTAACCTCCCATTGAAATCAAACCCACCTGTTTTGCATGGTTAAAATTTCCCCCAAAGTTCCATCAGTAATTTCTGATTGAATAAAGGCTAAATGCCTCCTAGGCTGGTTACATTTAATCAATTAGATTTTCTTCAGCTTGCATTCTGGGGAAGGTAAAAAACAGAGCAAAAGGTTAATATTAATTTCATTAGATATTCTTTTGACTGCTGCAGTATGGTTTTTCTGGCTGGTCAATATAACAATTATTTTTAAGATACTGTTGATACTTTATTTGCAATTCTAAGTGTTTTAACCTCCTACTCACAGTATTTTTAGTCGAAGCATATGGAGCTTCTATTATTTCAGTCAGGTAAGTGTTTGCTGTACCTTAATCATTTTAATAAAGCTACAAATAGGCAGGATAGTTGCAAGCGTGAGTTATTCTAAAATAGCAAGTAGGATAGGAAACTCAATAGTGCAGTTTAGTCATTGGATCAGAAGTGCCAACTTTTTTTTCATATTTTGTACACAAGTTCTGCATTGGGAAGATCTTCGATATTTTTGTTTTCTTCTGAGAGAGCAAGTGCAAAATTGGTTTCTAACAGGCAATACTCAGATATTCAGTCTCTGCGTCGGTCAGTTGATAATAACCTGGCTATTTAAATTGACCACAGTTTGCTCATGGCAATGGTCAGTTGGGCACTTTTATGTTATTACGGGTTGTACCTAAACAAGGTTGGCACAAATTTCTTTGCGCGGCAATTTCTTCTCCTTGTGCTTACGAACAAATAAACATCAAGGCACCAACCCTGCATAAGGGATTGGTTAACACACAAATACATAGGTTTATTTATTAAGGAGTTGGAGAGTTGACAGCAGCATTACAAAGTAGGAGAATTTGAAAACATGTCTGATCTGGTTGCTCCCTCCAGCAGACTTAGAGTCTGAGTCACATGGTACATTGCATCATTTCCCTTTGTGTAATGTAGACAGAAAACATAACTACACCCACTTAAAGGTGTACCACAACAAAGGTGACTGGACAGGTAGATAAGGTGGTCAAGAAAGCATTCAACCTACTTGCCTTCTTTATTAGCTGAGGCATAGAATATAATTCTTTGGGAACTGGGCTGACCGATCCTTTGTCCCCTTCACCGTCAGGTCAGACTAGCTGAAGGTGCTGGGGATATGGTTCGGAAGGGCCGGGGCGTGCACCAAAACCTGGGAGGAGCGAGTAGCCAAGGTACAACACAAGTTGAGCATGTGGAGGCAGCGATCTCTCTCCATTGTGCGTAAGAACCTGGTCAACAGGTGCGAGGCGCTCACGTTGTTGCTGTACGTGGCGCAGGTCTGACCCATACCCCACTCCTGCGCTGTGGCGGTCACCCGAGCCATTTTCCACTTCATCTGGGGATCCAAAATGGACCGGGTCTGGAGGGACACGATGTTCAAACCTCTGGATAAGGGCGGGAAAAATGTACCCAACGTGGCCCTCATCCTGATGACCACCTTCGTGTGCGGCTGCATCAAGCTGTGTGTAGACCTCTGCAAACTCCAAGTGTCACTACGTGCTGAGGTTCTATCTATCCCCGGTGTTGCGAAGGATGGGCCTGGTCACATTGCCGGGGAACGCTCCATGCAGTTGGACTGTGCTGTACCACCTATCCTTCGTGGAGAAGTTTCTGCGGGAAAACATCTTTGACCACCGATCCATCAGGCAGTGGTCTGCACGGAATGTCCTCAAGGCCCTACGGGAAAAGGAGATGGTGGATCCTGTCGGATGGTTCCCTGAGCAGACCCTCAAAGTCATTTGGCAGAATGCCTCATCACCAGAACTTTCAAACAAGCACCAAGATGTAGCTGGGCTGGTGGTGAGAAGAGCCCTCCCCGTCAGATCCTTCCTGCACGCCCGAAGTCTTGCCCCCTCCGCACAATGCCCCCGCGGTGGCTATGGTGGGGAAGAGACGGTTGCCCACCTACTCCTAGAATGTGTCTTTGCAAAGCAGGTGTGGAAAGAGATGCAATGGTTTTTGTCAAGGTTCATCCCAAGCAGCTCTGTAACACAGGAGTCTGTGCTCTACGGTCTGTTCCCAGGGACACACACCGAGACAAACATCAACTGCTGCTGGAGGACTATCAATTCGGTGAAAGACGCCCTTTGGTCTGCCCGAAACTTGCCGGTCTTCCAGCGCAAAGAGTTGTCCACGACCGAATGTTGCAGACTGGCACATTCCAAGGTCCAGGACTACGTGCTGAGGGACGCACTAAAGCTTGGGGCAGCCGCAGCAAAGGCTCAGTGGGGAAAGACCACAGTGTAAGGTCCCCCCACCAAACTGAACTGAGGGGCTGGATCCATGGCAAACCCCTCGAACTGTATCGGGAAAATTTTCATTTGCTGTAAAATGTAAAAATGTAATTGGCATGACAAATGTGAAATGGAAGGGTTGTGAGGCAACCCATGATTGTAATGAAGCAAATAGACCTCCTTTGCACTGTTTGTATTTTTTGACTTGGTGCTGTTTGAAACTGGTAATGTAATTTTTACAGATTTTTATGAATAAAGTATATTTTGGAAATAAAAAAAAAATTGAATATAAGAGCTGGGAGGTTATGCTGGAACTGTATAAAATGCTAGTTAGGCCACAGCTGGAATACTGTGTGCAGTTCTGGTCACCACACCATAGGAAAGATGTGATTGTACTTTAGAGGGTACAGGGTAGATTTATGAGGATGTTGTCTATTAGTTATGAGGAAAGACTGGATTGTCTCAGGTTGTTTTCTTTGGAACAGAGGAGGCTGAATGCAGACCTAATTGAAATGTATAAAACTATGAGGAGTCTCGATAGAGTGGATAGAAAGGCCCTATTCCTTTGATTGCGTGGTCCATCAATGACTGCAAGAGGAAGTTGGATGCCTACCTGAGAGAAATAGACTTTCAGGGCTACAGGGATTGAGTGTGTGGTGAAACTGACTGTGTGGCTCTGTGGAGAGCTGGCATGGACTTGATGGGCTGAATGGCCTTCTTCTGTGGCGTAAATTACTCTTTGGCTGTATGACTTTACTGACTTTTTTTGCTGTCCATTAGCTAAAGTCAAGGACAGGATGTTAATACTTACTTCCCAAGCTTCACACCACACAAAATACAACTCATCCAAAACTTGGTCATCCACATCCTGACTTGTACTAAATCTTATTTGACAATCATTCCATCCTTGCCAACTTGCAATTGTTTCTTGTCCCTCAATACAGTGACACTGCTATTTTCTACCTTGTTAGCAATACAAAAAAAATTTGCACTCTGCTCGTCAACTGCTGAGTGTCACTGGCGAACTAATATCAGGACACAGGGTAAAGGCCAGTCCAGTTTTTTTTTGTCCAGTTCTTATTTTGCTACTGTTGCAGTGACAAGGCAAGTCAGAGCTTTTCATATCTGTGCTGCTGTGGGAAAGCTTTACTCTCCAGATCACTTTAGCAATTATTACTGCTTTTCGTGATTTATTATTTGTATTCCCAGATCTCATTGCTCCTCTACCCCATTTAGTTTCTTACCTTCTAAGGAATAATATTCCTCCTACCAAAATGAGCCACCTCACTTGGCCAAATTGAATTGCATTTGTCATTTATCTGCCCACTCTGTAAGTCTGTTTATGTCTTCCTGCATGTTGGAACAGTATACCACATTATTAACTATATCCCCCAATTTTGTTTCAGCTGCAAATTTCCACACTATACTTTGAATTCAAAAGTCTAAATGGTTTATGTATATGGTAAACAATAGTCCCAGCACAGATCACAATGGGACATCACTTTCCATATTCTGCCAGTTTGAGAAACTTCCTTTAACTCCTACCCTCCGTTTTGTAGTCATATTTCGATCCATTCTGCTACTTGGACCCTGATTCAACATGCACTGATTTTTATCATGTCTCCTGTCTGGAACCTTATCAAAGACTGACTGAAAGTCCATGTATACCACATTCAGTGCATTGTCCTTGTTTATGCTTTGTTATTCTTTTAAAGAAGTCAGTAAGGTTGGTTAACATAACCTTCCTTTTAGAAATCCACAATGACTTTTTTTTAGTATCCTTCATCTCTCGATGCTTTGTTGTTTCATCTTTTAGCAAATGTCTCATTTGGAAACTGGTATGAGGAAGGCTTTTGTAAGAGAAGTGGCAAAGGAGAGATGTTTAGGGAGCACTGCCAGAAGATATGACATGCTCCACAGTTATTGAATTACATATAAAGTATATTGTTATGTAGCCCAATGTGGCAGTTAATTTGTGTGTAGCAAAGTCCCAAAAATGAAACATCAATGAGAAAAATGACCAGACAAAAATGTTTTTAGTGGGTTTGGTTGAAGGAAAAATGTTGGTTAAAGCACCAGAAGAGCACCCCTATACTTCTTCAAATAGTGCCTCGGGATCTTTTATGTCCCCCAGAACAGACAAATGGGATATTGGCTTAAAGTTTATCCAAAAGACAATACAGCAGTCCCTTTCTAGTACACTGAAGTACTAGCATAGATTATGTGCTCAAGTCCTGGAACTGGGCTACAACCCTCAATCTTTTCACTAAGAGAAGAGGGTGCTACCACTGAGTCAAGCTGATTCTGACAGTAATCTAGAAATGTGTGAGACTGGAAAATAAATAAATGACTTATTAGAAAGGTATTCTGAGATGAAATGCCAAAGTTGGAATGGCAATTTTTATTTCATTTTTACCATAAATGATTTTGAAGGACAAACTGTAGGACATACAAATCCTCTCATAGTAAAAGAGATTAGGTAGAGAGAAATGAAATACAAATTTTCACTTTGAAAAAGGATGGTATGTGCTTACTAGATTTTGAAAGTGCAGGAGGTGCATTGGCATTCATTTAGAAAATAGCGATTCGCAATGAATGATCATTAAAAAATCAAGTGGTTGCATATTCATATGGGAACAGGACCAGATGCACTGCATCCAAGCATATTTAAGGAAATGAGGCTACAGTCGTGAGCCGTGGATAAAAAAAATTCACAGCAATCATGATGGGAATATGTTGAAATCTATTAAATAGAAAAAAATTACGTTTAACAAAAATAAAAGTAATAAATTAAAGTTGGCATAAGTGTATGAAAGGCAAGTCAGTCCTAACAAATGTTGTTTCCTTTTGAATATATAATTGAATGAGTGAAATTAACTTCCAGATTTTGTAATCCTGACTTTCAGAAGGCATTTGATGAGGTGCCTCCCAAGAGCCATGTGACTAAAATGAAAGTTCTTGGAATAAAGACAGAAGGAGTAACAGGTCAATAAAGTGGTAAAAAGAAGGATAATGTTGATGAAACTATTAATTGCAATATATCTACCTTTGCAGACAATATTAAGTTATTTGGGAAGTGGGATGTTCACATAAAAAGGATAATAACCTAATATTGATAAATATAAAGGAATATATATTTGGTATTAAAATAAAAAAAATGTGGAGCTATCAATAAATAAGGTGAATAACAAAAAATCTCTGAACATAATAGTTGCATGAACATTTGAAAATGTTATAATTCATGTAAAGTGTTTTGAAATCTTTCTTGCAGATGTGTTAAGGCATTGCATAAGTGCAAGTTATTCCTTTTTAGTGTGGGCAGAAATATGTCTGGATTGTAGTAACCATGTTATAGAAGCTAAGTCCATGGAAGGAGATAATCCTGACATTCTGCAAAGGGATGTTGTTTCTAGTTGAAAAAGAATTCAAAGAACTGCAAAGATGAATCCAGCTATTAGATTACAGAGCAGCAAATGAAGCTAAATGCACTTGCGTTACAAAAAAAAAGGTGATGGGAGAAACATGATGTACAAGTTTAAAATAATGAAACAAACTAATTGTTCAGATACAGGGGGTTAGTTTGTTGAAAAGGAAAATAGGTGAAACAAAGGGTCTGATTAAAGGTGTACAGGCCACAAACTAAAGTAAGGTTTAAAAATAACTCCTTTATACTTGGGGCTGGATTTTTCCCTCGGCAGACAGGAGCTGTCCACTGACTGAAAAGTCAGTGGTGAACCCACTTCCACCTCACCTGGGGATCTGACCCACATTTTGCGGTTCCCCAGCCTTTAATTGTTCTGAGGCAGGACTTCCAGCCACTTTAGGCAGGAAGACCCACCTACTGGAGCTGCCAGTCAATCAGCAGGCTGATAGCTCTTAGTCCCAGCAGTGCCACCAAGAGTGATGGCCACTGCTGGGACCGCAGCCCAGCTTCAACTGGATGATGTCGGGAACCCCGTAACGTAAACTTTTATTGTTCTTATTAAGCCCGTAAGTTTTTGTTGCCTTGCCGGGAGTGATCTGGCGAGGCAAAGGTGCTCGATTGGAGGGATGGGGGGCGTTTTGGGCATTGGGGGTGGTTGAGGCAGCGGGCAAATGGTGCCTGATCATGAGGACCCCCCCACCCCCAGGCTGTCAGAGAGTTTAAAGAAAAGTCAGACCCTGACAGAAAACTCCGAACCTGTTGGAAAACAGCTGTTCCTGATGTCAGCGGCTGTCACCTAGAAACTGACAATGATCTTTTTAAAAGAACTGACTTTAAAAAGAACTTTAAAAGAGCGTTCCACTCTCTGCAACCTGTGAAACTGACAGCACAATAGTTTAAAAGCAGGTTCTGACAAAGGGAAATTTCTCATCTCCAGTGAGGATGAGGAACAGCCCTGGGAACAGTTTACATCCGTGGGCCGGATGGAAACGTTTGGTGGGCTGGATTTTGGCCCACCGGCCATATGTTGGACAACCCTGCTGTAAGGTATACTGATGCAATTGAAAGAATTCAAGGATAATTTGGGATAGGCAATAAAAAAAAAATCAAAAGTCATTTACACCAATTCTTGATTCATCAAGAGTAGGGTCACATGAGTTGTTAGGGAATTACTTTAAAATGGTCAGATCACATCGGTAAACCTAGACTACAGAGTGAGCTAAATAAGTTTTAACTTCCCAAATTAAAAAAGACTCCTTACCTTGTGCATGGAAATACCACCTGTTGTTCCTGGTATTCACCATGACAACAAATACTACAGATAGTGGCTGCACTATGAAAAGATTACTTAGTGGGTTTTATATTATTTAACCTTGAAACATTTATCATCATAGGAAAAAATCAGTGTTTGTTTCTGCAAAAATAAAATTAACAGTGGTAAAACTGACTAATCCAATAATGCCTGGCTCAGGTAAAAGCACAACAATATACTGTAGCATGGTATTGTCCTGTCAACATAAAACCTGACTATCAACCAAAAAAAAACTGTATTTTGACTTGTTTGAAATGTCACCTATATGGGGAGATGGACCCCAGTGGAATTAATTGCAGTGCAAAGACTGACAAACATAAAACATAAAACCATAATACTAAAGCCCTGCTAAAACAGTTACAAAAGATGTTCTATTAAATGCTGAAGAATAATAAATTGAAGGAAAGTGGTGTAATAAACTTCTATTATAAATTCTCAAATATGTTACAGTTATGAATTTTGACAGGTTTACATTAACAATTTCACTAGGTATTTCCATTAGAAATATAGTAATACATAAAAGAGAAAACACAGAAACAGGACATTCAGCTCAATCAGTATTTACCCTCCACGCAAGCAAAAGGTTCTAATTACATTTACCCACCTTATTCCTTCATCCATCCACCCTATCTGATCTTGACTGTTCTCATAGATTCTGCCAAAGTACTAACACTGGTAATGAATTCTACAGCCTGTGTAAAGAAGTTTATTTTGCTCTCTGTCCTGTATGTCTTACATTAAATCTTATATATATGCCCTTCATCTAGACCCTTTAACTATTGCAACAGCCTGTCTGCTTCTATCGTCGCTCTCTCCTCCTTTTCATAATTTCAAACAATTTTTATTATAATACCCTTTGATCAATGTTGTTTTGATAAAGAGCCCCAATTTTTCAACTCCTCCTTCATATTTGTATTTCTTCATACCAGATAGGATCCAACTGAATCTGTATTTCACTCTCTCTAATTCTGCCATATCCTTCCGATTCTGTGAAGCCCAGTGCTGCACACAATAAACTGACATCTTATTAAAGTTTCATACAGACTCATCATTACATTTTGGCTTTTATATTCTATATCACTAATTATAAAATCCAAAGTCCCAATTTTTTTTTTTTACAGCCTGTTCAGCCTGAGGCGCTGTTTTTAATACCTTGTGAATCTGTGCCCACATATCTCTGTTCATTGTTGGCACCAAGCCTACTTCCAGAGTATGATTACTGCTGTTTTTTGCACTAAAATTATCACCTCACACTTACTGACGGTGAATTCCGTCTGCAGTTTTTAATCCATTCACATCTTATCAATATTCTTTTACATCTTACTTTGGTCTTCTAAAGAATTAACCTTACTTCCTATTTTGGTATCATCTGCAAATTTCAAAACCACACCCTCTGTATACCAATTATTCATATTTCACATACACAGTGAACAAAAATGGCTCCAGACCTGAACCCTTTATGCCAATTTCTCCAACCACCTCAACTCAGCTGGGTCACCTCTTTCCTTAATGCCCTAATCTAATCTGGTGTTCTAGTTTTGCACTGACATTTTCCCCTTTCATTTGGATCTTAAACCTTATTATTTTATGGTCACTACTCCCAAGGTACTCCTCTATCTGATCTATTCCATTATTTGCAATCAGATCTTGCAACACCTCTGTCCTTGACGGCCTATTAAAATATTGGGCTAGATTTTATAGAGGCCGTGACATCGGGACCCATGGCGAGGGGGCATGAAGATGGCCCTGGATGAGGCCCACCACAGACCTCGACGGCGGCAGGGCCCATCCCGATATTGCCGGCAGTGGCGAGGCCTCGTGGCAGCCTCCCAACGCTTGACGACCGGGCCATGATTTAAATATATAAATTAATAAACTTATCTGCGTTAATAACTTTCCCATTGCTTCTTGAAGTGCTGTTACGATCTTCACCCCGGTGGCCAGCACTGCAGTGCTTTTGGATCCCCATCTAGGGAAATGAGGCACAATACTGGAGGGGCTGGGGGAGGAGGTAAGTTTCTCAGTGCGGGGAGGGGGTGGGAAACGGGGTGAAATGAACATCACGGGTGTAGGGGATGGTGGGAAGGGTTATGGTTTAAAGTTTCTGCGGTTGGGGGGGAAGGTCAGATAGTAAAGGTAAGTGTTTTTTGGTGGGGAAAGGGCAAATTATAAAATTAATTATTATTGGTGGGGGGGTTGGGTGAGGGGCAAAAGAGAGGGGTTTTTTTTAATGCCATTTCACTTTAAACACGTAAATTTACCGATAGGGTTGACAGCACTTTAAAAATGATGTCACCATCTGCACACAGGTAGCTGTCTCCATTGCCAGGGACGGACAGCCTGCCCCCTCCATGTGATTGGGGGTGCGGCTGCACTGGCTATTTAAATGAGTCGCCGCGCTGGAATCGTGCAGCCCACACATGCGGGCTGCCATTTTTGGCAGGCCGATAGAATTCAGCCCACTATTTGAGGAAAGAAAGCAAAAAAGGAATTCCCTTCTCTGCTCTCCATTCACTGCCTCTCTGTTTTCATTCTAACCGTACAGTTATCGATTAACATACGAACATACAAATTAGGAGCAGGAGTAGGCCACTCGGCCCCTCGAGCCTGCTCGGCCGTTCAACAAGATCATGGCTGATCTGATTGTAACCTCAACCCCACATTACAACTTAGCCCCAATAACCTTCCCCCTCCCCCTTGCTTATCAAGAATCTATCTACCTCTGCCTTAAAAATTTTCAAAGACTCAGCTTCCACCACCTTTTGAGGAAGAGATTTCCAAAGACTCATGTCCCTCTGAGAGAAAGAATTTCTCCTCATCTCTGTGGGCGACCTCTTATTTTTAAACGGTGAACCCCTAGTTCTACATTCTCCCACATGGGAAAAACCCTGTTGTCAACGGTAGTGTTGAGAGATCAGTATTTTAAGGAGAGATAGTTGACCCATTTATGTTTGTTTTGGAAGCTATGCTGTTTCCCAACAGAATGCAAATTCACAACTCTTTATTCCTTGTTGCTATTTTAATACTTACAGAAACTTGAGCAGGAATTTGCAATCAAAGCACTGCTTCAGTTTCTTTCCAACAATAATTGCATCTCAATATCTCCAAGATTCTACTGTCTATGTTATAATGGTCCTGGATTTTGGACACACCATCAAAAGATCAAAGAAAACATTGGAAGCCGGCTATCACTGCCAAAGAATTTGCAACCAAGACAGCAGGCTAAGTAGAAATGGTGGAACAAAGTATTGTACTGAATTAGAAGATTAGAAGATTAGATTAGAACATTACAGCGCAGTACAGG
This sequence comes from Heterodontus francisci, assembly GCF_036365525.1. Lineage (NCBI taxonomy): Eukaryota > Metazoa > Chordata > Chondrichthyes > Heterodontiformes > Heterodontidae > Heterodontus > Heterodontus francisci. Next base: position 47,131,323 of record NC_090377.1, read on the forward strand.
CCCTTCGGCCCTCGATGTTGCGCCGACCTGTGAAACCATCTGAATACCGTGTTAAAAAAAATGTTAGGGAAATCATTTGACTACTATACAGAATTACAATCTCTGGTGTTCATTGGAATTATCTTCTTCTTCTTTGGCATCCTTATCTCGAGAGACAATGGTTAAGCACCTGGAGGTGGTCAGTGGTGTGTGGAGCAGCGCCTGGAGTGGCTATAAAGGCCAATTCTAGAGTGACAGGCTCTTCCACAGGTGCTGCAGAAAAATTTGTTTGTCGGGCTGTTACACAGTTGGCTCTCCCCTTGCGCTTTTGTCTTTTTTCCTGCCAACTGCTAAGTCTCTTCAACTCGCCACACTCTAGCCCCGCCTTTATGGCTGCCCACCAGCTCTGGCGAACGCTGGCAACTGACTCCCACAACTTGTGATCAATGTCACAGGACTTCATGTCGCGTTTGCAGACGTCTTTAAAGCGGAGACATGGACAGCAGGTGGTCTGATACCAGTGGCGAGCTCGCTGTACAATGTGTCTTTGGGGGTCCTGCCATCTTCCATGCGGCTCACATGGCCAAGCCATCTCAAGCGCCGTTGACTCAGTAGTGTGTATAAGCTGGGGATGTTGGCCGCCTCGAGGACTTCTGTGTTGGAGATACGGTCCTGCCACCTGATGCCAAGTATTCTCCGGAGGCAGTGAAGATGGAATGAATTGAGACGTCGCTCTTGGCTGACATACGTTGTCCAGGCCTCGCTGCCATAGAGCAAGGTACTGAGGACATAGGCTTGATACACTCAGACTTTTGTGTTCCGTGTCAGTGCGCCATTTTCCCACACTCTCTTGGCCAGTCTGGACATAGCAGTGGAAGCCTTTCCCATGCGCTTGTTGATTTCTGCATCTAGAGACAGGTTACTGGTGATAGTTGAGCCTAGGTAGGTGAACTCTTGAACCACTTCCAGAGCGTGGTCGCCAATATTGATGGATGGAGCATTTCTGACGTCCTGCCCCATGATGTTCGTTTTCTTGAGGCTGATGGCTAGGCCAAATTCATTGCAGGCAGCCGCAAACCTGTCGATGAGACTCTGCAGGCACTCTTCAGTGTGAGATGTTAAAGCAGCATCATCAGCAAAGAGGAGTTCCCTGATGAGGACTTTCCGTACTTTGGACTTCGCTATTAGATGGGCAAGGTTGCACAACCTGTCCCCTGATCTTGTGTAGAGGAAAATTCCTTCTTCAGAAGGCTTGAACGCATGTGAAAGCAGCAGGGAGAAGAAAATCCCAATAAGTGTGGGTGCAAGAACACAGCCCTGTTTCACGCCACTCAGGATAGGAAAGGGGTCTGATGAGGTACCGCCATGTTGAATTGTGCCTTTCATATTGTCATGGAATGAGGTGATGATACTTAGTAGCTTTGGTGGACATCCAATCTTTTCTAGTAGTCTGAAGAGACCACGTCTGCTGATGAGGTCAAAGGCTTTGGTGAGATCAATGAAAGCAATGTAGAGGGGCATCTGTTGTTCGCGGCATTTCTCCTGTATCTGACGAAGGGAGAACAGCATGTCAACGGTCGATCTCTCTGCACGAAAGCCACACTGTGCCTCAAGGTAGACGCGCTCGGCCAGCTTCTGGAGCCTGTTTAGAGCGACTCGAGCAAAGACTTTCCCCACTATGCTGAGCAGGGAGATTCCACGGTAGTTGTTGCAGTCATCGTGGTCACCTTTGTTTTTATAGAGGGTGATGATATTGGCATCGCGCGTGTCCTGAGGTACTGCTCCCTTGTCCCAGCACAGGCATAGCAGTTCATGTAGTGCTGAGAGTATAGCAGGCTTGGCACTCTTGATTATTTCAGGGGTAATGCTGTCCTTCCCAGGGGCTTTTCCGCTGGCTAGAGAATTAATGGCATCACTGAGTTCCGATTTTGTTGGCTGTATGTCCAGCTCATCCATGACTGGTAGAGGCTGGGCTGCATTGAGGGCGGTCTCAGTGACAACATTCTCCCTGGAGTACAGTTCTAGGTAGTGCTCAACCCAGTGGTCCATTTGTTTGCGTTGGTCAGTGATTATGTCCCCTGATTTAGATTTGAGGGAGGCGATCTTCTTGATGGTTGGCCCAAGAGCTCTCTTAATGCCATTATACATTCCTCTGGTGTTTCCGGTGTCAGACACCGGAAACATCAGAGGAATGTATGATTGGAATTATATTCCTGTAATTTTAATATTAAACTTTTGTTAATTATGTTGTTTATAATTGGGTTCTTGTGTATATTTGGAATTTCCTGGATCTTTTCAGTATCACTCGGGCATAAGAGCACAATTGTATTGCTTTCTCATGATGAGATTGCAGCTATGTCTGCTGAAACCCTGTGCTGTTCATTTACATTGCTCCATCCCTTGTGCAAAAGATCCGTTCATTGGAGTTTCTTGCATTTACGCTCATAATGCACTGGTGTAGATTTACACCCAAAATATTTAGGTGCAGCACGATCATAAACCATCTGATATCAGCATAAACAAGAATTTTGGCATTTGATAGCAAATTTATTTGCCTCTTTAAAAGAAATATTTTTTTCTGAGAACTGCACTGTACTTAACCAAAGTGCAGTCAGTCTCAGGGCACCAAAATGTTTCAGACCCCTGCACCCATCCTCCTCCACTGTACGTTCAGAAGGACTATGCAGCTGGAATGGCTTTTCCTGTGGAGAAGCCACTGTTCTGAATCACAGAATCGTTTCAGTGCAGAAGGAAGCCATTTGGCCCATCATGTCCACACCGCCTCTCAGAAAGAGCAACTCCCTCAGTTCCATTCCCCTGCCTTCTCCCCATAACCCAACACATTCTTCCTTTTCATATAACTGTCTAATTCCCTTTTGAATGCTTCAATTGAACCTGCCCCCACCACATTCTCAGACAGCGCATTCCAGACCTTAACCACTCACTGTATAAAAATGTTTCTCCTCATGTCACTTTTGCTTCTCTTACCAAATACTTTAAAACTCTTCCCGGTCTTTCTCGATCCTTTCACGAATGGGAACAGTTTCTCTCTATCTATTCTGTCCAGACCTAACATGATTTTGAATACCTCTATCAAATCACCTCTCAGACTTCTCTTCTCCAAAGTAAACAGTCCTTACTTCTCCAGCCTATCTTCATAACTGAAATTCCTCATCCCTGGAACTATTCTCATGAATCTTTTCTGTACTCTCCAACGCCCTCATGTTTTTCCTCAAGTGAGGCACCCAGAATTGGTCGCAATACTCCAGCTGAGGCCGAACTAGTGTCTTATACAAGTTCAACATAACTTCCTTGCTCTTGTACTCTATGCGCTTATTAATAAAGCCCAGGATACTGTATGCTTTATTAACCACTCTCTCAACCTGTCCTGCCACCTTTCAATGACTTGTGCACATATACATCTAGGTCCCTCTGTTCCTGCACCCCTTTTAGAATTGTACCCTTTATTCTATATTGTCTCTCCATGTTCTTCCTACCAAAATGAATAACGTCACATTTCTCTGCATTGAACTTCATCTGCCACTTGTCAGCCCTTTCCACCAACTTGTCTATGTCCTTTTGAAGTTCTACGCTATCCTCCTCACACTTCACAATGGTTCCAAGTTCTGTGTCATCTGCAAACTTTGAAATTATGCCCTGTACACCAAGGTTTAGGTCATTAATATATATCAGGAAAAGCAAGAGTCCCAACACTGACCCCTGGGGAACTCCACCACAAACCTTCCTCCAGCCCAAAAAACATCTATTAACCACTACTCTTTATTGCTTGTCACTCAGCCAATTTCGCATCCATGTTGCTACTATCCCTTTTATTCCATGAGCTACCAGTTTGGTCACAAGTCTGTTGTGTGGCACTGTATCAAGCGCCTTTTGAAAGTCCATATCCACCACATCAACAGCATTGCCCTCATCAACCCTCTCTGTTACCTCCTCAAAAAACTCCAACAAGTTAGTTAAATCATGATTTTCCCTTAAGAAATCCATGCTAGCTTTCCTTAATTAACTCGCATTTGTCCATGTGACGATTGATTTTGTCCCGAATTATTTTTTCTATAAGTTTTTCCACCACGGAAGTTAAACTGACTGGCCTGTAGTTGCTGGGCTTATCTTTACACCTTTTTTTTGAACAAGTGTGTAACGTTTGCAATTCTACAGTCCTCTGCCACCATCCCTGAGTCTCAGGAAGACTGATAAATTATGGCCAGTGCTTCTGCGATTTCCACCCTCACTTCCCTCAGTATCCTTGGATGCATCTCTTCCAACCTTGGTGCTTTATCCACTTCAAGTACAGACAGCCTATCTAATACTTCCTCTTTATCAATTTTAAACCCCTCTAGTGTCTGCATTATCTCCTCTTTCAACATTGCCTGGGTTGCATCTTCTTCCTAGGTAAAGACAGATGCAAAGTATTCATTTAATACCTCAGCTATGCCTTCTGCCTTCATGCATAAGTCCCCTTTCTGGTCCTTAATTGGCCCCACTCCTCCTTTTACCACCATTTTACTATTTATATGCCGATAGAAAACTTTGGGATTTCCTTTAATGCTAGCTGCCAGTCTCTTTTCGTGCTCTCTCTTTGTTTCTCTTATTTGCTTTTTGACTTCCCCTCTGGACCTTGTATATTCAGCTTGGTTCTCAATAGTATTTTCTACCTAGGATCAGTAATAAGCACACTTTTTCTTCTTTATCTTAATCTCCACCTCTTTTGTCATCCAGGGAGCTCTGGATATGTTTGCCTGACTTTTCCCCTTCGAGGGAACATACCTTGACTGTGTCTGAATTATCTCTTCTTTGAAGGTAGCCCATTGTTCATCTACCGGTTTTCCTGCCAGCTTTTGACTCCAATTTATTCGCCCCAGCTCCATTCTTACCCTATCGAAGTTAGCCTTCCCCCAGTTAATTATTCTTACCCTGGATTGCTCTTTGTCCTTTTCCATAGTCAGCCTCAACATTATGATAAAATAATCACTATCCCCTAAATGCTCTCCTACTGATACTTGATCCACTTGGCCCACCTCATTCCCAAGAACCAGGTCTAGCAGTACCTCCTTTCTCCTTGGACTAGCAACATACTGTTGCAGAAAATTATCCAGAACGCACTCGAGGAACTCTTACCCCTCACTGCCCTTTACACTACTATTATCCCTGTCTGTGTTTGGATAATTAAGGTCCCCCATTATAACTACCCTATAATATTTGCACTTTTCTGTAATTTCCTTGCAAATTTGTTCCTCCATGTCCTTCCTACTAGCTGGTGGCCTATAGACAACACCGAGCAATGTAACCGCACCTTTGTTGTTCTTCAGTTCTAGCCAAATTGAATCTGTCATCGACCCCTCTGCGACATCCTTTTTCTCCAGCACTGCAATGCTCTCCTTAATCAATACTGCCACACCTCCCCATTTTTTCCTTTCCTATCTTTCCTAAACACCTTGTATCCAGGAATATTTAACACCCAGTCCTGCCCTTCTTTGAGCCAGGTCTCTGTTATAGCCACATCATATTTCCACATGGCAATCTGTGCCTGTACCTCACCAGTCTTATTAACCACACTCCGTGCATTCATATACATGCACATTAATCCTGATATAGACTTTATTACTTTCTCCCATACAATGACCCTACCTAATAACTTATTACCTACTCTTGTGCTATCTGTCAACCCCAGTATTCTGTGCACCTTGATATTCCTCTCTCATACTTCCTCCTGGTTCCCACACCCCTGGCAAGTTACCAGTTTTGCTTCCATCCAATCTGAGCTCCCTCTCAGGTTCCCATCTCCCTGACAATTTAGTGTAAACCCTCCCCAACAGCGCTCGCAAATCTCCCTGCAAGGATGTTCATTCCTGTCCTTCCAAGATGCAACCCGTTCCTCTTGTACAGGTCCCACCTGCCTCAGAACTGGTTCCAATGCCTCAGAAATCTGGTGCCCTCCCTCCTGTACCAGGTCTACAGCCACATGTTCAATCGCTCAATTCTCCTAATTTTATGCTCAATAGCACGTGAGTCTGGGAGTAATCCTGAGATTATTGCTTTTGAGACCCTGCTTTTTAATCTCCTTCCTAGCTCCCTGAAATCTGCTTTCAGGACCTCATTCCCCCTTCTTACCTATGTCTTTGGTACCAACGTAGACCATGACCTCTGGCTGTTCACCCTTCCCCATTATACTAGAGATACCCCTTCCCAACAACGCCCCCCCTGACCAATCCTCATCATTGTAACCCCACTCCTCCACTCCCGCAGAGAAAAAATTCCTCCTCGCCCCCCTCCCCCCAGGTGTCACGCCACATTTTCCTGTATGAGGATTCGAAGTGTCGTCTGCCCGAATGAAAATTGGTGCGGCGATCAAGGAGGCGACGGGACCCTTATTAAATCAGGTATGTAAATTAATTTACATATTTAAATGGAGGTCCCATGGCTGAGTGGCGGGGTAGCCGCCACGAGGCCTCACTGCCGCCGAGAGCGGCACATGACCTGTCGCCGTTGATGGTGGGCCTCTGCCGCATCGATCTTCATTTCCCGCCCCCCCACCACCGTTCCCGATGACGCAGGGGCTTTAAAATCCAGCCCATTGTTTTGAACCTGGCCAACTATTTGCAAGGTCAATTATTGACACAAAGAACTTTGTGGGAGGGAAGATGCAAATACAACTTTAATAACTCATTATAGTCTGATACCAGCATTGAATAAAGAAACAGCATTACTGTTCAGTGTTAAGGGATATATCATTTTCTCTCTAACTTCATGCATTTCAGAGAATACATTAATTAATGGCAAAATCCAAATTGACCAGACCATTGTTTTTCTCTTAGCGGAGTAGGGTAGGAGCAGATCTTCAGCCCTTAAATCAAAACTCTGCTGTGATCCCAACCCTTTTTTATGAGTCGTGTCAATTATCTACCTAAGGTTGACTCGCAGTGGTAACACCATGCTACAGAGGGAGCCCACAACTGAAATGCCAGAAATCCAATGATACTACAGGGGCCTCTCAGTACATCTTTGGAAAGGGGAGCAGCTAAAGTTAAAGGGGCCAGAAGCTTCCTCATGATTTGAGTTAAATATTATTGAAATACACCGATATCTGATGTACTAGAAGCAGTAAGAAGAGAGGCAGAAGTAGCAATATTTTCTGACTTTTGCTCCATCACCAACTTTGGCATGATGTTGCTGCTGCAGACTTAGTACTACCATCCCTGTTCTGGTCATAACATGGGTCAGTGGAAGACAGAGAAATCAATTGCTTTCTCTTGACACTCCTGTTCACTGTCATTTAAATGCAGTGGGGCAATCAAGGTCTAAGCGGTCAAAATCCCTACTTGGGGGGACAGTAGAGGACGGAAAATAGTTTGGGTCTAATTTAAGAGTGGGGATTAAGTAATAAATCAGCTGCATTGCTGAAAAGCAAGTGGTTTATCAGAGGAAAATCCAGCTCAATATCAGTGAAAAATGAAGATTGTGAAACTTGGAACTATTTAAACGATCAATCTGCCTGGTCAGGCTGCATTCTGCCTGTCAGTACTAAGCAGTAACATGTACAAATGTTGGGCTGGATTTTAAGAGCCTGCCACCGAGATTGGCAGCGAACTCAAAAAATAACAGACTGCATGTGCTGTCCATCCCCAGCAATGGCGTCAGCTGCCTGTGTGTAGGCGCTATCACCATTTTTAAAGCTTCAACCCCCTAAAGTTGTCAAATAAATTTCTAACGACCCTTTTCCACACCCTCAATAACAATTACATTAACTATTTGCCCTTCCCCTCCACAAAACACCTATTAAATCTGACCCGCTCCCCCCCCCCCAGACTGAACAAAGTTTAAATTTCACCCCTTCCCACCGTCCCCTTCACCCATTACTTTTATTTGACTCCACTCCCCCCACCCCCGCACTGAAAATCTTAACTCCTCCCGCCTCCCCTCGAGTGTCATGGAGGCTTTCCCCAGAGGGGGAATTAGTTTAGAGATACAGCACTGAAACAGGCCCTTCGGCCCACCGAGTCTGTGCCGACCATCAACCACCCATTTATACTAATCCTACACTAATCCCATATTCCTACCACATCCCCACCTGTCCCTATATTTCCCTACCACCTACCTATACTAGGGGCAATTTATAATGGCCAATTAACCTATCAACCTGCAAGTCTTTGGCATGTGGGAGGAAACCGGAGCACCCGGAGGAAACCCACGCAGACACAGGGAGAACTTGCAAACTCCACACAGGCAGTACCCAGAATTGAACCCGGGTCACTGGAGCTGTGAGGCTGCGGTGCTAACCACTGCGCCACTGTGACATTGAAGGCATGGGAGTGTCAGCCACCGTGCCAAAGATCATGGCAGGCCCGGAAGATTTAAGGTCAGTTGATTTAAATTTATGCATGTCAGTAATTAAAAATATTTAAATCCAGGTCCTGTCGCCTAGCAGTGGGGAGGCTGCCACAGAGCCTCGCCACCACTGTAAGGATGGGATCGGGCCCTCCTGGCGTCAGCCTCCGTGGTGGACCTCTCCTAGAACCATCTTCTGGCCCACCCTGCCACGGAACCCGATATTGTGAGATTGGTAAATTCTAGCTTGTTATCTGCGCTTATTTGTGTGTTCTATAGGAGGTTCATTTTCTAATAGGTTGTGCATTTCAGATTAGCAATGAAATGAAGATGAATTATATTAGCCTAATCACATGGAAAAATATTGTAGTATTCATTGTAATTTTTTGAAATGTTAATAAACACATGGATTCCAAAAGTATTAATTGTACAGATCTATAATTCAAACCAGTAGTCATAGAATTTCTGTTGTCCGTTTGAGGCGATTTCTTGCTGTTCACTCCTAAATCATGTTTTCTCATTCAATATACTGTTATGACCAGGTGAGAAGGGGTCTAGGGGGTCCCTCTCAGCTTTTAATCGTAACAGGGTTAAATTTAAGAAACACCGTGTTTTTAGCTCCCCCCTCAGTGAATCCTTGTTCACTGCTCCAATTGTAAGGCAAAGAAATATGAACATACAAACATACAAATTAGGAACAGGAGTAGGCCACTCGGCCCCTCGAGCCTGCACCGCCATTCAATAAGTTCATGGCTGAACTAATTACTCCACATTACCACCTACCCCCTATAACCTTTCACCCCCCTGCTTATCAAGAACCTGTCTACCTCTGCCTTAAACATATTCAAAGACTCTGCTTCCACAGCCTTTTGAGGGAGAGAGTTCCAAAGACTCATGACCTTCAGAGAAAAAATTTCTCCTCATCTCTGTTTTAAATGGGTGATCCCTTATTTTTAAACAGTGACCCCTAGTTCTAGATTCTAAGGAAAACATCGTTTCCACATCCACCCTATCAAGACCCCTCAGGATCTTATATGTTTCAATCAAGTCACCTCTTACTCTTCTAAATTCCAACGGATACAAGCCTAGCCTGTCTAGTCTTTCCTCATAAGGTATCCTGCCCATTCCAGGTATCAGTCTAGTAAACCTTCTCTGAACTGCTTCCAACGCATTTACATCCTTCCTTAAATAAGAAGACCAGTACTGTACACAATACTCCAGATGTGGTCTCACCAATGCCCTGTATAGCTGAAGCCTAACCTCCTGACTTTTGTATTCAATTCCCCTCGCAATAAGCGATAACATTCTATTAACTTTCCTAATTACGTGCTGTAACAACCTTTTGCAATTCATACACTACGGCACCCAGAACACTCTGCACTCTGCATCTCAGAGCTCCGCAATCTCTCACCATTTAGATAATATGTTTCTTTGATTTTCTTCCTGCCAAAATGGACAACATCACATTTTCCCACATTATACTCCATCTGCGAGATTTTTGCTCACTCACTTAACCTATCAATATCCCTTTGTAGCCTCCTTATGTCCTCTTCACAACCTACTTTCCTACCTATCTTTGTGTCATCAGCAAATTTAGCAACCATACCTTTGGTCCCTTCATCTAAGTCATTTATATAAATTGTAAAAAGTTGAGGCCCCAGCACAAATCCCTGTGACATACCACTCATTACATCTTGCCAACCAGAAAATGACCCATTTATACCTACTCTCTATTTCCTGTTCACTAGCCAATCTTCTATCCATGCCATTATGTTACCCACTACATGATGAGCTTTTATTTTTTGCAATAACCCTTGAAGCGGCATCTTATCAAATGCCTTCTGGAAATCTAAGTACAATACATCCACCAGTTCCCCTTCATTTACAGCACATGTAAATCCCTCAAATAATTCCAATAAATTGGTTAAACATGATTTCCCTTTCACAAACTCATGTTGACTCTGCTTGATTACCTTGAATTTTTCTAAGTACCCTGCTGTAATGTCTTTAATAATAGCTTCTAACATTTTCCCTAAGACAGATGTTAAGCTAACTGGCCTGTAGTTTCCTGCTTTCTGTCTCCCTCCCTTTTTGAATAAAGGAGTTACATTCACTATTTTCCAGTCTAGCCGAACGTTCCCTGAATCTCGGGAACTTTGGAAAATTAAAACTGACATAGCAACTATCTCACTAGCCACTTCATTATGACTCTGGGATGAAGTCCATCAGGACCCAGGGACTTGTCGGCCTGCAGCTCCAACAATTTGTTCAGTACCACTTACCTGCTGATTGTAATTTTCATGAGTTCCTCCCACCTTTCCATTTCCTGACTTATGTCTAATTCTGGGATGTTACTTGTATCTTCTAAGGTGAAGACCGATGCAAAATACCTGTTCAATTCATCTGTCATCTAATTATCCATTATTAATTCCCCAGACTCACTTTCTACATGACCAACATTCACTTTGTTAACTTTTCTTTTTGAAATATCTGTAGTGTCATGCTAGGCCCCCACCTGCCAAGAATGAGGCACATTAATTTTGTCATGAACATTGATTTTAAGCTGTTACTGGAGGAAAGAAAGGACATGCTAAACAGATCATCCATGACTGGAAAAGGTATTGACATATTAAAAGACAGTGTTTGGAAGGACAAAGAAACAATTCCCTGACACATTCAACCCACAATGGACTTTTGATCATCAGACATTGAAGGTGGGGGAGCTCACATTCCAGCTTTACTACTAAGATAGCCAAATACACAAATGGACATGGTCAAACCAGCTAGTCACATCACTAACCTGCTGGGCAACCTGAGTTTTTTGAATTTGTACGAACAGTTGGGCAGAGTGTCTGTTTGCTCCTGGACTGAGAAGATCTCTCTCCTGTCTGCTCCCATCTCTTTCTCACAAGCCTCTGAATCCATTGAAGACACATGAACCCCAAGAGAGAAAAGTCGCCTATAGAGAACAAGGGTTAAGAAGAACATTGGGCCCCAACGAAAAGCAAGATCCACCGACAATCAAGGACTCTACAGTGAGCTCAAAGAACCATAGCAACAATGCTTCAGATATTGCCTCACATTTTTCCACTTTATTTTTATTCTGCTCTTTTCTGTCTCTATTTTGATACAACTGACCGCTCAAGACAAAGCCCCAATCAAAATATATGATTTTGATTGTGGTGGGAGAAATGCAGTGTTGATTCAGTCCCACCCCTCCACAGATCACCTAACATATCATTTTAATCTTTCCAAACTAAAGAAAAACCCAGCCAAATTGTACCATCTATTTACCCCTGAATGAGGCTAACCAAACCAGGTGTCTTTAGATAGACAAATTAACTGTTTAATTAGAAAAACTAAATTCCTAAACACTACTAAGATATAAACAACATTTAAATTAGAACAAATTAGTATTCTTGCAGATTTATGCTCCTGCCAAAGTGGAATCTTCCAACGTGGAACAGTCCAAGGTTGCTTGAAGTCCTTACAGCCGTCTGATGGGGGGAAAAAAAGGTTCTTCAACAGTAGAACAGTCCACAGTCTAGTTCAGCAGTTGAAGTGATGCATTTCTTCTCCAACAATGAATCCAGCAATTAATAACTTGTAAACTCTTTTTAATGAATCAATTTGGCTTTAGAATTTTTGAGGGATAAAAGATTATCACAGCTTAATTTTCCTTCTTTCAGTTTAAATTATCAGAGATCTCTGTTCTGTTCATGCTGGTCCAGGTGCCTTTCTGTGTTTGTTAACTGTGTCTCAAAAGCCAGGCTTTTCAGCTAGTTTCAAATGTCAATCGGCAACATTGTGTCTTTGTCCTTGTGCTCCAAATGGCTGTATCCTATGGCAATGAGAATGCATTCTTTGACTCAGTCGCTGGAGCTTGCTGCCTTAAAGCAATACTGATCCTTTTCCAGCCTTAAAGGCATACTGCATACTTCCCAGAAAAGAAACTATAGGATCATAACAATTTGCATGTGTGTATCGCATATCGCAAAAATTCCAAGGGTTGGGGGGGTGGGGGGGGACTAGCATGGGGCATCTCGTGTATCCGTAGGCATTAACCGAATTGGAGTTTAAGTTTAATTAATATCAACTTTTCTTCTCTAAACCTAAGAAAGCCTGTTTGTGCAGGTTTATTTTCCTTATAATTGGAAAGTGGTGAACAAGGAGTCACCAAAAACACAGTGTGTTTAAAATTAAACCCTGTTACAGTAAGACTAGGTGAAGGCTGAAAGGGACCCCTAGACCTCTTTCTCACCTGGTCATAACATTAGAAAGTCTTACTATCTTTCTTTATATTTCTAGCTAGCTTTTTCTCATACTGTAGTTTTACCTTCCTTGTCAATCTTTGCTGTTTTTATTTTCTGTCCAATCTTCTGACCTGCCACCCATCTTTGCGCAATTATATGCTTTTCTAAAATTTGATACTATCTTTAACTGTTTTAATTAACCACGGATGGTGGGTCCCCCACCCCCACCCCCCCCCCCCCCCCCCCCACCCTCACCCCCAACCCTTGGAATTTTTCTTTCTTGTTGAAATGTATCCTGTGTATTCTGAAATATCCCCTTAAATGTCTGCCACTGCATCTCTATTGACCTATCCCTTAACCTAATTTGCCAGTTTACTTTAGCTGGCTCTGCTTTCATGCCCTTATAATTGCCCTTATTTAAGTTTAAACTTAACTGGACCCACTCTTCTCCCCCTCAAACTGAATGTAAAATTCAAACATATTATGATCGCTGCTACCTAGGCGCACCTTAACTATGAGATCATTAATTAATCCTATCTTGCTGCACAAGACCAGGTCTGGTATAGCCTGTTCTCTGGTTGGCTCCAGAAAGTACTGTTCCAAGAAATCCGGAAAACATTTTATGTACTCATCTAGGCTACCTCTGCCTGTCTGATTTTTCCAGTCTATATGTAGGTTAAAATCCCCCATGATTATCACCATATCTTTCTGACAAGCTGCCATTATTTCTTCCTTTATACCCCATCCTTCAGTTAGGTGGCCTGTACACCGCTCCCACAAGTGACTTCTTGCCTTGATGATTTCTCATCTCTGCCCAAACTGCTTCTATATCCCCTGTTTTCCTGAACTTAGGTCATCTCTTTCTATCGTGCTAATACCATCATTAATTAACAGTTTCACCCCTCCACCTTTTCCTAGCTTCCTGTCCTTCCTAAATGCCATGTACCCTTCAATATTCAGGTTCCAATCCATGTCACCCTGCAGCCATGCCTCTATAATGGCTATCAGATCGTACTTATTTATTTCTATTTGCACTCTCAGTTCATCTGTTTTGTTTTGATTGCTACGTTCATTCAGATACAGAGCCTTTAGTTTTGTCCTTTTATTATTTTTGTAACTTCTAGCCTTATCTGTTGATTTACTCTTAGATTTATATGCTGTGTCCCTTCCTGTCACAGTCTGTTTATCATTTCCCGTATTAATACCTTCCTCTCTTGCCTTGTCTCTACTCCTTGATTTACCATATCTTCCCAAATTTGATCCTTGCCCCCACTGTTCAGTTTAAACCCCTCTCCACTTCTCTCATTATACAGCTCACTAGAACACCAGCCCCAGCACGGTTCAGGTGTAGACCATCCCAATGGTACAGCCACCACCTTCCCAATACTGGTGCCAGTGCCCCATGAACCAGAACCCACTTCTACCACACCAGTCTTTGAGCCATGCATTAGTTTCTCTAATCTTATTTGCCCTATGCCAATTTGCACATGGCTCAGGTAATAATCCAGAGATTATTACCTTTGAGGTTCTGCTTCTTAATTTGGTGCCTAATTCCTCATACTGACTATGCAGAACCTCTTTCCTTGTCCTGTCTATGTCATTAGTACCTACATGGACCATGATGACTGGATCCTCCCCCTCCCACTGTAAGTTCCTCTCCAGCCCTGTGCAGATGTCGCAAACCCTGGCACCAGGCAGGCAACACAACCGTCTGGGCTCACGCTCTTTGCTGCACAGAACAGTGTCAATCCCCCTAACTATACTGTCCCCTACTACCACTACATTCCCTTTTTCTCCCTCCACTTGAATGGCTTCCTGTACCATGGTGCCATTGTCAGGTTGCTCATCCACCCTGCAGCCCCCACTCTCATCCAAACAAGCTGAAAGAACCTCAAACATGTTGGAAAATCGCAAAGGCTAAGACTCCTGCACTCCTGTACTCTGGGTCCCTTTACCTGCCTCAGCTGCAGCCACACTCTCCTGTCTCCAACCACTGAACAAATCAGAAGACCCTGTCCCAAGGGGTGTGACTGCCTCCCGGTACAAAGTGTCCAGGTAACTTACCCCTCCCTGATGTGTCACAGTGTCTGCAGCTCAGCCTTCAGTTCAATGACTCTGAGCCGAAGCTCTTCAAGCCGCAAACACTTACTGCAGACATGTTTGCCCTGGATCACACTGGCATCCAGGAGCTCCCACATGCTGCAGCTGTGCCACATCACCTGTCCTGCCATTCTTAATGTGTTTCAATTAACTACTTAATTATTTTATTCAATTATTTATCAGACAGGTTTCCTTAGATTTAAACAAGAAAGGTGGAAGTTTATTAATCTTAAACTGTAATCCGGTTAACGACTACGAATATGCGATGCAAGCATGCATACGCGATAAACACATACACAGATAGAGACAGAAACAGTAGAAAAGAATAAAGGGGAAAAGTTTGAGGCAATATCGGGATTATGACTACAGTCCTCTAAGTTCAATGTGGAGTCTTTGGTTGCCGGTAAATCCTGCTGTTTGTTGGGGCCCAGTTCACGCTTCAACTTGTTTCGATGTCGGAGTCTTTTCTCTCTTGAGGTTTACGTGTCTTCTGTGGATCCGGTGGCTTGGGAGAAAGCGAGAGAGACAGCCAGGAGAGAGGCTTGCTTGTTCCAGCTTCAGTTACAAACTATCTTCTCAATTCCAACCGACCTGTGGCTAGTTCAAAAACTTGGATCAGCTGGTTAGTCATGTGACCAGCTGGTTTAACCAGTCCTGTCTTTTGTGGATTGTATCATCTTGCGCTTCCTCACACCTTCAGTGTCTGGTGATCAAAATCTATTTGGGTTCATTGGATCAGGAAGTAATTCTTTTGTCTGTCTAAGCACTGTCTCTTAGTATGTAAATGTTCTTCCACCCAAGAGTCTGGTGAGTTTCAAGCAAGTCATTTGTTCACTCCAGCAACAGTTTAAAATCAATGTTCATATGTCAAAATTAATATGCCTCATTCTTGGCAGGTGGGGGTCTGCATGACAATACCATTATTGGAATGATTATATGCTGTGTGTGACAGATTTACTGAATATTTGAAAAAACAAATCAGTACAACAGCACTGTTCGTAATGTTTGACAGAATCATACCATGCAGATAATGAACGCGCTGAAGTGAAATTAATAATCAAAGAATTTTGCACAAGACAGTACAGCAAAAACTACAGTGATGGAAAGTATAACAATGAAGTGCTTATCAATATTTTAATGCTGCAAACCATACCAGACAGCACAGCACAAAGGAAGATTGTTGTGTTTGTTGGAGGCCAATCATCTCAGCCCCAGGATATCACTGAAGGAATTCCTCAGGGTAGTGTCATCAGATGATTCATCAATGACCTCCCCTCCAAATAAGGTCAGAAATGGGAATGTTTGCTGATGATTTCACAGTGTTCAGTACAATTTGCAACTCCTCAGATAATGAAGTGGCCCACGCCTGCATGCAGCAAGATCTGGACAATATTTAGGTTCAGGCTGCTAAGTGACAAGTAACATTCATTCCACACAAGTGCCAGGCAATGATCATCTCCAACAAGAAAGAATCTAACTATTTCCCTTTGACATTCAATGGTATTACCATTGCTGAAACTCACCCGTCAACATACTGGGCATTACCATTGACCAGAAACTGAACTGGACCAGCCATATAAATACTTTGGCTATAAGGGCAGGTCAGAGGCTGGGAATTCTGCAGCGAATAACTCACCTGACTCCCCAAAGCCTATCCTCCAACTACAAGGCACAAGTCAAGAGTTTGATGGAATACTCTCCATTTGCCTGGATAAATGCAACTCCAACAACACTCAAGAAGCTCGACACCATCCAAGACAATGAAGCCCGCCTAATTGGCATTCCATGCACCACCTGAAACACTCATTCCCTCCAACACCAGCGCACAGTAGCAGCAGTACGTACCAACTACAAGATGCGCTGCAGCAACTCGCCAAGACTCCTTCAGCAGCACCTTCCAAACCCCTGACCTCTACCACCTCGAAGGACAAGGACAGCAGAAGCATGGGAACACCACGACCTGCAAATTCCCCTCCAAGTCACACACCATCCTGACTTGGAACTATATCGCCGTTCCTTCACTGTCGCTGGGTCAAGAACCTAGAACTCCCTCCCTAACAGCACTGTGGGTGTACCCACACCACATGGACTGTAACGGTTCAAGACAGTGGTTCATCACCACCTTCTTAAGGACAACTAGGGATGGGCAATAAATCCTGGCCTTAGTAGTGAGACTCACATCCCAAGAATGAATTTTTAAAAAGTGTCTTTTTATACTGAATCTGTAGCATTTAAAGTAATCAACAGCATGACAATTAGTTTCATGCCGGTGAACTGTACAAATGATTTCAGGACTGTGAGAAGTTGCCTAAACCAATAATTCAATACTTTTCTCTATTGATCAACCATATAAATGATGAAGAATAAACTATTGATATTAGAAATGGTGCAAGTGTGTTGTTGCATTTTCTCGGCACCTAATGTTTATTTTCTAAAGCCTTTATCATTGCTTGACATTGCTATAGAAATACTGCAGCAAGTGATAGTGCACTGGCTGGCAAAATTCCAGAGTGTCATGAAAAGAGTTGCAGGCCATCAGTGTCAGATGTAGGTCACCAAGTAGTACATGTGTTACTGTTTGACAAAAGTACAAAAACAAGTGTGTACTTATATGCCAAGGAGATACCTACTACCCCTCAGGTAGACAGCAATGTAAACTATGTAAACAATCTAAACTTCTGTCAGTAATAAGTTCAAGACAATATATTATGTTATTGACTCTTATAGACCTTTTGTAAAAGATAGTAATGCAGTAATTGATGGGGGGGTGGTGAGAAATTATAAAGAAAGATTTGCATCTATATGTGTTTTTCACAACCACTCGACATCTCAAAGCACTTTACAGCCAATGAAGTACTTTTGCAGTGTAGTCACTGCTGTAATGTAAGACATGCAGCAGCCAATTTGCACACATAAAGATTCAGAGTGTAACTCAGGATCAGTTTAGAGGGACAGACTATAAAGATAAAACTGTTACAATGCCTGTAAGTGAAACCCGACCCGAGCCCTTTCATTTTTTCCCGCGCCCGACCCGACCATCAGATAACCGAGCTTCCGTTTTTCACTTTGTTGCTTATCTGCACAAGCTTAAAAAAAACTGTAACCAAACAACCTTTCAAGTCCAAAAAGTACATTAACATTGGAGCCACGTTCCAGAGGTGGTGAAAGAGTGTGCCCGACCCAACCCAAGCCCGAATGCTGGACCCGGAAGAGCGACCCAACCCGACCCGAACCAGACACATGTCGTCGTGTCCCATCGGGTTCGGGTCGGGTAGCCATGCTCTACCGTAAAATCGGTGTGGGACGGCTGCCGCCAGCAGGTAAGTGCATTTGCATCTAATTTAGGCTAATTTGTAGATGAAGGCCCCACCGCTTGGCGGCGTGGGGGGGCCGCACTGAGGTCCACCTGTTGCCAGTAATATACGGCGGGCCCTTCTCGAAGTTGGGGGTTGAGGCATGTCTCTCCCGCAGAGTTTTACGGGCCCCCCTGCCGTGACCCACAGCGTCGAGGAGCTCATAAAATTCAGCTCACAGTCTGAAACCTTAATTTACATATTTCCTTGCAAAAAACAAGCTCCTACTGGTTTCCTGGATTTACAAAAACTGTACGCTGGCTTAGGTTTTTACCAAAAAAACTTAGGCGCGCCACAACAACAGCCCACTCACTATTATCCCTATTAATGGCACTGTGTTAGTGTTGTTTTATCCCAGTTTTTGACATCTGATTTCAGTGTAGCTGAGATTTGTGGAGTTTGATAGTGATTTGTTTTGCAATTGTTTTTACTGTTTTTTCTTACTGAGGCCTGCGCTATACTTAACTGATGTGTCTTCAACCTCGTTGCATCCAAAACATTTTTGACCTATGCTTAGAGGGGCTTAGCAGCTGGAATAACCTTCCCAGTATGCACACCGCCAGTCTGCATAATAATGGGAGAGTAACGGCACAGCAGAGACGAGAGGCTCTGAAAGTGAAGCACCATTGCTTAACACAGCAGCCCACTCACTAGTACCCCGATTAATGGCACTAGCAGTTGGTTTATGCCAGTTTTTAACATTCTGGCATTGCCAAATGAGCGGCACAGGACATTTGGGCAGAAGTTTCTGTCGGTAAGGTCAGTGCAGAAATTGGCAAAAGTTTTGGGGCAAATTCTGTGTAATTGTGATCAAGGAAACTCAAGGCCAGTATACCAATAATGGGTCTGATTTCTTGTATGCCTCATAGTTATATATAAAGATGAGAATTTGCTGAACTATGGCTGGATTTTAAGCAGCCCTCAACGTTGTGATCCATGGTGGTTGGGGGGAGGGTGCGCGGGGGGTGGGGGGTTCCTGAAGGTGGCTCCGGATGAGGCCCGCCACGGACCTCGACACCAGCAGGGCCTGGCCTGATCCTCCCGGTGGCGGCAAGGCACTGTGGCAGCCCCCCTGCCGCTGAGTAACGGGACCACAATTTAAATATTTAAATCAATAAAATTAATTAATTTAAATATACTCAGCAGCGATCTTGTGGGCCCACCATGATTTTTGGCACGGCGGCCAGCACTCCCGTGCCTTCAGATCCCTGTTTGGGGAAGTGAGGAGAGACACTGGTGGGGAGGTAAGTTTATCAGTGCGGGCGGGGGCGGTGTGGTGGGGGGAACAGGGTTAAATAAACATCTTGGGTGTAGGGGATGGTGGGAAGGGTTGTACTTTAAACTTTGTGCAGTTTTGGGGGGATGGAAGGTCAGATGTTAAAGGTAAGTGTTTTTCGGGGGAAGGGCAAATAGTTCATGTAATTGTTATGAGGGGGTTGGGAAAGGGGCAGTGGAACTTCATGTAATTCTGGGGGGATATCTCTTTAAAAATTTAAATATCCTGGCTGGGCTGACTTCCCTTTAAAAATGGCGTCAGCGCCTGTGCATAGGCAGCTGACGCTATTGCCAAGGACAGACAGCCTGCCCCCTCCACATGATTGTGGGGGGCAGGCCGCCCCAGCTATTTAAATGAGCCGCCACGCTTAAGATCGCAGCGGCTCTTTGGCTGCGCAGGACACCATTTTCTGAGATCGCTGCCCTGAATCCAGCCCTACGTGTTCCACAACTACTTTTTACATGTTATTTGATAATCTCCATTTTAAATTACAAGCGTTGGATTTGTAAGGCCACCAAAATTATCATTTGTGTTTTATACGATTATCCTTTTAAATGTTTATATATAATATATATACATTGCTCTTCTGGGGATCATTTATATAAAAAAAAAATTATGTTGGACTACATGATATTTTGAGCTTCTCACTGTAGCATTTTTCAAAGTATATTTGAAAGAAAATATTTCTGCTTTCTTAGGTCTTTAAATGTGTAGGTTTGACATCTAGTTCTATTTTAATAAGGTGGCTATTATTTTAAGTTACAACATTAATGTATATATATCCACCTATTTATGTCTATATTGTTAGAGATATAGATGGATAGATATAAATGTATATTATATATAATTATTAATTACACTGTATTTATTCTTGAACAACTATCAATAATTGGATGCAATTTTATATATAAAATATATAGATATTAATTACACTATTCTTGCCATTTAATATTGTTAGTTATATGAAAAAATGAAACAAACAAAATTTAATTTTATTCCATGTCTAAAAAAAAATTCATCTGTTAAATTGTAGGACAGTCCTAAGCAGATTACCTCTCCATTCTGGGCCTTGCGTGTCATTAATCTTTATAGAAGAAAACACTAAAATTGAATAACTTAGAATATCTATAATTATTACTTTTACAATTATGCATTTTTATTTCAAGCAATTTCATTTTCATGTACCATTAATTCCGAAGAAGGGTCACTGACCCGAAACGTTAACTCTGCTTCTCTTTCCACAGATGCTGCCAGACCTGCTGAGTGATTCCAGCATTTCTTGTTTTTGTACCATTAATTCATACTGGATTGTATATGAACTAAATGCTCCAAATGTTGACTCAATTGTTCTAATAATCTGGAGTAAGGCTAAATGTGTCTAATACACCTGTATTCAGTAGAAGTAAATTGTTATTCTTGGATCAGTGCTGTGTTTAACATTGAAATGTGAGCTTTCCAGATAATCATTGTTCTGGGGAATTGTGCAGATATTTTAGTAATTTGGGTGCATGATGAGATAGAGCATAAAATAATTAATCTGTTGGATGATTCAGTTGTAAAGGTTACAATTACTTTGCTTGTTGCAATCAATATTCTTCAAAGCTAGTTTAACTATTATGAAATACAAGTCATGATGAAGTAAGTATAAGTAATAATCCAATGAGTGGCATAGCAAATTATTGCCCACGGTCCTAAAGCAAAAGAATCTCAAGTTGCCAAAATCACAACTTAAATTATTTCCCCACTTTCTATCAAATAGTAACTGCATTAATATAACAGCCTTGTGCAGTAAAATCAAGTAAATATTTGGTTTAATAATTAGAAATGGGTGATAGTCAAGACTCTAGGTAACCCAAGATCAGACAACACATCACCATTACATTTGGATTCATTGGACCTCATGGACATTTCATAAACTGAAGCAGAGCTTACTTAACTATTTTCAGAAAACGGGGCACTCCGAATAAACTTCAAACTTATGGGTAGAGGCACAACTCTGTTTTCCTGAGATCAGTAGCTACAATGTAAAGTTTGAAATTTGAATTCATTCAATGAGTATATGTTCCTTGTTTTAAATCCAAGGTCTATATTTTTGAAAATAACATCTACTACCAGACCGAAGTAAAGAGTAGTGCCCTGCGCCTTACCTCATCTGGGAAAGAGGGGATAATCTACAATGGCATTGCAGACTGGTTATATGAAGGTAAGAGGCATCAAATTTATTGAACACAAATGCCTGAAGTAAAACTCAAGGTAAATAAATGATACTATCATATTTCCTATTCCACATAGTGGAAACTATACTTTTATTTTCTGCATGAGTGTCAGCAGCCGACATTCTGAAAATAGCATTTTCAAATTAAACACAAATGACATTGCTTTTATGTGAAACAATATTGACCTCAATACAACATGTCCATAAGTGTCAAAAACAAGAAGTGGGAATAAAATGTTTTCTTTTCATCAGAAATGCTTTCAAGATAGATTATATGACTATAAACCTATATGACTCTATAATCTTGCAGGACTGCGGGGATAGAGTGGGGCAATGGTACTAATAGGATTGATCAACAGAGGGCCTGCATGGACTCGATGGGCTGAATGGCCTCCTTCTGTGCTATAATGACTACGGCTTTGTGACTCTAAACCATGGTTATGGGCTGGATTTTACCGGTCCTTTGGGGACCAGCTGGGAGGTGGGAAGGCTGGCAAGCTGACATCAGAAGGTGGTGTGCCCGTTGTCTTCCCACTGCCAGGGCATCTTGCCAGTGGCGGGAAAGGTGGTGGACAGCGCACCCACCCAGAGCTCAATTGAGCCATTTAAGTGGCCAATTTAGGGCCTCTTCCTGCATCTGCTGTCATTTTACCAACAGCGTGGAGGCCCTCCACCTCGTGGGGAGACCGCTAGGTAAAGCCTGAGCCCCCAGCGGACTCTAGGGCGGGGGGAAGGTGTTTCTCCTTTTTGGGCACTCATTGGCCCACAGAGGGGCCTCCCAGCGGTAGTGGCTGCTCCCGCAGCAATGGCACCACCTGCCCACACCAACCACGCCCCCAAACCCCTACCTCGCCAGGGCCTGTCTGACTGGCCCCAGTGACCCCAGACCCCACTTACATGGTTGTGAGGGTGCTTGTCCAGCAATGGGCCCTCCTCCTGCAGTTGCAATCCCAACAGTGGCCACTACTCCTGGTGACGCTGCTGAGCTTGCTGAGCTGATTAACCAGCAGCTCTTGGGGACAGGTGGCCGTCCTTAACAGGTACGGCCACCCTAGCAATAGCCAGTTAATTGGGACCCCTGCCACCCCACTAAATCCGGCAATATGACTCCATAAAATAAGCTAGTAATTTTTCAAAGTGTCTTTTTTTTTACAATTTTGTGGCGATTTTAATGACCTTGTCCATTTATAATTTTGTGCCTTTAGATCCTAAAGGTTTGTGGAATCTCCAAGTAATCCAAGCAATATTAATTTCTCTTTTACGGTTCTCAGATCTATTAAACTAGACAATACACAGCCACTTGCTTTGCCTCATAGAGAACTTACATTGGCCATCCTTATGAGGTCATTAAATCTCTTCCTGCAGTATGTAGCAGAATCTCCGTAATGTCTGTACCACTACTTGCCATTATTTCATTGTTCTTCAGGTGTAGACAACACCAGCAAATCAGTGTTTATTGCACATTCCTGGG
This sequence comes from Heterodontus francisci, assembly GCF_036365525.1. Taxonomy (NCBI): domain Eukaryota; kingdom Metazoa; phylum Chordata; class Chondrichthyes; order Heterodontiformes; family Heterodontidae; genus Heterodontus; species Heterodontus francisci. The sequence continues at coordinate 47,154,313 of NC_090377.1, forward strand.
GCTGAATCTTCTGTGCTCGCTGCCGATGGCATGTCGCGGAGCCACCACAATCTTCCATGTGGCGGCTCATTTAAATAGCCGTGGGGGGGGGCTGCCGTACCACCCTCCCCTCTCCCCCGCCCCCTGGAATCCCATCCATCCCTGGCAATGGTGTCAGCTGCCTATGCGCCATTTTTAAAGAGCTTTGAGCCCTTCCAGTAAATTTACATATTTAAATCGCAAGTAAATAAAAATAAATAAAAACATTTCTTCTGTCCTTCTCCCACCTACCCCCATAACAATTTAATTAATGATTTGCCCTCTACCGCTCCAAAACACTTAGGTTGCCCACCTTGTCCACCCCCCCCACCCCCAAACTGCATAAACCTTAAACTATAACCCTTCCCACCATCCCCTACACCAATTATGTTACTTTGACCCCGTCCCCACCCCCTGCTCCCGCACTGATAATCTTGCCTTCTTCACCCTCCCCACCAGTGTGGCTCTTCATTTCCCCGGACGGGGATCCGAAGGTGCAGGAATGCCAGCCACTGGGCCGAAGATCGCAGCAGGACATGAGGCGCGGCATAAGTACCATTAATTCATGAATTTTAATTTATTTAAATATTCAAATGCATGTCCCATTGCTGAGTGACGGGAAGGCTACCACGAGGCCTTGCCACCGCCGCCAGTAATACCAGGCCAGGCCCTCCCAGCATCAGGATGTGTGGCAGCCCTCTCCCAGAGGCATCTTTGCCCCCCCCCCCACTCCCCACCATGGACCCCGACACCTGGGAGAGAACAAAATCCAGCCCCTAGTTTCTCTGAGGGCATTAGCATCACACAGTATAAGACTGGAATTGCATGTAGAACAGGCAGCATGATAAGTTCCCTGACATTAATGAACCAGTTGGGTTTTTACAACAACTCAATCACACTTTTTTCTGGTGCCAGCCCACTAATTACCTGGTTTTATGGAATTCAGTTTCTGAACTTGTAACTTGTGGATTGAAAGCCAGGTACTATAAGCACAAGTCTACCATGTCCTAAATATGAATTATATGATATGTCATGCCACAGAGAGAACCATTTACTCTTATGCAACTGGGTTACATACAATGCAGGATGCCACCACATACTCCTGAGGCCACTTCCATGTCCCTGCACTTTGCATTGTGGGAAACTGTAGGCCCACAATATTCCACCCATTCAAATAAGTGAACCGAAGAAAATTATAGACACTGCTCCCTGAGAGTGTGCCACCCCACTAATAGCAAAGAATCACAAATTAGTCCTCCAATTTTTGATTTGTCGAATATGAGATTACAAGCATTTTTGTCATTATTATTTCTATCATCTGGAATAATGGCAAAGTAGTGGATGGTCAGTTGACAGCCTGATGATCATTGTTAATGATTTCTACTACTAATGTAGGTTCTGCATCTGCTAACACTGGTTAGGAAGTACAAGCTCAGCCCTAAATGGGGGAATATGCTTCTGAGAAGTTAATCAAACCAATATTGACTCAAAGAAGGACTGTTTGTAGAAGTTCTTCACAATTGCCAGACAGGTAGGAATGCAGTGCAATGCACTCAAATCCTCCTGTCGAGACATGGTCGGGGGGAATCAGGGGATAGAGATTTTGATGTGGGGTATACATCAGTTGCAGAGTGGGCAGAGCAATCCCAATACCTATTCTGATGTAACTCATTTTTATGTTTGGGCCTCATTTAAATGAAAGCAGCAAGGAGCCAGCGCTAAATGAGCACTAATAGGGAGCTTACTGATCGGGAGAGGATGGAGGAGGGAAAAATTCAATGGCCTAATAAAGTGAGCTGGTAGAAGACCATTAAGCGTAAGGGCCAGGCCAATTGAAGGAAGAGGGAGGTGCGGCAGAAGGTATAACAATTGTTACGACCAGGCGAGAAAGGGATCTAGAGTTCCCTCCCTGCCCTCACCTGGTCTTACCATAACAGAGTTTAATTTTAAACACTGTTTTTAGCTCCCCCCTTGGTGAATCCTTGTTCACTAACTTCCGATTATAAGGCAATGAAACTAGCCAAACAGGTTTTCTTAGGTTTAAATAAAAAAGGTTGAACTTTATTAAGCTCTAATTCGATTAACACCTACGGATACGCAACGCGCCCATGCTAGCATGCATTTGTGATACACACATGCAGAAAAGAGCAGAAGAAATAAAGTGGAAAAGTTTGAGGCAAGATCTGAAGATGGTTTTGGTTACTGTTCTTCCAGCTCGCTGTAAAGTCCTTGATTGTAGGTAGGTCTTGCTTTTTGTTGGGGCCCAGTATTCTTCTTAAACCTTGTTCTCTGTAGGAGACTTTTCTCTCTTGAAGTCCATGTGTCCTCAGTGGGTCCAGAGGCTTGTGAGAAAGAAGTGGGAGCAGACAAGAGAGATCTTCTCAGTCCAGGAGCAAACAGTCTTTCCCAATTCAAAAACACTGTGACTAGTTCAAAAAACCCGAGACCAACCAGTTAGTCATATGACCAGCTGGTTGAACCAGTCCTGGCTCTTGTGGATTGTATCATGTTAGCAGTCTCTGGAATACTCTACCTTACACCTTCAGTTTCTGATGATCAAAATCCATTATGGGTTGAATGTGTCAGGGAATGGTCCTTTTGTCTCCACAAGCACTGTCTGTTAGTATGCAAATGTTTCTCAGCTAAGTGTCTGGCAGCCCTTGTAACAGGCCTTCTCTTCTTCCCAGCAGGTTTAAAATCATTGTTCATATGACAAAATTAATATGCCTCATTCTTGGCAGGTGGGGGCCTGCATGACACAATGGTCAAAAGTATTTTTGTAGTGGCACAGGAAGTGCAGATCACTAAGATCACTCCAAAGAATTCTTAACAAACAGGAGAAGGAGGCAAGGTTTCCATTTTAAAATTTCTAAGATTAGCCAGAAATTCATGTGCATACATACAAAGTGAAAATTCTTCCAACTTGGAATGGAATGGGTCCCCTCTGTCACAGAGGCACCACAACTGAGCCCAATCCTGCCTTCATCCAACACCACAGATTAGCAAATTCCAGCAGAGCTCACTGGACTCCCAAGACTAAAGCACCAAGGCCAATTATAGCATCTACACTGCAATGCTATCTGTGATCAGCTAACTAAGCATATTTTTGGGACCAGAGCTGGGAACTTTTACAATCATTATGACTCAGTTCTGCACCATAGAGGATGTTTACCAAATAAGCCATGAGAAATTGTTATTTTTTCTCATTCCTGGAGGTTTTCTATCTTTTTTTGTTCACAACCTACTTCCTCATTATTTCTCTTTCTGAGTTGGATTTTTTTATTTTGTGAAAAGTTTTGCTTCACAGTATTTCCTTAACCTACACTGAAGACTTACTCTATTGAAAAGGGTAAAAAAACTGTTTGTCAGTGTTTGTTTTCAAAAAATGTCAAATTCAAGATATCTTCTCCCTTCATAAATAGTGGGATATATTAGATTGTAGAGATAATATCATATTCCCAGGAAGTGGATTGGAAAATCAGTTACAATGTTGCAAACCAACCTTCTCTTTGCATATATTATGCATGAATTATTGCATGGCAAATTAGCAACCAAATTTTGCTTTGTCTCCATCTTTCACTGCAGCAGCTTTTTCCTTTCACTGCAGCAGCTTTTTCGGGAGCAGAGAGTGCGAGCGAGTGAGCAGCTGGGAAGGTCAGTTTAAAGTAAACTTAATTTCCTTTTGTTTTCGGCGGAGACTAGGGGGCTGCTGGGTAAGTAAAACCCTATATATTTGGGCCGTTTAAAATAACTTGCCTTTCACTGCAGCAGCTTTTTCGGGAGCAGAGAATGCGAGCGAGTGAGCAGCTGGGAAGGTCAGTTTAAAGTAAACTTAATTTCCTTTTGTTTTCGGCAGAGACTAGGGGGTTGCTGGGTAAGTAAAACCCTATATATTTGGGCCGTTTAAAATAACTTGCCTTTCACTGCAGCAGCTTTTTCGGGAGCAGAGAGTGCGAGCGAGTGAGCAGCTGGGAAGGTCAGTTTAAAGTAAACTTAATTTCCTTTTGTTTTTGGCGGAGACCAGGGGGCTGCTGGGTAAGTAAAACCCTATATATTTGGGCCGTTTCTGAACCTGAGACACTACACCAGTAGTGTCTCCCACCCGCCCTCCTCCTCTAACCAAAAAAAAAGGACTCGGTGGTGTGTAGATAAGGTAAGGCTTTTTCTATTTCTCTTTTTTTTATTATCATGTGATTGGTTAAAAACTTTTCGTTCCTTTTTCATTTAACTAAGTTTAAGCTTAAGATTAAAAATGGCAGGAGTTCTCAGACCCGTGACATGCTCCTCTTGCTCAATGTGGGAGCTCATGGACATGGCTGATGTCCCTGACTCCTTCATGTGCAGGAAGTGTGTCCAGCTGCAGCTCTTGTTAGACCGCATGACGGCTCTGGAGCTGCGGATGGACTCACTTTGGAGCATCCGCGATGCTGAGGAGGTCGTGGATAACACGTTTAGCGAATTGGTCACACCGCAGATTAGGATTGCTGAGGGAGAAAGGGAATGGGTGACCAAAAGGCAGAGAAAGAGCAGGAAGGCAGCGCAGGTGACCCCTGCGGTCATCTCCCTCCACAACAGGTATACCGTTTTGGATACTGTTGAGGGAGATGGCTCACCAGGGGAAGGCAGTAGTAGCCAGGTTCATGGCACCGTGGCTGGCTCTGCTGTTCAGAAGGGCGGGAAAAAGAGTGGAAGGGCTATAGTCATAGGGGATTCGATTGTAAGGGGAGTAGATAGGCGGTTCTGTGGTCGAAAACGAGACTCCCGAATGGTATGTTGCCTGCCAGGTGCACGGGTCAGGGATGTCTCAGATCGGCTGCAGAACATTCTGAAGGGAGAGGGTGAACAGCCAGTTGTCGTTGTGCACATAGGCACCAATGATATAGGTAAAAAACGGGATGAGGTCCTACAAGCAGAATTTAGGGAGTTAGGAGCCAAGTTAAAAAGTACGACCTCAGAGGTAGTAATCTCAGGATTGCTACCAGTGCCACGTGATAGTCAGAGTAGAAATGAAAGAATAGTCAGGATGAATGCATGGCTTGAGAGATGGTGCAGGAGGGAGGGGTTCAGATTTTTGGGACATTGGGACCGGTTTTGGGGGAGGTGGGACTATTACAAATTGGACGGTCTACACCTGGGCCGGACTGGAACCAATGTCCTTGGGAGTGCTTTTGCTAACGCTGTTGGGGAGGGTTTAAACTAATGTGGCAGGGGGGTGGGAACCAAATGAGGTCAGTGGAGAGTAAGCAGGTAGTAACTAAAGCCTGTAAGGAACTAGATAATGAAGTCAGCGTGACTAAGGGAAAGAGTAGGCAGGGAGCAGATGATGAAAGCAAAGGGACTGGTGGTCTGAGGTGCATTTGTTTTAATGCAAGAAGTGTAGTAGGTAAGGCAGATGAACTTAGGGCTTGGATTAGTACCTGGGAGTATGATGTTATTGCTATTACTGAGACTTGGTTAAGGGAAGGGCATGATTGGCAACTAAATATCCCAGGATACCGATGCTTCAGGCGGGATAGAGAGGGAGTTAAAAGGGGTGGAGGAGTTTCATTACTGGTCAAAGAGGATATCACAGCTGTGCTGAAGGAAGGCACTATGGAGGACTCGAGCTGTGAGGCAATATGGGCAGAACTCAGAAATAGGAAGGGTGCGGTAACAATGTTGGGGCTGTACTACAGGCCTCCCAACAGCGAGCGTGAGATAGAGGTACAAATATGTAAACAGATTATGGAAAGATGTAGGAGCAACAGGGTGGTGGTGATAGGAGATTTTAATTTTCCCAACATTGACTGGGATTCACTTAGTGTTAGAGGTCCAGATGGAGCAGAATTTGTAAGGAGCATCCAGGAGGGTTTTCTGGAGCAGTATGTAAATAGTCCAACTCGGGAAGGGGCCATACTGGACCTGGTGTTGGGGAATGAGCCGGGCCAGGTGGTTGACGTTTCAGTAGGGGACTACTTTGGGAATAGTGATCACAATTCCGTAAGTTTTAGAATTCTCATGGAAAAAGACGAGAGTGGTCCTAAAGGAAGAGTGCTAAATTGGGGGAAGGCCAACTATACCAAAATTCGGCAGGAGCTGGGGAATGTAGATTGGGAGCAGCTGTTTGAAGGTAAATCCACATTTGATATGTGGGAGGCTTTTAAAGAGAGGTTGATTAGCGTGCAGGAGAGACATGTTCCTGTGAAAATGAGGGATAGAAATGGCAAGATTAGGGAACCATGGATGACAGGTGAAATTGTGAGACTAGCTAAGAGGAAAAAGGAAGCATACATAAGGTCTAGGCGGCTGAAGAAAGACGAAGCTTTGAAAGAATATCGTGATTGTAGGCGCAATCTGAAACGAGGAATTAAGAGGGCTAAAAGGGGTCATGAAATATCTTTAGCAAACAGGGTTAAGGAAAATCCCAAAGCCTTTTATTCATATATAAGGAGCAAGAGGGTAACTAGAGAAAGGATTGGCCCACTCAAGGACAAAGGAGGAAAGTTATGCGTGGAGTCAGAGAAAATGGGTGAGATTCTAAACGAGTACTTTGCATCGGTATTCACCGAGGAGAGGGACATGACGGATGTTGAGGTTAGGGACAGATGTTTGATTACTCTAGGTCAAGTCGGCATAAGGAGGGAGGAAGTGTTGGGTATTCTAAAAGGCATTAAGGTGGACAAGTCCCCAGGTCCGGATGGGATCTATCCCAGGTTACTGTGGGAAGCGAGAGAGGAAATAGTTGGGGCCTTAACTGATATCTTTGCAACATCCTTAAACACGGGTGAGGTCCCGGAGGACTGGAGAATTGCTAATGTTGTCCCCTTGTTTAAGAAGGGTAGCAGGGATAATCCAGGTAATTATAGACCGGTGAGCCTGACGTCAGTGGTAGGGAAGCTGCTGGAGAAGATACTGAGGGATAGGATCTATTCCCATCTGGAAGAAAATGGGCTTATCAGTGATAGGCAACATGGTTTTGTGCAGGGAAGGTCATGTCTTACCAACTTAATAGAATTCTTTGAGGAAGTGACAAAGTTGATTGATGAGGGAAGGGCTGTAGATGTCGTATACATGGACTTCAGAAAGGCGTTTGATAAGGTTCCCCATGGTAGGCTGATGGAGAAAGTGAAGGCACATGGGGTCCAAGGTGTACTAGCTAGATGGATAAAGAACTGGCTGGGCAACAGGAGACAGAGAGTAGCAGTGGAAGGGAGTTTCTCAAAATGGAGACGTGTGACCAGTGGTGTTCCACAGGGATCCGTGCTGGGACCACTGTTGTTTGTGATATACATTAATGATTTGGAGGAAAGTATAGGTGGTTTGAGTAGCAAGTTTGCAGACGACACTAAGATTGGTGGAGTAGCAGATAGTGAAGGGGACTGTCAGAGAATACAGCAGAATATAGATAGACTGGAGAGTTGGGCAGAGAAATGGCAGATGGAGTTCAATCAGGGCATATGCGAGGTGATGCATTTTGGAAGATCCAATTCAAGAGTGAACTATACAGTAAATGGAAAAGTCCTGGGGAAAATTGATGTACAGAGAGATTTGGGTCAAACAAAAACAAGAAATGCTGGATTCACTCAGCAGGTCTGGCAGCATCTGTGGAAAGAGAAGCAGAGTTAACGTTTCGGGTCAGTGACCCTTCTTCGGATTTGGGTGTTCAGGTCCATTGTTCCCTGAAGGTGGCAACGCAGGTCAATAGAGTGGTCAAGAAGGCATACAGCATGCTTTCCTTCATCGGACGGGGTGTTGAGTACAAGAGTTGGCAGGTCATGTTACAGTTGTATAGGACTTTGGTTCGGCCACATTTGGAATACTGTGTGCAGTTCTGGTCGCCACATTACCAAAAGGATGTGGATGCTTTGGAGAGGGTGCAGAGGAGGTTCACCAGGATGTTGCCTGGTATGGAGGGCACTAGCTATGAAGAGAGGTTGAGTAGATTAGGATTATTTTCATTAGAAAGACGGAGGTTGAGGGGGGACCTGATTGAGGTGTACAAAATCATGAGAGGTATCGACAGGGTGGATAGCAAGAAGCTTTTTCCCAGAGTGGGGGATTCAATTACAAGGAGACACGAGTTCAAAGTGAAAGGGGAAAAGTTTAGGGGGGATATGCGTGGAAAGTTCTTTACGCAGAGGGTGGTGGGTGCCTGGAACGCATTGCCAGCGGAGGTGGTAGACGCGGGCACGATAGCGTCTTTTAAGATGTATCTAGACAGACACATGAATGGGCAGGAAGTAAAGAGATACAGACCCTTAGAAAATAGGCGACAGGTTTAGATAGAGGATTTGGATCGGCGTCGGCTTGGAGGGCCAAAGGGCCTGTTCCTGTGCTGTAATTTTCTTTGTTCTTTGTTCTTTGTATGTACTTTAATAATAGCTCCAGTTCTCCTCTCCCTCCCACTCCAAAGAAATTCTATTTTGTAGTTCTCAGAATAAATACACAAAGAATTGCATTTCTCTTGCTTTTGGCCTTCAAATGAGTTTTAAATGTGTTCAGTTGAAGGTTCGAGGACTAGCCATATGTGGATTGTGTGAATGGGGATCCTGAGCTTAGTAAAGAAGGGCAGAGTACAAAAGCCAGGAATTTATGCTAAACCGACATAAAACACTTGTTCAACCCCATCTGGAGTATTGTGCCCAATTCTGGGGCATCACACTTTAGGTAGGATGTGAAAGCTTTCGAGCGGGTACAGAAAAGATTTACTAGAGGAACGTTAGTAGAGGTGTTTAAAATCATGAAGGCTTTAGATAGAGTAAATAAAGAGAAAATATTTTCAATTGCTGAAGGGTCAATAACCAAAGGGTATAGAATTAAGGTGATTAGCAAAGAACCAGATGCAACATGAGGAAAAACATTTTTAGGCATTTTTAGGATTTGGAATGCATTGGGTGGTGGATACAGATTCAATAGTAGCCTTCAAAAGGAAATTGGATAAATACTTGATGGAAAGCAAATTGAAGGGATATGAGAAAAGGGTGGGGGGAGTACAACTAACTGGATTACTCTTTGGAAGAGCCAGCTCAGAAGCAGTAAGCCAAATGGCCTCCTTCTGTGCTGTACTATTCTATGATTCTATAATACTGCAGAAAATAGATGTTAATCTGCAAAAGCACAGTTTCCATTAAATTACTGTACCATTCATATAAATTAACACAGGATGTTCCACTGAAAAAAAAATTATGCTATATTCAATGTCCATCTCTTCTTGCATCAAATTCAATCCGTTTTTGTCTTAATGGTACCTAGCAATTTGTACCTTGGCAAGTTGCAAAATGATTACATTTCTTCAAAGAGCAGATTACAGTTGTAGCTCAGCATGAATGCAAGGACCAGTAATTTAGAATGCATTAGCAAACTGAGTAAAAGAGCACATAGAACCTCCAAGCTATAGTTCGGTAACGCTTGGCTGAACAAAATAAACCTAATAGGTTAGGAGAATAAACTTTGGAATTCAATTTCCACTGGTGGTTCTCCTGATCATCTGCCGTATTCAGGTAAAAGGCATGAACCCTCACTTATGCCATTCCTTCAAGGTTTCCATGGATCCTCCACCAGAGTTATAGTGGACAATCGAGACAGCATACACAGAAATTCAACTTCTATGTGTTTTGCTGCAGTGCGTATTTCAATTAGGGGTTGTATGGATTCCTCAAAAGTACTGGTAAAATAAGTTAACATTTATACTGCCAAAAGACCAAGTAAGTGACTGCATTCTTCGACAACTTTGCTGCTGAAACAAACACTAAGCTCCAAATAGGACGACTCTCCTTAGGATCATCTTCTGCAAAAGGATTTCCAACTGCGCACCATGAAAGGAAGGATTGATACTCGCAAATCTCTGTGACATCTATGTGTACAATTATTTATATGAATACCTTGCATTAATGTTTACGTAGAATATAAACACACAACTTCTAATTTTGGAACAATGATAAAAACATGGATGAGTTAGCTCATGGCACAGGCTTATGTACCCAGTAGATTAACAGACACACTGTGTCAACTTCCTACTAAGTGAATAGGCTACTAGGATATGAAAAGCTTTGCCTACAGAACTTTACCTGCAACACATTTGACCTAGAGAATATAAAATCCAGCAGACCAGTAGATCTTAAAGGGCTGCATCAAATCATTAAAGGAAAAGTTGAGATGATAGAAAATAGTTAGAATTCCTACTGCAAGGGGTGCATCTAATGAGGATAGCCATTGTTATTTTTATTAGGTGTTTTGATGCAAAATCTTGTCCAAGGCTTTCTGAAAATAGAAGTAAACTGTAGGAGCAATTTTGGTTTTGTTGGAGAATGGAAGTTCAGGAAACTTCTTGGAAACTTGCCGAAAGCTATTTAAAGATGCTGCATCTTTTATCTGTGACTGTTTATGTAGCTGAAGCTTATAGTGAACTTAATGCACTTCAGTTAAGGTAAGCCAAATGGAATACCTCTCTTTAAGTTCTGGAGCCAAAGGAGGAAGATCAAAGAAGGAATGCTAGCCAGGTGTTGTTCCTTGTCTAATCTCAGGATCTCATATCCAGACCCATTGGAATACATCCAACTGTTCAGACTATGATACCTAAATTGGTGTATTGAATTGAGCAGTATCTGAGGCTATTGGTGCAGTTGGTGAGATATGGCATTTGAAGATGCATTGACCTTGACCACTCCTATGAGGTCATTGAACTTCTTGCAGTACTGCATTTAAATCCCCGGGGCTTGACTCTTGGCATCAACCTCCACGGCTATCTGCCCCCACTGCCTTCTAATCATGTGTCTGGAGGGCCTCCTGGCTCCCTGTATATATAGGACATCTCTCCTCCTTTCCATCCCCTCTACCAATGGCCTCCAGTGCAGCATCCAAAAACTTTAGAGCCTGGGCTCTCCCATGTTGTGCCATTCTTCACTGTTTCCCAGATCAGAGTCACTTCCTGCATGACTGCCAGCAACTGGTCCAGCCACAATGCACCTCCTCTTTAAGCAGTGCAGGCTAGCTTTAAGTGCTGCTAGCGACTCACAATATTGGTCACCTATTGATCTATCCAGTCAATCAACAGCACAGTTAGCACTGGCTGGACATTAAAATCATTGAAATGGACAGGTAGCACAAAGTTGACATGCTGCCTGCAATCAATCGGCATGGGTCAATCACATAACCCCATTCCCATGCCTATTTTCAGGAGCTATCTAATTTAGCTACATCATCTCTGTTGGGACGACTTGTATATCAATACCAATAAAAGCTATATTTTTTCTCCCCAGCAATTTGAATCTCCCTGATACCAAAGAAAATCTTGGACACATTCGAGTGTCAGTCAAGGCTACCTTTATTATCACTGACAGTGTACAGTGCAGGTGTGTTTGATATGTTTTTCCTTCGTGCTTAAATTTAATGAAAGCATATGGTCTGAATCTTCTACTTCCAAGTCATGTAGAACTATTTCACTGCCCACTACCCGCACTGGAAATGACAACTGCAAACCCAAGCCTGTCGACCCGGTAAAGTCCTCCTTAGTAACATCTGGGGCCAAAGTTGGGAGAGCTATCCCACAGACTAGTCAAGCAACAGCCTGACAGTCATACTCATAGAATCATACCTTACAATGTCCCAGATCGCCATCACCATCCCCGGTTTTGTCCTATCCCACTGGCAAGACAGACACAGCAGAGGTGGTGGCACAGTGGTATACAGTTGGGAGGGAGTTGCCCTGGGAGTCCTCAGCATTGTCGCCGGACCTCATGGCAGCAGGTCAAACATGGGTAAGGAAACTTCCTGCTGATTACCACCTACTGCACCCCCCCCACCTCAGCTGATGAGTCAGTACTCCTCCATGTTGAACAGCACTTGGAGGAAGCACTGAGGATGGCAAGGGTGCAGAATGTACTCTGGGTGGAGGACTTCAATGTCCATCACCAAGAGTGGCTCGGTAGCACCACTACTGACCGAGCTGGCCGAGTCCTAAAGGACATAGCTGCTAGACTGGGTCTGTGGCAGGTGCTAAGGGAGCTAACGAGGGAAAAACATACTTGACCTCGTCCTCACCAATCTGCCTGCCACAGATGCATCTGTCCATGGCAGTATTAGTAGGAATAACCACCGCACAGTCCTTGTAGAGACAAAGCTCCATCTTCACATTGAGGATATCCTCCATCATGTTGTGTGGTACTACCACCGTGCTAAATGGGATAGATTTTGAACAGATCTAGCAATGCAAAACTGGGCAACCATGAGGCTCTTTGGGCAATCAGCAGCAGCAGAATTGTACTCAACCACAATCTGTTACCTCATGGCCCTCAACCCAAGAGCTATATCTAACTTCTTCTAGAAAACATACAATGTTTTGGCCTCAACTGCTTTCTGTAGTAGCGAATTCCACAGGTTCACCACTCTCTGGATGAAGAAATTTCTCCTCATCTCAGACCTGAAAGGTTTATCCTGTATCCTTCGACTATGAACCCGGGTTCTTGACTCCCCCACCTTCGGGAACTCCTTCCCGCATCTACCCTGTCAGGTCCTGTTAGAATTTTATAGGTTTCTATGAGATCCCCCCTCACTCTTCTGAACTCCAGTGAATATAATCCTATTCGACTCAATCTCTCCTCATACGTCTGTCCCGCCATCCCAGGAATCAGTCTGGTAAACCTTCGCTGCACTCCCTCTATAGCAAGAACATCCTTCCTCAGATAAGGAGACCAAAACTGCACACAATATTCCAGGTGTGGCCTCACCAAGGCCCTGCATAATTGCAGCAAGACATCCCTGCTCCTGTACTCGAATCCTCTCGCTATGAAGGCCAACATACCATTTGCCTTTATTACTGCCAATTGGACCTGCATGTTTACCTTCAGCGACTGGTGTACGAGAACACCTAGGGCTCGTTGCATATTCCCCTCTCTCAGTTTATAGCCGTTCAGATAATAATTTGCCTTCCTGTTTTTGCTACCAAAGTGGATAACCTCATATTTATCCACATTATATTGCAACTGCCATGCATTTGCCCACTCACTCAACTTGTCCAAATCACCCTTTTTTTTAAATCATTCATGGAATGTGGGCGTCGCTGGCCAGGCCAGCATTTATTGCCCATCCCTAATTGCCCTTGAGAAGGTAGTGGTGAGCTGCCTTCTTGAACCGCTGCAGTCCATTTGGGGTGTAGGTATACCCACAGTGCTGTTAGGAAGGGAGTTCCAGGATTTTGGCCCAGCGACAGTGAAGGAACGGCGATATAGTTCCAAATCAGGATGGTGTGTGACTTGGAGGGGAACTTGCAGGTGGTGGTGTTCCCATGCATTTGCTGCCCTTGTCCTTCTAGTTGGTAGAGGTCGCGGGTTTGGAAGGTGCTGTCTAATGAGCCTTGGTGCATTGCTGCAGTGCATCTTGTAGATGGTACACGCTGCTGCCACTGTGCATCGGTGGTGGAGGGAGTGAATGTTTGTGGATGGGGTGCCAATCAAGCGGAGTGCTTTGTCCTGGATGGTGTCGTGCTTCTTGAATGTTGTTGGAGCTGCACCCATCCAGGCAAGTGGAGCATATTCCATCACACTCCTGACTTGTGCCTTGTAGATGGTGGACAGGCTTTGAGGAGTCAGGAGGTGAGATACTCGCCTCAGGATTCCTAGCCGTTGAGCTGCTATTGTAGTCACAGTATTTATATGGCTACTCCAGTTCAGTTTCTGGTCAATGGTAGCCCCTAGGATGTTGATAGTGGGGGATTCAGCGATGGTACTGCCGTTGAATGTCAAGGAGAGATGGTTAGATTCTCTTTTGTTGGAGATGGTCATTGCCTGGCACTTGTGTGGCGCGAATGTTACTTGCCAATTATCAGCCCAAGCCTGGATATTGTCCAGGTCTTGTTGCATTTCTACACGGACTGCTTCAGTATGTGAGGAGTCACGAATGGTGCTGAACATTGTGCAATCATCAGCGAACATCCCCACTTCTGACCTTATGATTGAAGGAAGGTCATGATGAAGAAGCTGAAGATGTTTGGGCCTAGGACACTACCCTGAGGAACTCCTGCAGTGATGTCCTGGAGCTCAGATGATTGACCTCCAACAACCACAACCATCTTCCTTTGACTCCATGTGAGGTATGACTCCAGCCAGCAGAGGGTTTTCCCCCTGATTCCCATTGGCCTCAGCTTTGCTCGGGCTCCTTGATGCCATACTCGGTCAAATGCTGCTTTGATGTCAAGGGCAGTCACTCTCACCTCACCTCTTTGAGTTCAGCTCTTTTATCCAGATTTGAACCAAGGCTGTAATGAGGTCAGGAGCTGAGTGGCCCTGGCGGAACCCAAACTGAGCGTCACTGAGCAGGTTATTGCTAAGCAAGTGCCGCTTGATAGCACTGTCGATAACACCTTCCATCACTTTACTTATGGTCGAGAGTAGACTGATGGGGCGGTAATTGGCCAGGTTGGATTTGTCCTGCTTTTTGTGTACAGGACATACCTGGGCAATTTTCCACATTGCCGGGTACATGCCAGTGTTGTAGCTGTACTGGAACAGCTTGGCTAGGGGCGCGGCAAGTTCTGGAGCACAGGTCTTCAGTACTATTGCCGGAATATTGTCAGGGCCCATAGCTTTTGCAATATCCAGTGCCTTCAGTTGTTGCTTGATATCACGTGGAGTGAATCAAATTGGCTGAAGTCTGGCATCTGTGATGCTGAGGACCTCAGGAGGAGGCCAAGATGGATCATCAACTCGGCACTTCTGGCTGAAGATTGTTGCAAATACTTAGGCCTTATCTTTCACACTGATGTGCTGGGCTCCCCCATCATTGAGGATGGGGATATTTGTGGAGCCACTTGCTCCAGTTAGTTGTTTAATTGTCCACCACCATTCACGGCTGGATGTGGCAGGACTGCAGCGCGTAGATCTAATTCGTTAGTTATGGGTTCGCTTAGCTCTGTCTATCGCATGCTGCTTACTGCTTATGTGTTGTAGCTTCACCAGGTTGACACCTCATTTTGAGGTATGCCTGGCACTGTTCCTGGCATGCCCTCCTGCACTCTTCATTGAACCAGGGTTGGTTTCCTGGCTTGATGGTAATGGTAGAGTGGGGGATATGCCAGGCCATGAGGTTACAAAGTGTGGTTGAGTAGCATTCTGCTGCTGCTGATGGCCCACAGCGCATCATGGATGCCCAGTTTTGCATTGCTAGATCTGTTCAAAATCTATCCCACTTAGCACAGTGGTAGTGCCACACAACACGATGGAGGGTATCCTCAATGTGAAGGCTGGACTTTGTCTCCACAAGGACTGTGCGGTGGTCACTCCTACCAATACAGTCATGGACAGATGCATCTGCGGCAGGCAGATTGGTGAGGACAAGATCAAGTATGTATCCCTCTCTTGTTGGTTCCCTCACCACCTGCCGCATACCCAGTCTAGCAGATATGTCCTTTAGGACTCGGCCAGCTCGGTCAGTAGTGATGTTACCAAGCTACTCTTGGTGATGGACATTGAAGTCCCCCACCCAGAGTACATTTTGTGCCCTCGCCACCCTCAGTGCTTCCTGCAAGTGGTGTTCAACATGGAGGAATACTGAGTCATCAGCTGAGGGAGGGCGATAGGTGGTAATCAGCAGGAGGTTTCCTTGTTCCATGTTTGCTCTGATGCCATGAGACTTCATGGGGTCCAGAGTCCATGTTGAGGACTCCCAGGGCAACTCCCTCCCTACTCTATACCACTGTGCCACCACCTCTGGTGGGTTTGTCCCGCCGGAGGGACAGGACATACCCAGGGATGGTGATGGCAGTGTCTGGGACATTGTCTGTAAGGTATGATTTCGTGAGTATGACTATGTCAGGGTGTTGCTTGACGAGTCAGTGGGACAGCTCTCCCAACTTTGGCACAAGCCCCCAGATGTTAGTAAGGAGGACTTTGCAGGGTCGACAGGGCTGTGTTTGCCGATGTCATTTCCGGTGCCTAGATCGATGCCGGGTGGTCCGTCTGGTTTCATTCCTGAAGCCTCTCTGCATCTTCCTCACAACTCACCCTCCCACCCAGTTTTGTGTCATCTGCAAATTTGGAGATATTACATTTAGTTCCCTCATCTAAATCATGAATATATATTGTGAATAGCTGGGGTCCTAGCACCAATCCCTGCTGTACCCCTGTAGTCACTGCCTGCCATTTGGAAAAAAACCCATTTATTCCTACTCTTTGTTTCCTGTCTGCCAACCAATTTTCTATCCATTGCAATACACTACCCTCAATCCCATGCGCTTTAATTTTACACGCTAATCTCTTATGTGGGGCTTTGTCAAAAGCCTTCTGAAAGTCCAAATAAACCACATCCACTGGCTCCCCCTCATCAACTCTACTAGTTACATTCTCAAAGAAGTCTAGTAGATTTGTCAAGCATGATTTCCCTTTCGTAAATCTGTGCTGACTCTGCCCGATTCTACCACTGTTCTCCAAGTGCTCTGCTATAAAATCTTTGATAATGGTCTCTAGAACTTTCGCCACTACCAACGTCAGGCTGACTGGTCTATAATTCCCTGCTTTCACTCTACTTCCCTTTTTAAATAGTGGGGTTACATTAGCTACCCTCCAATCTGTAGGATCTGTTCCAGTGTATAGAATCTTGGAAGATGACCATCTTCCAAGATTCTATACACTGGAACAGATTCTACAGATTGGAGGGTAGCTAATGCATCCACTATTTCTCGGGCCACATCCTTAAGTACTCTGGGATGCAGACCATCAGGCCCTGGGGATTTATCGGCCTTCAATCCCATCAATCTCCCCAACACCATTTCTCTACTAATACTGATTTCCTTCAGTTCTTCTCTCTCACTAAACCCTGTTTCCCAAAATTTCTGTTATGATATTTGTGTCCTCCTTTTTGAGGACAGAAACAGAGTATGCATTTAGTTGGTCAGCCATTTCTTTGTTCCCCATGATAAATTCCCCTGTTTCTGACTGTAAGGTACCTATATTTGTCTTCACCAATCTTTTTCTCTTCACATACAATAGAAACTTTTACAGTCAGTTTTTATGTTCCCTGCAAGTTTCTCTCATATTCCATTTTCCCCTTCTTAATCAATCCCTTGGTCCTCCTTTGCTGAAAATTGCCTTGGTATGTCCTGTACACAAAAGGCAGAACAAATCCAACCCGGCCAATTACCACCCTATCAGTCTACTCTCAATCATCAATAAAGTGATGGAAGGTGCCGTCGACAATGCTATCAAGTGTCACTTGCTTAGCAATAACCTGCTCAGTGCCACTCAGTTCGGGTTCCGCCAGGGCTACTCCACCCCTGACCTCATTACAGCCTTGGTTCAAACATAGACAAAAGAGCTGAACTCAGGAGGTGAGGTGAGAGTGACTGCCCTTGACATCAAGGAGCATTTGATCTAGTATGGCATCAAAGAGCCCTAGCAAAACTGGAGTCAATGGGAATCGGGGGAAAACTCACCACTAGTTGGAGTCATACCTAGCACAAAGGAAGATGATTGTAGTTGTTGGAGGTCAATCATCTGAGCTCCAGGACATCACTGCAGGAGTTCCTCAGGGTAGTGTCCTGGGCCCAACCATCTTCAGCTGCTTCATCAATGACCTTGCTTCAATCATAAGGTCAGAAGTGGGGATGTTCGCCGATGATTGCACAATGTTCAGCACCATTCGTGACTGATAAGTGGCAAGTAACATTTGCGCCACACAAGTGCCAGGCAATGGCCACCTCCAACAAGAGACGAGCTAACCACCTCCCCTTGACATTCAATGGCATTACAATTGCTGAATCCCCCACTATCAACATCCTGGGGGTTACCATTGACCAAAAACTGAACCATACAAGTACCATGGCTACAAGACCAGGCCAGAGGCTAGGAATCCTGTGGCGGGTAACTCACCTCCTGACTCCCCAAAGCCTGTCCACCATCTGCAAGGCACAAGTCAGGAGTGTGATGGAATACTCTCCACTTGCCTGGATGGATGAAGCTCCAACAACTCTCAAGAAGCTCGACACCTTCCAAGACAAAGCAGCCCACTTGATTGGCACCCCATCCACAAACATTCACTCCCTCCACCACCGATGCACAGTGGCAGCAGCGTGTTCCATCTACAAGATGCACTGCAGCAATGCACCAAGGCTCCTTAGACAGCACCTTCCAAACCTGTGATCTCTACCACCTAGAAGGACAAGGGCAGCAAATGCATGGGAACACCACCACCTGCAAGTTCCCCACCAAGTCACACACCATCCTGACTTAGAACTGTATCGCCATTCCTTCATTGTCGCTGGGTCGAAATCCTGGAACTCCCTTCCTAACAGCACTGTTGTGTATCTACCCCACATGGACTGCAGCGGTTTAAGAAAGCAGCTAGCTCACCATCACCTTCTCAAGGGCAATTAAGGATAGGCAATAAATGCTGGCCTAGCCAGTGACGCCCACATCCCATGAACGAATTAAAAAAAAAAATTCTGTTCTGGCACCACCTGCAAGTGGAGTGAGTGCTCTGTGTGCTGTGAAGTGGTAAACTCTGCTTTTTTGGGAACTGCAGATTGCCAGGTCCTTGCCAACACATATAGAAACAGAAGAGAAACAAATATTATAATGTAATGAGCAACACAGTCCTTGTAAAAAAAAATATGGGTCTTGATTTTTCAATCTGGGGTTGCCCTGTCTGCATTGCTCACGCAATGCTATCTTCATATGTAGATACCCTAATTGGGCCCGATGTCCAATTAGTGGCGCCAAACTCTGCTATAAAGTGGGAGCTGCCTGTTGAGCACGATCTGCAAGGCAGAGAGCAGCCGTGATGGGGCCTGCTGCTGCCTTTGCAGAATAGAGGAGGCAGAACTTTGAAGGGCCAGCAGTCTCATGGCGCAGAGAAGTGGCCAAACGGCCAACTAAAAGGTACTGAACCCAATCTGAGACAAAAACCCTTAGTGCCAAAATTTTTCATTCGAGAAAACATTGCTTGATGACTCCCTCATTTGCACCCGACAGCAGTGCACTAATGTGCACCAAGCTGTTTGGGTCTGGCAGTCTGGGATTTGAAAATTGGCTTTGGCCCTCCCCAGCCCATTGACAAGCTCCTCAAGGAGCTTAACGGGCAGTAAATTGCAGGCAAGCGAGTTCCTGGCTCCTGCCTTAGCTTTGAAAATACCAGTGGGTCCCAGAGGTGTTGGGACAATGACACGCTTTTTCAAAATCTGCCCTCTCCGATTCTTACCCCAATGGGCAACAGAAAATTCTGTCCATGATTTCTCAATACAGGATGGGAGTTAGTGAATGGTAAAATCCCCTTGAGTTTGTCGGAGATCAGATAAACCTCAATGATGGATGCTGGCCTGTGAGAGCATGATACCCTCTTGCCAAATGTTCATTACATTCCAGCTCCAATATGTTGAAGGTAATTTCTTCAAGTTTAGTTTATGGCATTTGATTGGGCTGCCTTCAGCTCTTCATATTTCTCATTCTTTATGGACTTGCTTTTTCAGCAATCAAAATTGGGTGAAGTGCTTCCAAGTTGAAGAGGTCTGTAGTGATATAGTGATGCATGTGGTCATACATCTGCTCAAAACATGTCGAAGACCACAGGCAGTGATTCCCTACGGGCTTCTGAATTCCGCCATCAGGCTCAAATTGGGAGGGATGGGGTCAGGAGCCCTCACTGCGTGGGAAACACGCAATGTGATTTTCCCTGCAGCTGCCAATAAATGGCTACTGGCCAGGCTTGCCAGCCAATTGAGGATGGTCGGCAGCTCTCGAAGGTGGAGAGCCAACCAAAGGCCTTCCAGCTTGAAAACAGCAGCAGCTGCAGCAGTATAAGGGCCTGAAAGGGTTAATGTTTGAGACAGTGAGATTAAACCCCTCCCACTGTAGTGATGATGTAATAGTCACATGGGTATTAGGCAGGAAAGAAACTGGATTCAGCATGAGGTGTAGTGGCTCGACAGATTTGTGGAGAGTGTAAATAATTATATGCATACAATAAACAAGGTATTCTTTATCCCTACAAAGAACCCAAGACCTCTTTAAACAACACTCGACCTACACTACAGCAATACACAACAGCTACGATGGCAGGTAAGTAAGGGAGGCTTCAAAATGGAAGGGCACTCACTCCAAATTTTTTAATTTGAAATAAGAATGGTCTTTTCAGCTGGGCCGCCACTGTTGATGGTGGGGGGGTGGGGGCTGTGGCGCAGGGAGGAACCCCTCTACAGGGCAGCCTGTAACTGCTGCTGTACGCAGGCAAGCAGGGCCTCAACATCTGCCTGGACCACTGGCCTTGGTCTACAGCCGGAAGGCCACCTCCAGGCAGTTAAACTGACTCCTGCCACCTCAAGAACCCAGAGGCCGACTGGAAAATCCAGGTCAGCCTCCTTTAATTGGACTTATGGTCCTGAACGAGCCTGATGAGCTACCTGCTACATGCAGGTAGGTAGCCCTGCCACCCCCTCTATCCCGCCTCTGTCTGAGAGCGGGATGGAACTGGAGAACCAGCACACCAGCTGGCAGCACTATTTTTAGCACCCATCCACTTCTTCTGCTCCTGGCCCCAGTTGGGGCTAAAAAATCAAGCCATATGAGTATGTAGCATATCAGTTGCTGTTGATGGAAACATTAATAGACCCAAATTGTCAGATAAGTGAGTTACAATATTGCAAGGTTTCAAAGAAAGCACCATATGTGTCATATGTTAATATAAGGTGCTATGTGTAGTGAATAAGGCTAAGTATACCAAATGAGAAGCGCATGCATATTATTATGAATGTGCTTCCATTGTTAATATTTTTTGAGGACTTGTGTGTAAAGGGTCACTGGAAGGACACTTGAGACTTTGTTTAAAAACAGACACTTAATGAAAATCACGTGTGTTAAGCTTAGTAAACAGCAGGAGCCTTGTTGACTACTGGAGTTGTTTACAGAGAAGTGACATGTCTAGATTTATAGTGGCCAGGAGTTGGTTTCATTTTTGAACTGTTTGAATGGGCAGTTGGGGTGTAAGCCT
This sequence comes from Heterodontus francisci, assembly GCF_036365525.1. Classification (NCBI taxonomy): domain Eukaryota; kingdom Metazoa; phylum Chordata; class Chondrichthyes; order Heterodontiformes; family Heterodontidae; genus Heterodontus; species Heterodontus francisci. The sequence goes on from NC_090377.1 coordinate 47,175,280, forward strand.
GTTAAGAGAGAAAGGCCACCTGCTCATCCTATTCAACCTCTTTGAGAAACCCGGAGAATCCAGCGTGAGAACTGGAGAAACTGATGCAGCGTTTCTCCTGAGAAGCTTCTGCAAGACTTTCTCTGGACATCTCCTGAACGAGCTGCTTCTGAAAGATCGCAGTGACCACTGCATGTGTCTAGTGACACACGTCTACATGTACCTGGATGCCAGACCAAAAAACCAATCTGGAAAATTCCATATCTTATCCTTTTTCTTCAAGAATTAACAAGTATTTGGCCAAAGTATTTTTGTTTTGTAAAGTTGATCTCTACAGAGAAAGCTTCTTTATTTTTCCTTTAACCAGTGTGTGTTTGCATATGTTGGCTTATTTGGAAGGGAATATATTTATACTTTCATATTTCAACCTGTGTGTTAATAAGCTTTGCATCTTTATTGAATGAGTCTTGTTTTATAATATAATAATTTTGTTTTTTATTAAAGAAACCTGGTTGGTGGATTTTTATCTGAAACTAAAACAGATAAAGTATATAATGGCTGTATCAGTAACTGAGTCAAACACTTAATTATATGTTGTGACCTGTAGAGAAGTGGAACTAAAGAAAGACAGTGCTCTCCTCCATCCTCGGTCATAACAATATGCAGATATGACTGTTTGACGTGCAAGTGTTTGTTGCCGCTGTACCATTTGATTTAACCAGATGCTGCTAAATGCTGAATTAATTTACTTCAGTAAACTTCTTGAGGGTGGCAAATTTCCCTTTTGGATCTGAGCTGCCATCTTCCTCACCAAGCACATTACATTTAGCTTTTCAGGCAATTATTCACAAGTGAGCCACTGCTGAGATCACCCTACCAACCAAACCAATCATGTGAGAAAAGATATGCACAAAAATATTCAATACTGTATTTTCAAAAATATTGTGAGTACTGGCTTATGGAAAAAAAATCTACGTTGTGATGTAGAGAAGAAAAAGAAACAGTAAGTTCATTAGCATCTGAAAAGCAGACAAAACAGATGGGTTCACGTTTCAATTGTAGACCCGCAGACTCAGCTCTGACAGAGTCTGCATCCAAAATACTGATTGTCCTTCGTCTTTTGATGATCATGTATGTCTAATGAGTATTTGCAAAATTTCCTATTGTTTGATGTGTATTGATCCTCCGGGCCTGTGTGCTACATTACCAAATATTCCTTAATGGCTAACTTTTCCATCAAGCACTTGCTTAAAGTTGTTTATTATCTGCATTAAAGGTAGATATAATGCAGATTATGTTTGTCATACAGGAAATGTCATTGCATTAAAAAAACTTTCATTCTAATGTAAAACATTATTATAGAAATTAATTTTTTTAAAGTTTGTTTTGGGGCATTATTAATGTCAAATTTCTCCATTTTTAATATATTTTCATTATCCTTTCCCCAGTGAGCTAAATACTATTCCCAACTTAGAAGAGGGTCTTGCAACTTTCCACCTATCTGTCCATGTTACTCTGGAATGATCTGCTAAGATATGTGCAATCATGAGTTGCAGTGATTAACTATTGGGTGCTTATAGCTCAGAGGTTTTGAGTTCATAATCTCACCATGATAGATTATTAAATTGAATTCAATAAATCTGTGGGCTGCTTTCACAAAATGACTATGAAAGCTGCTGTTTTTGGCTTACTAATGTCCTTTTGGAAAGAAAATTTGCCATCTCTATCTAGTCTGGCCTATGTTTTTTCAGTCTCACACTATATGGTCCACCACTGTCATACAGTGACAGCAGTGTGTACCATCTGCAAGATGCACTGCAGCAGCTCACCACACCTCCTTCAGTAGCACCTTCCAAACCCGCAACCTCTATCACCTAGAAGGACAAGGAGAGCAGATGCATGGGAACACCACCACCTGCAAGTTCCCGTCCAAATCACACACCAACCTGACTTGGAACTAAATCGCCATTCCTTTACTGTTGCTGGGTCAAAAAACTGGAACTCCCTTCCTAATAGCACTGTGGGATGTACCTACACCACATGCTCTGCAGCAGTTCAAGAAGGCGGCTCGCCACCACCTTCTCAAGGGCAATTATGTACGGGCAACAAATGCTGGCCTTGCCAGCAATGCTCACATCCCATGAATGCATTAAAAAAACTCCCTTAATGCCCTCAGGGTAACTAGAAATTGGCAATAAATAATGACTGAATAAAAATTGAAATTGGAAACTCATCGAAGATAACTTGATTAGGTACACCAGTGTCCTCCCACTCCATGATGCCTTCTGTTAATTCAAGAATGCTGTAAAAAAAAAAACAGATTGCACTGTAAAACAGTTATGGAACTGGGTTCAATTGTACCTTATATCAAAATTATTCACTTCCATAAAGACTGTTTAATAATGCACAAGAGGCAAAACTGCAACAGAAATCAATCTGACTGGTAGTGTGTACCATTCACATCGAAATTACAGTAAGGTTATTACCTTACATTTTGTTTCATTATTTTCCTCAAAAGCAATGTATAAAATATATTTGAGTATTAAATATTTCATTTTGTATTTAAACCTTTCAACAATCATAGGCTTCTGTTAGCTGCAAATTGCTTTGGAGCCACTTACACGCGATGGGTTAATTGCTTTTATTGATTGTCTTACTTTGATGAAAATGCTTTGGTTGCAGAGGAGCTGATACGTTCCCATGTTGCTCACTGGTGGTCCCCGAATGGAGAGCGACTGGCATTTCTGATGATAAATGATACTTTGGTACCTAATATGGCAATCCCACGTTTTACTGGCAATCTGTACCCAAAAGGAAAGCAGTACCCATATCCTAAGGTAGGAAACAGAAACTTGAATCTGAAAAGAAATAATTATTGAGCAATGAATAAATATGTAATCAGAGTTGTTGCTGTATGTAGTATAATCGATTCAGTCCAGTAGAATCTAATTACACTGAAGTATTCCACTTGACAAAGAAGAAAATTAAATGTTATTGTTTGTGCATTCTGAGCAATAGTGGAAAGAAATAGTGAATTTCTGTCACATTTTCAATTATTCTATAAACATTGCATTTATACTAAAGGAACAGAAGTAAACTGATCATGCATTGAAAATGTAACTTGCTCTTTGAGTCTGTTTACACATATTTGAGCTATCTGTATCTAGCAGAGGCAGCAAATTTCTGTGGGTTTGACAATCGGGTGGAGTGAGGTAGGTCAGGCAGTCTTCAAATATATTCTTCAAATATCTCTCCGAAAGAAAGTAAGTATTCCCATAAGGTTCTTGTGAAATATATTTTATAGGAGATTAATTGTAACTTACATGCTGCTACAGTGAACCTGTCTTGTGCATAACTGGAATCAGTGCTATGCTCCGTATAATACGTGTCCATGTATGAAAAGCGACAACCTGCTTATTTTGATACAGAAAGAAAACTGGACTGTGGCAGATGATCAATTTTCAATTCCCTGTAAACTTAAAGCACCTTATGGAGGCTGCTTAAAGCTGCCTTACCCCATCAAGCCATATTATAGAGAAAAACAACCGTGAATTACCAAAAATTAAATACTATTTTTTACAAAAGCAAAATACTGCAGATGCTAGAAAACGGGAATAAAAAACAGAAAATGCTGGAAATGCTCAGCAAGACAGGCAGCATCTGTGGAGAGTGAAACTGACTTAATAGCTGGAATTTTACGCCCCCTGGGCATGGCACCAGCTGAGAAGGCCACCTCATTAAACCTGGCAGCCTCCCTGCAGGCGAGGGGTGGGGCCCTCCTGATTGGGCACCCTGAATGGAGGTGTTCCGCAAAGTGATCACTGACCAGTCACATTGATGCCATGGAATTCTTTTGAGTTCATATAAGCCATGCCCTGTAAAATCTGTATTTATATAGCATCTTTAATGTGAAAATGTCTCAAGGCATTTCACAGATAAAAATATGGAAAACAGGCACCAAGTCAGGGAAGAAAATAACTGACTAAAAACTAGGTCAAAAGATGGGTTTTGAGGAAGCTTTTAAAAGTGGAGAGGCAGAGAGGTTTAGGAAAGGAGAGTAGAACCCAGGTGGCTGATGGCATTGCCACCAGTGGAGAGGTAAAGGGATGCACAGTCAGAGGAACAGAGAGACAAGGATGATATTGCTGGTTGCTAGATTTTGTGAGAACATTATGCTTCGGTTGCTGTTCAGTGGAAAAGGAGCTGTAAGTGCTGTCCCTGTTAAACAATGCATAGGTCACTTGGTTGTTGCATCTAAAGGCAGCAAAATGGCTGATGTTGCAGATAGTACATAAGCTACCTCCTCCTTTCAAGTTAGTTTAACAGTTGAGGGAGGATGCAACCTCAGCTGCCTCTGGCAGTGATGCCTGTGATTCAAATTGTCTGCCAATGTTCTTTGAGAAAATATCATGAGCTTGATTTTTAGGCCCCACTGGGGCCAGGATCAGAGATGAGTGGCCGCTAAAAATAGCATCACCAGCCTGCATGCCAGCTTCTCCTGCTCCATCCACCCCTGGGCCACTTTTATGGAGGCGAGATGGTGGGGGAGCAGGGGTGTGGGGGGCGGGGGGGCAACACTCCAGACAGACCTAGAGACACTCCCTGCATGCATGGATGCTGCAGCAGCCACCTGTAGAGGGGCTCCACACCCATCCCTGAACCCCCGCACCCACGCACAATCCCCCCGCTCCTCCCCCCTGCACCCCCACACCCCCACCCACACAGTGATGGCCTGGCTGCAAAAGCCTTTTTTTTATTGAAATTCTAAAAATTTGGAGAGAAAATGCCTCCACTTTGAAGCACCTTTACTGACCTTCACTTGCAGCTTGCTGGACCTTTCGATGAAGGAGGATTCTGATTGGCCCTCCAGCTTTGAGAACTCACCTCCCATCCTTAATTGGTCACCCCATGGAAAATCACAATGATTCCCACACAGTGCCAGTTCTGACCCCCATTTGACCCTGATGGCTGGCTTCAGAAGTCCACAGGGAAAATCCTGCCCATATCTCTGCGGTCATCTCCCTGCTGATCCAGTGGCTACAGAAGCCGTTGCCTTCAGTCATTATCAGATAAGTATGCCTGGACCTGCAGTTGCAATTGTAGCATAATGGTGGGTACAGGCAGTTCAGCTGTGGTGCCAGTTAATCTCTCTGACATGTATTTGTTCACTTTGCAGCAATTAAAGCATGCAAATCCATGGTTGGGGCACTTTAAAAGTAAGCCCGATCATTAGTGAATAATTGCCTTTTAAGATCTCCCTTCCCTACATGCAAGAACTTAGCTAACCCTTAAAGTTCTCCAGACTTGCAACCAAAACACAAGGTCTAGGACATCATGTATCACGATGCACTAGTGGAAAAGGCTGAAAGCAAAATTGAGCAGTTGGAGCAGGTTCCTAGCAACATGTTAAAGAAAATATTTTCACATTTCTGCCTGCATCACCAGAACTGGTGGGACCATTCTCCTGCATTTAAAAATAATCACCCTCTGTTTAGTATAACATGGCCTAGATTTCCCACATTCTGTCGGTCATTTTTCAAATGACTCTTAGATGAGCAAGGATATGTTATGCTGCATTCCCACTCTTGAAAACATGGGAAAGACTTTAAACAGCTGGCTGTCCATTTCTCGCTGAAAACAAAAGAGCAGCAGTTGAAAGTCTGTCAGGGAAATTGTGCACCCATTTGCCCACCTGAATCAATTTTCAGGCAGGCCTTTAAATGGACGTCCTGCACTCCTGCCCAAAACAGGTAGGGGACTATTTAGATATGCAAACTGCAGCTTATTCCTGTTGTAGAAACCCCAATTGCAAGTGTCAAAGAAAGACAGGTGTACCATGCACACTTTGGCTAGAATTTTATGGGCCCCGCAGGGTCAGGAACTGAGGCAGGGGGCCCATAAAATTGCGTGGGGAGGCAGTGGGCGGAGTGCCCATTGCCTTCCCAATGCCTTGGAATTCAGTCAAGGGTGGGAAAGGCCGAGGTTGGCCTTCCCATCCAGAGGCCAATTAAGGCCATTAGGTGGCTGATTAATAACTTGAGGGCCTCTTCCTGCCACTGATGATATTTTACCAGTGGCAGAGGGGGCCTCTTGCACACGGAGAGGTCGCTCAGTAAAACAAGGCATTCTCCCTGCAGTCTTGGGAGCGGGGTCTCCTCTGTGGGCAACTGTGGCCCACGGAGGGCCTCCAGCAGCAAAGGCTGCCCCTCCATTAACATACCACCACCCCCCTCCCCCAACAACTGCTGTCAGCCTCTCTCGTCCGGGTCTGCTGGACCATCTCCAGTGACCCTTGCCCCACTTATCTGACTTATCTGTGGTCCGGGACTCTGGACACTGCTCCTGGTGGCTCTGCTAATACCAAGTGAGCTGCCAGCCCTCTGATTGGCCAGCAGCTCTTGGTGGCACAATCCCTGTCCTTAAAGGGACAGGGACCCCGGTGCCAGGCAGTTAATTGCTTGAGTGCCATTAAATAGAACCAGGCAGGTCTCCAAGGGGCGAAGGCAGGGTTCCCCTCACCTGTTGAGCCCTGTGTCAGAACCACCGATGCTCCATAAGATCCAACCCTGTATGTCAGTCCCATTGATACTGTGTTGAGACCTAAATGGCGATCATTAAAGGGACTGCTGGAGACTTTGAAAAGGTAAGTTATTGGGGATTTTCTTTTAAAGATTTTTGTGGGGCTGGAAGGAGCTGGAGTGCTTCTCCAAGCAACATCATTCAAATGTTAATTTTAGTGCAACCAATAATTTTAATGAAAACCTAGTCCTTGTGCAGCTTTACTAATTTTTCACAACTTGCATCCCCTTTGTGTCTGTTGTGTGCCCTTTCAAACGTCGGTGTTTCCTGAGTGGTTTGAGTGTGTGAGGCTGCTGCATTCCTCCAGAGCCTTTTTGTTATATGATGGCCCTTGTCTAGAGTAGCTGGGTCCCAAGAGAGACATACTGCAGGCTGCATTTCTCGTGTCTTGAATCCAACAGAAAAGAGTAACTGCTGAGAATGTGGCTGTAAAATGTATTTTAACATATTGGTCAGCTGTTGATTAGAGTTAGAGCACTGGCAGATTGTACTGTAGTTTACTATACTGAACTGGTAGGTTTGTAAATTCATCCATTATTCATGAACTACAAGGAGCATCTTGCTATTAAAGTGACATTATTGTATGTTAGCAACCAGGTCAATGCATGTTTAGCATATGAAACTTAAACTGGAATGAGCTTTAAATAGTGTTGCGAGAAAACAATTTTGTGAACTTTTCATAATTCGCCATCTAGTGGTGGTCTTTAATGATTGTGTAGTACCAGAAAGGGAACTAAGTAAATTGGGTTACTTTATGGCAACAACATCAAACTGTAATTAAAATCTGTTGTCCAGTCTGTCAAAACTGCAAGATACCTTTGAGCCAACTATTGGATTTCCTGCTAATCGCCTACAAAATTATTCATTGCATGTGGCCTAATGATTCATCGAAAACATCTTGTGTTAAGGGCATCAGGTACCAAGACAAAACAGCTGCAAATTAAAACAAAATGTGAATAAGTCCACAGTTCACAGTATAACTATAATGAAAGCAGATACCCTGGCATGATTTCAAGACAGTAAGCTGATTTCAGGATTCAGAGGATCATTATAAGCTGCTCTAGTGTTCCTGGGATTGGTTATAATGTCCCATGGGTTCTTCAATTTGATTACTTCCTTGTAATCACTCCCAGGTATCCATTAATCTCTATATTGTTTTATATATGTGATGGATGCAGCCTGTCAACTAAGGAATTATACAATGTGTCTAATAAAATAAATTATTAAGCTCCCAAAAGAGTAGTACAGGTCACATGTGTGAGACCAGTATGTTTTTCTATTTTATTCACATTGTTTTGTTTGTCATACAAGTGTGGAAACAGATTGCTTAATCGGATGAGGGTGATTCACAAAGCACTGACCTGACAACTCACTCGCTGAATCTGAACCCAATCAGTATTATTAACTGAAAGTTACAGCAAGAGTTCTACAGGGGTTTTACATTAAACGCAATTGGGGGGGCGGTGAACTTCCACATGGGTTCTCCTGCATTTCCGCAGTAACTTCGGCAGAAAAGCTGTGGAATCGAGTAAAACAGCATAAATGCCACTTCCACCATTTTTCCAGCATTTCTGCAGCACATTGTTACAATGGATGTAAAAACACTTGTGGAAATTACCCCAAATGCTCTTTCCTTCTAGCTTACTATATATTACAGGTCTAATTCCATTTTCATCTCTTTTTCTCCAGAAGGCACGGTCTTTGCTGACTTACTAAGGCAACCAGCAGCCATCTAGTAATTTTCCCAAGTCTCCATTCTCCTTGTGTAAATTTAGCTGGTGCATGTTGCTGGCTCTTTGACAAAGGAGAGGGCATTAGAACTAAACCTTAAGTTTTCACCCAGTGAAAATCACCCATTTTCATGTAGAGGTTCTGTTACAGGCATGATGTAAGGGATTAGGGCATTGGAAGGAGGCAGAAAAGACGTACACAGATTTTCAATGTGACCAATCTTCAGTTGCTTCTGCATGAGATGAAACAAAGGAAAGAAAGATGAAACAAAATAGGGAGGTATGTTTTTATTCATTCGTGGGATGTGAGCATCGCTGGCTAGGCCAGCATTTATTGTCCATCCCCAATTGCCCTTGAGAAGATGGTGGTGAGCTGCCTTCTTGAACCACTGTAGTCCTTGGGGTGTGGGTACACCAACAGTGCTGTTAGGAAGGGAGTTCCAGGTTCTTGACCCAGCGACAATGAAGGAACGGTGAAATAGTTCCAAGTCAGATGGTGCGTGGCTTGGAGGGGAACTTGCAGGTGGCAGTGTCCCCCTGCATCTGCTGCCCTTGTTCTTCTAGGTGGTAGAAGTCGCAGGTTTGGAAGGTGCCGTCAGAGGAGCCTTGGTGAGTTGCTGCAGTGCATCTTGTATATGGTGCACACTGCTGCCACTGTGCATAGGTGGTGGAGGGAGTGAATGTTGAAGATGGTGGATGGGGTGCCAATCAAGGGGGCTGCTTTGTCCTGAATGGTGTCGAGCTTCTTGTTGGAGTTGCACCCATCTAGGCAAGTGGAGAGTATTCCATCACACTCCTGAGTTGTGCCTTGTAGATGGTGGACAGGCATTTGAGGAGACAGCAGGTGAGTTACTCGCTGCAGAATGGGTGGGTGGTGTGGGTGGAATCTGAGGTAATAATTGAAAGTGAAGCAATAGTTGTAATAGTGATGATGGAAACATGGCTGCAGACAGGACAGGATTGGCAATTAAATATTGAACACTATAATGTATTTAGAAATGATTGTGGAGAAAGAAGGATTAGTGCGGTAGCTGTGTTAAATTTGCAGATGACAAATTGGATGAGAGTGGGAAAGCATGAGGACCGCACCGAAATATGGGTAGATATAAGCAGTATTGCAGAGTGGACGAATAAATGGCAAATTAAATTCAATATAGCAATACATTTCTGATAGTGTCAAGTGGTTCATTTGGTAGAAAGATTAAGGAGGTAATTTGTTCCTTGGATGGTAAGGAACTAAATAGGTTAGTGGAGCAAAAGATCTGGAAACACAGATATGTAAATCACTAAAAGTAACAACATAGTTGATAAGGCCATAAATAATGCAAACTAAGTACTGAGATTCATTGCTAAATAAATAATACAAAGCAGGGGTATAATGAATTTATATAGAACCTTGGTTACACCTCACTTGGAGTACTGTGTGCAATTTGTTTTTTGGTCTCCACTACAAAGAGAAGATTGAAACACTGCAAAAGTGCAGAAAAGATTTACAGGGATGTTCCCAGAATTGAGAGCATGCAACGATCAGGAAAGATTGAGAATGATCGGTGTTCTTTTCCCTTTAAACAATGTGTACAACAGGAGACCTGAATTGAGGTCTTTAAAATTATGACGAGAGTTCAATAGGGTGGCTGTGGATCAATTGTTTTCACTTGTGGGTGATTTCAAAACAAGAGGGCATAAGTACGAGATAGCCACGAACAAATCAAATAAAGAATTTAGGAAGAATTTCTTTACACTGAGAGTGGTGAGAATGTGGAACTTGATGCCTCATGGAGTGTTTAAGCAGAAAGAATTGATGCATTTAAGGGGAGGCTTGATGGAAACATGAGGAAGAAGGGAATAGAGGAATATGTAGACAAGGTGGGAAGAGGTCGTTAGCGTGGGAAGAGGCTCGTGTGGAGTATAAATACCTGCATATGCCACTTGGGCCGAATGGCCTGCTTCTGTGCTGTAACTTCGATGTAATGTTCTGGAATGGGTACAGGATTGAAGAATTTTACAGTTAGCTGAAGGTCAAAGAGACGGAATCAAGGCAGTGGTGACAAAAGTAGACTGCAGTAAGTAAACAAGCACTCTTAACTGATAAAAGCAAAATACTGCGGATGCTGGAAATCTGAAATAAAAACAAGAAATGCTGGAAATACTCAGCAGGTCTGGCATCATCTGTGGAGAGAGAAGCAGAGTTAACATTTCAGGTCAGTGACCTGAAGAAGGGTCACTGACAAACGTTAACTCTGCTTCTCTCTCCACAGATGCTGCCAGACCTGCTGAGTGTTCCAGCATTTCTTGCTCTTAACTGATAAGTTGAGTTCTGATGCCCTTGAAGCTGGCATTGAGTGAAAGTCCTCCTGTTGCTTTACTGCATGCTCTTTTGAGTCCAAAGCAGCTAGAGTCACTGCCCCAGCAATCTCCATATCCAGGTCTTTCAGGTGGCAACATTATGCAAGTACTGAAAGCTCCTACTTATCTGTCAATGCAGCAAAAGCATCCCTTTAAGACCGCAGCGGTTTTCATGACTACTCTGATAGAGACATGCTTCTCAGTATAATGCTCCTCAGCTACTAATCTTGTACCTTCTATGGGATCATTATCCATGACAGGAGGGGTGTGCCTTGTCACCCAGAAGCCATTCCTTCACTTGAATATCTTCCCTAAAGAGCTCAGTGTATGCAGAATTCCTGAGGATGAAGGAATTATGGCAACTAACAGAACATCTGAAATATCAAGGATTGTTTGCATCTGATCACGCATAATCTTTTAAGAAAGTTGAGGGCATTAGCAGTTGGAGTTTGGAATAGTATGTGGGCAACATCTGGAACCCCAACACTTTGGGGATGCCAGAAGCACAATAAAACTGTATTATCCTATCACGATACTGCCTTGCTGTCATGCTAAACTAAATATATTCCTGGCTCTTCTGAAAAATGTCTGTTTGTTGATAAATACATGTCCAGATTGTTCCCTGATTGATAGTGCACATATTTCCCATGGCTGTTTGAAATGAGCCTATGGTGTAAAAAGACAAAAACAGACCTTTTCAGGTGATGATCATGGCCACAACATCTCTATGTAGCAGTGGCCTTATTCCTTTGGTGAAGTGCACCACTCGTCTAGCACAGAGCTGCTCATCATGGTTTTCATAGGGTCTGCATGGTCTGTAAATTATTGGTGGGAGGGGTGTTGGTATAATATTTTGTAGGGCACAATATCCTTAAATGCGGCTTCATTTTTCTTTTCTCTATTCTACATTGTTCCTATTCTCCATTATAATTGTATCTAAGCAAATATTGATAAGGAATTCTGGGCTAAAAATTTGTTTGCGTAGCACCGCTTCTAAGTGCAGCTATATAAACTACATGGATTCCCTGGAGGCAGACAAATCCATGGGCCGCACAGGTAGCGGCCCATGTGGGTTTCTCCAATTATGTCAATGAAGAAACACAAGCAGACCTTGTAGGTAGCAGCCCACCGCACTGTCGGCCCATGAGGAATTGATCTAGTTGATGTAGCAATGCTTTTAAGTGGAACTACATGAACAAATTTTTAGTGCCCTATCTCAACTACTCAGAACCTCCTTATTGTGGGCCAGGACAAAAGTTTCCCAGTAGTCTCATTCTCAGAGGAATGTGTAGCTCAAACCAGATGCAAGGCAAAAAAAACTTGAAAAGCTCTTCTGTAACTCCAGCAATCTCCTTTGAAAGTTTCCTCAGTCTACATGCTCCAAAATAAAGCATTTTCCTGTATTGGCTCTTTCATTTTGTTCTAATTTTCACTTGGTGCAATGGGAGTGCAGGTCCTTGGAATTGGGGATTCCCATCCTGCTGCTGTTCATTTTAATATATGTCTGGCCTCCCCAGTGGATGTAAAGGATTCCATGGTACTATTTTGAAGCAAAGCAATGGCGTTCTCGGTGTTTGGGCTACTATTTATCCCTCAACCAACATCATTAAAACAGATCTGGTCTGGACAGAGTAGATAAAGAGAAACTGTTCCCACTCGTGAAAGGATCAAGAATGAGAGGGCACAGATTTAAAGCATTTGGTAAGAGAATCAAAAGTGACATGAGGAAAAGCTTTTTCACGCAGCGAATGGTTAAGGTCTGTCTGAGGACGTGTTGGAGACAGGTTTAATTGAAGCATTCAAAAGGGAGTTACACTGTCATATTAAAAGGAAGATTGTGCAGGGTTATGGGGAGAAGGCGGGGAATGGAACTGAGTAATTGCTCTTTCAGAGAGCCGGTGCGGACACAATGGGTTGAATGGCCTCCATCTGCATTATAACAATTCTGTGATTCTGAAATTATCTGGTTATTATCTCATCACTGCTTGTGCCACCTTGCTGCATGCAAGCCGGCTGCTGCATTTCCTTAGATTACAAGTGTCTAGATTTCAAAAAAAAATTCATTGTCTGTGAAGTGCTTTGGGATATCCTGAGGTTGTGAAAAGTTGTATATAAATGCAAGTCCTTTCCAGATAATGAGCTCCCAGCAGCATTGCAAGCGCATAAATAGAAGGCCTAAGATCAGGTCGGGAGCTATAGTGCAGCCATAACAGGGCAGAAAGCTGGTGGAAATGGATCTCGTCCCACAACCTACTCATAAAATTGACAGTACACTGACTCTAATCCAAAAACTTACCAAAACAGTGTGTAGATTTGGGGTCTGTATTTTTAAATTAACCTAAAATGGCCTGAAGCGAGACAAAGTTTGTTAAAAGAAACTTTTGCATTTCTGTAGCACCTAATCACATCTCACAAGTACATAGCAAACTACTTACCCACATGCAATAAGAAACACGTTTTTGAAGAGTAAAGATAATGTTACAGAGGAAAATGCTGCAATCACCTTGTTTGCAGTAAGATTCCACGAACAAAAATGAAATAAGTTACTGTGTTTGGAGGATGGATTGATATTGTTTAGGTCATTGGTGAAACTCTTTTTCAATACTGCAATGGTATTTTTCCAAGAACCACAAACAGATAGAGCTTCATCTTATTTTATAAACTGCAAGCTATCGAATAAGCATTATTGTGATTTTCTGTTTCTTTTCCTGACAAATGGTTTACTTGAAAAATTAAGGTTAAGAATGAAAATTTTGGAATTACCTCCGTCCATAATATAAGTTTTTTTTTATTCATTCATGGGATCTGGGCATCATTGACTATGCCAGCATTTATTGCCCATCCCTAATTGCCCTTGAGAAGGTGGTGGTGAGCTGCCTTCTTGAACCGCTGCAGTCCATGCGAGGTAGGTACACCCACGGTGCTGTTAGGAAGGGAGTTCCAGGATTTTGACCCAGCGCCGGTGAAGGAACGGCAATATAGTTCCAAGTCAGAATGGTGTGTGACTTGGACGGGAACTTGCAGGTGGTGATGTTCCCATGCATCTGCTGCTCTTGTCCTTCGAGGTGGTAGAGGTTGCGGGTTTGGAAGATGCTGTCAAAGAAGCCTTGGTGCGTTGCTGCAGTGCATCTTGTAGATGGTACACACTGCTGCCACTGTGTGTCGGTGGTTGAGGGAGTGAATGTTTGTGGATGGTGTGCCAATCAAGCTGGCTGCTTTGTTCTGGATGGTGTCGAGCTTCTTGAGTGTTGTTGGAGCTGCACCCATCCAGGCAAATGGAGAGTATTCCATCACACTCCTGACTTGTGCCTTGTAGATGGTGGACAGGCTTTGGGGAGTCAGGAGGTGAGTTACTCACCTCAGGATTCCTAGCCTCGGACCTGCTCTTGTAGCCACGGTATTTATATGACTATTCCAGTTCAGTTTCTGGTCAATGGTAGCCCCTAGGATGTTAGTGGAGGATTCAGTGATGGTAATGCCATTGAATGTCAAGGGGAGATGGTTAGATTCTCTCTTGTTGGAGATGGTCATTGCCTGGCACTTGTGTGGCGCAAATGTTATTTGCCACTTATCAGCCCAAGCCTGGATATTGTCTTGCTGCATTTCTACACGGACTGCTTCAGTATTTGAGGAGTTGCAAATGGTGCGGAACATTGTGCAATCATGAGCAAACATCCCCACTTCTGACTTTATGATTGAAGTGGCAATTTCGCTAGGCCTTGAGGTTCCCCTTAGGAGGCATGGAGATATAACATTAACCATAATGCAGAGAAGGGCAGCAGAGTGGTTAGCACTGCAGCCTCACAGCTCCAGCGACCCGGGTTCAGTTCTGGGTATTGCCTGCGTGGAGTTTGCAAGTTCTCCCTGTGACCGCGTGGGTTTCCGCCGGGTGCTCCAGTTTCCTCCCACAACCAAAGACTTGCAGGTTGATGGGTAAATTGACCATTGTAAATTGCCCCTTGTGTAGGTAGGTGGTAGGAGAATTGAGGGAAGGTGGAGATGTGGTAGGGAATATGGGATTAATGTATAAATGGGTGGTTGATGGTCAGCACAGTCTTGGTGGGCTGAAGGGCCTGTTTCAGTGCTGTATCTCTCTATGACTCTATCTCCAACCTTTTGGAACTGGTAGATATGTCAAAAACAGTGAGTTATAATTGCACCATAGTATAAGCCCCCAAAAGAGCAAGTCCCAAACATGACAGGGTAAATCATGGAAGCCCACATTATCCTTTTTTACTGATCATCCTCCTGCTTTCCGCTACTCATCCTCCTCCTTTACCCACCATTCCCACCACCCCCCCCCCCCCCCCACCCCCAATCTCACCCCCAACTGAAGCCAGGTTCACCACCTCTTGTTTTTTTTATCATCTTAATCCCTTTTCTCACCCTCCCACTCCTCTTCTGGTCTTCCATATGTAGCTGTCTCTCTCTCTCACCCTCTACTGTATTGATGATGATGTTGCCTAGTTGCACCACGGCTGAATGGGACAGATATGGTGAACCAGTTAGTCTTTTTCTGTCCATCTTTCTCATAAGTTTGTAAATAAGGCTGTGTGACCTCCTCAGTAAGTCTTAAAACTCCTGGGGGGGAAAGCTGCAAAATTTAACATTCTGTGATTTCACAAAAGGAAATGGTTTCTTAATTGTGATGCTTCCTGTTTGTTGGCTTCTGTGGAATTTTCTTTTTGCTGTGTAGAAGGTATTAGCATAATAACTATTGAAAAATATAAGGAAAAATGAAACCTGAAACTTTTACTTGTTCCCAGTTCAGCTCATGCCACAATGTCCAACAGGAAACAGATTTCCTCCTCCCCCATTGCAGAGCTTCAACTGTGATGCCGTCACTGATCTTGTTTGAAATCAATTCTTTTGAAGCAGAATTGGCTGCTATCAAAAGTATTTTGCTGCAGAGATTACAGAATCACTGAATCAGAGAATGGTTACAGTGCAGAAGGAGGCCATTCAGCCGATCGTGTCCACACTGGTTCTCTGAAAGAACAATTTCCGTCAGTTCCATTCCCTTGACTTCCCCTGTAACTCTGCACATTCTTCCTTTTCATATAACAGTCTAATTCCCTTTCGAATGCTTCAACTGAACCTTCCTCCACCACATTCTCAGACAGCTTTTCCAGACCTTAACCACTCTCTGTGTGAAAAAGTTTTTCCTCATGTCACTTTTGCTTCTCTTACCAAATACTTTAAGTCTTTGCCCTCTCGTTCCCGATCCTTTCATGAGTGGAAACAGTTTCTCTCTATCTACTCTGTCCAGACCCCTCATGATTTTGAATCCCTCTGTCAAATTACCTCTTAGCCTTCTCTTCTTCAAGGAAAACAGTCCTAACTTTTCCAATCTATCTTCATAACAGCAATTCCTAATCGCTGGAACCATTCTCGTGAAATGTTTCTGTACTCTCTCCAATGCCCTCACGCTTTTCCTAAAGTGCAGCGCCCAGAACTGGATGCAATACTCCAGCTAAGGCCGAACTAGTGTCTTATACAAGTTCAACATAACTTCCTTGCTCTTGTACCCTATGCCCCTATTAATAAAGCCGAAGATACTGTATGCTTTATTAACCACTCTCTCAACCTGTCCTGCCACCTTCAATGACTTATACACATATACACCTAGGTCCCTCTGCTCCTGCACCCCCTTTAGAATTGTACCCTTTATTCTGTATTGTCTCGTCATGTCCTTCCTACCAAAATGAATCACTTCACATTTCTCTGCATTGAACTTCACCTGCCACCTGTCTGCTCATTCCACCAACACGTCTATGTCCTTTTGGAGATCTGCACTATCCTCCTCTCCGTTCACAATGCTTCCAAGTGTCGTATCATCTGCAAACTTTGAAATTGTACCTTGTACACCAAGGTCTAGGTTATTAATATATATCAGGAAAAGCAAGGGTCCCAACACTGATCCCTAGGGAACTCTACTACAAATCTTCCTCCGGCCCAAAAAACATCCATGTTGTGACTATCCCTTTAATTCCATGAGCTACAGGTTTGCTCACAGTTCTATTGTGTGGCACTGTATCAAACGCCTTTTGAAACTCCATGCACACCACATCAACATTGCCCTCATCAACCGTCTCTGTTACTTCATCAAAAAGCTCCAGCAAGTTCGTCAAACATAACATTCCCTGAAGAAATCCATGCTAGCTTTTTTTAATTAATTCTCATTTGTCCATGTGACTATAGATTTTGTCCCGAATTAGGAACATCTGTAGTTATGGGTGAGTTTAATCTGCATATCGAGTGGGCAAATCAAATTAGTCACAATACCGTAGAGGAGAAATTCTTGGAGTGTATACGGGATGGTTTTCTGGACCAATAAGTTGAGGAACCAGCTGGAGAACAGGCCATTCCAGATTGGGTATTGGGTAATGAGAGAGGAATAATTGACAATCTAGTGGTGCAAGACCCCATGGGATGAGCGACCATAATATGATAGAATTCTTCATCAGGATGGAGAGTGACGTAGTTGATTCTGAGACTAGGGTCCTGAATCTTAGTAAAGGAAATTACGAAAGTATGCGGCCCGAGTTGGCTATGACGGATTGGGAAACGTTACTTAAAGGGATGACGGTGGATAGGCAATGGCAAACATTTAAAGAGCGCATGGATGAACTGCAACAATTGTTTATCCCTGTCTGGCCCAAAAGTAAAACGGGAAAGGTAGCCAAACCATGGCTTTCAAGGGAAATTAGAGGTAGCACTAGATCCACAGAAGAGACATATAAATTCTCCAGAAAAAACAACAGACCTGAGGATTGGGAGCAGTTTAGAATTCAGCAAAATGGACCAAGGGATTGATTAAGAAGGGGAAAATAGAGTACGAGAGCAAGCTTGTGGGGAACATAAAAACTGACTGTAAACGTTTCTATAGGTATGTGAAGAGAAAAAATTGGTGAAGACAAATAGAGCTCCCTTACAGTCAGAAACAGTGGAATTTATTATGGGGAACAAAGAAACGGCTGACCAACTAAATGCATACTATGGTTCTGTCCTCACACAGGAGGATACAAATATCATACCAGAAACGTTGGGGAGCACAGGGCTTAGTGAGAGAGAGGAACTGAAGGAAATCAGCATTAGTAGAGAAATGGTATTGGGGAAATTGATGGGATTGAAGGCCAATAAATCCCCAGGGGGGCCTGATAGTATGCATCCCAGAGTACTTAAGGAAGTGGCCCTAGAAATAGTGGATGCATTGGTGGTCATCTTCCAAGATTCCATAGACTCTGGAACAGTTTCTACAGATTGGACAGTAGCTAATGTAACCCCACTATTTAAAAAGGGAGGTAGAGAGAAAGCAGGGAATTATAGACCAGTCAGCTTGGCGTCGGTAGTGGCAAAAATTCTAGTGTCATATGCACAGCACCCAGGCAGTTGAATATTATTAAATGTATGGTCTGTGAAGAAATGTTTAAACTGGCAATTAACAATTGCTATATATGGATAAATGGTATAAAGAAAAGAATGATATAAATGATACATAAATGGATGTAGATAAGTAGAAAAATCACATCAACAATACTTCTTTTTCACTTCAGTGCTGTCTTGATGGAGTATTTATGGCATATATTTGTCTTGCACCTTTGACTGTTGCTAATAGAATAAGTCCAAGTGATAAGCTACACAGTAAAATAACCTATAATTATGAGAGTCACACAACTCTAAAGATTTCCTGAAATCACTGGTGTTTGAAGAGAGTTGGATCAATAATTTTAGCATATTATTACTGGCTCTTTATCTTGAGGAAGGATATAATGCAATTAGGAAATGTTTGACTGAAGTTCAATCTTATTACTAGTTGCTAACAAGATTCAATTTGAAGAGTTATTTTCTTTTTTGGCTTGAAAATGAATATACACAACTTTTAAAGTGGCAGTATAAATGAACAATATATGCATTTTTGGATTTTAAAAATGATACACATCCATTCTTTATTTTTATCCATCAGTTATTTTATTTATTGATGTATTATTGCACGACCAATCTTTTGCTTCCATTTTTCAGACATATTGATAAACCACCATTGGCCTATTCA
This sequence comes from Heterodontus francisci, assembly GCF_036365525.1. Taxonomy (NCBI): domain Eukaryota; kingdom Metazoa; phylum Chordata; class Chondrichthyes; order Heterodontiformes; family Heterodontidae; genus Heterodontus; species Heterodontus francisci. The sequence goes on from NC_090377.1 coordinate 47,193,967, forward strand.
TGTAAATTTAAAAGATCCCGAGGCACTATTCAAGGGACATCACAGAGTTCTCCGAATTCCTTGATCAACATTCCTCCTTCAACTAAGCACCAAAAAACACATTAATTAGTCATTCATCTCATTTGTGTGGAACATGCTTTGGACCAAATTGGCTGACACATTTGCTTACATAATAATGGTGACTACAACTTCAAAGATAATTCATTGGGTGTGAAACCCTTTGGCACAATGTGAGGATTTAAATTGCGCTATATAAATGTAGGTTCCTTATTTTCCTTTAATGGTTCAGTATTCTTCACTGATCAAGCTCTTCTCAGATTTTCTACACCAGACTGTCACATCAATTACGTTTGTCAGCAGACATTTATAGAACATTAATTAAAGGCAAAAAGGAATTTGTAGAGATTAGGAAAAAAAGTTTTTTAAAAATTAGAAAAGTAAAGAGGAACTACAAAATTAAATTACCAAGGAATATAAAAAGAAATAGTAAAGTATTCTACAGACACATCAAGAATAAAAGAAAACTTAGGATAGGAATAGGGTCACTAAGTGGCACGGGCTGTATGTTATGCTCCTCTAGAAAGTGGGTTTGTTGATAGGGGTGGGGGGTGGAGAATCGGTGTGGAGTTATCCACCATGGAACCCCACGCCGTAATGCTGCGTTCCGATTCTGTTGGAGGTGACGAATTGCCGTGGCGACACTTCTGCACCGCCGCGACAGCAATGGTATTTTCACTCTTTAGCATACATCTAAATGTAATTAATAATGATCTTACCACGCGTTCACAATCTTATGTTGGGTGTGCAGCACACACATGCCTTCAGTTTCACATCTTTTAAAAAGCTGGCGGAGCTGAAGCAAGAGTCCTCGGTGACTCGAAAGGGTAATTTACTTTACCGCTGCTTTTGAGGGGAAGTGGTTGGTTGGAAGAACTCGGCAACTGCATTGTCTATGGCGGGAGGAGGGAAGGGGGACTTGGGAGAACTTGGCAAATGTAGAGATGGTTTTCTTTCGGAAAACCAGTGCAAGGCACTGAAATGTTGTTATAAAAACAAGAAATGCTGGAAATACTCAGCAGGTCTGGCAGCATCTGTGGAGAGAGAAGCAGAGTTAACGTTTCGGGTCAGTGACCCTTCATCAGAGTTCTGCTTTTATTTTAGTACTGAAATGTTGTTGGTTTGCTCATGATGGCTCGCACTTTTGGAACTCTTGCGGGTCCAACATCAATCCATACCATGGAGCTAATATAGGCTTCCCATAATCAAAATTCCAACATCTCTTTGCCCAGATAGGTAAACTTAATGTTTGAATGAAGCCAAAGATCCAAGGAGGATAGAGATGGGTGTGATTCACCTTGATTCCTTGGATTCCCGTGCTGTGCTGAGGTGAGTCCACCAGAGGCGGGCCCAATAGGCAGCTGCAAGAGGAGCCTCCCAGACATGAGCAGCAGCCAACAATGTAATGAAGAGCACAGATACAGCAATGAATATATAGAACTTGCCTGACAGACCTGCAGATGTCTGAGTGGAATTGCCAGAGAAGACTGCAGCTCTCCAGAGAGGCTGTCACAGACCTCTGTGCACTGCTCAGTGATTTGCGACAATGAATTTTGGTGGTCATTCTATGCCTGTGTCCCTGAAGATTACTGTGGCCCTAAACATTTATGCCTCTGGATTATTCCAGGCATCCACCGGAGACATGTATGGGTTCTCTGAATCCACAGCGCATCGCTGCATCAAGGAGGTGACCAATGCTCTATTCAGGAAGGCCAGCAATTATGTGCGCTACAGGACAGACCCTGCGAGTCAAGCCAAGAGGGCCATTGGATCTGTGGCCATTGCGGGAATCCCGCAGGTGCAAAGTGTGATTGATCACATGCATGTGGCCATCAAGGCTCCCATGGGCCAACCAGCCACCTTCATCGACAGGAAGGGTTTTCATTCCATTAATGTACAATGTTATGCGACCACAGAAAGCGCTTCCTACAAGTGTGTGCTCATTTCCCGGGAAGCTGCCCCGACTGATTCATACTTCTGCAGTCCTAGGTGTCACATCTTTTCACTCCACCCATTCGCCTTCATTGGTGGATTCTCGAGATAAGGGCTACCCATTGAGGACATGGCTTCTGACGCCTGTAAGGAACCCCAGCAATGTTGCAGAACAGCATTACAACAACTGTCACAGCTCCACCAGAACGACCATCGAGCAGGCCATTGGTGTGCTGAAGATGCGGTTCCGCTGCCTCGATAGACCTTCAGTATACCCCACAGAAGGTTGGGCGCATCGTTGTGGTCTGCTGCGTTCTACGTAATATAGCACTACAGAGCGGGGGGGAGACATTGCCAGAGGAAGACGTGGGAATGCGAAACTTCCTCTGCAGAGAACACAGAGGGCACACAAGGCCAAGCAGCCATGGAAGATCCTAACAGAGTGATGGAGGGCAGACATCTTGAGCAACACACAAGGGAGGCAAGGCAGAGCCTTATAATGGAGCATTTCTGAAAGCCATGACTTGCAATATATATACTTCTGACAAATTCTGATCCTCATGCATGTAGCGTCAAGTTTTCTGCCTCCGCACTATCTTACGCTCCAGCATGAATGGCAACATCCAATTCAGCCAGTGCCCATGTGGCATCATTCGAGCAGTGAAACAATAGTATTCATTGGCATGTTAATGATGTCAGCGGTCACTTTGCCAATGTCATTAGGCATTTGAGGGGTGCAGGAATAACAATCATGTCATGATGGAATGTGGTTTTCCATCAATGAAGGTTGGGGATTTGCACCAATGAACTTTTAATTACATTAAACACGAGATATCTGTTTCACCCATGAATACCCATGTGTAGCAAGGTGTTTTTCTCTGATACACTTGCATGTGCTCCTGTGTGATACATCCCCTGTGACAGCAGCTGTACTGGAGGCAGGCTGCTGATCATGATGTCCCTTGGCTTGGAATGACTTCGGTGGGCGTCCTCCGGGTGCCTGAGGCCTGGAGGGCCCCAGCTGCCTGAAGGCTTCCTGCACCGGTGCAGGAATGCACTCAGGCATCACAGCTGTTGGAGCTTGGCTCACTGGCGGAGGGGATGAGAAGCCAGTGTGCACATTCGAATCACCCTGATAGGAGACCCATGATATGGAGCACATCCTCTCCTCCTCCCTCTCAAAGCTCCTTGGAACCTCCCTGCTCACCGGAGAAGAACTCAGAGCTGGAATGTTCTGCGGCCTCCAGTTCCTTCTGTCACCCTGCCACTGCTGAGTGGACCTTATGGCCAAGGCGAGGGTTTGCAGGTCATGGCACATTTGTGGAATGTGGCTGTCCAAGAGGATCACCGACCTCTTGAAGGATGAAGCCATGTGCTCATATGCCTGGGACATGACAGCAGTCATGGCATGGATGGACTCTCCCACCATCTGCTCAAGGCCTGGCTCTGGCATCTCAGCCAGATGTTGCCTTACCTCTCTCTGCAACTTCAGCATGACCTGTGCTGCCGAAACCAGAGTCTCATCATCAGCCTGGGACTCGGCATGTGCCTGGCCACCCATAGTCATCCGACTGTCAGAGACCTCGGCTCGCTCAGCCTCAGCCAGCTGCTCGTGTGCATGCGTTGTGCTCTCACCAGATTGTGACCCTGATTGTAAAGCCAAGGGAATTCCCACCGAGATGAAAGTATCTGCGTTGGTGGAAGGTGCAGGAGAGTCATGGGATGATGTTTCCTCTGCATACTCCTTGTCCTCAGAGGTTGTCGTCAGTCTCTCTGGGCCTGCCGTTTCCTGCGAACAGCGACCTGCAAGATACAATGAAACAATATATGTGTGGGTTAAGCTACACATATCCCATCAAGGACAGCATGCCAAAGCTAACTCACCATGATTATTGCATTTTTATCTGATCGGCAATAATCACCTTCTTGCACTGGGACCCCAAGCTCCACGTTTGAGATGGCACATCCTCTTTGTATCCTGGCTAGTTGCAGTGCCTCCTCTTTGGATTGACTTAAAGGATGCAGGTTGGGCAGACCACCACAGGTCCTGGCCATCTCCCTCCTGTTGTGTGCCCTCTTCTCCCGAAAGAACAAGGATGCAGATATTGGGTATATAACCATCTCCCATCCTGCGGACGTGTCCAATCCACCCAAGCCACCTCTGTTTGATTAGTGCCAACACACCTGGGAGCTCTGCCTTTGAGAGGACTGCCACATTTGTGATTTTTTTTCCTGCCTGGATATACCCATAATGTGCTGCAGACAGTGAAGATGGAAATTTTTGAGTTTCTTTTCCTGGTAACTGTAAGTTGCCAATGTTTCACAGCCACACAGCAAGATGCTGAGAACACAGGTCTTATAAACCATCAGCTTCACCCCAAGGGTCAGCTTTGTGTTATCCCATGCGTGTTTCACAAGTCGGCCAAAGATGGTAGCTTCTTTCCCTAAGAGTGTATCGACCTCCACATCGAGGGACAGACTGTCTATCACCATGGACCCAAGGTAACAGAATTTGCTAACCACTTCCTGTGGTGTGTTGTTTTGTGTGATCAGAGGTGGGGATGCAACACCTTGTCCCATAGCCATGGTTTTCTTCATGCTTGTAGTCAAGGAGAACAAGTTACAGGAATGGGAGAGACAGTCCATGAGTCTTTGTAGCTGTGTTTCTGTGTGAGCAACTAGTGTAGCACCATCAGCATAGAGGAGTGCTATGATCAGGATGTGATGTATTTTTGTCTTCGCTTACAGCCTTGATAGGTTGTAGAGCTTAACATCTGACCTAGTGTGCAAGTAGACTCATTCCATATCTGCAGGGAAAGCAAAGATCAGGAGCATGGAGAAGAAGAAGCCGAACAGAGTGGGGGCTAAGACATAACCCTGTTTCACTCCATTCTTCACTCCGAAACTGTCGGAAGTGGAGCCATCAAATGGTAATGTGCAGTGCATGTTGTTATGGAAGGAGTGGATGAAACTGAGGAGCTTTGGTGCACAGCCAATTTTTCCCAAAATTTTGAAGAGCCATGCTCTGCTGATGGTGTTGAATGCTTCAGTGAGGTCTATGAAAGTAAGGTAAAGGGATATACTCCATTCCCTAAACTTCTTTTGTAGCAGGCCTATGGAGAAGATCATATCCACAGTAGATCTATCAGCATGGATACCACACTGTGCTTCCTGGCACATTTGGTCTGCAAGTAAATGGAGTCTTTTAAGTATCACCCTAGCACAGGCATTCCCCATGGCACTCAGGAGTGAGATGCCCCTGTAGTTGCCATCTTCTCTGTCACCTTTGTTTTTGTATAGTGTGATGATTTTGGCATGAGGCATCTCCTGTGAAACAGAGCCCAATTTCCAGCAGAGAAGGAGAAGGACATGAAGAAAGAAAAAGAGTATGTTGCAGAGTTAAATGAAAGAAGGGTGGGAGGAGGCTCATGTGGAGCAAAGAAAGCTAGCATGGACCTGTTGGGCCACATGGACTGTTTCTATACTATAAATAGTTGGTGATATGTAATTATTGTTATGTGCATGAATTTGTGTTTGTAAAGTGAAAGAGAGATGAGCTATAAATTTTGAAATCTGTTACTAATAGCAGTTTGGCAGTCCAGAACTTGAGTCAGGGCAATGCCTTGACCAATCACAGTCAAGCTGCCTGGTTTAAATTTCAAACAAAGCTTGGCAGTTAACTGTCAGTCAACATAAACTGGTACATTCTCCATGGCAACACCTCTACCAATCAGAGTTCACTTGCCAGCCAATCGGCACTCTCTTTTCATACAGTATAAAGTTGTTGTTTTCCCTTACATTGGTATTCTTGTGGATTGTCCTGATGAGTGCAAGATGAAAAGCTTCGACAACATGTCTCCATTTTCAGCAATACTCAAACCTGTTACTGAGCATGCGTTAACTTGGTATTAATAAAAAGATATATGTAATCAGAGTTGTAGTTAAGATTTCAACTATAGTTTTGTTTCTATGCAAAGAAATTAATTGGGACATGGTGATGTGGATATTTCCATGAACATTTTTAGCACAGCTGCATACATGTCAACTATTTTACATTGGACTGGAGTTCGCAGTGGTAATGATGGTGAAACTGGCAATGTTCACCATCATTACTCCACTGAAACTGACAGCAACTTCCGGAGTCCATGGGCTGGATTTAGTCGCGCTGGCGGGGCTCGCGGCACCAGGCCAAAAAAGCAAGGGGAGCCCTGCTTCAGCCTTTCAGACCCCACCCTCACCACCACCCCCTCCCCTCCCACCCCCTGCTCCCCAGCGCAATTCAAAGGCACTTAAGTGCTCGGTGCTGGATGCCTGCTGTTTTAAAGATGGGGAATCCTGCATCCGGGTGCTGCCAGACAATCAGAGGGCCAGCAGCTCAATAGTATTGGCAGCGCCTCCAGGAACAGTGGCTGCTGCTGGTATTCAAGGAGGCCTGGGACCAGGCCCAGCACTGGAGACTGGGACAAGAGGTAAGTGAGGCAACGTTGCTGGGGCCAATCCAGCAGGCCCTAACAAGGGGGGGCGGGGGCTGGAGGGGAGGCAATGTATGCAGGGGGCCTCCATGGACCACAGATTGCCCATGAAGGAGGGTCCCCACCCCCACAAGCCCACAGGGAGGTTAGATCATTTCACTGGGCGACGACCTCAGTTGGCAGAGGCCCACCCCTGTCGCTAGCATAATTCTAACAGTGGCGAGAAGGGGCCCTTAAGGGATTAATTATAAGGGCCTCAATTGGCCTCTGGGAGGAAAAGCTGTCTTGGCCTTTCCCACCACCAACCTAATCACATTTCCATGGGAAGATGACGGGCCCTCCGCTCCCATCGCTATTTTATGAGCCCCTCTGCTTCCTAGCCTATCTTTGGAAGGGTCTATTAAATCCAGCCCCACATATGCATAAAATGAGATGGAAATGCAGAAGTTGCTTTCAATGATTCTACGCTCCTCCAGAGGGTGCGCTGTTGAGGCACCTCCAGAGTACACTCCCTAAGCAATCAGTGAATGGACGAAAACTTCCACTTTTGCACAGTTAGTCTCGCAATAAAAACTCTGGAAAAAGTTGAATGAGGTGTAACGTTTAAAATCCCAATGATCTAGCCTTTGCCCCCCCCCCCGCCCCCCCCATTCGCCAACTTCTGCAGCTACTGATTTGCTGAACTGCACCCTCATCGCCACCTTTGATGCCCTAGGTCGCAATAAAACCATTATTCTCTATCACCTCTGGCTGTGCCTGGTACGGTCCTCATCTCCAGTCCCTTAAGTCCCAGGTTCACAAACTTAAAAGGATATAGCAGACTACTGAGCTAGCCCTCCACTGGCAACACAGTGGTGCAGTGGTTAGCACCGCAGCCTCACATCTCCAGCGACCCGGGTTCGGTTCTGGGTACTGCCTGTGCGGAGTTTGCAAGTTCTCCCTGTGACTGCATAGGTTTCCGCCGGGTGCTCCAGTTTCCTCCCATAGCCAAAGACTTGCAGGTTGATAGGTAAATTGGCCATTGTAGATTGCCCCTAGTGTAGGTAGGTGGCAGGAGAATTGAGGGAAGATGGGGATGTGGTAGGGAATATGGGATTAATGTAGGATTAGTATAAATGGGTGACTGATGGTCAGCACAGACTTGGTGGGCTGAAGGGCCTGTTTCAGTGCTGTATCTCTCTATGACACTGCCAGATCTGGCTGGACCACTTAAAACACTATCAGGTCTTTCTCTCATCTACTAAAACTGCATACTATTCTAGTATTATCCTGGAATGCAAAGATAACCCCCAGATTCTTTTCTTTGCTGCAAACTGTCTTCTGAAACCCCTCTCCCCCGTCCCCTCCACCCTTACCTCCAACAATAAGTGCGAGAAGCTCATAGACTTCTTTATCACTAAGATCGAGACTATCTGATCAGCTGCCTCTGCTGCATCCCTCCCTTCCACCAGCCCACCTGGCCAAACTTTCTCTAATGCTTTCTCCTCGCCTAGCCCTGAACTCACATCATTCTCTAATTTCCCTCCTATCTCCCCTCATGCCCTCGCTGTGCTCATCTTGTCCATGAAATCCACTCCTATTCCCTCGATCCTATTCCCATTAAACTGCTGACCACCTAATTTCCCCTCCTGGTCCCCACGTTAGCCGATTTTCTTTTTTAACTGTTCTCTCCCTTCAGGTGTTGTCCCTCAATCCTTTAAATCTGCTGTCATCACCCCTCTCCTCAAAAAAAAACAACCCTTGACCCCCAACATCCTTGGAAATTATCATCCCATTTCCAAACTCCCTTTGTTCTTGAATGTGTTGTTGCCTCCCAAATCCATTCCCATCTTTCCTGGAACTCCGTGTTTTAATCACTCCAAACAGGTTTCCACCCCTGCCACAGTACCAAAGCAGTTTTTATCAAATAGAATGTAAGAACATAAGAAATAGGAGCCGGAATAGGCCATTTAGCCCCTCGAGCCTGCTCCATCCTTCAATAAGATCATGGCTGATCTGATCGTAACCTCAACTCCACTTTCCAGCCTGACCCCAATAACCCTTTACTCCCTTGTAGATCAATAATCTGTCTAACTCAGCCTTGAATATGTTCAATGACCCAGCCTCCACTGCTTTCTCAGTAGAGAATTCCAAAGATCAACAACTCTCTGTGAAAATAAATTCCTCCTCATTACCATCTTAAATGGGAGAACCCTTATTCTGAAAATGTGCACCCTAGTTTTAAATTCCCCTAAGAGGGGAAACACCCCCTCAGAATCCAACATGTTTCAAAATCACTTCTCATTCTTCGAAACTCCAATGAGTGTAGCCCCAACCTGCTCACCCTTTCTTGATAAGACAGCCCCTTCATCCCAGGGATCAACCTAATGAATCTTCTCTGAATTGCCTCCAATGCAAGTATATCCTTCCTTAAGTATGGAGAACAAAACTGTACACAGTACTCTAGGTGTGGTCTCATCAACGTCCTGTATGGTTGTAGCAATACTTCCTTACTTTTATACTCCATCCCCTTTGCAATAAAAGCCAACATTCCATTTTCCTTCCTATTTACTTGTCGTACATGCATGCTAACTTTTTGTGATTCATGTACGAGGTCACCCAGATCCCTCTGTACTGCAGCATTCTGCAGTCTCTCTCCATTTAAATAATTTGCTTTTCCATTCTTCCTAACAAGCCAGATAATCTCTAATTTCCCCATATTATACTCCATCCGTCAATATTTTGTCCACTTAACCTACTATATCCCTTTGCAGATTCTCTGTGTCTTCCTTGCAACTTGTTCTCCCATCAATCTTTGTATCGTCAGCAAATCTGGCTATAATGCATTCTGTCCCTTCATCCAAGTTATTAATGTAGATTTTAAATTGTTGCGATCCCAGCACTGATCCCTGCAGCACCCCACTAGTTATAGTTTGCCAACCTGAAAATGACCCATTTACTCTGACTCTCTGTTTCCTGTTAGCTAACCTGAAGGCCTGTTCGGGTCTGCAATTGAAACCTGACCCGAGCCCGACAGAACCACATCCGACCCGGGCCCAACCTTTGACTTTTTTCCCGCGCCTGACCCGACCCGACCACTGGAATGAAGTTGATTCTCTTAAAGAGGTTGTGCTTTACCTTGGATGAAATAGCTCACTGCAGACGAGTGCCGAGTCCGGATGCATGTTTCCCGCCTTGATGTCCTGGCTGTTCAAATCTGGAAGCTTTTCCCTCCCTGACCAAAAGGCAACACGGTGTCTGACCCGGCCTGACCCGAGCCCAAAAGCCAGACCCGGAAGAGAGACCCGACCCGACCCGAACCTGACACATGTCATCGGGTCTGGTCGGTTTTGGGTTGGGTAGCCATGTTCTAAGCTAACTCTCCATCCATGCTATTATATTACCCCCAACGCCATGAGATCTTATCTTGTGCAGTAACTGTTTATTTGGCACCTTATTAAATGCCTTTTGGAACTCCAAATACACTACATCTACTTGTTCCCCTATATCCACCCTGCTTGTTACATCCTCAAAGAACTCTAATAAATATATCCTATGTGACTGTGACAAAGGTAAACTTTCCCTCCTTGTCCTTCTTGACCTGTCTGCAGCCTTTGACACGGTTGACCACACCATCCTCCTCCGCCTCTCCACTGTTGTCCAGCTGGGTGGGGCTGCTGTCACCTGTTTCCATTCTTATCTATCTTAGTAGCCAAAGTATCACTTGCACTGGCTTCTCTTCCTGCTCCTGCACCCATTACCTCTGGTGTCCCCCAAGTATCTATCCTTCGCCCCTTCCTGTTTCTCATCTACATGCTGCCCTTCGGTGAGATCATTCGAAAGCACAGCATTAGTTTTCACAGGAATGCTGACGACACCTAGCTCGATCTCACCACCAGCTCCTCCATTGTTGCTATATTATCAGACTGCTTATCCGACATCCAGTACCGGATGAGCAGAAATTTCCTCCAATTAAATATTGGGAAGACTGAAGCCATTGTTTTTAGTCCCCACTCCAAACTCCGATTCCTAACTACTGACTCTATCTCTCTCCTTGGCAACAATTTGAAATTAAGTCCGTTAATAACCCTGGTGTCACATTTGACCTCGTATTCGCACCATCACCAAGACCGCCTATGTCCACCTCCATAACATCGCCCAACTTCACCCCTGTCTCAGTACACCTACTGCTGAAACCCTCATTCATGCCTTTTTTACCTCTAGACTTGACTATTACTAAACATTCCTGGCTGGTCTCCCACATTATACCCTCCATAAACTTGAGATCATCCAAAACTCTGCTGCCGATGTCTTGACTCACACTAAGTCCCATTCACCTATCACCCCTGTGCTCATTGATCTATATTGGCTCCAGGTCAAGCAACATCTGGACTTTAAAATTCTCATCCTTGTTTTCAAATCCCTCCATGGCCTTGCCCTTCCCTATCTCTGTAATCTCCTCCAGCCCCCATAACCCTCCGATATCTGCACTCCTCTAATTCTGGCATCATGAGCATCCCCAGTTTTAATCGCAGCAACATTTATCGCCACGCCTTCAGTTGCTTTGGCCCTAAGCTCTAAAATACCCTCCCTATGCCTCTTTGCTTCTCATCCTTGCTTTCTTCCTTTAAGACACTCCTTAAAACCAGCTCTTTGAACAAGCTTCTGGTCATCTACCATATCTGCTTTTGGGGCTCGGTGTCATAATTTGTTTTATAATGCTCGTGTGAAACATCTTGGGACATTTTATTATGTTAAAGGTGCTGTATAAATATAAGTTGTTGTTGTTGTTGTAACGGTGAACTAACTTCATAATTACTGTTAAGTACACTAACTGTCCCTGGAAGCTGATTTTATATTTGTGGAATGTCAAATTTCTCCATACTGATTTTTTTTCAAAAACATTTTTAAGCTTGATATTTTAGCTTCTATCTTAATCCAATCATCATTTATTTCACTATCTGAAATGTAAATTAAAAATGCAGGATAAACAATGCGTTTAACTTCCTAGTTTACTGTCTGTGAGAATACTTCAACATGATTTGTTGCTTGCCCTGCTTGCTGACATCATTGCTGCTCAACGCCTGGATTTAATGCCAGAATTAAACTTCTATCAGGAAAGGGGAAATCCAAACCTCAGACATCACTGGATCCTTGTGGGCAGTTTTCTTCAAGGTCAGCAGTGAGTGATGTTGCTTCAGCGCTGACTACAAAATCCAGCACAATTTTCCTATATCACATTGTTACTGTTGAATGACTTTAGTGGAGTCTATTTTCAACAGTGTACGTTTGTTGGAACACATTTAAAAGCATGAGGATGCTACATCTCTATAGTGGTTAGCATCGTAGCCTCACAGCTCCAGCGACCCGGGTTCAATTCTGGGTACTGCCTGTGTGGAGTTTGCAAGTTCTCCCTGTGTCTGCGTGGGTTTCCTGCGGGTGCTCCGGTTTCCTCCCGCAGCCAAAAGATTTGCAGGTTGATAGGTAAATTGGCCATTATAAATTGCCCCTAGTATAGGTAGGTGGTAGGGGAATATAGGGACAGGTGAGAATGTGGTAGGAATATGGGATTAGTGTAGGATTAGTTGAGTCAGTTGCCAGCGTTCGCCAGAGCTGGCGGGCAGCCATAAAGACAGGGCTAAAATGTGGCGAGTCGAAGAGACTTAGTAGTTGGCAGGAAAAAAGACAGAGGCGCAAGGGGAGAGCCAACTGTGCAACAGCCCCGACAAACAAATTTCTCTGCAGCATCTGTGGAAGAGCCTGTCACTCTAGAATTGGCCTTTATAGCCACTCCAGGCGCTGCTTCACAAACCACTGACCACCTCCAGGCGCTTACCCATTGTCTCTCGAGATAAGGAGGCCCAAAAGAAGTATAAATGGGTGGTTAATGATCGGCACAGACTCGGTGGGCCGAAGGGCCTGTTTCAGTGCTGTATATCTAAATCTAAAAATACATGTAGAGTTAGTGTCATATGATTTTTCACATTTGGGACTTTCCTGTTTGTCTAGGAGAGATTTTAGTTTAATTTTTAATATGTTACTGATATAAGATCCAGTTCAGTTTACAAAAAATTAACACCTAGGGTTGCATAAGTCATTTGTTGTTGATAATGTTTAGATGGGTTGTTAATTGTATATTAATTGAGTGTTTAATTGTGTTCAACTCATGAGCATTAACTGGGAATTCACTTATGCTCCTACACATAGGAGTAGACTGAAACTGTGGTTGTTGCGTAGGAGGTGCATCTTTGTACAGTGTACCTCTGTACGTTAAGGTTTGTAAGTGTGTAAAGATTACGCTCCAGTTCTATCCTTCACCACCATGCTATCTTGAATAGAACAAGGGATGACATCAAATTTTGCACTTTTGCATACATCATCAGCTTTGAGAAAATGCTATGTTGTTAAGCACATCCCAGAACAGTTTGCACACTGATGCTAAACTTTTTTTTCTTAGGTTTTTAGGCCTGGCAAAAGAACTTAGCTAGTCAAACAATTTAGGTTCCAGGAGCTCCCACACGAAGGGGGGAATTTTATGGAGGCGATGGGAAACTCGGCCACCGGCTGCAGAGCTGGCGAGAGACCTGCACTGCCTCCTCTGGGTAGGCCTGCTAGAATTACATGCCAGTCACTCAGTTGAGAGGTCATGGCTGGCCTTTCATGGGAACAGGACACCAGGGGCGGAGGTTCCACCTGCCGAGAGCTGCCGGCCAATCAGAAGCTGGCAGCTCCTTGATCAGCAGCACCACCAAGGAGGCGGTGACTGCTGCGAGAAAGACACTCACCCGAGACCCGGGTCAGTACTGGATGCCAGGCTGAGGTGAGTGATGGCAGGAGAGGTTTCGCAGGGTGGGGGTCACAGTTGAAAGGGCTATTTGAGGGTCAGCAGAAGGGCACAGAGGTGATTCTCAGCAGGCACCCCCCCCCCCCATTCCCGATGCCAGGTCCCTCAATCAGAGACCCCCCCATTCCCGATGCCAGGTCCCTCAATCAGAGACCCCCCCCACTGGGAGCAGGCAAACAACCCGCACAAGTTTGTATTTCGTGCTGCCCGCATGGCAACAGGCCCGCCCACCATTGGGTTAATGCCAGTGGCAGCAGGAAGAGGCCCTTAATTGCACATTAATTGCCCCTTAATGGCCTCAATTGGTGGCAGAATGGGAAGGCCATCCATGGGCCTTCTCAACACAGACTTAATCAGGGTAGAGGTTGGAAGGTGGCGGGGTCCCCACCCACTACCATCCCACCCAATTAAATGCACTTCCTACCTCCAAACTCATCACAGGGGAGAGCATATAATCCAGTCCCAAGAGTTTGGTTCAAGGTGGTAATTCTGCTTGACAACTCAGCAACCTGTCACACATAATTCAGGAAGGGGTCAGAGATTAGTCTTTGTCCATTCTGGTTTCTGAAGATGTCAGTACAGGGGAGTGTGAGGCAACCAGAAGCAGAAGAGCATTTCAGTTCAATCAATTCTTAATGATTTGCATTGATAACTCAATTTTCTCAAAAAAATTTAATCTTTTATTCCCATCGAACAATGCTTTTCATTAAGTCAGTGGAGTTTTGGGGCAAAAGGTTTATCAGTGGTTTCGAAGAGCTGGTGTTCTTAACCATGCATATTGTATATGTGCATTTTGGAGTTATTATGTTAGCAATTGTCATTCAGCATATTTCACTAATCGTCTTATTTCTTATCAGGCTGGACAAGTCAATCCAATAGTGAAGCTATATGTGGTGAACCTTTATGGACCAACTCATACTCTTGAATTGATGCCACCAGAGAGCTTCAAGTCCAAGTAAGATTTGGTTCACAGTCACCCTCATTTTATAAATTTAAAAAAGAGTGATTTCTGGTAGTCTAGTTACAGAGGAGGTAGAGCACATACAACATGTCACCATGTCAGCTGTGGCTCAGTTGGTAGCACTCTTGCCTCTGAGTCACAAGGTTCTGGATTCAAGTCCCACTGCAGGGCTTGAGCTCAAAAATTAAGGCTGATGCTCCAGTGCAGCACTGTTGGAAGTGCTGAATTTCAGATGAGACATTAAACCAAGCCCCCATCTGCCTGCTCAAGTGGATGTACACTATTTCGAAGAAGAGCAGGGGAGTTATCCCCAGTGTTCTGGCCAATACTTATCCCTCAATCAACATCACAAAAAAAACAGATTATCTGGTCATTATCACATTGATGTTTGTGGGACTGTGCACATCCTGGCTGCTGCATTTCATGCACTACAACAGTGACTACACTTCAAAAAAACAAAAGTACTTCATTGGCCTTAAAGCACTTTTAGACATCCAGTGATTATGAAAGGTGCTATATCAATGCAATTCTTTTTTATGTGCATCTAGATTACAGCTGTATCATAGTTTTAGGATTAACGCTCCAATCTCGAACCTAAAATCTAGTTAGTCAACTTTCCATTGTTTTTCTTTTCATTTTCCCTTCAGACTTTTCCCTGTAGTGCACACTTCAATCATTAAATTGGCGAGTTAATCTCTGTCAGTGCTACTTGTTAGGCAGCATATAAAAGGAACCTAAGTTAAACCAAATGCACTTAATCCCATACCCAACTTTGTAAGTAAGTACATAAGGAGATACATAAGTAAACAAATGTTGAAGAATCTGAAGCACAATCCCATTCCTGCTCCTCTGTTGTGCAGTGGATCAGGACCACAATCTGCTGCTGCACTACCAGACTACCACGTTTGCCTACATAGAGAGAGGATGTTGAGGATTCTGAGCACCATCACCATAACTATCACCATTCCAGTCGGTGGAAAAATTAGCATAGTCCTGTTCTTCTGATGCAAACACAGTAAATTCCAACCAGTATATTGCACCTTAACACAAGTTGTACCTTTACAACTTGCAAGCCTCAACAAGTGATAGATACACCACAGCAGGTGATCCTTTCCATCATTACATCCAACATAGTTGATGTAATGATACTTGTCAGTCAATCATAAGGCTACACTGGAAGTATTATCTGCCAAGATTAACCTGCTTCTCAGCTTCAGGAAACTAGACAGCAATGTGTGTTAACTGTGAGAAGTTAAGAGGAAAATCAAGATCTCCTTTGATATCTGAATTGACTCTGGCCTCACTGTCTAGGCTCACAAGTACAGTGGCAGTGATGCTCAGCTCCTTGATATCTTGCCCATTAGTCAGCCTCGTGAGGCCAAATTTTACTGCTGTGTACTCGGCAACCTAAAATTTTCCCCATTCATTTTGATAATAACGTAGGCTAGTGAACACTATAAATGTTTTTTTTTTCTACAATCTTATTTCTTGTTTCAGTAGTTGAACTATTTTGATTAGTAAGTATTCTGGTTTGTTGTCTGCATTATACCCACAAGCCTTAAGCAGTGCCTGTGCCAAAAAATCAATTGCATGTTTGTTATTGATAATATAGTTACATCAAAATAGAGATCCACAACAGTCTGCATAAATGAAAAAGTTAGCATACTGTAAACTGTAAGGAGCAAATGCACCTAAAAATCACACTTTAGTTTATTTCTGATGAAGGGCTATTTCATATTTTTGTTTAATTTTAGATCTTTGTGATTTGAATCAAATTTGTTAGATGTACTTTATAGCATTAATGTGTAGTTTTAGTGGAGCTATTTTTAGCAGTTCTGAGATTGAATTTCTTTTCAATAAGGGAATATTATATCACCATGGTAAAGTGGGTCAGCAGCACAAAGACTGTAGTAAACTGGCTGAACAGACCTCAAAATGTGTCCATTCTTACTACATGTGAAATTACAACTGGGGCTTGTTCTAAGGTAGGACATTCTGCTCATGTGAAACATTTTTGTGAACTGTGATGCTACCAAATGCAGAAATCATTTGTCAGAACACTTCTACTCAACTAATAAATTTGAAACTAACTGAAGTTGATCAGATCTGCTAATAAATAATAGCTAATCCTACAGGTAAATTGAATTCAACTTTATCTTGAACAGTGTCAAGCTTCCTCTTTTATCCAACAAAATAGTAAAGAATTAGTAAACTGCTACATCCTTGTACTTTCGACTAAGTTAGAAGTCCAAACTTTCCTTTCTCTAATCTGGTGTTTAGCTTAGCCATGTATGCCAACTGGAGAGTGAATGTTCTTCATTCCACTCGGACTAAACAGGGCTCATTTTGCTGACCCTTGCTCCCAGAAGCATCCAGTTCTCCAAAGCAAAAGGTTTTGGTGGTTGTTTTGTCTCTTTCATTTTGCATCAGATTTCTGGAACTTTGTAACCGGGTGAGTGGGAGAAGAGCTGGATCTGCATCTGCAGTTGGAGTAAGTACAGTATTCTGGTGCAAAGAGATTTTCCTGCCTACCTCCTCATTTTCCTGGATGATTACTCACTGAGCACTCCAGCACAGAGGTGTCCAGCCAAACATGGTACTGTTACACATCTTCAGTAGGTGGCAGGGGTCCTGGGGGTAGGCCAGAGAGATGAGGATAAGTAAAATAGCTTAATAATCTGCACATAGCAATAGGTCAAATTTTAACTCACTCAAAACCCATTTACATACAGAGCAGGTAAAATCAGCCCCAAGCTTATGTCTGCTGATCAAAAGAGAATGGCTTCTCCTTAGATTACTCTGGGCCATCTTAATGGACTGGGAAAGAAAATTCTGGGACTTTGGGTGTGTTGCTCCTGTCCAGTGCCAGCATAGTTGATGTTGTTGGGGAGGGGTAGGGAGGAATCACAGAATAATACAGTGCAGAAGAGGCCCTTTGGCCCATCGAGTCTGCACCGATGCATTAAAACACCTGACCTGTCTACCTAATCCCATTTGCCAGCATTTGGTACATAGCCTTGAATGTTATGACGTGCCAAGTGCTCATCCAGGTACTTTTTAAAGGATGTGAGGCAACCTGCCTCTACCACCCTCCCAGGCAGGGCATTCCGGACTGTCACCACCCTCTGGGTAAAAAAGTTCTTCCTCAAATTCCCCTTAAACCTCCCGCCCCTCACCTTAAACTTGTGACCCCTCGTAATTGACCCTTCAACTAAGGGGAACAGCTGCTCCCTATCCACCCTGTCCTTGCCCCTCATAATCTTGTACACCTCGATCAGGTCACCCCTCAGTCTTCTCTGCTCCAGTGAAAACAACCCAAGCCTATCCAACCTCTCTTCATAGCTTAAATGTTCCATCCCAGGCAACATCCTGGTGAATCGCTTCTGCACCCCCTCCAATGCAATCACATCCTTTCTGTAATGTGGCGACCAGAATTGCACACACTACTCCAGCTGTGGCCTTACCAAAGTTCTGTACAACTCCAACATGACCTCCCTGCTTTTGTAATCTATGCCTCAATTGATAAAGGCAAGTGTCCCATGTGCCTTTTTCACCACCCTATTAACCTGCCCTTCTGCCTTCAGAGATCTATGGACAAACACGCCAAGGTCCCTTTGTTCCTCGGAACTTCCCAGTGTCTGGCCATTCAGTGAATACTTCCGTGTCACATTACTCCTTCTAAAGTGTATCACCTCACACTTTTAGCATTAAATTCCATCTGCCACCTTTCTGCCCATTTGACCATTCCGTCCATATCTTCCTGTAACCTAAGACACTCCACCTCACTGTTAACCACTCGGCCAATCTTTGTGTCATCCACAAACTTACTGATCCTACCCCCCACATAGTCATCTATGTCGTTTATATAAATGACAAACAATAGGGGACCCAGCACAGATCCCTGTGGTATGCCACTGGACACTGGCTTCCAGTCACTAAAACAGCCGTCTGTCAGCATTCTCTGTCTCCTACAGCTAAGCCAATTTTGAATCCACCTTATCAAGTTACCCTGTATCCCATGTGCATTTGCTTTCTTGATAAGTCTCCCATGTGGGACCTTGTCAAAGGCTTTGCTGAAGTCCATGTAAACTACATCAACTGCACTATCCTCATCTACACACCTGGTCACATGCTCAAAAAATTCAATCAAATTTGTTAGGCATGACCTCCCTCTGTCAAAGTCATGCTGCCTATTCCTAATCAAATTTTGCCTCTCCAAGTTGTGATAGATTCTCTCCTTCAGAATTTTCTCCAATAGTTTCACTACCACTGATGTGAGACTCACTCGTCTGAAGTTCCCTGGCTTATCTCTACAACCTTTCTTAAATAGTGGGACCACATTAGCTGTTCTCCAGTCCTCTGGCACCTCCCCCGTGGCCAGAGATGAATTAAAAATTAGGGTCAGAGCCCCTGCAATCTCCACCCTCGCCTCCCACAGCATCCTGGGACACAAATCGTCCGGATCTGGAGATTTGTCCATTTTTAAGCCTTCCAAAACCTCCAATACCTTGTCACTCCCTATGACAATTTGCTCAAGAACCTCACAGTCTCTCTCTCTAAGTTCCATATCTACATCCTCTTTCTCTTGGGTGAAGACAGATGTGAAGTATTTGTTCAACACCCTACCCAATGTCCTCTGGCTCCACCCACAAATTTCCCCCTTGGTCCCTAATGGGTCCTACTCTTTCCCTGGTTATCCTCTTCCCATTGATATACTTATAGAATATCTTGGGATTTTTCCTACTTTTACCAGACAGAGCTTTCTTATATCCCCTCTTTGCTCTCTTAATTGCTTTCTTAAGCTCCATCCTACACTTTCTGTACACCACTAATGCTTCCATTGATTTGCTCTCCTTGTATTTGCTAAAAGCCTCTCTTTTGCTTCTCATCGTATCCTGAATGTTTCTGGTCATCCATGGTTCTCTGGGCTTGTTGCTCCTACCTATTACCCTAGAGGGAACATGTTGGGCCTGTACCCTCCTCATTTCCTTTTTGAATGCCCCCCACTGCTCTTCTGTAGATTTCCCGACAAGTAACTCTTTCCAGTCTACCTTGGCCAGATCCTGCCTTATTTTACTAAAATTCGCTCTCCCCCAATCCAAAACATTTTTTTTGCAACTTGTCTATTTCTTTCTCCATAACAAGCTGTACCATGTTGTGGTCGCTATCACCAAAATGCCTCCCCACCAGCACATCAACCACCTGTCCGGCTTCATTCCCCAGAATTAGGTCCAGCACTGCACTCTCCCTGGTTGGATCCTCTACATATTGAGCTAAAAAGTTCTCCTGTATACATTTTAAGAACTCCACTCCATCTAAGCCCTTAACACGATGACTATCCCAATTAATGTTGGGAAAGTTGAAATCACCGAATATAATTACCCTATTATTTTTACACACCTCTGCAAATTGCGCACATATTTGCTCCTCAATTTCCCGCTGACTATCTGGGGGTCTATAATAAACACCTAGCAATGTGGCTGTCCCTTTTTTATTAAACTTTACCCATAAAGTTTCATTTGATGCCTGCTCCAAGAAATCATCTCTCCGTACTGCAGTAACTGACTCCTTAACTAATATTGCAATGCCCCCTCCTCTTTTACCCCCTCCTCTGTCTCGTCTGAAAATTCTATATCCCAGGATATTGAGCTGCCAATCCTGCCCCTCCCTCAACCATGTATCCGTGATGGCTACTATATCACAATTTCACGTGTCAATCATTTCCCTTAACTCATCCGTTTTACCTGCAATACTCCTGGCATTAAAGTAGAGGCCTTCCATCCTGGTCTTACTCCCTTGAAACTTACTTCCGCTGTATTCCCTCTGACTTATTTGCTTTTCTGTGTTTAGCTGTGTCCCTATTCTGCTTGGAGTCTGCATCCCCTCCCCCTGCCAAATTAGTTTAAACTCCTCCCAACAGCACTAACAAGCCCGCCATCAAGGATGATAGTCCCCCTCTGGTTCAGATGTAGAGCGTCCCACTTGTACAGGTCCCACCTTCCCCAGAAACGGTCCCAGTGGTCCAGGAATCTAAAACCCTCCCTCCTGCGCCAACTCTTAAGCCACGCATTCATCTGTGCTATTCTCCTATTTCTATACTCGCTAGCACGTGGCACTGGGAGTAATCCAGAGATTACAACCAGAGAGGTCCTGCTTTTTAGTTTACTGCCTAACTCCCTGAATTCTTGATGCGAGACCTCATCCCTCTTTCTACCTATGTCATTGGTACCAACATGTACCATGACCTCTTCCTTATCACCCTCCCCCTTCAGGATGCCCTGCAGTGACATACCGGACCCTGGCACCAGGGAGGCAACACACTATCCTGGAGTCACATTGACGGCCACAGTAGCGCCTATCTGTTCCCCTGACTATAGAATCCACTATTACCATTGCTCTTCCTCTCTTTCCCCATTCCTGTGCAGACAGGCTGTTTGCGGTGCCAGAAGCTTGGTTCTGTCCGCACTCCCGGGAGGAACCAGCCTCATCAGCCTCCAGAGAATACTGGAAAATTTTCTGTACTATGTCTCAGGTCCTAACTTAATAATTCTATTCACATAAGGAAGTCCAGCTTTGCCTCTGGCTGAGCAAGTCATTAATTTTTACCTCAGCTGACTTTGCTTAATTTAAAGACCTCAAACAGAATGGAATCTTGTGCTCACCCTTGAGAACAGCCGACCAAGGCTTTGTGATAGTGACAGATCTACTAAGAGAATATCTAAAACAAATGTAAGATTATGAACTCACCATCGCTACATGCTATTTGTAGGGAACTCATTTTTCTCAGGGTTAATATATGACTCATTCAGAAAAAAGAATGACTAGTCCAAATTAGATGGGGAGCAAATCACCTTTAGCAGGAAGTTAACCTGAAGCTAAAACAAATAGATAAGGTTTAACAAAATATTTGAATTGGCCAGATATACTGAACCATGTTTATATCCTCTGGCACTGACAAATGTAGAATTCATGTCTCCCACCAAAGATTTTTATAACTTCATTGTATTTTTATCTCATTTTCTTTCTGTTCCTGAATTGACATCTGCAGCATCGAGGATGGAGATAGATTCTGCTCCTAAACCACTGTCAATGCTACTTATGCTCACCTGTCAAGTTGTACCTGCAGCTCCTCTTCCCTTCCCTTTGCTGGAAGCTAATGCAGCCTCTGTTCAGTACCTCCCTAATTAATATAGCTCAGATCAGGAAGCCTATGCATTAAATAGTTTTTTTTTCTGTTACATCTCTTCATTTCATAGCCTCATCAATTATCAATCATATTAAAAATGGATCCATGATCTGGCCTGGCACCAAATTATTGTGAACATTGACAACATTGAGGAATCTGATGCAGTGAACAAAGCCTTATCCAAACTGTTAATATATGATATCTTTGTAGAATATGTGTGGTTACTCATGTTGCTAAGTGAGAAATATTCCTTCTTTACAGTTTAAAATAAAGATACAAGCATATGCACATTTTATATTCAGTATTTTACAAGGTGCCATGACTGATGTGGAAAGAAATCCTTTCAGATGGATTATTGCTTGTGTTCTGCATGTATTTTCATTTGTTCCTCTTCTGTTACCATTTTAGAAACATGAGACAGTGTCTGAACTCTGGCTTTCTAAACAGGTAAGGAAAATCACTGACTAAAATGAATTCATCATAAAATCATAGTTATGAATTAATTCATTAAATTGATATTAAAGATACTACCTATATAATAAAAACTGGCCAGTAATATGATACAAGACAGTAAGACAGTTGTAAGAAAAACAGAATGCTGGAAGTAGTCAGCAGATCAGACGTCTGTGGAAAGAGATACAAAGGTCAACGACCTTCCGTTATAACGGAAAGAAGTTAGAGATGTAACAGGTTTTATGCAAGTACAGAGGCGGAGAAAGGGGAGGGGGAGAAAGAACAAATCAGAAGGTCTGTGATAGGGGGAAGTCTGGAGAGATTAAATGACAAAAGGTATGATATTGTAAGGCAAAAGGAGATGGTAATGGGACAAGTAAAATAAAAGGGTCTAGGTTGAGGAGGTGTAAATGGAAAATAGCAGAATCATCAGCAACAGCTGCCATCCAAGAAGATGGGGGCAGAGGTTATGATCTGAAATTGTTGAACCCAGTGTTGAGTTCGGAAGGCTTTTAACTGCCTAATCGAAAAATGAGGTTCTGTTTCTCAGGCTTATGTTGAGTTTCAATGGAATGGAATAGGAGCCCGAGGACAGAGAAGTCAAAGTGGAAGTGGGGTGGAGGCTTAAAATGACAGGCAACTGGAAGCTCAGGGTCACCCACAATTAAAACAGTTATGTTCTGCTTATAGAAATATAGGAATTACAAAACATATGATAATATGATAACAGAGTTGTTGACTAATCATAACCATCAATCTCTATCAATTAATCTCCAACCAAAAAACCTTCACTGGTTGGAAATTCAGGGAGCCATAGGTCCAAAATCATTGTTTGCCACAAGCGTGCTGCACTTACTATATGTCATGTCTCAAATTACTTGTATACTGTTTCCCAAAAACCATTTCCTGAAGGAAATATAATTTGCATTTGACGGAAACCGGGGGAAACAAGAGTTAAAATTGAGCAACTTTTTTTTCCTGTCCTTATACCTTCCAGCAGTGATTTTATTGGCAGGCAGCTAAGGTTTCAGTTTGATCGTGTTTAAGCTATTTTCTATCGTTTTTACACTGATCAGATATAATGTACAAAAACAGTTTGTTTAGAAACAGCTGTTGGATATTTAGATAAGAGAGGTGATAACTCCATAAAGAGTTGACTATGGCTATACTCTGACCGCTAAATGAATAACTGATGTGATTAGCATCTCCATTGGTGACAGCTGGACTCCAGACTACATTTAAAAGAAAATTATCTTAATCATTATACATTCAACAGATTTGGCTTCAGTGTACACAAAAGTGGATTAATCTGCAAACTCTTGTTCAATGTGCTTTTTAAAAAAATATATATATAATTTTTATGGACTGTAAATAAAAATTTGTTACAATTCAGACTTTTGTAGCACAATTTTTTCAATCAATCTGACTAGAGGTTCTGTAAGCGGACAATCTGGAATCCATGTGGGGTAATTTAAACTTTTTATTGCTGGGCAAACAAACATGCAGTCGCAAATCAGCAGGTAGTTTACAACCCAACTGGTTCTCTTTTCCTTGCACTTAATGGAAAACAAAATCAAGCAATGTCTAAAATAGACGACCCTATCACTTGTTTTCCACCTGGCAATAAATATTGAAATTAAGCCCCATGTCTTTCCCTTTCTCCTGGGTATAACAATTAACCCAGTTTGCAGTTCATCGCTTTCAACCTTCTGACTTTATCCATTTTTAGAAAAACAGTCCAGCAAATATTCCAAAGCTTTGTTTTGTTCTACCTCCAGGTACAGGTAATGCTTCAATTTCTTGAACTATCACCATCTCTTTGGTGTGGTACATAGGTCAAACATTTACAGAGCTCTTGCACTGGGCCAAGCAGAATTGAAAACTAGCCGCCAAATGTGTGACATTTATATGTTTGATTCTTTAGAAGTAAATCAAGCAAATTTAACAGTCTTGCCATCTTAGAAAACAGTATCCCCCACATATAGCTCTGAAGCAGAGCTGCCAGCCTATTTAAACACAAACAAAAGTTCCGCTGATGTCTAATATGATACAGATATATATATTGTGTACTGTCCAGACAGCTGAACTGGATGGGATACTACACAAAGAAACAATTCATTAAGCACTTTACAATTAGCTAATTGATCTAATTTCCTCGGAACAGCAAAGCCCAGTGCTCCTCCAGACACAACACATCCCATTTTCAATCCTGCATCTGGAAAGAATTTAAAACAATTTTGTTTATGCATTGAAAGCATTTGTATAAATAATAAAACATAATGGATGAATGAGAAGTCCTTTGTTTATTTTGAGTTTATATATGCATATATAGTGACTTCCACATAATAGACCCAAAACATATTCGGACCATGATACAAAAGCACAATACTGCAGATGCTGGAAATCTGAAATGAAAATAGAAAATGCTGGAAGTAGTCAGCATGCCATGCAGCATCTATGGAGAGAGAAACAAAGTTAACGGGTTGAGTTTTCAGGTCCCACTGAGGGCAGGCAGGGGATGAAAATAAAGCCAGTGTGCCAGTTTCCCGATGCCATTCCCGGCGCCAGCAGATTTCACCAGGGCAGGAAAGGTGGCTACAGGATCCACCCCCTCCGATCCATTGTGAAGCCCAATTAACATTGTTAAAGAGCTCATTGATACTTCAGTAAGGGGCTTGTTGTGATTGTCATGGGGGCGCGTGGGTTGCATGCACTGTCTGGGGCAGACCAGTTGAATGGAGGCGGACACACAGTGGGGAGCCAGTCATGGCCAGCACTGGAAATTAGCTGGGCCCCTTGAAAGGATAAATGGCAGAGGGGACTCAGCCATAGGAAAACAGGTTCCATCGGCTCAGCACACGTTGCGGGGAGAGTGGGCAGTATGTGCTCAGGCTGTGCAAGGGGTTGTCACCGTCCTGGGTTAAGGGGGATATTAGAGGAGGGGGAAAGTCTCCCAAACACAGTTGGTGGGGGAGGTGCGGAAATGGGCAGCTGATCACAAGGAAGGCTGCAGCTGGCAATGGGGTTATGAATCTCAGATTTTGGGCCCAGTAGTGATGAGGAGAAAGACCCTCCACAAGAAGCCCGGAGCATGGCCATCAGGAGGGCAGGGGCGAGGGAGAGGTAGGACACGGAAGCTGTACCCTCAGCATAGGATCTACCGTTGAAGATGGAGCTACCTGCACATGACTGAGATCCAGTGCCACAGGAGACTGTGACTCTCCAGGCAAATGGTCACAGCTGTCTGTATCCATGGCACAGGAGACCTTACATCTTGCAGCTGGTTGCCATGCCCTGCTTGTAACCATCAAAGTCACTGTGGTCTTGAACTTCTTCACTTCTGGCTACTTCCAAGAATCACTTGAGGACCTCAATGACATCTCACAAATGGCTGCACACCACTGCATCTTGCAGGTCACTGATGTTCTATTTGCCAGAGCTGGACAGTACATTCAATTCCACACATACGGGACCTTGCAGGCACAGAGGGGAGTGGATTGCGCCTCCATCACTGGATTTCGCCGAGGTGCAAGGCATCATCAGTTGCACCCATCTGGCCATCAAGGCACCCAGTGACCAGCCAGTCAAATTCATTAATTCCACTCCCTCAACATTCAGCTGGTCTGTGACCACAAGAGTTTCCTCCATGTTGCATTTGCTTTCCTGGCAGCTACCATGACTCCTTCATCCACCCACTCCATTCCCCACACCCTCCCCCAAACTCTGTGGATAGATTCTAGAGGACAAAATATATCTCTTGAAGAATTAGCTATTCAACCCTGTACGAGAGCCACAGAGGTGATATAACTGAAGCCATCTGCTCACTAGGCCATTAGGCTTCTGAAGATGCAGTTTTGTGCCTGGACCTGTTGGATGAACACTCCTGCAAGGGAGGCTGAAGATGATGATGGCGCCCCGTGAGCAGCAGGAATGTGTGGGGCCCTAGATATTGGGAACATATTCAGACCATCTTTACTCCATTTATATGTTTGTAAGATATTTGAGAAAGGTTCTGGCACAATAAAATCGTATTATAGATAATCGCTCCTGTAAGACTGGAATACTGATTAAAAATCTAAAGTTATAATGCAATGAACAACTTCTATAAGACCAGTTCACATTTTCTTTCAAATAGTGTCTTAGTATTGATTTTTGCTTTAACTTTATGTATGTATTTTTTGGTGTGCTGTTGGGCATATGGAAGCATTTCATGTTTAATAAGACATTAAACCTGTGAACTCAGTAGATATGAGCAATTGGTTATTGAAGTCTGCTCAAGAAGAAAGAGGATATTCAAGTATACAGTGAAGAGGATAGCAGCAGACTTCAAGAAGACACAGGCAGACTGATAAAATAGGCAGACATATGGCGGATTAAATGTAATGCAGAGAAATGTAAATATATTTGGCAAGGAAAATGAGAAAAGGTAATATAAACTAAATGGTCCAGTTTTAAAGGAGATGCAAGTACAGAGCTACCTGGGGGTTCACATGCACAAATCTTTGAAGATAGTAGGTCAAGTCAATAAGGTTGTTATAAAAGCATATGGAACCTTGTGCTTTATAAATAGAGGCACAGCAAGAAGGTTAAATCACTAGTTAGGCCCCAGTTGGTGTAATGTATCCAATTCTGGCATCGGATGTTAGGAACAGCTTGGAGAGGGTGCAGAGGAGATTTACCAGAAATGAGGGGCTTCAGTTATGTGGGAGACTAGGGAAGCTGTGATTGTTCTCCTTAAAGCAAAGAAGGTTAAGGGGAAATTTAATAGAGCTGTTCAAAATTATGAGGTGTTAATAGGGAGAAACGTTTTTCTTTACCAGAAGAGTCAGTAACCAGAGGACAAAAAATTAAGAAAATTGGCACAAAAAAAAAGCAGGGGAAAGATGAGATTTTTTTTTATGCAGTGCCTGAAATACACTGCCTGAAAGGGTGGCGAAGCAGATTCAATAGTAACTTTCTTTGGATATATATTGGAAAGGGAAAAATTTGCAGGACTTTGGGAAAGAGCAGGGGTGTGGGACTAATTGAATAGCTCTTTCAAAGAGACAGGCACAGACAGGCTCGATGGACCAAATGGCCTCTTTGTATGCTACATGATTCTATGAAATAGAATTCGTAACTTTCATGCCTTTCCTTGAGAAATCTAGCACCTGGGATCATATTAACCTAATCTGTGGGAACTGAAAGCACAATAGCTGATGGCTCATTGATGTATTTGCACATTGGATGATTTTAGAAAGGAAAATTAATTTAAATTTTTTGGACCTTGTTTTAATATTTTATTTTTCTATATTTTTTCAATGATATTGTTGCATGTTTCTGTTTTTCTAGAATGAGGAGCCAGTGTTCTCAAAGGATGGTAGCAAGTTTTTTATGACAGTGCCTGTAAAACAAGGTGGTCGTGGAGAATTCCATCATATTGCTATGTTCACTCTTCAGGTGAGATACTGTGAAATGTGCTTCATAATTAGAACCTGTTCTGTTTATTCAGATGACAACAAAAGATACAGCTGACAAGGCTCCAGATGGTATTGCTCTTTGTCTGTCAAATAAGCCGCATCTTCATTAATTAACTTCAGGAGTTATTACAACCTTGGAATACCAATTATTTTCACACTTGTTCTTGTTAACTGCTCCAAGCTTTGACTGGTGTTGGTTAAGTGATTAAAGATGAAAAATAACAATTATTAGTCAACACAGGAAAAATCCTGCAGTTGACCAGTCATTTGATTAGAGGAAAATTATTTGTAGAATTGATATTGTTTTCAGCATTCATCAAACCTTTATAAAGTTTGGTATCATTGTGCATAGGTGGATTTTATAAGCTGCAGTAAAGATTTTATTTAAGATATTGCTGCAATACCAAGTCTTTGCTTAGTGCAACATAAAATATAGGGATAGAAATTAGTCTCTTGTGGTGGCTCAAAGTGGGCAGTATAAGATCCATATAATTAGTTCCATTGTGGTCAATGGAATTAAATATCGTGCACTGTGTATAACAGGTGGCTGATTCAATACCGCCTGATTTGCACCACTGCCCGAGATGAATTGCTACCCCAATGATCCAACGCTGTAACTGAGAAAATCAAATCTTAAACTCCCTAACTTAATCCATATGGACGTTTTTTATAACTAAAACAATGAAAATAACAGCAGCTATCAATTTCAATACTATGGGTCTATTTTAAGATTAATTTAAATTTACCTTTAGAAAAATTGATCCTAAGCTCAATCCATTGTTCAGGAAAGTCAGGTGGGGACTTCAAAGTCACTGATCTTAAAAGGAGCTGTCTTTAAATAACACTGTCTTCATGTAATAATGCAAAATGCATTTAAAGCTGTCATTGTGCACTTTCTTGTGGCATCATCATGATGAAACTAACACAAACTGTCACAGACCTTTCTCCTGTAAGGGTCAAATCCAGCCTAACTGAATGGGATGAATGCTAGTTGTGGGGCAGTTATGTGGGCAGCCTCAATCCTGTTCTTCTACTCATTGTGATAAAATGCCTCTAATTTGGTGTTAATTGGAACTAAATTGACAATTTCACTCGGAGCCCACGGGAAAGCTGGTGTGGGAAATTGAAAAATGTCACATTAGTGCAGTACGTGATACTCTTTTGAGGATTGAGCAGGAACATGGTTGTGCCATGGTAGGAGTTTTCAACAGCTGAATTTTCTGGGCAGGTGCTGTTCGGATGGCAACATGTCTACAATACACCAAAAATGCGCTTTGTGCAAGGAAGTAATGGAACTCCAGGGTTTTTAACTGACCCTCCTTATACTGAAAAAGGGGGGACTTCAGGCAATGCTGGAGGGGCTGTATGGGATGCAGGGCCAGTGATGACAGGAAGATCGGAGCAATTTATGTTTTAGATTTACGTATGATTAAAGGGAAAGGTAAACTGAGAATCTGTTAAGAGACCAGAAGATTTTTTTTTTGAATAATTGGACAGTATTTAGTGGTAGCTTCTGATGACTTGTAGTAACAGCCAGAAGGTGTGATTTACATGCCAGTAGTCGATTGTTAATTTGAATGCGTTCGTGCTGCTGTGCCCCAGCTGGGGTTGCAGTTCAAAAGGCCTTTGCTAAGGTGCCCCATAATCATCTTCTTCTTTGGCCTCCTTGTCTAGAGAGACAATGGGTAAGCGCCTAGAGGTGGTCAGTGGTTTATGGAGCAACGCCTGGAGTGGCTGTAAAGGCCAATTCTAGAGTGACAGACTCTTCTACAGGCACTGCAGATAAAATTGGTTGTCGGGGCTGTTACACAGTTGGCTCTCCCCTTGCGTTTCTGTCTTTTTTCCTGCCCACTGCTAAGTCTCTTCGACTCGCCACTCTTTAGCCCTGCCTTTATGGCTGTCTGCCAGCTCTGGCGATCACTGGCAACTGACTCCCACAATTTGTGATCAATGTCACAGGACTTCATGTCACGTTTGCAGATGTCTTTAAAGTGGAGACTTGGATGGCCAGTGGGTCTGATACCTGTGACGAGCTCACTGTACAATGCGTCCTTGGGGATCCTGCCATCTTCCATGCGACTCACATGGCCAAGCCATCTCAAGCACCGCTGGCTCAGTAGGGTGTATATGCTGGGGATGTTGGCCGCCTCGAGGACTTCTGCGTTGGAGATACGGTCCTGCCACCTGATGCCAAGGATTCTCCGGAGGCAGCAAAGATGGGATGATTTGAGACGTCACTCTTGGCTGACATATGTTGTCCAGGCCTCACTGCCATAAAGAATGGTACTGAGGACACAGGTTTGATACACTCGGACTTTTGTGTTCCGTGTTAGTGCGCCATTTTCCCACACCCTCTTGGCTAGTCTGGACATAGCAGTGGACACCTTTCCCATGCGCTTGTTGATTTCTGCATCGAGTGACAGGTTACTGGTGATAGTTGAGCCGAGGTAGGTGAACTCTTGAACCACTTCCAGAGCATGGTCGCCGATATTGATGGATGGAGCATTTCTGACGTCCTGTCCCATGATGTTCGTTTTCTTGAGGCTGATAGCTAGGCCAAATTCGTTGCAGGCAGTTGCAATCCTGTCGATGAGTCTCTGCAGACACTCTTCAGTGTGAGATGTTAATGCAGCATCGTCAGCAAAGAGGAGTTCCCTGATGAGGACTTTCCGTACTTTGGTCTTCGCTCTAAGACGGGCAAGGTTGAACAACCTGTCATCTGATGTTGTGTGGAGGAAAATTCCTTCTTCTGAAGACTTGACTAATGAATGAGGTCAGAGGATGCAGAGTCAGGGGACAAGTGGCAGAATGAATTGCTAGCTGGCTTCAAGACAGAAAGAAGAGAATGGGAGTAAAGGGTGGTTATTCAGAGTGGCAGGAGATCGGAAGTGATGTTCCACAGGGATCAGTGCTGGGACCACCAGTGTTCACAATTTACATTAATGATTTGGACTTTGGAATCAAAACCACAATTTCTAAATTTGCGGATGACACCAAATTGGGGAGGGGGGTTCTGTGGTGGGGGTTCAGTCAATGCTGAGGCGGACTGCAACAAATTAGAGGAGGATGTTAATAAACTTGTAGAATGGGCAAATAAGTGGCAATGAAGTTTAACACAGGTAAAAGAGAGTTAGTACATTTTGGTAGGAAGAATAGGGAGGTCACTTATTACTTGGAAGGTGCGAGACTAGGTGGGGTAGAGGAACAAAAGGATCTCAGTTTACAAATATGCCAATCACTAAAAATTGCACCACAGGTTAGCAAGGCCATAAGAAAGGCAAGCTAAGCTCTAAGCTTTATTTCTGGAGGGATAGAATTGAAAAGTAGGGAAATTATGCTAAACCTGTATTAAACCTTAGTTAGACCACACTTCGAGTACTACCTGACATTCTGGTCACCATATTATATAAAGGGTATAGAGTCACTGGTGAGGGTGCAGAGAAGATTTACATGGATGGTACCAGAAATGTGTGGATATAGATATGAGGAAAAGAATCAAAGGCTGGTACGCTTTTTTTTTCTTGAAAAACGAAGACTGGGGGGTGACCTAATAGAGGTCGTTAAAATCATGAAAGGTTTTGATAGAGTGGATATAGAGAGAATGTTTCCACTTGTGAGCAAGAGCATAACTTGAGGCCATCAATATAAAATAGTCACCAAAAAGTCCAATAGGAAATCAAAAGAAACTTCTTTCCCCAAAGAGTGATGAGAACGTGGAACTCGCTACCACAGGGAGTGGTTGAAGCGAATAGTATAGATGCATTTAAAGGGAAACTAGACCAGCATATCAGGGAGAAGGGAATAGAGGGTTATGATGATTGATTTAGATGAGGAAAGATGGGAGGAGCCTCTAACGGTAAATAATAAATGCATTAGACTGTCTTGGCAATGGTAAAACACCTCAAACATCACATTCTGTTTTAATGTCTTTGATCCTTTTTATGTTATGAACAGTGGGAATTAAGACACCGAGATAGGGACACAGACAATCAATTAAGTTTCTAGAGAGGAAACTACAGGGACCTTCGCTAAGACGAAGAGATTGGAATTCATTTGTTAAAGTCAAGGAAAGTGACCCACTGATGTAGAGAAATGGGGCATGCTCTGTATTTTGTTTTATTATGTGAAGACGAGTTGTACTGACCGAACAAAGTGTGTTTGGTCATAACTGTTAATTACGTATATCTTACTGTGAAATGCAGCACCTTATCAATTTGAATCAGGTCTCTTCTGTCTTAATGTATTTTTTAGCCTGTTTTTGTAAAGATTGGAGAGGTGAATGAGGGCACTTACAAAAGTTCAGGTCAGAAGGTAGTACCTATAATTATACTCACTTCCCCAGTATGAGAAACCCCTATAAAAATAAAATGCTCAGACCACTTAGAAAGTGACTAATGCCACTCAACTCAAGAAGATCTCTGTGACAGACTCAAATTCATAACTAGAATAAGATTGCAGGAATAGGAGAAGGGTGCTGATTTGAATGTGAGGCTTCCTATTTTATTGCTGGTGACATGGAGCAGTTATACCTTCAGGTGAATGAAGGATTCTTACTTTGTATATAATGACTCATGAATGGCCTTGGCAAATGACTTTAGAAATTACCAAGGGGGCTTGTAGTTGCAAGCCTCATTTGTAAAAGTAGAGAGGCACAGTCGTGAATACATCATTAACTGTAAAGGACTAACAATTCTCTAACAGGCACTGAAGCAACAAAACCATTTTTATTCCAAAAGCCAACAATAAAGAATTTTTTGACAAGAGCAGCTTGTCTCCTAACATAGATTTCACCAAACCAGCTTCTCTGGAAGCTTATTTAGTACCAGTTTTTGGAAGAGTATTTTGTCCCTGAACTGCAATCTGCACTGAAAGAAAAGGAGGAGGAGGAGGGACAGGAAGAGAAGAGACAACCAACTCAGCCCCTTTCTGGACAAGCTGTCTATAATCAACTCATCTGACTGAGATACCAGTTAACACAACCCAAATTCCCCATTCACCAACACTCCCATACCTTACCTTCCCTTTGTTACTGATCACCACAGCGTCCACTTCGCCAAAATGAAAAAATAAAAATCACCACAAAATAGACATTGCAAACCACATTTATAAATCAAATTGTTCCACGTTGCATGCAAGCATCAACTAATCACCCTCACGCACTCCCTTCATGCCTGTCTTCCATGTGTCTTTAGCTGTCCTAATGCTCTTATGCAGTGCTGCTTCAGTGACTGCAGCATGGCTGGTGGAAGGCTGCTGACATTCAGTGGGTGAGATTGCTGATGGCCTTAATTGGAGGATGACTTGGAGGTGCTCTGGGCCTAGATGGCCATTGGCCATCAGACACTGCATCATTGTTGGGTGTACAAGTGTGTGAATGGAGTTGACCACCACTTTAGCACTGGCTGGCTACAGCTATCATGTAAATCAGCAGGTGGCAAGAGTTAGCTTGGTGTTCTTCCCAATGAACTGTAAATAATAAATTCATTAAACTGCCTCAGCAATCGTAAAAAACATTGTGCTCATTGTGTTTTAAAGTCTTTGATTCTTTTTATGCTGTGACCAGTGTGAGTTAAGACACAGAGACAGGAACACGGACAGTAAGTCAGGTTTCTAAAGGGGTGTCATGCAGACCCCCACCTGCCAAGAATGAGGCACATTAATTTTGCCACGTAATTTCAAATTGTTGCTGGGAAGAAGAGAAGGCCTGTGACGAGGGTTTGCTAGGCCCCTGGCTGGAAAGACATTTTTGCATATTAACAGACAGTTTTGGAACAAAGGAGCTATTCCCTGCTCCAATACAATCCACAAACGGACATGGTCAAACCAGTTAGTCACATGACTAACCTGCGTGTCAGTCTGGGTTTTCTTCTGAATTGTACTGTTGGAACTGAGAGCCTGAAGAAAGCAGAATGTTTCCGGACTAAAGCAGACCTCCTCTCCTGTCTGTCTGCTCCCAACTCTTTCTCGGGGAACTCCAAAACCCACTGATGACACATGAACTCCAAGAAAGAAAAGTCTCCTATGGTGAACAAGGTTGAAGAAGAATACCGGGCCCCAACGAAAAGCAAGATCCACCTACAATCAAGGACTCTACAGTCAGCTCGAAGCACAGTAACAAAAAAACATTCTTCAGAGATTGCCTCAAACTTTTCCACTTTTTTTTTCGTCTCTTTCTGTCCCTATCTGCATGTGTGTACTGTGTATGCATGTTAGCGTGGCCGTGTCGTGTATCTGTAGGCATTAACCGAATTAGAGTTTAAGTTTAATAAATTTCACTTTTTTTCTTTAACCCTGAGACAATCTGTTGTGCTGGTTTCTTTGTGTTATAATTGGATAGCGGTGAACAAGGATTCAGCAATGGGGAGCTCAAAACAGAGTGGCCGGAATTTTACACCCCCACAAGGAGCCAAATGGTGTTTGGGGGGAGGGGGGGGTGTGGTGACGTAAAATGGAGCGGGAGGTTTTCCCGACCCTCTCTCACCTCTGCCCCGCTTTACGTAGGGTGGGGGGGTGATAAACGGGCCCCTTGCCCCAGGCTAATCAAGGCCCTTAAGTTGCCACTTAACGGCCACTTAAGGACCTTTGCCCGCCTCCACGCAGATCCTGCACATGGCAAGTGGGCGTCCTGGAGCCGGGAAAAGCCGCCAGGGAGAAGCAGGCGGCTTCTCAGCACCTCGGGTGGGCCCTGATAAACGGGCACAGGGTGCCCGATGGAGGGTTGTACCCACTTCCCCAACCATCCCCAGGACCCAACATGCCCCCCCTTTCCCCCCAAACGACCACCCTTGCCTCGCCAGGGAGCGATTGATTACCCCCAGCAAGGCAATCAAACTAACCTTAAATCCCAGCTCCATGTCTTCTTCTGCGGTCGGCTAGGCTGCAGTCCCAGCAGTGGCCACCGCTCCCAGTGGCACTGCTGGGACTAAGCTGCCAGCCTGCTGATTGGCCGGCAGCTCAATGAGGCTGGACTTCCTCCCTCAAGCAGGTGGAAGTCCCGCCTCAGAACAATTAAAGCCTGGGGACCCGTAAAATGCAGGACAGATCCCCAGTCGAGGTGGAAGGAGGTTTGCCACCGACCTTTACGTCGGTGATCAGCTCCCGTCCGCCCAAAGTAAAATCCAGCCAGGTGTGTTCAAAAATTAAGCCCTGCTCAGTGAGACCAGGTGAAGGCTGAAAGGGAACCCTGGACCTCTTTCTCACCTGGTCGTAACAAGGGGGAACTTGAGGATAATCAAGGGTTAATTTTATCTTAAGTCTAGTCTGTCTTTTATTTAGCAGATTAACTTAACAGTTGCTGTTTGGGTTGGAGAAGGTGAGTTTTAGATCAGCTTTAAACAGAGTTCCCTCAGCCTCTGTTTGTAGCTGCACATTGTTAATTCGAGAATTGGCTTAAACCAGTTCTCAGGGGCTAGAATCAGTTAGTATAAAAGTGGGCCATCTTACAGTGCTGACCTTGTTTGCTTTGGAATGCTGACTTGGGTTGCATTAGAGTGTTAAAGTGGAAATTTGGTGACTGAGGAAGTTCAGTGAGGAGGGAGCGAGGAGCTCCTTTCATTTCCTACCTGTCCTCAGAGTGAGGGGAGCTGAGAGTTTCCAAAGAGCACAGCTGACTGGTGAGTAAGTCCTGGTGGGTATTTTTCAAAGTGGATTGAATTATAAGTCATTGTTTTAGCAAGACTTAGTTGTTTTTTTTAATTATAATCTTTTAAAGTTTTAAATTTAAGGATTTAGTCATGGTAGGAGAGCTTGAAGCTGTGGTTTGGTCCTCTTGCTGCATGTGGGAATTCGGAAACATTTCCAGTCCCCGGGACCAACAGGTGTGCAGGAAGTGTGTCCAGCTGCAGCTCCTGAAATCTCGGGTTTCAGAGCTGGAACGGCGACTGGAAACACTGTGGAGCATCTGCGAGTCTGAGAGCATTGTGGATAGCACGTATAGAGAGGTGGTCACACCGCAGCTGAAGGGACTTGAGGAAAGAAGGGAATGGGTGACCACCAGGCAGTCCAAGAGAATCAGGCAGGTAGTTCAGGAGTCCCCTGGGGTCCCGCTTGCAAATCGGTATTCCATTTTGGAGGCTGATGAGGCTGGTTCCTCCAGGGAGTGCGGACAGAGCCAAGCTTCTGGCACCACAAGTAGCCTGACTGCACAGGAAGGGGGAAAGAGACGAAGAGCAATAGTAATAGGGGATTCTATAGTCAGTGGAACAGATAGGCGCAACTGTGGCCGTCAACGTGACTCCAGGATGGTGTGTTGCCTCCCTGGTGCCAGGGTCTGGGGTGTCACTGAATGGCTGTAGGGAATCCGGAAGGGGGAGGGTGATAAGGCAGAGGTCATGGTACATGTTGGTACCAATGACACAGGTAGAAAGAGGGATGAGGTCTTGCAGCAAGAATTCAGGGAGTTAGGCAGTAGACTAAAAAGCAGGACCTCTCTGGTTGTAATCTCTGGATTACTCCCAGTGCCACGTGCTAGCGAGTATAGAAATAGGAGAATAGCACAGATGAATGCATGGCTTAAGAGTTGGTGCAGGAGGGAGGGTTTTAGATTCCTGGACCACTGGGACCGTTTCTGGGGAAGGTGGGACCTGTACAAGCGGGACGGTCTACATCTGAACCAGAGAGGGACTAACATCCTTGCTGGTGGGTTTGTTAGTGCTGTTGGGAGGAGTTTAAACTAATTTGGCAGGGGGAGGGGATGCAGACTCCTAGCAGAATAGGGACACAGCTAAACACAGGAAAGCAAACAAGTCAGAGGGAGGGGCAGGATTGGCAGCTCAGTATCCCGGGATATAGAATCTTCAGACGAGACAGAGGAGGGGGTAAAAGAGGAGGGGGCATTGCAATATTAGTTAAGGAGTCAGTTACTGCAGTAAGGAGAGATGATATCTTGGAGGGGGCATCAAATGAAGCTTTATGGGTAGAGTTTAGGAATAAAAAAGGGACAGCCACATTGCTAGGTGTTTATTATAGACCCCTAGATAGTCAGCGGGAAATCGAGGAGCAAATATGTACGCAATTTGCAGAGGTGTGTAAAAATAATAAGGTAATTATATTAGGTGATTTCAACTTTCCCAACATTAATTGGGATAGTCATCGTGTTAAGGGCTTAGATGGAGTGGAGTTCTTAAAATGTATACAGGAGAACTTTTTAGCTCAATATGTAGAGGATCCAACAAGGGAGGGTGCAGTGCTGGACCTAATTCTGGGGAATGAAGCCGGACAGGTGTTTGATGTGTTGGTGGGGGTGCATTTTGGTGATAGTGACCACAACATGGTACAATTTAAGCTTGTTATGGAGAAAGAAATAGACAAGTTGCAAACAAAAGGTTTTGGATTGGGGGAGAGCGAATTTTAGTAAAATAAGGTAGGATCTGGCCAAGGTAGACTGGAAAGAGTTAATTGTCGGGAAATCTACAGAAGAGCAGTGGGGGGCATTCAAAAAGGAAATGAGGAGGGTACAGGCCCAACATGTTCCCTCTAGGGTAATAGGTAGGAGCAACAAGCCCAGAGAACCATGGATGATCAGAAACATTCAGGGTACGAAGAGAAGGAAAAGAGAGGCTTTTAGCAAATACAAGGAGAGCAAATCAATGGAAGCATTAGTGGTGTACAGAAAGTGTAGGATGGAGCTTAAGAAAGCAATTAGGAGAGCAAAGAGGGGATATCAGAAAGCTCTGTCTGGTAAAAGTAGGGAAAATCCCAAGATATTCTATGGGTATATCAATGGGAAGAGGATAATCAGGGAAAGAGTAGAACCCATTAGGAGAGCATGGGGGAAATTTGTGGGTGGAGCCAGAGGACATTGGTAGGGTGTTGAACGAATACTTCACATCTGTCTTCACCCAAGAGAAAGAGGATGTAGATATGGAACTTAGAGAGAGAGACTGTGAGGTTCTTGAGCAAATTGTCATAGGGAGTGACAAGGTATTGGAGGTTTTGGAAGGCTTAAAAGTGGACAAATTTCCAGGTCCGGACGATTTGTGTCCCAGGATGCTGTGGGAGGCGAGGGTGGAGATTGCAGGGGTTCTGACCCTAATTTTTAATTCCTCTCTGGCCACGGGGGAGGTGCCAGAGGACTGGAGAACAGTTAATGTCCCACTATTTAAGAAAGTTTGTAGTGATAAGGAAGGGAACTACAGACCAGTGAGTCTCACGTCAGTGGTAGGGAAACTATTGGAGAAAATTCTGAAGGAGAGAATCTATCACCACTTGGAGAGGCAAAATTTGATTAGGAATAGTCAGCATGGCTTTGACAGAGGGAGGTCATGCCTAACAAATTTGATTGAATTTTTTGAACATGTGACCAGGTGTGTAGATGAGGGTAGGGCAGTTGATGTAGTTTACATGGATTTCAGCAAAGCCTTTGACAAGGTCCCACATGGGAGACTTATCAAGAAAGCAAATGCACATGGGATACAAGGTAACTTGATAAGGTGGATTCAAAATTGGCTTAGCTGTAGGAGACAGAGAGTGATGACAGACGGCTGTTTTAGTGACTGGAAGCCAGTGTCCAGTGGAGTACCACAGGGATCTGTGCTGGGTCCCCTATTGTTTGTCATTTATATAAATGACATAGATGACTATGTGGGGGGTAGGATCAGTAAGTTTGCGGATGACACAAAGATTGGCCGAGTGGTTAACAGTGAGGTAGAGTGTCTTAGGTTACAGGAAGATATAGACGGAATGGTCAAATGGGCAGAAAAGTGGCAGATGGAATTTAACGCTGAAAAGTGTGAGGTGATACACTTTGGAAGGAGTAATGTGACACGGAAGTATTCAATGAATGGCCTGACACTGGAAAGTTCCGCGGAACAAAGGGACCTTGGCGTGTTTGTCCATAGATCTCTGAAGACAGAAGGGCAGGTTAATAGGGTGGTGAAAAAGGCATATGGGACACTTGCCTTTATCAATCGAGACATAGATTAAAAAAGCAGGGAGGTCATGTTGGAGTTGTACAGAACTTTGGTAAGGCCACAGCTGGAGTACTGTGTGCAATTCTGGTCGCCACATTATAGGAAGGATGTGATTGCATTGGAGGGGGTGCAGAGGCAGTTCACCAGGATGTTGCCTGGGATGGAACATTTAAGCTATGAAGAGAGGTTGGATAGGCTTGGGTTGTTTTCACTGGAGCAGAGAAGACTGAGGGGTGACCTGATCGAGGTGTACAAGATTATGAGGGGCATGGACAGGGTTGATAGGGAGCAGCTGTTCCCCTTAGTTGAAGGGTCAGTTACGAGGGGTCACAAGTTTAAGGTGAGGGGCGGGAGGTTTAAGGGGGATTTGAGGAACAACTTTTTTACCCAGAGGGTGGTGACAGTCTGGAATGCCCTGCCTGGGAGGGTGGTCGAGGCAGGTTGCCTCACATCCTTTAAAAAGTACCTGGATGAGCACTTGGCATATCATAACATTCAAGGCTATGGGCCAAATGCTGGCAAATGGGCTTAGGTAGACAGGTCAGGTGTTTTAATGCATCAGTGCAGACTCGATGGGCCGAAGGGCCTCTTCTGCACTGTATTATTCTGTGGTTCTGTGAATTGCAGGGACCTTCACTCAGACTAAGAAGTTGCAAGTCATTTGTTAAAGTCAAGTAAAATGACCCATTTGTGTGCTGCCCACATCAGAAGCAACAGTCCTGGGTTAATTACGTAGACAATACCTGTGCCTGTTTTCAGGACCTGCCCGATTTTGCAGTCTCTGTGTTGATTCCATCAGCAAAGACTCTAACAGGACAGCACATGGAGGAGCAGGGTATCTCAGACAGCAGCTTCCACATTTCCAGGTTTAGCTGCGCAGGTGTGGACATCAGAAGTTGGTATTAAATTTATCTTGTCATAATGGCAAACGTTGACAGCCTTGCCGTTATTACTGCAGCAATATCTGCAATTTTGGGCAGCCTACCTCCAAAAGGACACTGTTATATTGGAGAGCATTCAGAAATGAGTGACATGGATTATTTGAGGACTTGGAGCTCTAGGCTATGATGACAGATTTCCAGAAATGAACATATTGTCATTGGAGGAACAAAGATTAAGTGATGATATGAGTACTCAATCGTAGCACGATGTGCAAAAGCTGCCCTAAAGGGTGAGTTTTATTTTGTCTCATGCATTGATCACAAAAAATACATTTTGCTGCAAGTCAATTGCTTTGAAATATTCTCCCCACCTGTCTTTCCATGGTGTATATTGTGAAAGATTGATTACCTTGATAAGGCATCATTTAACCCATTTTATACCATCAAGAGTATTGACAATGCGGCTTGTATAACAATATAATTTTTTTACTGTTTCCAGATGACAATATATTGAGTTTCAAAAAGATTGGAAGAAAATAGTTGCAGCATCTATATTGCATTACATAAGGTCTTTTCCTTCCTGTTTCATCTCCAGAGTTCAGTCAAAGTAATGCTTAGGTGTGGTAGAAGCTCATTTAAGTTGAAGTGTAAATATTATTGCAGTCATATAAAACAGTGGTTTCCACATCTTGACAGAATAATTGGCACCATGCTTGAGGTTATAGTAAGCTGCCTAACCTGCCTCAATCCAAGCTGACACTGGATTTTAAAGTGAATGTACTACTCTGTGTTGAGAGCACACTGTGGGCATATTATCTGACAACTCAAGCCTCCCTAATTCGGAGACTTCAGAATACACCCGCCCTTATCAATCTCTGGATATCTGAGGGATGTCAGCCAAGAGCGTATTGGAATGGTCGACTCTGGAGATGACAGAGGCATGGATTAGAGTTTCAGCAGCAGATGGTTTGAGGTACAGGTGGAAATGGACAATGGTACAGAGGTGACAGTAGGCAGTCTTTGTAATGAACAGGATAGAGGGTCAGGAGATTAGCTCGGGTTGAATAAGTTAGTGTGGTTGTGATCAGTAGTAAAAAGGTTGAGCTGGGTATTATCAGAATTCATATGGAAGCTCGCCCCCTGTCTGCCGATATTGTCACCAAGAGGCATGCTAACATTATGGAAATAGAGTGGCAGTGGCAGGAAGCAGAGAGAGAGAGCGCGAGCGGGACCAGTGAGCACTTCAAAATAATGGTGGCGACAGTGGGAAGCAGAGAAAGAGAGCGCAAGCAGGATCAGCGAGCATTTCAAAAGAGCTAGCTAGTCCAGTCCAGTCCACCAGAGCAGACCGACCTCGTTCAGAGAAAAAAAAAGTGTGATATCACAGAAAAACAGGTAGTTGATTGGTTGGTGAGTTTTTTTTAAATCATTTATCTTTCAAAACTCAGGTAATTTTACTAATAGTAAGGGTTTAGTTAGTTAGAGATACAGCACTGAAACAGGCCCTTCGGCCCACCAAGTCTGTGCCGACCATCAACCACCCATTTATACTAATCCTACTTTTTCTTTTCTTTTGGGCCTCCTTATCTCGAGAGACAATGGATACGCGCCTGGAGGTGGTCAGTGGTTTGTGAAGCAGCGCCTGGAGTGGCTATAAAGGCCAATTCTGGAGTGACAGGCTCTTCCACAGGTGCTGCAGAGAAATTTGTTTGTTGGGGCTGTTGCACAGTTGGCTCTCCCCTTGCGCCTCTGTCTTTTTTCCTGCCAACTACTAAGTCTCTTCGACTCGCCACAATTTAGCCCTGTCTTTATGGCTGCCCGCCAGCTCTGGCGAATGCTGGCAACTGACTCCCACGACTTGTGATCAATGTCACACGATTTCATGTCGCGTTTGCAGACGTCTTTATAACGGAGACATGGACGGCCGGTGGGTCTGATACCAGTGGCGAGCTCGCTGTACAATGTGTCTTTGGGGATCCTGCCATCTTCCATGCGGCTCACATGGCCAAGCCATCTCAAGCGCCGCTGACTCAGTAGTGTGTATAAGCTGGGGGTGTTGGCCGCTTCAAGGACTTCTGTGTTGGAGATATAGTCCTGCCACCTGATGCCAAGTATTCTCCGAAGGCAGCGAAGATGGAATGAATTGAGACGTCGCTCTTGGCTGGCATACGTTGTCCAGGCCTCGCTGCCGTAGAGCAAGGTACTGAGGACACAGGCCTGATACACTCGGACTTTTGTGTTCCGTGTCAGTGCGCCATTTTCCCACACTCTCTTGGCCAGTCTGGACATAGCAATGGAAGCCTTACCCATGCGCTTGTTGATTTCTGCATCTAGAGACAGCTTACTGGTGATAGTTGAGCCTAGGTAGGTGAACTCTTGAACCACTTCCAGAGCGTGGTCGCCAATATTGATGGATGGAGCATTTCTGACATCCTGCCCCATGATGTTCGTTTTCTTGAGGCTGATGGTTAGGCCAAATTCATTGCAGGCAGACGCAAACCTGTCGATGAGACTCTGCAGGCATTCTTCAGTGTGAGATGTTAAAGCAGCATCGTCAGCAAAGAGGAGTTCTCTGATGAGGACTTTCCGTACTTTGGACTTCGCTCTTAGACGGGCAAGGTTGAACAACCTGCCCCCTGATCTTGTGTGGAGGAAAATTCCTTCTTCAGAGGATTTGAACGCATGTGAAAGCAGCAGGGAGAAGAAAATCCCAAAAAGTGTGGGTGCGAGAACACAGCCCTGTTTCACACCACTCAGGATAGGAAAGGGCTCTGATGAGGAGCCACCATGTTGAATTGTGCCTTTCATATTGTCATGGAATGAGGTGATG
This sequence comes from Heterodontus francisci, assembly GCF_036365525.1. Classification (NCBI taxonomy): domain Eukaryota; kingdom Metazoa; phylum Chordata; class Chondrichthyes; order Heterodontiformes; family Heterodontidae; genus Heterodontus; species Heterodontus francisci. The sequence goes on from NC_090377.1 coordinate 47,235,931, forward strand.
ATACTTAGTAGCTTTGGTGGACATCCGATCTTTTCTAGTAGTCTGAAGAGACCACGTCTGCTGACGAGGTCAAAGGCTTTGGTGAGATCAATGAAAGCAATGTAGAGGGGCATCTGTTGTTCACGGCATTTCTCCTGTATCTGACGAAGGGAGAACAGCATGTCAATAGTCGATCTCTCTGCACGAAAGCCACACTGTGCCTCAGGGTAGACGCGCTCGGCCAGCTTCTGGAGCCTGTTCAGAGCGACTCGAGCAAAGACTTTCCCCACTATGCTGAGCAGGGAGATTCCACGGTAGTTGTTGCAGTCACCGCGGTCACCTTTGTTTTTATAGAGGGTGATGATGTTGGCATCGCGCATGTCCTGGGGTACTGCTCCCTCGTCCCAGCACAGGCATAGCAGTTCATGTAGTGCTGAGAGTATAGCAGGCTTGGCACTCTTGATTATTTCAGGGGTAATGCTGTCCTTCCCAGGGGCTTGTAAATTCACTTGTAACAGCCCTTCAAAACACTCCCACAGGGGATGCTGAGACCAAGTGGGCCCACATCAGAGACGCCATCTATGAGTCAGCTTTGACCACCTACGGCAAAAGTGCGAAGAGAAATGCAGACTGGTTTCAATCTCATAATGAAGAGCTGGAACCTGTCATAGCCGCTAAGCGCATTGCACTTTTGAACTACAAGAAAGCCCCCAGCGATTTAACATCCGCAGCACTTAAAGCAGCCAGAAGTACTGCACAAAGAACAGCTAGGCGTTGCGCAAACGACTACTGGCAACACCTATGCAGTCATATTCAGCTGGCCTCAGACACCGGAAACATCAGAGGAATGTATGATGGCATGAAGAGAGCTCTTGGGCCAACCATCAAGAAGATCACCCCCCTCAAATCTAAATCGGGGGACATAATCACTGACCAACGCAAACAGATGGACCGCTGGGTTGAGCACTACCTAGAACTGTACTCCAGGGAGAATGCTGTCACTGAGACTGCCCTCAATGCAGCCCAGTCATGGATGAGCTGGACATACTAATCCTACACTAATTCCATATTCCTACCACATCCCCACCTGTCCCGATATTTTCCTACCACCTACCTATACTAGGGGCAATTTATAATGGCCAATTTACCTATCTACCTGCAAGTCTTTTGGCATGTGGGAGGAAACCGGAGCACCCGGAGGAAACCCACGCAGACACAGCGAGAACTTGCAAACTCCACACAGGCAGTACCCAGAATTGAACCCGGGTCGCTGGAACTGTGAGGCTGCGGTGCTAACCACTGTGCCGCCCAACAGGGGTGTATTTAGATGGGAGTCTGTTCCCGGGGTGTATTTAGATGAGAGGCTGTTCATGGGGGTTTATTTGCTCATAGTAAAGTTTAATAGATTGGCTGATGAATGTTTCCCATTAATTAAGTAAATAATTACTTTGTTATTTAAAACTCAACCAGGATGGCAGGGCAGGTGATGTGTTGCAGCTGCAGTATGTGGGAGCTCATGGACACCAGTGTGATCCGCAGCAAACATGTCTTCAGTAAGTGTCTGCAGCTCAAGGAGCTTCAGCTCAGAGTCAGTGAGCTGGAGGCTGAGCTACAAATACTGCAATGCATCAGGAAGAGGAAAAGTTACCTGGACACTGTGTTAGGTAGTCACACCCCAAAGGATAGGGTCTTCTGATTTATTCAGGGACAGAAGGGTGTGACTGCAAGTGAAGCAGGTAAGGGGATTGAGGAGGCTCAGCTCTTGCAATTGCCCAGCAGGTTTGAGGTTCTTTCAGCTTGTAGTGGATGGGAGCGAGGGCTGCAAGGTGGCTAAGCAAACTGACCATGGCACCATGGTACAGGAAGCCATTCAAGAGGAGGGAGTAAATAGGAATGTAGTGGTAGTAGGGGACAGTATATTCAGGGGGATAGACAGCGTTCTCTGTAGCCAAGAGGGAGAGTCCAGAAGGCTATGTTGCCTGCCCGGTGCCAGGGATCGGGACATTTGCTCAGGGCTGGAGAGGAACATGCAGTTTGAGGGGGACAATCCAATTGTTGTGGTCCACTTGGGTACCAATGACATAGCTAGGACTAGGAAAGAGGTTCTGCATAGGGAGTATGAGCAGCTAGGGGATAATTTAAACAGCAGAACCTCAAAGGTAATAATCACTGGGTTATTACCTGAGCCATGAGCAGATTGGTGTAGGGTAAATAAGATTAGACAGTTAACTGTGTGGCTCAAAGATTGATGTGGGAGAAATGGGTTTCGATTCATGGGACATTTACACCAGTACTGGGGAAAGTGGGAGATACACCGTTGCGACAATCTATACCTGAACCATACTGGGACCAGTCTTCTGGCAAGTCGTATAACTAGGAAAGTAGAGAGGACTTTAAACTAAATAGTGGGGGCGAGGAATCAAGTGAAGGAAGATGTGATAATTTAAAGAGAGAGGAGAAGGCAAGAGAGAAATATAGCAATAAGGATAATAATCAGGGTATGTCAGAAAGGGACAGGGCATCCAAACGCAAGAATGAGCCAGCAGATAAGACTAGAGTTGTGAATTAACAGAGTGGGCTGAGGGTTCGGGAAAGGTGAGATTTAGAAATCCAAAGAGAAAGGCCAAGGCATCGGAACAGTATACCGTTGTGGGTAAAGACAAGCAGAATCGGACAGGAAAGGACAGAGAGTTTAACAGAAATTGTACATCAGCAAATAAGGTCATTGAAGGCAATAGAAGCAAAAAAAAATGAAATTAAAGGTCCTATATCTGAATGCACAAAGCACCTGCAATAAGATAGATAAACTAATGGCACAAATAGAGGTACATGATTGAGATCTAATCGCCATTACAGAGACATGGTTACATGGTGATCAAGGTTGGGAAATAAATACAAGATACACAATATTTTGGAAAGACAGACAGAATAGCAAAGGAGGAGGGGTAGCACTGATGGTAAAAGATGACATTAGGGCATCAGTGAGAAAGGATCTGGCCTCAGAAGATCATGAAGTAGAATTAATAAGAGTGGAAAGAAGGAATAGCAAGAATCAGAAAAACACTGGCGGGAGTCGTTTATAGGTCCCCCAACAGTAGTTATACCATTGGACAGAGCATTAAATAAGAAATTATTGGAGCTTGTAACAATGGCAATGTAATAATTGTGGGAGGACTTTAATCTTCATATAGACTGCGACAATGAAATTGGCAGGAGTAGTCTAGAAGATGAGTTTGTAGAATGTTTTCGGGACAGTTTCTTGGAGCAATATGTTGTGGAACCGACCAGGGATAAAGCTATCTTAAATCTAGTATTGTGTAATGAAGCAGGGTTAATAAGCAATGTCATAGTATATGATGCACTGGGAAACAGTGATCATAATGCCATTGAATTCCATGTTAAGTTTGAAAGTGACATGCTCCAATAACAAACAAGAGTCTTAACCTTAAACAAAGCCAATTACATAGGTATGAGGGAAGAACTGGCTAAGGTAAATTGGGTAAATAGACTAAAAGGTGTGGTGGTAAATGACTAGTGGGAAACTACAATTCAAATGTTCAACAAAAATATATTGCTTTTTCAAACAAAAACTCAGCAGAAAGATCCATCCGTGGCTCACTCAGGAAGTTCAGGATAGTATTAGATTAAAAGAAAAGGCTTACAATGTTGCAAAAAAGAGTAGCAAGTCTGAGAATCAGGAGTGTTTTAGAAACCAGCAAAGGGCCACCAAAAAGTTGATTAAAAAAAAAGAAAAAAATAGAATGAGAGTAAACTAGTCAGTTACATAAAAACTGATTGTAAGAGCTTTTATATGTATATCAAAAGGAAGAGAGTAGGTTAAGTAAACGTTGGCCCCTTGGAAGCAGAGACAGGAGAAATTGTCATGAGGAATGAGGAAAATGCAGAGGCATTGAACAAATATTTTGAGTGTGTCTTCACAGTAGAAGACACTAGTTCCATACCAGAAATAGGCAGTAACCTAGGGCAGAAAAAGAGTGAGGAAATGAAGGAAATTCATAGCAGCAGAGAAAAAGTATTGGAGAAACTTCAGGGACTAAAATCTGACTAATCTCAAGGACCTGATGGCCTACGTCCTAGGATTCTAAGAGATAGCTGTAGATGTAGTAGCTATGATTTTCCAAAATTCCTTAGATTTGGGAACGGTCCCATCAGAATGGAGGTTGGCAAAGGGGGTCAAGAAAGGAGGGAAAGAGAAAACAGGAAACTACAGGCCAGTTAGCCTAACATCAGTCGTTGGAAAAATGCTGGAATGCATTATTAAGGAAATCTTAACAATGCACTAAGGAACGAACAAGTCAACATGGTTTTACTAAAGAGAAGCCCTGTTTGACAAATTTATTGGAGTTTTTTTGAGGATGTAACTAGTAGGGTAGATGAAGGGGAACCAGTAAATTTAGTATACCTGGATTTCTAAAAGGCATTCGTTAAGGTGCTACACAGAAGCTTAATTGGCAAGACAAGGACTCATTGAGTTGGGGTAATATATTAGCATCAATAGACGATAGGTTAACAGACAGGAAGCAATGAATGGGCATAAATGGAGCATTTTCAAGTTGGCAGGCAGTAAATACTGGAGTGCTGCAAGAATCAGTGCTGGGGCCTCAGCTATTTACAATCTATGTTAATGACTTAGATGAAGAGACTGAGAGTAATGTATCTAAGTTTGCTGACGATATAAAGGTAGGTGGAAAGGTAAGCTATGGGAAGAGCACAGAGACTCTGAAAAAAGATATGGACAGGTTAAGTGAGTGGGCAACAAGATAGCAGATGGATAATAATGTAGGGAAGTGTGAAGTTATTCACTTTAGTTGTAAAAATAGAAAAGCAGAATATTTTTAAAAGGCGTGAAACTTGTAAGTGCCAATATTCAAAGAGACTTGGGTGTGCTCGTACAAGGGACGCAGAAAGTTAACATGCAGGTACAGCAAGCAATTAGGAAGGCAAATGGCATGTTGGCCATTATTGCAAGGAGATTGGAGTTCAGGAATAAGGAAATATTGCTACACTTGTACAGGATTTTGGTGAGACCACATCTGGAATACTCTGCAGTTTTGGTCTCCACATTTAAGAAATGATATACTTGCATTGGAGGTGGTGCAGCTAAGGTTCACTAGATTGGTCCCTGAGTTGAAGGATTAAGGAGTTGTCCTATGATGAGAGGCTAAATAAATTAGGCCTGTATTCTCTGGAGTTTAGAAGAATGAGAAGTGATCTCATTGAAACATATAAGATTCTAAAGGGGCTGGATAGGGTAGACACTGAGAGATTATTTTTGCTGGTCGGGGAATCTAAAACACGGGGGGGCACAGTCTCAGGATAAGAGGTTGATCATGTAGGACTGAGGTGAGGAGAAATTACTTCACTCAGAGGGTTGTGAATCCTTGGAATTCTCTACCCCAGAGGGTTGAGGATGCTCCATCGTTGAATGCATTTAAGGCTGGGATAGACAGATTTTTGGTCTCTCAGGGAATCGAGGGATATGGCGAGCGGGTGGGAAAGTAGCGTTGAATCCTAAGATCAGGCATGATAATTTTGAATGGTGAAGCAGGCTCGATGAGCCATATGGTCTACTCCTGCTTCTATTTCTTGTGTACTAGATAAATATTGTAGTTATTTTCCCTCAGATTCAAAGGATTTGTGTAAATCTGCTAAGTATAGCAAACTGACATATCAAAACTAATTACTGTCATCTCATCTGCTTTAAAGCTTATTCCTTAAATCTATGCAATTGATATTACTCAACCAAACTCATTACCAATACATTTTGGCTTTTATGGCAGTGTACTTGAAGTAATATTCTAACGGCAAACAAAATAGTCATGTTACCACAGTAATGCCCTTAACTGCCATCTGAAAAGGTCCAGCAAGCAACTCAGGTAAGGGCAATTAGGGATGGGCAATAAATGCTGGCCTTACCAGTGATGACCGCATCATGGGAATGATTAAAACAATAGCCTTTTGCTGCATCAGTGAACAAATACTGTTTGTAAGAATTGCACCATCTTTGGCAACTGCATTCATTTTCTGCCTTTTATCTTGGTCCTGCAGAAATCCCTTTAAAATCTACAACTGTACCAAATGTTGTCATATTTAATATAGAATTAAGACAGCCTTTGAAGATCTGGCAGGGTCAGTCATTACTGAAACACAGCTCACGGTATAACAGTCCTCCAGCCTAAGTGCCAGGACTAGAAAATTTGCCCTCCAGTATAGGATCCCAGAAGAGGATATATATCATTTGTCAGCTAGACTCTTGTTTCAGCTGCTAATAGATGAGCTGTGCACATTGTGCCAGAACTTAGGTGCTGTGTGTTTTAGTCTATCTCTTGTGATAACCCTTTCAATGGCATCAATTTCAAATTAATCGCAAACAAATTGCATTCAATGTAGAATTAATATTTCTACTTGTGTTGCTAAATTCATTTTTGTTTATGGAGATAACATTTCTTTCTGGAGAAAATCCTGTGAATAAAAAACATGTAAATCAGATGTATACAATTACATCTTTAGCAGAGTTAACAAGACAGAAATAGCACAATTCAAGGACGACTTCACGAGAACGATACTGAGAGATTCTGCAACACCACAATTAGCGAGTGACGGTTGAACGTCTGGGAGTTCACAGCTGATTTATCTTGCTGGAGACTAGTTTTGCAGTTTGCTTTAATGTACTTTCATTTCCTCTTTTGTCATGTGTTGATATTCCTGCATCAAAATAAGAAATTGAGCCAATTACAATTTATTCAGTAGATAGTGCTAAGGATGATTTGAGAAATGTTTTACCTTTCTGTACATTTTTCTAACCCAGTGGTACAAACATATTTAATATTTGCAATATTTGTACAGATTCAAAAACCAAAAATATGAATTTTTTTGAACGTTCTTCAGGAATTGTACCTCAATTTTTTTTTTTATTCATACATGGAATGTGGGTATCACTGGCAAGGCCAGCATTTATTGCCTATCCCTAATTGCCCTTAACTGGCTTTTCAGGGGCAGTTGAGTGCAATACTGTGGCAATATGACTATACTGTTTGCCATTACAATACTACTTCAAGTACAATGCTACAAAAGCCAAAATTTATTGGTAATGAGTTTGGTTGAGTAATATCAATTGCATAGATTTAAGGAATAAACTTTAAAGCAGATGAGATGACTGTAATTTATTAAATTTAATATGTCAGTTCACTATGGTTAGCAGATTTATACAAATCCTTTGAAATTGAGGGAAAATAGGGTACCTGCTATATTTATCTATTTCAATAATGACAGCATGCCTCTTGGTGACAATATCTGCAGGCAGAGGGCCGGCTTCCATATGAATGCTGATGAGACCCAACTCAACCTTTTCACTATTGCTCACAATCTCAGTAACTTATTCAACCCCAAGCTAATCTTCTGACCCTCTATCCTGTCCATTACAAAGACTGCCTACTATCATCTCTGTAACATTGCCCATCTCCACCCTCCATAGCTACAGCTCATCCATATCCTACTTCTCCACAAAGTCCTGTTTACTAGTCACTCCTGCCTTCCCTGATCTATGCTGGCTCCCAGTCCCCTAAGGGCTCAAATTTTAAAATTCTCTTCCATGTGTTTAAATCACTCCAGGGTCTTGCCCTTCCGTGTCTGACTCCTGCCTCTTGTGCATACCCCCATCCAACCCCTACCCCATCTGTACCCTCAGCTGCCTAAGCCCCATGCATTTTCCTAAATGCCTCCACTTCCCCAGCTGCTTCTTTAAGACTCTCCCTAAAACCTGTTGACCAAGCTTTTGGTCAACCCTGCCAATATCTTTCTTTGGCTCAGCGTCAATTATTTTTCCTTATGCCTCTGGGAGGTATCTTGAGATTTCTTTCTACATTAAAGACACTATATAAGCAGAAGTTGTTGTCTGCACTTTGTTGATGGCTGCACTTTCTGAAAGAATATGTATGTAGTTTGACTCAGGTCACTGTACTCTTGAGATCTGCTCCTTTTACTGCTGTTTGTCATCAGCTTGCAGCAAGATGATGAGAGGAAAAATTAAAGCTATATATAAATGCAGAATTTGCTGAAAGAAATCTAGTTTTGAGCTAATTGGCCCCAAGAACTCTAAACATTCTTTCAAATTACATTGCATGATGGAGAACAAAGTGTTTACAGCCATGACATTGCAGCCACTGTTCATTCTGAGAATGCTGTGTTTTCAGCAATAATAGTGGTTCTAGGACTTCTGCATTCAGTTCAGCTCCTTTATTTAAACTTCAGGGGTCAAAAAATGAGAAAAGACACGATTTCTCAGCTGAGTGGTCTGTGTAATAGAATAAAACAATGCAGAATGGAATATGACTCTTGAGAATCATACCACCATAAAGAATTAAAAGTACACAGTGTCTGGACAGATCTTCTCCACTAATATCCTGCAGAATATTAGAATAAAAAGATAATCAGTATTTACACAGCTAAGTTCCCATATTTCTGTAATGGCTCACTGATGCAAATCATGTCACATTTCTAGACTTCAAGATTGGCATAGATTGTGTGGCTGTAATGACAGTGAAGTTGTCAACATTCATCGTCATTACAATTGTGAAGCTGACAGCAACTTCTGGCATCCACACATGCGCAGTTAATTGCCTCAATGTTGTTCTATGGCCTTGATATGGTGTCTATAAGTTGTCCAAGCTTCAGCATCACAGAGAAATATGGGAAGAACCAATGTCCAATAGACTTTGAGTTTAGTTTCTGATCTGATATCACAGTTCTCGAAAACTCAAGTACGTAATTTACAATAGGCCGAGCTAGCACAGTGGATTCGGTTGTGTACATCTTCATCAATGTCAGCTTTTTAGGATAGATAGATTCCAAGATATGGGAAGTGAGGGATATTTTCCAACATCTCACCATGAAACTCTTTTGAAGGCATTGGATTTGACTCGTTTGATACAGAAATATGCAAACTCATCGATTGTGAACAGACAGCATTTCAAATCTGGCAACAGGATCCAAACAAGACAGAAAAGAAGCTCACTGACCAGATAGCCAAAGTTGAAGTTCAAAGAACCTGTGATTTGAAGAACCAATGGTGGATTGAGAAGGCCGAGGAAATTCAACTCCTCGTTGACATGCATGAGATGCGGGCCTTTTTCAAGGCAACCAAAGAGATCTATGGCCCCTCAACACAAGGATAAACACTGGTAAGATCCAAAGACAGCACAGCTCTCCTCAAAGACACTGACTAGAAAGAGTACTTTGTAGAATGACACAATCAGAACTCCACTGTGGACATGCACCTGCTGGAGAACCTCCCACAACATAAATCAGAAGTGAGCTATATGACGGTCAAATGCTAGACTAAGTGATAACTGCTGTCAATCAGATGAAAAACAACAAATTTTCTGGTCCTGTGACTTATCTCGCTGGAAGTACTGAAACACACCGGAGACATACTGATCTCTCGGTACAGGCACTATTTGCGAAGCTCTGGCAGAATGAAGAAATTCCAAGTAAGAGGCTAGCACGAGTTAAAGCTAGCCTGCACTACTTAAAGCCAGCCTGTAGCTCTTAAAGGGGAGGTGAATTCTGGCTGGAGCAGGTGCAGGAGGTCATTTGACAATTGATTTTGACCTGGGAAAGACAGAAGAATGGCACAACATAGCAAAGAATGAGCTCTAATGTTCTCTGAAGCTGCACTGGAGGATGTAGAGAGGAGTAGGTATGTCATCTATCCACAAGGGGCCAGGCGGCCCTACAGACAAAAGTTGCAAAGGCAGTGGGACCAGATAGCCATGGCAGTCAATATCAGGAGTCTGGCCCCGAAACCTGGATGCAAAAAGTTCGATGACCACATATAAGTGGTCAAGGTTAGTGAATTCTTCTTCAAATAACGTATTCCACCAACTGCACCACTAGCCTCACACATTGCTTAATGCACCACACCCCCATCAGTCACCTACCAACAATCTCTAGCAATCACAACTCATGCTTCACATTCATAGTTGCACCTCACCCTCACACATTTAGCCCTGCTGCAAGCCTCACACTCACATCTCACAGCTTGCACACACTGCTAGCTGTACAACCATGGCAGCCACGTTACTCAAATGCCTCGCACCACACTCACCGACATACTTCCCTCTCTCTTGCAGGCCAAGATGGTGCATATCCAGAGACAGCCGCACCTAACCAGCAGGGACAGGCACTGCTACATGTCCGTAACCCAACAGGGGCGATGGTGGGCGCCATCATGGCAGCAGCCATGACCGAGGCTGTGGTCAATGGCAGCTGAAACTATCGAAGATGACCGTATCCTCCTATCTAATGCTTCCTTTCACATCTCACTTCCCACTCAACCCACAATCTCTTCTGATTTACAAGCCGCAGATGATCTAAGTGTGCATCTTTTGCTCCACCACTCCCCCAGCCCTGCTGCCTCCCCACCACACCTCACCACAACACTATCCTTGGGCCTTTCTCCTTTCAGATACCCAAGAATTGCAACCTGGCCAGGAAGTTACTCTCTCACGCACAACCACCAGCTCAGATTCTGACACCGTGCACATTTTAAAGATTAGCTTAGAGTCAGGATCTGCATGTGGTGAGATACCAGGCACAACTGTCCTGCAGCCAGTGCAGGAGACCAGGGTAGCACAGGTGCCAGCTCTCCAGAGGGCAAGGTCACACACTTCTGCAGAGGGCTCAGATGAGCATTTCGATGGGGCAGCCAACAGAAAAACCCCGATAGGTATGCACAATGAAATGCTTGGTGCATTGGCAGGTCTGCCAGAAATGTCAAGGAGCATAGAGGGGTCCAGAGCCAACTTGGCACACAGCTTTGTGCAGACCTTGGAGCCGAACCTTTCCAGCATGGAAGTGGTGGCAAATACCATGAGGACACAAAACACGAAGTGCTGCTGGAGGGCACCAAGTTTCGAGAAGGGAGTGAATTTTAAGGGTAAATCTCTCAAGACTAGTTTTGTTTTGTTTATATCTAGCAATTAATTGAAATTCCTGTTTCAGTTAAGAGGTAAGTTAGGTTTCTTGCAGTTTTAAACGGGTATACTAACATTCTGAAAGTAGCTGAAGCTAGTTAATTAGATAGCCAGCTTAAACTGGTTTCTGAGCTTTGGCAGAGCTCTAGCACAGCTGACACCATTGTTTTCAGAGTATAAATTCAAGGGACTCTCAGTGCTGCTTGTGTGCCCTGAGTGCTGCTGGAGGTCAGAGTGTGAAGAAAGAAGTTTGGGAAGTGAGGGAGTTCGGCAAGGAGAGAAACTACAAATAAAGAAGAAAATCAATTTAAGTGCACAGAGTGTAAAGTGGCAGTTTGGTGCGTGGGGGAGGGGCTCCTTTCTTTCTTCTACCTTTTATCAGCCTCCCAGCTGCCTGTCTCTTCGATACAGGGGAAGAAGTTGATTGGTGAGTAACTGGTAAGTTATTTTACTTCTCATTGCAATAAAACGTTTTTAAAGTTGCATTATGGCAAGTCAGCTCGGCCAAGTGGAATGTACGTCCTGCGGTATGTGGGAAGTCATGGATGCACCATGTGTCCGAGACGAATACATCTGCAGGAAGTGTCACCAGCTGCAGAAGCTTGAGCTCCGGGTTTCGGAACTCGAGCGGTGGCTGGAGTCGCTGTTGTGCATCCGCGAGGCAGAGGACTATGGATAGCACGTTTAGGGAGGTGGTCACAACACAGGTTAGGAGCATGCAGGCAGAGAGGAAATGGGTGATCGCCAGGCAGTCTAAGAGAACTAGGCAGGTAGTGCAGGAGTCCCCTGAGTCTATATTGCTTGCTAATCGGTTTTCCATTTTGCATACTGGTGAGGGCAATGATTCCTTGGGGGAGTGCAGCCAGAGCAAAGTCTGCAGCACCACAAGTGGCTCAACTGCACAGGAGGTGAGGAAGAAGAGTGGAAGAGCAATAGTGTTAGGGGATTTGATAGTCAGGGGATCAGACAGGCGTTTCTGTGGCAGTAAACGTGACTCCAGGATGGTGTGTTTCCTCCCTGGTGCCAGGGTCAAGGATGTCACGGAGTGGCTGCAGAACATCCTTCTGAGGGTGGGTGAACAGCCAGAGGTCGTGGTCCACATTGGCATCAATGACATAGGTAGGAAGAGGGATGAGGCCCTGAAAGCAGATTTTAGGAAGAGGGATGAGGCCCTGAAAGCAGATTTTAGGAAGTTAGGAAGGAAATTAAAAAGCAGGATCTCCAAAGCAGTAATCTCAGGATTACTCCCAGTGCCACATGCTAGTGAGCATAGGAATAGGAGGATTGATCAATTGAACACATGGCTGGAGAATTGGTGTAGGAGGGAGGGCATCAGATTTCTAAGGCATTAGGACCGGTAGTGGGGTAGGTGGGACCTTAACAGGATGGACGGGCTACATCTTAACAGGACTAGAACTAACATCCTCGCAGGGAAATTTGCTAGTGCTGTTGGGGGAGGGTTTAAACTAGATTGTTAGGGGAATGGGAACCTGAGGGGTAGCTCAAATTGAAAGGAAGTAATGCTGGTAACAGGAGGTAGAAAAGTAGCAAGTGATATTAGAAGGCAAGCGAAACAAAGATGAGTATTAACTAGGCTTAGAATGCAGAATGTAAAAAAGACACGGTTAAGGGCACTCTGCCTGAATGCACTCAGCATTCGCAACAAGGAAAAAGGAAATGTTTGGCTAAGACAATGTGGGTCCATTACAGGCAGAGTCAGGAGAATTTATAATGGGGAATAGAAAAATGGCAGAGAGGCTAAATGATTACTTTGTGCCTGTCTTCACTGAGGAAGATACAAGAAATCTCCCAGAATTAGAGATCCAAGGGATTGGGGGAATGGGGAATTGAAGGAAATTAGTATTAGTAAGAAGGTTGTATTGGAGAAATTAATGAATGTTGATAAGGCCCCAGGACCTGATATTCTACACCCTGGAGTGTTGAAAGAGGTAGCTATGGAGATAGTGGATGCATTGGTGATCATCTTCCAAAATTTTATAGATTCTGGAGTGGTTCCTGCAGATTGGAAGGTCGCAAATGTCACCCCACTATTTAAGAAGGGAGGGAGAGAGAAAACAGAGATTTTCGGACCTGTTAGCCTCACTTCAGTCATTGGGGAAAATGCTAGAATCTGTTCTAAAGGATGTGATAAATTGACACTTGGATAATAATGAGCTGATTGAGCAGAGTCAACATGGATTTATGAATGGGGAATCATGTTTGACAAACCTGTTGGAGTTTTTTGAGGATGTTACTGACAGAATTGATAAAGGGGAGTTGGTGGATGTGGTATATTTGGATTTTCAAAAGGCCTTTGATAAAGTCCCCCACAGGAGGTTGGTTAGCAAAATTAAAGTACGTGGGATAGGAGGTAAAATACTGGCATGGATTAAGGATTGGTTTACAGGCAGAAAACGGAGAGTAGGAATAAACGGGTCATTCTCGCGTTGGCAGGCTGTGACTCGTGGGGTACCGCAGGGATCAGTGCTTGGGCTCCAGCTGTTCACAATATATATCAATGATTCGGATGTGGGGACCAAATGTAGTATTTCCAAGCTGGCGGATGACACAAAACTAGGTGGGAATGTGTATTGTGAGGAAGATACAAAGCATTTTCAAGGGATTTGGACAGATTTAGTAAGTGGGCAAGAATGTGGCAGATGGAATATAATGTGGAAAAATGTGAGGTTATCCACTTTGGTAAGAGGAATAGATGTGCAGAGTATTTCTTAAATGGTAAGGGATTAGAAAGTGTAGATGTACAAAGGCACCTGGGTGTCTTTGTCAATAAGTCACTGAAAGCTAATATGCAGGTGCAGCAAACAATTAAGAAGGCTAATGGTATGTTAGCCTTTATCACAAGAGGATTTGAGTACAGGGCTAGTGAAGTCTTGCTTCAATTATATAGAACCTTGGTTAGACTGCACCTGGAGTACTGTGTGCAGTTTCGGTCCCCTTACCTTAGGAAGGATGTTATTGCCATAGAGGGACTGCAATGAAGGTTCACCTGTCTTGTTCCCGGGATGGCGGGACTGTCCTATGAAGAGAGATTGGGGAAACTGGGCCTATATTCTCCAGAGTTTTGAAGAATAAGAGGTGATTTCATTGAAACCTACAGAATACTTAAGGGGAGCAACAGGGTAGATGCAGCTAAGATGTTTCCCCTGGTTGGGGAGTCTAGAACCAGGGGGCACAATTTCAAAATAGGGGGAAGCCACTGAGGACAGAGATGAAGAGAAATGTCTTTATTCAGAGGGTTATGAATCTGTGGAATCCTCTACCCCAGAGGGCTGTGGAAGCTCAGTCACTGAGTATGTTTAAAGCAGAGATTGACATATTTCTAAATACAAATGACATAAGGGGATATGAGGGTACTGTGGGAAAAAGGCATTGAAGTGGATGATCAGCCATGATTGTATTGAATGGCGGAGCGGCTCGATGGGCTGAATGGCCTACTCCTGTTCCTATGTTCCTAAATGGACCCAACCATGATGCAGTGTCTGATGGATGATGTCTCAGCTTCCATTGTAGCACAAGCAGAAGCCACCCAACATCTGGTTGCTGTAGTGGAAGCTCAGACTGAAGTCATGAAAGCTCAGACTACTGCTGTCATGGCTTATGGATGCCAGTGTTCAAATGACTTGCGCGGTCTCACAGCAATCCAGCAATCTGTCCTCCAATAGATTAGTAGGATTGTTGAGAGGCTGCCTCGAGGGCACGGCAGTGGCCACATGGAGCACAAATCCGCTGTCCTTTCTCGGAATGGCAGCATTTGTCCTCTCACCACTGCCACTCCACCAGCATTCTTACTGTTGCCTGTCAGTCAGCCAGCCCGGACAGCTGCCATCCATACCGAGATGGTACAGTCTAAAGCCAGGCTTTGTAGGGCCAGAGCTACTCAAGATCATCCTTCAGGCCATCTGCAGTCTCCCTCACTGAAAGTCAGCAGCTTTCCCAGCCACTGCATAGGAGCACTAGGCCAGACAACAGGCACAAAGAGAATCCACAAGGGTGATTAGTTGACATTTGTATGCAATGTACAATGGTTAGATTTATAAATTTCATTTGGAATGTTTATTTGGTGGTGGCTTTTATTTTTACATTTTGCCCAAGTGGGCGCTGTGACAGTCAGTAACAGAGCGATGGTAAGGTGTGGAACTATTACTTAATGGAGATTTGGGGTTGCATTTAGTGGTATTACAATCAGATGAGTGAATCACAGACAGAGCAGCCAGAAAGGGGATGTGTTGATTGCCTTCCCCCTTCCTCCTTCTCCTCCTCTCAGCTGGTCACCGTATAGCCAATGGCGAGGGCTGTGCCCTTGTGATAGTGAGTATGTGCAGAATTCAACAGCCCACTGCAAATCTTGACATGTGCTCTGCCAAATACTACAGGGCTCCTCCAGAGTGGTCCAGGCAGCAAAAGCATTGTTTCAGATGGCAGCATGGCTTATGTTTTAGACTGCATTTGCTGACAACACTACCGCTAGGGGGGCGCTGTTGTGGCACATGCGCAAATGCAGCATGTGCCACTAAAACGTCACAGACTGTGACTTTAGGCAGCTGCCAGGACTAAAGATGGCGGTGCTCAAATAATCACACGGAGGCAACCTAACAAACACATGTCAGCACACAATGGCGGAGTGAGAGAGCGAATGAGCTGGCCGGGGCGCGGGCCGGGGAGGGAGGGGGGGCGTGGAGCGGGCCTGAGGGGAGCGGAGTGGCCGGCGAGTGGGCGGGCGAACGGCCCGGTGATCGAGGGGAACGGAGCGGGCATGTGGGGAGCGGAGCAGCCGGCGAGTGGGCGAGCGAACGGCCCGGTAACGGAGGGGAGCGGAGCGGGCCTGCGGGGAGCGGAGCGACTGGCGAGTGGGTGAGCGAACGGCCCAGTGACGGAGTGAAGCGGAGCGGCTGGAGACAGCAGCGGGAGGGGGGGGGCTGCGTTTTTCTACGCATGCGCCATAAATTTGCAACGGCAAAAGACTTACCAAACTTACCCGCACCCGGTGACACCAAGGTCTTCGGCCGCTCGCTCCCCGTGGCTCTCTACGGCCTCTCGCTTCCGGCCCCCTCTATCCAGCCATTCTCTCCAGGTGCAGATCCCCCATCCAACTGCTTTCTCCCCTACTTCCCAACTGTACTTCAGGCATTGCAGCTCTCTGGTCCCTTCCTTTTTCATCCCTCTCTTCAGGAGCTTCTGAATTTAACTCCCTCCCACTAGCCCCCACACCCCCTCCCTACCTCCCCCCACCTCCCTACCTCCCCACCTCCCCCCACCTCCCCACCTCCCCCCTCTCCTCCTCACACCCCGTCTGCCTCCCACCCCTTCGCAACCCCCTCCCTCTTCTCCCTCACAACCCCCTCCCTCTCTCCCTCTCCCCCCACTCACAACCCCCCCTACCCCTTCACAACCCCCCCTCTCTCCCAGCCCACCCCTTCACAACCCCCCTCTCCCACCCCACCCCTTCACAAACCCCTCCCACTTCCACCCCACCCTTCACAACACCCTCCCTCTTCCCTCACCCCCCCCCCAACCCCCTCATAACCCCCCCCCCAGCCCCATGACCATACCGCAGTTGAATATCTGAAGTGCAGTTGCAAAGTCGGGAAAATAACATCAAAAACCTCAACAATTCCAGGTTTAATTATTGAGAAATTTTATTAAGTGCATTAAACATTCGATGCACTGCTGTGCATGGATACATGAGTGTTGTGTTGCCAGCATTCCCGTGAGACAGACAGGTCGAGTCTCTGCTATGCAGAACTAAAGAGATCGTTCCTGGAGAGCCTTGTGGTGAATGAACACGTGGCTCTCTATTCCACTACTGTATTGTCCATGTGAAGAAGGCAAAGTCACAAGAGTCTGAGCTCAGTCTATTGTTGGTGAATGTTCCCCAAACGCATCCCAATGTGTGCTCCCACTTCATCCATAAATGCAAGGTTCCTTTCCGTATCATGACAAGCTCCGCAACATGATCCAGTTGCCTTCGTTGCTTGAATGCTGACCTTAAGTCTCAAGGATTGTTTTCTCAAGGGCATGTTTTACGTGAAAAGAAATAAGGAAAGAACATCAGTGTCAGAGCTTCCCTCCTCCAATGAAATTACTGTTGAGCATGCTTTCTGTTCTGCAGTAAAGGCATGTACTGATAACACCGCCAATGAATCACTTAGTACCCAACTCAGCTGTAGGAGTCAGGATGATGTTACTGCCCCTATCTCATGATGGTTCAATGCTGCTCTCAGGGAAAACATGAATGATGTGAGGGCGCTGGAAAAAGAGGCACATTTCTTTTGGACTATGAACATAAAGCAGGCCATTTAGCCCAGCTGTTCCCTGCTAGTGGTTATGCTACTCGTGCGCCTTCCCATCCACTCCCATTTAATCCTGCCTACTACTATCAGCATCACCTTCCATTTCTTTCGCTCTTATCTACCTTTGCCTTCAAGCAACACTGAGGATGGAGAACGATGTGGCTGCACTCCCACCTCACCAGTTGTGTACTCAGCAAGAGCATTCACATTTGTGCTACCACTGGACACGGCATGCTTGTTCCTTTCAGTGCTCAGTCTCTTCTTTCTGAATGTTCCCCAAGTGCTTGACCGCTTTGGATGCCCTCTCTGCTTGACAGGCAGCAGCTGGCAATTGCGGAGTCTCACAAGGCTCTGCATGGTTGTTTCAAGGGCAGATGGGGAAACACATGGCTGTGTGTCCATGTGCACGGCTCTAATGGGTGCAGGAACAGAGCAACTTACAACAGGGACTGGAGCACATGTACTGCCTGCACACAGCCCCAGACAATGGAAAGGATTTTAGTGCAGTGCAGTGGACTGGAGCACATGCAGTGCCCCAGACAATGGAAATGTTTTCAGAGCAACTTACAACAGGGACTAGAACACATGCAGTGCCCCAGACAATGGAAATTTTTCAGAGCAGCTTACAACAGCAGAGCAACTTCCCTTGGAGCAATCTCCTCTTTCTAATAAAAGTGAAGCAGACTGAAATCTCCAAAACGACTAAATAATTGCGATAAAATGCCCGACGAAACCTCTCCTTCTTCCACTTTCAGAAACTCACGCCGAAGCTTTGACGCATGTGTGAATATCAGAAGGTTGACGCGTGCGTGAATAGCCGTTGGCGTTGCATAAAGCGCATGCGCAGAGGCCGACCAGGCGCATTGCCGGAAGAAGCACACGTCACGCGATGACATCATCAGCGCATGCGCTAACCAGTCCTGGCAAGCCGGAACGCAGCGCATGCGCAGAGAGCAGGAGACCGTCTGCACATGTGCGCACCGCGGCGCAGCCTGATGACGTCAGTGGCAGACTGTGTTGTCAGGCATCACTTTGTATGTTTTATGTATACTGCCCTCATGTGCATGAGTTGAGCACCAGAATCATCAGCCATGTCAATAAAGGATTAAAAGATAACACTTATCGCCAGTAGCTGCCCTCTGGTTTGTCGTGGTGGCTCAAATGCAGATGGCTGCTGCAGAATGAAGGCATCATGACTGCTGCCAGGATACCAGGCTTTGATCTGCATAATACACTCTGTGCGGTCACACTTCAGCTGAATGTTAAGGAAATTGAATTCCTTTCAGTTGTGGTACATCTCAGAGTTGACATGCACTGCCTGCAAAGCCACATGCGTGCAGTCAATGGTACCCTGTACCGTGTAGACTCCTGTAATCCTTGTAATGCATGGTCACCTTCACAGCGACTGGCAATGCTGTCCTATCCTGCTCTAAGGCTGCAGTTGTGGCTGCAGCAGGTGGCAGGTTTCAGTGAGGGCATTCAAAGTGAAGCAGAGACATCTGACACATTGCTTCTCACTAAGGTTGAGGTAAGAGAATTGCCAAATGAATGCCTTAAGTGGATATGGATCCTGCTGAGAGCCCTTTTCTCCTCATCCTCCTCCCTCTTACAGCAGCTTGTCTGGCTCTGTATCACTTCTGCTTAGTTTCCTTGTCATGCTGTAGTCCTAGGGCAATGCATACTACTGCACCCACGTCTGGGAGCAAGTGGTTTGTGCAGAATCCTTGCAGTCAGGGCAAAGTCCTTCATCATGTACCACACCACTCCCTTTAGCCTTTCAGCAACTTTAAACAATTCTGGAAACAACCAAACAAGTGCACAATCGCAGCAACACCAGCAGAAATCGATCAATAACTAATCTGAAATTAGCTGATGATTCCTTTAAATAGCAGTGGGGGTTCTTTCCTGTTGCAGAGAATGCATGTTCAGCTGTGTGAGGTTAAGAGAGGGTGTCAGCTGGAGCGTTGAGCTCCAAAATGGCAGCGCTGGTTAGCAGATCCAAGCTGAATGACGTCACAATCTGCCTGATCTGCAGACTTCCAGTGGATGCTCCTGACACACTTATGAATCCTCTCCTCAAATGGTGTCCAGAGCAGGTAGCACCAGAGGACACTATTTTGGAGGCAAAACTGCATCTTTCATTACTGAAGTAAATGTCCTGAAAACTTCCTACCTAATTTTTAGCATCCTTGAATGTAAGCCAGTTAGCCAGAGGTACTTGTTCATCTTCATCCATTCCTCCACACAGGAGTATTCATTTTAACACAATAATGGGTTAATACCTCTGGAAAATAGCCCTTCAGCAATACAACTATTTCCCCTTTTAGCTTTAATTTTTCCACCAATCTTGTATATTAAAGATTCAACTTTCAGGTTGCCCAGCTGAAGTGGACAAAGTTAACCCTTCAAGGATTGTGTGATTGGAAATGTGAGCTAACATTAGAATTTAAGTTCAGGTCACCTAGATAGAATTAGTAAACTCTAAAAGTGTTACATAAACTTTGAACACCATGAATTGCATTTTTTTTTTACTTCCCCCGGTCCCTGATTGCTAAAGTAACTAAGCAAGATTTATCATGTTTCTCTTTTAGTTTTTTTGTGTCTATTGTCATGCAGGCTCCCACCTGCCAAGAATGAGGCACATTGGTTTTGTCATATGAACATTGATTTTTAACTGTCGCTGCAGCAAGGAAATGACTTGTTGAACAGATAAGCCATGGCTGGAAAAACATTTGCATACTAATGGATGATGCTTGTATAGACAAAGGACCATTCCCTGACTCATTCAACCCACAATGGATGTTGATCACCGGACAGTGAGAGGGTGGGGAAGTGCATTCCAGGGCCTGCTGGGGTGATGCAATCCACAGGGGCCAGGACTGGTTGGACCAGCTGGTCACATGACTAACTGGCTGTTCCAGGGGGGTTTTTTGAACTAGCCTCAGAGAGTTTGAGCAGAAAGACTGTTTGCTCCTGGATTGAAAAGACCTCCCCTGGCTGGCATGCCACAGCCTTTCCTGTCTGCTCCCATCTCTTTTTCACGGAACTCCAAATCCACTGAAGACATGAACCCCAAGAGAGAAAATTCTCCTACAGTGATCCCAACGAAAAGCAAGATTTCCCTACAATCAAGGATTCTACAGTGAGCTTGAAGATCCATAACAAAAACCCTCTTCAGAGATTGCCTCAGACTTTTCCACTTTATTTCCTCTGCTCTGTTCTGTCTCTATCTGCATGTGTGTATCGTGTATGCATGCTAGCGGAGGCATGATATGTATTCGTAAACGTTAACTGAATTAGAGTTTCAGTTTAATAAACTTCAATCTTTTTTAAACCTAAGAAAACCTGTTTGCCTTATAATTGGAAAGCAGTCAACAAGGATTCACTAAGGGGGAGCTAAAAACATGGTATTTTTAAAAATTAAACCTTGTTACGGTAAGACCAGGTGAAGGCTGAGAGGGAACCCTGGACCCCTTTCTCACCTTGTCGAAACACTATGCAACATTAACCGATGTTCAGTCATATATTAGAATTAGAACATTACAGCGCAGTACAGGCCCTTCGGCCCTCGATGTTGCGCCAACCTGTGAAACCATCTGACCTACACTATTCCATTTTCATCCATATGTCTATCCAATGACCACTTAAATGCCCTTAAAGTTGGCGAGTCTACTACTGTTGCAGGCAGGGCGTTCCACGCCCCTACTACTCTCTGAGTAAAGAAACTACCTCTGACATCTGTCCTATATCTATCACCCCTCAACTTAAAGCTATGTCCCCTCGTGTTTGCCATCACCATCCGAGGAAAAAGACTCTCACTATCCACCCTATCTAACCCTCTGATTATCTTATATGTCTCTATTAAGTCACCTCTCCTCCTCCTTCTCTCCAACGAAAACAACCTCAAGTCCCTCAGCCTTTCCTCGTAAGACCTTCCCTCCATACCAGGCAACATCCTAGTAAATCTCCTCTGCACCCTTTCCAAAGCTTCCACATCCTTCCTATAATGCGGTGACCAGAACTGCACGCAATACTCCAGGTGCAGCTGCACCAGAGTTTTGTACAGCTGCAGCATGACCTCGTGGCTCCGAAACTCGATCCACCTACTAATAAAAGCTAACACACCATATGCCTTCTTAACAGCCCTATTAACCTGGGTGGCAACTTTCAGGGATTTATGTACCTGGACACCAAGATCTCTCTGCTCATCTACACTACCAAGAATCTTCCCATTAGCCCAGTGCTCTGCATTCCTGTTACTCCTTCCAAAGTGAATCACCTCACACTTTTCTGCATTAAACTCCATTTGCCATCTCTCAGCCCAGCTCTGCAGCCTATCTATGTCCCTCTGTACCCTACAACATCCTTCGGCACTATCCACAACTCCACCGACCTTAGTGTCATTCGCAAATTTACTAACCCACCCTTCTACACCCTCATCCAGGTCATTTATAAAAATGACAAACAGCTGTGGCCCCAAAACAGATCCTTGCGGTACACCACTAGTAACTAAACTCCAGGATGAACATTTGCCATCAACCACCACGCTCTGTCTTCTTTCAGCAAGCCAATTTCTGATCCAAAGCTCTAAATCACCTTCAACCCCATACTTCCGTATTTTCTGCAATAGCCTACCGTGGGGAACCTTATCAAACGCCTTACTGAAATCCATGTACACCACATCCACGGCTTTACCCTCATCCACCTGTTTGGTCACCTTCTCAAAAAACTCAATAAGGTTTGTGAGGCACGACCTACCCTTCACAAAACTGTGCTGACTATCGCTAATGAACTTATTCTTTTCAAGATGATTATAAATCCTATCTCTTATAACCTTTTCCAACATTTTACCCACAACCGAAGTAAGGCTCACAGGTCTATAATTACCAGGGCTGTCTCTACTCCCCTTCTTGAACAAGGGGACAACATTTGCTATCCTCCAGTCTTCCGGCACTATTCCTGTCGACAATGATGACACAAAGATCAAGGACAAAGGCTCTGCAATCTGTTCCCTGGCTTCCCAGAGAATCCTAGGATAAATCCCATCTGGCCCAGGGGACTTATCTATTTTCACACTTTCCAAAATTGCTAACACCTCCTCCTTGTGAACCTCAATCCCATCTAGCCTAGTAGTCTGAATCTCAGTATTCTCCTCGACAACATTTTCTTTCTCTACTGTAAATACTGACGAAAAATGTTCATTTAACGCTTCCCCTATCTCCTCTGATTCCACACACAACTTCCCACTACTATCCTTGATTGGCCCTAATCTAACTCTAGTCATTCTTTTATTCCTGATATACCTATAGAAAGCCTTAGGGTTTTCCTTGATCCTATCCGCCAATGACTTCTCGTGTCCTCTCCTTGCTCTTCTAAGCTCTCCCTTTAGATCCTTCCTGGCTAGCTTGTAACTCTCAAGCGCCCTAACTGAGCCTTCACGTCTCATCCTAACATAAGCCTTCTTCTTCCTCTTGACAAGCGCTTCAACTTCTTTAGTAAACCACGGCTCCCTCGCTCGACAACTTCCTCCCTGCCTGACAGGTACATACTTATCAAGGACACGCAGTAGCTGCTCCTTGAATAAGCTCCACATTTCGATTGTGCCCATCCCCTGCAGTTTCCTTCCCCATCCTACGCATCCTAAATCTTGCCTAATTGCATCATAATTTCCTTTCCCCCAGCTATAATTCTTGCCCTGCGGTATATACCTGTCCCTGCCCATTGCTAAGGTAAACCTAACCGAATTGTGATCACTATCACCAAAGTGCTCACCTACATCTAAATCTAACACCTGGCCGGGTTCATTACCCAGTACCAAATCCAATGTGGCATCTCCCCTGGTTGGCCTGTCTACATACTGTGTCAGAAAACCCTCCTGCACACACTGGACAAAAACTGACCCATCTAAAGTACTCGAACTATAGTATTTCCAGTCGATATTTGGAAAGTTAAAGTCCCCCATCACCACTACCCTGTTACTCTCGCTCCTGTCGAGAATCATCTTCGCTATCCTTTCCTCTACATCTCTGGAACTATTTGGAACATCTATGTTATAGATGTTCAACAAAGTTTAAAAATTATGAATTCTATCCTTGGAAGTAACTATTGTATTGAACGTTTGCAATACTGTGATTTTCCTGAGCACTGCAAATGTTTTTGCGCAGCATCAATGGTTATTATTTAAAATAATGGAAAAAACTTGCAATCATAAAACATTATTCCTGCAGAACATCATCTCAGAATTTATTGCTTCTGAAATTAATATACAACATTATTCATGGTCTTGTACAAAAGATTTATGGTTGGTTCTAAGTATAGTTCATCATCCATGTGGCTACAATTTTTAATGTAAAAATTGTCTTGTCTTCCTGGAGTCACTGAACCTTACTTCAATTTATTTCAAATCAAGCACAATAATGTCTAAATCTGGAACTATTGCTTTTTAAAAAAAAAATCCAACAGTTGGGTTTATCAAATCATAATTTAAACAGCAAATTTGACAATTATATGCTCGACTGTTGCAATTTAAATTACAGTTTTATTGAATGACCAGTCTGATATCTGGAAGCTAGTAGAGATAGATCATCTTCACTTCCTCCCAAAACTGAATTTGAACCAAGCCTCGATGAAATAAAAGTTTGTACAATTATGTCTGCTAAAAGCTTGAGTGAAAGCTTTGGGAAGTTTGAATCCACTTTATAAAGCTACCTTCAAATGGAACACCAGTGGCAATGTTGCTTAGATAGGTATTCTGGACAATATAAGAAGTTGAAAATTCACATTCCTGCATTATGGTAGAAGAGTGTAAATCTGGAGTTTGGGCACATTATCAGCATACTGGAGGAAAATGTTTGTCTTGCATCTGTACCTGACTTAAACTTGATACATTGCTGTCACTGAGGTGCAAAGAGGAAAAAATGTCTTATAAATGTTTTTCATCATTTTAATAAGCAGAACTAAAAGATAACATGAACAAAATTCTTTGTTCTCAGCGCCATGAGAAGACAGACTATTGTAAAGCAGTTATCCAATTTGGTAAAGCAATGCTTTTCACAATTAAATGAAAGTTTGTTTTCCTTTCAATGCCACAGTGTCTAAAGTGGTAGTGATTAACCTACTATACTGACGTATCTGAGATTTTGATCCTCCCAATCATGGTCTTTACATGATTAATGTATCCATTTGAAATCTGCAGCCTAAAAGTGAACTGAGCAGCGTGCGACACCTGACATCTGGAAACTGGGAAGTCACCCAAATCCTCGGATATGACGAGGTCCATCAGAAGATGTGAGTCCTTTCTACACTGTCAAAGTTTAGTCTCTTTGAATGATGACACCACTTATAAAATTGTTACAATTACAAATCTGTCAGCCCTGTAACTTCATTTTAATAATAAGGCGAAACATGCCATCAATGTATTTTCTATATTAAGTTTTCACCAAGCTATGTGCAGCATTGATAAAAGCCTCACTATATTACAGTTCAGAACTAGTTCAGAATTAAGTTATGTTGCTGTGTATGTTCTTTTTAAAATACTGGGATTACCTTTTTACTGAATAGTCACATGGCCTCTATCATTTACATTCTATTTAATCATTTTGTTAGTTGGGCGACGGGGGTCTCGACCTCTGACAAAAGCGCCGCCGAGAACCTCACATCGCCCCTTCTCTGGGAGGCCTGCCTAGTCAAGTGCAATTAGGCACTTAACTGGACAGCAGTGAGCCTTCCATGGGATCAGGGGCCCTGGCGACAGAAGTCATGTCCTCCGAGAGCTTCTGGCCAATCAGAGGCCGGCAGCTCTTTAACTGAGCAGCGCCACTGCAGATGCGGTGGCTGCTGTCAGTGAAGCATCCACCTGAGGCCAAGGAGCAGCGCTGAACACGGGCCACAGGTAGGTCAGGGTAGGAGGGATCCCACAGGGTGGGAGCCGCGGGTGAGTGGGAGTAGGGGGGTCATCAGCAAGGGCCCCCTCCTCCCAATGCCAGGTCTCTCGCTCAAGCACCATGCCTTTTAATGAGGGGACCCCACTCCCCACTACCACCACCCCCCCCCACCCCCGCCCCAGAGCTGGCAAGCAACCCGCATGGTTTTTCTTGCCGTGCTTTCCGTGCGGCAACTAGCAGAGGCAGGATTAGGCCCTTAATTAGGCATTAATTGCTCACTTAAGGGCCTCAATTGGTGGTGGGCGGAAGGTCTTCTCGCCCTGGACTTAATTTTGGCAGAGGTGGGAAGGTTTCGGGGATCCCCCCCACCACCATCCAACCAGATTACATGTTCTCCCTGCCTCCAAACCCACTGCAGGGGAGAGCATAAAATCCCCCCATTGTTTAAATTTTTAGACTAGACTCATTAAAAATGTATATTTTTAAATGTGTTTTAACATCACAGTCTTATCCATAAAGGATATGTTCTTTGCTTCAGTTCTGAACAAAGTGGTTAGCAATAAGACCGTTTTAAACCATCTCCCTAAAAGATAGTTTTGGGAACCTAGCTGGTACTCAGTCTCTTCAATCAATCCCATTCCTGCTTGTGGGAATTTCAAGTTGGAGCCAAATCTTTCCAGATATCGCATAAAGAAATGGAACATATTAAAATGCTCTTCAGCCTGATATTGCACCCTCTTGATGAGATGCAGAAATTCCAGGGAAGGCTGTTTTTAGAGCAGAACTTTTGCCTCACCCCTCTAGATGAGGTAATCCCGATCCCAGGGTTAGGTGCATTCCTGCACTATATTCAGCACAAATGAAGCATCTGCCTCTGCTTTGGGAGCGGGGTGTGAGATGATTTCACTGCAGCACCCAAAGCTGCTTGTAGGCTGCATTTTCAACCAAAACTCTTCAAAATCTGGCCAATTTTAATTTTTTAATTTCCTGCTTTCTCTAAGGTAATCATTTGGTTCTGGCAAGCAAATACATCTACTTTATACAGATGTTCATTGTGATGGGGAAAAATGAGGCAGGAGTTTTGACAAGACAGATCATCTTTCAAGTCCTGCTTTTATTGCTTCTCCCATGGAGAGGGATTGACACAAAAAGTGTCCACCCTCAATTCTGGCAAAAATTTCCATGCAGATCAAAGGAGCGAAGACTTGGTCTAACCAAGTCCCACTCCAAATTCCATCTCCACCCACTCGGCTTAATTGAATTTGGCATCTCTAAAAGGTAGGAATTTGAGGTCCTATAACTACGATGATGTAGATCTTAAGCACTGTGATTTAAGTAGGCACATGTTTACTGACCACTTTATACAATATTGCAAGTTTAGCATTATTCTTAGTAATGAGAAATTAAGTTATTCACTGCTTTTAATATACATCCTCTTTTTTTGTGTGTTGAAATGTGAAGATAAATTACAGATAAGTGCAGTGTGCAATAAATGCCAATATTATTATGAACTACTGTTCTAAATTGAAAATCTTATCTTCACTCTTAATTTCCCCGAACAATATTGTCGTCCTCAATCTAATGCAAATTCAAAGTCAAACGTATGACCATAGGGGTGTTGAAGCATATCAGCTTCTCATTTTTGATTTTGATTTCTACATTAAACATTGTTTACAAAATCTAATAAGCAATCAAATAATTCTGATAAAAATGAAAAATAGTAAATATCGGAGATACATCGTGGGGTTCCGAGCATCTTTTATATCAGAGTTAGTAGTACTAGGGAATGTAGACGACTAATACATTTTAGATCATTGTTGTTAATAGGATATTTCAATCATATAGCCAATTGAGTTTTCACTCCTGATCAAATATTCACAGGTTTGAATCCCAGTGAACGGGACATAGTAGGGACAAAATATCAAGAAATCAACATAAAATGAGAGGTACAGTGCAGTGGCACTAGGCATTGTAGTTAACTTCAAATTTCCCCTTCAGCTCCATCACTGCGGTTATGTGATAGGTTCACAAGAAGATGTGCTACTAAGTTTGCCCAAAGTTAAGCTGATTTGCCTCATCTCCATGTAACCCCTAACCAATGAATCAAAAATCCATCAAGAGGCTGACTATGTTGGGACTGAAACCCATGAACACTGGTAAGACAGCTAGAAACTGACCGACTGCCCAATTGTAGTGACACAAGTTCAGATCCTCCACTTTGCTGAACTTCTGATCTCACCAGTGAGCTATGATACTAGTGTTTCAACAGAGAGGGAAGGAAATGTGAGGGAGTGGTTGTCCACCCAGCAGGCAGCTTGAAATAGTACTTGGCAAAGCTTGGGACCAGGTGACTGGACTGCCCTTTCTGTCACAGTGGGTGTACGGTCCAGTGAAACCCTTGTTTAAAAAGTGAGATCCACTGTTGGAGATCTCATTTTTCAGATGAGATGTTAAACCCAGGTTCCATCTACCCACTCGGGTGGACATTAAAGAATGTATGGGACTATCCAAAGAAGAGCCGACAAGTTCCTCCAGTATCCTAGCCCGGAGCTATCTCTCAACCAGCAGCAGTAAACAGTTTAATTGGTCATGTTGTTTGCGGGATCTTGCAACATGTATTGTCACAAATGTGACCACATTTCAAGAGTAATTAATTTGTTGTGATGCGCTTTGGGATGTCCTGAGGTCATGAAAGCCACAATATAAATGCAAGCTCTTCCTTTATAAGATGTAAAATATGTAACTTAGCAAGACATAATCATTAAAATGAAATAAATTTAACTTGGCCCATTATAGACAACTCAAAGTATTATTGTTTGTCACAACACATTATTACATTAACTGAATATTGACAGAGTGGATGTGGAAAGGATGTTTCCTCTTGTGGGAGAATCTGGAACGAGGGGCTGGATTTTACGTTGGGCGGACGGGAGCTGGCTACCGACGTAAAAGTCGGTGGCGATCCCACTTCCACCTCACCAGGGGATCTGTTCTGCATTTTACAGTCCCCAGACTTTAATTGTTCCGAGGCGGGACTTCCACCTGTTTGAGGGAGGAAGTCCTGGCTCATTGAGCTGCCGGCCAATCAGCGGGCCAGCAGCTCTTAGTCCCAGCAGCGCCACCAGGATCAGTGGCCTCTGCTGAGACTGCAGCCCAGCTGACAGCAGAGGAAGACATGGAGCCGGGATTTAAGGTGAGTTTTGATTGCCTCGCTGGGGGTAATCGGTCGGGCCCCGGCGAGGCAAGGGTGGTAGTTTGGGGGGAAGGGGGTGCATGTTGGGTCCTGAGGGTGGTTGGGAAAGCAGAGGCGGCCCTCCACTGGGCACCCTGTGCCCAATTATCAGGGTCCATCCCTGGAGTGCTGAGAAGCCGCCTACTTTTCCCAGGTGGCTTTTCCCGGCACCAGGACGCTCGCTTGCCATGCGTAAAATCCACGTGGAGGCAGGCAAAGGCCCTTAAGTGGCAACTTAAGGGCCTTGATTGGCCTGGGGTGGGCGGCCCGATTTTGCACCCACCCCCCCACAACCGCCCTATGTAAAGGAGGGGCGGAGGCAAGAGCGGGTCAGGAAACTCTCCCGGAGCCTCCCACTCCATTTTACGCCAACCCCCCGCCCCCCCCCCCCTCCCCCACCCCACCACCACCATCTGGCTCGTTGGGGTGGCGTAAATTTCCGGCCTAGGGGGTCACTATTTGTTTAAAAATAAGAAGTCGCCCATTTAAGACAGAGACCAGAAGAAATTTTTTTCTCTGAGGGTTGTGAATCTTTGGAACTCTCTTCCTCAATAGGCGGTGGAAGCAAAGACTTTGAATATTTATAAGGCAGAGGTAGATAGATTCTTGATGAGCAAGGCGGTGGAAAGTTATTGGGGGTAGGCAGGAATGTGGAGTTGAGGTTACAATCAGATCAGCCATGACCTTATTGAATGGCGGAGTAGGCTGGAGGGGCTAATTCGCATGTTTGTATGTTCGTATCTACACCTAACTGCTTAAATATTCTAGGTTCCATAAAAATGACTTTTAATATGAAAATTTCACCTAATGGCTTGCTGATCTATTCTCATTTATTAGATATTTTCTGAGTACAGAAGATTCCCCAAGAGGAAGACACTTGTACAGGTAAGGAGAATCAGGTCAGAACTTGCCTGTTTTAAAAATAAAATTGTTCCCCAGTTCTGAGCTGTGATTAATCGAGTATGAATAGATGTTAGTTTCAACTGCAGCCAAAAGCCTGTGAGCTCATTGAGTTTCCCAATGAAATTCCCAATTCTAATCAATGTGCAGTTGTCCCTATCTGATTCGCTTCTTTCATTTTTATCGTGGGACACGCACTATCACCAAATTTGATCTGTCCAGTATTGATCAGAATTAAGCCCAAGGCATTTTACTGCATAATAATGTACACATCAAGACAGACACACAAGAATGCCAGTGGCACAGTGGTTCGCACCGCAGCCTCACAGCTCCAACGACCCGGGTTCAGTTCTGGGTACTGCCTGTGTGGAGTTTGCAAGTTCTCCCTGTGTCTGCGTGGGTTTCCTCCCACATGCCAAAGACTTGCAGGTTGATAGGTAAATTGGCCATTATAAATTGGCCCTAGTACAGGTAGGTGGTAGGGAAATATAGGGATAGGTGGGGATGTGGTAGGAATATGGAATTAGTGTAGGATTAGTATAAATGGGTGGTTGATGGTCGGCACAGACTCGGTGGGCCGAAGGGCCTGTTTCAGTGCTGTATCTCTAAAAATAAAATTTTAAAAATTTTCAAAATAAATAAATCATTATATTTCTTGCATAATGACAACTAGCATTAAAAGTTGAAGAATAATTTTGATGGGAAAAAATGTGGTGTTCTTTTTCATCAGTGATATTTTCCAAACAGACAAATCCAAGATAAAAAATAGTACGTACAAAATGTCCTGAGCGAGCTGTTGTAAAGTTGGATTAATTAGTAAGGTGACCAAAAGTTGCACCTTACAAATACATTAAAATAAATAAAATAACCAAGAGAATTTTGAATTGGAGAGGTGTGATTTTTTTTCTGCAGGGACTTGTTATAATAAACAATGTGAAACAGTACAGCTTTGTGTTGCATATTTCTATGAATAATATCAAATAAAACAATATTATTTTATCAAATCTGTTATATTTTGAGGAAAACGTCACACTTTTCAGAGTAATACAAAATCTTATTTGTGGAGTTCAAATTTGATTTTTAAATCCAATGCAGGAAGAGAAAGGGAGTTTGCTTTGTGAGTGAGAATTTGGTTTACGTAAAAGGTCAGATCAGTCAGGAGATGAGTAAGTTACTACCTATTTTACCCACAAGTAATGAAGCACAAAGCTTGTTGTTTGAACCCCAGCTGAGGCCCAAAAGCTGTTACCAGAATAATTCAATAACTGCAAAACTCAACATCAGAGATAAGTGGACTACTATCTTTGACACAGCAGGAGTTGAGATGTGTAATTCTTTTAAATTGATATCACTTTTGTAGCACAAAGGTAAAGTTAAAATGAAAAATTACAGATATTTACAATTTACCTTTTACTGCATGCCGGGGTCTTAGTGTCCTCCAGACTAATAAGACCACCAGTGTAGAATGCAATATACTTAATGTTAGAAGATAGGATAAAAATATGGAAATGTCACAGATCAACAGCTTATACAGTGCAACAGAGCCAGGGAAAAGAGGGCAGATCCCCTTTCAGTAGATGGCAAGCAGGATGGTCTGCACCTCTGCAGTCAACTGCCTTTTTCTACCACCATACTGGAGCTAGATTTTCCATGCTTCCCTCCCAGCTATTCTGCTATAGCCATTGACACATCCTTTGGGCTTTGGATACATCTTTCACCTCTCTAATTTGTCTCATCATTGCTTCCTTTTGTCACACTATTATCACTTCTGTCATTTAATTATCTCCTGTCCTCTACCTAATCATAGACCATGCTCTTTATTTTTTCTCCCGGCCCCCTTTTCCTTAGTCTGTTCCTCCTTATAAACTGTTCATCTGTAACAACACCTGGTTCTAATGAAATGTTATCGACCTGAAACATTAACCCTAACTTCCTCTCTCCACCTGACTTTGAGCACTTTCAGCATTTTCTGTTCTCATTTCAAATTTCCAGCATTGACAGCCTTTACTTTTTGTTTTTGGATAAATATATGGTTCATTTCTCAGTGAAAACATATTGCATTTGCATTTTGATTGCATTGGCATATCAGTAACAGCAAAAACTGTTAGAAAATTCTCTGTTCAGGGTTCTAACCTGCTTCCTTATCCTTGCTCTGTTTAACAGTGTACACAGTGTGGGATCATTTCACCGCCAGTGTCTTTCCTGCACTTACCATAGGGGTAACTGCACTTACTTCAGTGCCCACTTCAGCCCCAGTAATGAACACTTCATACTGCACTGTGAAGGTAGGCTCTGAGTCAACTGAGAGATACAATAAGTAGAATTGATTAGCTGTTCTTCCATAATTAAAACTTCCTGCTGCAGTAAGTCGGGAAAGCCAGTTGTGGTTTATCCAGGGCAACTCTACTTGCTGCAGATCAAATGTAAGGTCCTGCGTGTATTGATTTAGCATTTGTGGCAAGAACAATTCATGCATTTATTACATAGTTGCCAACTGTCCACTTTCTGTTGAAGTGATTAGTGATTCCAGACGCCAATCACTCTGCTTTTTACTTCATTCGTTCATCGGATATGGGTGTCGCTGGCTAGGCTAGCATTTATTGCCCATCCCCAATTGCCCTTGAGAAGGTGGTGCTGAGCTGCCTTTTTGAACCGCTGCAGTCCTTGGGGTGTAGGTACACCCACAGTGCTGTTAGGAAGGGAGTTCCAGGATTTTGACCCAGCGACGGTTTTGTGCCAGGCCTGTAAGGTCAGTTCTTTCAGGGTTGTGGGGGTAACCCTAAAAAATCTCCCTCACCACCATACTTCACCACCGATGGTTTGATTGAGGGAGAGCTACAAGGATTATGTGTCTGAGATTGTTTTACATTGGTGGATCAAGGAAGATGGCAATTATTTAACTATGGCTACAAATGCAAATGAGAAGGATGATAAACATAATTAACTCTAACAGAGTTCTTGAGGAGCAGGACTATAAAATCTTTGCAATTTCCATACTAAGTTCAATTGAAATACTGCACAAGGATGCATAACATTTATATCATTGTATAGTGTCATTAGATGTTTATAAAGTTATGATATTCATTTACCTGCTTGAGTTTCTGCATTCTATTCTGGTCATGTTTACGACAAGAATTAACATTTCAGTCATGTACTCTATTTAATGATCTGCCCCACTTCAGTTTAAAATATCAAGGTTGGCTGGTGTTTTCATTCAGATTATTTAACACAATGGCCAGTATATCGATTGATCAAAGAGGAGACGTTTCAGGTTTAAGAGTACCATCACATGAGATAGAGTAAAATTCTGTCTGATTGACACTTTGTGTTACCACAGTGTGTATTGTGTTTCAAAGCTTAGCGCATCGTCTTCACAAATGATTACTATTTTTCTATTTCTTCTTCTGTTACATACAGGGTATTGCTGTTTGTTCCTGTGTTCTGTTTCCATGATTGTAAAATGGCCAAAAGTATTGAGGCACACAAGATTGAAGTGGACTGTGATTCAGCATTTGAAGCCATAATTAATATATTCTACTCACAATGTGGTCTCCTCTACATTGGGGAGACCAAACGCAGATTGGGTGACCGCTTTGCGGAACACTTCTGCTCAGTCCGTAAGCATGACCCTGAGCTTCCGGTTGCTGGCCATTTCAACACCCCCACCCGCACCCCCCCTGCTCTCGTGCTCACATTTCTGTCCTGGGATTGCTGCAGTGTTCCAGTGAACATCAACGCAAGCTCAAGGAACAGCACCTCATTTACCGATTAGGCACACTGCAGCCTGCCGGACCGAACATTGAGTTCAATCATTTCAGAGCATGACTGGTCCCCCTTGTTTTTTAGAGAGATACAGCACTGAAACAGGCCCTTCGGCCCACCGAGTCTGTGCCGACCATCAACCACCCATTTTATACTAATCCTACACTAATCCCATATTCCTACCACATCCCCACCTGTCCCTATATTTCCCTACCACCTACCTATACTAGGGGCAATTTATATTGGCCAATTAACCTATCAACCTGCAAGTCTTTGGCATGTGGGAGGAAACTGGAGCACCCGGAGGAAACCCACGCAGACACAGGGAGAACTTGCAAACTCCACACAGGCAGTACCCAGAATTGAACCCGGGTCGCTGGAACTATGAGGCTGCGGTGCTAACCACTGCGCCACTGTGCCACTTTATGCTTAGTTATTCTTTTTTTCTTTTTCCTTTTTTATTTGGTTATTTTATTTTAGGTTTTTCAGTTTGTTTAGTTTGTTTCCACGCTGCTTACCCACTTTTTTTTTAATGTGTTTGTTTATGTTGTGCTTGGAGTGCTTTACAATCATTCACACGCTCTCTCTACTAACGCTTTGTCTTTCAGCACACTATTAACATACCGTTCGCCTTTGTTCCATGACCTTCTGGTTAGTTATTCTGTGATCCTGTCCTATCAACACCTTCACCTTTGTTATCTCTTGCCCCACCCCCACTTTACTTGCCTAAAACCTTTTACATTTCTAATATTTGTTAGTTCTGAAGAAGGGTCTCTGAGCTGAAATGTTAACTCTGTTTCTCTCTGCACAGATGCTGCCAGACCTGCTGAGTATTTCCAGCATTTCTTGTTATTTTACATTCATATTCTGCATTTTTTCTGGAATGGTGTATATAATGAATAACTTATGTTTGGCTTCAAATACTGAATGACAGTACACCTCAAGGTGATGGAAAATACAACAACAAAAATAGTCAAAATCAAAGTCACAGGTTCCTTCGGGGCATGCAGTGCGACAGCCCAGAAGTATATATTTTTTACTATCAGAGTGCACTTGCCCTTCCACCAACACTGAAAAAAATGTATGTGTGTAAGCTTCAGATTTTTTTTCCGTATAATACAACTGATGAAATAATGGCTGTGGCTGCACCATAAGCCATGACAACTTCATGTCCTGCTGTGCTTCCATTGTAGCTATATCTTTTCATATGTCATACTTGAGACCTTTGGGTTTCATTTTTCATCAAATAAAATTGTGGAACGTATTCCCAAAATAATTATACAAATCTTGAAATGTAATGAATATATATAATTTAATTAATTGCATTGACCTTAATTCAAGGCTTTATTTTTCAGTTATACATTGTTTTATCAGGTTGTGTTGACTCTTTTGAAGCTGTTCATCAGCTTTTCAATTTTTGTAGGTTGGCATGTATGCTATTGATAAATAATGTGTGAAAATGTCTGAAGCAGGAGATTAATCGGGACAAAGGGAAAACTTGTTGAAGCACTCACCTCACTGACCCTATAGTGAATGCAGGTTCAAATATTTTGTGACTTTATGATCAACATGTAAACCTGGCAATCTCCTAAAGTATATTGCAAAAAAATGGCAACGTGTCAATATATTAGCCATTTTTACCTCAGAAATGAATACTTTAGAATGCCATCAGTGACACCATGATATATACAGTAAAGTCATATATGTCACTGTCAAGCGATATCATGTCATTGAAGCCTGGATGGGAAGCTTTAAAACATAACTGTTTAAAGAGGGTAATCAATCGTTACAAATAATAGACCATTGTGTGTTACAGTAATGTGTCTTTTCTGACTTAAATTAATGATATGGTAAATTATTTTATCAGATTATTATGCAGGATGCCTAAGCTTTTAGTTGAAGTTAAAATACGCTGCAATTTAAATCCATTGTGTAAGATTTTCTTTGTGTGCTTTGTGCAACCTCTTTATAAACAGGCTGATGATTTTGTTGTGGGCAGTGACAAATCTTCCTTTTCCATATCTTTCCTCCCTGTTATTATTAATAGAATGTTCACTGACTGAAAGGAAAAGGGCTTGTCTGAATAAGTTCTCTAGATTTTTAAATTATTTAATGGTTGTTAATGAAAGCCCTAGAAGATGCTGGATATTGTATCATATAAATTGTGCTTTACTCTTCAATAATGTTAAGCAGGAATAATTTAGATTGCTTCATAAAGAAGAAACACTGCTGTTTCTTAATGATAGTGATTGGAATTTATCATTTTCCCTCTCAACGGCAAACATTTATGAGTTAAATTATGCTTGGATTATGGTGTAAGTCTTGCAGCTTTTTAAAGCATCTTCCTTTACTGTTCAGTAAAAATAGAAAAGCATTACAAATGGCAATAGCAGTACAAATTGGAAAGTTTGACACTAAGATCATCATGCCATGATCATCATGCTGGAACCATGATTTTCCAATCTATGCTCCCCTCAAGTGAGACACTGCTGGGGGAAAAATGTTATTTCTGAAATAATATTTTCAGCGATCTTGTTGCTAGCTGTAAGTAAACTACTTAGATATCATCATATTCATATTTCATTGCAATATAGAGCTGATGGGTACACAGAATTAATGGGAATACATATGTCAAGCAGGTATTATTATATTATAGGGTTAAACATATCTGGTTCAGCTCTCAATCCAGTCTGAAATCATACCTCCATTTCTTTGAATGGAATTATTCCAAATACCCTCCAACAGTGATGATATGAAGCGGTCCAGCAATGAGGTGGAGCTCTGTTCAGGCAGAGATTGATTTTTTTTTAAAACACAGACTTTTATAAAATGGTAGAGCACTTTAAGCAAAATGTATTTTATAGATTTTCTTGCCCTTCGAGGAATGATTTCCATTATGCTTTCTGAGTCATTTTAATAGTGCCTGTTTGCCTGCACAAATCAACACCTAATAGGGTAGATTTACCAAATGGCCTTACAATGCGCAGCAAAAGTTTAACCTGTAACTTGCTGTATATTGTTTGTTAGATTCAAAATCAGGTAAACCAGCAGAAGAGAATCTGAGGCATTGGTCATCAGTCACTGACTTGCACTAAAACCTGTGTATGCCTTTGGGTAAATTCATCAGATTACACTCCAGCACAGAGCCTCGCCAGATGGGAATCTATGTCACTGAAGAGGCCATTATACTTTAGTGCTGATTTTCCATCTTGTGATCTGTCTAGCAAAGCTTTACATGGAAATGCAGTCTCACTGAACTTACCCATATAACTGCAGATTGTTTTATTTTACAAATTTACAGATGCTGCAACTTGGCATTGTGCGTATTGTCACTCCTATTTGGGGTGGGGGTGGGTGTGAGTGTGGAAACTACCTCCTGTTCTTCTCAGCTTCTGGTTTTAGCTATGTGCTGTGGGAGGTGGCAATGAGGATCTAACTACTTCAGCAAAGGAATGGAGGAGAAACTAGAGAAGAGTTGGAGACCATTCAAAAATAGAATCCTAGGAAGGTTACGTTACAGATAGAGGCCACTTAGTCCATTGTATCTGCGTTGGCCGAAAAAAAGAGCCACCCAGCCTAATCTCACTTTCCAGCATTTGGTCCATAGCCCTGCAGGTTACGGTACTTCAGGTGCCATCCAGACACCTTTTAAATGATATGAGGTTTTCTGCCTCTACCACCCTTTCAGGCAGTGAGTTCAAGACCCCCACCACCCTCTGACTGAAAAATGTTTTCCTTGTCTCCCCTCTACTCCTTCTACCAATCACTTTAAGTCAATCCCCCCCTTAGTCACTGACCTCTCTGCTAAGGTAAATAGGCCCTTCCCATCCACTCTATCCAGGCCCCTCACAATTTTGTACATCTCAATCAAATCTCCCCACAGCCTCCTCTATTCCAAGGAGAACAACCCCACACTATCCAATCTTTCCTCATAGCTCCAATTTTCCAGTCCTGACAACATCTTCGTAAATCTCCTCTGTACCCTTTCTAGTGCAATTACATCCTTTCTGTAATGAGTGACCAGAACTGCACACAGTACTCAAGTTGTGGCCTTTACTGTTTTATGTAGTTCCAGCATAACCTCCCTACTCTTATATTCTATGCCTCAGCTAATAAAGGAAAGGATTCCATATGCCTCTTATCCACCTTATTGACCTGTCCTGCTACCTTCGTGGATCTGTGGACATACACTTGACGGTCCCTCATTTGCTCTACACCTCTCCGTATCGTCCCATTTTTTGTGTATTCCTTTGCCTTGTTTGACCTCCCCAAATGCATCACCTCACACCTTTCTGGGGTAAATTCCATTTGCCACTTTTCTACCCACCTGACCATTGATATCTTCCTGCAGTCTACAGCTATCCTCCTCACTATCAACCACGCGGCCAATTTTTGTGTCATCCGCAAACTTCTTGATCATTCCCCCTACATTTACATCCAAATCGTTAATATATACCACAAAAAGCAGGGGACCTAATACTGAGCCTTGTGGAACCCCACAGGAAACAACCTTCCAGTTGCAAAAACACCTGTCAACAATTACCCTTTGTTTCCTGCCAGAGCCAATTTTATATCCAGCTTGCTACATTCCCCTAGATCCCATGGGCTTGTAATTTTTAAACCAGTCTGCTGTGTGAGATCTTGTCAAAAGCCTTGCTAAAATCCATGTAGATCACATCAACTGCACTACCCTCAAAAATTCTCCTTGCTGCATCTTCAAAAAATTCAATCAAATTAGTCAGATACAATTATGTTTCCATGTGGCCAATTTGGACATTTTCAGAGACCAGTCAAAACAGAAGAATAAACTAGCTGGTCAGTACCCTAAATAAAATTCAATATATTCACTCGGAGAGGGGATATTAAAATGTATTCCAGTGAATGAAGTGACTCCAAACCTTGGGAAGTCGTATTCCGTTCCTGCTTTCTGAATGAGACTGAAAACTGACCTTTTAATTGGGCAACACTCAAAAGTGAAGGCAGCAAGTGACTTAGAAAATAAAGCAGGTCATTGGTCCCCTTATTTACTCTACCTGGCAGTGAAAAGGAGATGGACTCCAGCAGGTGAACTGCTAAGCCAGTAAGCCCGGTAGTGATAGGTCTGTAATATTACTTGTTCCTTTGCTATGTGAACTATTGTAAGGCCCACAGGACGACAAGTAATATCCAAAGGGTACTTGGGTTTTTATAATAACAAACTAGAACAGATATATATACACAGCTACTACAGGAGCCACATCTACACACTTCTTACTCTGTCGAGCTACACCCACAAGTCCCTGGTTATGTATGACGTAACATCACATCCTCTCGTGACCTTCACTTACAGCCTCTTAAGGTGCTCCTACAGCATCACTGTTTTTCCCAAAGATAAAAACGCATGTGCAACATACAATGATGTTATGGTTCAGATTAACTATACATGATTAAAACAAAAAATTATTTACAAATAAGCAAGTTTAACACTCTCTAAAATGTAGAGGAGGTTTGCTTATTCATCCCAATCCTATTAACATAAACCTCTTCCCAGGGCTGAGCTTGTCATGATGACTCCTCTGAGACTCTGGTGACTTGAAACTCTGGTTAGAATGTTCTTCCACTGCTCGTAGCCTTTGTATGTTCATCTTCAGACTTTGTCTTTGAACATATCCACGATGCCACAGGGTTGTTCCATGTAGTGTTGTCATACAGCGCTCTGAGTTGACTTCAGTTCTGTCTGAGATTCGCACCATTGGGTGTCTGCACCTCATACGATCTGGGCTGGTCATGTATCCGAGCAACCTCTGCAGGATACCAAGTTCCCGACGCATGAATGAGGACTCTGACCTTCTGTCCTACTCGCAATCAAGCTAATTCTGTGGTCCTGCTTGCCTGTCTTATGATGCCTTTGTTGTCCCTTGTTTGGAAAGCTTAGAAAAATGGTGACTGGCAACATCACCAATTATCAGCAATCCTCTGGCCTCCGGGTACTTGCTGCAATGAACTGAAGCCCAAGGAGAGAATCTCAGTCATATCACCTCTTCATATCCCAGCCTCTTGTCGTCCTTTACATGGACCGACTTGATACACTTGTCCTGGATATCTTCTTCCATCTTCGGTGAGTTACTGACTTCATGTATTAATAAATAGAGCTCGGCATATTGGAAGGCCTGTGACAGCTGGTCCAGTTGTGTTTACAATATAAAACATTTGTGGTAGCCATTTGGAGCTCCCAAAGCTGCACTGCAAGGTTATTGGTCCAATGTACTTGATTCGAAACCATTGTAGGCAGTCAGCCTAGCCATAGTGGGTTGTACCATAGATTCCCATTTCTTTAAGTACATCTCCTTCATTATACAAATATTTACACTTGCTCTGGTGTCAATTTTCTCTCTGAGCTTATGCTTGCCTCTCTTCGGATATATAATCCCGAACATGGCGAATGCCTCCAATTGCATAATAGCGTTGACATATTGATACAAATGAACTTTGTGAAATGCTTGCTCGCTGTTTACACGAGTGCATTCTTCATCTGTGTCGTCCTGGCAATCTGTCTCTCTGCTGACCTGATGCTCCTACTTCGGCTTTTAATGTGTGTTGGCATACCTTTTGATGCATTTGTTGTCCAGTCTTGCAGACATTCTCTCTGCATGTGATCTGCCACCATTCCTGTGTGCAGTATCTGAGTTCAGCCTTCTGCACTGCCTTGCCTAATGTCCTCACATGCCACATGTTTTGCACTGGTCCTGGTACACTGGACAACTATTAATTGGGTGAGTCAGGTCAGCTTTACCACAAGGCTTAGCAAACTTCTGAGCCTTGGTTACCATACGAATTGTCATATCCGCCCCCAACGTTTTTAACAGTGGGCACCCCGCCACGAAGGCTTCAAATTTCCCTCCATCATTAAGTAGTGCATTTATGGTGCACCCTTTCCTCTTTTCTAGCAGATATTTTGAAAGGCTTTTATTGAGGTAGACGTGATTACTAGCTCTATAACCCATTATGAAAATTCAATATCAGTGAAGTCGCATTCTTGAGTTTTGTCTTGGCACCTTGTAACAAACTGGTCAATGGACCCATCTTGCCTTTGCTGGTAGGTCATGAGCTGTAGCCTTCGTACTCGGAAATTGACTTTTATCTTTAGTTGTTCCTCCACGAATGTCCTTAGCTTGCTAGGGTCCTTTGGATGCTCAACTGACAATCTTGATGTGTTGGTCCATTGCAGGCCATCATTGCTCAGTGTGATTTTGATTTTCACAGCTTGTTTCTCTGGTTTGCTCACTTCTTGATCCAAGAAACACAGTTCCATCTGCTGTCGAAACAGTTTAAATTCAGATGCTATCCAATCTATAATTGGATACCTGAATGCCATTTTCTGGATGATCCTGCCATTTCACAAATATAGGCCTTTAACATGTTTTTTTTTTACAGGCACACTTCTTTTACAGGCTCCCTGCTTTACAGGTTTTTTGTCTCACAGGTACAGTTTTATTTTTCCTTTTTTTTAGACAGGTTTGCTTTTGCTGGCCAGCCCCCTTTAACAGTGAAATGACAACTACTTTCTTTGTTTACACAGCTTGTTCAATTTTTTTTTTAAACTGAGAGAGCACGTTTTTCTTTGCAGAAGTTGTAGTTTGCAGTACGGCAGCTGCCACAGCCAGCCTTTTACTTTGTGATGGACCTCCAGTGGCGCTGTTGAGCTCTTCCCACTCTTTTCACCTTAGGTTCTGCCCATGAAGCAAAAAATACTGCGAAAACGAAAGCAGTAATGGCTGTACTACTTATTTTCAAATGTTCTAACCGACTGCTAGCTTAGCTGAAAGCTCAGATCCCCTGGCCAATTGCCTACTTTACTCACAGTTTCAACATCTTCCGGGGTCCTGTCTGCAGTGCTAGCTCGCTACACTGTTGTGGGGTCTCCTGCCAACTGTTCTCTGCTTGAATCTTCAGTCAATTCAGGTAATTAGCTGTTCTTTGTTCTGTCTTGGTGCGTTCTTCAGAAAAATATCAAACGTTGCCACGATGTAATATTTGGTGGTCTTCAGAAAGATATATCCCCCACGTTGCCACCATGTAATATTAATTGTTCCTTTGGTATGTGAACTATTGTAAGACTCACAGGACTACAAGTACTATCCAAAGAATATGTAGGTTTTTATTATAACTTAAACTAGAACAGATATATATGCAGCTACTACAGGAGCCACATCTACACACACCATATTCTGCTGAGCCACACCTGCAACTCCCTGGTCATGTGTGATGTGACATCACCTTCTCCGGTGACCTTCACATACAGCCTGTTAAGGTGGTCCTACAATATGGTCAAGATGTATTGAGGTAAATTCTGACTTTACTTAGCATTTTTCAGCTTGTCGTAGTACAAAGTCACAGTGAAAGAGTTTTGTTTTGAAAAAGTGAAGTCTGAAAATAGGATATTGCAGCTAGTTTGTGTGTGGCAAAAACCTTTTGATTTTCAAGATTACATTTTTTTGGGAATCTATCAAAATGAAGAGTATACATTATTCTGTCAGTGATTTTATAGGGTGGAAAGTATTTGAACACATTAATTACAAAGTGACAGAATAAAATCCTTACTTTATAATAGGGCTTTGTAATTTGTAGCATGCAAGCTTAATTAACTTCTGTTCCATCTTGCAATTATATGGATCAATTAAAAAAATAGAGCTAGGCAAAAGACAAAACCAATGGAAACATGCAGGGCTTGAAATCATGTTGTGCATTACTTTTAATGAACATGTCTACATGTTCTAAAAAAAACCCTTTGTCTGCAATGTTAAGAAAGCCATAAATCAATTTATTTTAAATAAATTGAAATAGCGGAGAGGGCAGTTTCATAAAAACACCTAAAATAAAAGAAAAACACTGCAGATGCTGGAAATCTGAAATAAAAACAGAAAGTGCTGGAAATACTCAGCAGGTCAGGCAGCATCTGTGGAGAGAGAAGCAGAGTTAACTATTCAGGTCCATGACCTTTCATCAGAATTGGCAAAGGTTAGAAAAGAATTAGGTTTTAAGCAAGTGAAGATGTGGGGGGTGGGGGAAGAGAGCAAAAGGAAAGGTCTGTGATCGGGCAGAGGGCAGGAGAATGAAAAACATGCAAATGGTGAAAAAATAAAATAACTTAAAAATATTTTTAAAAAGGCAGTCATGCTCTGAAATTGTTGAACTCAATGTTCAGTCTGCAAGGCTGTAGAGTGCCTAATCGAAAGATCAGGTGCTGCTGCTCGAGCTTGTATTGAAGTTCACTAGAACACTGAAGCAGGATAAGGACAGAAATGTTGGCATGAGAGTGGGGGCATGGGGGGGTTGTGGTGGTTGTTGAAATGGCAAGCAACCGGAAGCTCGAGGTAATGCTTTTGGACTGAGTGGAGGTGTTCCACAAAGCAGTCACCCAATCTGCGTTTGGTCTCCCCATTATAGAGGCGACCACATTGTGAGCAGCGAATACAGTATACTATATTAAAGGAAGTACAAGTAAATCGCTGCTTCACCTGGAAGGAGTGTTTGGGGACTTGGATGGTGAGGAGAGAAGAGGTAAAAGGGCAGGTATTACACTTGCTGTTTTTCATGTAGTCAGAGCTGCTCATTATTCTGCTATTAACACTCTCTCCGGACTAATGCTTTGTCTTTCACCACAAGCATTAACACACTCTTTGCCTTTGTCCCAGGACAGCTTTGTTATTTAATCTCTCTTGCCCTCTGCCCTATCACACACCTTCCCTTTTGTTCTCTTTCCCACCAACCACCCCCTCCCCCACTTCACTTGCTTAAAACTTAATTCTTTACTAACCTTTGCCAGTTATGATGAAAGGTCATAGACCTGAAACATTAACTCTGCTTCTCTCTCCACAGATGCTGCCTGACCTGCTGTGTATTTCAAGCACTTCCTGTTTTTATATCACAAAAGCACCTGTTGTGTTCTTCATTGATAATGCATGGCACCATTTCAACGTTCAGAAAAAGTACATGGTCATCTCTCTTGAAGATTAAGCCGGTTACAAAGTATTTATGGTATACATTTCATTGCCTAAGATGGTAGCAGAGCAGGCACTACTTTCAAGAATATAGGGCAGGTTATTTAATGGGTAAAATAATAAATCAAGTCTTCAAACTGGTCAACTAATCCTCCATTCCCCAGGATAGAGCCATGTTATTTATTATTTAATCATACATTCAAATGTTCTTTTAATTCCATTTTCCAGGTTTTGCTTTATAACCCAAGCAGATCATTTTTCATATTCTTCTCGCACAAACCCACATTACTTCATTTTTGCTGAATCATAATACAATCTAGTACCTTTTGAATGTTGTGGATGCAACATTGGCTCTGATGTTTGCAAGAAGGGAAAAGGGTTTGAGTGTAGTGGTAGGTAAACCTCAAAATGTGGGTAATGCCTTGGTCCTGCCAAATTTAGTAGTCGGACCTTACTTATGTTTTTTCTATTTCCCAGTGGTTGCCTGCCAGCTTCAGAGGTTGGCTGTCTGTCAAGTGGGAAGGCCTGTGCTGGAAGGCTGCAGCTGGGATATTGTGCCTTTGGTGGGTGGTGCGCAGTTGAAGAGAATGCAGGTTACAGAAACTTCAGATCAAGGGGAGCAAGGCTGATCATGGCAGCTTTGCTTGTGGGGTGCTGGGGGGAAGCAGTCCTGGCTTCTCCTGGTCCAT
Organism: Heterodontus francisci; assembly: GCF_036365525.1. Lineage (NCBI taxonomy): Eukaryota > Metazoa > Chordata > Chondrichthyes > Heterodontiformes > Heterodontidae > Heterodontus > Heterodontus francisci. The sequence continues at coordinate 47,279,661 of NC_090377.1, forward strand.
AAGCAGTGCTGGACAAGCACTTACCTGCTGGATTTGGCTGTTCTTACTTCCCTTCAGCTCCCGATCTGCAGCCATTAAATATAAAAGTCAGTTAAGATTTGAGGCGCGCAGCCTCATTAATGTAGTATAAGGTTGTAAAGCGTTAATACCAAAGACAGTGGAGAGCGACCCCTCCTACTGTATGAGCGATGATATAGCAGTCACATGAGATAGACTTGTGAAGAAGAAGGTATAGCAGCACCAAGGATGCTAGCTTAGGTGGCTTCCAGAGAGTGTATATAGTAACTGTAAATAACAAAGATTTGTTAGTTAATCTTTACCGGAGTTCAAGACTTTCTCTAGAACACCCTACAATGCTACTAATACAAATACAACTAAACCCAACAATTAATGTATATAAATAACTGACTCATCTCTGGAGAGGAGGTTAGTCACTCACAGGAGTGTTCCTCCTGGCTGTGTATTCAAACCACGCAGGCTGCTGCAGACCACTGCTTTCTCCCCCTCCACTGATTGCAAACGCAATTTTCCTCCCCGCCCTAACACAATCACTGCTGCCACCCTCCTTGATCATGGCCACTGCTACCCTCTTTCCTTATGCCCCCCCAACCCTGTCATTTGCTCTCTCCCCCAGCCATCCCCACTCTACTGGCCACACCCCCCTCTCCTGGTTGTATTCCATCCCCCACTGCCAGTAGCTCTGTGTCCTAAATGTTCCCCCACCCACTTCCAGTCACCCCCCTTTACCAATCGCCCATCTTCCTGGTTACTCAGCTCTCCTGGTCCCTTTAAGGGCTCACTTGAGGGCCATTGCTGGTGTCACAGAAGCCTGTTCTTCAAGGCCTCTTCTTTGGTGAGCTGCCTGGGGATACCCAGACTGAAGCCCAATATTAAGTGTGTATCAGTCCTATCCATCCAGGTGCAGGGATCATCACGATTTTGTGTGCAAGCAGATTTTTCTGTCAGTTATCTCATATCTGGAGATATATTTGCTGCTTGATTTTCACTTGCTTTGACTGCCATTAATGAGGGAGTAATGACCTCAAAATGGGGCAGTATCCTTACTTTCCATTAGCCCTGACTATATGGTCACCTCTGTTTTGAAAGGGTCCTATGTCAGAAGGCTGCCTCCTTCACTTGGTAGACCTTTTCAATATGGACATGACCCCGATTGCCATTTAGGTTGGAACTGTTTGGAACTTGTTTTTTTTTAATCTTCAACTTCTAAAGTTTATATGACAAAAATATGAAATTTGAAAATAGTTGTGCTACTACCCATGTTTCCAATATCGAGGAGAATGTTGTGATGTAAACACACTTCTTTGGCCTCCTTATCTCGAGAGACAATGGGTAAGCGCCTCGAGGTGGTCAGTGGTGTGTGGAGCAGCGCCAGGAGTGGCTATAAAGGCCAATTCTAGAGTGACAGGCTCTTCCACAGGTGCTGCAGAAAAATTTGATTGTTGGGGCTGTTACACAGTTGGCTCTTCCCTTGCGCCTCTGTCTTTTTTCCTGCCAACTGCTAAGTCTCTTTGACTCGCCACACTTTAGCCCCACCTTTATGGCTGTCCGCCAGCTCTGGCGAACACTGGCAACTGACTCCCACGACTTGTGACTTGTGAAACACATCATTCATATAAATTAAAAAGGATTATACTAATATTCTTGTAAACATTGTAAAATGAAATGTACACCATAAAATCTGCAAATATGACCCTCCCTCTCTCCTCAATGTTGCCTCTGATCAGGAGACAATAAAAATGTTTGTGAGGACTAAAAGGATCCTGTCAACTCCACCTTATATAATACAGAAGCATATAAATAAAATAATCTAATATTGCAGAATACTAGAATAATATTTACTTATATTCAATGTTTCATGCAGGTCCCAATATACCAATGGTCTCTGTCCATAGCACAAGCAATCCAAACAGTAAGTATGTAACTCCATAGCTAGAAAATGTATTTACTTGGAACCATTTAAGAATTCCTTTGCGAAGGGGCTGAAAGTCATTTTGTGCTTTACTCATTTGATCATAAACACACAAATGCTCTTGAATGCAAATAAACCCATTGGATCCCAAAAGAGTAAGTAAAACCCAATTATTATGTAGTAAAAGTAGTGTTCAAGGGATTAATGTTATGTTAACTCCTGTTGATATGCAGTGGAGAAATGTCACTGTGCCATAAACAGCCTCAGGCCATCTCCCTTTGTCTCTCTACTTTATTCTGAAGGAGCTCTGTCTTTCAATCTGGCCAGTGAGTTGATACATTTTGGTTAGAGTTACCTCACTGCCACCTATTACTGTAAACAAACAGAAAATGATTTGCAAACATCTTTTCATTAAGGATTGCCCCTTCAAATGTCAAGAATGTAACCTAGGATATAACATTTCTGTTGAAAACTGTAGAAGCAGCAGAGCAGGTGCAATCAATTTTTAGTGATCTTAACTTTACTGACTTTAAAATTTACAAAATGATTGCCTTGCTCTTGAAGCGGAAGATATTCACATGAAGCCATTAAGGGGGGAGCTAGGGAAAAAAGTTGTGAATTTTTTTTGACGGTATGGGACTTTAGCCTTCTGATGTCAACCACAAGGTACATTTAATTTAATTGTCCACTAAAAGTGCAAACAAAAAGCTTTTATTTGTTTTAATTTAACCACCTCAATCTCAATCAGTCTTGGCTCAGTTGGTAGCACATTTGATATTGTGTCAGAAGGTTTTAAGCCCCAGGCCAAAGAATTAAGTACATAATCTAGATTGACACTTCAGTGCACTACTGAGGGACTGCAGTACTGTTGGAGGTACTATCTTTTTTGGATCAAACATTAAATCAAGGCCCAGTCTGCCCTCAGGTGGATATAAAAGATCCATAACATTATTTGAAAAAGAACAAGGGTTCCCTTGGTATCTAGGCCAACATTTATTCCTCAACTAAAATTAGTAAAAAAAAATTAATTATTTGGTCACTTGTCTTATTGTTGTTTGTGGGACCTAGCTATGCATAAATTGACTACACTTCAAAAGTACTTCATTGGCTGTTAAGTGCTTTGGAATGGCTGAAGATCGTGAAAGGCGCGATATAAATGAAGTTAGTCAAGATTTATTAATTAGTAGATCTTACAAACGTATTACTATCTCTGGTTATTTAATTATAGCTTAATGTTCATTTCATGCCTCTTGAAGTTTATAGTCAAATACAGAATCAATAACGTTGGCATAGTATTACTGTCACACAGATAAAAGTGACTGGGCTGGTTTTCCTATCATCTTTGAATGAAATGTATTGTTCTGAATAATGAGAGCAAAATTGGGTCAAAAATAAGATTAATGTAAGGTCAAACCAAGCTAACAAACTTCTATCACTAAATTTTGCATTAGTATATACAAAATAAAAAAAGTTTTAGTTCTGCTGTGTATAGTTCTCATAATTTTCTTAATCTTGTTTTATATGCATGCATCTATTAAGTGATTTTTCGATTATGAAATTTTACTGTCACCCATAAAAGTGCTGTACGCTCAGTAGTATAATAAAAGTGATGTACTTGGTAATGGTGTTGAAATGTTTGGTAATCTTCAAGATTAATACAAAAATTGTCATGCTTTTTATGATTCATGAACAAAATTACTTATTTCATTTTTATTATGTAGACTCCTACATATTGGAAAATAATGCTGTCCTGCATGAATGTATCAAAGGAAAAAGGATCCACAAACCAGAATACAGGACTGTTCATATCGCTGATTATGGTACGTTAATTGTACTCATTTTATCTCATTTAATTATGTGGCGATGGGTTACACAATCTAGCCTCAATAATTTGTGGCTGTTCACTCTGGCAGCTACTGAGAAGTGTCCAATGAAGATTAAAATTAAAAACTAAACAGACAAGGTTCCCTATAAACAGAAATGTTCCACAACAAAATGCAAAATTATGGAGCACAGATCAATAAGTATGTGAACTATCAAAAATCCATAATAAAATACATTCAGCAGGAATTTCCATTAGGACCCAATACAATCTCTTTCTTTTTCAAAGAAACACACAAACGTAAATTTTATTTCAAATACTTGGAAGGTATTCGGCCAGCCAGAAGCAGACCATTAGTGGGAGTCTCACCCTGCTGGAACTTTGCCCACTTTTCAGCAATACATTTTGCAATAGGCAGAACTATTGGCAGATATGTGCCCACCTCAAACAAATGGGCATTTCACTTAAGAACTAATTTAGAGGGATACAGTGTTAATTGTAGATTAATTGTGTGTTTGATTGTATGACAGCATTCAATATTTATTGTAGAAATCTAGCACTAGGGACCACATAGTGAAGTGTATCATAATTTAGTAAGGATTTAATAAGTATTTATTTATTTTATATCAATTAACTAATTAGTGATAGAAATGTCAGTTAGAGGGGTGAGCTTCACCTGTGAGATGTGGGAAGTCTGTGACGCTTCCAGCGTTCCGGGCGACTACATCTGCAGGAAGTGTACCCAGTTGCAGCTCCTCACAGACCGCATGGATCGGTTGGAGCAGCAACTGGATGCACTTAGGAGCATGCAGATGGTAGAAAGTGTCATAGACAGGAGTTTTAGAGAAGTGGTTACACCCAAGGTACAGGCAGATAGATGGGTGACCGCTAGAAGGGGCAGGCAGTCAGTGCAGGAATGCCCTGTGGCTATCCCCCTCTCTAACAAGTATACCGTTTTGGATACTGTTGGGGAGGATGGCCTATCAGGGGAAAACAGCAGCAGCCAGAGCAGTGGCACCACGGCTGGCACTGTTGTTCAGCAGGGAGGGACAAAGCGCAGAAGAGCAATAGTTATAGGGGACTCTATAGTCAGGGGCACAGATAGGCGCTTCTGTGGACGTGAAAGAGACTCCAGGAAGGTATGTTGCCTCCCTGGTGCCAGGGTCAAGGATGTCTCTGAACGGACAGAGGGCATTCTGAAGGGGGAGGGTGAACAGTCAGAGGTTGTGGTACACATCGGTACCAATGACATAAGCAGGAAGTGATGAGGTCCTGCAGAGGGAGTTTAGGGAGTTAGGTAGTAAGTTAAAATGCAGGACCTCTAGGGTTGTAATCTCAGGATTACTCCCTGTGCCACGTTCCAGTGAGGCTAGAAATAGGAAGATAGTGCAGCTAAACACGTGGCTGAGCAGCTGGTGTAGAAGGGAGGGTTTCAGATATCTGGACCATTGGGCTTTCTTCAGGGACAGGTGGGACCTGTACAAGAAGGACGGGTTGCATCTAAACTGGAAGGGCACTAATATCCTGGCTGCAAGGTTTGCTAGCGTCACTTGGGAGGGTTTAAACTAGTGTGGCAGGGGGGTGGGAACCAGAGCAGTAGGACAGCTAGTGAAGTAAATGAGGAGGACATAGTAAATAAGGCCAGTAGGACTAAGAGGAAGAGCAGGCAGGGAGATGTTGCTGAGCACAGCGGGACTGGTGGTCTGAAGTGCATTTGTCTCAATGCGAGAAGTATAACAGGTAAGGCAGATGAACTTAGAGCTTGGATTAGTACTTGGAAATATGATGTTGTTGCTATTACAGAGACTTGGTTGAGGGAAGGGCAGGATTGGCAGCTAAATGTTCCAGGCTTTAGAAGCTTCAGGCGGGATAGAGGGGGATGCAAAAGGGGTGGGGGAGTTGCATTACTGGTTAAGGAGAATATCACAGCTGTACTGCGGGAGGACACCTCAGAGAGGTCATGCAGCGAGGCAATATGGGTGGAGCTCAGGAATAGGAAGGGTGCAGTCACGATGTTGGGGGTTTACTACAGGCCTCCCAACAGCCAGCGGGAGGTAGAGGAGCAGATATGTAGACAGATTTTGGAAAGATGTAAAGGTAACAGGGTTGTAGTGGTGGGTGATTTTAACTTCCCCAATATTGACTGGGACTCACTTAGTGCTAGGGGCTTGGATGGGGCAGAATTTGTGAGGAGCATCCACGAGGGATTCTTGAAACAGTATGTAGATAGTCCAACTAGGGATGGGGCCATTCTGGACCTGGTATTGCGGAATGAGCCCGGCCAGGTGGTCGAAGTTTCAGTTGGGGAGCATTTTGGGAGCAGCGACCATAATTCCATAAGTTTTAAGGTACTTATGGATAAGGATAAGAGTAGTCCTCGGGTGAAGGTGCTAAATTGGGGGAAAGCTAATTATAACAATATTAGGCAGGAACTGAAGAATTTAGGTTGGGGGCGGCTGTTTGAGGGTAAATCAACATCTGACATGTGGGAGTCTTTCAAACGATTGAGTTTTTTGAGGAAGTGACGAAGATGATTGATGAGGGAAGGGCGGTGGATGTTGTCTATATGGACTTCAGTAAAGCCTTTGACAAGGTCCCGCATGGCAGACTGGTGCAAAAGGTGAAGTCACACGGGATCAGAGGTGAGCTGGCAAGGTGGATACAGAACTGGCTCAGTCACAGAAGACAGAGGGTAACAGTGGATGAGTGTTTTTCTGAATGGAGGGATGTGACTAGTGGTGTTCCGCAGGGATCAGTGCTGGGACCTTTGCTGTTTGTAGTATATATAAATGATTTGGAGGAAAATGTAGCTGGTCTGATTAGTAAGTTTGCGGACGACACAAAGGTTGGTGGAGTTGCGGATAATGATGAGGATTGTCAGAGGATACAGCAGGATATAGATCGGTTGGAGACTTAGGCGGAGAAATGGCAGATGGAGTTTAATCCGGACAAATGTGAGATAATGCATTTTGGAAGGTCTAATGCAGGTGGGAGGTATACAGTGAATGGCAGAACCCTTAGGAGTATTGACAGGCAGAGAGATCTGGGCGTACAGGTCCACAGGTCACGGAAAGTGGCAACACAGGTGGATAAGGTAGTCAAGAAGGCATCTGGCATGCTTGCCTTCATCGGTCGGGGCATAGAGTATAAAAATTGGCAAGTCATGTTGCAGCTGTACAGAACTTTAGTTAGGCCACACTTAGAATATTGCGTGCAATTCTGGTCGCCACACTACCAGAAGGATGTGGAAGCTTTGGAGAGGGTACAGAGGAGGTTTACCGGGATGTTGCCTGGTCTGGAAGGCATTAGCTATGAGGAGAGGTTGGAAAAACTCAGATTGTTTTCACTGGAACGACGGAGGTGGAGGGGCGACATGATAGAGGTTTACAAAGTTATGAGCGGCATGGACAGAGTGGATGGTCAGAAGCTTTTTCCCAGAGTGGAAGAGTCAGTTACTAGGGGACATAGGTTTAAGGTGCGAGGGGCAAAGTTTAGAGGGGATGTGCGAGGCAAGTTTTTTACACAGAGGGTGGTGAGTGCCTGGAACTTGCTGCCAGGGGAGGTGGTGGAAGCAGATACGATAGCGACGTTTAAGAGACATCTTGACAAATATATGAATAAGAAGGGAATAGAGGGATATGGGCCCTGGAAGTGCAGAAGGTGTTAGTTTAGGCAGGCATCAAGATCAGTGCAGGCTTGGAGGGCCGTTTGGCCTGTTCCTGTGCTGTACTGTTCTTTGTTGTTTGTATGCAGATAGTGGACATTAACTGGGGATTCACTTGTACTCGTATATAAGATGGTTGGGTTAGGAGGTGCATGTTTGTAATGCACATCTCTGCAAATAAAAGTTTATAAAAATATGTAAAGATTAAGCTCCAGTTCTATCCTTCACCACCTGGCTTCATGGAATAGAACATGGTAGCAGGGAATGGTTATCAAAACATGAAGGTTGGAAACTATGAAAAAAAAGTTCAGATATAAGACTAAACTTCCAGTGGCTGTTACGGAAACTGGCAGAAAACAAGTTTAAACTGTTGGGGTATGATTACCCTCCGATGTTCTTGGAGCCTGAACCATATGGCCAGTGGAAGAATGAAGTGTTACAACTCAAAGCATGGCCTTGTCGTTGTCACTATCTACCAAAAGTAAAATATTTTGTGAGATGGATGCCCATCAATTGGATAGTGATGAAGTTTTCAACCTTCTATTAGAGTTCCTAGATGAAACCTGCAAGAAAGATGACCTGTTAAATGCCAAGAGGCATGGGCAGAATTTGATAAATTTTGGAAAACAGGTGGTCATTGCATGGAAGAATATCTCATGGACTTTAGCCGATTGTATAAAAGATTGACAAAGTTCAATTTGGGAATCCATGGATCAGTACTAATGTTTAAATTACTGGATTGTACTAAGGTATTGCATATGGACAGGAACTGGTTCCAACTGGTGTTCTGATCCAACAGTCTCCTTCTCTGGGAACTGGTGTCTGCTGCCTTAAAAGAATTCCTAGGGAAACAATCATTTTGTTTAGCTTTCATGGAACAAGTGTGACATTGCACAGTGACTCAAAGAATAGAAGACTCAATGATTGCCAGATTTTGGAATAGTCCAGATACGGACATGAACACAATGGAAGGATTAAAGATAGGCAGAATGAGGATGAGAGCACCTTTAGCAGTTCTGGCTACACAGCAGCAGACAAAGCTGGAGCTACAATAATGAGTGAATGAATCCCAAGAATGCCAAGGAACAGTTATAGGTACTTCTGGTGTGACTTGAAATACATTACGCGGTGAAGTGGCCAAAGTGAAGAGGCAGGATCCTCAAAATGACACATGACGAAGAAAATTCTGAGGAAGAGGATGAAGATGATGTTGAATCTGAACAAATATACTGCCTACAAGGAGTTTGTCCTGTGATGAATGTGTTAGTCACAAACTCCTTTAATTGTGCAATATCAGATTGTGCTTGTACTTCAACAGTATGTGGAACGGATTGGTTAAAATGTTATCTTGATTCACTAAGTAGTAAGGATCAATGCAAGGCTAAGGAATATTAGAGTACTACTTGCTTTAGGTTTGGTGATGACAGCACCTTGAGGTCACTAAAGAAAGTTGTAATTCCATGCAAAATAGCTGGTGTAAGCCATTTTATAAGTCCTGATATAGCCTCTGGTAAGATACCTATGCCATTGAGTAAACCTATGAAAAAGACATAAATGAAACTTGACATGGAGCATAAACACAATTATTTTTGGAAAATCAGTGGATTTGCAGTTTACCCAGTCAGGACATTATTGTACCCCTTAACAAAACCTGATGGGCTGGATTTTGTCCAGCCCGCAGCAGCAGGAGTGGAGGCATAGGGGCTCAAAACATTGGGGTGAATGCGCTCGCCCGGAAACTTGATATTGTGACGTTGGTTCCAGATTTTGTCAGCAGCGGAAAAGCTCCAAGGTGGCACTGCCACCATGAAGCAGCGGGCCTGCAATTTAAATTGGTGATCAGCGAGTTAGAATGCATTTGCATTAAATTGAAGCCAATTTGGGGGGCAGGGGTTCCGGTTTAATCAAAAGTGCACGAGAATCACATGCCTTCAAATCCCCAGCTGTTTAAAGGGGCACTGAGGGAAGGCAGACATGGTGAACAGTAAATAGGGGAAGAGGGGGGAGTGGAGGATATTGTCCGCTTGGGGTGGTGGGCTTTCTGCAAGGATTGACGCAGTCTTAGGTGCAAGGGCGGGCACAGTCTTGGGTGCAAAGGTAGGAGCAGTCTCGGGCGCTGGGCTTTCTACAAGAGTGGGCACTGAGTGACATTAGCAGGTATTCAGAGGGGAGTAGAAACTGGAAGATCTGAAGGCAAGTTTGTCTCTCCAAGGACAGCGCACAGGAGGGGCAGAAATCAGCTGGCATGGGTCTCATACACTCCGTCTTTGTGGACCCCCGTGCCACACAGCAGCTGATCAGAGGGAAGGAGGGCCAGGATCTGGCTGGTCGCACCTATGAAGCTCCAATAGGAGAATGGCATGAGGCGGCCACGCCAAGAAGGGCCTATCTGCGCCAGAGAGTTTACTGGACTCACCTCAACTACCTAAAAGCATCCAAGCAGCAGTGTTAGTGAAGAATGCAGCTCTCCAAGGAGGCCGTCACTGACTTATGCACCATGCTGCAGGATGAGCTGTGCCCATGGGCCTTGATGGACACCCAGTGCCCATGGCCCTGAAGAGCACCGTAGCACTCAATTTCTACACATCTGGCTCTTTCCAGGGATCCATTGGGGACATATGTGGGGTCTCCCAGGCAGCAGCCCAATGCTGCATCAAGGACATGACCAATGCCTTGTTTGAGGGCCGGTGACTTAGTGTAATACCGAACCAGCCCTGGCAATCAGACGGAAAGGGCCATCGCTGGATCCCTCCAGGTGCAAAGAGTTATCGACTGCACACATGTGGCCGTCAAGGCTCCCATGGAGCAGCCAGTGGCCTTCATCAACAGCAAAGACTTCCATTCCATCAATATACAACTGGTCTGTGACAACCGGAAGCGCATCCTGCAGATGTGTGCATGCTTCCTGGGAAGAAGCCACGATGCCTACATATTTCAACAATCCTAGATGCCACAGCTTTTCAGGCCGCTCACTCGCCTTCAGGGATGGATTCACGTGGACAAGGCATACCCGTTAAAGATGTGGCTACTCATGCCTGTGAGGAACCCTTACACTGCAACAGAGGAGAGATAAAACACTTGTCACAGTGTAATGAACGCTGGACTTTGTAGCATGATTATGTTTTTTAAAACTGTGAGTTTTAATGTACTTTAAGGTGGAGTCAGAGAATTCAGGTGACCACACATCAACTCTGCTTTAAGACAAGACAGTGATCTTAGGGACAACAAAGAATCCAAATCAAAGATCTATATTTTTTGTTTATTCATTCATGGGATGTGGGCGTCACTGGCAAGGCCAGCATTTGTTGCGCATCCCTAATTGCCCTTGAGAACCGAGTGCCTTGCTAGGTCATTTCAGAGGGTAATTAAGAGTCAGCCACATTGCTGTGTGTCTGGAGTCACATGTAGGCCAGACCAGGAAAGGATAACAGATTTTCCTCCCTAAAGGACATCAGTGAACCAGCTGAATTTATGGCAATCAATGATAGTTTCATGGCACCATTACTGAGGCTAGCTTTCAATTCCAAATTTTTTTTACTTGCATCGGAGACCAGGGCCATTGAGAGATGTGCAACGGAGGCAAGATACAATCTCGTGTACATGCTTCCTGCCGTCATGATGATCTCTCAAAGTGAACGCAATAAAGACTTGCCTCCCTGTATTCCGCCTGTCTCCTCCTTCCTATCTCCCTCCAGTGCCTGGTGCCCAGCTGCACCACGCACTCTGACACATCTGAGATGCTGACCAAATGTAGCCTGTGCCTACACTGGCAGCCCATTGAGGGAGCAAGGGTGAGGGTTGCATCTTACAAGTCAGCAATGAAGCTGAAATCTATCATCACAATTGTAGCAACTAATGACAAGGTCAAAATTAATACATCTGTGAAGCCCCAAATGCATCTAGGTGCTCTTCTTTATACACTTTTGTCTGCTTCTATGTGGTCCAACCCCTGTGTTGGCAGTAGAGGTGGAGGCGGACTGCTGATCGGGCTGTCCCTTGAACTAGGAAGACTTTGACGGGCGTCCTCTGGTTGCCTGAAGCCTGGAGGGGCCTGGCTGGCTGAGGGGTTCCTGCACAGACGCAGGAGCCTCCTCAGTTATTGCAGCAACTGGAGCTGTGGCCACTAGCAGAGGGGCTGAGGAGCCACTGTCCACACTCGGACCGCCCTGAGGGGAGCCCACAGATATGGTGCGCAGACTCCTCTTCTCCCTTTCAAGGCTTACTTGGAGACTCCAGGTGCCGTCTCTGTCTCTGTCTCGCGCTCCACCAGAGGATCGCTTGCCTCTCTCTGCAACTTCAGCATGTTCAGTGCTGCCGACACTAGAGGTTCGTTATCAGCCTGCGGCTCAGCATTGGCCCAACCTCGCCTATCACAGCCTACATCAGCTGCTTTGGCACACGTGTGTGGTGCTGTCACCAGTTTGTGACCCTGAATCCAAGCCCGAGCGCATACCCACTGACGTGAGAGTATCTTCACTGCTGGAGGATGCAGGGGAATGATGTGAAGGTGCATCCTCTGATTGTTCCTCCTCCTCCTGAGAGATCGACCACAGGCCCCCTGTCCCAGCACCTGAGCTTGCCTCCAAAATGCCATGACCTGCATGAGACAACACAAACCTTTGTGGATTATGTTGTTCAGATCTCCCTCATGCTAACCATACATGATGTGGATCTCCAGAACTATGGTGGAGGACACATGAATACAATGTCTCCACACTCTCTTGTGTGGACACTGCAGGCTCACCATCCACAATTGCTGGGCCGCACTAGCTCCAGAGGCGATGCCTCTGCTGGTGTCAAAGGATGCTCAGCAGGGATCTCACCACCAGTCCTCGACGGCCCCTGGTATGATGGGCCTGTTTCTCCTACAAGCGGAAAGCTGGATACAGTTAGATCTCACACGAAGAATAACAGGACTCTTATCCTAGTAGAAGCCCCTCGTCCCCTTATGGGATCTCCCAAAAGGCCGAACCCCACATCCACACTCAGGACATAATGGGGGTGAGCTCTGAAAGAAGGTGTCCTGTCACCAAGATGCAGCTATGCATATGACAGGATATGGTGATGCCTCATCCCTTTACCACCACTTTTGTATTCACTCCCTCCCCATGTAGTGTTCCCTCCCGCATAGTCACATGCAAGCCCCAAAGAGTAAATGGGTATGGAGAATTTACCTTGGCACAAAGTAGGTCATTGGCCCTCTTGTGGCACGAGGCCCAGTTCCAGAGGGTGACCCCACGGCTGCTGACCACCTCAACGATCTCCATCCAGGCTTGCTAGGTCAGGTGGGAGGGTCTCTTCTTGCCATCTCTCGGAAAGAGGACCTCTCGCCTGCTAAAAGCTGCAGGTGTAGTTAATGAAGGATGTATGAGACTAATAAAAGAGATTAATGAGAATTGTGAAAAGTATCGAAGCACTCAACCATGGCCTATTATAAGCCTTCTATTGTGTTCCGACCAGGTGAGCAATGTGTCTGGGGGGGGGGGTCTCTTGCTGTCTGCACCGGGTCTTATTGTAACAGGGTTTAATTTTAAACACATTGTGTTTTGAGCTCCCTTTTTGTGAATCCATGTTCACCGTTTCCAATTATCAGGCAAATAACTGAGCACAAACAGACTTTCTTGGGTTTAAAGCACAAAGATGAAATTTATTAAAACCTTAACTCTAATACAGTTCACGCCTGCGGATATATGACGCACTCACGCTAGCATGCACACACGATATAAACATGCAAAATAGGGACAGAAAAGAGTAGAAGAAGAGATAGGTAGAACAGTTGGAGGCAATATTTTGTTACTGTTTCTCGAGCTCGCTGCAGTCCTTGATAATAGTTGTATTCTTGCGTTTCGTTGGGGCCCAGTAACTATCTTAAAACTTTGTTCACGTGGCAAACCTTTTTCTCTTTGAGTTTCACGTGTCTTCAATGGTTTCAGTTCCCTGAGAGATGGGCAGGCAGGCAGGAGGTGTTCTTAGTTCCAGGAGAGCACATGGTGTCCTGCCTCAAAACCCTTTGTCTGGGGGTTCAAATTCAAAAAGCTCCCTGGATGCTCAGCAGGTTAGTCATGTGACTAGTTTCTTTTATGGAACAGTCTCTTCACATCCCTTGTTGGAGGCTCAAATTTCTCTGCCCCAGCCATGTCACTAAAACTAGTCTGACCACTTCTGTGTATTGGAGAGCCACAGCAGAATCTCCATTGTTCCAACATTGCCTGTTACCGTGGCAATGTCTTTTCAGGCAGGGCGTGCAATTTTAAGTTTTAATGTTCATGTGGCGAAATAATGTGTGCCTCAGTCTTGGCAGGTGGAGGTTTGCCTGACAATTGGCATATGACTTTAATGAAATAAAAACAAGAAATGCTGGAAATACTCAGCAGGTCTGGCAGCATCTGTGGACAGAAAAGCAGAGTTAACGTTTCAGGTCAGATGGTCACTGACCTGAAACGTTAACTCTGCTTCTCTCTCCACAGATGCTGCCAGACCTGCTGAGTATTTCCAGCATTTCTTGTTTTTATTTCAGATTTCCAGCATCCGCAGTATTTTGCTTTTATGACTTTAATGAGTTAGTTGCGTGGATCTAAAGGTATGGGACAAACACAGAAATATTTTCATCACACATTTTGTTGACATGGTCCCCAGATTTACTATTTCTACAATACTACCTAGCAAGGAATAAAAGGTTATAAGCAACATCACCATAGAGAAATAGATAGGAACCAGACTTGGAACACTAGCCAAGTTTCTGACTGGTATTGGAGGAGTATTTGCTAGTGATGAGTTTAAAGATGTGTGAAAATCTGAATATCATGGTCATGAATATCACAGCTAAGGCTCCCTTTAGCAATGGTATTTGTGAAAGGAATCATGTTGTGATTGATGAAATGCTGCACAACATTTTAGCTGATCAACCAGAGTACAAATTGACAATCACTCTGGCATGGGCACTTCATGCAAAGAATACACTTCAGATGGTTGGCAGGTATAATCCCCATCTATTGATCTATGGGCAAAATTCCAAATTGCCTTCCATTTGCGATAGTCCTCCTTCTCTAGAAGGTACAACAATTTGATCAATTTTTTCTGCACATTTGAATGTTTTTGCAAGCAGAGAGAGGGGCTTTCATCACGGTTGAGGTCTCGGTGAAAATTTGGAGAACAATGAAGTACAAGATCATCAGAGACAGAATTCAATCAAAAAATTTAGTATACTATAAAAGAGAGGGTCGTAAGGAATGGAAAGGCACTGGTCATGATGGTAAGGCAGTACTTATCAAACATGGCAATCAAACTATTTAAGGTTCATTCCTCACGATTAATCAGAATTATTTACAAAATGTCGGATTCTGAGCAGCTGATAGAAGTAAAGTGGGCACCTTGTACCTCAAATGCTCAGGCGTTTTGGGATGAGGGTCTTGAGGAGCAGAATGCAGTAAATCAAGGGTTGGGCAGTGGTAATGTGAGTGATCATGACACACGTGATGGAGCTATCACACCCACAGGCCAATGAGTGGGTACTCAGGTGACACATATTGTAGAGGGGTCGAATGAATGGAATGATGCAACAATTATGGGACGTGCAGGAAAACTAATAGTAAGTTTAAATATCGGTTGAATGTTCAGGATGATGGCCAAGAAGCAAGGTCCATGGACTGGCAAAATGGGGTGAAAGAGTGGAAAGTAAGAAAGCGCAGTGCAGTTACAAATAGTGAGTCCGTAAGTGATCCTCATCTCAGAAAACGAACACAAACCAGAGAAAGAACCGTCAATAGTGCAGGAGAGAGATCTCCCAGCAGTAGTCCCAGCAGACACAAAAGTGGAAGTACAGGCTGTAGCTTGAATAGATTGAGCAATGAAATAAAGGCCACAGAACAGTCTCGTAACAGAACTAGAAGCAGATGTCCTCATGTTCGTGAAGTCTAGGCGGCTGCCAGTAAACTTGAGGACAAATGACAAAGGTGCAACAAAGGGAATTAATAGTTGGAGAGAGTTTGCAGTTTATTCTGAGGTACCAGATAAGGGGCAGCCATCCTGATCACATAAATGAATTTGTACTGAAAAAGTCCTTGCAGATGGAACTTAGAAGGCTAAAGCAACGCTCATTGCAAGGGGTTTTGAAGAGTGGCTGAGCAATACAGATGTTGGAGTGAACTCTCCCAAAACTGGAAAAGTATCCTTAAAATCTTTTTAAATCTTTTGGCCGCATTTTCTTACTACCTGACACTTCCCCACATTATACCCCATCTGCCACTTTGTCACCCACTCACTTAACCCGTCATATCTTTTTGCAGCTTCTGTGTCCTGCTCACAGCTTGCATTCCCGCCTAGCTTTGTATCATTAGCAAACAGTAGTAAAAATAGAAAAGTAGAATGTTTTGTTTAAAGGCATGAACCTTCAAATAAAAGCAAAATACTGTGGATGCTGGAAATCTAAAATAAAAACAGGAAATGCTGGAAATACTCACCAGGTCTGGCAGCATCTGTGGAGAGAGAAGCAGAGTTAACGTTTCAAGTCAGTGACCCTTCCTCAAAACCTTTCAAATGTTGGTTTTCAGAGAGACTTGGGTATACTCATACAAAAAAACACAAAGTTAGCATGTAGGTACAGCAAGCAATTCGGAGGGCAAATGGCATGTTGCCCTTTATTGCAAGGGGATTAAAATAGACAAACAAGGAAGTCTTTCTACCATTGTATAGGGTAAAACCACACATGCAGTCCTTTGCACAGTTTTGGGCTCCATATCTAAGCAAGGATATATTTGCCTTGGAGGTGATACAGTGAAGTTTCACCAGATTGGTTCCTGAAATGAGAGGGTTGCCCTATGATAGGCTGAGTAAATTGGGCCTGTATTCTAATAAAGTCTAGAAGAATCAGAGGTGATCTCATTGAAGCTTACAAAATTATGAAGGGGCTTGACAGGGTAGACACTGCGAGTTTGTTTCCCTTGGCTGGGGAATCTAGAGCATGGGGGAACAGCCTCAGCATAGAGGGTTGATCATTTAGGACTGAGATGAGGAGAAATTTCTTCACTCAGAGGGTTGTGAATCTTTGAAATTCTCTACTCCAGAGGGTTGTGGATCCTCCATCATTGAGTATATTCAAGGTTGGGTTAGATAGAGTTCTGATATCTCAAGGAATCAAGGGATATGGGGAATGGGCAGGGAAAGGAATCTGTTCATTTTATATTAATTGTGTGTTTAATTGTATACAGGTGGTGGGGCATTAACTGGGTATTCACTTGTGCTCCTATAAAAATGAACAAACCGAAAATGGTGGTAGTGGGTTAGGAGGTGCATGTTTTCACTCTTTAAATGAAAACATATGAAAGTGTGTAAACATTAGGGTCCAGTTCTATCCTTGAATACCTGGCTTTATGGAGTAGAGCATACAGTATATGACTAATTTGAGCTATGACATGCAATAAGCATAGAATGCTTGGGAGAAAAAAGATGACTTTGGACCTCTGGCTCCCAAAGCTCTGTACCATTTGAGGTTTTCACCGTAACATATCTGGGTCTGTTGTAGATGAATTGATGGAGATTAATTGCTATGATTGGTCAACAACTCCATTATCATCATATCATGCGAGTACGAGGATTGTCAAAGGCAAGCTACATGAACTTTAGTCTTTTTTCATCTCAGAATTCCTACTTCCTGTGCCTAATGAAAGGGCAGAGAAGAACTACCTTATCTAAACTAAGTATCTCTGCTTGGAATGTTCATGGAGGCTCTACTGATCCCATGCCATAGCTTTGGCAGCAGATCAGCAGAAACCCAAAGAAACAGCATAAATAACCATTTACACCATTTCTCTGGGGTTTCCACCAAAGTTACAGTGCATGGAGGTCTGTGGTTCCATGAATCGGGCACATTGACCTCTATGAGCAAAATTCTGATTTGTATTCACATGGAATGATGGTCCACTCCCCAAGCCACATCTTGCAAAATTTATCCATAAATTAGCATTATCATTTAGAGAAACCATAAAGATGTTGGCATATGAAATGAAAATCTATCAGACTGGTTCAGCAGGGAATTCTCCTTTGAAGATGAGGTTAAGGCATGCTGTTGGGATAGAGTGAGGTTTATCTTCTAGGCAGCTTGTGTTAAGCATGACCTTAGATTGCTCGTGATAATACTCATAAAATGTCTATCCAGTGCTGTGACCTTAAACACAAAATGAAGCAAAATTTATACATTTAAAAAAAAATGAAGAGTCAGAGTGGAAATCAATTCACAACAGATATCTCATTATACCGGTTGAAGTATGCGACGTGGCAGAACCAGTCAACAAAACAGAAGTCTTAACAGCAACCAGAAGAACTTTCAGGCATGGGCTGATAAGTGGCAAGTAACATGCATGCCACGCAAGTGCCAGGCAATGACCATCTCCAACAAGAGAGAATCTATCCATCTTCCCTTGACGTTCAACGGCATTACCATTGCCACAACTCCCACCATCAACATCCTGGGGATTGCATTGACTAGAACCAAAACTGGACCAGCCATATAAATACTGTGGCTACAGAAGCAGGTCGGTGGCTAAGAATTCTGCTGCAAGTAACTCACCACCTGACTCCCCAAAGTCTGTCCACCATCTACAAGGCACAAGTCAGGAGTGTGATGGAATACTCTCCACTTGCCTGGATGAGTACAGCTCTAACAACTCTCAAGAAGCTCGACACCATCCAAGACCAAGCAGCCTATTTGATTGGCACCCCATCCACCACCTTAAACATTCACTCCCCCCACCACCGGCGCACAGTGGCAGCAGTGTGTACCATACACAAGATACACTGCAGCAACTCGCCAAGTCTCCTTCGACAGCACCTTTCAAACCCACAACCTCCACCACTTAGAAGGGCAAGGGCAGCAGATGCATAGGAACACCTACAACTGCAAGTTCCCCTTCAAGTCACACATCATCCTGACTTGGAACTATACCGCTGTTGCTTCACTGTCGCTGGGTCAAACACCTGGAACTTCTTAAAAGCACTGTAGCTGTACCTACGCCAGATGAACAGCAGTTCAAGAAGGTGTCCTACCAGCACCTTCTCAAGGGCAATTAGGGATGAGCGACAAATGCTGGCCTTGCCAGCTACACTCAAATCCCATTAAAGAATTTTAAAAAAAATTGGAAGGCCAGATAGTTCAGAGATTATTTTCTTGTTGATCAGTGAAATCATTCTCACCATTTTGAAAGGCTTCACACGTCTGCTTTGAAGTGACTTCCATTGTGACCATCTGTATTTAAATCAGATTCTTTTGTATCACATCCAGAATTTATAGTATTTCTCACTTAGATAGTAGCTCGTCTTGCACAGTATTCAGTTTTGTCAAATTGATGTATTTTAGTTTTAATTTTTATTCTGCTGTAATTATTTTCTGTATTTTACATTTCCTTACCACAACAATCAGCAATTCATTCAGTGAATTTGTCAAGAATTTTATGATTTGACACAAGTGGAAAATAATTGTGATAACGAACAGATCAGATTGTCCTGCACTACACAGTTGGAAAGGCTAATCATGATTGCAGAATGGATATTCTCCCAGGTAACTTTAAAAGTGAACTTTTGCAACCTTGCACCCTCAAATGTTTGAGGCTGTGACCAGAGCAATATCCCAAAAGATACTGCTGCTCAAGTCAAATCACCATTTTTATGCCAGGAAAATAAGAGTTGCTATTGCTACACATTACCATTATTTTTATCAATCAAAAATGTCCAGAGCGTCAGTTGCAAAATGGCACAAATTGCTTTCGCCACTGTGGAGCTCTTTCTAAACATTCTTGGTCAATCTGTCTCTACAATGCACTATTTGAAATCTAGAATAGGCCATCACTTTTGGAATTACATTAATATATGTTGTTATGGCCAGGTAAGGAAGGGGTCTCAGGCTCCCCTCTTGCTCCTTCTCTGGTTTGGCCATAACAGGGTTTATCTTTTAAAACCCAGTGATCTTAGCATACCCCCTTAGTGAGCCCTTGCTCACTGCACTCTAATTGTAATTGCAAATGAGCCAATCAGAACAGTTTTCTTGAGTTTAAACAAGAAAGATGTAAGTTTATTAGTCTTATCAGTCTAACCTGGTTAAAATTACTAAAATATGTGATGCAACCACGTTCGTATGCATACGAGCAACACACACACGCACAATTAGATACAGAGGGGAAGAAAGAATTGTGGGGGGCAGTGGTTGGAGGTGGTTGAAGTAGAGTTGACAATAATTGGCAATAAATGGAATACAGGTACTGTCCTTTATCCTTGGTGTAATGTCCTTGATTGAAGTTAAGGTCTGGGAGTCCTCACTGGGGCCACATGCACAATTCAAGACTTGTTTCTCTGGCACCAGAAGGCCGAAGAGGGGCTTTGTCTGTAGTCTTGAAGTCTAAGCTGCCACTGTGGGTTCCCTGGGACTTTGCTGGAGAGAGAGACAGAGAGAGTGAGAGATCGTCTCCTTGGTGTTCAAATTGCAGTCTTTTCCTTTCTGTGAGGTACAATTCAAAAAGTCCCAGTCTTATTCGCAGCTAGGTTATGTGACCATCTCTTATTGAAACAGCAACTTCTTGGAGGGTTGTTGGATTTCAGAGCCTCACAGACATACTCAGTGGGGGGGTGGAGTTTTGTCTCTTACAAAGTAAAAAGCTATCGGTGTCTTTTGATCATCACTATTGACAAAACTCATCTCGCTAGTTGAATCAGTGAGCACTCCCATTGTGTCTCTATTCATGTTTTCAGTTGTTCAGTTCTGTTATTTTAAACAAGTTATTTGCAATATCCAGTAAAAAAAAAGTTTCAAGAAGTGTCCCATATGACGAAATGAATATGTTTCCATTTGGCAGGTGTAATTTCCATCACAATATGAAATCTTAGCTTGCTTGTTAATACAGTAATACAATTTCTCCAGTCTTTTTGTATTCCCATCAGATTCAAAGTTACGACTCGCCTGTCCTCGTGACAGCTTACTCCAGTTTCCCTGTTATCTTCTTCAATATTCAGAACAATCCCCTTTTCTCTTCCTTTTTCAGTACATAAGTGTCAGATGCCAGTGGCTTGCCAGGGAAGAATGACATGTCAAATGATTCACAGTCTTATTGTCTTTCACATGACATAGGAAAATCATATTTCTGCTCCTATAAGATATATAGCAAATTCTGCTACCTTGGGTCCACAGTGACAATCTGTACCTTGATGTTTGGAGAAAGCAGCTACCACCCTTTGGCCAACTCACGAAACATGCATAGGATAACACCAAGCTGACCCTTAGGACAAAGCTGATTCTTTATAAGGCCTGTGTTCTTAGCTCCTTGCTGTATGGCTCTGAAACATGGGCAACTTACAGCTACCAAGAAAAGAAGCTCAGTAATTTCTATCTTAACTGTCAGCGGCGCATTATGTGTATATCCTGGCACGACAAAATCACATGCAGCAGTCCTCTCAAAGGCTGAGCTCTTAAGTGTGTTTACACGAATCAAACAGATGTGGCTTTGGTGGATCAGACATGTGCGCAGGATGGAAGACGGTCCCATACCCAAGAACCTTATGTATGGTGAGGTAGCTGGGGCCAGCCGACCAGTGGGCCACCCAAAACTCCGCTTCAAGGACGCTTGCAAAGCGTGACATGAAGGCCCAAAATGTCAACTGTCGCACATGGGAGTCACGAGATGGTGAAAGAGGGAAATGGCAACACATCCTGTGGACTCGTGTGCACGATCACCACAACCAGTTGCAACAGCAGCTTGGCAACAGATGCCAATGTCCAAAACAACAACTCACCGTCGCTTGGCAGCTTCACGTGAAGCTCTTGTGTTAGATCCTGCCTCTCAAGGATTGGCCTTCACAGCCATCAGCAAAGGTGCACCAATAGAGGACACCCCACTTAAATAGATTGTTTGCTGCGTGTCCATCATCTTTCATAAATGGAAGGATGCCAACCATCAGATATTTTTGTAAATTTTTACGACCATCTCCCCAAAAATGAATAAAGGTTCAAATAGGACATGAACTGGAACAAGATCTGCCATTGTACATGTAATTTGCTGTGTAACGTTTGCTTAGAGAAATCGAATTTTTGAACAGTAGCCATTAAAGAGTAAAGATTGAGTCATTGTGTTATGCTGTTCAATGCAATTGATTTTTTAAAAACTTTGACTAGCAAAACATCCATTTTGGTTAGGTTTATTCCATCTTAATCCAAGTTTTATGTTTCACTGGAAAACTGCACCACATATTTTATTCTCCCTATCTGTGTTTAGCTTTTTAAGTGGATATGTGTTTTAACATACAATAATACCTGACAGGAAATCAGTTAGAACTGAATTGAATAAAAGTTAAATGAAAAGTCATGTTTCTGATACTGCATCCAGAGTGATATTTGCTTTCTCAATTATGTAGAGATTTTTTTTCGTGCACAATGCATATCAAAATTAGAAACCCATTTGCAGTGAACAAGCTTTTGAATCTGTTCCAGAGAAAGTCTTTACAGCCTTGTTGCAGCAAAAGCCTTTCTTTTATGACTTTGATTTCTATGAACTTGCCCCTATTTTGATTCCATAATTTAATTCAAAATCATAAGTAATATAAGCTGCTCTCTGGGAATTATCATGATTGGTCGGGAATTCAGTTTCCATATTCTGTGTAGAGAAATGTAAAGCTAAATAACACTATCAGCAGCTGCTGGGAGAATAGAGCAGATGAATTGTATAGTTTCACCTCTACATTAATTCCATGCTTTTACAGATTAGCCAATTACAACATTCAGACAGATTCTTTTGGGCCTCCTTATCTCGAGAGACAATGGATACGCGCCTGGAGGTGGTCAGTGGTTTGTGAAGCAGCGCCTGGAGTGGCTATAAAGGCCAATTCTGGAGTGACAGGCTCTTCCACAGGTGCTGCAGAGAAATTTCTTTGTTGGGGCTGTTGCACAGTTGGCTCTCCCCTTGCGCCTCTGTCTTTTTTCCTGCCAACTACTAAGTCTCTTCGACTCGCCACAATTTAGCCCTGTCTTTATGGCTGCCCGCCAGCTCTGGCGAATGCTGGCAACTGACTCCCACGACTTGTGATCAATGTCACACGATTTCATGTCGCGTTTGCAGACGTCTTTATAACGGAGACATGGACGGCCGGTGGGTCTGATACCAGTGGCGAGCTCGCTGTACAATGTGTCTTTGGGGATCCTGCCATCTTCCATGCGGCTCACATGGCCAAGCCATCTCAAGCGCCGCTGACTCAGTAGTGTGTATAAGCTGGGGGTGTTGGCCGCTTCAAGGACTTCTGTGTTGGAGATATAGTCCTGCCACCTGATGCCAAGTATTCTCCGAAGGCAGCGAAGATGGAATGAATTGAGACGTCGCTCTTGGCTGGCATACGTTGTCCAGGCCTCGCTGCCGTAGAGCAAGGTACTGAGGACACAGGCCTGATACACTCGGACTTTTGTGTTCCGTGTCAGTGCGCCATTTTCCCACACTCTCTTGGCCAGTCTGGACATAGCAGTGGAAGCCTTACCCATGCGCTTGTTGATTTCTGCATCTAGAGACAGGTTACTGGTGATAGTTGAGCCTAGGTAGGTGAACTCTTGAACCACTTCCAGAGCGTGGTCGCCAATATTGATGGATGGAGCATTTCTGACATCCTGCCCCATGATGTTCGTTTTCTTGAGGCTGATGGTTAGGCCAAATTCATTGCAGGCAGACGCAAACCTGTCGATGAGACTCTGCAGGCATTCTTCAGTGTGAGATGTTAAAGCAGCATCGTCAGCAAAGAGGAGTTCTCTGATGAGGACTTTCCGTAATTTGGACTTCGCTCTTAGACGGGCAAGGTTGAACAACCTGCCCCCTGATCTTGTGTGGAGGAAAATTCCTTCTTCAGAGGATTTGAACGCATGTGAAAGCAGCAGGGAGAAGAAAATCCCAAAAAGTGTGGGTGCGAGAACACAGCCCTGTTTCACACCACTCAGGATAGGAAAGGGCTCTGATGAGGAGCCACCATGTTGAATTGTGCCTTTCATATTGTCATGGAATGAGGTGATGATACTTAGTAGCTTTGGTGGACATCCGATCTTTTCTAGTAGTCTGAAGAGACCACGTCTGCTGACGAGGTCAAAGGCTTTGGTGAGATCAATGAAAGCAATGTAGAGGGGCATCTGTTGTTCACGGCATTTCTCCTATATCTGACGAAGGGAGAACAGCATGTCAATAGTCGATCTCTCTGCACGAAAGCCACACTGTGCCTCAGGGTAGACGCGCTCGGCCAGCTTCTGGAGCCTGTTCAGAGCGACTCGAGCAAAGACTTTCCCCACTATGCTGAGCAGGGAGATTCCACGGTAGTTGTTGCAGTCACCGCGGTCACCTTTGTTTTTATAGAGGGTGATGATGTTGGCATCGCGCATGTCCTGGGGTACTGCTCCCTCGTCCCAGCACAGGCATAGCAGTTCATGTAGTGCTGAGAGTATAGCAGGCTTGGCACTCTTGATTATTTCAGGGGTAATGCTGTCCTTCCCAGGGGCTTTTCCGCTGGCTAGGGAATCAATGGCATCACTGAGTTCCGATTTGGTTGGCTGTATGTCCAGCTCATCCATGACTGGTAGAGGCTGGGCTGCATTGAGGGCAGTCTCAGTGACAGCATTCTCCCTGGAGTACAGTTCTAGGTAGTGCTCAACCCAGCGGTCCATCTGTTTGCGTTGGTCAGTGATTATGTCCCCCGATTTAGATTTGAGGGGGGTGATCTTCTTGATGGTTGGCCCAAGAGCTCTCTTCATGCCATCATACATTCCTCTGATGTTTCCGGTGTCTGAGGCCAGCTGAATATGACTGCATAGGTGTTGCCAGTAGTCGTTTGCGCAACGCCTAGCTGTTCTTTGTGCAGTACTTCTGGCTGCTTTAAGTGCTGCGGATGTTAAATCGCTGGGGGCTTTCTTGTAGTTCAAAAGTGCAATGCGCTTAGCGGCTATGACAGGTTCCAGCTCTTCATTATGAGATTGAAACCAGTCTGCATTTCTCTTCGCACTTTTGCCGTAGGTGGTCAAAGCTGACTCATAGATGGCGTCTCTGATGTGGGCCCACTTGGTCTCAGCATCCCCTGTGGGAGTGTTTTGAAGGGCTGTTACAAGTGAATGTAGAAATTTTTGTAACAGCTGTGGGTGAGAAATTCTGCTCGTGTTGATGCGCGGGTGGCCCTTCTGCTTGGAATGATGCAACTTCTTTGGTCTGAGTCTAACCTTGCTGCACACCAGGGAGTGGTCGGTGTCGCAGTCCGCACTGTGGAAGCTGCGTGTGATTTGAACACTGTTTAAGGCGGCTCGCCTTGTGACAATGAGGTCTAGCTGGTGCCAACGACGTGATCTTGGGTGCCTCCATGAAACCTGGTGACAGGGTTTAGTGTGAAAGAACGAGTTGGTGATGCAGAGGTTATGATAGGTACACAACTCAAGCAGTCTCTGCCCGTTCTCATTCATCCTTCCAACGCCATAGCGCCCAAGGCAGGAGGGCCATGAGTCATGGTCGGCCCCAACCCTGGCATTAAAGTCCCCCAGCAGGAATAGGTGTTCGGTGTTGGGGATGCTGCTAATGATGTTATGGAGTTGTTCATAGAACTGGTCTTTAGCTTCAGGTGCGGAACAGAGTGTTGGAGCATAGATGCTGAGTAGGTGTACTGGACCAGAGGTGGTGATGTAACTGACGAGCACAGCTGCCGATACTTCAATCTCCGATCCTGCTGTCTTCACAGTCCAGAGTGTCTGCAGCCACGGCATGCGGTAAGTCCATTGAGGTGAAGAAGGAGCTGCGGGACCCGAGAGAAGTCCTGTGAAAAGGTGCCCCGAACACCCAAAACATCCACGAACGGCCCCCCCGGCCGCAACTTCAAAGCGCCCGCTGGAGATGGCTCGGAGAGCATCTGCAGCGCACTGTCGGCAATGCTGCATGCCTTTATTTAAACCACTGCAAAAAAAAAAACCCTTAGCAAATGTAATCACCTCTAAGTCTGCCAAATGATGCTTCACCTCCCGAAGGACGTGGATGAGCTTTCCGGACGTCGATGGTGGGCACTGAGGAAATGGCTTATTACCTGCACCAGATTCCACCCCCCCTCCCCCCCCCCTTTACCCCCCTTCCACCCCCCCCCACCCCCGTCCCCTTCCCTGCTCCACCCTCTCAGCTCACCCCCTCACAACCCCGTCCCAGCCCGCCCCCCCCTCGCACCATCTTCACCCCGCACCCCCTTCCCCTGCACCCCCCCCCCCCACCCCCTCCCTCTACCCCTCCCCCTTGCATCCCCTCCTCCCACCGGCACCATCCTACACCTGTGTAGGGGCCCCAACAACCCCACTGCCTTGTGGGCGTCTCGGGAGAGACCAAGGCTAAGGGAGTAAACCCTAACAGAAAATCCGGAGCGGAACCCCGTAGGCGGTCATGTGTCACCTTTGGCATGTTTCCGGCAGTTCCTGCAGCCATACTGGTGCCAAACGTCGTGTCCTGCACTCCTTTGGACCCCACCAGAAAGGCCGAGAGGGGGGTTTTGACGACTGGGCAACTCTCAACCTCCATAAATTTGCCCAGGCATGCGCCATGGAGAGGTCACTCCATAGTTGCCTCACAGCGACTGAAACAACACGGAAGGCAGCAGTTACGGGTTATAAGTCCAGATAAATTGGCGTAGAAACTGGGCGCCACGGGTTGCCTTTGTCGGTGGGAGAGGTCATTGCACCTCACTGGACAGCTACCGCCCGCCTCAAACCGGGCAGCCCCCGGTCAATAAGGTTCTGTCCCGCCACAGTCTGCCTGCTTCAATGGGTGCTTGGAGCTCAGGGTCATTGCCCGAAAGGTGGACTGATACACCGCACCAAACAACATGAAAAAAGGAAAGAAGGTACCAGCCCTTCGCTTTGCAAGCTGGAACGTCAGAACTATGTGTCCTGGCCTGTCGGAAGACCTTACACAAATCAACGATTCTCGGAAGACCGCCATCATTAACAACGAGCTCAGTAGACTCAATGTGGACATTGCAGCACTTCAGGAGACTCGCCTCCCCGCGAGTGGCTCTCTAGCAGAGCAAGACTACACCTTCTTCTGGCAGGGCAGGGATCCTGAAGAACCAAGACAGCATGGAGTGGGCTTCGCCATCAGAAACTCCTTGCTCAGCATGATAGAGCCTCCCTCAAATGGCTCGGAACGCATACTGTCCATCCGACTGCTCACCACCTCTGGTCCAGTACACCTACTCAGCATCTATGCTCCAACACTCTGTTCCGCACCTGAAGCTAAAGACCAGTTCTATGAACAACTCCATAACATCATTAGCAGCATCCCCAACACCGAACACCATTCAGACAGATAGTAGCAAGATATTCAGCTGGTATTTATCTGAAATGTAGATCATCTTTGGCGAGCAAACAAATGTTTCACCTCATTAACTCGTTTGATGGGCAGTTATCTGTAATTGCTAAGGACTTTTTTTTGTTCTTTCTGCAGTATCGTTTTTCATGCAAATATAAATTGGGTTTTATTTGTTCTTCAGTGCAAATATAAAAATGAATTTATATCTTTATTGTACAGATTGGACTTCTCAGTGTAGCTTTACTTTAGTCCCACTAAAAAGGGAAAGTTAGCTGTGGAGTTCAGTGATCTCCAACAAATCAAATCCAGGATGCCATTCCTCTCTGAAAAATAAGTCATACTGACACAGCTCAAGGAAAGAGGCTTCCAAAATGACTCTTATGCGTAAATGGCAGCTCTAAATGATATCTGGGTTAACGTAAATAATACTTGGCATATGCCAAATGGAACATAGGACCTTATGTTACAGGTATTCCTGGTAGATGCAAAATGTTAGCCAGAGATCGAAGCACATTCTTATTTGCTGACAAGCAAATATCTCTTGGATAACGGGAAACACAAATCATTTTTCTTAATCCAATTTTCCCCATTTTACTCAATAACAGCATTTCCATTACGGTGACCTCAGCCACAGATGGCTCTCATTTAATTTGCAATCATCATGACACAGGGAAAACTCATGTCAGGAAAGATAAAATTGCAGTGTATAACGTTCTTTTTATAATGACTAATAATATGTTTTTAAATGTTTTTCCATTGCCAATTCCTACTACCACATTGTCTGCATTTGTAAAAAGTTGTAAAGTTATGTGCATCATGAAGAAATTTGTTTCAGATTTCATGAATATTAGTCAAACACAAATGTGATTGTATACAGTTTAAAATTCACTGTGAAACAATAACTCTGAACACTGCTTGTGCCTTTTGTTCTTAGAACTCACTCTGCAATTGTCATGTCCTGAGGGCTTTGATGAAAACAATCAATATCCTGTTCTGCTGGTTGTGTAAGTAATCCTGTTATTTAAGATCCAAACTTGCTGCTGACAATTAGATCATTAAGTTATAGGAGCACAATGCTAATTTCACTCTTAAATACTATGGGCTGAATTTTCCCATGTACCGGCAATTCAACTGCTCGGGCTGATAGCGGGAGGCGACCCTGCTTCGGTGGGCAGCAGGACCCAGAATGGCAAATTGCCAGCGGCAGCCAATCAGCAGGCTGCTGTCCAATTAAGGATAGTGCCCCACCCCCAAGAACTGCTAGCCCAATCAGAGGACCGGCAGCTCAGCAGTCTCAGCACTGCTCGGGTGGCCATCGCTGAGAGTGAAGCTCCAGGGAGAGGGTGCCTCAATGACGGGGCGCACTTGAAGAGAGTTGAAGTAGGTTGGGGAAGCTGGAGCCAGGCAGCTAGGCTCTGGCAATTGTGGGGGGCGGGGGCTGGTGGTGCAATGGTCATGGAGCATCAGTGGCACGTTGCCACGAAGGCAGTCATTGCCACTTGGGGAGGGGGGGGTGCTCCTCCGTGAGCCATGGAGTGCCTATAATGGAGTTCCCCCACCAGAACATGCTGGGAGGCCACCAGGTTTCGATGGACGGCCTCCCCACACAGCAGCGCGCCCTTCCAATGTGGACAAAATGCCTGCGGAGGAGTGAAGTAGCCCTTAACTGGCCACTTGCATGGTTCAATTGGCCACTCAGTGGGCGGCTAAGCCGCCAACTTTCCTGCTGTTGGCAATATGGCATGGCAGTGGGAAGATGTCAGGCTCACCTTCCGATGCCTTTCCCTGCCATTTTCCCAGCGAGCTGGGAGAATTCAGCCCTATGAGCTTGACATCCCAATGTTTGCTAATCTAAGTGAAATGTTTGTATATAACGGCAGGTGGAATGTTGGAAGGAAGTGCCAACTGCTTAAACAATCCTGCTGTCAAAAAAACTGTATAAGGAATTACTAAAAAGCAGAAGAAAGAGTAATTTAGCTTGTTATGTTCTTATTCAAAGTCGTTCATAAAGCTAGTGATTTGTCACAGCAGAGCATTCCATAATTTTGTAATTCATTTGATTTTGCCTCCATGTAGCTTTTTAATTCTATTTTTTAAAATCTGCTGCAAACAATATTTTTGCTCAATTTTTGCATTAAGAATAATAGGGAGGCTCTCCGTGTTCATCGTTATTAAGGAGTAAATCTGACAGCAACTTCCAGTGAAGGCACATATACAATTAATCATGCAAATCAGAAGTTGCTGTCTGAGTTGCCCTGCTCCTCCAGAAGCTTTGCTACACTAGTACTGTGCTGAGAGACTTGGCACTTACATGCATGCAATGGCATAAGGTTGGGGTACTTATCCACCACATACCTTCTAAATGCACCAGAAAAAATTAGGCCTTGTCCATTTAAGTCTAAGTGAAATTTTCATGACATTGGTAAGTCTTAATTACTGCCAAACAACTTCTCAGGACCGACAAGTGTGGAGCTCATTCCTTCAGATTTTAATTATTGTTGTGGAGTTTTAAAAATTAAAAAATTTAAATAAAAGCTTACTTATTATTTCTATCTCTTTTATATTTCTCTCTTAATCCCATTTTTCTTTCCCTTTCTTCATTTTTTTTTTGTACAGTCATACAGCACTGAAACAGGCCCTTGGGCCCACCGAGTCTGTGCCGACCATCAACCACTCATTTATACTAATCCTACATTAATCCCATATTCCCTACCACATCCCCACCTTCCCTCAATTCCCCTACCTACACTAGGGGCACTTTACCATGGCCAATTTACCTATCAATCTGTAAGTCTTTGGCTGTGGGAGGAAACCGGAGCACCCGACGGAAACCCACGCGGTCACAGGGAGAACTTGCAAACTCCGCACAGGCAGTACCCAGAACTGACCCCAGGTCGCTGGAGCTGTGAGGCTGCGGTGCTAACCACTGCGCCACTGTGCCGCCTACATGATTTTACATTTTAACTTACACTTCCTGGTTTAGTAAGGATTCTTCAATAGCTTGGATTTTGCAGTCACCGTCAGAACAAGGGTGCTCACCGCTGACCTCTAAGAAAGCTGCCCACAAAGATTTAGCGATCTCTGCTGTGTGGTTTTTCCCTTTACCCATGGGGGCGGTGTCACGCACACCAGAAGTGCAATGAGACAACAATCATGGACTAACTCTGAAGAGTTATGAAAAATGTTCTTTGTCTTTAAAAAATGAACCCTTACTTTTAAAAGTGAACTATGGTCCAAAATGGCCACCAAAGAAAAGGGGGTTGGTCTTTTGTGTATTCAAACAGTCTGACAAAGACAAAGGACAAATATGGATCCCATCTTACAGCTATCCTAAAACATTCCAGAATTGAATGTCGTCTTCTGAAACAAAAGAGGTGTGAAGTAGCCACATCCTAGGCCATTGTGCAATCACCATGGGGAACAGACGAAAATGTCTCCCACCAAGAGGTGAGAGGTGTCACTGTTTTACCTTAAAAAAAAAGACAGCCAGAGAGAGAATGAGGCTGGCCCGGTAGGTGAAGCTACTTGTAACAGCTTGAGTTCCAGCCAAGCCAGGAAGCACAGTGTCCTGCTGAAAAAAATCCAACATCTACAGTATACAGCTAGAAGTAACCCATCATCTTCAACAGAACCTTCAATCAAGAGAGAAATCTGCAATCATCTCAGGCCTATATCTATCTAGAACTTGATTCTCAAGAGAATTTAACAGGTTAATCGTAACCTTTCCCCACACCAAAAATCACCTTCCTCCATCCCTTCTCTATCTGTTTCTTATGTGTAAGTGCGTGTGTGTGTGTATGCCCGCACGTGCGAATGCATGAGTGGATGCGATTGCGGCAATTTCAAGATAAGTCGTCTT
This sequence comes from Heterodontus francisci, assembly GCF_036365525.1. Taxonomy (NCBI): domain Eukaryota; kingdom Metazoa; phylum Chordata; class Chondrichthyes; order Heterodontiformes; family Heterodontidae; genus Heterodontus; species Heterodontus francisci. The sequence continues at coordinate 47,310,264 of NC_090377.1, forward strand.
GATCAATATGCAATTGACTTTGTGTTTTTAAAACCTACAAGAAAACCTGTCTCTGTCTGTTTATTTGAAAAATAAAACATCAAGGGGCTAAACTCTAATACAGCTACACTTGCTGCGGTCAGGTGGGGAGTTGAGCAGTGGGAACCACCCACGTCATACCACGTGGCCGTAACACGGTTTAAATCTGGCATCGAGTCTCAGGGATCTCCAGGCATCCAACAGCAGTGATGTCAACAAGCAGGTAAGAAGTGAATCACATTGAAGTATTCCCACAGACAGCAAAGCAGGAAGTTAAAAGCAATTACTACCCTTCACTTTTAATTTAACTTTTCAGATCAAAAAATAAATGATTATGATTGGATTAAGATAGAAGCTAAAATAAGGAAAAACATACTTTCAAAACTTGTTAATATGTGAAATTTTGTATTTTTTATTATTCAGAGATACAGCACTGAAACAGGCCCTTCGGCCCACCGAATCTGTGCCGACCAACAACCACCCATTTATACTAACCCTACAGTAATCCCATATTTCCTATCACCTTCCTACACTAGGGGCAATTTACAACGGCCAATTTACCTATCACCTGCAAGTCTTTGGATGTGGGAGGAAACCGGAGCACCCGGCGAAAACCCACGCAGACACAGGGAGAACTTGCAAACTCCGCACAGGCAGTACCCAGAATCGAACCCGGGTCCCTGGAGCTGTGAGGCTGCGGTGCTAACCACCGACACTGTGCCGCCCTGATATTCCACAAATATAAAATTAGCTTTTCAGGGCCAGTGAGAGTGTTTACCAGTACTTATCAAAGTTAGTACATTATTAAAAGTCCAGTTAAAGCTCATTAAACTAGGTGTAACTTTTTTAAGGGTCTTACAGCGAGACCAGCAACGTAAAAGTGCAAGTTTCGTCAGTTCATTGATTGCTTAGGGATTGCACTCTAGGTGGAACTCAACAGCACCCTCTGGAGGAGCATAGAATTACTGACAGCAGTTTATGAATTTCCAAGTTATTCTGTGCAAGTGCGGACTCCCAAAGTTGCTGTCAGTTTCAGTGGAGTAAGGATGCTGAACGCTGACAGTTCCACCATCATTACCACTGCAAAATCCAGACCCAATCTGGTTTGTTAAGGAGATGCACAGTTTCTTGCCCTATTCACACAGGTTCCCGATCCTTTTGGAGAGGGTGCTGTTCATTCACCACTGGCCACAAAATCGAGGGCATTGTGTTAATAAAGATGATAGATATCTAAATATTAGCATAAAGATCAGCTGGTGTAGTGTATGATTATAGTGCAATGTAGAGCAGGTATGGTAGAGTAGTTGCAGACCAGTGAAAGTAATGTTTCTGCTATCTCGAAAGGCAGAATTTGTTCTGATAGTATTAGATTTAAACAGAAAATGCCATTAATGTCACTGTATCAGGTTTCCACCAATGCAAGCAGCAGTTTTCAAATTTGGTATAATTTTACTCAATAATAGGGAAAACTGTCCCATAATATTTGGGTAAATTTCTAACTTTAGTCATCAATGTAAACTCGAGTTGCATTCTGTGGCTGCAAAGTCATAACAAAAGGTGAATATTTTTCTTCACGTGAGACCTGGCATTTTAAATAGAATATTATAAAGTATCATCACAGCACTGAGAAAAATAAATAGTGCAGAAAAGTTTCCAGTCAGAAAGAAAGGTGCAGTTGGCATTTGTTGATATATTGAAGCAAAGAGGAGCAGCAAAAACTAAGAGCACAGAGGCACAAGTGAAAGGTGACTTACAGTAAGTACTCTCTGTGCATTAAACATCTCACAACAGTCGTTACCTGGACACAGTGAAGAAATAGTACTTGAAGAACCTCAGGCTCACCAGGGAGGCTATGACCAAATCGAGCAGGGTACGTAATGAAAGGAAGAAAGAACATGTATTTATAATAACACCTTGCAAAGGGATGTCCCAAAGCACTTCACAGTGTTACGGCCAATGCGGGAGGAGTGCACTGTCTTTCTCTAGTTCCACTTCTCCACAGGTCACAACATATATTTAAATGTGTACCCAGTTACCGATACAGCCAATTATATATTCTTTTTATTTCAGGATAAAATCCACCAACTAGGTTTCTTTAATAAACAATAAAAGTATTCATTTATTATAAAACAAGACTTAGCCAATAAAGATGCAAATCTTTAACACAGTTTGAAATATGGCACTAAATATATACATTCCCGTCTAATACCCAACACGCACACACACACACCCAGGTTAAAGGAAAAATAAAGATGTTTTGGCCAAAGTACTTGTTAATTCTTGAAGAAAACAGGTAAGGTATGTTATGTTCCAGATGGCATACAGTCTGGCATCTGGGTACACGTAGATGGGTCACTGGGATCTTTTCTGGAATAGTTCTTTTCAGGCGGTGTCAAGAATTAATCTGGCAGGCTTTCCAGGAGCTTCTCGGGTGAAATGCGACATCAGGGGGTTTTAGCTATCAAACACTGGATTTTGCAGGATTTCTCAGAGAGGTGGAGAAAAACTGAGTTGGGTGCTTCTCTCTTAGCAGGCTTACCCCAAACTGACATTCGTAACAGTCCACACCCTAAGTCAAAACCTCCTGACAACCATAAACAGAGGCATGTGGCTTCTCTGTAAACATCTCCAATAGCCAGCAAGGCTTCTGATGTTTATTTAGCACTTCTTGACTCTTCCAGTAATTGATTTTTTTAAAAATCCAAAGTGTCCTTTCAGTGACTCTTTTTGGAAAAAAAAAGTCCAGCATCTATGGAATCATTTCAGTCCTCCAGTGAGTCCATCTCCACAATTCTAAAACACGAGTCCTCAAAAAAAATTTTAAAATGGAAGCATTTTCATAACAGCCAATTCAGTACTTTTGAAGTGTAATGAAGGGAAATGGGAAAGCCAATTTGCGCACAACAAGGTTCCACAAACTGCAATGAGATGACTAGATAATCTGTGTTTTTTTCGTGAATGTTGAGGTTGAGGGATAAATATTGTCCTGCACACTGAGAGGAACGCCACTGCTTTTCTTCAAAGTAGTGCTATGGGATCTTTTACGTCCAGCTGAGAGAGCAAACAGGTCCTAGGAATACAGTTTAACCCAAAAGACAGTCTTTCCAACAGTGGAGCACACACTCAGTACTACATTGGAGTGTCAGCCTAGATTTGGTGTTCAAGACTCTGGAGGGGAATTTGAATGCACAAATTTCTGACTCAGAGGCAAGAGTGCTGTCACTGAACCACAGATGATACCTATCCACATTGTCGAGTTTACCTCCCGCTGGTGAAAGTTAAAATTTACCCCAATATGAACAACTTTGACAATCAGGCAGTCAGTCACCCCATCCCTCCACCAGGTGGCCTGGTCCATTTTGAGGGTCGAGCTTCATCAACTTCCCACCGGTGAGCTGCATGTCCCTGAGCAGGTATGCTCGGACTCCAGAAGGGGAGAGGGATGATTGTCAAGATTGTGGGAGGTCAGTGGAGGGAGGGAAGCCCGAGTGACAGTTCCCTAGATTATTCTTGTGGAGCCTAAAGGTTGCTCTGGGCCTCTCAAAAATAGTTTCAAACATAACTGTTTGGGAACTGTTCCTCTTGACTGGTAGATATGAAACTAACTGACATCAATATAAGTTGATAACTTTCCTCCATTTTATTGGTGCATTTGTAGAACAGTTCTAAGCTGCAGACAAATCAAAATTTATGGCTGTAATGTAAACAGGGTTACAGTATGACCTGAACAGTGATCTCAGGTAGAAAATAATTTATTCCACTGAGGCACATACTGAACCATTTGCGATTAAGGTAGATAGAAATATTCTTTGCCTGGCTATCAAAATATTGGCACCGACTTTATATGACCTAAAATAATATAATGATCTAAGTTGCTTACAAGGAAACAATAATGCACAGCTATGGCATCTTTCTGGGGTTTCAAATCTTAATGTTTTACGTAAGAAGCTAAATGCAGTGAAGGATTGTCGATAATAATTACCTTTGTTGTATTGGTATTTGCAGTGACGGAGCCCCAGGGAGCCAGTTGGTTACTGATAAGTTTTGGATTGACTGGGATTCAGTACTTGTCAGCTCTGATAATGTCATCCTTGCTCGCTTTGATGGCCGGGGGAGTGGTTTTCAAGGGCTTAAAATTCTGCAAGATATCCATCGAAGGTTGGGGACTGTGGAAGTCAAAGACCAAATTACAGCAGTGCAGTATGTATTTAAACATTTGTTAGATTTGCACTATTAGATTTGTTTTTCTTCCTTTAATTAGTCACTGTCTTTATTAAAGAAGCATTCAGCAAATCTTTATCTGTTGAAGCATGGAGAAGTGTAAAAGGAGTCATTTTTCTTACAATGTGCATAAGTGAAGGGGTGATGTGATTTGATATAATTTATGTCATTGCATTGCCTGCTTTACAAAACATTTTCCTTTTATTTACACTTTAAGTTCAATGCTCGTTTCAACCAAAAATGTATTTGCATATATATCTTTTTTGTTTGAAAGGATTGAATTCCAGTATAGTTGCAATTGATTATGTGGCATTTCATCGAAGAGGAAGTTGGCTTAAGTCTATGAAAAACATATGTTATTAATGTTGAATGAAGTGTAATTTTGAGTTACCCATTTAGAGAACAAGTTCTTTGATATCCCTATTATCTCTTTTGCCTTTTCCACTCCATCTCACCATGCTAACTTTATTGTCCTTAATTAAGAGAAGTCAGGAATTTTCACTACAGTGAAATTTCTCCCCCTGCCCATCTTAAAATTAATATGGCACTGGCAAAACTTATCCTCCAGGATTGCAAATGTTACTTCAGAGCCATATGCTTCAGAAATAGGTCAGGCACTGTTTAAACAAAGTTCTATTTTGGAATATATCCATCGTTGCTTTTAATTTTGCTAAAATAGATTAACAAACCCATTATTACTAGGACTGAAAATTGACTTCAGTTTTATGTTTTCTACAGGCCAAAATTTGGCTCTTTGCAAAGTCAAATCCAATGTCCGAAGTTAAGCTACTATTTTGAGTTGCATAATTTTACTAACTATGTTACTAACACTGGAGTCTTGTGCCACTAGACTACCAGGGATCCTGCAATGAACTTCTACTACTAGGCCACCTACCATCATTTTCATTGGCTGCTGAAATTATATAATTCAACATTAGCATGAGACCATCCTTTACGAGAATCTCAGAATTATTACAGCACAGAAGGAGGCCATTTGGCCCGTCGTGACTACACCAGCTCTCCGAAAGAGCAATTCACTCAATTCAATTCCCCTGACTTCTTTCCGTAATCCTGCACATTCTTCTTTCTCATGTAACAGTCTAATTCCCTCTTGAATGCTTCAATTGAACCTGCCTCTACCACTTTCTCAGGCAGTGCATTCCAGACCTTAACCATGTCACTTTTGCTTCTCTTACTACTAAATACTTTAAATCTGTGCCCTCTCATTCTCGATCCTTTCATGAGTGGGAATAGTTTCTCTCTAGCTACTCTGTCCAGACCCCATATGATTTTAAATACCTCTATCAAATCACCTCTGAGCCTTCGCTTCTCCAAGGAAAACAGCCCTAACTTCTGCAATCTAACTTCAAAAATGAAGTTCCTCAACCCTGGAATCATTCTCGTGAATCTTTTCTGTGCTCTTTCCAATGCCCTCACATCTTTCCTTAAGTTCGGCACCCAGAATTGGGCACAATACTCCAGCTGAGGCTGAACTAATGTTTTATACAAGTTCAACATAACTGTCTTGCTCTTGTACTCTATGCCCCTATTAATAAAGCCAAGGATACTGTATGTTTTATTAACTGCTCTCTCAACCTGTCCTGCCACCTTCAATGACTGATGCACATATACACCCAGGTCCGTCTGCTCCTGCACCCCCTTTTGAATTGTACCCTTTATTCTATATTGTCTCTCCATGTTCATCCTACCAAAATGAATCACTTCATATTTCTCTGCATTGAACTTCATCTGCTACCTGTCTGGCCATTCCAACAATTAGTCTATGCCTTTTTGGAGTTCTACACCATCCTCCTCACAGTTCTCAATGCTTCCAAGTTTCACATCATCTGCAAACTTTGAAATTGTGCTATGTACACTAAGGTCTAGGTCATTAATATGCATCAGGAAAAGCAAGGGACCCAACACTACCTTCTGGGGAACTCCACTAAAACCTTCCTCCAGCCCGAAAAACATCCATTAACCACTACTGTTTGTTTCCTGTCACTCAGCCAATTCCATATCCATGTCGCTACCATTCATTTTATTCCATAAGCTATAACCTTGCTCGCAAGTCTGTTGTATGGCACTGTATCAAATGCCTTTTGAAAATCCATGTACACCACATCAACAGCATTGCCCTCATCAAACCTCTCTGTTACCTCCTCAAAAACCTCCAGCAAATTAGTTAAACATGATTTTCCCTCATGAAATCCATACTAGCTTTCTTTAACCCATATTTGCCTATGTGACAATTTTGTCCCGAATTATTCTTTCTAGAAGTTTCCCCACCATCGAAGTTAAACTGACTGGTCTGTAGTTGCTGGGCTTATCATTACACTTTTTTGAACAAGGGTGTAACGTTTGCAATTCTCCAGTCCTCTGGCACCACCCACCAGTCTAAGGAAGACTGTAAAATTATGGCCAGTGCCTCCATGATTTCCACTCTCACTTCCCTCAGTATCCTTCGATGCATCTCATCCGGTCCTGGTGCTTTATACACTTTAAGTATAGACAGCCTATTTAATATTAGAATTAGAATTAGAACATTACAGCGCAGTACAGGCCCTTCGGCCCTCGATGTTGCGCCGACCTGTGAAACCATCTGACCTACACTATTCCATTTTCATCCATATGTCTATCCAATGTCCACTTAAATGCCCTGAAAGTTGGCGAATCTACTACTGCTGCAGGCAGGGCGTTCCACGCCCTTACTACTCTCTGAGTAAAGAAACTACCTCTCACATCTGTCCTATATCTATCACCCCTCAACTTGAAGCTATGTCCCCTCGTGTTTGCCATCACCATCCGAGGAAAAAGACTCTCACTATCCACCCTATCTAACCCTCTGATTATCTTATATGTCTCTATTAAGTCACCTCTCCTCCTCCTTCTCTCCAACGAAAACAACCTCAAGTCCCTCAGCCTTTCCTCGTAAGACCTTCCCTCCATACCAGGCAACATCCTAGTAAATCTCCTCTGCACCCTTTCCATAGCTTCCACATCCTTCCTATAATGCGGTGACCAGAACTGCACGCAATACTCCAGGTGTGGTCTCACCAGAGTTTTGTACAGCTGCAGCATGACCTCGTGGCTCCGAAACTCGACCCCCCTACTAATAAAAGCTAACACACCATATGCCTTCTTAACAGCCCTATTAACCTGGTTAGCAACCTTCAGGGATTTATGCACCTGGACACCAAGATCTCTCTGTTCATCTACACTACCAAGAATCTTCCCATTAGCCCAGTACTCTGCATTCCTGTTACTCCTTCCAAAGTGAATCACCTCACACTTTTCCGCATTAAACTCCATTGGCCATCTCTCAGCCCAGCTCTGCAGCCTATCTATGTCTCTCTGTACCCTACAACATCCTTCGGCACTATCCACAACTCCACCGACCTTAGTGTCATCTGCAAATTTACTAACCCACCCTTCTACACCCTCTTCCAGGTCATTTATAAAAATGACAAACAGCAGTGGCCCCAAAACAGATCCTTGCGGTACACCACTAGTAACTAAACTCCAGGATGAACATTTGCCATCAACCACCACCCTCTGTCTTCTTTCAGCTAGCCAATTTCTGATATGTTCTCTTTATCAATTTTAAACCCTTCTAGTGTCTGAATTACCTCCTTTTTCACCATTTCCTGGGTTGCATCTTCTTCCTTAGAAAGATAGGTGCAAAGTATTCATTTAATACCTCAGCTATGCCCTCTACCTCCGTTTGTAAATCCCCTTTATGGTCCCTGATCGGCCCCACTCCTCCTTTTACCACACTTTTACTTTGTATATGTATATAGAAAACTTTGGAATTCCCTTTAATGCGAGCTGCCAGTCTCTTTCATGCTCTCTCTCTTTGCTTCTCCTATTTGATATTTCACTTCCCCTCTGGACCTTCTATATTCAGCCTGGTTCTCAATAGTATTTTCTACCTGGCATCTGTCATAAGCACACTTTTTCTTCTTTATCTTAATCTCTACCTCTTTTGTCATCCAGGGAGCTCTGGATTTGTTTCCCCTACCTTTCCCCTTCGAGGGAACATACCTTGAATATGCCGAATTATCTCTTCTTTGAAGGTAGCCCATTGTTCAGCAACCGTTTTTCCTGCCAACCTTTGACTCCAATTTATTCGCTCCAGCTCCGTTCTTAGCCCACTGAAGTTGGTTTTCCCCCAGTTAATTATTCGTACTCTTTCGCATAGTCAGCCTAACCATTATGATATGATGATCACTGTCCGCTAAATGATCTCCAATTGATACATATCCACTTGGCTCACCTAATTCCCAAGAACAGGTCTAGCAGTGCCTTCTTTCTCATTGAACTAGAAACATACTGCTGTAGAAAATTATCCTGAACACACTCTAGGAACTCTTACCCTCACTGAGCTTTACACTACTATTATCCTTGTCTATGTTTGTATAATTAAAGTCCCCCATTATACCCAATAATTTTTGCACCTTTCTGCAATTTCCTTGTAAATTTGTTCCTCCACGTCCTTCCCACTAGTTTGGTGGCCTATAGACAACACCGAGCAATGTAACTGCATCTTGTTTGTTCCTTGGCTCTAGCCAAATTGATTCTGTCCTCGACCACTCTGGGACATCCTTTTCTCCAGCACTGCAATGCTCTCCTTAATCAATACCTCCACCCCTCCCCTTTTTTCCCTTTCCTATCTTTCCTGAACACCTTGTATTCAGGAATATTCACCCAGTCCTGTCCTTCTTTGAGTCAGGTCTCTGTTATAGCCACAACATATTATTTCCACATGGCAATCTGTGCCTGTACCTCACCAATCTTATTTACCACATTCCATGCATACACATTAACCCTGATTTAGACTTTGTTACTTTCTCCCTTAGTCTGACCCCACCTAAAACTTACTATTCCCTACTCTCATTCTAGCTATCTCCCCCAGTATTTTGTGCACCTTGGTATTCCTCTCTCATACTTCCTCCTGCTTCCCACACCCCTGACAAGTTACCAGTTTTGCTTCCCTTCAATCTGAACACCCTCTCAGGTTCCCATCCCCCTGTCAATCTCGTTTAAACCCTCCCCAACAACACTAGCAAATCTCCCTGCGAGCATATAAATCCCGGTCCTGCTAAGTTGCAAATTATTCATCTTGTAAAGGTCTCACATGCCCCAGAACCAGTCCCAATGCCTCAGAAATCTGATGCCCTCCCTCCTACACCAGTTCTCCACCCATGTGTTCAATCGCTCAATTCTCCTATTCCTATGCTCACTTTCACGTGAAACTGGGAGTAAACCTGAGATTACTGCTTTTGAGGTCCTGCTTTTTAATCTCCTTCCTAGCTTCCTAAAATCTGCTTTCAGGACCTCATCCTTCCTCCTACCTATGTCGTTGGTGCCAGTGCAGACCACGACCTCTGGCTGTTCACTCTTCCCCAAAAGAATATCCTATAACCGCTCCGTGACATCCTTGACCCTGGCACCAGGGAGGCAACATACCATCCTGGAGTCATGTCGACGGCCACAGAAACGTCTGTCTGTTCCCCGAACTAATGAATCCCCTATCACTACTACTCTTCCACTCTTCCTCCTCTCCTGTGCAGCTGAGCCACCTGTGGTGCCACAAACTTGGCTCTGACTGTACTCCTCTGAGGAACCATCGCCGTCACCAGTATCCAAAATGGACAATCAATTAGCAAGCAAGATCGTCTCAGGGGACTCCTGCACTACCTGCCTGGTTCTCTTAGATTGCCTGGCAGTCACCCATTCCCTATCTGCCCGCATGCTCCTAACATGCAGTGTGACCACCTCCCTAAACGTGCTATCCACATAGTTCTCTGCCTCACGGATGCACCACAGTGACTCCAGCCACCGCTCGAGTTCTGAAAACTGGAGCTCAAGCTTGTGCAGATGTGTTTCTCTAGGACACATGGTGCGGCCATGACTTTCCACGTGCCACAGGCTGTACCTTCCACTTGGCTGAGCTGCCCTGCCATACTTTAATGTTACAGACTGATTATTATAAGTAGAATAGCTCACCAGCTTCCTCCACTGCACCAAAGTAAGAACCAAATACTGGTGAGTGAAAAAATTAGAAAAAAGGAGCACCTCCTCCCCACTTCACTGAACTCCCCACCACGAAACTTGTATCTCTATACTCTGCTTACAATCTGCACTCCGTTTCAACAATTTGCATTTATACACTTTTAGTCAGCTGTCCCAATGAATCCTTCTTTGGCACTGTCAGTTTTTGTTTCATTATGCAGCTGTGAAGTGTCATGTAATGTATTACTACTTTAAAGGTGCTACATAAATGCAAGTCATTAAAGAGCACCTTTAACATAGAACATCCAAAGGCACGTCACAGAAATGTAATCATGCAAAAAATCAATGGCAAACCAAAGAAGGAGATATTGGGAAGGATGCCTAAAAGCTTGCTCAAAAGGTAGATTTTAAAAATTTGGGTTCTGGGGAAGGTGGGACCTGTACACACCAGATTGGGATAAATATCCTTGCAGGCAGGTTTGCTAGTGCTGTTCAGGATGGTTTTAAACTTATTTGGCAGGGCGATGGGAACCTGAGGACAAATTCAGAGCAGGGAATGGGACGCAGAAAATTAGCCAGTGACTCTGAAATACCAAAGATTAAAAAAGTGTGCAGCACAGGAATTTGGCAGTGTTAAAAAGTATTTATTTCAATGCAAGGAGTATAGTAAATAAAGCCGATGAGCTGAGGGCACAGATAGACACATGGCAACACGATATCATTGCTACAATGGAAACTTGGCTTAAAGAGGGGCAAAAATGGCAGCTCAATATCCCTGGATATAGAGTTTTCAGGTGGGATAGAGGGGGATAAAAAAGGAGGGGGTGTAGCGTTATTGGTTAAGGAATCAATAACAGCTGTGAGGAGGAATGATACGTTAAATGAATCATCTACTGATGCCATATGGGTTGAGCTCAGAAATAAAAAAGGGGCAGCCACACTACTAAGAGTGTACTATAGACCCCCAAAATAGTGAGAGGGTGATAGAAGAACAAATATGTAGGCAAATTTCTGAGTGCAAAAACAATAGGGCAATAATAGTTGGGGATTTCAACTACCCTAATATCAACTGGGATACAAACAGTGTGAAGGCACAGAGGGCACAAAATTCTTGAACTGCATTCAAGAGAACTTTTTAGCCAGCAAGTAACAAGCCTAATGAAAGGGGTGCAGTTCTAGATTTAGTCTTTGGAAATGAAGCTGGGCAAGTGGATGAAATAGCAGTGGGTGACCATTTTAGAGATAGTGACCATAATACAGTTAGTTTTAGCATAATCATGGAAAAGGACAAAGATAAAACAGGAGTAAAAGTTCTAAGTTGGGGGAAGGCAAATTTTACGAAGCTGAGAGGTGATCTGGCAAAAGTGGACAGGATACAGCTACTTGAAGGAAAATCAGTGGTAAACCAGTGGGAGGCATTCAGAAGTGAGATTCTACAGGCACAGTGTAGACATGTCCCCCACAAAGATAAAGTGATGATATGATCAAATGTAGAGCCCCCGGTTATCTAGAAGCTTACAGGGAAAGATAAAGCAGAAAAAGTAAGCTTATGATGGCCACAAAAAACTTAATACTTTGGAAAACCTAGAGGAATATAGAATGTGCAGGGATGAAGTAAAAGAGGAAATTAGGAAAGCAAAGAGAGGACATAAAAAATTATTGGCAGGTAAAATCAAGGAAAACTCAAAGATGCTTTATCAGTACATTAAGAGCAAGAGGATAGCTAAGGGAAGGGTAGGACGTATCAGAGATGTACAAGGGAACTTATGCATGGATGCAGAAGATGTGGGCAGGATTCTTAATGAGTTTTTTTGTCTCTGTCTTCACAACGGAGAGAGATGATGCAGACATTGTAGTAAAAGAGGAGGAGTGTGAAATATTAGATATGAAAAGCATAATGAGAGAGCAAGTACTAGAGGGTCTGAAATCCTTGAAAGTGGATAAATCACTGGGGCCAGATGGATTGTATCCCAGGTTGTTAAAGGAAGCCAGGGATGAAATAGAAGATGCTTTGAGGATCATCTTCAAATTCTCACTGGATACAGACGAGGTACCAGAGGATTGGAGGTCTGCAAACATTGTACCATTGTTTAAAAGGGGTGCAAGAGACAGGCCAAATAATTATAGGCCGGTTAGTCTGACCTCGGTAGTGGGTAAATTATTAGAATCAATTCTGAGAGATAGGATAAACTGCCACTGATGAGGGTAGTACAGTGGATGTGGTTTACATGGATTTTAGTAAGGCATTTGACAAGATCTGACATGGCAGACTCGTCAGAAAAATAAAAGCCCATGGGTTACAGCAGAATGTGGCAAGTTGGATCCAAAATTGGTTCAGTGACGAGAAACAAAGGGTAAGGGTCGACGGATGTTTTTGCGAATGGAAAGAGGTTTCCAGTGGCATTCCACAGGGCTCAGTGTTGGGTCCTTTGCTGTTTGTGGTATGTATTAATGATTTGGACTTAAATGTGGGAGGCATGATTGGGAAATTTGTTGATGACACAAAAATTGGCCGTGTAGTTGATAGTGAAGAGGATAGCTGAAGACTCCAGAATTATATCAATGGTTTGGTTGAGTGGGCGGAAAAGTGGCATATGGAAATCAATCCGGAGAAGTGTGAGGTAATGCATTTGGGGAGGGAAAAAAAAGCAAGGGAATACACAATAAACGGGAGGATATTAAGAGGGTAGAAGAAGTGAGAAACCTTGGAGTGCATGTTCACAGGTCCCTGAAGGTGGCAGGACAGGTAGATAGAGTGGTGAAGAGGGCATATGGAATGCTTCCCTTTATTGGCAGAGATATAGAATACAAAACCAGGGATGTAATGCTGGAACTGTATAAAATACTGGTTAGGCCACAGCTGGAGTATTGCATACAGTTCTGGTCACCACATTACAGGAAGGACATAATTGCTCTGGAGAGAGTACAGAGGAGATTTAGAAGAATGTTGCCAGGGCATGAAAGTTGCAGCTATGAGGAAAGATTGGATCGGCTAGGGTTGTTTTCCTTAGAACAGAGGAGGCTGATGGGTGACTTATTTGAGGTGTACAAAATTATGAGGGGCCTAAATAGAGTAGACAGGAAGGACCTGTTTCCCTGAGCGGAGAGGTCAACTACCAGGGGGGCACAGATTTAAGGTGATTTGTAGAAGGATTAGAGGCAAACGTTTTCACCCAGAGGGTGGTGGGCGTCTGGAATTCACTGCCTGGATCAGTGGTGGAGGCAGAAACCCTCAACTCATTTAAAAGGTACCTGGACATGCACCTGAAGTGCTGTAACCTGCAAGGCTACGGACCAGGTGCTGGAAGGTGGGATTAGATTGGGCAGCTAGTTTTTTTCAGCTGGCACTGACATGATGGGCTGAATGGCGGCCTCCTGTGCCATAACTTTTCTATGGTTCTAAAAATGCTCTTAAAGGAAGATGAGAAGCTGGAGATGTAAAAAGGCGTAAGGAGGATTTGGAGCATAGATGGCTGATGGCACAGGGAAGAAAACATTTGAGGATGCACAAGAGGTCAAACTTGGAGGAAAATGAAGTTCCTTGAGGGTACAAGACTGGAGAAGGTTACAGAGGTGTGTGGGTGAGGATTTAAAAGATTTAACACAAGGATCAGAATGTTCAATCTAACTTATTAGTGGACTGGGAGTCAATGTAAGTCAGCGAGCCCAGGGGTGATGGGTAAGCAGGACTTGGTGCAAGACAGGATATCTGTAGTTGTGTTTTTGATGAGTTGAAGATTATGGAGGTTGGAGGATTGGAAGCTGGCCAGCAGAGCATTGGACTAGTTAAGTTTGGAGGTGTCAAAGACATGGATAAGAGCTTTAGCATCAGATGGGCTGAGGCGGTGGCAGAGATAGATGATATTACAGAGATGTAAGTATGCAGTCTTACTGATGAAGAGGAAAACTCAGCTTGGGAGAAAATAAAATGCTGAGTTTGCAAATAGTCTGGTTCAACATGAGACAGTGACCAGGGAGGGGGAATTGAATTGTATGGAGTTTGTGATAAGTCCAAAGATAACGACTTGAGTCTTCCCAATGTTTAATTGGAGAAAATTGGGGATCGTGCTGGACTGGATGTTGCTCTAGCAATCTACCAACATAGAGGCAGTGAGGAGGTAGTGCAGGACATCATCAGTGTACATATGGAAGCTGATCCTGTATCTTTAAATTATGTTGCCAAAGGACAGCATGTTGTCGTTGAGGAAGAGGGAGGATCCAAGGATGGCTCCTTGGTGACCTCCAGAGGTTAATTGTGAAGGTTCAAAAAAAGGAGCCATTGCTAGAGATGATCTTACTCCAATTGAAGGTAAGAGTGGAACCAAATGATAGCAATTCCACTGATTAGACAATGGAGGAAGGGCGTTTGGTCATGTCAAAGGCTGCTGAAAGGTTGAGGAGGGATAGTACACAATGGTCACAGGCACAAAGAATGTCATTTGCAACTTCGAGAAGGACTATTTTAGTGCTTTGAGGGAGGTGGAAACCTAATTGATGAGACTGAATCATGGAATTGTGTATTTACAGTTGGAAGACTTCAACATGTTCAAGAGCTTTGGAGAGGATTAGATGGCAGTTTGCAAGGACAGAGGGGTGAAGGGTGGATTTTATGAGGAAGTGGGATGATGATGACGGTTTTTGAATGGAGAGGGGTACTATCTGAGAAAAGGAAACTATTTAAAATGTCAGCTTGCATGAAGATCAAGAAGGAAATTTGGGTGGTCAGCAATTTAATGTGAATTGGATCACAAGAGCAGGAAGTGGTTCTGATGGACAAGATGAGCTCAGAGAGCCAATGAGGGGAGATAGGACAGCACTTAGGGAACCTTGGAGGAAAATTGGCTTGATGGGCAGGGTTGAAGGAAAGGATAAATAGCAGAGACAGCTGAATGGATGGCCTCAATCAAATAAGTAATAAGATCCTGGCACTTGTTGAAGGTGAGTATAGAGGACATAGGTGTTTAAGGAGGTGGTTAGTCATGGCGAAAGAAACCAAGAGTTATCTTTGTATTTGCGGATGATCCTGGAGTGGTGAACAGTTTTGGCAGACAAGGGCAAGGCCTGATAGTACTTGTTATGGTCCACCCAAATCTGATGATGGGTGGCTAAACAACTTGATACTCAAGTCTGCACCTCTTGGACTTAAGGGAATGAAGTTGGAGGCCATACAGTGGGAACAAGCAAGTGAAAGAGAGTAAGGGTTGTGTATAAAGGCATTGGATGTGAAGCTAAGGAATTGTCTGAGCAGAACAACAGCTACTGAAGTATTGTAAATACCAAAGCTAGAGAGTTGTGAGTTTGAAAATGCCAGTTTAATTAACTTGGGGAGAGTTTGTGCCAGGGCAGCTGCAAAAGCATAATACCTGCTATTTACCATGCTGCATGGGTGGTGAGAGATACAAGGAATTGGTCAGTGGTGACCTCGTCTATGAATGAGACAATGGGACTAGATGGTAAAGTTGAGGTGCTGGCCGTGAATATGGGTAGAAGAGTTTATATGGAGTTAAAGAATGATAGGAGAGCAGTGAAATATGAGGGGAGAGGTCAAGGTGAGCTCAATTGGAACTTGAATTTACAGAGGATGACGAGTTGTTCAGACTAGAAAAGTTCACATATTCTCTACCAAGAATGGCAGCAGATTGACACCAACAAACAAGTTATTTGAAAGACTGCCTTGCTGTGGCACTGGTCATGGTGGAGAAGCTTACAATGGAACATGTAAAATGTACCAAACTTGATGTACTTTTATTAAAACACAACCTCCTCAACCTGAAATGATCCACACTGGGCATAATACAAGCATTCAATACACTAAACGTTTTCAGTTCAATTCATATCTCACTTCTCATAGTTGCTAATGTTTATTTAGATTTTTTTTTTTAGATTAGAGATACAGCACTGAAACAGGCCCTTCAGCCCACCGAGTCTGTGCCGAACATCAACCACCCATTTATACTAATCCTACACTAATCCCATATTCCTACCATTTATTGGGTTTCATCTTATAAACCAAGCTTTTTTCAGTCATGACAACCTAAATATTTATAACTTTGAGATGGGAAAAGTTTTAACTTAAATGATTTAATTTTTTTTCTTTTTTTATTTCAGATCATTGTTGAAGTTACCATTTATTGATGCAAACAGAATAGGTGTTTATGGGAAGGTAAACTTCATCTGTAACAAAATATAGCCATTAACAAGTTGGGCTGAATTTTACACTTGCCTTGTGCATCAGTGCCAATGTTATATGCCTTACAGCAGTGTTTTCTCTATTTAGTTTGGCAGTGCAAAAAGCTACTTCAACCAATAAATAATTACTAATTTAAATCTATTTGAGTGTACTTTCATACTGGTGCACCAGAATTTCATGATAATGCTGCAAGGGAAATTGTTTCTTACAATATATTACAATGTCACAAGACATTTCTTCCTTTGGCTGAAAACAGAGGATTTGTTATAATCAAGATAAGGTGCAGAAGGCCTTTTTGGTTACCTCGCTAATTGAGTCACATTATTTTGCAATTAAGAATATACACATTTTTATAATTTGTGCAGCATATACTCCAGTTCTCTGGTGAGTATATGTACTAAAATCTATGAAATATTATCAATTGAATTGAAGTGTATAGCTTTTATGGTGCCCTGCAAAATGCAACGTAGTAAATCGCAGGCACAATGAAATTTCATAAGATCATAAGAAATACGAGCAGGAGTAGGCTATTCAGCCCCTCGAGTCTGCTCTGCCATACAGTAAGATCATGGCTGATCTGATTGTGGCCTTAACTCCACTTTTCTGCTTGCCCCCCCTCCCCCCCATAATCCTTCACTCCCTTGTAGATCAAAAATCTGTCTAACTCAGCCTTGAATATATTCAAATGGCCCAGCCTCCACTGCTCTCTCGGGAAGAGAATTCCAAAGATTAACAACCCTCTGAGAGGAGAAATTCCTCCTCATCTCTGTCTTAAATAGGAGGCCCCTTATTTTGTATCTGTGCCTCCAGTTCTAGATTCCCCACAAGGGGAAACATCCTCTCAGCATCTATCCTGTCAGGAACCCGCAGAATTGTATATGTTTCAATAATATCACCTCATTCTCCTAAACTTTAATGAGTATAGACCCACCTTGCCCAACCTTTCCTCATAAGACAACCCCTTCATCCCGGGAAGCAGCCGAGTGAACCTTCTCTGGACTGCTTCCAATGCAAATATATCCCTCCTTAAGTAAGAAGACCAAAACTGTGTGCAGTACTCTTAGGTGTGCTGTCACCATTTCCCTGTACAGTTGTAGCAGGAAGGCAGATACAGACTGCAAAGCAGATAGACAAAAAAAGGTATTAAGCAGCAAGTAGATATTAGGGAGATCAGTGTCTAAATCAGCCATCATTTCTTGCTTTTTTATATAAAATAAAACTACTGGGTGGTAATATTTACCTTTATCACTTGGGCATTAATCTGTCACAGCAGATCATTAATCCATTAGAGAACCCATCCAATTTTCATTCCCATTGTGGGCAATCCTCTCTGCTAGTTTACCCTTCAAGCAGTGAAGGTGAAAATTACCCCCTGCATTTCCAGATTAAGAAGTTTCTTTCCTTTTCAAAATCAGATGGTTCAGTTTTATTAAGGTTCGGTATTGTAATTTTGGATTATATACTCTTTCATTCATATACTAATATCTTCATTAAAGCACAATTCCAATTATGATTGTAAGTATAGATATACAGCAATAAGCAAAGTCTTTCAGGTAGATAATTGGATGCGCTTACAGCTATATTAAGGGTGATAATTGATTCAGAAATAAAACACCATAATGCACAACACATTGAGTGGCTGGGAGAAAGTGTGCATAAACATTCAATGATAGGTCATTTGGAACATTGACAAGGGCAGAAAACTGACAGTATTAGGCTGGCCACCTATTAATTCACTGGCAAGGATAATTGGCTGGCGTGTAAATGGCTGGCAATCGGCCTTTGTCAGTTTTCATCCTGGTCAAAATTGAAAGTTTACCTGATTTATTTCTATTAGACCCTTCATTGTTTATGGAGTTTTCAATTATTTCAAAATAAAATCTATTTTTAGGTCTGGCTTAAAGCTGACTTTCAAGAGTAATAATGTAAAAAGATGTTATACGTGATCTAGTTATTCAATCTTAAACATTTTAAAAACAGAACTTTTGGAAAATGTTAAGATTTTGTCTCACTTTGACAGGCATATGGAGGCTATGTCACATCCATGATTCTTAGTTCCACTGACAGAATCTTCAAATGTGGAGTTGCAGTGGCACCAATTACTGACTGGAAACTGTATGGTAAATAAACAATAAAAATCATAAGTCATTTCATGTAACTATTGGTGCTATAATGGATGTTGATTCAAGGCTGCAAATTCAAAAGCTTTCCTCACAGTCTGTGCCAAAAAAGAGAAATCTGCAGTTCATGTTTGTACTCTACTATTGCAAATAAAACACTGGGGACAAATTTATCTTGGGCAATAGTGCAAAAGGAATGGTATCACATTGGTCACCTGTCACGTGCCCCACCCATTATTTCGTTTCATTGGTCGATGCGCTTCCACCCATCTTGCACTCCCGCCCAACATGCATTTCAACCCCATTAGCACCGAACATTTATTTTTAGTTTGCATTTTGTTGCGTATGCAAATAATAGGCCTAACACCTGTTTGAGGCTGCCTATGCAAGATCAGTTTGCCTTGAGATGGTCCTTAAATGATGCCACTACAAAGGTAATTCTGTTTTTTTTAAAAAAATGATTTAGCTGACTGTGGAGCTGGGAGGAACAGGAGTGCTCTCTCTTCATTCTGACTTCGGCCTGCTCTGATCACCGCCGACAACTACCCTCCCTCCTAATCTGATAGCCTTCCTCCAGAAATGATCACATCCCTTCCTGACCCAATCATACCCCTTCCCTACTTGATTGCATGCCTTCCCAACTCAATCACACCCCTTTCTGTCTCGATCACTCCTCTTCCCAATCGCACCCCTTGTCACTTTATTCACTTACCTGAAGACTGCTAATGGCGTCACAGCAGCTCAATCTTTGAATCCTCTTGACTGGTGAGCTGCCTGAGGATGCCTATTAGGTGTCCACAGCTCATCGGTATAATTTAAATAATTTAAATTTAAATGTCAGGTGAGCCTTGGGACCATTTGTTTCAATGCAGGAATTGAAGCCAGCAGGGAAAACCTCTTCCGAGCACTCTCGGGAGAAGTATGCATTTTGTTCAGCTAGTCTAGTGTGTACTGACAGAGAAGGGTGAACCTCTGGGTGGCTAGCAATGAAGTAATCATCTATTGGCCTTGACCTCGTTGGTTACCTTTTTATTCACTTTGAGAGAGATACGGGTCTTCAACATTTTCCTCAATGCTGTATTGGAGAGGTTGCAAAAGTACTGTATAATGTCTTTCTGATTATCCACATTTTTGGATCTGATTGACTTCAATTTTGGCAATGTCTGGAAAGATAATTCACAGACACTCACTTTTTAATGCCGTTTTTTTTTGCTGGCCACCAAAGCTCAGGGTATTAATTCTTATGTAAAAGTTCAGAGAGGAAACACGCATGGGAATTTTATGGAGATACAATTTTGTGAAGTTATTTGGATAGTATAGAGAACTTCTCGGGGATATTAAATTCTTCAATTTTTATGTGTTTTTGAGTTCAAGGAGGTTTGAGGCAATTAAATAAATTGAAGTTGATAAGCCAGAGATAGTAGAGATGAAGATCAAATAAGTTTGGGCTCTTTAAAGCTATACTGGCCGCTAATAATTTGTTTTCTTGATAATGACAAATGCCTGTCCTTGTACCTTGGTTTCTACTTCCAGAAAAAAGTGCACATTCATGGTCTCCAGAGAAATTCTAGAGTGCATGTCGTTTATCTTCTTCTGCTATTGACTGTTCAACGCCTTCGTTTTTGGGCAGTAATTGTTGAGCTGCCTTTGCAATTGATGATATGCTTAACATTTCTCTATGGATTCAGTCACAAGTTATTTAATGAAATGAAGATCAGCTAATTTCTCAGCCAGACACTCATCACTCTAACCATGACATGTTACATTAGGCTCCGCTGCTCTCTGGTACACCTCTTGACTGCTGACATATCTAACCTTGTGCAAGTGGGTGGGTTTTGAATGAGTTAAAATCTTGCCCATAGATACAAAAAAAAAGCAGATGAGAAAAACTAGAGCAATTTCTGTTTCATTAAAAGCTTCCTCCCAGATTTAGCTGGTCTGTCACTTTTCTTCCTAGATTTTGAGTTTAAGTGACAAGTCAGCAGCACCTTTAAAATTTTAAAGCGAGGTTACAATAAACTTCTCCCTTTTTGCTGGTATTTTTAGTATTTACTATTCAATTTATATTGATGGGAAGTAAAATTTGACTTCCATGCCTTACTAATAACTGCAGTTAGAATGGTTAGAGAATATGGCAACGGCAGAGCCTTTCAATGCAGCCTTGATTACATTGCCATTGCCCTGTTGCTAAACTAGTACAAGATTATACCCAAGTGGTATTCAAGGTGTTTTAGTAAACATGGGACAAGGTGATTAGCTATTACTGCCTGTTGAGAAATCAGTTCACTGATTTCAATTTTATCTTAAATCAATTTTAGTATTCTGTCATGTTGTTGGCCACAAATTAATTATTAAGTAGAAGGGCTGGTATTGGCACCGAAGATGACTAGTCTCTTCATATGTCGATGAGCCTCATAGGAAAGGATGAGAGTTCAGGTCAGTTATTGCTTGCTGTTCAGAATTAGTTAATTCACAGGGATGAAGACACTATGCAAATATGGAGTAAATTGATTTTTTCTTTGCACAGCTTCTGCATTCACAGAACGATACCTTGGATTACCATCACGAGATGAAAACATTTATCAAGTGAGTTCTTAAAAAAAACACTCAAAAGGACGACGCCTAAGTACTAAATCAATAATTTGACTTTTAGGATGGAATTATACTGCATGATCCCACCCACAATCGGAAGGGATTATAGATGAGAATGTCTGATAATTCAGGAAGTAAGACCTAACACTGCCTCACCATCCAACCAGTATGTCCCTACCCCAGCTTCGCCAGATTGGTGCTGGCAAATTCATCCCCGCCCATGCATGCAAATGGCCATGGGGCATAGGCCCAGATCTCCCTCTTTTCTGCCACAATTACCATTGCCTTCCAATGCTGCCATTTAGAACATGGCAATAGGCCCCACAAAGTAGTGATAAAGGCCCAGAGCTCCCTAAATGGAACGAGAGGGCATTATCTTGCCTCCTTGCATTATATTCTGCCCCAGACACTTATGTGCTACAGATCTTTGTCTCTTTCTAATGTCATTGCTGCACCACCAATAGGTTTTCTTCTCTAGCACTAGCAGGTTCCCACTTAATGGTGAAAGTCCTGTCAGGAGCCCGCTGTGCTTATGTGATCAGCCTAAATACAGAAAAGTAAGTCAGGGCTGGAATGGATACAGAGGAGTGGGCAAAAAACCTGTTCTGCTGAAACTCCATCCTAAATAAAATCCTCCTTTAATACTTTTTATTTTGCAGCTATTTTCGCTTTAGTCCTCTTTTTATGTTGTCTGCATTTGGATGTGATAATTATGTTTTAATGTAAATAATCAAAGAATGCTGTGTTTCAAATTCATATTAGTAACTCAACTTTTGATTACTTGCAGGAATCTAGTGTGCTACAAAATGTTAATGAAATCAAAGATGAGGGTTTTCTGATCATACATGGGACTGCTGATGGTAAGACTTACTGCACCCAACCTCTCATATTCAAGCACAATGCTGTTAGCTATCTTCCCAAAATACATTGAAATGTTTTAGATAGTGGTTTCAAAATGCTGGTATTACAGTTATAGTCATTTTTATATCCAAGTTTTTGGTTAAAGTTGAAGACTTGGCTTTATTGCTACCAAAAAAACCATTGCACACCCACCCCAACACTGGAATGGATACAAAGTAGGCTGAGACCCATATGTGTGGGCCTTGCATTAAAGAGTCCAATAGCTCTTTTGCGTATGAAGAACCACTTGTCCCAAACAGGACCACCAATACAGAATGAGACAGGGTCAGGGCAAAGACATTCAGTGGCAGAGACACTCACATACCTAGCCTGGAAACAGATGGGATCCAGTGTTGGCACCTGATACACTGAGTGAAATAAGGCAGACTGGGCATGGCGTGGATCCTCAAAGAATATGTTCTTCGAATTTCTACCCACTTACAAAGAGATCCAAACAGCCACAGTCATCACCTCTCCAGGGGTTGGGGAGGGTGGTGGGAATGGTGGGGGTTCAAATCTTCCATCGCAATATGTTATTTCCTGGGGTAGGCAGGGCCCTAGCTGTGCTACTGGTGGTGCAGGTGCATGCCATTTGGATTTAAGGGGCCTCCACCAAACTCCACAAATGTTGGCAGGGTAAGTGCTTAAGGTCTCAGGTGGGGATACAGTTCTGCACCAAGAATTTTGGGCCCATTGTTTCAAGCAGAACTTTTCATGACTGGTGCAGAAAAATAATAATGAAATCAAAGTGTAAAAAAGTAGAAAATTAGAAAGTAGAAAATGATCAGTTCTGCTGATTGTACTTTTAACAGTTGATTCCACAATCCTGGTCTTCCAATGGGGAGCCATGTTTTTGTAGCCCTGCGTCCAACCCATGCACCCTGTGAGGGTGATTTCCCCACTTGGAATGGAGAGAATCCGTGAATTGCTACTTCATTCTTTTTACCAGTATAAATGAGATTTTGGCTTGGAAATCCCAGGAGGCCAGCAGAACTCACAGTGAAACAATATAAACAAAGAAGAAATTTGCACCATTTCTTTGGGGGCTCTGCCGGTCTCCCAGCAAAGATACAGCAGATCAGAAGAGTCCCAGTGGAATTTCAATGCCTTTCCTAAATGATGTAAAAATTTTGCAGTGGTACACAAATGGATTAGCAGGTATAAACAGCACCTGTAGGAATAGTGAATGCAGCTCCCAGTTGTTCAGTTGGCAAATATGTGAAACAAAACTATACAAACTAAACAGGGTTCCAATTTTGATCCTCAGACTATGGTGAGCTAGTTGAGCTCATCTGTGGTTGTATTTGGGTGTTACAATGGGCCTCAGAACTCCTAGACTTTAGATGGGAAAGTCAGGCACTATTTCATTCCATTGGCTCATATCAAAAATTCTTTCGAGACGTAGTCATGACAGAACCGATCTAGGCTATGATATTTCAATGGTTGAATAATCTACCCATGTTCACTGTCTAATTACACGACCCCCCGAGCGAAGTGCAGAAGGTTTCAGTTTAGGCAGGCATCAAGATCGGCGCAGGCTTGGAGAGCCGAATGGCCTGTTCCTGTGCTGTACTGTTCTTTGTTCTTCTTTGAACTGGTTGCTGCACTGTAGCACATTATATTCTACCACTCTGGTGGGAAACAAAACTTATCCAATGGAGGGATGGTAGATCAAAGCAACCCTGGAACTAGAACCTTGGACATTCTGGTCTACATTTTCCACCACTAGACTATTCATATTGGCTGTTCTTATGGGGCAATCTCTTATATGCGTGCTAATTTACGTTCATTCTAGATAAAAATCTAATACGTGACAATTTCACTTGCTGAAATATAATTGTCTTTGAAAATTTGATAACAATGTAAAATCAACACAATGTTTAACTACATACGATCAGTGTTCTTGAAAATAAAAGATTTCTTGGGCTTTCCCTCCATTATCTTATTGTTCTATATGCATTTCAAACAGGATAAACAAACAACAAATAACAGGAACTTTCATTTATATAGCACTGCTCATAGGCAGAAAGATATCTCAAAGTGCTTTTTCATAAGGAAGGAAGAGTTAAAATGGACATCAAGCATAGAGAAAGGGGAGTGAAATTCAGAGGTTAGAACGTGGTAACTGAAAATACAATTGAACAGGAAGGCTTTGAGGAGAATTTTGAAAGCAGAGAGGGAGAAAGCAAAGTGGAGGGAACTGGGTAAGTAATTCTAGAGGGCAGGAGCATGGAAGTTGAACACAAAGCCACCAATGGTGAATCGAAGGGATTGAGGAAGGAAAAATCTGATGCTAAAGAAGTGTATGTGCAGGAACATAAAGCAGGAGAATATTGTTAATGTTAAATGCGAGTCCCCGAACTTGCTAGAGGCCAAATGTGTGAGACATTGACATGGGTTGTTTTCAGTGAGAAAAATATGAATGCAAGTTTGCTATGAAAACAAAAGCAAAATACTGCGGATGCATGACGGGCCCCCCATTTTACTTTTATTTTTAGTTATTTTTTCTTTTTTACATTTTTTACATTTTTTTTCTTTTGTTTATTTCATTTCATTGTAGTTTGTTCCATTTTCTTACCCACTTACCCACTGTTTTTTTTCATGTTTGCACTTGCTGCTGTTCAATCTTCAGTTCGCTAACACCCTATCTGTACTAATGCTTTGTCTTTCAACACACCATTAACATATTGTTTGCCTTTGCTCCATGACCTCTTGGTCAGCTATGTGGCCTTGTCCAATCTACACCTTCTCCTTTGTTATCTGTTGCCCCACCCCCGGCTCACCTGCTTATAACCTTTGACATTTCTAATATTTGCTAGTTCCGAAGAAGGGTCACTGACCCGAAATGTTAACTCTGCTTCTCTTTCCACAGATGCTGCCAGACCTGCTGAGTGGTTCCAGCATTTCTTGTTTTTATATGCTATGAAAACAGCAGTTGCTGTTTTGAAAGTCTGCTGGCATATGAGGTTGTGGGCTGAATTTCTCTCCAAATTAGCACTTATTTTGTGGCAGGAACAAAATAAAATGGGTTCTTAATGGCCACTGCCTCATATATTAGCCACACAAAATCCAATACGTATCTGAAATAAAAACAGAACGTGCTGGAATTACTCAGCAGGTCAGGCAGCATCTGTGGAGAGAGAAACAGAGTTAATGTTTCAGGTCTGTGACCTTCAATCAGAACTGGCAAAGGTTAGAAAATAATTAGGTTTTACGCAAGTGAAGGGGGGGGGGGGTCTTGTGGAAGAGAACAAAGGGGAGGGTGTTTGATAGGGCAGAGGGCAGGAGAGATTAAATAACAAAGCTGTCCTGAGACAAAGGCAAAGAGTGTGTTAATGCTTGTGGTGAAAGACAAAGCATTAGTCTGGAGAGAGTAATAGCAGAATAATGAGCAGCTCTGACTACATGAAAAACAGGCACGTGGTTAAAAAATAAAATAAAATATAAAAAAGGGCAGTCATGCTCTGAAGTTATTGAACTCAATGTTCAGTCCATAAGGCTATAGAGTGCCTAATCGAAAGATCAGGTGCTGCTCCTCGAGTTTGCGTTGATGTTCACTGGAGCAGGCCAAAGACAGAAATGTTGGCATGAGAGCAGGGGGAAGTGTTGAAATGGCAAGCGACCTGAAACTCGGAGTTATGCTTTTAACTGAGTGGAGGTGTTCCACAAAGCGGTCACTTAATTTGTGTTTGGTCTCCCCAATGTAGAGGAGACCGCATTGTGAGCAGCGAATACAGTATACTAAATTGAAGGAAGTACAAGTAAATCACTGCTTCACCTGGAAGGAATGTTTGGGGCCTTGGATGGTGCGGAAAGAGGAGGTAAAAGGGCAGGTATTACACCTCCTGCGATTGCATGGGAAGGTGCCGTGGGAAGGGGGCAAGGTGTTGGGGGGGTGATAGAGGAGTGGACCAGGGTATCAAGGAGGGAACGATCCCTTCGGAATGCTGATAGGGGAGGGAAAGGGAAGATGTGTTTGGTGGCATCACACTGGAGGTGGCAGAAA
This sequence comes from Heterodontus francisci, assembly GCF_036365525.1. Classification (NCBI taxonomy): domain Eukaryota; kingdom Metazoa; phylum Chordata; class Chondrichthyes; order Heterodontiformes; family Heterodontidae; genus Heterodontus; species Heterodontus francisci. The sequence goes on from NC_090377.1 coordinate 47,336,326, forward strand.
TGGCGGAGGATGATCCTTTGGATGTGGAGGCTGGTGGAGTGGACAGTGAGGACAACAGGAATCCTGTTGTGGTTCTGGCAGGGAGGGGAAGGGTGAGGGCAGATGTGCGGGAAATGGGCCGGACACGGTTGAGGGCCCTGTCATCCACAGTAGGGGGCAACCCTCGGTTGAGGAAAAAGGAAGACATGTCAGAAGTGCTGTTGCATCATCAGAACAGATGCGTTGGAGACAGAGAAACTGGGGGAATGGGATGGAGTCCTTACAGGAAGCAGGGTGTGAGGAGGTGTAGTCAAGGTAGCTGTGGGAGTCAGTGGGCTTATAATGAATATTTGTAGACAGTCCATCCCCAGAGATGGAGATAGGAAGGGATGTGTCGGAAATAGACCATGTAAAGGTGAGAGAAGGTTGGAAATTGGAAGCAATATGCATCTGAATTGTCCTATCAAAAGAGTGTAGATTCCCTTGAAGGCCTACTGAAAGCCCAATCTGCCTCATTAATAGGTTCAAAAGAGCTTGGGCAATCCTCCAATCCATTTCCTTCAACTTCCAGCCCAAACCTACCCAAAATAATTAGCGCCAATGTAAGTTGTGATAGGAGCTCCAGAAAAACATCCCTGAGGAAGATAGCATATTGAGCGGCCATTTTGTATGTTTCTGCTGTCAGCTAGGGCTGCATTTTTCCTCTGGGGGTGGGAAACAGGAGTTGGGATTGTTTCTGGTTCCCAAACCCGCCCCCAGGGGAGAAAGTCACCCTATGAATTTTCATGAAGACGCCTCCTTAATTGGTATGGAGGCAGGTTCCCTATCAAATTAAGGGCAGCAGGCTGGCTCTCAAAGCCAATCAGATACCTCCCAGCTTGAGAGGAGCAGAAGGCTGCAGTAAAGGGTAAGTAACTGAGAGACCGCTTCAACATGGTACCCTCTCACCAACATTTAAAAAATGTTAAATAAAAAAACGGAAAAAGCAGCCAAGCCACCACTGGGGGTGGGGGGTTGGGGAGAAACCCCTCTTCAGGGTGGCCTTTGGCTGTGCCCACTCTCAAATAGGCAGGGAGGGCTTGTAGGCCTGTCTAGAGTGCCGGGCCCCCGGCCTGCTGCTGGGTACATACCTCCAGGGAGTTAAGCTACAACCCCCCCCCCCCCCCCACCATTGCACTGGGAAACTGAGGCCAACAGGAAAATCACAGTCGGCTTCCTTTAACTATGGTTGACAAGGCTCTTAATAAGCTTAATTAGCTACCCGCTTTGTGGGGGCGGACAGCCCTGCCAGCCCCAAACCCGCCTCAGCAAAAATGGCCTGTGCTGGAAACAGGGTCGGGAAACCAGCACGTCAGCCAGTGCCAGTATTTTCAGGCCCCATTCACGACCTTGGTGGGGCCCAAAAGCTCAGCCCCCATTGTTACTTTAACTATAAAGTGATTTCTGTTGTACTTTAGAGGTTCAGTCATTACTTTTGCTGTGAGCTTGACCAAGCTTTGCTCAAAGTAATGTTTTACATTGAGGTCATGGATTTCCAAATGGAAATACTATATCTTTATGCCATAAGGAGGAGGAGGATATGGAATAAGCTAGATTGGAAGCTAGTACAGTCATGCGTCTCTACCCTATGTACTCACAGGCACTCAGCAGGTTTTACAGAGGAAAGGTCTGTCTTAGATTGTTCGGCCATCGGTGCCTTTGAAGGTTGCATTTTCCTCGGGTTATTGGGTAAATGGGCTGACTTTTTGTTTGGCTGCGGAGGTGGGACTGGAGGTGGGCGAGGCCACAATGTTCTTCTACTGACCATCATGCCGATTTGCCAGCATGTTCCCACTTCCAGGCCAATTTGGACCAGGCTGCTCTGGGGGATAACAGCTACCCGGCTGCAAGTGGCAGGTAGCCATTTGAGCTAATTAAAGTGCCAGTTAAGGTCACTCTCCCCATAACCTGACCGATGAATGAATGCAGGGGGCCAGCACTCCATCATGCAATTTGCCCCCCCCCCCCCCCCCCCACAATGACGATCTGGCAGCTCTGGCCACTTTTTATTTTACCTTTTTGAAGTTTCTTCAGAGGGTGCCTCAAGATGGAGGCGCCCTCTCTTTCTGTTGCCTATGCCGGCAGCGCTCACCTCTGATGGTGGGGCTGCCAATCATTCAGTGCAGGAGGGCCTCTCATTGCCCTCCAGCCTTGGTAGCCCATCCGCTGTCCTTGATTGGATGGCAAGCATGCCATCTGTTCACACATTGGCCACCTACTTGTAAGGAAGCATGTAATGATTGACCAAAAATGACTCTAAACTTATGACGGAACTGCAATTTAATCTTTGCTTTGTTCACATCATTTGTAGGTGTTTATACATCTTTCTTATGCAATCATTTAGCGAATAGATGTGAGGAGAGAACTTCACTGACAAACTTTGCAAATTTAGCACTAGTCAAAACTAACTATGAAATGTTATGTACAATAACAAGTGTTCAAAATATCTTGATCTAAATTTAACAGATATTAAGTATGAAGTTAAAAAAATATCAAGTGCCGGTGCAGTGCGGGTTCGGGACCTGGAAATACTCCCAACATTGGGGTCCCGACCCCAGAACGAAAATCTTGTCCAATGGGTCAACTTCTGGCTGAAGACTTGGAGCCCAATTCTGTCAAGGTCAAGCAAACTTCAATTTCTTTGTGCCTGCATTCTTCTAGACAGCAACAAGTGACTTTTGCCACATTAATCAGGTAGCTGCTCATCCCTGCATAAGGAGGTCATTGATGCTTTATTCAGGAAGGCTTCCCAATAGAACCAAGCAAAGAGAGAATTATCCAATTCCACAGACTACCAAGGTTCCTGCAGATGCAAGGAACAATTGTCATATGACAACAATTTTATGAATGCCCACAGTTGGCAAGGAAATGGCAGCTAATTCTCCACAGTAAGTGTTTGAATGGTCATCATGGCTATCCTCTTCCTGATGTGAAACACAGAAAAGTTTATTTAGCTGCATATAATGGCATTCCCCCTTTAAGAAATAGTTGCCCAGTGTAAGGATGTTGCAGTACTTCAGAAGACACAAAAAGATGAAACTCCCTATGATGAGCATTTCTCAGCTTTCAGCAAATTTCTGCTACAAACTTAACACGAATCTTGACCACTCCCTTATGTTCTCCTGTCTACATATCCACAAACTGCAGTATCTTCTCTTCTTGTACACTTCAGATTTTTTGTATTGCTACTGCTCCACCTGTGTTTTTCTTTGCCACTGGTTGTAAGCCATCTTTTCCTTTGCATGGGGAGATGCGAATGGCATGTGAGTACCATAGACGCTTTCTCCCAAATAAATGCCTGCATGCTATGATGATGAAATTTGAAGATGCATTTTCCCTTTAAATTACCTTGAAGAGTAGTTATAGCCCTTGTGGTAAGCAATGTGAGTTGGCAGGGTGATCTTGAATAAAGGTGTTTGCAGAGTTTGTCCTTTGCGTAAGTAAATTCTGGTGATACCCAGATGAGAGTTAAGGATGTGAGCAAAAGCTGTCTGAATGATAAAGAGCATGTATTGGCAAGAATATCTACACTGAGCTACTCTTGCGATGTTACTAAACCTCTGTTGGCACTGGGTGGCAGTTCTTAAGGTGGTGGAGCTAGCACTGGCTCCCTCCAAACAGCCTGTACCACCCTCTTATGGCGCTTCCTACAATTAGTGCTAAACAATCTTGCTCTTCTGGCCCTGAGTTCTGTCAAAAAGACCTTCATGAATATATCTGAGAACTCACAAATCCTTTGAACTGCTAAGATCCCTGGGCTGGATTTCTAAATCCCGCTGGAGCAGGTGCATGCGTGATTTGAAGATAGTGTTCTCGGAGGTCGGCACGGGTCCCACCGCCTCCAGGACATGAAGCTATTTTCAAAAGGACACCAAGCAGGAGAGAATAGTAACCCCGCCAGCCTCCAATTAATTGCCTATTAAGCTCATTGTGGAGCTCTCAAACAGGCTTGCCAGCAGCAGTTTGGGATTTTGAAAGGAAGAGCACGGAGAGAACACCATGCTGGACCATGACAGGATTTAGAAGATATGAACAACGCGAGGGCCATGAGGGCTATTGAAAGGGTTGATAACATGATGCAGAGGCACAAAATAAAGCTCAGCTGCTCCAAAAGTGCCATAAATAGCCAATGCTGGAGTTGTATTACTTGCTTTTCTCAAGTGGTGAGCGATAGGAATCTGGAGAGGGACATGAGCCCGCTGGCATCATTGGGGCTCCTGGGGTTGGCAGGGGAAGGCCTGGTGAATGCACAAAGCCCAGCTGAGGGAGTTCAGATGGGAATAAGCTACTCTGACATTGGAGAGAGCAGCCAGGAAGAGCTTCAGCAGATGCAACCTTCTGGACAACTGCCACCGTTACCACCACCCCCCCACTCCTCTGCTCTCCCACTGTGCCACTATGGGGGGCTGCAAGGGAAAGAAGGCATTACCCTCGACATTGGGTCTACTGCCAAGAGTCAGCTACCTATTAATGGCAGAGCGCAAGTGCCCTAGTAGGCTGTGCCTATCCAGGCAGATGGTGATGTTCTTGGGACTAAGATTCAGCCAGAGTTAGTAAGAGACACTGAACTGCTGCATGCTGTTAGAAACATGGATTACTTTATGGTGTTTTTCCGGCTGCAGTTGCTGACAATGCAACCACTAGGTGACACAGTATTAGCATGTGCGCAAATGCAGTCTCATCCATGGAAACGTCACTGTCTGTGACATCTCAGGCAACTGCCAGTAATAAAGATGACGCTGCTCAATTTGTCACAAAAAAAATTAAACCCAAATCCTCTCAATGGCTGCGATCGCTGCTTCCATCCCACTCGCAACAGTACCCAGCTCTCTCCTACCATCACGCTTCTCTTCGCCGCTCCCTCCCGCGCCCGTCTGCTCGCTCCCCACCACGCCGCTGCCTTCCCTCAGCCATTCGCTCCCGCCCTCACTGCTTCCCCCCCGCCCCTCGGCAGCTCACTTCCCACTTCCCCACACCCACAGCCGCTCGCTCCAGGCCTTGCCGCTTCCATCCTCTTAACTACTTGCTCCCACGTCGCCCCATCACCTCTCGGCCACTCGCTCCCCACCTTGCCGCTTCGGGAGGCTCGTTCCCCACTTCTTTGGGCGGTGCGGCAGGGAGCAATAGGCCGAGGGGGGGAAGCGATGAGGCCAGGAAGGAGTGGTTGAAGGAAGGCAGCAGCAAGGCAGGGAGTGAGCTGCCAAGGGGCGAAGTAGCGAGGGTAGAAGTGAGTGGCTGAGGCAAGGCAGCGGCAAGGGCGGGAACAAGTAGCTGAGGGAAGGCAGCGGTGAGGCAGGGGGGAAGCGGCGAGGGCGGGAGCGAATGGATTAGGGGGGTAAGCGACGAGGCGGGAAGCAAGCTGCTCAGGGAAGGCAGCAGCGAAGTGGGGAGTGAGCAACGAGGGGGAAGCAGTGAGGGTGGGAGCAAGTGGCTGTGGGAAGGCAGCGGTGAAGCAGGATGGAGCGGGAAATTGAAAGCAGCGATTGAAGTGGGGTTGGCGGGAAGGAGCGGGTTATTGTTAGGGGGAATGGACCCAGTGATCGTGGATATTGAGGGGTGACGACGTCATTGCATGGTGACATCTGCGCGCCCATTCATACTGGCAAGCTGGCAAATGTTCGCACGCACTGATGACATCCGTGATCGCTCTGCGCATGCTCTGCTTTGTCAGGAGCCATTATGTTCCAAACTCCATCTGCTGGTATCTGTGTATGGTAGCCCCAAGCGGACAAAATTCACAATGCAAATTTCAAGACACTGCATCCCTCCCCTTCTGAGTAGATGGTTTGTTTCCACAAATTTACACAATAAACTTAAATAGTTCACTTTGTAATATGGTCACTTAGATATATTGAACGTTTCTCTCACAAGTAGGATATCGTCCAACATTAGATGTAGTCTCAGTTGACGCATGGTCTTCATCTGAGATGTCGATGTCAGAATCGGATTCAATGCTTACAAATGGTGTTTTCAGTGCTTTGAAGAATGACACATTTCTTCTGATGATTTGTGAACCGCACTTAGCAATGATCACTGATCCTTTTGTGTTGGGCACAACAATGGTTGGATATCATATGGTGGGTTGTTTGCTTTCCAACATGACTTATCACATTTCACAAGTATTTCATCACCTGACTTTAATGGTGTAGCTCTAAATTTCCTGTTTCGCTCTGCATTTGCTTTCATTTCACAGAATCACAGAATCGCAGAATAATACAGTGCAGAAGAGCCCTTTGGCCCATTGAGTCTGCACCGATGCATTAAAGACACCTGACCTGTCTATCTAATCCCATTTGCCAGCACTTAGCCCATAGCCTTGAATGTTATGATGTGCCAAATGCTCATCCAGGTACTTTTTAAAGGATGTGAGGCAATCTGCCTCTACCACCCTTCCAGGCAGGGCATTCCAGACCGTCACCACCCTCTGGGTAAAAAAGTTCTTCCTCAAATCCCCCTTAAACCTCCCCCCCCTCACCTTAAACTTGTGACCCCTCGTAACTGGCCCTTCAACTAAGGGGAACAGCTGCTCCCTATCCATCCTGTCCGTGCCCCTCATAATCTGTACACCTCAATCAGGTCACCCCTCAGTCTTCTCTGCTCCAGCGAAAACAAACCAAGCCTATCCAACCTCTCTTCATAGCTTAAATGTTCCATCCCAGGCAACATCCTGGTGAATCGCCTCTGCACCCCCTCATTTCCTTCTGTTTTCGATCACATTCATGTATATGTTGATCATTTGCTGTGCAGGGTAGCTCAGGAAGATGTGTATGCATAGCATGTGGAAAGATGAGTGTAGCTGGAGGTTTTCCAGTCGTTGAGTGAGGAGTCACTCTGTAATTATGCAGAAAGTGACATAGCTTTTGCTCCCACAACTTGCTTTTAGCTGTAGCTGTGTGTATCACCTTTTTCAAGGTACAGATAAATTTCTCAACTTCTCCATTAATTCTTGGCCAATGGGGTTTCATTTCGATGACTGAAACCCAGGTAGGTCACAAATTTATTGAACCCGTCATTGCTGATTGGGAGTCCAATGTCACTTCTCACCGTTTGAGGGATTCCAAACAAGGCGAAAATCTGGTCAGGCTTTGGGATGACTGCTTTCATTGAGAAGTTGACATAACTAATTTCACGTTTGGGAATCTGCTGTAGGAATCAGTGACAACAAGCAGGTATTCATCAGTGGTCAAATCTACAAAATCAACGCTAACGTCAATCCATGGTCCTGGAGATAGTTCAGACATCTTGAGAGGATCATGAGGATTTGACATTGTCGTTGCTTGACATGTCAAACACTGATTGACTTTGTGCTCTACCATGTGGTCAATACCTGAGAACCATACCTTTTCCCTAAGGAGTTGTTTGGTCTTCACTATTCCCTGGTGTCCTTCATGTGCTATATCAACAACACATTCCCTCAATGAGTGTGGAATGACAATACAGTTCCATAATACAAGATCAGATGTAGTTGTAACTGTGAGTTCATTTCAAATCTTGTAGTGTGTGAGCAGTTTCATTTGTAGATGCTTTCTCGATTACTTCTTTCCAGTTTCGTGATTCCATGGTCATCATACATAGTTGCAATGCCACATCTTGTTTTGTTGCCGCTTTGATATCAGCTAGTTTTAGCAACTTTGGCACTGCATTTAGGATAACATTGTTAAGATGTTACTTGGCAACCTTTTCCTCACGACTAGTAGGACTGACTGTCGGCAGCAGATGTTGTGAAAGGTAGCCCGCTGGGTTGAGCTTGCTTAACTGATACTCAACATGGAACTCGTGCTCTTGTAGTTTGAGTATACAACACTCTATTTGAGTGGGTGGTTTGTTATGTGGATTGTTGAACAATCTCACTAGTGGTCTTTGATTGGTTATTACTTCAAACTCATTCCATACAAATGAAGATGAAAGTGTAAGATACCCTATATGATTAAGAGTGCTTCTCTCTCTGTTTGCAAATAACGTTGCTCTATGGGTGTTAGCGATCTGCTTGCCATTGCAGTAATTGATTGGTTACCTGTCTTGTCTTTCTGCACGAGAACTGTACCTAAGCCAACTGGGCTTGCATCCACAACTAGCTGGGTGGTTTTCTCAAAGTCGAAACAGGCATTTGTGCAACTTGCTGACAATTGTCTTTTGATCTGGTGTGCCACCTGTTTGTGTAATTTAGTCCATTATCACTTGGTGGTCTCTTTTGTCAGATCACGAAGGGGGCCAGATAATATAGCGATATCAGGAATGAGGCGACTACAATATGTGATGAGTCCTAGCAGACTCCAAACTTCCTGCACATTTGTAGAATATGCAGCATTAGCAATGGCTTCAACTTTCTGTGGATCCGGTGATACACATGACTGAAGAATTCAATTCTGTTTTCATTGAACAAGCACTTGTCTTTGCTCAACTTAAGGTCTCTGAGATGTTGTAGGCATGCATGTAGGCATGTCTCAAGTTCACTTTCAGTGCGACCATAGGTGAGAATGTCATCATTGATGTTCAGCGTGCCTTCAAGTCGTTGAAGCGCAGACTGAATCAATTGCTGATATATCTCAGCTGCTGAGTTGACTCCAAAGTTGAGCCTCTTGTATCGAAAAAGTCCAATGTGAGTCGAAAATACAATAAGATATCTTGATTGTTCTGCAAGCTCGATTTGAGGTCGAGCATTGAGGTCAAGTTTAGCAAAGTGTTTGGCACCATTCACTTTCTCTATATCAAAACTTGGAAGTATTGTGAACTGTGGGGAGGACAGTCACAGAATCGTTACAGTGCAGAAGGAAGCCATTCGTGTCCACACTGGCTCTCTGAAAGAGCAGTTCCCTAAGTTCCATTCCCCTACCTTCTCCACATAACCCCACACATTCTTCCTTTTCATTTAACTGTCTAATTCGCTTTTGAAAGCTTCAGTTGAACCTGCCTGACAGTGATCGACTTAAAAGGACATAGATGGGTTGGTGGAATTGGCAGACAAGTGGCTGATGAAATTTAGTGCAGGAAAGTGTGAATTGAACACTTTGGTAATATTGACGGGTACATGACATTTAGGAAAGACAGGAGGCTAGGAAAAGGTGGAAGGGTGGCTCTGTTAATTAATTATGGTATTAGTGTAATAGAGAGGGATGACCTAAGTTCAGGAGATCAGGGCGTACAAGAAATTTGGGTCAAGATGATAAATGATAAAGGCAAGAACTCACTTGTGGGAGTGGTGTAAAGGCCCCCCAACAGTAACCATATGGTAGGACGGGCTATAAAGGATTGTCGGTGTCCAGTGTCTTTCTCTTTGTACGACTTGGTTTGGTGATCACAGATTCTAATCCGGTTCTCGCTCTTGGGTTTCTTAACAACTTGTATGGGTGAGATCCAAGGGGTACACTCATCACCACATTCCTCAATAATATCAAGTCAAGTAGGCATTGAAGTTCCTTCTCTATCTGCTCGCTGACATGAAATGGTATTCATAGAAATCACATATGTGATTGCAATCATGTGCAGATCTACTGCTTTGGCTCACTCAGGAAATTAAGGAGAGTATTAGACTAAAAGAAGAGACTTACAATTTTGCAAAAAATAGTAGCAAGTCTGAGGGTTGGGAATGTTTTAGAAACCAGCAAAGGGCCACCAAAAAGTTGATAAAAAAGAGAAAAAATAGAATGAGAGTAAACTAGCCAACAATATATAAACAGATTGTAAGAGCATTTATAAGTACATAAAAGGAAGAGAGTAACTAAAGTAGACGTTGGTCCCTTAAAGGCAGAGACAGGAGAAATCATCATGGGGAATGAGGAAATGGCAGAAGCATTGAACAAATATTTTGTGTCTGGCTTCACAGTAGAAGACACAAGTTCCATACCAGAAATAAGTAGTAACCTAGGGGCTAAAAAGAGTGAGGAAATTAAGGATATTGATATCAGCCGAGAAAAAGTATTGGAGAAACTTGAGGGACTAAAATCTGACAAGTTCCAGATGGCCTACATCCTAGGGTTCTAAAGGAGATAGCTGCAGAGATAGTGTATGCACTGGCTATAATTTTCCAGAATTCCTTAGATTCAGGAATGGTCCCGTCAGATTGGAAGTTGGCAACTGTTACACCAACTTTCAAGAAAGGAGGTAGAGAGAAAACAGGGAACTACAGGCCAGTTAGCCTAACATCAGTTGTTGGGAAGATGCTGGAAACTATTATTAAAGAAGTTTTAACATTGCACTTAGAAAAGTATAGTATGATTAGAACAAGTCAGCATGGCTTTACTAAAGGGAGATCCTGTTTGACAAATTTATGAGAGTTTTTGAGGATGTAACTAGTAGGGTAGATAAAGGGGAACCGGTAAATGTAGTATACCTGGATTTTCAAAAGGCATTCGATAAGGTGCCACATAAAAGATTCTTTTTCTTTCTTTTGGGCCTCCTTATCTCGAGAGACAATGGATACGGGCCTGGAGGTGGTCAGTGGTTTGTGAAGCAGCGCCTGGAGTGGCTATAAAGGCCAATTCTAGAGTGACAGACTCTTCCACAGGTGCTGCAGAGAAATTTGTTTGTCGGGACTGTTGCACAGTTGGCTCTCCCCTTGCGCCTCTGTCTTTTTTCCTGCCAACTACTAAGTCTCTTCGACTAGCCACACTTTAGCCCTGTCTTTATGGCTGCCCGCCAGCTCTGGCGAACGCTGGCAACTGACTCCCACGACTTGTGATCAATGTCACAGGATTTCATGTCTCGTTTGCAGACGTCTTTAAAGCGGAGACGTGGACGGCCGGTGGGTCTGATACCAGTGGCGAGCTCGCTGTACAATGTGTCTTTGGGGATCCTGCCATCTTCCATGCGGCTCACATGGCCAAGCCATCTCAAGCGCCGCTGACTCAGTAGTGTGTACAAGCTGGGGATGTTGGCCGCCTCGAGGACTTCTGTGTTGGAGATACGGTCCTGCCACCTGATGCCAAGTATTCTCCGAAGGCAGCGAAGATGGAATGAATTGAGACGTCGCTCTTGGCTGGCATACGTTGTCCAGGCCTCGCTGCCATAGAGCAAGGTACTGAGGACACAGGCCTGATACACTCGGACTTTTGTGTTCCGTGTCAGTGCGCCATTTTCCCACACTCTCTTGGCCAGTCTGGACATAGCAGTGGAAGCCTTACCCATGCGCTTGTTGATTTCTGCATCTAGAGACAGGTTACTGGTGATAGTTGAGCCTAGGTAGGTGAACTCTTGAACCACTTCCAGAGCGTGGTCGCCAATATTGATGGATGGAGCATTTCTGACGTCCTGCCCCATGATGTTCGTTTTCTTGAGGCTGATGGTTAGGCCAAATTCATTGCAGGCAGCCGCAAACCTGTCGATGAGACTCTGCAGGCACTCTTCAGTGTGAGATGTTAAAGCAGCATCGTCAGCAAAGTGGAGTTCCCTGATGAGGACTTTCCGTACTTTGGACTTCGCTCTTAGACGGGCAAGGTTGAACAACCTGCCCCCTGATCTTGTGTGGAGGAAAATTCCTTCTTCAGAGGACTTGAACGCATGTGAAAGCAGCAGGGAGAAGAAAATCCCAAAAAGTGTGGGTGCGAGAACACAGCCCTGTTTCACGCCACTCAGGATAGGAAAGGGCTCTGATGAGGAGCCACCATGTTCAATTGTGCCTTTCATATTGTCATGGAATGAGGTGATGATACTTAGTAGCTTTGGTGGACATCCGATCTTTTCTAGTAGTCTGAAGAGACCACGTCTGCTGACGAGGTCAAAGGCTTTGAGATCAATGAAAGCAATGTAGAGGGGCATCTGTTGTTCACGGCATTTCTCCTGTATCTGACGAAGGGAGAACAGCATGTCAACGGTCGATCTCTCTGCACGAAAGCCACACTGTGCCTCAGGGTAGACGCGCTCGGCCAGCTTCTGGAGCCTGTTCAGCGCAACTCGAGCAAAGACTTTCCCCACTATGCTGAGCAGGGAGATTCCACGGTAGTTGTTGCAGTCACCGCGATCACCTTTGTTTTTATAGAGGGTGATGATATTGGCATCGCGCATGTCCTGTGGTACTGCTCCCTCGTCCCAGCACAGGCAAAGCAGTTCATGTAGTGTTGAGAGTATAGCAGGCTTGGCACTCTTGATTATTTCAGGGGTAATGCTGTCCTTCCCGGGGCTTTTCCGCTGGCTAGAGAATCAATGGCATCACTGAGTTCCGATTTGGTTGGCTGTATGATAAGGGCTCCTGGTGTTCAGGGTAATATATTAGCATTGATGGAGGATTGGTTAACAGACAGGAAGCAGAGAGTGGGCATAAATGGGGCATTTTCAAGTTGGCAGGTAGTGCCACAAGGGTCAGTGCTGGGGCCTTAGCTATTTACACTCTATATTAATGACTTGGATGAAGAGACAGAGAGTAATGTATCTAAGTTTGCTGATACAAAAGTCGGTGGAAAGATAAACTGTGGGGAGGACATAGAGAGGCTGCAAAGAGATATAGACAGGTTAAGTGAGTGGATATCAAGATGGCAAATGGAGTATAATGTAGGGAAGTGTGAAGTTGTTCACGTTGGTCATAAACTTAGAAAAGCAGGATATTTTTTAAAAGGTGTGAAACTGGAAAGCGTTGATGTTCAGAGAGACTTGGGGGTACTCGTACAAGAAACGCACAAAGTTAACATGCGGGTGCAGCAGGCTATTAGAAAGGCAAATGGAATGTTGGCCTTTATTGCAAAGGGATTGGAGTACAGGAATAAAGAAGTCTTACTAAAATTGTACAGGGCTTTGTGAGACCTGGAATACTGTGTGCAGTTTTGGTGTCCACATTTAAGAAAAGATATACTTGCACTGGAGGCAGTGTAGCGAAGATTTACTAAATTGGTCCCTGGGATGGGGGGGGTTGTCCCATGATGAAAGGCTGAATAAATTGGGTCTATATTCTCTGGAGTTTAGAAGAATGAGAGGCAATCTAATTGAGACATACAAGATTCTGAAAGGGCTTGATAGGGTTAGAGCTGAGATATTGTTCCTGCTGGTCAGGGAATCTAGATGATGGAGACACAGTCTCTGGATAATTGGCCGATCATTCAGGACTGAGATGAGGAGAAATTACTACACTCAAAGGGTTGTGAATTTTTTGGAATTCTCTACCCCACAGGGTTGTGGATGCTCCATCATTGAATACATTTAACACTGGGATAGATAGATTTTTGGTCTCATGGGCAATCAAGGGACATGGGGAGGGGGCAGGAAAGTGGAATTGAAGCCCAAATCAGCCATGATCGTATTGAATGGTGGAGCAGGCTCGATGGGCCATATGGTCTACTTCTGTTCCTGTGTCTTGTGTTCTTATGCTGTGTGACAACTGATAAGTGTTTCACATTCTCCAGATGTGACATAGAATACAACATTTGTTCTAGTGTCTTTGAATGAGACCAGCATTTCAAAAGTCCTGAGAACTTTTAGCAGTTCATCACTGTTGTAAGGGAAAACTTTCGTATTTCCTAGTTTGCACTGAGTGGGGCAATCCTGAAGTTGGTTGAATGTTTTGTCTTCCATGACATTGACAGATGCTCCTGTGTCGGTAAGAGCATCTACCTTTAAGCAGCCAATGGTCACAGCCACACATGGCTGTTTGTTGTATCTGAGAGAGACCACAAAAGTATATCCAGGATCATCCACCTCTACATTGGCTACATTCTGTCGTCCTTTTGCTGTGGAATACATAGGTGGCACCCTTCTGTTGGTATTGGTCTTAGTAGTTGACTTTGCTGATGAGCAACAAACACGAGCAAAGTGATTGAGTTTTCCACCAGCCTTACACTGTTTAACAGTAGCAGGACACTGGGTAAGCATCGCCACAGTGGAAACATTCTTTGGACAAGTCACAACTCTGTTTGTGAGATGGCTGTTGTTACTTTGCAGGTGATTTCCTGGTACATAAGCGATGAATAATGTTCACAGGAGTTGAACTTGGAGAGTGGTAGTCACAGTTGGCAGCCTCAACTTCAGTAGCTCTGGACTCTGAGACCAATAGTGATCTTGCTAACTCCAACAGCTTTCTGTCTTTCTCAAGTGCTTTTTGGCAGAGTTGACTTGAGAGACAGCCTTCGATTATTTGTGTTTTGATTTCCCGTTCAACATGTTCAACATCACCAAAGTCACATTTGGTTGCTAGTTGCCTCAATTGCATGCAATATTGGTTAATTGTCTCATTTTGTTTCTTGCTTAGTGCCTTGGAAGACAATTGTTTCATATATGGTATTTTTCTTGGGTGTGAAGTAGGTTGATAGTGCATATTTTGCTGAATCGTAATCATTTTGCTCAGATGTAAGTGTCCGAAAGATATCCTCCAATTCTTCACCTTCATAGAAGAAAAGTAGAGCCTTTTTTCTTTTGCTATCTGTGATTGTAAAACTTGCAATGGCGCCTTCAAAACGTCGCAGCCACTTTTGCCAACATGGGAATACAGATGATAGCTCTGAATGCACATCAAAAGGTGGTAGATTGGGCTAGACAATACCATATTGATCAGCAACACTGTAATAATGTGTGATCAGAATCTGTGATTGTGTTGCTTTCAGAGAAAACTTCTCTATAAAAACTGAGATTTTTATTTTGATTGGATGGTTATTTTGGAGAGATCAGTGTATGTGTACACAGCTATAAGTCTCCAACTTAAAATACTCTCTGCAGAAAGTAGACAAAAGTTTCATACCTAAAAGCAATATTTTTTTTTTCCCAATCCATTTCCTATTTTCCCCCAACCTCGTCACCAATGTGATGTTCTTGGAATTAAGATTCAGCCAGAGTTAGTAAGAGACACTGAACTGCTGCATAGGGCGGCGCAGTGGTTAGCACCGCAGCCTCACAGCTCCAGGGACCCGGGTTCAATTCTGGGTACTGCCTGTGCGGAGTTTGCAAGTTCTTCCTGTGACCGCGTGGGTTTTCGCCGTGTCCTCCGGTTTCCTCCCACAGCCAAAGACTTGCAGGTGATAGGTAAATTGGCCATTATAAATTGCCCCTAGTGTAGGTAGATGGTAGGGAATATGGGATTACTGTAGGATTAGTATAAATGGGTGGTTGTTCGTCGGCACAGACTCGGTGGGCCGAAGGGCCTGTTTCAGTGCTGTATCTCTAAACAAATAAATAAAAAATAAATGCTGTTAGAAACATGAGGGATGGATTTTATGCTCTCCCTTGCAATGAATTTGGAGGTGGGGAAAGCATTTAATTGGGTGGGGTGGTGGCAAGTGGGGACCCTGCCACCTTCCCGCTGCCATCCAATTAAGTCCATGGAGGTAAGGCAGGGGGTGGGTTTACTAATTCAAAGGCACTTAGTGCCTGGTTGAGGGACCCTGCATCAGGAAAGGTGGCAAGGGTGAGTGGGGCGGGTGGGGGGGGTGGGGGCGCTGAGAGCCAATCCCAGCTTTTGCTGCTGACCCCTTCTCCCCCCACCCCCCCCCCCACCCAACCACAATCCCCACCCTCCTGATCCTGACCCTGAAAAACCCCTCCCGCCATGATTCATTGGTGGCCTGGGTCCCTCGATGTGCCTAAGCTTTGGGTAGGTGCATTACTGCCTCCATGGTAGCGCTGCTCAGTAAATGAGTTGCCAGCCTCTTATTGGCTGGCAACTCTCAGCAGGTAGGACTTCCATCACCGGGGTCCTTAATCGAGCAGAAGTTCTACCACTGTCCACTTAAGTTTTTTTATTCGTTTATGGGGATGTGGGCGCCGCTGACCAGGCCAGCATTTATTGCCCATCCCTAACTGCTCATGAGAAGGTGGTGGTGAGATGCCTTCTTGAACCACTGCAGTCCATGTTGTGTAGGTACACCCACAGTGCTGTTAGGAAGGGAGTTTCAGGATTTTGACCCAGCGACCGCGAAGGAACGGCACTATAGTTCCATGTCAGGATGGTGTGTGGCTTGGAGGGGAACTTGCAGGTGGTGCTGTTCCCATGCATCTGCTGCCTTTGTCCTTCTAGGTAGTAGAGATTGTGGGTTTGGAAGGTGCTGTTGAAGGAGCCTTGGTGCGTTGCTGCAGTGTATCTTTTAGATGGTACACACTGCTGCCACTGTGTGTTGGTTGTGGAAGGAGTGCAATCAAGCGGGCTGCATTGTCCTGGATGGTGTCAAGCTTCTGGAGTGTTGTTGGAGCTGCACACATCCAAGTAAGTGGAGAGTATTCCATCACACACCTGACTTGTGCCTGTAGATGGTAGACAGTCTTTGGGGAATCAGGAGGTGAGTTACTCACTGCAGGATTCCTAGCCTCTGATCTGTTCTTGGAGCCATGGTATTTATATGGCTACTCCAGTTCAGTTTCTGGTCAATGGTAACCCCAAGGATGTTGATAGTGGGGGATTCAGCAATGGTATTGAATGTCAAGGGGAGATAGTTAGATTCTCTCTTGTTGGAAATGGTCATTGTCTGGCACGTGTGTGGTGTGACTGTTACTTGCCACTTATCAGCCCAAGCCTGGATATTGTCCTACATGGACTGCTTCAGTATCTGAAGAGTCACGAATGGTGCTGAACATTGTGCAATCATCAGCGAACGTCCCCACTTCTGACCTTATGATTGAAGGAAGGTCATTGATGAAGCAGCTGAAGATGATAGGGCCTAGGACACTATCCTGAGGAATTCCTGCGGTGATGCCCTGGAGCTGAGATGATTGACCTCCAACAACCACAACCATCTTCTTTTGTGCTAATTGGCATGTAATGTGGTGGACCTTCCCCAAAGGACGTGACGCAGGGCTCTCGCCAGCTCTTCAGCCGGTGGCCGAGTCCCCCATTGCCTACATACAATCCTCCCCATGGATTCCTTTATTGTGCTTTCTTTTCCCAACTCCCTCTCCTGGTATCTGTATGTATGGTAGCCTCAAGTGGACAAAATGCACAATGCAATTTTCAAAACACAAGGACTCCCACATTTCTCTTGCAGACTGGAAGAGAATCTGCATGAAGGCATTGCTAAATCATCAGACCACCGATGTATTGCATCATACATGGTCCCAGTTCCATCAGGCTCTGTTCTGACAGTTGGAAGTCCTGGTGCAACAGGGTCCTGGAGTTGCAATCTCAAGAAAGAGCAGCTGCAGTAGTCTTGTAGAGGGTTCCAGTAGCCTCAGGAAACAGCAGCTACAGTAGTGTTCAGTAGTGTTGTGGGGTGGGGGGGGTGGCGGTGGGTGGCTGCTGAGTGCAGTTGGTGGTGGTTCAGCAATTCAAAGTACCATCAAAAGGCTCCAGCAGCACTCCAGCTTCACTGCCTCACTGAAAGGCAGCATTACAAGCAGGGCTGACAGCATTTTGAAAATGGTGCCAGCTACTGCTGAGGGGTCAGCTGACAACACAATCTGTGCCTCGGAGCCCGCTCCCATCATTTAATTGGATGGGCTTCGCACCTCCATTATTGTAATTAGCTGCCCACCTCGTGATTGCGGTGTCCCGCTGCACACGTGACAAGCGGAGATGGCGTCCACCGCCGGGATCTGCGACAGGGTCACTAGATTCAGCCCATTGTGTGTGAATTAGAGCAGGTGAGGATGCAAGCCACAGCAAATTGAATGAGTTGCAGCTTGTGGATAATAATTTAAATAGGGAGACCAGTGATGAAGATTGGGTGTTGGTGAGAGAAAGTTGTTTTGGTAAGGGAGCAGATATTGTCAGGGGAAACTGAATTCAGCGTCAACCAGGATGCCAATGTTCCATACCTCTTGATTCGGTTTGAAATGACAGCTGGGCAATTGACACACTTGGGGCTTTTAATACATTTTAAAACCAGCATCCTGTAGAATTATTTCTCTCTCACATCGACCTTGACCAGAATAAATTTGAAACAATTAGGTGTGTAATTAATTTAGATCCATTTAAAAGCAGCTTTATTAGATTTGGTGCAATCTGCCTTGATGAACAGCTACTAAAGGCCAGTTTTTATTTTCAGTTATCAACCTTTTTAATTACTTTTTTGCAGCAAATGTACATTTTCAGCACACAGCAGAGCTGATACAACACCTGGTGAAAACCGAAAGAAACTACACTCTACAGGTATTTAATTTATAATTAATATATATTTGTACTGCCAGTGCAACAAATCTCGAGGTTGAGCTAACTGAATAAATTAATGCTTTTGAGCATTGCTTTGAATCATTAACTTATTCCCCTTGAAATCCTGATGGAAATCCATTTCATGCTGTCACCTCATTTTGTTTCAGTTTTGGAATAAGAACCAAATTATGAATGTCTGACAATGGTATCAGGTTTTAAAGCCTGCTACGGTAATGGCAATAGATGGCACTGTCTGTGACTGGTCAATACTGAGTGCCAGGCAGCAGTTAACCAACCTGGCCAAGTCCAGAAAGTGCCAATGGCCTCGGGCGGATGAGCACCTGGAGG
Source organism: Heterodontus francisci (assembly GCF_036365525.1). Lineage (NCBI taxonomy): Eukaryota > Metazoa > Chordata > Chondrichthyes > Heterodontiformes > Heterodontidae > Heterodontus > Heterodontus francisci. The sequence continues at coordinate 47,354,684 of NC_090377.1, forward strand.
AGGGTATTGGAACCATTGATGGAAATGCCATTAAAAGGAAGATAGATTAATCCCTAAATTAGCCAACAGTGTTCACATTCTGCAAGCAATTATGCAGCTTCAGTATATAGCAAGTCAGTGAAAGAGTATCTGAACTCTGGGGATAGTCTAGCAAGATAATGATGTCTGACAGTTGAATTAGACAGCCTGTCCCTAGTTTCCAGTGGCTAGAAGCCATAGCACAAAATAGGTCTCATAATTTACTGCTAATTTAGTCTTGCTTAAAAATGCCATCACAACAAGAGTTCAAAAAACCTGAAATATTAAACTGGTCCTATAGGGAGCATTCTTCTATGTTTTGATTGAAGCAGGAAAGTTAAGCGGATGGTAAGAGCAGCTCTGATACAGTCTCTCAAGACTTCTCAACCCCTTACACACAAGACAAAGTGGGCTTTGACCTGTCGGCTACCAAGCCAGGCAAAGCAGCAGGAGTCGATGGGATTCACCCAGAATTCCTGAAGAACCTCAGATCACAGGGAAGAAAGTGGCTAGCAAAGCTGTTTACCAACATCCATAGCACAGGCACCATTGCCAAGCCAGGCAAACCACTCAGTGACCCACATAGCTACCACTACATTTCCCTGCTCTCAATAACATGTAAGGTCCTGGAACGTCTCCTGCTAAACAGACAGAGTCCCATCCTGGAATCAGCGATGGCCCCCACCAAAAGACAAGTTTTCACACAGGCCTTAACTGCTTCGAGCAGATCCTGACACTGACCTCACATATTAAGGCTAGTTTTCAGAAAGGTCTGAAGACAGGAACCACCTTTGTTGACTTATCCTGTGCTTATGAAACAGTGTGGAACACAGGCATGCTGCTGAAACTCTCCAAAACCATCTGCCGTGTGAAAACCCTACAACTAATCAACTCCATGATCAGCAATCGACTGTTCATTGTACACCTTAGAGATCAAATCAGCCGCCCGTGCATAACCAACAATGGGCTCCCACTGGCCCTTTTCAACATATATACCAGTGACCTCCCTCCCACAAAGTTATAGCTCTTCAAATATGCTGATGACTTGGCCTTGGCTTTCCAAGCTAAAGAACATCAAGACATTGCAAAAACACTCACTGATGATCTATGTTCTCTGGAAGCATACTTCAGAAAATGGAGACTGCGATCAGATGCCACCAAAACTGCCGTTTCAGCCTTCCACTTGAACAACTGGAAGGCCAGAGAAGAACTTCACGTTCAGTTCTGTGGCTGATCACTCACACACAACCCAGCGCCAAAATACCTTGGCATCACTTTTGACCGTACATTGACTTACAGGCAACACCTCCAGACACCGGAGACAAGGTCAAGACGAGAGTGAATCTCATAAGGAAATTGCTAGGTACCACTTGGGGCATCAGAGCCAACACACTATGCACTGCTTCACTTGCTCTGGTCTACCCAACAGCTGAGTGCTGCTGCTGAACCTGGCTCAGGAGCCGCCACACAAACATGGTAGATATCCACCTCTGGGAAATCATGAGGATTATTTCTGGAATGTTGAGACCAACACAGCTCGAATGGCTTCCTGTGCTAACACACATTGAACCTCCTGATGTCTGCAGGGAAAACATTCTCCTCAAAGAACACCATCAGCTGACAGCTAACAAAGCACTCCCATTGATACGGGACCTCAAAACAAAACCCCACACACTCGCTTGAAATCTCGTAGCCCCTACTGGAACACACTCCACACCCTGCAAACCACTGACAGTCCCACCTCTCGATGGTGCACTTCCTGGTTGACTGGTAACATCACCAACCGCAACCTGGTAACTGACCTGAGTGGTGAAGTCCCAGGTTTCAGTCTCCCACAGAAAATCTGGACAACCCTCAACCATTTGAGGACGGGCCAGGCAACATGTGGCCACTTGCTGCACAAACAGCCCAAAATGTGACTGTGGCCATCCAAGTCAGACCATTGCCCACATATTGAACCCTTGCCCTGGTGGCATCATAACCATTCACACTGCATCAGCTGAAGTCGTTGAATGGATTTTTAACCTCGACATCGAACTATAGCTGCTTCCCCAGCTACACGAAAATATATATTAAAGCAAATGCAGAAAGAACTCTGCATTGCATTTATTTCATCTCTCAAATGTTTATTTATTGATGTACAAAACCAAGGATATGGCAGATAAAGAGCAACATTTCCAGTCCTCACCTTGTGTGGAGCACAAATGAGTTTCATTGGATAACTTTTGAAGGGCAATGTAATGCTTATACACTGGCTGGTGCTAATATTCCCTCATCAAATTAACAATTGTTGTTACCACTTACGGTAATTTATGTAATTATGATATATCTAAAACATGTTAAATTGACACAGTATTGTCTAAATAAGTATCAATAATTGTAATACCCATAAAATGTTCTGCTCAGTTCAAATAAATTGTTATGGTTAAATTTCACTAATATGTGCTTAAAATAACATTTCATCACATGTCTCACTAACATTTTATTTTATTTGAGACAGATTTATCCAGATGAAGGCCATTTTATTGCAGCTGAAAAAAGCAAGCGTCATATGTACAGTGCTATCCTGAACTTTTTCAGAGAGTGCCTCAAGCAAGAAATGCCTATATTACAGAAAGAACCAGAGGAGGATGAATAGAATCAGGAACTATTTAAAAGAAAAAAGGAAAGTAAACTCAAAATATTGAATAAAGACAAAGCTAATAGTCCGGAACGCTCAGAACCCAGCATTAAATACCACTGTTAGTGGAAGTGCAGAAGTACCAGGGCAGCTACAAGAAATCTACAGGAACAGCACATTAGAGATTATGAATCTGATGACTGGCAAAAAGGACTTGAAATTCATGTACCAGGTCCAAGATTATTTTCAAAGGAACAGTAAAACTGTTTTGGGAGTATAGCAACCTGTTAGTACAATTTTAAAAAACATCAGAATTCCAATTGTGCATATGTCACCTAAACCTACAGCTTTCTGCATGTGTGTTTTATTTGGCTTCACTGCTGTATACGTTAATACTTGTTGAGATATTAACAGACATTTAAAGTGCACACATTTATTTTCTTAATGTTTGTATTGTCACTTGCACAAAGATGATGGCATATATATTATGACGTGCATCCATTATGTCAGAAATCAGATATTGTGATTTGCAAATTTAAAACTATCCAGCTTCCCTCACATCCCATTATATTACATTAATAAACAGAATTTTTACAAGTCTTTTCAAAGGTAGACTGTGTTTGCAAAATATCTGTGGTATTGTCTTATCACAATTTATCATGTATCACACATTAGCTTAACTCCCCCTCACCATAAGAGAATCTTTCTTTTTCAAGATATACATTTTAATTTTGGATGACAATATGATGATTCACAATTTAGCAGAGATCAGGCATTCATCATCAGGCAATAAAAGCTCGGAAATGAGTCTTTTATTAGCAAATTGCCACAACCCCAAATAACACTCGGACTTGTGTGAATCTCTTCACTGCAATAAGGTTGTTGTAATTCAGGGTTACATTTACCACATCCTGTTTTATAATGCAAAACGTAATAAATCATTGTACTTTAATGGCCTCCTTCAATTTGATTTCCCCAAAGGGAAAAAAATATTCAGATACAAGACAATTCAATAACTCATGGTTAAAATCTCTTTTAGATTCCGTTAATTGATGCAACTTCCAGCATTCATTCTTCAGGCTGCAATTAGGTCCACACTCATGGAATTGCACACAATATACTGAACCAGGAAGCAGTATCATTGGAATGTATCTACCAGAAACTACACATTATGACTATAAACGTCAGCCTTGCCAGAGTGCTCTCACATGGAGCTGGATAAAAATAATTCCTGAGGAATCTTTCTTATATTTCAGTCCTGCAAAATAATCATAATTTTTCTAGCCACAAATCCACAAGTTAACGAGTGAACCTATCCATTGGCAATCTATGATAAAGATAAGACATCTATGATGAGTTGCGGCAAGTATGCCATCATGTGGCCAAAAGCTGAGAGACTTAAATCTTGCAGAACATTTGACTTTTAATGAAGAAGCAACAAAACTTCCCATTCTAATGATAAAGCCTGTTCTTTACATCTTTGCTAATGCCCGTTTTACATTTGTAAATATGTAGAATATAAATGGTTTGTACAAAAGCTTTTAAGAAAAGGTATTTTATTTTCTGTTATTGGCAAATCAAATATAGTAGATGGAAAGAGCAAATCAATTGCTTGTTATATTATTCCCCTTCTTCCACCCTTCCCAAACATGGACTTTTATTGAGAATCTAAAGATTACAGAGAGGATACACTTTGATGGCGGAGATTTGTAGATGAATGAGTTACCTGGAATAATATTTTGGAGGAGCAAAGACTTAAGTAGGTTACATTTCTCATTATTATTGAGTAATACAAAAATAAAATGCTATTATGACTTGATGTGTATTCTGTTGATACTGTGGCTTTGTTATATAAAATTTTAGGCACTGCTTTATTTGTAGTTATATTGAGGCATTTATAGTACAATTGGTTGAATAGTAAGAGATACTTGTAGGGAGATACATGAATGGAAATAATAAAGTAACAAATACAGCTGTCTATCTCTTGGATTGTTAAGAGAAGGTTCATTCACCAGAGCCCCGATGTAACTCATTTTATAACATTTTCATGCTGTCATTCACCATAAATGGAACAGAAAACACAAACATAACTAGACTGATATTTGCACTTGAAATTACACTATTTTCAAAAGTAAGTAGGTGCTGTCTGGTATAATGCATTCTTTATGTTGTCCAATGCAACATAAATGAGATATGTGGAGTCTAGTTATGCTGAAGATCTCAGACAGGTTAATTACAGCTAAACTATTATACAGTATGGAGCTAACTATTTACAGAAGTTGTTTCTAGGTGTTACAGTTGCAGAGTGACTCTAGCTGAGTCACATGACTGCATCCTAGTACTTAGCTCATTAGCATACTAAGATCTTAAAGGGACATCACTCCTAAAGGTAATCATACAACATTCCCTTTTTTTCCCCAAAGATAAGTCTCGTATGTTACAATTTTAAAAAATATAATACATTATATATCAAAATTATTTACACAGGTATAGAGACAAGGAACTTTACAAGTGCAGAGGCTTAAAAGTCCATAGATCGTTTCGGTTGTTCGACAATTCTTGCTCGTGGAAACTGTGTCTCATCTCTTGCTGTTTTTTCTGAAGTTTCTCCCTCTCTGCATTCAGTTTCTTTTTCTCTACCTTCAGCCTGCTAATATACTCTGTTGCTTTTCTCAGCATGACCGCTTTTGAGGTCTTGTCATTCTTGGAAAGCTCCATCACCTTATCTCGAAAAACCAACAGACAATGTTTCAACTTATTCCTCCTTTGCCCCTTCAGGACATTGTGTGCCCTTCACCTCTCCTCATCCTCCACGTCTGAAGGTCTTGGGCTCAAGGTTGAGAACTTGTTGGGGGAGGAGGACCTGGCCTCATGGAGGTATCTGTCTGTTCTGGCTCATTGTGATGCTGGCAGTTCTCTAGAGAGCAGAGTGAAGGTGTGGCATAGTTGTGCTGTTGCTGGGTTTCCAGACTGCACCGTTGGATGCCAACCAAAATCTGCAAGCAGTTTCCGGTCCTTGGGAATTTCCTCTTGGTAATGCTCTCGTGGATAGTTGATGATGTTGATGTCCTTGCACTGTCCACTTGTGTCTACTAGGTAGAATATTTGTGGTTTCCATGCCGAATTGTCATAGCTGTATCGCATTGTTAGTGTGCTACTGCAAGGGATGGGTGACCGATTGTATGCAGATAACTTTGCAGTTGTCGGTTGTATCATTGATTTCCAATGACTCTAGTACGTATCTTTGAGGATTCGGACTGGGAGGATATCTGCGCTAGCACCAGTGTCAGTCGTAACCCTGAGTGTATATTTGCCAGCTTTCTTTGCGCACATGATGTTAATAGTGGTGAAAGCTTCCAGTTGTTTGACTTCATCAATATGATGTGTCAGGTTTACAATGTGGAATGTCTGTTTGTCTTCTGTCTGAGGACTGCTTCTCTCTGAGTTTTGTCTCAGGTCTGTTTTGCTGTGGACTTCATGTATTGGCTTGCATTTACCCAGGTCTCTGGTGCTTTCCTTGCTGGTGTTGGCCTGTTTTCTGTTTGCTTGTGTTGTACCATGACTTCTGGTTGCGTCTTTGGAGCCAGATTTCTTGCATAGGCAAGCCCAGTGTCCTTTTGCACCGCTTGCCTTGCACAAGTCTTGAAATGCAGGACAACTTCGCAGTGAGTGGGACCAACCACACTTATCACACAGCTTGCTTGCTCTTTTCGACTTGGTTATTGTGCCGATACAGTTGACGTCACCTAGTGTTTGCAGATGCTGTTGTCCAGCTACAATGGCTTCATATTTCCTGCCATCATCCAATAGTGTATCAATGCTGTAACCTTTCTTTTTCCCCCAAGAGGTCTTTCTGAAATTCTTCAATGGGTGTTGATACAATCACCAGCTCCATTATTCGATCCGACAGCTCAGTATTACGGCATCTACAGATGATCTGGTCTATTGATTCCTATGGCTGTTACCTGTGGGATATCAATTCTAGGCAGTGAATTTGAAAATTCACTCTTTATTGGAGTTGATCTTCCAGCACTTTCCATAGATCTTTCTGGCCTTCTTCAGATAAGCCAGAGGTATTGATTCTGTGCAATCCCTCATTTCCAACTGCTATTAGTATTTTTACAGCTTTTTTTCTGGTTCTACAGTTGTTTGGTCAGTAAAGCATAACTGCATTCTTTGTTTGAACAGTTGGAACTCAGATAGGATATCCAAGGCCTTCCAGTTCATGCTGGGAAATTTGGTATCCACCTTCCTGCTGTTCTTTTGCTTAAAACTTGCTTTAAGACTTATACTATTACTCTGCACTGTTTCCCCTTTAAGAAACTCTGTTATTTAGACTAGCTGCTTTGATTGACAGGAGGAGGTGTTTGCTAGTGCTGAGTGTTTATCTTGCTTCCAGAACTTAAGCCTGTTCTGCTTACACAGCTGTTCAATAGGTAGTTCCATGTTTTTTTGCCAGAGTTTATGTTGTTCACACTTGAGTGGTTTTTGAGGGTTTTTTTTACTATGGCTTCCTAAATGGAAGCTTTTATTCACTCTTGAGTGGTTTAATAGATTTTTTAAACTTTAGCTGCACGGATGAAGGCTCTGCAGTGATTTGAGTTTTCCCACATTTGTTCTAATGGATGCCTTCTGTAATGGCATTGACCTTAATCAGCCTGGGAGGTGAGTCAGGTCTTCTCAATTTTTTTAAACAGAGTCTTTGGGGAAAAAATCAAGCTTTTAAAGGACTTTTTAAACAGTATCCCTCGACCATCGGCACAATGACTCACCCGATTCACTTGCAGCCTGTCGTTCTGTGCACTGTCTTCTACAGCTTGTTAAGTTCTTTTTTTCTTCTGCAATGGCTGTCGGAAAGTCATTTTCAAAACTGTGGTCTTAAACTTAGACTTTTTTTCTCACCTTGGCTGCCACCATATAATGAGATCTTTTATGTTGTCTGATGCAACCTAAATGAGATGGGTGGAGTCCAGTCATGCTGAAGATCTCAAACAGATTTATTACAGCTAAACTATTCTACAGTACAGAGCTAACTATTTACAGAACCTGTCTCTGGGTGTTACAGTTGCAGAGTGACTCGGGCTCCAAGTCACATGACTGCATCCTGGTATTTAGCTCATTAGCATACCAAGATCTTAAAGGGACATCACTCTTAAAGGTAATCATACAACATCTGGTACCAATTCACTTTTCAGGCAAAATAGTTCTGTTTAATCTTAAATAGAAAATTATAATTTCAACCAAAAAACTATCGCTATAAAAGCAGAGTGGATGAATTATACAGTCAAACTGTTAATTCAAAATCTAACTTGGAAAGATTCAAATTATCCAGTAATTTAAATTAAGCAATTGAAATAAAACAGCACATGAGATACTTTGTGTTTCAAAACTATTAGAATTCATGGATAATTCCAATGAAGCAGCTTCACATTCAGCAGATGGTATGTCAGCACCCGTCTCTATACAGTATTGTTGATATTTCCATGGTGCTATTGTCTGGCATTTTCGCCCATGTTGCACACCATTTTAGCAGATAACCAATAAGTAGTAACCAAGAAAGCACAATTTAAACACTCACATTCTGCTTTTTGTCGTGCTATTTTGTCAACAAATACACAATTTAAAGTACACTTGCATATGCCATGCAAATATGATTATTGAGATCACATGCTTAATGACTTTTTTTTATATACTAGTCAAAAATAAAATTAGCCACATCTGATTTTCAAATTAGCTACACGTGGCTTCTTGTCAACGTACTGGACAACACAGATCTAATACTAAAGACTATGTCAAGCTCCACCTGTGTTGTTCCAAAATTGTTCTTTTCCTGGAGTTCCTCACCGCAGAATCAATAGCTGTAGACTGAATATTCCTTCCAAGAACAGCTATTTCTACATCACATTAACTTCTTCCAACCATTTCAATAAGTTTCCCTGTGAAACAATGCGCAAACATCTTTGAACTCCTAAAAAAAAAATCAACCATACTAAAGTAGGGCCACACTTACAATATAAACAGATTTAAGGAAATATTATCTTATTCTATTGATGACACTGCATTTTATAATTTCCTCATAAGTTCATTGTTCATGAATAATGAGAAAAAACATTGATTATGGAATAACAACCACAAAAAAGATCCTTTGTTTCACACAGGTTTGCCAATGTAATATTTTTGTTATCTCACTCACAACATTATTACTCGTCTTTACATATTGTGCAGTATCATGCAAAGTCCAGTCATTCGACTTCTGAAATATACTTTATCTATGTGTGCTATGATTTTCCAAGGACAATGATATCAAAATGTCTTTTTTTACATTATGTTTCAAGATTTGATGTTTCCAAGGATGGTTGTCCAGGGGTGCATCTGATTATTATGTGTCACAGCTTCATAATTGTGTTTCTGAAGAATATTTTGATGAAATTGTAAGAATGCTCCAAAAGAATCTGTTTATGATTTCACAAGAAATAGCACGGAAGAAATCTTCATAACTACATTCATAATGTCACCACAAAGTGCAATTGGAAAAATGTTTACCTAAAATGTGAATTTATCAAGACAGCTAGGCCTTGCCGATTTCACCATGCATAACTTGCAGCTACATGAAATATTAATTTTAAAAAAGGAAATGGAATCAGAATGTCTGGGTCACAACACAAAAACTGGATGCCAAGCCAAAGAGTAGTCATTAGGAGAGGTGACATGGTCAAAGGTTGGTTTTAAGCAGGATCTTAAAGGAGGAGAGGGAGGTGAGCAGCCGAGGGGTTTAAGGAGGGCATTGCAGAGCTTTGGCTGCCAAAGGTAGGGTGAAGAGAGAGGAAGATGCACAAGAGGCCAAAGTCAGAGGAATGGAATGTTTGGGAGGCATTGCAGGGGTGGGGAAGATTACACAGGTAGAGAGAGACGAGACCATAAAGGGGCTTAAACAGAATCAGAGAAAGGTTACAGTACAGAAGGACGCCATTCAGCCTGGCAAGTCCATGCCAGCTCTCTGCAAGAGCAACTTCCCTATTCCTACTCCCCAGCCTTTTCCCCATAGCCCTGCAATTTTTTTCTCAAGATAATGATCCAATTCTCTTTTGAAAGCCTTGATTGAATCTGCTTCCACCAAACACTCAGACAGTATTTTCCACATCCTAACTACTTGCTGCATATAAAATATTTTCTTCATGTTGCTGTTGCTTCTTTTGCCAATCACCTTAAATCAGTGTCCTCTGGTTCTCAACCCTTCTGCCAACAGGAACAGTTTCTCCCTATCTATTCTGTCCAGACCCCTCATGATTTTGAACAGCTCTATCATGGGCGGCACAGTGGTGCAGTGGTTAGCACCGCAGCCGCCACACAGGTCCAGCGACCCGGGTTCAATTCTGGGTACTGCCTGTGTGGAGTTTGCAAGTTCTCCATGTGTCTGCATGGGTTTCCTCCGAGTGCTCCGGTTTCCTCCCACATGCCAAAAGACTTGCAGGTTGATAGGTAAATTGGCCATTATAAATTGCCCCTAGTATAGGTAGGTGGTAGGGAAATATAGAGACAGGTGGGGATGTGGTAGGAATATGGAATTAGTGTAGGATTAGTATAAATGGGTGGTTGATGGTCGGTACAGACTCGGTGGGCCGAAGGGCCTGTTTCAGTGCTGTATCTCTAACTAACTAACTAACAAATCGCCTCTCAATATTCTCTTCAAGGAGAACAGTCCCAGCTTCTCCAATCTATCCACATAACTGAAGTCCCTGATCCTTGGAACCATTCTCTTGAATCTTTTCTGCACCCTCTCTAAAGCCTTCACATCCTTCCTAAAGTGTGGTCCCCAGAACTGGGCCCAATACTCCAGTTGAGGCCAGACCAGTGTTTTATAAAGTTTTATCATTACTTTCTTGCTTTTGTACTCAATGCCCCTATTTAGAAAAATATGCATCCCGTATGCTTTTTTATCGGCTTTCTCAATGTGCCCTGTCACCTTCAATGATTTGTGTACATATATCCCCAGGACCCCCTGCTCCTGCACCCATTTTAGAATTGCATTCTTCATTTTATATTGTTTTTCTCATTCTTCCTACCAAAATGAAGCACTTCACGTGTCTGCATTAAATTTCATCTGCCACTTATCCGTCCATTCCGCCAGCCTGTCTATGTCCTCTGGAAGTCTATCAGTATCCTTCTTACAGTTCAAAATGCTTCCAAGTTCTGTGTTATCTGCAAATTTTGAAATTATGCCCTGCACACCCAAGTCTAGGTCATTAATATAGATCAAGAAAAATTGTGGTCCTAACAGCAACCCCTGGGAAACTCCACTGACACCTTCCTTCAGTCTGAAAAATAACTTCTCTGTTTCCTGTCACTGAGCCAACTTCGTATCCATGCTGCCACTATCCCTTTTATTCCATGGGCTTTAACTTTGCTGACAAGCCTATTATGTGGCACTTCATCAAACATCTTTTGGAAGTCCATGTACACCACATCAATCGCATTACTCTCATCAACTCCCTCTGTTACCTCATCAAAAAACTCAATCAAGTTAGTTAAACATAATTTTCCCTTAAATCCATGCTGGCTTTCCTTAATTAATCCACATTTGTCCAAGTGACTGTTAATTTTTTCCCATTTATCATTTCTAAATGCTTTTTCTACCACTGAAGTTAAATTGACTGGTCTATAGTTGCTGGGCTTATCCTTATCACCTTTTTTGAACAAGGGTCTAACATTTACTATTCTCCAGTCCTCTGGCATCACCCCTGTATCTCAGGAGGATTGGAAAGTTATGGCCAGTGCTTCCACAATTTCCAAACTTACTTCTTTCAATATCCTTGGATGCATCTCATCCACTCCTGCTGACTTATCAGCTGGCCTATCTAATACTTCCTCTTTATCAATTTTTAGCCCATCCAGTGTCTCAGCTACCTCCTCTTCCACTATGACTTGAGCAGCATCTCCTTCCCTGGTAAAGACGCATGCAAAGTATTCATTTAGTACCTCATTCATACCTTCTGCCTCCAACTGTAAATCCCCTTTTTGGTCTCTAGTCAAATTTTAAATTAAGGCATGGGCAAACTGAGAGTCAATGTAGGTCATTGAGGACAGGTGAGATGGGTGAACAGGACTTGTTGCGGTAAAGGGTATATACAGGACGAGCAGAAATTTATGGAGAATCAAGGATGGGAAGCCAATAAGGAGAGCTTTTGAATAGTCAAGTCTGGACACAGACATGGTTTCTATGAAGTTATTCATTAAATTTAATTTAATACTGGTCCATCATTTCTGTGACTTGTTTAAATTCTTACAACCATTTATTTCAATATAATAAATATTGGAAAAAGTGCACAGATAGAAACCAATTGGGCCTAAACCACCTTGATCAGATGAAGTATCTGCAAAGGATTTGAGAAGCTGCATGGCCTGGTTTCCTGACTGTACTTTGTCACTGCTGAATGAATCTATTTAGTAATTGAAGTCTTCCATAACCTCAATTTTATGCTCAGAAGCCTAACTGCTTCCAGTTTGGGGGTTACAATCTGTTATACATTTGTTGATTATTAATATGGCATTTCACATTTCTCTGTGGATCGTGACCACTCAAATATGGATAGTGCTGATTTTTGTCCCTATCTACTGTATTGTGTAAAAATATCTCTGCCAAAAACATGTAAACAAACTGAAAACTGTTAGAGAACACAGTCAGCATTATAACTCACCAACTGTCTACAACATATATAGCACACTAACTATGGAATCTCAGTGCATATTAATAATACTCATTATCTTTTGAACCCCACTTCTTGGGCTGAATTTTACCAGCCCTCTGACGTCGGGGATCGTGGCATGGGGGCCCAGAATATTCTTCCAGGAGAGACCCGCCACGACCCCCGACGCCAGGAAGGTCCTGCCCCATTTTACTGGTGGCGGCAGGACCTCGGACCGGCACCCCCCGCTCCCCCCGCCCCCCACCCCCGCGCTCAGCGGTGGCACCCCAATTACCATATGTAAAGCGCTACTTACCTTGCCTGATTGTGTATCCCGCTGCCTGTCGCTCCACAGTTCCGCATTTTTCACTGAGCTGGCGGCTGTCACCTGCCGTCCCATTCATGAATGAGAACAGCCGGCAGAACAGCACAGTGCAGGTAAATCTGGATATACTGGGGTCTCAACTTTGCATACATGAAGGGAGGTGGGAGGGGGGATTTATTATCGGGTTCTCAACTCTGCAGACTTCAAGGGAGGTGTGAGAGGGGATGGTATTACAGGGAGCACGTCTGCAAATGTGTAGGGAGCCACTGCATTTCTGCCCTCTGTAAGAGTTGTCCGTTCTGTGCCATTGATTGCCTCTGTCAGTGATGGATCAATGGCACTCCGGTCACCCTGTATGTGGGGAGAGTGCCAGGAATGGTCGGCGTGTAAAGGTTATATGGCTGTTGGGTCAATCAATGCAGCTTGTACAACCTTTATGTTGTCATGCTGTGCCACTCATGGTGGGAGCTAAGACAGGCAATGCCATACCACACCACATAGTAGATGCATGAAAGCACCGGATGTACCAGTCAACATCAGTCTCTGCCCTGTTTGGTACCTTTGAAGAAGTGAAGGAACCAAGTTTAATTGCAACTTGGTGATGGAGATATTTCACCCTATATGCATTTTCCCGCTTCTCGTGAGGAGCCATATGCACCACAGGTGAAACCAACAGGCAGTTGCAGCTCACGTAGAGGCTGCCGGTCATGGGCAGCAGCAGCTTCCAAGGAAAGCTCACCACTACAGATCGTCGCACATCTACAGGTCCCGCATGACATACCTGCAGATGTCAGAGCGCCAGTGTCAGAGGCGACTGCGGATGTCAAGAGAGGTGGTGACACACCTCTGTGCCCTGGTCAACAACGACCTGCAGCCAATGGCCCTCAAAGTGACAGCAGCTCTTAATTTTTATGACTCTGCATCACTTCAGGGGCTCACCGGAGACCTTTGTGGAGTCACACAGTCAGCAGTGTACTGCTGCATCAGGGAGGTCACCGATGCTCTGTACCAGAGGGCCGGTGATAGGGTCCGTTGTGAAGCGGACATAGAGAGCCAGGCCTAGAGGGCCATCGGTTTTGGCTCCATCACAGGATTCCCACAGGTGCAAGGGATCATAGATTGCACCCATGTTGCCATCAAGGCTCCCGCCTGGTGACCAGTTGCATGTGTAAACCATAAGCGCTTCCACTCAATCAACGTACAGCTTGTATGTGATCACCAGAAATTCTCTATGCAAATCTGTGCCCACTTTCTAGGCAGCTGCCATGACGTCTTCATCCTGCGCCACTTCCAACTAGCGTTGCTGCACACTGAACTTGCTCAGATGGAGGGGTGGCTTCTTGGAGACATGGCTCCTTACACCAGTGAGCCACCCCACCACTGCTGCTGAAGAGAAATACAACAGCTGCCAGAAGTATGCAGAGCAGGCAGATCATGATGTCAATCAGCATGCAATGACGATTTGATGCCAGCGGTACCATTTTGGAGCTCAATGCTCCAGCTAATACCCTCTCTTAACCTTGTACAGCTGAGTACGCATCCAACAACAGGAAGGATCACCACCATGCCCACATAACACCACCAACACCATTAAAAGGGATTGTCAACTGCTTGCAGGTTACTTGGCCGGTTTCTTCTGGCTTTTGTTTTGATTCTGCAAGTCTTTGGTGCTTTCTATAGTTGCTTAAAGTTTCAAAAGTCTACAGGGAGTAGTGTGGCAAGTGCTGAAGAAGATTTTGCTGATTCAAGGCATCTGTACAATTGTTCCCAGGCATGGGTACACTAGTAGGCATTCCTCTCGGAATACAACATGACTTGGAAAATGAACAGAGGCCATGCAGAGCAGGACAGGCTGCTGGAAGAGGAACGAGGAGCAGAAGGGGGAGAAGTGCTCTCAGCAGGAGGCCATATTCACTCAGGGTGTTCAGGAAGTAATTCACCTGCCTGAACTTCAGTGAGGAACGATGTGTGAGATGCCTGTGCTTCAGTAAAGATGTCGTTACTGAGATCTGCCACTTGCTGCAGCCACAACTGCAACCATAGAAGGGCCGCATTGCCAGTGGCTATGAAGGTGACTATGGCGATGAGCATTTATGCATTGGCTTCTTCCAGGCTGGAGTTGGAGATATTTGCAACATCTCACAGTTTGCTATCCACTGTTGCATAAGGGAGACCACCAAGGCTCTCTAGTCAATAAGTTTCATTTCATTCTTGCCAGACAGAAACATGCGGAGCAAGCATGCAGTTTTGTGAGGATTGCAGGTTGCCCCATGGTGCAAAGTGCCACAGACTGTACGCATATCACTTTGCGAGTGCCGCATGTTAACTCTGTCCTATACTGGAACTCCCTCAAGATCCAGCTGGTATGATACAATAGGTAGCAAACCATACAGGCCAATGCCCGGTATCCTGGCTACAGTCATGGTGCCTCCATACTATGGCAGTCCGCTGTGTCAGCTCCATTTCAGCCACCACAGCAAATGAAAGAATGGCTACTGGACAACAAGGGCTATGTGCTAATGACATGGCTGATGATTCTGGTGCACAACCCACACACACGTGAACATCATGTATACAATGAAAGCCATGCTGCCGCACAAAATGTGATCGACCAGGCCATTGGCATGCTAAACAATGCCACTGCCGGGACCAATCTGAAGGAGCCAGTACTCTGCCAAGTACTGTAAGAATTGTAGTAGTATACTGCATGCTAAATAACCCTGACATCATGAGGGGACAGCAGTTGCCACCAGTTATATAGCAAGCAGGAGCAGGAGGAAAAGGAAGGGAAGTTTCAATCAAGACAGCCCATTCTGGCTGCATCAATCTTGAAGAACTCATCCAAGTGTGATAACCATATCCCCAATTCCCCATTCACCTATCGTCCCACAACTTACCTTCCCTCTGTCACTAGCCATCACAGCAAGTGCTTGGCCACAGTATAAAAATAAAAGCCACCACAAAATAAACATTCTAAACAAATTTGCACATGAAATCACATCAAATTTGCATACAATAGTCAATAATCACCCTTGTGCATTCCCTTAATTTCTGTCATCATGTGTCTTTGCCTGTCCGAGTGGCCCTACATAGCGTTACCTCAGTGGCTGCAGAATGGCTGATTGAAGGTTGTTGGCTTTCTATGGACAAGACTGCAGATGGCCTTACAAGATGACCTCGAGCAGCTCTAGGCCTAGAAGACCTGGCTGTGACATTGGCCATCAGACACTGCATCATGGTAGAATCCACAAGTGTGCAAATGGAATTAGCCACCACTTCCACGCTGGAAAGGATAGGCTGCAGGATCTGCACAAAGCCAGTTGCTAAATTGGTGCCAGTCTCATCCATGCTCTTTAACATTGACCACAGGCTTTCTGGTAGGCTTCTCAATGCACCAAGCATGTCATTGTTCATACCATCAGCGTTCTTCCTTAGGCTATTCCATTGATGTGTTCATCTGAGTCATTTGCAGCAGAACTCATGTGCAACCTTGCCCTCCAGTGAGCTAGCACCTGCACTATTCTTGCCCAGGCTGCAAGCCAGTTATGGTCGCTGTCTCACCATGTGCAGATCCCACCTCTATGCTCTCCTCTAAATTACATGCAGTGTCATTATCTCAGCTGGTGGCTGCTGGCATGAAACTGAGTGGCGGTGTGTCTTCATCTTCACTGTCTTCATGCTTGTCCTCCACTGCCTGTCCAGTTTGCACTTCTTGAGTATCTTAAAGGAGAAAGGCACAAGGGTAAGGTGATGGTCTGGGGAGAAGTGCATGGTGACACCACCTGCAGCTTGTAAAACATTACAGAGTATGGGATGAGGTGGAAGTGGGATATAAGAAGGACGATTAGTTATGAGGATACTGTCACCTTCAATGATTTCAGCCCCATGGCTGGCCATGGCCTTCCCAATAATGGCCAACACTGTCTTCTCCAAGGGGGTTAGGACGTGCAGGCACGTTTGTCTCCCTTCGGTTCGTGGGTATTGCCTTCAGTTATGCGCCAACTTGTCCTGCAAGAGAGAGGAAATAGTGTATCAATGAATGTCATGCAATCTGTTTGAGTAATGTAGCTGTCATGGGTGAATAGCTACCAGTGTATGTAAGCTGTGAGATGTGGGTTTGAGGCTTGCAACAATGCTAAGTGTGTAAGGGTGAAGTGAAGCACATGAAGATCTGGCATGAGTCCTGATTGATAGCGATTAGTCATAGAGTCATAGAGAAATACAGCACTGAAAAACGCCCTTCAGCCCACCGAGTCTGTGCCGACCAACAACCACCCATTTATACTAATCCTACATTAATCCCATATTCCCTACCACATCCCCACCACCTACCTACCTACACTAGGGGCAATTTACAATGGCCAATTTACCTATCAACCTGCAAGTCTTTGGCTGTGGGAGGAAACCAGAGCACCCGGCGGAAACCCACACGGTCACTTGCAAACTCCACACAGGCAGTACCCAGAACCAAACCCGGGTTGCTGGAGCTATGAGGCTGCGGTGCTAATCACTGCACCACTGTGCTGCCCTTGATTGTTGGTAGATGAGTGATGGTGATGCAGTGAATGAGGCTAGTGGTGCAGGTGGTAGGATGTGGCATTTGATGATGCATTTACTGACTTTGACCACCCATGTGGATCATTGAACATCTTGCAGCATTGCATCCAGGTCCTCGGAACTTGCCTCCTGGCATTGACCCCAATGGCTATCTGTTCCCACTGTCTTCTGAGCGTATGTCTGGAGGGCTTCCTGGCCTACTGTGAATACAGGACATTTTCCTTTCATTGCGCCTCCTCCACCAAAGCCTACAGTGCAGCATCTGAAAAAGCTTGGAGCCTGCATAACATAAAAAGGGGCCCAAAAATCTTCTACCGGCATGTAAATAGTTAGCAGGTAATAATAGGTTGGTGAGGCCTATTAGGGACAAAGAGGATGATCTCTGCTTAGAGGCGCAGGTAAGGCTGGAATACTTAATGAGTACTTTGTATTGATGTTTACTAAGGAAGAGGATGCTAACAAAGTATCTGTAGAAGTAAAGATAGTAGAGGTAATAGATGGGGTGAAGAATGATAGGGAGGATGTACTGAAAAGGCTGGCTATAATTACAATGGTTAAGTTGTGTTGTCCAAAGGCTTGCATCTCAGGTTGCTAAAAGAAGTGGGGGTGGAGATAGTGGAAGGGCTTGCCATAACCTTCCAATCCTCTCTAGATACGGAAAGGTACCAGAGGACTGGAGAGTGGCAAATGTTAAAGACATATTCAGAGAGTAATTTCCAAACCATATGGGATCTTGGGCTTTATAAATAGAAATATTGAGTACAAAAGCAGGGATGTTATGCTGAAACTTTATAAAGCTCTGGGTAGGCCAAAACTAGAGTATTGTGTCCAATTCTGGTCACCACAATTTAGGGAGGATGTGAGAGGGTGCAGAGGAGATTTACCAGAATGGTTCCAAAGATGAGGGATTTTAGCTACAAAGTTAGGTTGGAGAAGCTGGGGTTGTTCTTCTTGGAGCAAAGGAGGTTGAGGGGAGATTTGACAGAGCTGTAAAATTATGACAGGTGTTACGGTCAAGTGAGGACGGGTTGAAGGACTTCCCTCTTTTCCCTCTCTTTGTTAAAGCACAAAAGGTTTAATTCTTTCTTAAAGTGGATGTACTGGTCAATTCAGTAGGTGTTTGATTACTTAATTACGATGATCAAAACAAGAACCAATCAAACAGGTTTTCTTGAGTTAACAAAGAAAGAGGTTAACTTTATTGTACCTAAACCAAGCTAATAAAACAATAAACAATGTGCCAACTTTTACTCACACACACATTAGAGGTTTACACACTTACATGTTGGTTACAGAGTGGAGAAATGTAGATTGGTTGAGTTAGAGCCCGTTAAAAAGGTGAGGTTTGGTGCTCTAGCTGGCTTCCAGCTGAATTCAGTGGTCCTTAGGCTTTTAGTTTGAAGAGGTAGATGACTGGTTTGGTGGGTCTCTTGGAGATAGCGATGCGGATGATTTCCTCCAGTGGGGTTTCTGATTGTAGCCGAGTATGCAAAGGTGGTCAGTCAATAAGCAGGATTTGAAAGCTTTCAAGCTGGAATGGAGAGAGACAGAGAGAAGGGGACCCCCACTTTGCGTCTGCCCATGTCAGACTCCAGTTGCTTGTCCTCTGCTGCAGAGAAAACACCAGCTTAAAACCAGCTTGTCATGTGACAGTCACTCAGTGATTCAAAATATGGTGGTTAGCAGTATTTCTCTTTTGCAAAAAAGAACAAGCAGTTCCTTTAAACTTCCTGGGTCTTGGTTTTTGATGGGGAATTAGCAGACATTTCATCTCCCTCCTCATAATCATTGCAGTGTAGGATACAATGTGGCAAATTAGGTAACCAACTTAAGCTGCCAGCAAAATCATCCTTTTAGCTGGTCTTTTAAAAATGTCTTTTAAAAAATATATATAAATTCAGATCTCCTGTCAGTGGATTAAAGAAAATTATCATTCAACAAAGCACGTTGGCGTAACACCTCCCCACCACGTGAAATGAAATGTGACAACAGGAACATTTCATTATGAGGTCACAAATTAAAACAAAACTGTACACACACACATTCATCAGTCTCACTGCCATAGCCAGACTCTGGTTCATTTTTTTTTATCCAGTATTGTGCACGAGCATAACTGGGGAACTCCAACTGCTTTAACAGGGATCAATCAGCTTGTGTTCCAGCATACTCGAAATTTCCTCCTACATTTCGACAATATCTTCCTTTTCCAGTTTTTCTACATCAGTTAACTCAACTCTGGATTCAAAGTTGTTCATCACTTTGTTGTTATGTCTGAGGCGAGAGTAATGCACTGTCAATTCAGTCCCATTACTCCACAGGTCATAGTATGTTATTAATGTTTTCCCACCTACCAGAAATTAAACACTTTATTAACCCCCCAGAATAAAATAGACCAAACCAGGTATCTTTAAACAATAACAAATTAACTATTTATTAATAAACAAAATATTAAACACTATTGAGATAAACCTAAGTCTAAAAGATTTTATAACTTCTTATTTCTCTTAGCGCTAATACACACAGACATATACATTCAAAAAGCAATGGTTAACCAGTTTAAAAATTATGTTTCTTAGAAATAAATAAGTAGCTGGGTTGTAAGTTCTGGTGATTTACATTCCCAGTTGATGAAGTGTCCCAGAGTAGAATAATCAGATGCCACTCTAAATCTCTTTCTGTGCCTTAAACCTTCTTTCTACAGGTGACTTTGAAGAACAGTCTTTAAGGGATAGGCGTTCAAAGCACTTCAGTTGCAGCAGGCATCACACAGTTCTTTCAACAAGGAGTAGCAATAAGTCTATTTGGATTCTGAAATTTTTACTCTTTCAGTAGAAACTTTACTGAGGATTCCAGCAAACACAAACAGACAACAGAGAGTCACTCCTAAAGCAGATATTTCTTAGAGTTTGGAAGTAAAAAAGGAATTTACTACCTCCAACAATACAAATCTTCTTTTCCAGGGTATTTTTTTCTCCTTAGGCAATATAGAGCCTGAAGATAAATGTAGATTTTTTTCTGCTAGAAGAGAGGGATCCTTCCTTCAGTAAGCATACATCGCTGGTTTCCAGTTCAAACCGGTTATAGCCAAACTTTACACAGAGCCTAAAGTTACAATACAACACATGACCTCCTCTCTCTCCTGCTGTTACCTGGGAAATGGGTGCAGCTGCCATTGACCATAAACTGAACTGGACTTGCCATATAAATACCGTGGCTACAAGAGCTGGTCAGAGGCTAGGAATCCTGCGGCGCGTAACTCACCTCCTGACTCCCCAAAGCCTGTCCACCATCGACAAGGCACAAGTCAGGAGTGTGATGGAATGCTCTCCACTTGCCTAGATGGGTGCAGCTCCAACAACACTCAAGAAGCTCAACACCATTCAGGACAAAGTAACCCGCTTGATTGGCACCCCATTCACGAACAATCACTCCCTTCACCACTGATGCACAGTGGCAGCTGTGTGTAGCCTGTACAAGATACACTGCAGCAATGCTCCAAAGCTCCTTCGACAGCACCTTCCAAACCCACGACCTGTACCATCTAGAAGGACAAGGGCAGCAGATGCATGGAAACACCACCACCTGCAAGTTCCCCTCCAATTCACACACCATCCTGATATGGAACTATATCGCTGTTCCTTCACTGTCGCTGGGTCCAAATCCTGGAACTCCCTTCCTATCAACACTGTGAGTGTACCTATCCCACATGGACTGCAACGGTTCAAGAAGGCAGCTCACCACCACCTTCTCAAGGGCAATAAGGGATGAGTAATAAATGCTGGCCTTGTCAGCGATACCTGTACCCCACGAACAAATGAAAAAAACAGTGTTTAAAGGGATCTGAAGGGGCAAAGCACCAGCTTAAAACCACTGATTGAAGGAGCTTGTCACATGACAGTCACTTAGTGATTAAAAACATAGCAGTTAGCAGTATTTCTCTCTTGTAAAAAAAGAACAAGCAGTTCCTTTAAACTTCCTGGGTCTTGGTTCTTACTGGGGAATTAGCAGACATTGTGTCTCCCACCTCACAAGCATTTCAGTGTTGCAAATTAGGTCGCTAACTTAAGCTGCCAGCAAAATCATCCTTTTAGTTGGTCTTTTAAAAATGTCTTTTTTTTTTAATATATAAATTCAGATCTCCAGTCAATGGATTAAAGAAAATTATCATTCAACAAAGCATATTGGTGTAACATAGGTTTAGATAAGGTAGACAAAGAAAAGCTGTTTCCATTAGCTGACGGTACAAGGAAAAGGGGACACAGATTTAAGGTATTGGACAAAAGTGCAAGAGGTAGGTGAGGAAGAACTTTTTTACGCAAAAAATGGTAATGATCTGAAACTCGCTGCATAAGAGGGTGGTGGAAGCGGTGACAATCAATGATTTCAAAAGGAAATTAGATAGGCACTTGAGAGAAATAAACTTGCAGCACTACGGGAATAAAGCAGGGGAATGGGACTGACTGGATTGATCTACAGAGAGCCACCATGGGCTCAATGTGCCAAATGGCCTCCTTCTGTGCCGCTATGACTCTAAGACGTTATGCTGTCTCCCATCTTGTGCCATTCTTCAATGTTTCCCAAGTCAGAGTTGCTGCCTGCAGGACTGTCAGCACCTGCACCACCCTTTTAAGGGCTTTAAGCTGTCCAGGCTAGCTATAAGTGGTGCTAGCCACTCTCAATATTGGTCCCCTGCTGATGCCGCCAGACAATCAACAGTTCAATTGGTGCTGGCTGGACACTGAAATCATTGAAATGAGAAGGGAGTGCAAAGTTGGCATGTTTAGTTTAGTTTAGAGATACAGCACTGAAACAGGCCCTTCGGCCCACCGAGTCTGTGCCGACCATCAACCACCCATTTATACTAATCCTATATTCCTACCACATCCCCACCTGTCCCTATATTTCCCTACCACCTACCTATACTAGGAGCAATTGCTAATGGCCAATTTACCTATCAACCTGCAAGTCTTTTGGCATGTGGGAGGAAACCGGAGGAAACCCACACAGACACAGGGAGAACTTGCAAACTCCACACAGGCAGTACCCAGAATTGAACCCGGGTCGCTGGAGCTGTGAGGCTGCGGTGCTAACCACTGCGCCACTATGCACTGTGCATGTTGCCTGCATTGGAATCAACGCCTATGGGTTAATCTCACATCACAATCCCCACACCTGTTTTCGGGGCCTAAAGAATTTAGCCCCCTCCACTCCCCCACCCCGCCAGCCCCCCCCCCCCCCCCCCCCACCACAATCTTCCATGTTTTACAACTTGATAAGGCTAGGTGGGCTTAAACCATAGAAAAATGTAAAAGCTGAAAATAACTCTAAATATTGAATCCCTTTAAAAGCAAACTCTCCTTTCAATTTTGTCAAGGTTTTAATCCATAAAACAGGTATCTCTCCATAATTCTGCTGAAAAAAATTGTTTCACATCTCCAGTTGAACTGCGTTCAAAAGCTGTACTGGAAGTTGAGTATCTATCAAGATCTTCAACTTGTTTAATAAGATAAAAGCTAATTATTTAATCTACTGCAAATCACATTTGCTTGCCATATTTGGTTAAGTAAAACTATGGACTACTTCATTGTCTAACAATTATTTAAATGTACAAAGGTCAGTGCTACATCTATTAAAGTCTAATTATTAAATTTATTATTAAATTTGATGTGCCACATATGCATGGGATTCAGTGCAAGTTATAAATATTCAAATATCTGTTCTACTGTGCCAGAGTTGCAGGCCAACTGAATATGTAATTCTCTACAGAATTTACAATTTATATGAAATATGAAAGATACAGATTGCAAACATGCTCTACCTCATATCTCTACCACAGGCACATGCCGGAAGAATATATGATACACTGCCAAGTTTGAATTATGTTTGAAATATGACCTCTCTGGCACCTTTCAAACAAAGGGCACCATCTCTCTCAAAGGCCAGCTGAATATAAATTCACCATAAGGTTAATATTCCATTTGAAATATGGACATTCTGTTTCTCCTCTTATAAAGTGTGCCATCTGTTCTGCAAGTGCAGGTCACCAGAATATACAAGTTCACTGCAAAGTTTTCAATGTATTTGACATTTGGCCATGTTCTTCTTATGCAGTGGGCCATGGAATAGAAGTTATAGTCCTGCCTATTTAAAGATACATGGTGTGGATGAGAAAACAGGTCAGATGAAAAGGCAAGATCCTACAGAAAACCCCACTTCCTCCAAAGAACAGTAGATCTTTTTAATTATATGTAATTACAAAACATTTTTTTAGATCATGCTTTTACTTTTTGGGTTTTACTAAAATATTTCACTCAGGCTCAGCAACATGGACCACTTCTGTAAGTGAGTCCTCACTACCTATGAAATGAAATTTTACCTCACATGCACACTATCTGGTATAGCAATGTTACCCTGGGGTCAAACAGAAATCCTTACCCCTTTGGGATTGTTTAAACTTTGGAAAGTGGTATAATAAACACTATCTCAGATCATGACTTAGGTTATATGCTACAGAACAATTCTATTAAAAATAATGGATAAGCTGTAACATAGACAACGTGGTAGAACTTTACCTTGTCATGCATATCGGAGGTGCGATGATACAACATTCATGGAGTAACGCTAAAGGGTTGTGAAAAAAACGGGCTTTGTCTTTAAAAAAATGAATCTTTATTTTTAAAATGTGAACAATGGTCCAAAACAGCCACAGAAAAGAAGGGGATTAACCTTTTGTGTATTCAAAAAGTTTGTCAAAGACAAAAGACAAATCGTTAAAGCCAAACGGTGATAATGAAACCTAGCTCATATCTATCATAGAAAAATTCCAGGATTGAGTGTCTTCTTCTAAAAAAAGGAGGTGTGAAGTAGCCACGTCCTGGGCCATTGTGCAATCACCATGGGAAAGAAACCAGGATGTCTCGTAACAGGAGGTGAGAAGTGAGTTTTACCTTTAAAAAATAGACAGCAAGGAAGAGAGAGTGAGAGAGACTGATCCAGAAGGGATCACGTGCAACTGCTGGCATTGCAGAAAGCCAGAATGCACATGCCCTGCTGGAAAAAAAATCTGACATTTACATCATACAGCATTAAAAGAAAGCTAGAAGTGACCCACCATTTTCAACAGAACCTTCAATCATGAGAAATCTACAATTATCACAGGCCTGCAGCCCTCTATAACTCAAGCCTCAAGAGAATTCAGCAGGTTTGTTGCAACCTTTCTCCCCCCACCCATCCCCCGGCTAAAACCCACCTGCCTCTTTTCCTTCTCTATCTGTTTTTTCTTGCGTGTGCGTGTGAGTTAATGCATGAGTGAATGCAGTTGCGACAATTTTGGAATAAAGCGTATTGATCAATAAACAATTGACTTTCTGTTCCTTAAAACCGACAAGAAAACCTGTCGCTGTCCATTTGAAATATAAAACACAAAGGGGCTAAACTCTTAACACAACTACACTTGTCGCAGTCAGGTGGGGAGTTGAACAGTGGGAACCAACCACGTCACACCACATGGCCATAACAACCTATACCAGCTCTCTGTTAAAATAACAAACAGTACAACCTTTTTCTCATTCCGACAACAATACTATACTTGGAACACCATTCATAACACACCTTATATGTGAGGTCATATCAGAACCATAGGGGGGAATTTTATGCTCTCCCCTGCATGGGTTTGGAGGCAGGGAGATTGCCACCATCCCACCTCTACCGAAATTAAGACCGGAGTAGGAAGGCCTGTGAATGGCCTTCCCGCCCCACTGCCAATTGAGGCAAAGTGGGCAATTAATGCCCAATTAAGGGCCTCATCCCGCTGCCACCGGAATTAGTCTAGCGGCGGGCGGGCCTGTTGTCACAGGGGGAGCTGCTTGTTGCGAGTTGCTTGCCAGCTCCGGGGGTGGGGGTGTCCCTCGTTAAAAGGCACAGTGGCTGAATGAGGGACCCAGCATTGGGAAAGGGGGAGCCCACTCAGAGCCACCCCCTTGCCCTTGCTGCCGACCCCCTCACACCTCCCTCCCCCACGACCCCCACATCACGAGACCCCTCCTGCCCTGATCTACCTGTGGCATGGGTCCAGCGGCTGATCCTAGGCCTTGGATGGGTGCTCTATCAGCAGCAGCCACCGCCTCCACGGAGTATTGCGTACAGTTCTGGTCACCACATTACAGGAAGGACATAGTTGCTGTGGAGAGAGTGCAGAGGAGATTTACAAGAATGTTGCCAGGGCTTGAAGGTTGCAGCTATGAGGAAAGATTGGATAGGCTAGGGTTGTTTTCCCTAGAACAGAGGAGGCTGAGGGATGACTTAATTGAGGTGTACAAAATTATGAGGGGCCTAGATAGAGTAGACAGGAAGGACCTGTTTCCCCTAGCGAAGAGGTCAATTACCAGGAGGCACAGATTTAAAGTGATTGGTAGAGGGATTAGAGGGGACATGAGGAAAAACATTTTCACTCAGAGGGTGGTGGGTGGCTGGAATTCACTGCCAGGAATGATGGTGGAGGCAGAAACCCTCAACACGTTTAAAAGATACCTGGACATGCACCTGAAGTGCTGTAACTTGTAAGGCTAAGAACCAGGTGCTGGAAGCTGGGATTAGATCAGGTGGTTAGTTTTTTTGGTCAGCGCAGACATGGTGGGCTGAATGGCCTCCTTCTGTGCTGTAGTTTTTCTATGGCTTCGTTGGTGGCACTGCTCAGTTGAAGAGCTGCTGGCTACTGATCGGCCGGCGGCTCTTAGAGGCCGGGACTTCTGTCGCTGGGGTCCTTGATTCTGTGGAAGGCCCGCCACTGTCCAGTTAAGTGCTTAATTGGCACTTGATTCGGTGGGCCTCCCAAAGAAGGGATGACGTGGGGTTCTCACCGATGCTTTGCCAGAGGTAAAGACCCCCATCGCCCAGATAAAATCCCAGCCATAGTGTTTCCAGCCCTACCTCCATGGCCTCAGAAGAAGAGGTGCCACAAGGTTGTCTGAGATGTTCTCCATCTTTGAAGATCAACAAGAAATTCGAAGAAATCAATTTGCATCTTTCAAAACCAATGTTGACAATCACCAATGGAATTAGAGAAACAGAGAAAGCTGTTAGTCATAGGGTCTACTCCTAATCAGTGCTACACAAAAATCCAGTTGTCACCTGTCTATAATGTTCAATTCAATATTCTGAAGGGCTGCTTCCTTCCCGACACCCAGATCCACTCTTTACTCATTCCCAATACCTGCTTCCATTCATCTGGCACCTTCCCATGCAAGCATAAGAAATACAATATTGCCCTTTCACCTCCGCCCTTCCGACTAATCAGGGCCCCAAACACACCTTCTGGGTGAAACAGCAATTTACTTGCACTTATTTCAATTTAGTATACTGCCCTCGTTACTCACAATAGAGTGTCCTCTACATTGGAGAGACCAAACAAACATTGGGTGATCACTTTGCTAAAGACATCCATTTAGTTTGCAAGCGTGACTTTGACCTTCCAGTTGCTTGCCATTTTAATTCTCCATTCCACTACCATGCAGACCTCTGTGTTCTCAGCCTCATGCACTGTTACAACAAAGTTTAACAGAAGCTCAAGGAACAGCACTTCATCTTTTGATTAGGCACTTTACATCCTTCCAAACTTAACAATGAGTTCAAAAATTTCAGATCATAACTGGTGCCCCCAATTTGTTTTTTGGACGGCAGTTGTTGGTGATGATTCTGCTTCTCTTATTTACATCTTCTCTAGACCCATCTTTTGTTTCTTTACTTGCCCCATTATCATCTCCTTTTGCCTTGCACCATCAACCCTTCTATCATTTAGTCACTTCTGCCTTCCACCCTATTGCAGAGCTTCCCTTTTGCTCTTTCCTCCCCTCCCCTCTTTCCCTGCCTCCGCACTTGCTTAAAAACTGTTACTTCTCTAACGTTTCCCGTTCTGACAAAAGGTCATCAACCAGAATCATCGTGGGGGTCGGGGGGGAATTTTAACAGGGCGAGCAGGTGGGTTTAGGTGTGGATGAGGAGTTAAATGGGCAAAAAATCTGAGCACATCTGGATGCTGGCTCCAACCCGCTGGCTTCCAGGCTTTACTGAAGCAGAACGAGGGACAGGCCGCCAAACTGCTCCCAAGAAGACGGGTTGGCATTTAAAATATGTTAAGGAGGCTAGAAGCCTTGGATTTAATCTGTTTTTCAGGTTCAACAGTGACCAGCTTGGTTTTCCAGAGAAAACCGGCAGCTGCAGTGAGGCAAGAACAACCTTGGTGAGAAGGCAAGTATCTTCACAGGCCTAGTTTCAAAATGCAAAATATGCTTGTCCTGCTTACACAAGCATTGCTGAACTATAGCCAGATTTCAAGACTGCTGCTCCTCAGTGGCTCAATCACTATATCTGTATATTCCCAGCTGAAGAGCTACAAGTCTAATATCAATTTCATACTTGTTCAGCTGGTTTGATTGGCTGGACTAGTCAAATGTGCATAAATATGAAATCCCCATACATAGCTGTGTTTTTCTAAATTTGTCAGGATAAATAAGAATAATTTTAGGGCAGGTACACTCCTTATTTTGCTTGCTGGCAATGTACTAGGTGAGTTGGTCAGCCTCCTAACAGCATCATCTACATTAGAGGTCTCCAGTGGGCGTACCCTACATGGTATAGGAATCACAGCTTGGAGGTTATAGTGCACTTAGTGGCTGGAAAGACAGAAAAACTGGAGAAAGAATGCTGATGCACTGCAGCAGGTCTCAGAGGTGGCCCCAGAGCATCCCTAAGGATAACAGCACTGTTCATCATAATCATTTTCTATTCAATGAGAGGTTGTATGAATTTTTTATGTTCACGTTACTAAGATGCAGCTTTAATACTGAAGGCCTACCACTGATACAATGAATGTAGCCTTTGAAATCAAAAGGCCCAAGCCTGTATTGTAATTTTAGGTATTAAATGCAAAACCAAGGTAATGTTGAGACAACAATAATAACCTGCATTTATCTAGCAACTAGTACACAGGAGCAGGAGCTTCACAGTAACATATCTAGTCAGGGGACAGACAGGCATTTCTGTGGCCACAGACCTGAATCCAGGGTGGTGTGTTGCTTCCCTGGTGCCAGGGTCAAGGATGTCACTGAGCGGCTGCAGAGTATCCTGAAGGGGAAGGGTGAACAACCAGCAGTCGTGATCCACATCGGAACCAACGACATAGGTAGAAAGAGGGATCTGGTCTTGCAGTCAGAATTTAGGGAGGTAGGTGAGAAATTGGCAAGCAGGACCTCAAAAGTAGCAATCTCCTGATTACTCCCAGTGCCACGCGCAAGTGAGTAAGAAATAGAAGGATAAGACAGATGAATGTGTGGCTGGAAAGATGGTGCAGGAGGGAGGGCTTTAGATTCCTGGGACATTGGGACCAGATCTGGGGGAGATGGGACCTGTACAGACCGGATGGGTTGCACCTGAATAGAGCCGGGACTGAGTTCCTTGTGGGACATTTTGCTAGTGCTGTTGGGGAGGGTTTAAATTAGTTTGGCAGGGGGATGGGGACCTAAGGGTAGACTCAGTTAGGACAAAATCAGAAATTAAAATGGAAGGCAAAAAATTAATGGATGAGTCTGGAAGACAGAGGAAATGGGGGTTAGAAAATAAAAAAAAGAGCTTGGCAGTGCTCAAGGGTATCTATTTCAATGCAAGGAGTATAACAAATAAAGCAGATGAGCTGAGGGCACAGATAGACACATGGCAGTATGATATCATAGCTATTACAGAAACATGGCTGAAGGAGGGACAGGAATGGCAGCTCAGCATTCCTGGTTACAAGGTTTTCAGACATGATAGGGAGTGGAATAAGAAAGGAGGAGGAGTGGCAATTTTGGTCAAGGAAACTATTACCACTGTGAGGAGGGATGATATGTTGGAAGGTTCATCAAATTAGGCCATATGGATTGAGCTAAGGAACAAAAAAGCGGCAATCACACTGCTGGGGGTGTACTATAGACCCCCAAACAATCAAAGGGAGATAGAAGAGCAAATATGTAGGAAAATCTCTGAGAAGTGCAAGAACAAAAGGGCAGTAAAAGTAGGGGATTTTAATTACCCCAATATTAACTGGAATAGTTTTAGTTAACTGGGATAGTTTTAGTGTGAAAGGAATTGAGGGAACAGGAAACAGAACAGAACTTTTTTGCCCAGTATGTAGCAAGTCCAACAAGAAAGGTGGCAGTTTTAGACTTAGTTTTAGGAAATGAAGATGGGCAGGTGGAAGGAGTGGCAATGGGAGAGCATTTTGGTGGTAGTGATCATAATTCAGTCAGTTTTAACTTAATTATGGAAAAGAACAGAGATAGAACAGGAGTTAGAGTTCTCAATTGGGGCAAGGCCAATTTTACTAAACTGAGGAGTGATTTAACGAAAGTGGACTGGAAACAGCTACTTGAAGGTAAATCAGTGTCAGAACTGTGGGAGGCATTCAAAGGGGAGATTCAAGGGGTTCAGGGTAAACATGTTCCCACAAAGAAAAAGGGTGAGGCAGCCAAATCTCGAGCCCAATGGATGTCAAGGAGCCTACAGGGTAAGATAAGGCAGAAAAGGAAAGCTTATGTCCGACACTGAGAACTCAATACTACAGAAAGCCGAGAGGAGTATAGAAAGTGGAGGGGTGAAATCAAAAAGAAAATTAGGAAAACAAAGAGAGGGCATAAAAGAATATTGGCAAGCAAAATCAAGGTGAACCCAAAGATGTTTTATCAGTACATTATGAGTAAGAGGATAATTAAGGAGAAAGTGGGGACCATAAATAGACCAAAAAGGTAACCTATGTGTCTGAGCAGAAGATATTGGTATGGTTCTTGATGAATGCTTTGTGTCTGTCTTCAAAAAAGAGAGGGACAATGTAGATATTGTAGTTAAGGAGGAAGAATGTGAAGTATTAGATGTAATAAACGTAGGGAGAGAGGAAGTATTAATGGGATTAGCATCCTTGAAAGTTGATAAATCACCAGGGCCAGATGAAATGTATCCTAGGCTGTTAAAAGAAGGAAGAGAGGAAATAGCAGAGGGTCTGACCATCATTTTCCAGTCCTCACTGAATACAGGTGTGGTGCCAGAGGATTGGGGAATTGCTAACGTTGCAAAAGGGAGCGAAGGATAGACCGAATAATTACAGGTCAGTCAGTCTAACCTCAGTAGTGGGCAAATTATTGAAATCTATTCTGAGAGATAGGATAAATGTCACTTAGAAAGGCACAGGTTAATCAAGGATAGTCAGCATGGATTTGTTAAGGGAAGATCTTGTTTGACCAACTTGATCAAATTTTTTGACGAAATAACAAGGAAGATAGATGAACCTGACAGAACCACATCGGACCCGAGCCCAACCCGACACGAGTCTTTCTATTTTTTCCCGCACCCGGCCCGACCCGAGTCCGAGCCGGCCCGAGCCAAGCCCAAGCCGACCTGACCAACGGAATGTTCTCTTTCTCCGTTTGACAGCATTTGTTTTACATCCATAGTGCACTCACTGTACTTACCACTTTTGGATGGATGGAATGGAAGGAAGCTGCAGCATGAGCACGATGACGTTATAGGGATGCTCACTCGCTCACTGCGCAGACTCAGAGTCTGTGGAGTCCGGATGCACGTTTCCCTCCTTGATGTCCCAGACTCCCAGCTCAGGCAGGCTCTTCAAATTTTGACGCTTACTTACTCAACTTCCTTTTTCCTCCAAGCAGAGCAAAAGGTAGTACTGTGTGTGTCCGAACCGGACCCGGCCCAACCTGGACCCGGCCCGACCCAGACCCGGCCCAACCCGACCAGAGCCCGAAAGCTGGACCCGGAAGAACAACCCGACCCGACCCGAACCCGACACATGACATCGGGGTCCCGTCAGGTTCGGGTCAGGTAGCTGGCCTTTAGATGAGGGTAGTGTAGTTGATGTGGTCGACATGGCAGACTGGTTAAAAAATAAAATCCCATGGGATCCAGGAAAATGCAGCAAGGTGGATACAAAATTGGCTCAGTGGCAGGAAACAAAGGGTAATTGTTGACGGCTGTTTTAACGACTGGAAGGCTGTTTCCAGTGGCGTTCTGCAGGGCTCTGTACTGAGTCCCCTGCTTTTTGTGGTGTATATTAACGATGTGGACCTAAATATAGGGAGCATGATGAAAAAGTTTGCAGACGACACAAAGATTAGCTATGTGGTAGATAGCGAGGAGGATAGCTGTAGGCTGCAGGAAGATATTGATGGTCTGGTCAGATGGGCAGAAAAGTGGCAAATGGAATTCAACTTGGAGAAGTGTGAGGTGATGCATTTGGGGAGGTCAAACAAGGCAAAGGAATACACGATTAATTGGAAAATACTGAGAAGTTTAGAGGAAGTAAGGGACCTTGGAGTGAATGTGCACAGATCCCTGAAGGTAGCAGGACAAGGTCGACAAGGTGGTTAAGAAGGCATATGGAATCTTTTCCTTTATTAGCCGAGGTATAGAATACAAGAGCAGGGACGTTATGCTGGAACTGTATAAATCATTGGTTAGGCCACAAATTGAGTACTGTGCACAGTTCTGGTCACCTCATTACTGAAAGGATATAATTGCACTAGAGAGAGTACAGAGGAGATTTACGAGGATGTAGCCAGGACCGGAAAAATGCAGGTATGAGAAAAGATAGGATAGGCTGGGGTTGTTCTCCTTGGAACAGAGAAGGCTGAGGGGAGATCTGATTGAAATGTACACAATTTTGAGGGGCCTGGATAGAGTGGAGGTGAAAGGTTTATTCACCTTAGCAGAGAGGTCAGTGACAAGGGGGCATAGATTTAAAGTGATTGGTAGAAAAATTAGAGGGGAGATGAGGAAAAACTTTTTCACCCAGTGGGTGGTGATGGTCTGGAACTCACTGCCTGAAAGGGTAGTTGAGGCAGAGACCCTTAACTGATTCAAAAGGAGTCTGGATATGCACCTCAAGTGCCGTAAACTGCAGGGCTACGGACCAAATGCTGGAAGGTGGGATTAGAATAGGTGGATCGTTTTTTGGCCAGCACAGACATGATGGGCCAAGTGGCCTCTTTCCATGCCTTAAACTTTCTATGATTCTATGATTCTATATCAAACAAAATTTGGCACTGACTCACACAAGGAAATATTAGGACAGGTAGTAAGTTTTAAGTAATGCCTTAAAGGAGCAGATAGAGATAGGCAGAGTGGTTTAGGGAGGGAATTTCAGAGCTTAAGGCCTAGGCAGCTGAAAACATGATTGCCAATGGTGAAGCAATTAAAACTGGGAATGTGCAAGCAGCCAGAATTGGAGCAATGCAGAGATCTCAAGGGGTTATAGGGCTAGAGGAGGTTACAGAGATAGAGATGGGGCAACGCCATGGAGGTATTTGAAAACAAAGATAAGGATTTTTAAATTGAGGTGTTGCCAGACCAGATGACAATGTAGGTCAGCAAGCACAGGATGATGGGCGAAAGGGACTTGGTGCAAGTTAGGATACGGGAAGCAAATTTCTGGATGAGCTCAAGTTTATGGAAGGTGGAAAATGGGAGGCTGGCTAGGGGTGCATCAGAATTATCAAGTCTATAGGTAACAAAGGCATAAATAAGGGTTTTAGCTGCAGATGAGCTGAGGTAGGGTAGGAGACAGTCTATGTTACAGAGGCAATTTTGGTGATGGCATAGATCTGTGGTTGGAAATTTATCTCATGGTCACATAGGACGCCAACATTGCAAACAGTCTGGTTGAGCCTCAGACAGTAGCCAGGGCGAAGAATGGTCTTCCCAATACTTTGTTGGAGAAAATTTCTGCTCAGTCAGTACCAGATGTCAGATGAGCAACGTGATAAATCAGGCAGTGGAGGAATCAAGACAGGTAAAGTTCAGTGTCTCCAGCATACACATGAAACTTCACATTACGTTTTGGATGTTGTCACTGAGGGACAGTATGTAAATGAGAAATAGGAGGGGGCCAGAGATATTGGGAAGCTTACAATTGGATTAAGATAGAAGCTAAAATAATTATAAACACATTTTTAATAGATTATTTAAAAAATATGCAGTTTTATCATCATGGAGAAATTTGGCATTGCACAAATATAAAACTAGCTTTTCAAGACCAGTGAGGGTGTTTAGCAGTAATTATGAAGTCGGTAAGCCGTCTAAAACCCAGTTACATCTCATTCAATAAGATATATCTTTTTCAAGCATTTATAAAGTGAGATTAACAGCGTAAAAGTGGACATTCTTGTCAGTTTATAGATTTCTGATCAATTACAGTCTGGGGGGACATCAACAGTGCACCTTCTGAAGAAGCGTAGAATCACTGACAGCAACTTCTGGATTTCCACTTCATTCTGTGCATGTGTGGACTCCCAAAGCTGATGTCAGCTTCACTGTCATCACCACTACCAAATCTGGGCCTCGTATGGAATATTTCTTGTACTTGGTGTGGGAGCTAGCATTTATCTATCCTAAAAAGTAAGGAGGAAAACAGTTTAGTGCAGACGATGATTTCTAATGAAAATATTACTTCTTTTATGAATATAATGAAAATAATAAAAATCTGAGAATATCTACATCGATCAGATGTTCAATATAGTTGAGATTGATTTCAAAAATTCTACATGAATGTGAGCAGGTAGATTTCGGAGTTTGATGCCAAACTCATACCTGTTCAGCTGGTTTGATTAACTGGACTAGTCAGAAGTTTGGGCTGCTACTGTGCACTGTTGGTCTGCCTGTCACTGGGCAAGCAACACAAGTTAGAAGCAAGCTTTAGGGTGCTTTTGTGCACTATACCTGATAAATAGCCAACATCAATTTTAGCAGGGAAAGTAACAACGGATGACAGTATTATTTCTTGGCTCTGTGATCCCAGAGGGAAAAAAGAATCCTTATTAGTCAAAAAGAAATGTTACTAACAGGGAGTTAATCTTTTTTGTTTCTCTCTGTACCAATTTCCCTGATTTTCCAACCACCTGTCAGTAAATAGATTAGTGATTGAATTTCTTTCCTTTCCTTAAATCCTAATAATAAATGACTGCAACAACAACAACATGGTTGTTAAAGTTAAAACAAAGGAGTAGGGTTTATTTACACAGTCTTAACTCGGGAAGGTGTTTAACTTCGCCATGCACAGTTACAAACATTCAGGAAAAGGTTAAAGCTATGTAAAGGTAAGGACATTTACTAAATAGAAAGTTATCTTGACTCCTAGCTAACATGGATTTCAGTTAAAACTAGAGTCCTTTTAAAATATCAAACAAAACCAAAGAAATTGAGATCGCCGACTGGAAATGTTGAGTAGGGGAAGGATCGCTGAGAATACCTCTTCTGTGACAATTTCTGCTTCTTCTTCTTCTCGGACTTAAATGGAGGCAGCTAAATTGCTGAAGTCACCTTCTTTTGGATGGAGAGGAAACTGGTAGAAATCAGACTTTCCTGCTGTTTTTGCAGCTTGTCTTCTCGTTGATTTTTCTTGCTGGATTTTTCAAAATGTAGCTTCTTTTTAATTTTTCTTGTTGCAAAGGCCTTAGAAAGAAGTCAATGCAGCTTGAAGGCAGTTCTGCTTCTTGCAGGGAGGTCTCAGGGAGAAGTCTGCAGCAGCAGGCAGCTGGGCCAGATCTGAACAAAAAGTAGCTGTGGGTTGAAATCAGGCTGTACCTTCAAACTGTTACAGTTTCAAGTCCAGGCAGGTTGGATAGGGGTTTCTTGGACAAGCTGTACCACATGATCTCTCTCTCTCTGCCCTCCATTTTAACAAGTGGAACCCAGCTAAAACTTAACATGATGTATAAAATGCCAGTTGACGTTAATACTCAAATGCACAAAACACAATTTACAAGGAGGTTCTTATCTATTCGCAACAGAAAGAGCAACAATATCAAAGGAAGCACTTATGGTACATTATAATTTGTTATAAATTTGATTTATAAAAATAGCCAGTATTAATGCATGAAACCTTAAATGTTTGTATAACATTCCTCTGTGCACTATTTAAGCAGTTACTCTTTTACTGTTTTATATTGATTTACTTTTATGTTGCTTTACTAATAAATATATGTTCAAACATTTTCCATGATTCAAAGTATTTGGAGAGTGAATTTAACCGAATTATAGAAAACAATCTTTAAAAAATTAATTTGTCAAATGAAAAATCATTAAAATGGATGCCAAAACTCAGGAGCCAATAATATAAATATTTGGAATTTGAAAATAAATGTTATATTTTATTGTTCGCTATGTTGCAAAGATTAATCTAATTATTAATTCATGCAAAGTAGATCTTAATTTCTTGTTAAATGTTTGAATTATATTTACATTTGACCTCTGCTATATTTGATTATTTTTGGAAGCAGCAAGAAATTTAAGGAGAAAGTATACACAGAGATGTGTGATCGAAGTACATGTTTATCTTTTACATTGAATAAGGCACTTTAATTCTTGCATTTGACCTACCATATGCATTGTATATCTATGCTGCTGGAGAAACATTTGTTGTGAAACTGTTGTCATATGCAAAGGAAGAAAACCTGCACATGACAATGTATGTCATGATTAGGACCCTACCAAATTCACAGCCAACTTTTACAAATTTTATGGTCACAGCATTTTAAGAATCATGAATTTCATGTATTTAAATTTAAATTTCACGGTGTTGTAACAAACCATGAAAATTATCTATTTAAAACAAAAAAAAATGACAAGGGAGGTTTCTGGTTTCAAATGGCAGTTATTGTATACTCAAAAACTATTGTAAAAAGCCGACTATAAACAAGTCACATTCTTTACTCACTGAAGTCAGTAGTTGAATGTGAGCATGGAGCAACTTGCAACTGTCTCTTTCTTCATTCACTGTCTCTGCATTGTGAATACTTGTCTGTGTTTAGAAACAACTCTCTCCCCATCCACAGAGTTTGTTGCAATTGTCAGACAGTGTCGTGCTATCCTTTCAAGGTGGAGGATTCTGCATTCCACAGAGTTCCAAAACTCCAGCACAGGCAAAATACAATCTGCTTTTTTTTTTGCAATGTTTTTATAAACAGGAATCTCCAGCCGACAGTTCTTGTCAAAGCCAGGAATCACATCAAATGACTTTAAGTCCACCCTTTGTGGAGGGACAAAGATACGGCTTTCCAGAATGCTGCAGAAGGTTGTTGAAATCTCTGAGCCGCTTTTTCTTCACCGCTTGACACTTTCCTGTTGCAGTAGTACTATTTGAGCTTCTTTGCCATGCAAGAAAACATCGGTTGAGCACACGCATTTAATTCAGCATCATCAGAGTGTTGTTTGTTTGACTGCACTTCAGCCCAGAACTGTACATCCATTACTTTATTGTAAGCTTTGTGGATTGTGACATCACAGAATCACAGAATAATACAGTGCAGAAGAGGCGCTTCGGCCCAACGAGTCTGCACCGATGCATTAAAGACACCTGACCTGTCTACCTAATCCCATTTGCCAGCACTTGGCCCATAGCCTTGAATGTTATGACATGCCAAGTGCTCATTCAGGTACTTTTTAAAGGATGTGAAGCGACCTGCCCTCCCAGGCAGGGCATTCCAGACCGTCACCACCCTCTGGGTAAAAAAGTTCTTCCTCAAATCCCCCTTAAACCTCCCGCCTCTCACCTTAAACTTGTGACCCCTCGTAACTGACCCTTCAACTAAGGGGAACAGCTGCTCCCTATCCACCCTGTCCATGCCCCTCATAATCTTGTACACCTCGATCAGGTCACCCCTCAGTCTTCTCTGCTCCAGTGAAAACAACCCAAGCCTATCCAACCTCTCTTCATAGCTTAAATGTTCCATCCCAGGCAACATCCTGGTGAATCGCTTCTGCACCCCGTCCAATGCAATCACATCCTTCCTATAATGTGGCGACCAGAATTGCACACAGTACTCCAGCTGTGGCCTTACCAAAGTTCTGTACAGCTCCAACATGACCTCCCTGCTTTTGTAATCTATGCCTCGATTGATAAAGGCAAGTGTCCCATATGCCTTTTTCACCACCCTATTAACCTGCCCTTATGCCTTCAGAGATCTATGGACAAACACGCCAAGGTCCCTTTGTTCCTCGGAACTTCCCAGTGTCAGGCCATTCATTGAATACTTCCGTGTCACATTACTCCTTCCAAAGTGTATCACCTCACACTTTTCAGCGTTAAATTCCATCTGCCACTTTTCTGCCCATTT
This sequence comes from Heterodontus francisci, assembly GCF_036365525.1. Taxonomy (NCBI): domain Eukaryota; kingdom Metazoa; phylum Chordata; class Chondrichthyes; order Heterodontiformes; family Heterodontidae; genus Heterodontus; species Heterodontus francisci. Next base: position 47,392,040 of record NC_090377.1, read on the forward strand.
GACCATCCCGTCTATAACTTCCTGTAACCTAAGAAACTCCACCTCACTGTTAACCACTCGGCCAATCCTTGTGTCATCCGCGAACTTACTGATCCTACCCCCCACATAGTCATCTATGTCGTTTATATAAATGACAAACAATAGGGGACCCAGCACAGATCCCTGTGGTACGCCACTGGACACTGGCTTCCAGTCACTAAAACAGCCGTCTGTCATCACTCTCTGAGTGTCGAGATTCAAACCAAGTAATTAAATCCATCAGTCGTGTCACATTCTTGGCAACAAACTGAACAAAGAACAAAGAACAGTCCAGCACAGGAACAGGCCATTCGGCCCTCCAAGCCTGCGCCGATCTTGATGCCTGCCTAAACTAAAACCTTCTGCACTTCCAGGGACCGTATCCCTCCATTCCCATCCTATTCATGTATTTGTCAAGATGCCTTTTAAACGTCGCTATCGTACCTGCTTCCACCACCTCCCCCGGCAAGAAGTTCCAGGCACTCACCACCCTCTGTGTAAAGAACTTGCCTCGCACATCCCCTCTAAACTTTGCCCCTCACACCTTAAACCTATGTCCCCTAGTAACTGACTCTTCCACCCTGGGGAAAAAGCTTCTGATTATCCACTCTGTCCATGCCGCTCATAACTTTGTAAACCTCTATCATGTCGCCCTTCCACCTCCGTTGTTCCAGTGAAAACAATCCGAGTTTTTCCAACCTCTCCTCATAGCTAATGCCCTCCAGACCAAGCAACATCCTGGTAAGCCTCTTCTGTACCCTCTCCAAAGCCTCCACATCCTTCTGGTAGTGTGGCGACCAGAATTGCACGCAATATTCCAAGTGTGACCTAACTAAAGTTCTGTACAGTTGCAGCATGACTTGCCAATTTTTATACTCTATGCCCCAACCGATGAAGGCAAGCATGCCGTATGCCGTCTTGACTACCTTATCCACCTGCATTGCCACTTTCAGTGACCTGTGGACCTGTACTCCCAGATCTCTCTGCCTGTCAATACTCCTAAGGGTTCTGCCATCTACTGTATACATCCCACCTGCATTAGACCTTCCAAAATGCATTATCTCACATTTGTCCGGATTAAACTCCATCTGCCATTTCTCTGCCCAAGTCTCCAACCGATCTGTATCCTGCTGTATCCTCTGACAATCCTCATCACTATCCGCAACTCCACCAACGTTTGTGTCGTCCGCAAACTTACTCATCAGACCAGCTACATTTTCCTCCAAATCATTTATATATACTACAAACAGCAAAGGTCCCAGCATTGATCCCTGCAGAACACCACTAGTCACAGCCCTCCATTCAGAAAAGCACACTTCCACTGCTACCCTCTGTCTTTTATGACTGAGCCAGTTCTGTATCCATCTTGCCAGCTCACCTCTGATCCCGTGTGACTTCACCTTTTGTACCAGTCTGCCATGAGGGACCTTGTCAAAGGCTTTACTGAAGTCCATATAGATAACATCCACTGCCCTTCCTTCATCAATCATCTTTGTCACTTCCTCAAAAAACTCAATCAAGTTAGTGAGACACGACCTCCCCTTCACAAAACCATGCTGCCTCTTGCTAATAAGTTGGTTGTTTCCAAATGGGAGTAAATCCTGTCCTGAAGAATCCTCTCTAATAATTTCCCTACCACTGACGTAAGGCTCACCGACCTATAATTTCCTGGATTATCCTTGCTACCCTTCTTAAACAAAGGAACAACATTGGCTATTCTCCAGTCCTCTGGGACCTCACCTGTAGCCAATGAGGATACAAAGATTTTTGTCAAGGCCCCAGCAATTTCTTCCCTTGCCTCCCACTGAATTCTGGGGTAGATCCCATCAGGCCTTGGGGACTTACCTACCTTAATGCTTTGCAAGACGCCCATCACCTCCTCCTTTTTGATAACGACATGACCGAGACTATCTACACTCCCTTCCCTCGGCTCATCATCCACCAAGTCCTTCTCTTTGGTGAATACTGATGCAAAATACTCATTTAGTACCTCGCCCATTTCCTCTGGCTACACACATAGATTCCCTCCTCTATCCTAGAGTGGGCCAACCCTTTCCCTGGTTACCCTCTTGCTCTTCATATACGTATAAAAAGCCTTGGGATTTTCCTTAATCCTGTTTGAAGCTGCTCATTAAGCTGAGCATTGTTTTGAAGAGTTACAATGTCTGATAAAACCTGTGTTTTTGATGTCAGTGTGAGCTCTTCTGAGATGAAGTCCAAGTAGTATTTCAGGTGCGCTGCATGACACTGTACTGCCCGAAACCAAGAATTCCAACATATAATTACTGGCTCTAGAGGATCAGCGATGTTTTTGTTCACTAATTTCAGCCATTTCATCCCTGTTTGCAATGTGTTGCTTTTATCGAAGCTTGCGGCTAGGGCAGTATTTAAAGATCGTTTTAATGTAACTGACCAATTTGTTGACTTTACCAAACTCACTTTTCCACATCTCACTGACAAGAGAAATTATATGTGTATTACATGTAATATAAACAGCAATAGGCATTACACCTTGGAGCACAGATTTGAAAGATTTTGTCATGTAAGTTGTATTGTCACTAATGAAAGCAGACACTTTGTTGAAATCTGCACTGTATTTTGAAACAGTTTTAATTATTGCTTGGCAAACTGTGGTGTAATTAATAGCTTCTAAGTGGATGCTATCTGCAAGCACGGTTGTTAGCTTTCCTGACTGTACATCTTCGGCCTTCCCAGACATAAAATCAAACAAAACATGGAGCACATAGTTGTCTTACGCATCAGTGGACTCATTACAAACCATTGCAGAAGGCTCACAGCCATTAATCTGAGACTGCATCTCCTCACAATGTGTAGTAAAAACTTTCGGTAGGCAGTCCTGTCCTAGTTTATTTGTACTTGGCAAGCAACCACCTTTTTGCATATTACGTTGAATGAATACCTGCAGCTTTGGGTGATCAAGTTTTTCCAATGGTATGTTGGTGTTTGCAAAAACATTCACAAGTTCCATTGTAATTAGCTGATGATTTTCTGAGCTCTCTGTCAAATTCTTAAAAAGAGATGAAATCATTGCTTTTTTTTTTGCATGTTCGTTTTCCAGTAGTGCAATGTCAGATGCTCTATTTCTGCTGTGATGGCTTTCGGACTCTAAGTGGTTGAACCACTGCCCACATTGTGTGATCCAACAAAATATTGGAGTTTGTTCCACCATCGGCATGCAGAATTTGGCTTCCAAATTCTTTCACTCAATGTGCTGCAGTTTTTGATTTACTCATTTAGCATTCTCACTTGTCTGCTAATACATGAGACTGCTTCTCTCAAAACTGCACTGGAAGCCCTCCCTCATCTACCAATCACGAGGTGAGCCTTGTGTCAATCATTAAAATGTGCAAAGTTCGCAACATGCCCAGCAATCAGCAAGGTGAGCCTTGTGTCATGAATAAAATGTGCGAAGTTTGCAAAATGGACGATTGCACGGTCCTTGATGCATTATTCGTGACCGTGAATTTGGTAGGGCCCTAGTCAAAATTGAGTTAAGCAGTTTTGAGTGTGTGATTGGTGTTGAAAAGGTGCACACAATACTGCAGTGTGTTTTTTTCCCAAGGGAAATTATACCATTATACCACTGTAATGAATACTCTGATTAATTGGCACTATTCAGTTCTGAGGAGCACCAATTCAGCACTCTCAAGCAAGGAATTTCATGAAGTGGTGTAACCGGCAAGTTATGTTGAATTTACAAAAGCAAAACACTGCAAATGCTGGAACTCTGGAAAAAAAGACAATAAGTTCTGGAAATACTCAGCAGGTCAGTCTTCATCCCCTTACCCCTCCACTTAAATGAATTTTGAACTCAGCACAATGCTGAACTCTTCTTCCATCGCCTCCACACCCACTACTTTGACCAGGAGCCTTCCTCTGCCCAGGGGACCCTTTCACCCATCTTCAGAATTCTTGTTCCACCTGGACCCCTCACTCTAGCTTCTTACCCTCCCTAGATCCTTTCATTGACAACTGCTGACATGGCGTTAGCCATCTTAATTTCTCTGCTCCCTTCACTCACTCTACCGTTAACTTGCAGCATTTCATTTTCTCGGGTCCAACCCGAACATTGAGATCAAACCAATGACAAACTGTTATTGTTTGGCAAAGTGATCTCTACCTAGCGATGGCTGAATGCCAACTTTCTGACATCACCTCCTAACCCCCGCTAGACCATGACCCCACACCGAACATCAAGCCAACTTCGACTGTTGCTGATTTCATCTTCTCTGGAGATCTGCCCTCAATGGTCTCCAACCTCATGTCCCCTCACCCTGCACAGCCCACTTCTACCTCTTTCCCAAGGCGGTGACGTAGAGGTATATAGGGAGGTGGTGGCGTAGTAGTATTGTCACTGGACTCTCTGGGGACATGAGTTCGAATCCGACCACAGCAGATGGTGGAATTTGAATTCAATTAATAACAACAAAAATTCTGAAATTAAAAAAGCTAGTCTAATGTTGACCATGAAACCATTATCAATTGTCGTAAAAATCCATCTGGTTTACGAACGTCCCTTAGGGAAGAAAATCCGCTGTCCTTACCTAGTCTGGCCTACATGTGACTCCAGACCCACAGCAATGTGGTTGACACTTAAATGCCCTCCGAACTGGCCCAGCAAGCCATTCAGTTGTAACAAACCGCTACAAAGCCGATAAGGAATGAAACCGGACGGACCACCCGGCATCGACCTAGGCACCGGAAACAACAACAGCAAACCCAGCCCTGTTGATGTTGCAAAGTCCTCCCTACTAACATCTGGGAGTTTGTGCCAAAGTTGGGAGAGCTGTCCCACAGACTAGTCAAACAACAGCCTGACATTGTCATAATAACAGAATCATACCTTACAGACAATGTCCCGGACACCACCATCACCATCCCCGGGTATGTCCTGTCCCACCAGCAGGACAGACCCAGCAGAGGTGGCGGCACAGTGGTATACAGTCGGGAGGGAGTTGCCCTGGGAGTCCTCAACATCGACTCTGGACCCCATTAAGTCTCATGGCATCAGGCCAAACATAGGCAAGGAAACCTCCTGCTGATTACCATCTACCGCCTGCACCCACCCCCACCCCCTCAGCTGATGAATCAGAACTCCTCCATGTTGAACACCACATGGAGGAAGCACTGAGGATGGCATGGAGCAGAATGTACTCTGGGTGGGGGACTTCAATACCCATCACCAAGTGTGGCTCGGTAGCACCATTACTGACTGAGCTGGCTGTGTCCTAAAGGACATAAATGCTAGTCTGGGTCTGCAGCAGGTGGTGAGGGAACCAGCAAGAGGGAGAAACATACTTGACCACGTCCTCACCCATCTGCTTGTCGCAGATGCATCTGGCCGAGACAGTATTGGTAGGAGTGACCACCACACAGTCATTGTGGAGTCAAATTCACATTGAGCATACTCTCTATCGTGTTGTGTGGCACTACCACTGTGCTAAATGGGATAGATTTCGAACAGATCCAGCAATGCAAAACTGCGCATCCATGAGGTGCAGTGGGCCATCAGCAGCAGCAGAATTCTACTCAACCACACTTTGTAACCTCATGGCCCGGCATATCCCCCACTCTACCGTTACCATCAAGCCGGGGGATCAACCCTGGTTCAATGAAGAGTGCAGGAGGCCATGCCAAGAGCAGCACCAGGCATACCTCAAAATGAGGCGTCAACCTGGTGAGGCTACAACCAAGGACTACTTGCATGCCAAACAGCCTAAGCAGCATACTATAGACAGAGTTAGGCGATCCCACAACCAATGGATCAGATCTAAGCTCTGCAGTCCTGCCACATCCAGTTGTGAATGGTGGTGGACAATTAAACAACTAACTGGAGGATATGGATCCACCAAAATCCCCATCCTCAGTGATGGGGGAGCCCAGCACATCAGTGTAAAAGATAAGGCTGAAGCATTTTCAACAATCTTCAGCCAGAAGTGCCTTGTGGATGATCCATCTCAGCCTCCTCCTGAAGTCCCCAGCATCACAAATGCCAGTCTTCAGCCAATTTGATTCATGCCACGTGATATCAAGAAACGACTGAAGGTACTGGATACTACAAAGGCTATGGTCCCTGACAATATTCCAGCAATAGTACTGAAGACTTGTGCTCCATAACCTGTTGCGCCCCTAGCCAAGCTATTCCAGTACAGCTATAACACTGGCATCTACCCAGCAATGTGGAAAATTGCCCAGATATGTCCTGTACACAAAAAGCAGGACAAATCCAACCTGGCCAATTACCGCCCCATCAGTCTACTCTCGACCGTAAGTAAAGTGATGGAAGGTGTTGTCGACAGTGCTATCAAGCGGCACTTGCTTAGCAATAACTGGGGTAGATGGGAGCGTGGAATTCGAGACACAAACAGATCAGTCATGATCATATTGAATGGCGGAGCAGACTCGAAGGGACAAATGGCCTACTTCTGCTCCTAATTCGTATGTTCGTAAACTACTCAGTGATGCTCAGTTTGGGTTCAGCCAGCTCCTGACCTCATCACATCCTTGGCTCAAACATGGACAAAAGAGCTGAACTCAAGAGGTGAGGTGAGAGTGACCGCCCTTGACATCAAGGCTGCATTTGATTGAGTATGGCATCAAGGAGCCCTGGCAAAACTGGAGTCAATGGGAATCAGGGGAAAACTCTCTGTTGGTTGGAGACATGCCTAGTGTTATGATCCTGTGTGTTTTTTTTTTCCCAGGAAGAATACGGTGTGCCTTTAAGGCTGGAAAATGAGCCACACTGCTTTAAGGCAGCAAGCTGTAAAGACTGAGTCGAAGAATGCATTCTTGTTGACTTGGATACAGCCTTTCAGAGACTGTGATTCAAAGGGTGTATTCTCGCTGCCTTGGATACAACCACTCGGGCTGAGCATGGAGATACATTTGCTACAATTTAATTTTGAACTGGCTTATAGTGCAAACACCCTGCTCCAACAGGACACAGACAGACAGCTGTGTGTTAGCACCTGAAAGAAGAGCTCAGCCCATTTAAATTGAAAGAAGAGAATTTAGTCTGTTTATTTATTGTTTTCTCTCAAAATTCTAAAAAGTCAAGCCAAAACAGAGATCTCTGATAATTTAAACTGAAGGAAGGGAAGTTAGACTGTGACAATCATTTATCCCTCAAAAATTCTAAAGCTAGATTGATTCTATTGAAAGCTGTTGCGAGTTTTTGATCTACTGTGGTCATCGCTGGAAGAAAGCGGAGTTTGGAACTTCGGGTGTTGGACTGTTTTCCTTTGCTTATCAGACCCTGGAAGATTGCGCGTGGACTTTAATCAGAGGATTGTTCATCAGGAAGTGTAAATTTGCAAGGACTCTAATTTTTTCGATTTTAAATGTTGTTTTAATTCTTTGTAGTATTTAAGAATTTAGTTTTTCTAATTAAGCAGTTAATTGGTTGATTTAAAGATACCTGGTTTGGTTAGCCTCATTCGGGGGGTTAATAGATGGTACAATTTGGCTGGGTCTTTCTTTATTTTGGAAAGTTTAAGATAATATGTTAGGCGATCTGTGGAGGGATGGGATTGAATTAACAATGTGCTTCTCCCACCACAATCAGAATTGTATATTTTGATTGGGGGCTTTGACTGACGCAGTCGGTCGTAACACTAGCACAAACAAAGATGGTTGTGGTTGTTGGAGGTCAATCATCTCAGTTCCAGGACACCACTGCAGGAGTTACTCAGGGTTGTGTCCTTGGCCCAAGCATCTTCAGCTGCTTCATAAATGACCTTCCTTCAATCATAACGTCAGAAGTGGGGATGCTCACTGATGATTGCACAATGTTCAGCATCATTTGCAACTCCTCAGATACTGAAGCAGTCTGTGTAGAAATGCAGCAAGACCTGGACAATACATAGGCTTGGACTGATAAGTGGCAAGTAACATTCGTGCCACACAAGTGCCAGGCAATGACCATCTCCAACAAGAGAAAATCTAACCAACTCCCCTTGACATTCAATGGCATTCTGATCGTTGAATCACCCACTATCAACATCCTAAGGGGTTACCATTGACCAGAAACTGAACTGGAGTAGCCATATAAATACCGTGGCTACAAGAGCAGGTCAGAGGCTAGGAATCCTACGGCGAATAACTCACCTCCTGATTCCCCAAAGTCTGTCCATCATCTACAAGGCACAAGTCAGGAGTGTGATGGAATGCTCTCCACTTGCCTGGATGGGTGCAGCTCCATCAAGCTCAAGAAGCTCGACAACATCCAGGACAAAGCAGCCCACTTGACTGGTGCCCCATCTATAAACATTCACTCCCTCCACCACCGACGCACAGTGGCGGCAGTGTGTACCATCTACAAGATGCACTGCAGCAACTCACCAAGCCTCCTTAGACAGCACCTTCCAAATCCACAACCTCTACCACCTAGAAGGACAAGAACAGTAGATGCTTTAGAACACTACCACACTACACACCATCCTGACTTGGAACGACATCGTCATTCACTGTCGCTGGGTCAAAATCCTGGAACTCCCTCCCTAACAGCACTGTGGGTGTACCTACTCCTCGTGGACTGCTGTGGTTTAAGAAGGCAGCTCACCACCACTTTCTCAGGGGCAACTGGGGATGGGCAATGAATGCCGTCCTAGCCAGCAACACCCACATCCCATGAATGAATAAAAAAAGATCTACAAACAGGACTGCCCTAGTAAGTCCATTGTTCCAGCCTATTCTTGCCCCATAGAATTGATTTCTTCCTGTCTCAACTCTATTTTTCCCTCCTTATCCAGTCTATTCCCACCTACATCCATGACTCTTCTGACATCCTCTGCCACTTTAAGAGTTTCCAGTTTCCTGACCTTAATCATCTTTTCCCCATTGACATCCAATCCCTCTGCACCTCCATTCCTCCACCAGGATCACCTGAGATCTGGTTTCTTCTTTGAATGGAGGCCAACCAGTTCCCATCCATATCCCTCCTCCACCTGGCTGAACTTGTTCTCACATTGGAGTCAAAAAGAAGTTGCACACTCACTTCCTCCAAATAAAAGGTAATGCTTTGGGAACACATATGGGTCCTAACGATACCTGCCTTTTCATGGCATATGTTGAATATTCTTTGATCCAGTCCTACTCACGTTCCCTCCCTCACCTCTTTTTCCAGTAAATTGCTGACTTTCAGTGTCATTTCTTGCTCTCATCCCAAATTGGAAAATTTCATATGGTCCATCTCCAACTCTTCCCTTCCTGAACTTCTCTGTTTCCACTTCTTGGGATAGTGTTATGAGTGCTTCTATATTTTTAAGTTTTTTAAAAGTATTTTCGAGTTGGTCATTGGTTTATTTTGGGAAAACTGAAAAGACTCCATGGATGGGTTTTTACCAGGGTCACTGAGAGGTCTGGCTTTGAAAACAAACAGTTACTGGAAGGTACCTGTTTTCAAATAATAACCCAGCAAGGGGTTCTTTTTGACTTGGGGAAAGTTGTTTACAAAGGAGTGACAAGTCAAGATTTATAGGGGTCAGGAGGCTTGACTCATGAAATTGTTAACCGTGGCGCGGAGTCAACTCCCCCTTGTCCACAGCTACAGTTACTGGCTTAGTACAAAGAGGGGGAACTCAGTCCTTTCTTTAACTATCAATTTACTTTATTCACGTTGTTGTACAATGTAAGGATAAGGCTTATACACTTAGTTAGACAAAAACATACAACTCCCATTGAGTTATACAGTTAATAACAAAACTAGCTAGAATTCATAAGCACACCCACTAGGTTCCTCTGACCTTTCCCTGTCCTAGTCACAGAATACAAAGGATATTACCCGAAAAAGGGAGAGTTAACGCTGGCCAGGCGTTCCGTTCTCTCTCTCTCTCTCTTCTACGTCGTCGTCGCCGCGTCGCTCACGCAGGGTCTTCCGCTTCCACGATGGTTGATCTCCGGAGTTTTCGCTGGCTCTATGCCCAAAAAGCTCTATTCTTATCCTGTTGCTTATCTCTCCAAATCTGAGCTGTGTCTTTCCGGTTGGCTTAAGCTTGATCACCTCGTTCACAGCTTCTCTTAATTGGCCCAGGCCCAAAGACCCTGGTATCACACCGTGTCCAAATAAGGCCCTTTTCCTGTGTCCTGTTCTTTGTCTTGTCCCATAAAGTAATTAGTTCAAACTGGATTTTACCAGCACAGGCCAGTGTCCGAGCTCCAGGTTACTACAGGTCAAACAATCCCAGCAGTTTGTAACTGATTCTGTGTTTCTTGCAGCCCCTGGCCAACAACATTGTTTATGGCTTTGCTTTGGACAGTGAGGTGGGATATGGACAATGGTTTGAAAAGACAGTTGGAGAAAACTTGCCAAGGAAGCAGAACCCCAGCTCAGTCTGTTCCATTTGAAAAGCCTGCCAGTTTTCCATCTCTTGAGAAGCTGAGAAGCAACTGTAAGAAACTGCCTGAAATCCCTCTTACTGCATTTTCCCTGGAAAGCCTGCCCAAACTGATCTTCAACATGGTCTGAAAAGAACCGTTTTAGGAAGATCCCAGTGACAGCCATCTATACACATTTCGGATGCCAAACCAAAACAAAAGACATCTTTTCATATATTTTCTTCCTTCTTCAAGAATTAGCAGGTATTTAACCCAAGTGGTTTATTGCCATTTTTTTTGTAATAGAACTCTAAAACGCATATCCCTTTATTTTTCTGGTTAACCGATATATGTAAGTGCGTGAGCGTGAGGGGCTAAGGTAAAAAGGGAACTTTAATATTTCAATCTGTGTGTTTATGCTTTACTTCATTACTGGTTAAGACTTGTTTTAAAATAAGCTGATAATTTTGTTGTTTATTCAGGAGACCTGGTTGTTGTGTTTCATTCTGGGATTAAAAATAGAGTCTATGATTGACCATATCAGTAAGTGGGAAAAAATGTTAATATATGTTGTGACCCGTGGAGAAGTGAAATGAGAATAAACAGTGCACTCCTCCTGCCTCGGTCGTAACAATCGGCTATCAACTATATCCACTACAAGTCCACTGAATCCCACAACTACCTTGACAACACTTCCTCCCACCCAACTTCCTATTAGGACTCTAATCCACTCTCCCAGTTTCGTCATTTTCATCACATCTGTTCTGACAATGTTACCTTCCATGCCAGTGCTTCAGATACATTTTTCTTTTTCCTCAGGTGATGATTACCTATCACCTTGGTGCACGGAGCCCTTGACCGTATCCGTTCCCTTTCCCACACTTCCACTGTCACCCCTTCCCCTTCCTCCCAGAATCACAATAGGGTTCCTCTTGTCCTTACCTTCCACCTCACCAACCTCCACATTAAATGGATCATCCTCCGTCACCTCCACAGTGAGGCCACCACCAAATACATCTTCCCCTTCCCTCCTCTTTTAGCATTCCAAAGGAACTGTTCCGTGTGAGATATTCTGGTCCACTCCCCAATGACCCCCAACACACCTCTCAATTTCCCATGGCGCCTTACCATGCAATCACACAAGATGTAACACCTACCCTTTACCTCATATCTTCCTACCATCCAAAGCTTCAATCACTCCTTCCAAGTGAAAGAACAATTTACTTGTACTTCTTTCAATTTAACATCCTGTATTTGCTGCTCATGATGCGGACCTCTCCACACTGTGGAGATGAAACACAGGTTGGGTGACCATTTTGCGGAAGGCTCCATTCAATCTGCAAGTGTGACCCCGAGCTTCCGGTCGCCTGTCATTTTATTTCTCCGCCCCACTGTTGCTCTGATCTCTCTGTCCTCAGCTTCCTTCTCTGTTCCAATGAAGCTCAATGTAAGTTTGGAAGAACAGCACCTCATCTTTCAATGAGGCACTTTACAGCCTTCTGGACTCAACACTGAGTTCAACAATTTAAAATCATAACCATGACCTCACTCTTTTCTTGGACGGCAGCTGCTGATGATGGTTCTGCTTTTCCCATTTACACCTCCTTTAGGCCGATCTTTTGTTTCTTTACTTGACCCATTCCTATCTCCTTTTGCCTTGTACCATCATCCCTTTGGGGAGAGCTGAACCACAGACTCGTCAAGCAACAGCCTGACATAGTCATACTCACAGAATCATACCTTACAGCCAATGTCCTAGACTCCACCATCACCATCCCTGGGTATGTCATGTCCCACTGGTAGGACAGACCCACCAGAGGTGGTGCACAGTGGTATACAGTAGGGAGGGAGTGTCTCTGGGAGTCTTCAACATTGACTCTGGGCCCCATGAAGTCTCATGGTATCAGATCAAACATGCGCAAGGAAATCTCTTTCTGATTACCACCTACTGCCCTCCCTCCCACTTGGAGGATGCACTGAGGATATCAAGGGTGCAGAATGTACTCTGCATGGGGTAATTTAATGTACATCAGTAAAAGCAGCTCGGTACCACCACTACTGACCAAGCTGGCTGAGTCCTGAAGGATGTATCTGCCAGCCTGGGCCTGCAGCAGATGGTGAGAAAGGGGAAAACCTACTTGACCTCGTCTTCGCCAATCTGTCGCAGATACATCTATCCATTACAGTATTGTCAAGAGTGACCACCACACAAACCTTGTGCAGACAAAGTCCCATCTTCAGACTGAAGACACCCTTCATCATTTTGTGTGACACTACCACCTTTGCTAAATAGGATAGAATCAGAACAGATTTTACAGCTCAAAACAGGGCATCCATGAGGCGATGTGGACCATCAGCAGAAGCAGAAATATATTCAACCACAATCCAGGTTCACTGAAAAGTGTACGGGAGCATGCCAGATTTATTTACAGCCTTCGTCCAAACATGGATTAAAGGGCTGAATACCAGAGATGAGGCGAGTGACAGTCCTTCACATCAAGGCAGTATTTGACCGAGTGTGGCATCAAGGAGCCCTAGCAAAATTAAAGTTAATGAGGATTGGGGGAAAACACCCTACTGGTTGGAATCATGCCGAGCACAAAGGAAAATGCTTGTGGTTGTTGGTGCAACCAGAAAGCCAGTTCTGAAGGTTAGAATGGCAGTCAATCTTTACACGCTTGTATATTTATTTAAAAAGTTACACATTACAAGCATATTTCCCAAACTACACTATGTGGATGTAACTCTTTCATTCATTACGAAAGCTTACAGTTTTTACCTCAAGGCCAAAAACGAATGTTTTCTTCCAATTACTGTGACTGTCAAGGAACAGTATTTTCTCTCCTCTGTTTGAAACAGTGTGCCTTTAAGACAGAGAGAGAAGTGTTAGATTTCTGAGAACAGTATTCCACAGCTGCATTTGTTACCTAGGCAACAGCAGGGGAGTGAGAAGGTCACATGGTAAAATGTTTCAATTTTATGGTGTGTAAAAATCAGCTAAAACCAGTTTATGAGAGATACCAGTGAAGCATGCTTACTGAAGGAAAGAGCTGTCTATTTCTCTCAGAAAAAATTCTCCAAGAACCTACAGGCAGAGTTAATTGCCTAAGGAGCAAAAAACCCTTTGAAGTGACCATTTGTATTGCTAGAGGTAGAAAAACTCCTTTTCTTTACTTCCAAGGCAGGAAGTCTTTGCTTCAAGATTGACTCTCTCTTGACTGATATTGTTTTCTGGAAGTCGCAGTAACGTTTTGACTGAGAGACTGTCAGTTTTAAAATCTGAGTGGACCGATTGCTACACTCCTTGTTTAAAGAAGTGTTTGACACCTGCTGCAGCTGAAGTGTTTTGAATGCCTATCTATTGAAGGACTGTGTCATCAAATCCACGTGGAGCCTTTGAATGGCATACGATTATTTTGTGAGGATACCTCACCCATCAGGAACGTAATCCACAAAGACTAACAACCCAGTTAGTTATTTCTTCTTAAGAAACAGCTAATTTTTAAAACATCATTGTTAAAAGAAACCAGTTAACTGTGATTTATGAATGTATGTGTGTGTGCATGGGGAAGTTAGGTTAAAATAATAAGTTGTAAGGTCTTTAGACATAGGTTTATCTTAATAGTGTTTAAGATTTAATTTTTCATAAATAGTTAATTTGTTGTTGTCTAAAGATACCTGGTTTAGTCTGCTTTATTCTGGGGGTTGCTAGAGTGTTTAATTTGGCTGTTTTCCAGTTGGGTGGGAAAACTCTAACAATATGCTGCGACCTGTGGAGTGATGGGACTGAATTGACAGTGCATCACTCCCACCTCGGTCCTAACAGCGACTAAGCACTGTGCTTAGCATTTTTTCCCTCCAACAATAATCCTGAATCTAGCCTTGTAATTAACATTGACTGGCATATTGTGAAAGTCACATAATAAAAATTGATGGGTGAGCCTACCAGTCTCATATTTCAATACCAGCCCCTATGGTAAATGACATTTCTTCTTCCAGACATTTACTACAGAAGTGCACAATGTTGTGACTGCTCACTGGAGCATCTTGATGTTGCAGATTCACCACAGCCATAACACTTTCAGAATAATATTTATTGTGAATGCTTCTAAACATCAATCTTTGACTTTTGATATATCCTTACATGTTTGGAGAGGTAACCATGCAATAGAACACTTATTATCATTGTTCATTTTGATGCTGTCTAAAATGGGCATTGATGGTAATCAACTTGTCAAAATAAAGGATACAGATGTAAAGGAAACTAAGTAAAATTTGGATTGTGCTAGATGTACTGAAAGGGAATTAAAATAAAATGTGAGAAAGGGTAGCAGAACTAACACAGAGCAGAGGGTAAATGCAGGGAGTGATTAGCACTAATTTTGGTTGTGATTTAATGTATATAGTGTGCGGCTGTGGCCCCAATCCTCACAGGGACTGGCTGCTTTGGCAGGGGGAGGGGTGGAGTGGGGCGGGGTTGGGGGGGAGGGCGGGGGGAGGTGAAACACAGGGCTGGATTTTCCTGATCTTGGCAGCACTGTGATGTCAGGACTATTTTGGGGTCCTGACCCTGGTGAAGGTTGGTGTGCGTGACAGTTAGCATTTGGTGGGAGGCGACCAATTAGTGGGTCACCTCCGTGATATCGGTTCAATGATGGACAGCGGGCGTGAGCAGGAGGCAGGAGTTATAAGTTGTGGGCCCCATTTAAAGGGTGCCCATCTGGATTCAATGGGCAACCAGCCATAGAGAATCAGCCCTGAGGGAACAGTCTATCAGAGCAGTTACATGGCAGTCTGTCATGGTAAGCTGGCCCTAAGGTTCACCGACACCTCCCTGAAGGTCATGATAGAGGCAGTCTGAGACAGGAGGAACATTTTGTTTCTGGAGAGTGGTGGGAAGAGGCCTGTCAAGTAAACAAAAGAGGCATGCTGGAGGTCGCCAGGGAAGTCAGAAGCCACAGCGTGGTTAGCAGGACATTGGTCAACAACTTCAACCACCTATGCATTCTTGCAAGGTGAGTACAAAGCAAAGCCAAGCTGTCAGTTGTGAATATCTCACAGGGATGGCACACCTCTGAGCAGGAGGGCCTCAAGGCAGCAGTGAATAGGGAAACCAAGGAGATTATTGCCTATTCATAATCCTCACATGAGGGAACTGAACAAAGCAACGTAAGCTTGAGAGGATGGTAATGTAAACCCTGGGGAAATGCAATGACAGGAGCATCACTTCTGACAGTGGATCAGGATGGGCAAATGGGAAGGTTAGGTGTAGCTGACCTCTCCATTCTCACATTGCAGGAGAAACAAGCACACAATACCTGCGAGAGGAGTCATTCAGGGGATGGACTGTCCAACCTGGCAATCTTGACGCTCGTGGAGGAGGAGGCCCTTGACATTGCAAGTGCAGGCAGTCAGTGATGGCAAGATTGGTGTGTGGCAGAGAGAGGGTGAAAGCTTATTGAATGCTCCATGGAAGTGCTTTGAAGCAGCTACCTACTCTGTGAAGTCATTACCAGTAGATGCCACTTGATGCGCTGAAAGATGTCTGCTGAGACGAAGGAGCCATGCACATAGTGACCCCCAAGGAAGGACACCAAGGGCATCTCAGCCACCAGAACACCCTCTCGAGCAGCCTGCCTCCACATCTGCTCCAGCCACAGTGGGGAGCATTGGGTAGGAGCTCTTGCAAGAGGGTAGAGAAGCGGTCTTAACATCACCTGGGAGGCACATTATGAAGCTTCTGTTAGATCCATGCACTTTTTGACATTTGGGGGGATGATACAAAACTTGAAGCATTGTGAACTGTGAGGAGGATAGTGTAGAACTTCAAAAGGACATAGACAAGTTGGGGGAATGGGCAGACAAGTGGCAGATAAAATTAAATGCAGAGAAATGTGAAGTGATTCATTTAGGTAGGAAGAACATGGATATACAATATAGAATAAAGGGTACAACTCTAAAGGGGGTGCAGGAGCAGAGGGATTTGGGCGTATATGTGCATAAGTCATGGAAGGTGGCAGGATAGTTTGAGAGAGCAATTAGGCCTTATTAGTAGGGGAATAGAGTACCCGAGCAAGGAGGTTATGTTAAACTTGTATTAGACACTGGTTCAGCCTCAGCTGGAGTATTGCGTCCCATTCTGGGTGCCGCACTTTAGGAAACACGTGAAGGCATTAGAGAGAGTACAGAAAAGATTCACGAGAATGGTTTCAGGGATGAGGAACTTCAGTTATGAAGATGGATTGGAGAAGTTAGGACTGTTTTCCTTGGAGAGGAGAAGGCTGAGAGGAGATTTGACAGAGGTATTCAAAATTATGAGGGGTCTGGACAGAGTAGATAGAGAGAAACCGTTCCCACTTGTGAAAGGATCAAGAATGAGGACACAGATTTAAAGTAATTGGCAAAAGAAGCAAAAGCGATACAAGGAAAAAAAATTTCACACAGCGAGTGCTTAGGATCTGGAATGCACTGCCTAAGAGGGTGGTGGAAGCAGGTTCAATTGAGGTATTTGGGAGGGAAGTAGACAGTTATCTGAAAAGGAAAAATGTGCAAGGTTACAGGGAGAAGGCAGGGAAATGGCATTAGGTGAATTGCTCATTCAGAGAGCACGTGGCCATGTTCTCTTGCAGAAGACTCACTGCATCATTAGTGGAGAATCTGTCCTTGTGCTCTGTATAAAATGCAGTCTTCCATTGAAGGATCTGCTGTGCTCATGAGAAGCATTCCTGATCAGGGCATCCCAGACTTTCCTACCATCATGGTCAGTTTGTCTCAAGTCCAATCACTGGGTTGCCTTGACACTCCTCCAGCTGATCCTCCTAGAAACCCTCATCCTCCAACAAGGCACACGTACTTCTCCATGGACCTCCTCCAATTCCACTCTTCTCTGGATGGCCATGTTGTGCAGAGTACAGCAGATCACAATGTGGGAAACCCTTGTTTGGGCAAAGTGCAGCACCGCCCGCCCCAATTGGTCAAGGTACCAGAACCACAACTTCAGGAGGCCAATGGCCTGCTCAAATATGGCCCTTTTGCTGAGATGGCAGCAGTTATATCTCTCCTGTGCTTCAGTTGTGGGCTTTCACACTGGGAACACCTGCCATGTCTTTACCAAGTACCACATGTCTGCTAGCAGCCATCCATTTAGGCTGTGTGATAGAATTAACAGCTGTGGCACCTGCAACTGCCTCAGAATGAATGAATCATGTCAGCTGCCAGGAAACTTTGTGCAAACCTGATGGTCACACACGAGCTGAACATTTATTGAGTGGAAACCCTTCTCGTTTGTGAATGCTCTGGACTTAGATGATGGGGCTTTGATGGCAACATGCGTGCAGACGATCATGCCCCGTACCCGAGGGAATCTTGCCATTGATGCAAAATCCCCACCCTCTGTGCCTGACTGGCTGCATCTTTACTGAAGGCGAAAAAGTCAGATGCCCTCACAAAAAGTGTATCTGTCACCTGAGATATGCAGCTGCGGGCTGCTGATTGCAAGATCCTTCATAGGTCAGCCACTAAACCCTGAGAAGAGCCCAAAGTTCGGAGATTCATGGTCACTGTCAGCTCGACAGTTACTGGTATACGGTGTCCCCGAGTGAGCCTTATGACATAAGGTCGTCCTACAAGAGTGCATGCAACTCAGTCACCATCCCCCTAGACGGTGGCACTACTCCTCCAACATACTCAGGAAAGTGATTCTTTGGCAGTACATTCAATTTCACGGCTATCACCTTCTGGCCCCTCCTGCCCCTCGACCAGCACAATGCAGCCATGGGCACCACGTGACTGCGTTTGTTGCTGGGGCCGTTGTTCCAGCCCACCTCTAAGAAGGTGGCCCCCATTATCACAGACAGTATCAGGCACTAGGTCCTCAGCTGCTAAACTTCCCTTGCATCTTTATGAAAGAGATGTTCTCCAAGACCCTCCCTCTCCGTCATCAACCCCAATTGTACTCCTCTGCTTCAAAAATGATGTTAGTGAATGTGCGTGAGCTTTTGCTTAATGATTACTCCTTTTATACATAATTTTAAATGGCTGCTGCTTCAGTCAAGAGCTTCCCACTGTGCAGCCACCTCAGCTGTTTGGAAGAGGTGCTGACACAGTGTGGGGCCTGTGCACTTCTGGTAAAAGCTCAATTCCTTATATAAGTACCTCCTTAACGAGCATTATTGCCTGCCTGCTAATACCAGTTGCCATCCTCCCCAAGAAGCTGGAAAATCGTACAGAGGCAGCTTCGCGTTGGGAAACTGGCACGGCGCACTGCAGCTTGAATTTGCCGGCTCATCCGCCCTCTAACCCACCTCCACCGCCTTCTCAAAATCCGGCCCAGAGTTTCAGTTTGGAAAGCTGGGTTTCCCCTCTGTGCTGTGGTGTTTTGACTCCACATCATGCATTGTTTTACTTTGACAGGATCCCCTCCTGGAGGTTAGCTTGATAGACAGACTCAGCTTTTGATCAGGAGGGGAGCACTCTAGAGCAGGCCGCAGCCACAGTCCAAGTTACCTGCTGCTGCTTGTGGCAGAGTGGATTGAGGCCAGATAAAGTTTTAACATCTCACCTGTCCCCCAGCCCACCCTTTTTAGGAGTTAAGATTCAGCCTTGTGGATCTGTTTGATGAGTTAGATGTAATTTTAAACAGCATTAAGCTGATGTTGTCAAGCGAGACTTTTATTTTTTAAAAATTGTACTCATCAAAGGGGTTATGGTGCTGGGGAATGACACACTGCCACCCATCAGCATCAACTGCTCCCAGCTTAAAAAAAAGTTTTTGTTACCCTGGTCTCCCTAAATAGGCTCCATCACTTTCATCTTGTCTAAATTTGAACCCAAATCACCAAGGTGAACTCATGCCAACTTAGAAAGCTAACAAAGAGCTTCCAAAAATCAACAACCCAACAATAGGCCTAAATATGGGTTTATGATGACACACATTTACAGTGAAGGGCAGTGGAATATAATTTAAATTGCAAGCATATTCAATATTCCAGTCATTGTAGTGGGTGATTGTGGAAAATTCCTGTGATTTTTCCTCATTTCTTACTGAGAAATAGTTGCCTATTGTGGATATGTATTAGTAGTCTCTCTTGCTAAATCAAATTGTTAACTTTTTTTTAATTGTTTAATTGATTAGTGACACAGAGGCACTCATCTTCCTCCCCCTTGTCTTTAATTACAATGACACTCTTTTCCCCCATCACCAGATTACACCAGCACTTTCTTTCCTACTCTCCCTGCAAAAAAAGAGCATTCTTGCTTTATGCTCCGACCAAGAATATACTGTACAAAATGATGGCAAATGATTATCATTAACAGTTAACACTTATTCTTCTTTTCTTTTGGGCCTCCTTATCTCGAGAGACAATGGATACGCGCCTGGAGGTGGTCAGTGGTTTGTGAAGCAGCGCCTGGAGTGGCTATAAAGGCCAATTCTGGAGTGACAGGCTCTTCCACAGGTGCTGCAGAGAAATTTGTTTGTTGGGGCTGTTGCACAGTTGGCTCTCCCCTTGCGCCTCTGTCTTTTTTCCTGCCAACTACTAAGTGTCTTCGACTCGCCACAATTTAGCCCTGTCTTTATGGCTGCCCGCCAGCTCTGGCGAATGCTGGCAACTGACTCCCACGACTTGTGATCAATGTCACACGATTTCATGTCGCGTTTGCAGACGTCTTTATAACGGAGACATGGACGGCCGGTGGGTCTGATACCAGTGGCGAGCTCGCTGTACAATGTGTCTTTGGGGATCCTGCCATCTTCCATGCGGCTCACATGGCCAAGCCATCTCAAGCGCCGCTGACTCAGTAGTGTGTATAAGCTGGGGATGTTGGCCGCTTCAAGGACTTCTGTGTTGGAGATATAGTCCTGCCACCTGATGCCAAGTATTCTCCGAAGGCAGCGAAGATGGAATGAATTGAGACGTCGCTCTTGGCTGGCATACGTTGTCCAGGCCTCGCTGCCGTAGAGCAAGGTACTGAGGACACAGGCCTGATACACTCGGACTTTTGTGTTCCGTGTCAGTGCGCCATTTTCCCACACTCTCTTGGCCAGTCTGAACATAGCAGTGGAAGCCTTACCCATGCGCTTGTTGATTTCTGCATCTAGAGACAGGTTACTGGTGATAGTTGAGCCTAGGTAGGTGAACTCTTGAACCACTTCCAGAGCGTGGTCGCCAATATTGATGGATGGAGCATTTCTGACATCCTGCCCCATGATGTTCGTTTTCTTGAGGCTGATGGTTAGGCCAAATTCATTGCAGGCAGACGCAAACCTGTCGATGAGACTCTGCAGGCATTCTTCAGTGTGAGATGTTAAAGCAGCATCATCAGCAAAGAGGAGTTCTCTGATGAGGACTTTCCGTACTTTGGACTTCGCTCTTAGACGGGCAAGGTTGAACAACCTGCCCCCTGATCTTGTGTGGAGGAAAATTCCTTCTTCAGAGGATTTGAACGCATGTGAAAGCAGCAGGGAGAAGAAAATCCCAAAAAGTGTGGGTGCGAGAACACAGCCCTGTTTCACACCACTCAGGATAGGAAAGGGCTCTGATGAGGAGCCACCATGTTGAATTGTGCCTTTCATATTGTCATGGAATGAGGTGATGATACTTAGTAGCTTTGGTGGACATCCGATCTTTTCTAGTAGTCTGAAGAGACCACGTCTGCTGACGAGGTCAACACTTATATGTTCTCATAAAGATTAGTCTACAATACTGAAATTCTCCAACAATAATAAAACTGAGGCTTCGTGTTCAGTATCTAGAAAAATGTAAATTATTACAGAACATGTAGCACATACCTACAGCATTTGTACTGTGTCACGAATAGAGGAGAACCCATTGTAAATGGTGTTTTGTGCATTTGGGTATTAATGTTAACCACCATTTTATAGAGCATGTTTAGTTTTAGCTGTGTTCCACTTGTTAAAATGAAGGAGGGAGATCACATGGTACAGCTTGTCCAGAAAACCCCTAGCCAACCTGCCTGGACTTGAAACTGTAACAGTTTGAGGGTACAGCCTGTTTTCAAACCACAGCTGCTTTTTGGGTAGATTTGGCACAGCTGTCTGCTGCTGCAGACTTCTCCCTGAGACCTCACTGCAAGAAGCAGAACTGCTTTCAAGCTGCACTGACTTCTCTGTAAGGTCTTTTCAACAAGAATAATTTTAAAAAGCCACACTGAAAAATCCAGCAAGAAAAATCAACAAGACAAGCTGCAAAAAGAGCAGGAAAGGCTGATATCTACCAGTTTCCTCTCCATCAAAAAGGTGATTTCAGCAATTTAGCTGCCTCCATTTATATCCAAGAGTGCCAGAAGGAGAAGAAATTGTCAGAGGTATTCTCAGCGATCCTTCCCCTACCCAGCATTTCAGTCGGTGATCTCCATTTTGGACTTTTTTTGAAATTTTATAAGGACTCTAGTTCGAACTGAAATCCATATTCGCTAGTAGTTGAGATAACTTTCTATTTAGTAAATGTCCTTGCCTTTTTTATGCCTTTAACCTTTCCCTGAATGTTTATAAGTATCTGTGGCAAAGTTGAACCCTTTCCTGAGTTTAGGAGTGTGTAAATTAAACCCAATTCTTTGATTTAACTCTAACAATAGTGATGTTGTTGCAGTCATTTATTATTAGGGTTTAAAGGAGGAAAAAAATTCACTCACTCATCTATTTACTGACACGTGGTTGGAAAAACAGGGAAACTGGTTCAGAGAAAAAAAAAATTAACTACCTGTTCGTAACAACTGTACCTAATGTTGTATATTGTAGCCATTGTTATACAGGGTATTTATAAAGCCCTTGTGCAACTTTAAACGTCAAAAAATTTGGATGTACATATGATACAAGCAAACAGCAAATTAAAACATGTTTCATAGTTTTTTAATGTTACTGTTATTAATGCTGTTTTAATTATGCTAAAATGGATTGAAAATGACAACAGTAGAAGAAAAGATGAACTGTTGGAAAATTGGAAAAGTTATTAAAGTTTAAAGTTGCACAAGGATTTTATAAACACCCTGGGCAGTAAAGCAGTCTGGCAAAAATCACTAACAGTCGTAGTTATTTTATTTGGTCACCAGAGGGTGCTATAGAAAAGTTTCCAGTAAGATTCTTAGCACTTTCTGTTATTTATGTCAAATAAAAACAGGATGTGCTGGAAATACTCATCAGGTCTGGCAGCATCTGTGGAGAGAGAAACAGGGGTAATGTTTCAGGTCTGTGGCCTTTCATCAGAACTCTTTCACACTCGTGATTTCATTGAAGACAGGCAACTGGCCTGGTGATAATATTGAACGTGCAAATCATGTTTAAAAATAAAGGTTTTCTCAGGAACCAAAAGCAACAAATATATGCAAAAGTCTACATTAAATTGACTTGTAGAGAGGAAGACGAAGATTTTAAATGTAATCGCTTTCTTTCAAATTTAGACACAGGTTTAAACATTAAAATTCAGTCTGACAATTCCTTCCATATTTCCTCATGATTAGAGATATGAAATACAATGTTTGATCAAAAGTAATACATATAATTAATTTCAAAAAAGGCTCATACATACAATATCACAAATATCAAAAAGTATAAAATATAGGAGATTAAACTAAATTGTACATTCCATTTTTAGCAATCATCTCTGCATCATTAATTACTGAAAGGCTCAACTTGGACAAACATGTTTAAATTCAGGACTTTTATTTAAACCCAAACCTAAATAAATGCAATCCTTCCAGGTTTTTTTCTGATTTGATAATCCTTTTTATGCTCTTTTTGGTATCCTTCTGACAATTTGCTCTGTGAAGAGATAGGAAGGCTATTTGAAAACAGGAGTGATATTTTAATGGAAGACTTCAATCAACACAATATAAACTGGGAAACTCAAGCAGTTTAGAGTCAGAATTGGTAAACAGAGTGTACTTTTATATAGGAATAAAAGAGCTTGCATTTATATATTTCAGAACCTCAGGATGTCCCAAAGCACTCTATAGCCAATTAAATACTTTTGAAATGTAGTCACTGTTCTGACGTTAATTGGGCGATAAATATTGGCCGAGACCCAGCGAGAATTCTCCCTGCTCTTCAAATAATGTCATGGGATCTTTTACGTTCTTAGGCAAGCTATTGGAGCCTCAGCTTAAAGTCTTATCCAAAAGAGGGCACCTCTAAGTGCTGCTCTGAAGGGTTAAGTGAGACCAAAGTTGTCCAACATCTGGCCCACAGGCAGAATCTGGCCCGCCAAAGGTTTTGATCCTGTGTGACTGACAGCAGGCTGCCCAGGGCTTGGCTTTGATTGACAGCAAGATATACTAGACAGGAAAATAGCTATTGGAGGAGAGGCGTAGCTTGGCTTTGATTAATGGCTCTCCTATTAAAGTGTACATCAGGCAGAGGGGGTGGATGTGGCCTGCGTCTGACAGATGGTGGACACCTGTGATTGGTCACTGTCAGCAGGCTGCCCAGGCATGGTGAACGCTGATTGGCAGTTCATGGCACAGGAATCGGCTGCCCCTGCTGTTTTTGGCTGCTTCAGAGAGTGAGCGAGTGAATGGGAATGGCTGTTGTCAGGAAGAGGAAAAGAGAGGCCAAGGGGAGAGCAGGAAGCGGGCCACTGGGGAGGAGGAAAAGAGAGAGCGAGAAGGGGAGAGGGAGAAAGTGGGAGAGAGATGGATGCAGAGGGCAGCAAGAGAGGGGAGAGAGAGGGACACGGGGAGGGGAGGGGAGGGGAAAGAGAGGGGGACACAGTGGTGGAGGGGAGAGGACAGAGAAAGAGATCAAGATCACTCCTGACAGATGGGCATCCATCCAAAAACTCCACAATGCTACATCAAGTGTGCAGGCAGACATTAACTACTTGTGCAAGCAAAAAACAATGCCAGGTATCTCACTAAATCAGTGTTCAACAGAGTGGCGAGAAAGTAAGTTAATAAATTGGTCTTCTCATTTAAAGCTTGTTCACAAAAATGCATACTTTTTGTTTTGATTAATAGTAAGAAAAATTTACAAAGCCTTTAACCTTTCCAAAATTTGCTATGTAGGACAAAAATTGTAATGTGGCCCCTCACACGATAAGGTGGACACCCCTGGCCTAGACTATATGCTCATGTCTCTGACGTGCGACTTGAACTCACAACCTTCTGACTCAAACTTTGTGGCATCACTGGCTGAAATTGCAGATCCTTTCTGCCCTGCAAAGTCAGAAATTGGGGGGTATAAGAACAGGAGTTGTGGGGTGAGGGGAAGGCACAGAAACTGAGCAATGGGGTTGTGGATGGAGGAAGAAAGGATCGAGAGAGAGGGGGTCGAAGATAAAGAGGAGTCAGTGGGAGGTGGGATAGCTTGAGATGGAGACTGATGATTCTCACTGGAGGAACTAAGGAGGGAAATGAAGAGAAAGGTCCTTGAACTGAAAACTATTAGACCATGGGATGTTTCACCAAAAGGGGCTAGTGAGGTAGAAACTAGGCATTTACAAGGGTATGGAGTATTTGAAAGGAAATTTTTTTTTAAAAATCTGGGGAAATGGGGTTACAGGAGAGTGGCACTGGGAACCGAATGACCTCTTCCTGTGCTGTAATTTCTATAATTTTATGAATCCTCTCCTGTAGAGTCCGAGCTCAGAGATGGGTTTAGAAATAAAAGCAAAATGCTGGAAATCTGAAATAAAAACAGAAAGTGCTGGAAATATTCAGCAGGTCAGACAGCATCTGTGGAGAGAGAAACAGAGTTAACGTTTCAGTTTTAGAAATGTTGTCTCTGTGTTAAGTTTAGGAAGATGTGGCCCTGTGAGAAGAGCCGAATCTCACACAAATCAAATATCAATCAAGTCTCCTCTTTAACAAATTCTTCCAGAAGCCCTCGTTTATGGTGGTGTTTTCTTACTTCTTTGAAATTCCGACCCTTTGAAATGTGCAGAACGAACACTGACATCTTGAAACCAGCCGCTTGCTCGAATTATAAACGAACTCGCTACTGCGATTGCGCACATGATATGTCTTAAATTATCAAAAATGTGAAGCATAATTTTATTGAATATATCTTAGAATATAATTTCACGAAGGACTATGCTTAAATCAAACAGAGATTTTTAAAAGCGCTTAATTTAAAAATTATCCCAAAGGTCACTTCCTGTTAGTGAGCACTCCCACAACCCAGAGGCCGGGTCCGAATCCTTCACGTGTTGCTTGTAAAATGGCGGATCTGCAGATGAAAATTATCCGCAAGAGATTACAGAAGAAAAACGCAAAAATTAAAAATATCAATTTAACGGCTGGCGGAAAAGGTGAGTGTTACGGGTGGGAGGGAGAAAAGGACTGAGCGTCGCCTCTTAATCGAGACACCAGTGGGTGTGCGCGAACGGCCGAGCCTGATCCCCCGCCGCGCCCCCCCCCCCCCGCCGCGTCCCCCACCCCCCCTCGCCGCGTCTCCCCCACCCCCCCTCGCCGCGTCTCCCCCACCCCCCCCCCCCGCCGCGTCCTCCACCGCCCCCCGCCGCGTCCCCCCCCCCTCGCCGCGTCTCCCCCACCCCCCCTCGCCGCGTCTCCCCCACCCCCCCTCGCCGCGTCTTCCCCCCGCATTTGACCCCAAGATGAGCTTCTGACCTCATATTTGTGCCACCACTAAGACCACCTGTTCCCACCTTTGTAACATTGCCTGACTTCACCCCTGCAGCAGTTCATCTGCTTAAACCTTCATTCATGCTTGCGTTACCTCTAGACTTGACTATTCCACACACTCCTGGCTGGTCTCCCACATTCTGCTCTCTAAACCTGAGGCCACTCAGCTCCTGACCTCATTACAGCCTTGGTTCAAACATGGACAAAAGAGCTGAACTCAAGAGGTGAGGTGAGAGTGACTGCCCTTGGCATCAAGGCAGCATTTGACCGAGTATGGCATCAAGGAGCCCTAGCAAAACTGAGGTCAATGGGAATCAGGGGGAAAACCCTCCGCTGGCTGGAGTCATACCTAGCGCAAAGGAAGATGGTTGTGGTTGTTGGAGGTCAATCATCTGAGCTCCAGGACATCACTGCAGGAGTTCCTCAGGGTAGTGTCCTAGGCCCAACCATCTTCAGCTGCTTCATCAATGACCTTCCTTCAATCATAAGGTCAGAAGTGGGGATGTTCGCTGATGATTGCACAATGCTCAGCACCATTCGCAACTCCTCAGATACTGAAGCAATCTGTGTAGAAATGCAGCAAGATCTGGACAATATCCAGGCTTCGGCTGATAAGTGGCAAGTAACATTCGCGCCACACAAGTGCCAGGCAATGACCATCTCCAACAAAAGAGAATCTAACCATCTCCCCTTGACATTCAATAGCATTACCATCGCTGAATCCCCCACTATCAACATCCTAGGGGCTATCATTGACCGAAAACTGAACTGGAGTAGCCATCTTAATACCGTTGCTACAAGAGCAGGTCAGAGGCTAGGAATCCTGAGGCGAGTAACTCACCTCCTGACTCCCCAAAACCTGTCCACAATCTCAAGGCACAAGTCAGGAGTGTGATGGAATACTCTCCACTTGCCTGGATGGGTGCAGCTCCAACAACACTCAAGAAGCTCGACACCATCCAGGACAAAGCGGCCCGCTTGATTGGCATCCCATCTACAAACATTCACTCCCTCCACCACCGACGCACAGTGGCAGCAGTGTGTACCATCTACAAGATGCACTGCAGCAATGCACCAAGGCTCCTTCGACAGCACCTTCCAAACCCGCGACCTCTACCAACTAGAAGGACAAGGGCAGCAAATACATGGGAACACCACCACCTGCAAGTTCCCCTCCAAGTCACACCCCACCCTGACTTGGAACTATATCGCCGTTCCTTCACTGTCGCTGGGTCAAAATCCTGGAACTCCCTTCCTAACAACACTTTGGGTGTGCCTACCCCACATGGACTGCAGCGGTTCAAGACGGCAGCTCACCACCACCTTCTCGAGGGCAATTAGGGATGGACAATAAATGCTGGCCTGGCCAGCGACGCCCACATCCCGTGAATGAATTTTTTAAAAAATCATCCAAAATTGTGCTGTCAATGGCTTAACTCTGACCAAGTCCCCTTCCCATGTCACCCCCGTGCTCGCTGGCTTACATTGGTTCCCAGTCAAGCAATGGCTCGATTTTAAATTTCTTATACTTGTTTTCAAATCCCTCCCTGGCCTTGCTCCTATCTCTGTAATTTCCTCCAACCCTAGAACTCTCAGATTTCTGCGCTGCTCGAATTCTCGCCTCTTGAGCATACCCAATTTTGATCATTCCACCATTGGTTGCTGCACCTTCAGTTTTCTAGGCCCTAAGCTCTGGAATACTCTCCCTATGCCTCTCCGCCCAGCTACCTCACTTTCATCCTTGAAGACGCCCCTTAAAACCTGCCTCTTCGACCAAGCTTTTGATCATCTGTCCTAACATATCCTTATGTGGCTCTTTGTCATATTTTGCTTTATAATGGTCTTGTAGAGCGTCTTGGGATGTTTTATTTTAAAGGTACTATATTAATGTAAGTTGTTGTAGATTTTGGAAATCTGAAGCATAAAACATAAGAAATAGGAGCCTGAGTGGACCTGACAGCCCCTCAAGCCTGGTCCGCCATTCGATACAATAATACTGACCTTCTGCCTCAATTCCTTTTCTGCCTGTTCCCCGTATCCTTTGATTCCTTGAGCGATCAGAAATCTGTCTATCTCAGCCTCGAACCTACTCAACAATGGAGCATCCACTATCCTCCCTGGGTAGAGAATTCCAAAGATTCACAACCTACTGAGAGAAGAAATATCTCCTCATCTCAGCCCTAAATGATCGACTGCTTATCTTGACACTGTGCCCTGTATTCTAGGTTCCCCAGACAGGGGGAACAATCTCTGTGTTTATCCTGTCAAGCCCCTTCAGAACCTTGTATGTTTCACTGCGATCACCTCTCTTTTCTAATCTCCAGACAGTATAGGCCCAATTTATTCAGCCTGTCATCATAGGACAACCCTCTCATCCGAGGAACGTTTGCAATACAGCCTCCATGGCGAGTATATTCTTCCTTCAATATGGAGACCAAAACTGCGCACAGTGCTCCGGGTGCAGTCTCACCAAAGCCCTGTACAATGGTAGAAGATTTCCTTGTTCTTGAACTCTGGTCCTCTTCCAATAAAGGCCAGCATGTCATGTGCCTTCCTAATTGCTTGTTGTACCTGGCTGCTCACTTTCTGAGAACCTTGTACACGTACACCCAGGTCTGTCTCAGCATCAACATGTAAGAGTTTCATGCCTTTTAAAAAAAATCTGTTTTTCTATTATAACCAAAGGGATTGGTGTCGCAATTCTCCACATCATACTCCATCTGCCACCTTGTTGCCCAACCTCTCTATCTCTTTGTGCCCTCCTCACAGCTGACATTCCCACCTAACTTTTCATCGTTAGCTAACTTGGATAAATTGCTCACGTTCTCTTTGTCTAAGTCACTAATATAGTTTGTAAATAGCTGAGGCACTGATCCTGCTGGCACTCCACTAGCTGCAGCCTGCCAACTGAAAAATACCCTGTTTATCCCTACCCTCTGCTTCCTGTCAGTTAACCAATCCTCTGTCCATGCTAATATATTACCCCCAACTCAATGACGCAAAAATAATGCTAGAAATATTCTGCTGGTTAATTACCATCCCTGGAAAGAACAGACAAGTTAACACTTCAGTTCTGACAAAGGGTCTAAACCTGAAAGTACCTCATCAGTTAACATCACAGATGTTCACTGGCCTGAGTGTTTTCAACATGTTATGTTTTTCTCAGGTTCATTTTCGCACCTGGTAGAACCTCCTCCTTGGGTTGCTTCATGATGTCACTGGAATTAAACTCTATAAAGAACATTCGGCTGCAATTTTCAGAGATTGGAGTACATAATTGCTACTTCATGTAGTACTGAGAGAATGCTGCACTGTCGGAGGTGCAGTATTTTGGATAAAATGTTGAACTCAGCCCATGTTTGCCCTCAGGTGGATGTAAAAGATCTCATGGCAGTACTTTGAAGAAAAGCAGGGGAGTTCTCAATGCAGTTCTGGCCGATATTTATCCTTCAATGTTATCTAAAGAAAAACTTGGATTTCTCTAGCTCTTTCTCGACTAAAGGGTGTCCCAAAGCACTTTCCAGCCAATGAAGTACTTCTGAAGTGTAGTCAGTGTTGTAATGTAGGAAATGTGGCAGCCAATTTGTGCACAGCAAGCTCCCACAAACAGCAAGGAGATAATGACCAGATGATTTGCTTTGTGATGTTAGTTGCGAGATGTATATTGACCAGGACACCGGGCGCAACCTCCGTACTCCTCTTCAAAATGGTGCCATGGGATTTTTACATCCACCTGATAGGGCATATGGGGCCTTAATTTTAATGTCCCATCTGAAAGGCAGCATTCCGTCTTCACAGAATTGTTACAGTGCAGAAGTGTCTGCACCAGCTCTCTGAAAGAGCAACTCCCTCAGTTCCATTTTCCTGCCTTCTCCCCATAACCTTGCACTTTCTTCCTTTTCATATAACTGTCTAATTCCCTTTAGAATGCTTCAGTTGAACCTGCCTCCACCATGTCCTCGGGCAGTGCATTCCAGACCTTAACCACTCGTTGCGTGAAAACGTTTTTTCTCGTGTCTCTTTGGTAAGAGAAGCAAAATACTTTAAATGTGTGCCCTGTCATTCTCAATCCTTTCACGAGTGGGAACGCTTTCTTTCTACTCTGTCCAGATC
This sequence comes from Heterodontus francisci, assembly GCF_036365525.1. Classification (NCBI taxonomy): domain Eukaryota; kingdom Metazoa; phylum Chordata; class Chondrichthyes; order Heterodontiformes; family Heterodontidae; genus Heterodontus; species Heterodontus francisci. The sequence continues at coordinate 47,422,103 of NC_090377.1, forward strand.
CCTCATGATTTTGAATACCTCTGTCAAATCACCTCTCAGCCTTCTCTCCAAAGAAAACTTCTCCAGTCTGTCTTCATAACTGAAATTCCTCATCCCTGGAACCATTCTCGTGAACCTTTTCTGTACTCTCTCCAACGCCCTCATGTCTTTCCTCAAGTGCAGCACCCAGAATTGGATGGAATACTCCAGCTGAGGCCGAACTAGTGTCTTATACAAGTTCAACATCCTTGCTCTTGTACTCTTTGCCCCTATTAATAAAGCCCAGGATACTGTATGCTTTATTAACTGCTCTCTCAACCTGTCCTGCCACCTTCAATGACTTATGCACATATGCACCTAGGTCCCTCTGCTCCTGCACCCCCTTTAGAATTGTACCCTTTATTGTACATTGTCTCTCCATGTTCTTCCTACCAAAATGAATCACTTCATATTTCCCTGCATTGGTCTTCATCTGCCACCTGTCTGCCCATTCCACCAAGTTGTCTATGTCCTTTTGAAGTTCTACACTATCCTCCTCACAGTTCACAATGCTTCCAAGTTTCGTATCATCTGAAAACTTTGAAATTGTGCCCTGTACACCAAGGTGTAGGTCATAAATATATATCAGTAAAAGCAAGGGTCCCACGACAAACCTCCCTCTAGCCCGTAAAACATCCATTAACCACTACTCTTTGTTTCCTGTCACTCAGCCAATTTCGTATCCATGTTGCTACCGTCCCTTTTATTCCATGAGCTACAAGCTTGCTCACAAGTCTGTTGTGTGGCACTGTATCAAACGCCTTTTGAAAGTCCATGTACACCACATCAACAACATTACCCTCATCAATCCTCTGTTACCTCCTCAAAAAAAACTCCAACTTAGTTAAACATGATTTTCCCTTAAGAAATCCCTGCTGGCTTTCCTTAATTAACTTGCATTTGTCCATGTGACTATTGATTTTGTTTCAAATTATTTTTTCTAGCATTTTTCCCACCACCAAAGTTAAACTGACTGGCCTGTAGTTGCTGGGCTTATCTTTACACCCTTTTTGCAATTCTCCAGTCCTCTGGCACCACCCCCAAGTCGAAGGAAGACTGACAAATTATGGCCAATGCCTCTGCGATTTCCACCCTCACTTCCCTCGGTATTCTTGGATGCATCTCATCCACTTTAAGTACAGACAGCCTATCTAATACTTCCTCTTTATCAATTTTAAACCCCGTCTAATGTCTGATTTACCTCCTTTTTCAACTTTGCGTAGGTTTCATCTTTCTCCTTGGTAAAGACAGATGCAAAGTATTCATTTAATACCTCAGCTGTGCTCTCTGCCTCCATGAGTAAATCCCCCTTCTGGTCCCTAATTGGCCCCATTCCTCCTTTTACCACCCTTTTACTATTTATATGCCTATAGAAAACTTTGGGATTTCCTTTAATGCTAGCTGCCAGTCTCTTTTCATGCTCTCTCTTTGCTTCTCTTATTTGCTTTTTCACTTACCCTCTGGACCTTCTATATTCAGCCTGGTTTTCAATAGTATTTTCTATGTGGCATCTATCATAAGCACACTTTTTCTTCTTTATCTTAATCTCTACCTCTTTTGTCATCCCGGGAGCTCTGAATTTGTTTGCCCTACTTTTCCCTGCTGCACTAGAGTGTCAGCATTGATTTTTGTGCTGAGTCCTGCAGTGGGACTCGAACCCACAACATTCTGACTCTGTGGGAGTGCTACCAACTGAGCTACAGCTGACACTCTGGTTATTATTACATTGCTGTTTGTGGGGGCTTGCTGTGCATAAATTGGCTGCCAAGTTTCCTACCTTGTAACAGTGACTAAACTTCAAAAAAGAAAAAAGTACATTTATTGAACCGTAAAGCGCTTTGGAATGACCTGAAATCGTGAAAGGCGTTATGCAAGTCTTTTTCTTTTCTTCATACTGTTCTTGGAGCTGATTCTTTTATAGTCAATTTCCAGCTCCAGCATATAGCAATTTAAGATTGTTTATCATCTGTAACTAAGTATAAGATCTGTGCTACTTGAACCTTCAATGGGTTTGGACTCTACTTGAACAAAATTAAACTTTATGTTGACAGTGGTCAAACAAAAGGAAGTGCAAAATGAAATGATGCAAGAGGCAGCAGCTGATGGGGACAACACTCCAAAAGTGTTGAAGAAAGAGCAAAGGCTTGTGAAGGATGAGACTGAACTGAAACCTGTATCAGAAATAAAAAAGAAAAAGAAAAGAAAGCTTACAACTAGCATCCAGGAAACTGGTGAGTTAATTTTATTTGAGTACTTCAGTAATGTCTATATGCAATAATTGGTCATTGAAATGATTAGAATGAATAAGAAGTTTAACTTGAAATTAGTCAAATGACCAATACTGCCATAATTAATTTGTAGGAAGTTCTGAAAATTAGCACACTTAGCGGTAGGTACTTGTCCCTGAATGATTTTCAGGTGTTTTTGTTGTTGGACATTGATGGGACTGAGATACAGATCAATTGCATGATTTCACTTAAACAGCACCACAGTCAAAGTTGCTTAATTCAAATTTTAGAACTAACTTACCACTTTTCTCTTATTTACATGTTTAATTCAAATTATTGGATAATTTGAATGTTGAATGTTTTCGTAAAATAACAACTTGGATTAGACTAGATTCAGCTTTATTTTGCCCTTGTAACGTAACTGCTTAACTGTTTGTGGATGATATAAGAGTTTTTAATGAGAGTGCACCATATAAAATGATAGCATTATGGTATTTTATATTGCTGAATTGAAGAACTAAATGCAACAATGGGATAGAACATTTTTCTGAATTCTTGGTTTACATATTTGAGAACTTCATCCTCTAAAATTGAGGCTCCTTGGTCTACCTATTACTGAGGTTCATAACTGATTTTTGTTACGATAGAAGTTAGTAATTGTTGAAAGAAATACCTTCTGGATAGGTGCAGCAAAAGAGCATCATCTAAATGTTCTTTTTATTCATTTGTGGGATGTGGGCACTGCTGGCTTGGCCAGCATTTATTGCCTATCCCTAAATTTAAAGACTGTTCATTGTGACTCATAGAATCATAAAATGGTGACAGCATATAAAGAGACCATTCGGCCCATCATGATGGAGGGTGTCTTTGTTCAATCAACCCTTTATTCCATTCTCATTGTGACTTAAGCACATATGTTTCCTTTGTAGCATAATATTTATATATTACTGACCTAGACTTGGGTATACAGGGCACAACTTTAAAATTGGCAGATGACACAAATCCAGGAAGTATTGTGAACTCTGAGGAGGGTAATGGTCTTTATGGTTGACAGGAGATTTAATAGAGATGCTCAAAATCATGAGGGGTCTAGACAGAGGTAGAGAGAAATTATTCGTATTGGCAGAAGGGACAAGAACCAGAGGGCACCGATTTAAGGTGATTGGCAAAAGAACCAATGACAACATGAGGGGAAATCTTTTTCACACAGCGAGTGGTTAGGATCTGGAATGTACTGCCTAAGAGTGTGGTGGTGGCAAATTCAATTGTGGCTTTCAAAAGGGAATTGGATAAGCACCTGAAGAGAGAATTTGCAGCACCTTGGGGAAACAGCAGGGGAGTGGGACTAGCTGGGTTGCTCTTCCAGAGAGTTGGCAGGATGGCCTCCTGTGCTGTAACCATATTGGCCTGGATTTTACAGACAGCAGCGTGCTGCTAACGGCCCAAAGCACTACAACCTTACCTGGTTCGTAGACTGTAGTGAGAATTTGCACCTTGCTGCAGCATGGTCCAACGTCAAAAGCATTTATGAGGCCTAGCAGTGTGGCGCATTGCTGGCAAAGCCAAGGCCCCATAGTGACATTACAAGCTGCAGACATGTTCCTTGAGGTCAGTCTTCAGCTCAAAGGCAGGTGAGTGTTTTATTTTGATTTTTCAACACTTTCAAACAGGTTTAAAGACTTCTATAAACTTTTAACGATTTAACAAACTTTGAACATAACATTCAAGGCTATGGACCAAGTGATGGCAAATGGTATCTCCAGCATTTCTTGGTTTTATTTCAGATTTCCAGTATCTGCAGTATTTTGCTTTTATTTAACTGTTGTCTAACTTTGTTTTATATTTTAATGTAGAAATCAAAAAGCTAAAGAATGCAGAACTGAAGGAGGATGTTGAGCTAGAGGAGAGCAAAGCTGGTGACTTAGAAGTGAAACAAGATCAAATGGATGAGGAAAATGAAGAGCAATCTGAAGATGGTGGAGGACCAACTTTGCCTTTGGGGTTGACAGGTGAACGTCTTTCTAAGGTTTACGTCTGTAAAATCTGATGCACTGCTACTATTTACAATAAGCTGGAATAATGTCAGCCAAAATCTCAGTAGAATGCACGTACTTCCTCTTCATCGCAAGTGTTTGGTTCAGATGTTGAAATTGCAGCTTTTCAGGACTGAATGTGAAGATGCAGTGGATTGATCAGGACTGGCAGTGGTGTTGTAGAGCTGGCTGTACTAGCACTCATATCAAATCTGATGTCATATATCGTCAGATGATGTCACCAATGACAGCATATCGATGAGCAGTAGCAGGCCAAGAATAGTTTCTTGGGGGCTCCTGTGGTAATGGCAGGGAAAGAAGCCCTTGCTAGAGGTTGCTTGCAATTGGATAAGTAAATGGGAAACCAATTGAGGCCAGTCGATTCAGCTAGACAACAGACGAGAGGTGTGTGATCATCTGTGTCAAAGGCTACAGAGAGGTCAAAAAGGACGAGGTGTACCACTATCACAGTAATATAGGATGTCACGTGTTTTTGATTAGGACTGTTCTAGTGCTGTGGGGGTTGAAATGCAATTTGAAATGGTTCAGATATGGAGTTCTGAAAAAATGGATGTAGATTTGGGAGATGACCTGTTCAAGGCCCCAAGGGAAAGGAAGTGTTTTTAAATTCGTTCTTTGGATGTGGGCATCGCTGGCAAGGCCAGAATTTATTGTCCATCCCTAATTACCCTTGAGAAGGTGATGGTGAGCTGCCTTGAACCGTTGCAGTCCATGTAATGTACGTACACCCCACTGTGCTGTTAGGGAGATTGGAGATGGGGCAGTAGATTGCAAGGACTGAGGGGCCAGGATAGATGCTTTTTTTGGTAGCAGTAATTTTGAAATGGGCAGGGTTTGAGGAGGAGGAAGAACCCTTTACAATGCTAATGTGCATGGAGGCAAGGAAGTGAAGTTGGGTGGTTAGCAATTTTGTGATAATGGGGTTGATAGAATATGTGGGTATCGTGTATGGTCAAAAGTTGCCTTGATGTCAAGGGCAGCTGCTCTCGCCTCTCCTCTGACATTTGGTTCTTGTATCCATGAGCGTAATGTAATCGAGAGAGAAGTGGTTCTGGTGGAACTGAACATTGTGTAGGTTATTGGTGCATAGTTGTTGCTCGATGGCACATTGATAAATCCTTACATCAGCTGATGATCAAGCCATGGCTGTTAAGATAATTTGTCAGGATAGAACATAAATGGGCAATCTTCCACATTTTATGGTAGATTTCAGTGTCATAGCTTCGATAAGGGAGTAGCTGGTGCACAGCGCTTTACCACCAGAGCCAGGATGATATAATTCTCCTCCTGACTCCTCAAAGCCTTTCCATTAGCTACAAGGCACAGATCAGGAGTGTAATGGAATGCACCCCACTTGCCTGGATGAGTGCAGCTCCAACAACTCTCAGACAGCTCGACGCCATCCAGGGTAAAGCAGCCCACTTGATTGGTACCACATCCACCACTTTAAACATTCACTCCCTCTGCCACCGGCGAGCGGTAGCAGCAGTGTGTATCATCACTATGGCTCCTTGGACAGCACCTGCCAATCCTGTGACCTCCACTACCGCCTTCTTTGGCCTCCGTGTCTCGAGAGACAATGGGTGAGCGCCTAGAGGTAGTCAGTGGTTTGTGAAGCAGCGCCTGGAGTGGCTGTAAAGGCCAATTCTAGAGTGACAGACTCTTCCACAGGTGCTGCAGATACAACTGGTTGTCGGGGCTGTTACACAGTTGGCTCTCTCCTTGCGCTTCTGTCTTTGTTCCTGCCAACTGCTAAGTCTCTTCGACTTGCCACTCTTTAGCCCCGCCTTTATGGCTGTCCGCCAGCTATGGCTATCACTAGCAACTGACTGACCACGTCGTGGGAATGTCACAGGACTTCGTCACGTTTGTAGACGTCTTTAAAGCGGAGACATGAATGGCCGGTGGGTCTGATACCAGTGACGAGCTTGCCTTGCAATGTGTCCTTGGGGATCCTGCCATCTTCCATGCGGCTCACATGGCCAAGCCATCTCAAGCACTGCTGGCTCAGTAGGGTGTATATGCTGGGGGTGTTGGCCGCCTCGAGGACTTCTGCGTTGGAGATATGTTCCTGCCACCTGATGCCAAGGATTCTCCGGAGGCAGCGAAGATGGAATGAGTTGAGACATCACTCTTGGCTGACATACATTGTCCAGGTCTCGCTGCCGTAGAGCAAGGAACTGAGGACACAGGCTTGATATACTCGGACTTTTGTGTTCCGTGTCAGTGCACCATTTTCCCACACTCTCTTGGCCAGTCTGGACATAGCAGCGGATGCCCTTCCCATGCGTTTATTGATTTCTGCATCGAGAGACTGGTTACTGGTGATAGTTGAGCCTAGGTAGTTGAACTTTTGAACCACTTCTAGAGCATGGTCGCCGATATTGATGGATGGAGCATTTCTGATGTCCTGTCCCATGATGTTCGTTTTCTTGAGGCTGATAGGCCAAATTCGTTGCAGCAGCAATCCTGTCGATGACTCTCTGCAGCCACTGTTCAGTGTGAGATGTTAATGCAGCATCGTCAGCAAAGAGGAGTTCCTTGATGAGGACTTTACGTACTTTGGTCTTCGCTCTAAGACGGGCAACATTTAACAACCTGCCATCTGATCTTGTGTGGAGAAAAATTTCTTCTTCTGAAGAACGCATGTGAGAGCAGTAGTGAGAAGAAGATCCCAAATAGTGTAGGTGCGAAAAGACAGCCCTGTTTCACGCCACTCAGGAGAGGAAAGGGGTCTGATGAGGCACCACTATGCTGAATTGTGCCTTTCATATTGTCATGGAATGAGGTGCTGATACTTAGTACCTTTGGTGGACATCTGATCTTTGCTAGTAGTCTGAAGAGACCACGTTTGCTGATGAGGTCAAAGGCATTGGTGAGATCTATGAAAGCAACGTAGAGGGGCATCTGTTGTTAGCGGCATTTCTCCTGTAGCTGGTGAAGGGAAAACAGCATTTCAACGGTGGATCTGTCTGCTTGAAAGCCACACTGTTGCTCAAAGTAGACACACTCAGCCAGCTTCTGGAGTCTGTTTAAAACGACTCGAACAAAGACTTTCCCCACTATGCTGAGCAGGGAGATTCCACGGTAGTTGTTGCAGTCACCGTGGTCACCCTTGTTCTTATAGAGAGTGATGTTATTGGCATCGCGCATGTCCTGTGGTACTGCTCCGTCATCCCAGCACAGGCAAAGCAGTTCATGGAGTGCTGAGAGTATAGCAGGCTTGGCACTCTTGATTATTTCCGGGGTAATGCCGTCCTTTCCAGGGGCTTTTCCACTGGCTAGAGAATCAATGGCATCACTGAGTTCCGATTTTGTTGGTTGTTCGTCCAGCTCATCCATGACTGGCAGAGACTGAGCTGCATTGAGGGTGGAATCAGTGACAATATTTTCCCTGGAGTACAGTTCTAGGTAGTGCTCCACCCAGCGGTCCATTTGCTTGCGTTGGTCAGTGATCGTGTCCCCGATTTAGACTTGAGGATTGGGGGGGTGCGATCTTCTTGGTGGTTGGCCCAAAAGCGCTCTTAATGCCATCATACATTACTCTGATGTTTCTGGTGTCGGAGGCCAGCTGAATACGACTGCATAGGTGTTGCCAGTAGTCATTTGCACAGCGCCTGGCTGTTCTTTGTGCAGCGCTTCTGGCTACTTTAAGTGCCACGGATGTTAACTTGCTGGGACTTTCTTGTAGTTCAACAGTGCGCTTAGCGGCTATGACAGCTTCTAGCTCTTCAAAGTGAGATTGAAACCAGTCTGCATTCTTCTCACGTTTACCAAAGGTGGTCATTGCTGAGTCATAGATGGCTTCTCTGTGGGCCCACTTGGTCTCTGCATCCCCTGTAGGAGTATTTTGAAGGGCTTTTTCAAGTGAATTTAGAAACTTAGCAGCAGTGTGTATCATCACCAAGGCTCCTTGGACAGCAGCTGCCAAACCTGCGGCCTCTACCACCTAGAAGAATAATTTAAGCGGCTGCAGAGCATTTTGGAAGGCGAGGGTGCACAGCCAGAGGTCGTGGTCCACATTGGTACCAACGATATAGAAAGAAAGAGGAATGAGGTCCTGTAGGCTGAGTTTAGGGAGTTAGGAAAGAGATTAGCAAGCAGGACCTCAAAGGTGGTAATGTCTGGATTACTCCCAAGACTGCGTGCTAGTGAGTATAGAAATAGGAGAATACACCAGATGAATGCGTGCCTGGAGAGATGGTGCAGGAGGGAGGGCTTCAGATTTATGGGACATTGGGGCTGGTTCCGGGGAAGGTGGGACCTGTACAAGCTGAACAGTCTACACCTGAACAGGACCGGGATGAATATCCTTGCAGGAAGGTTTGCTGGTGCTGTTGGGGATGGTTTAAAGTAGATTTGCAGGTTGATGGGAACCTCAGAGCAGTTTCAGATAGGACAAATTCAGAGCAGGGAATGGGAGGCAGAAAATTAGCGAGTGACTCTGAAAGACAGAAGAAGCAAAGGTTAAAAAGTATACAGCACAGGAATTTGAGTGTTAAAAGGTCTTTATTTAGATGCAAGGCGTATAGCAAATAAAACTGATGAGCTGAGGACACAGTTAGACACATGGCAACACAATATCATTGCTCTAACGGAAACTTGGTTTCAAGAGGGGCAAAAATGGCAGCTCAACATCGTGGATATAGAGTTTTCAGGCAGGATAGAGAGGGGCATAAAAAGGAGGGGTTGTAGCATTATTGGTTAAAGAATCAATTGCTGCTTTAAGGAGAGATGATATGCTAAATGAATCATCAAATGAGGCCATATGGATTGAGCTCAGAAATAAACAAGGGGCAGCCACACTACTAGGAGTGAACTATAGACCCCCAAATAGTGAGAGGGAGATAAAAGAACAAATATGTAGGCAAATTTCTGAATGCAGAAGCAATAGGGCAATAATAGTTAGGGATTTCAACTACCCTAATATCAACTGGGATACAAACTGTGAAGGGCACAAAATTCTTGAACTGCATTCAAGAGAACTTTTTTAGCCAGCACGTAACAAACCCAATGAGAGGGGGCGCAATTCTCGATTTAGTCTTGGGCAATGAAGCTGGGGAAGTGGATGAAGTAGCAGTGGATGACCAATTTGGAGATAGTGACCATAATACAGTTAGATTTAGCATTATTATGGAAAAGAACAAAAATAGAACAGGAGTAAAAGTTCTAAATTGGGGGAAGGTAAATTATACAAAGTTGAGAGGTGATCTGGCGAAAGTGGACTGGATACAGCTACTTGAAGGAAAATCAGTGGCAAGCCAGTGTGAAGCATTCAAAGTGAAATTCTAAGGGCACAGTGTAGACATGTCCCCACAAAGAAAAAGGGTTGTACTGCCAAATTTAGAGCCCCCTGGTTATCTACAAGCATACAGGATAAGATAAAGCAGAAAAAGAAAACTTATGACAGTTGTAAAAAAAAATTACTACTTTAGAAAGCCTAGAGGAGTATAGAAAGTGCAGGGGTGAAGTAAAAAAGGAAATTCGGAAAGCAAAGAGAGGACACGAAAAAATATTAACAGCTAAAATCAAGGAAACCCCAAAGATGTTTTATCAGTAAATTAAGAGCGAGAGGATAACTTGCGTGGATGCAGAAGATGTGGGCAGGGTTCTTAATGAGTGCTTTGCCTCTGTCGTCACAAAGGAGAGAGATGATGTAGACATTGTAGTTAAAGAGGAGGGGTGTGAAATATTAGCTACAATGAGATACGAGAGGAAGTACTAGAGGGTCTGATATCTTTGAAAGTGGATGGAATGTATCCCAGGCTGTTGAAGGAAGCCAGGGAGGAAATAGCTGATGCTCTGAGGATGATTTTCAACTCCTCACTAGATACAGGCAAGGTACCAGAGGATTGGAGGTCTGTGAATGTTGTACCATGGTTTAAAAAGGGCGTGAGGGATAGGCCAAATAATTATAGGCCAGTCAGTCTGACCTCTGATGGGCACATTATTAGAATCAGTTCTGAGAGATAGGATAAACTGCCACTTGGAAAGGCACGGATTAATCAGGGATAGTTAGCATGGATTTGTTAAGGGAAAGCCGTGTCTTACTAACTTAATTGAATTTTTTGAGGAAGTGACGAGGAGGATTGATGAGGGTGGTGCAGTGGATGTTGTCGACATGGATTTTAGTAAGGCATTTGACACGGTCCCACATGGCAGACTGGTCAGAAAAGTAAAAGCCCATGGGATTCAGGGAATGTGGCAAGTTGGATCCAAAATTGGCTCAGTGACAGGAAACAAAGGGTAATGGTCAACAGATGTATTTGCGAATGGGAAGCGGTTTCCAGAGGCATTCCACAAGGCTCAGTCCTTTGCTGTTTGTGGTATATGTTAATGATTTGATCTTAAATGTGGGAGACATGATTGGGAAATTTGCAGATGACACAAAAATTGGCCGTGTAGTTGATAGTGAAGAGGATAGCTGTAGACTCCGGAATTATATCAATGGTTTGGTTAAGTGGGCTGAGAAGTGGCAAATGGAATTCAATCCAGAGAAGTGTGAGGTAATGCATTTGGGGAGGACAAACAAAGCAAGGGAATACACAAACGGGAGGACATTGAGAGGGGTAGAAGAAGTGCTTGTCCACAGATCCCTGAAGGTGGCAGGACAGGTAGATAAAGTGGTGATAAAGGTATATGGAATGCTTTCCTTTATTGGACGAGATACAGAATACCAAAGCAGGGATGTAATGCTGGAACTGTATAAAACACAGGTTAGGTCACAACTGGAGTATTGCATACTGTTCTGGTCGTCACATTCCAGGAAGGACGTTGCTCTGAACGGAGTACAGAGGAGATTTACAAGAATGTTGCCAGGGCTTGAAAATTGCAGCTATGACGAAAGGTACAGACCAAGTGCTGGAAGGTGGGATTAGAATGGGTAGCGCATTTTGTTCAGCCGGCGCAGACATGATGGGCTGAATGTCCTCTTTCTGTGCCGTAAGTTTTCTATGGTTCTAAGGCAGCAGCCACATGGGAACGCTCCTCTTGACTTGGGAATATATCGGTGTTCCTTCGTTGTCACTAGGTCAAAATCCTGGAACGCGCTCCCGAGCAGCACTGTGGGTGTATCTGCACCACATGGACTACAGCAGTTCAAGAGGGTAGCTCGCTAGCACCTTAGCAAGAGTAGTTGGGCGTGGGCTGACCAGCAACGTCCACATCTCATGTGCTAATTTTAAAAAAAATGTCTGGGCTCATTGCCTTCGCTGTATCCAGTGGACTCAGCTACTTTTGATGGAATTCACATGGAATAAACTGAATTGACTGGACTCTGGCATCTGTGACATTTGGGACCTTGGGACAGCTGTGTAAAATCATTTTTGGCTGAAGGTGGTTAGAAAAACCCTCAACTTTGTTTCTTGCGTTCATGCTGGACTTTACCGTGGCTGAGGATCTTCTTGGATCTTGGATGTCCACCACCATCGCAGTAAGGTCAGTCAGTAACGTTCACTTGCACAATATGCACACCTCAGATAAATGTATCATGTCATGTTTTATTTTTAGACTGTTAAATTAGAAATTTTAAAATGATGACTGCCTCTTTAAATGTCAATTGCTGCAACTTTTTTTTATTCGTGGGATGTAGGCGTCGCTGGCTAGGCCAGCATTTATTGCCCATCCCTGATTGCCCTTGAGAAGATCATGGTGAAGTACACCCACAGTGCTGTTAGGAAGGGAGTTCCAGGATTTTGGCCCAGCAATAGTGAAGGAACAGCGATATAGTTCCAAGTCAGGATGGTATGTGGCTTGGAGAGGAAATTGTAGGTGGTGCTGTTCCCATACATTTTTTGCCCTTGCCATCCTAGTTTGGAAGGTGCTGTTGAATGAGCCTTGGTAAGTTGCTACAGTGAATCTCGTATATGGTACACGCTGCTGCCACTGTGTGTTGGTGGGGGAGTGAATGTTGAAGGTGGTGGATGCGGTGCCAATCAAGCAGGCTGCTTTGCCCTGGATGGTGTCTCGCTTCTTGAGTGTTGTTGGAGTTGCACCTATCCAGGCAAGTGAAGAGTATTCCATCTCACTCCTGACTTGTGCTTTGTAGGTGGTGGACAGACATTGGGGAGACAGGAAGTGAGTTACTCACTGCAGAATTCGCAGCCTCTGACCTGCTCTTGTAGCCACAGCATTTATGTGGCTGGTCCACTTCAGTTCCTGGTCAATGGTGAGCCCCAGGAAGTTGATAGTGGGGGGATTCAGTGATGGTAATGCTATTGAACATCAAGGGAAGATGGTTAGATTCTCTCTTGTTGGAGATGGTCATTGCCCGCCACGTGTGTGGAGCAAATGTTAATTGCCACTTATCAGCCCAAGCCTGGAAGTTGTCCAGGTCGTGGCTGGATTTGGGCATGGACTGCTTCAGTGTCTGAGGAGTTGCTAATGGTGCTGAACATTGTGCAATCATCAGTGAACGTCCCCACTTCTGACCTTATGATGGAGGGAAGGTCGTTGATGAAGTAGATGAAGATGGTTGGGCCTAGGACACTACCCTGAAGCACTCCTGTAATGGTTTCCTGGGACTGAGATGATTTGACCTCCAACATCCACAACCATCTTCCTTTGTGTTAGGTATGACCCCAACCAGCAGAGAGTTTTTCCCTGTTTCCCGTTGACTCCAGTTTTGCTAGGGGTCCTTGATGCCATACTTTCAAATGCTGCCTTGATGTCAAAGGCAGTCACTCTCACCTCACCTCTGGAGTTCAGCTCTTTTGTCCATGTTTGAACCAAGGCTATAATGAGGTCAGGAGCTGAGTGGCCCTGGCAGAACCCAAACTGAGCATCAGTGAGCAGGTTATTGCTGACCAAGTGTCACTTGATAGCACTGTCGACGACCCCTTCCATCACCTTGCTGATGATTGGGAGTAGACTGATAGGGCAGTAATTGGTGGGTTGGATTTGTCTTGCTTTTTGTGTACAGGACATACCTGGGCAATGTTCCACAATGCCGGGTAAATGCCAGGTTGTAACTGTAATGGAACAGCTTGGTTAGGGGCGCAGCTAGTTCTGGAGCACATCTTCAGTACTATTGCCGGAATGTTGTCAGAACCCATGGCCTTTGCAGTATTCATGCCTTCAGCCGTTTGTTGATATCACGTTTAGTGAATCGGATTGGCTGAAGACTGGCATCTGTGATGTTGCAGACCTTGGGAGGAAGCCGAGGTGATTCATCCACTCGGCACTTCTGGCTGAAGATGGATGCAAATGCTTCAGCCTTGTCTTTTGCATTGATGTCCTGGGCTCCCCCATCATTAAGGATGGGGATATTTGTGGAGCCGCCACCTCCTGTCAGTTGTTTAATTATCCACCACCATTCATGACTGGATGTGGCAGGACTGCAGAGCTTAGATCTGATCTATTGGTTGTGAGATCGCTTAGCCCTATTGCATGCTTCCTCTGCTGTTTGGTATGCAAGTAGTCCTGTGTTATAGCTTCATCAGGCTGACACCTCATTTTTAGGTATGCCTGGTGCTGCTCCTGGCATGTTCTCCCTCACTCTTCAGTGAACCAGGGTTGGTCCCCCGGCTTGATGGTAATGGTAGAGTGGGGGATATGCTGAGCCGTGAGGTTACAGATTATGGTTGAATGCAGTTCTGCTGCTGATGGCCTACAGCGCCTCATGGATGTCCAGTTCTGAGTTGCTAGATCTGTTCAAACCCTATCCTGTTTAGCTCAGTGGTAGTGCCACACAACATGATGGTGGATACCCTCATTCTGAGAATGGGACTTTGTCTTCACAAGGACTGTGCAGGTGTCACTCCTACCAATGCTCTCCTACTATTCAAAATATGGTGACTTGATAGCTGAGATGCATTTTGTTTTGATCTTTCACTTTACCAAAGTATAAAACCAATTCAAGTCAAGTGATTTGCTCAACCTCCAATGCTGGTGTGTTGTTCGTCTGTTTCAACAGAACTCCGGGTCCATGGTGAAAAACAGTTAAATACAAATTTTTAGCTGGGATTAGCAATAGCTATTTAAGTAGGTTTTGCTATACTTGCATATATATTTCTCATGCTATGTAAAGTAGGTTTTTTTTTTTGGAAGTGCCGATTTTAAAGAAAAGTAAGATCTTGCAAGACGTTTTTCCATTTACAATGCATCAGTGTGCTGGAAAAGATGTAAGATCTCAAAGTTGCATGATCGTGGAACATTCTGGAAATTGATGCCTCTGCTACCTGTGAGAAAGAAAGAAAGGGGATTATAAGACACTAAAGTGAAGTCACAAGTGTCCTTTGTTAAATACATAAGTTGTCTAATGTTTTAGAATGCAGCATAATAATTATATTGTCATATCGTACAATAGTTAGCAAATGTCATTTGAAAAATTCATAAATGAAAACAAATGAGCCCCATTGTCGAAGACTATATTTGTTGTATGATTATGACTTGCTCAGTATATTGGCAGTTGCAGTTGGTCGCTCATGTAAGGATTTTTAAGAAAGCTGAAGTTTTTAATATCTTGCTGCTAACAACTTTACCCAGAGAGTGGTTAGAATGTGATACTTGCTACCACAGAATAGTTGAGACAAATAGCATAGATGCATTCAAAAGGAAGCCAATTATGGACATGAAGGAGAAAGAAATAGAAGGATGTGTTGATGGGGTTAGCTGAAGAGGGGTTGGAGGTTTGTATGGATGATAAACACTAGCGTGAACCTGTTGGGCTGAATTGCTTGTTTATGTGCTATAAATATGTTAAAACTTTGATAACATTTTTTGCATTTTTAATGTGTTGGGGTGATTCTGCTTTTCGAAATTTTTTAACAAAAGTTAATTCTAAAGGCGTAATAAGTATCACTGATGATTGTGAGTAGCTGCCGCTTCAGGTGATACTTTTAGCTAATTACATGTTCGTTGTGTTCAGGAGCTTTTGAAGACACTGCTTTTTCTTCTTTGACTGACCTGGTTAGTGAGAATACTTTAAAAGGCATTGCTGGCATGAACTTTACTCACATGACACAAATTCAACAGAAAAGTATCCGACCCTTGCTGGAGGGCAGGTAAGTTGTGTTGAACATATATTTAATACATTCTCAACATTATCTGTGATTTTTAAGAAGTATTTTTTTTTTGTTCCTGTCACTGCTGTTTTGTTATCCTGATGGACAGGTTAGACTGCATTACTCTGAGGTAGCATAGGGTAGACCTCTCTTTTGAGCTTTCCTCTTTCACAGCAAATGGAGATGTGGAAACTCTTGCCCTTGCAGCATTACCCTGGAGGTACCCAAGGATCTATCCATGGCTCTTTTTTCATCTGCTGCCCCTTGGTGACATCATTCGCAAACTGAGTTCATCTCCTGCATGTATGCTGATAATGTCCAGCTCTACCTCTCCACCACTGTTGACTCGTCCACTGCCTCTTTGCTGTCAGACTGTCTGTCCAGCATCCAGTCTTTGAGCTGCAAATTCCTACATCTAAACATCTAGGAAGAGTGAAGCCATCATGTTTGCTCCCTGCTGCAATCTCATACCTTAACCAGCAGTTCTGTTCTCTCCCCTGTCCACAGTCTCGGTGACTGAAACAAACTGCAACCTTGGTGGCCTATTTGATTCTGAGCCAAACTTCTAACCCCACAATCCTCACCATCGCAAAGACTGTCTACTTCCATCTCTGTACATTGTTCTTCTCCATCCCTGCTTCACCTCTACTCCTAAAACCTTCATCCATGCTTTTATCATGCAGTCTTGACTTTTACAGTCTTCTCGTGGCCTGCTTCCTGTCCTCTGCTGTCTAAGCCTCAGCTATCTGCCCATACTCTATCCAACAAAAAGACTGGCTCGCCCATCTCTTATATATTCTCTTAGCTGCATTGGCATCCAATCCCCCAGTGTGTCAAATTTAAAATTCTCATCTTTTGTATTTTAAGTCCCTTCATGGTCACGCGCCTCCCTGTCTCTGAATTCCCTCCAGCACCACAATCCTTGCTCCAAAACACTGTTGTTCTGACCTCTTGTGCATGAACGCCTTCTCTTAGCCCCACCATTGGCGGCCAATCCTTTAGCTTCCCATGCCCCACACTCTGGAATTCTCTCAAACTCCTCTGCCTCTTAACCTCTCTCTACTTCTTTTAAGAGTCTCTTTAAATCCACCTCTTTGATCATGCTTTTTCTCATCTCTGTCCTAATATCTCCTTTGGCTTAGTGTCCTTTTCTTTTGATTATGTTTCTGTGAAGCACTTTGGGGCATTTTTCTACATTAAATGTGCTATATAAATGCAAATTGTTGAAGCAGAAGAAAATCTGAGTTGAGAGGGTACTATTTTGAAAACATTTAGAGTAAACTCTTTTTCTGGAGTTGGTATCTTCATTCACAGCATTTGATCCAATAAATCATTCTCTATCAGTGGATGTAAATTTGTAAGACGTTTTCCTGTACACAACATATTTATTTAATAGAGGTGGCAATAAACGTGTGAAAGAAATACCAGATCTAAAACTATTATATTAAGTCCTCCTTTCTGTATTGTTTTTAGGGATATTTTGGCTGCTGCTAAGACAGGCAGTGGGAAAACATTGGCATTCCTCATTCCTGCCATTGAACTGATCTACAAACTTAAGTTCATGCCCAGAAATGGTAAACAAATGGCTCGTGTCACTGTTTTAATTGATTGAAGCTAATTGCATGCCCATCCACTATTGGACACATTATTATAATTTATAACTTTAATTCAAGTAAAATATGTTTAATTCTTGGTTTGAAGCAATATGTCTATGCATTTATATAAAAGCAAATGTTATTTTTTAATAAAAACTGAAAATGCTGCAAGTACTCAGCAGGTCTGACAGCATCTATGGAATGAGCAACAGTGGTAATGTTTCAGGCCTGTGACCTTTCATCAGAACTGATGAAAGGTCACAGACCTGAAACATTAACTCGGTTGCTCTCTCCCCACAGATGCTGATAGATCTGCTGGGCATTTTCTGTTTTTATTTCCAATTTCCAACATCTGCAGTATTTTGCTTTTGTATTATTTAAAAACTCATTGGATCAGTGGCTAAAATTGTTTCTGAAAGAAAAATACATCAATTTGAGTATAGAATATTTGTCTTTCTGGTTAACCTTAATTTCAAGCCTTACAAATGTATTCTCTTGGAAATATCCGTTAAATTGTATAATGCAATAGAAAGTATCTTTATTGAGCCTGTTTTTGAGATGATTTCTGCCTCTTTCCTTCCAGCCCCAAGTATATCTTGATACTTTTCTATTAAAGACATATTAATTTTGAAGCAGAAATAGATGAGAGGTATTGTTCATGAAGTTAAGCTGAGGTTTTGGTCTTTAATTGAAAATAAACTTGTCTCCTCAGGAACTGGTGTCCTTGTTCTTTCACCAACTAGAGAATTAGCCATGCAGACATATGGTGTTTTGAAGGAACTAATGACACACCATGTGCATACTTATGGTTTACTCATGGGAGGTAGCAACAGAAATGCAGAAGCACAAAAATTGGCAAATGGAATCAACATCATAATAGCAACTCCTGGCAGACTTCTGGATCATATGCAGGTATTATGCATTTCTCACCTTGAACTCTGCATAAACTTATATAAGAAAGGACTTGCATTCAGATAGTACCCTTGGTGACTTGGCATCAAAAAGCACTTTGCAGTCAATTATATATTTTCTAGGATGGCTTGTAAAGTGCAATAGTAAGGATTAGGAAATCTATTTTATCGATTTTGGCTAAGGACCAGAACACTAGGAGAACTCCCCAACTCCTCCTTGAATAGTATCATGAAATCTTTTAAGTCTACCTGAGCAGGTGACAGGTTTAATATCTTATCTGAAAGACAACAGTACAGCACTTCCTCAGTACTGCACTGACGTAGCAGCCTAGCTTATGTGCTTAAGTCTGTGGAATGGGGCTTGAACCCACAACCTTCTGACTTGGACGAGAGTGTTACCACTGATCTAAGCCTGACACTTATAAAGTACTATCCAGCGTTGCATGTACTCTTTTTGAACCTGAATGCTCATTTATGTTTTTTTTTACTTAAAATTTCTCCCTTCTGAAGGCATTGACTCCCAATGTGGGATTGTTCTACAGGTGCTGGTCTCCATCTGGCACCGTGCGCTGTATATGAGCTCTGACATAGTGTCAGAATGCTATTCCATCTTGGGAATATTGCAGCTGAGCTGAATCTGTCCCCATCCAGTATTCAAAGATGCACACTTCCAGTAGGAATTACTTTCCAAATTGAAAGGTGCTGCAGGAATTTGTAGTGTTCCAACAGCTTCCCTGGCTGAGATCAGTTGGTTTAGCCTAGCCTGGGCACTGAACCTGGAATGATTATGGTGTATGTTTTTGTATTTCAAAATATACATATATATTTTTCTAACCTTTTACATTATCTAGAACAATACACTCAGCCAAACTTTGTCCAGAACTTCCTCGACCTGGGTAGCTACTACAAAGGTGTTCCATTCAGCATGTGTTCTTTTCCAAACATATTTTAGGTTATAATAACTTTGCACTTCATAATAACCTTGGATGAGTTTGGATCTTTCTTAGTTATAACGTCCTTTTTTTTCTAATAATGCAGTATCTTGACTTTTGTAGTCTCGTCTACTTTTGTGGGCAGATCCACAGACCTGGTAGCAATTTGTTAATTTCCTCTCTTCCAGCAAAAGTTTTTCTTAATTTCCTATGGGAGTGCTTCTTCCGAGATACTCTGATATTTTTCCAACTGTATGATGGGGATGAATTGAACAAATGCTGAGTTTAAAGACCTTTGGCAAAAATGTGGAGAAGGAATCTGGCTGTGATATCTGTTATTAGCCTGGAACATGGGGTCTGCTATCACTTTAGTTCTAACACACTTTTATTAATGTCAAGGCCTTGGATTGGGTCTCCTTGCAGTTGACAATATTGAAATTTGTTCTCCCTTTTTTATTTTGCTTTATTTCGACTTACTTTAATTGGACGAGATATGAATGATGTTGGACGGCAGATTGGAGAAATCTTTCAAATGAGATCCGGGAAAGCGTTTGTACAGTAATGTGAACTTCTGATAATTGGCTGAAGGAAGGGTCGATGAATGTTCTTCATGATGTTTACTATACGCTAGCATCCCTCCATGGCCTTGTCCCTCCCTATCCCTGTAATCCCCGACAACCTTCGGAGATATCTTCTGTCCTCCAATTCTGGCCTCTTACGCATCTTTGATTTTAATCACTCCACCATTGGCAGCTGTGGTTTCAGCTGCTAAGGACCTAAGCTCTGGAATTCCCTCCCTAAACCCCTCTACTTCTCTTTCCTCCTTTTAAGAGCTCCTTTGACCAGGCTTTTGTTGGAGATTTTAAGAGATGGATAAAACTGGGATGAATGGATTTCAATGTAGGCAAAAATGAGGTCATACGCTCTGTCTTAAAAAGGATAGAACTGGGTACTTTCTAAAGCTTATAGTTTTTACACTCCAATTTGAACCAGGTTAAATCCATGTTTTTCATGGAAAACTAGAAACTGTGGAGATCCAAAGAGACTTGGGAGTCCAGGTACATAAATCATTGAAATATGAACTGGTACAGAAAGTAATGGAATACTGGCTTTTATATTTGGAGAACTAGAATTCAAGGAGATAGAAGTCACACTTCAGCTATACAAAGCCTTGGTGAGACCACACCTGGAGTACTGAGAGCAATTCTGGACACCACGTCGTAGGAAGGATATTTTGGCCTTGGAGGGAGGTTTACCAGAATGATACCTGGGCTGCCTGGGTTAAATTACAAGGAGAGATTACACAAACTAGGGTTGTATTCTCCAGAATTTAGTTGGTTAAAGTGTGATTTGATCAGAAGTTTTCAAGATATTAAGCATGAACAGATAGGGTAGATAGAAACTATTACTGCTAGTTGAGAAATTTAGGATTAGGGGCATAGTCTAAAAACTAGAAGCAGACATTTCAGAAGTGAAATTAGGAAACACTTCTACAGCCAAGGATGGCAGAAATTTGGCCCTCTTTCACAAACAACAATTGATGCTAGGTCAATTATTAATTTTAAATGAGAGATTGATAGATTTTAGTTAGCCAAAGGTGTTGAGGGTTTTGGGACAAAAACAGGTATATGGAATTATGTCATAAATCAGCTATGATCTCATTGAATGATGGAACAGGCTCTTACTCTTGTTCCTATGTTCCTGTGATCATCTGCCTGAATACCTCCTTGTGTGGCTCGTTATCAAATTTTGTTTGATAACACTCCTGTGAAGCACCTTACAACCTTTTTACAATGTTAAAGATACTATATAAATGCATTTTGTTGGTGCATAATCAGAATTCTCTTGGGCTTGAGAGATATCGATAAGGCTACTAGGACCCAACAATGTCTCATTTGGATTTGGCCTATAATTCAGTCGTTCTGGGCTATGATTTTGAGATTAAGATCACGGCAGGATTGACTCTTTAAACTATTCCATAACTCCTTGTCGGATTTTGTTGGTCATCGAATTAGTCTGCTTTGTATCTTTAGAACATATTTGCTGTTCGTGTGCTAAGCAGTGCTGCTAACATGGTCTGTTAGGTTTCACATGCTCAGGAGAATTTGCAGGTCTGTTTATAGTTAATACTCTCCACTTTGAACCAGGTTAAGTTCATCTCATTGTGATCTTCCTTTTTGAAGTACTGTAATCACGGATCCTTGTGTATGCTTGGGCTTAAAAGGAGTGATCCTGTAGTCCTGGTTATCTCATCCCCATGTTGTGGTGGACAATATGCTCGGATTATCCTCTCTTGCTTCCTTTATTCCTTTGCCTGTGTACTTGTTTTTGTATATTCCTTTTTGATTGTTTTACTTGGTTGTTTCCTGTGGGTTAGAAGCATTGGCCTAGACCTGGAACTTGTAACCTAGATGTTTTCAGATCGCATTAATTCCTTTCTGATTGGGTATAACATTTCTTCTCAACTTCGCGACATACATAATTGATCTAAAGTGTTGTGTGCTCCTTTTTCCTCTGCCTGATTTTTGTATGTGTGCATATGTGCCTAGTTGTTTTTGAAAAGTTCACAAAAGATGGGAAAAGATAATCAGGTAATGATTGAAAAGTCTTCCACTTGAGACACTGTGTGAAATATTTGAATGTCTTGGGACTGTGAATGTGTGATCTTATTTTGCTAATCTTTTCTTGGCAGAACACACCAGGGTTTATGTACAAGAACCTGCAGTGTCTGGTAATAGATGAAGCAGACCGTATTCTAGAAGTGGGATTTGAAGAGGAATTGAAACAGATCATCAGACTTCTGCCAAGTGTGTTAATTCAGCCATTTTATCTTTACTTTATAGGAAAGATGGGTGCAATATATTTTAAAATATTCATCTTTTTCACCATGATAACTTCTTTCAAAATCCCAGAAATACGATACTAAATACTTTCCATTTCAAATTGATTTTCATCTTTTTAGTCAGGGTATGTTAAACTGTCATTCCATAACTGCATTTAAAATCTTAGACAAATTGTCTGTGTTCGTGTAGCCTCAAGTCATTTGCAGCCTTGATTTGCCATCACATTAGAATCAAGCTTGTTCATTATGAAAATCCTTAGTCTGTTGTAAGATTAGATACAATAGTGGTGGCTTAATGCCCCCTTCTAAGGCAGGAACAGACTTGGCAGCAAAAGCTTTATTGTGAATCAACTTTATTGAGATAAAGGGCAAGTTTATTCAGCTTTCCGATAAACCATAGTCACAAACTCAAGCAGTAATTAACAGTCTAACACTGATGCTACCTGTATTAGACTTTGGACGCCACAACTCACGACTGTCTCTTCAACAATTCTCTGCCATACAGGGACAAAATCAAGGCTTCTTTTATCTTGGCTGCATTCCACTTAACCTTCCCTTCCCCCAATTATCTTTGGTTTTCTGTTTGAAGGTTGCTTTTCTTAACTAATCAAGGATCATTCTTTGGCTGTTAACTTTTTAGGATTTACGTAGGTAATAACCCCTTTGTGTTGACTATTGTATTCCATGCTTTTACCTTCTGAGGTTCCTTATCTCATTTATACATTCTGTGCTTATAAAAGCTGTTTTCACTGTCTGCTGTCAAGATCTCAACCTTTTAGTGCAAGTAAGCATTTTAAAACTTGACCTCTCCAGAATTCCTCTACCTTGACATTTTATCTATACTGTGCTCGATTTCCTAAGTTTTCTTGTTTATCATACTACAAAGAAGGGTTCCAAAAAAGCTAAATGTCAGTTTATAATAGCTAGATTTTAACAATTATTCTGGTTAGCGACCTTTTAATAGTCTGATAATCTTGCAAGGAAATATATAATTTATTTGGATTTTTAAATACTCAAAGGATACTGTGTGCAGAGGTGTACTTAAGTGCTTTCCCTTTTTATTGTACTGCACTAATTAGCATTCTTTAAATTTGGCATGTTGTAGTAGTTGGCTGCTTCCTTTAAAAAAATAGTAGGCTATACTTTTTCTTGACACTAACACAGTCTTTAGCCCGGAGCTGGCAAGTGCCTATGTTTTTTAAGATAATTGTATGGATTCTTCCCTGTCATCTGTTAACTTATTCTGTTTCGTTGTGCCTTGCCTTAATATTTCGTGTGTTTACCATTATATTCATTGCCTTATTCCTATTCTCTTAATGGCAATGCAAGCAAGCCATACAAGCATGGAAGTCATCAAGCCAAGCTTGACCCTGTTTTCACCTGGCATCCCAACATGTTTTTTCCATGGGGTCCACGGAAGAATCAAAATTCCATTTCCATCTCTTCCCTAGTTTGTACATTTTTAATTTATTTTAATTAAATTTAAGATTTAGTTGTATCTGTCTCCATGGCTTAAAAAGTTCTACGCAATTAGATAAAACTAGAGGTACACAAATTTAATACAGCAAGCTGTTATTGAGGTTAGAAGTTACTGCAAGAAGGCAAAGAAATGGAGTGACATAGATGCATTCATACCAGGACTTTTTTTCTCCAATCCCTCTGCAGCAATTAACAGCAAATATTTTTGGATGTTTAACAGTCTGTGGGTAAACTTCATCAAATATCTTTTAAATTTGTTTAGCTCTGTCCTTCATAAATGTTTCTCAGGTATCAACATTGGTTCTAATGTAATACTGGGGGTATATTTTACTTTGTTACTGGCACACTACACTTACCTTTTCACTAATAGCAATTGAAGAAAAATATGTGCTTGAATGTATTTGAAACAAAGGAAATTAATGATAAGTAGCTTGTCTATAACCTTTACAGAGCGGCGGCAGACAATGCTTTTCTCTGCTACACAAACTCGTAAAGTGGAAGATTTGGCAAAAATCTCACTGAAGAAAGAACCTTTGTATGTTGGCGTTGATGACGACAAAGAAACTGCAACTGTCGATGGCCTTGAACAGGTGAGATGAATGCCTATTTTTCAGTTTTTGTTTGCATTTACAGCCTGACTAAGTTGATCCTTTTTTTTTTATCATTCAGCTATTTCTCATCATTTTCTAGTTTTTTTTTTAAAGAGAGAGAAAAACCTGTCAACAGGGACTTTTAAAACCCATTAATTTAACTGCTTTGTGATGTACCTGACTTGCAACCTTTGCTGCTGTGTGTCTCCCCTCGATTTTATCTGGTCAAATGATAATATCATTAATATCCCAGTTATGACAGAGAGGTTTCACTGCTTGTAGCTTAGCCAATCCTAACAGTACCATCAGCAGGCTTGTAAAGGAATTGCAGCTGTTCATAAAATCCACAATGGCCTCAAAATCAACCAGCCTACATAATCCTGTAATGTTCGCTATCTTAAGTTAAATGAAATAAAAATTTAAGCTGAAAAATATGCCCCGGCAGGTCAGAAGAGTGTTTCATTTCTAAATTGTGTATAACTTATGCATGTTCTTTTTTTTAAAAAATGAATGTCAAATGTTTATTTAAAACAAGTTTTTGCTTAACGGCCAAAACACCAGAACAGTTTGTTTTGGGGTGTTTTGTGTTATATTGTGCTTACGGGAACTTGACATTTATTTTGTAATAAACATCTTTTTTTGCTGATAAGAGACATGCTGTCGAAGCTTTTCATCTTGCACTCATCGGGACAGGCACAAGAATGCCAAATTTCAAAGGAAGCAACCATTTATACTGCATGAGAAAAGGGTGCTGCTTGGTTGGCAAGTCGACTCTGGTCAAGGTGTTTCCTTGGAGAATGCAGGGTACTATTGTCCTCCACGTTTTTGTTTAATTTTAAAAAGGCGCAATGCTTGGACATCTCCCCGCAGAGGACAGGTCCCTGCATATGAATCTATGTAGCTTCTAGCAAGCGTAATGTGAGCCACATCGCGAGCCCGACAGATCTTAAATTGGTTGTTAGTGTAATTCTTAGCATACTTGGGATTGGACAGCACTTACTGAACCATTGTGGAATCACATCAAACGTGATACATTGTCATTTGGTAGTACAGGACTTGAGTATTGCTGAAAATAGGTATGTTGTCAAAGCTTTTTATCTTGCATCCACCAGGGCAATCCGCAAGAATACCGATGCAAGGGAAAATGGCAACTTTATACTGTATGAGAAGAGAGTGCTGATCGAGTGGCAAGTGAACTCTGATTGGTAGAGACGTTGCCATGGATAATGTACCAGTTTATGGTGACTGACAGTTAACTGCCAAGTTTTGTTTGAATTTAAACCATATAGCTTGACTCTGGTTGGTCAAGGCATTGCCCTGAGGAATGAACTGGCGAATGGCTGTCACTTATTTTGCTTAACTGAAACAGACACAATGTGTGTACATGTTCTTTCTGTCTGCAAAGAACAGGGCCCTGTGTATTAATATATGTAGCTTCCAGTACATACAAATGCGCCATGCTATGAGCCCTACTGACAATCTTAAATCGGTTATCTGCATAATTCCTAGCACACTGAGGATTGTTTGGCAAATGTTGTCCAGTCGCAAGTCGCAGAATCATATCTAATGTTGGGCACTCTTTTAGTTTACTTGGCAACCAATCAGCGCACTCTTTTCATACGGTATAAAGTTGTTTTCCCTTGCATTGGTATTTTTGCATATTGTCCTGATGAGTGCAAGATGAAAAGCTTCAACTTGTCTCTATTTTCAGTATTATGCATCGTGTTCTGCATTTTGCAAGTATGGGCTGGTTGAGTCCGGTCAGTACTCTGCCTATTGCAAACAGGCACAGTGGGCGGCGCAGTGGTTAGCACCACAGCCTCACAGCTCCAGCGACCTGGGTTCAATTCTGGGTACTGCCTGTGTGGAGTTTGCAAGTTCTCCCTGTGTCTGCGTGGGTTTTCTCCGGGTGCTCCGGTTTCCTCCCACAGCCAAATGACTTGCAGGTTGGTAGGTAAATTAGCCATTATAAATTGCCCCTAGTATAGGTAGGTGGTAGGGAAATATAGGGACAGGTAGGGATGTGGTAGAAATATGGGATTAGTGTAGGATTAGTATAAATGGGTGGTTGATGGTCGGCACAAACTCGGTGGGCCGAAGGGCCTGTTTCAGTGCTGTATCTCTAAACTAAACTGAAAGGACGTGCTGTTTGTTAGGATCCCCAGTTGTTGGGACGTACACCCTACGTACCTAGCATCACACCACCACTGGAATTCATATACCACGTTACTCATTTCTGTGGTAGGCAGAACGTCTTTATGGTTTGACGGCAGCATCCTGTTATTATAAAATCCACTTGTGTTACTACTGCATAGCAGCAGTGTGAAATTGCTGATCAGGCCAATCTTGGCGCTTGGAGCTGTAGGAATCCCAATGCATATATTGGCCAGTGAAGGTAGGCTTGTGGATGGTAGTCAAGAACCCATTAGCAGATTTCTCAACTAGCACGTCAGAAAGGGAGCTCATTAGACTGCTGCATTTCAATGGTGAATTTGAGCACGGGATGGAGCATATTAAGGTGTGTGAGGAAATTCCTGCATGCAACTGTAGATTCAAATATCACAGACATATCTACTTATCGGAAATATGCGAGGGGTAAGAGGTTTGGGGGTCATTCCATAGCGCATTTCTCGTTAAAACTGACAATGTCAGCAAATGCTGGGCCTGGAGGGGATCCCGTGGCAGCACTGTATTTGGGCATTCATGTTGTCATTAAAGCTGAACTCAGTTGCGCAAGTTGCTAAGTTCAGAAGCTCAGTGAATGCAGATTCAGAAAATGGCGGCGTGTCTATATTGCCATGATATATTGACGTGGCCTCAATCAGCCTGTGCTTGCAAAATGCAGAACGCAGTGTCTCACATTAAATGTGATTCTGCGATTGGACAGCACTTCTGAACAATCCAGAGTATGCTAAGAATTACGCTAACAGCCAATTTAAGTTATCAGTCAGGCTCACAATGTGGCTTACTTACGCTTGCCAGAAGCTATATAGATTCATACGCAGGGACTCGTTCTCTGCAGGCAAAAGGAACATGTCCAGGTGTTGCACCTCTTTTGAATTAAACAAAAGCATGGAAGACTGTTGTTCCCTGGTACATTCTCCATGGCAATGCCTCGACCAGAGTCTGCTTGCCAACCACTCAGCGCCTTTTTCCCATACAGTATAAATTGCAGCTCCCTTTGAAATATGACATTCTTATATCTGTCCTGATGAGTACAAGACGAAAAGCTTTGACAGCGTATCTCTCTCTTTCCAGTAATACTCAAGTTCTGTACTATCAAACAACAATTTTTTTTTTCAAAGGTTACATTTTTGCTTGGAAGGTGGGGAATAATTGAGTGATGAATGCATTCTTCATTCTGTGCCGTGTTACAACAGCAAGTATTCCGCTCCAAATACATTGTCCTTTCCCTATTTCATTTATGGAAACATAGCAGAATTTACAGTGCAGAAGGAGGCCAATTGGCCCATTGTATCTGTGCTGGCCAAAAAAGTGTTGTCCAACCCCACCTTCCAGGCTGCAGCCCTGTAGTTCACGGCACCTCAAGTGCATATTCAAGTGTCATGTAAATGCGATGAGGGTTTTTGCTTCTACCACCCTTTCAGGCAGAGTGTTCAAGACCCTCACCACCCACTGGGTGAAAAGTTTTACTCAACTCCCTTCTAACCTTTTTACCAATTACTTTAAATTGATGCCCCTTTATATTTATATTTTATATTATATTTAGAGATACAGCACTGAAACAGGTCCTTCGGCCCACCGAGTATGTGCTGACCAACAACCACCCATTTATACTAACCCTACAGTAATTCCATATTCCCTACTACCTACCTACACTAGGGGCAATTTACAATGGCCAATTTACCTATCACCTGCAAGTCTTTGGCTGTGGGAGGAAACCGGAGCACCCGGCGAAAACCCACGCAGTCACAGGGAGAACTTGCAAACTCCACACAGGCAGTACCCAGAATTGAACTCGAGTCCCTGGAGCTGTGAGCCTGCGGTGCTAACCACTGCGCCACTGTGCCACCCCTGTTGTTGACACTTCTACTAATGGGAATAGGTGCTTACTATCTGCTCCATTTAGGCCTCTTATAATTTTGTACACCTCAATTAAATCTCCCCTCAGCCGCCTCTGTTTCAAAGAAGCCCTGCCTATCCAATCTCCTGTCATAGGTATAATTCTCCATTCTTGGCAACATCATCGTAAATCTCCTCTGTAATATCTCGAGTGCAATTACATCCTTCCTGTAATGCGATGATCAGAAATATGCACACTACTTCATCTCTAGTCCAATTGGTGTCCTGTATAGTTCCTGCATAGCTTCCTGCTATTGTCTTCTATGCCTCGGCCAATAAAGAAAATTATCCCGAATGCTGCCTTCACCACCTTATCTAGCTGTTCTACCTTCGGGGATCTGTGGACATGTATTCTGAGGCCCCTCTGTTCTCTACATTTCTCAGAATCCTACCATTTATTGTGTATTCCTTTGCCTTGTTTGTCCTCTCCAAAAGCATTACGTCGCGCTTCTCCCGATTGAATTCCACTTCTTTTCTGCCCACCTGACCACTTCATTGATATCTTCCTGCACTCTACAGCGTTCTTCCTCACTGTCAACTGACAGGAGGAGGCTCCACGAATATCCCCGCCCTCAACGATGGGGAGCCCAGCACATCAGTGCAAAAGACAAGGCTGAAGCACCTGCATCCATCTTCAGCCAGAAGTGCCGAGTGGATGATGCATCACGGCCTCCTGAGGTCCCCAGCATCACAGATGCCAGTCTTCAGCCAGTCCGATTCACTCCACGCGATATCAGGAAATGGCTGAAGGCACTGGATACTGCAAAAGCTATGGGCCCTGACAACATTTCGGCAATAGCACTGAAGACCTGTGCTCCAGAACTAGCCACACTGCTAGCCAAGCTGTTCCAGTACAGCTACAACACTGGCATCGACCCAGCGATGTGGAAAATTGCGCAGGTGTGTCCCGTGCACAGAAAGCAGGACAAATCCAACCCAGCCAATTACAGCCCCATCAGTCTACTCTTGATCATCAGCAAAGTAATGGAAGGGGTCATCGACAGTGCTATCAAGCGGCACTTTCTCAGCAATAACCTGCTTGGTGATGCTCTGTTTGGGTTCTGCCAGGGCCACTCTGCTCCTGACCTCGTTGTAGCCTTGGTCCAAACATGGACACAAGAGTTGAACTCGTGAGAGTGACTGCCCTTGACATCAAGGCAGCATTTGACAGAGTATGGCATCAAGGAGCCCTCGCAAAACTGGAGTCAATAGGAATCAGGTGGAAACTCTCTGCTGGTAGGAGTCATATCTAGCACAAAGGAAAATGGTTGTGGTTGGTCAATCATCTCAGAACCCGGACATAACTACAAGAATTCCTCAGGGTAAAGTCCTAGGCCCAATCATCTTCAGCTGTTTCATCAACGACCTTCCCTCCATCATAAATTCAGAAGTGGGGATGTTCGCTGATGATTGCACAATGTTCAGTACCGTTTGTGACTGCTCGGATACAGATGCAGCCCTTGTCCAAATGCAGCAAAACCTGGACAACATCCAGACTTGGGCCGATAAATGGCAAGTAACATTCGTGCCGCACAAGTGCCAGACAATGACCATCTCCTACAATGGAGAATCTAGCCATCTCTCCTTGACATTCAATGACATTACCATCGCTGAATCCCCATTATCAAGATCCTGGGGGTCGCCATTGACCAGAAACTGAACTGGTACAGCCACATAAATACTGTGGCTACAAGAGCAGGTCAGAAGCTGGGAATTCTGTGGCGAGTAACTCATCTGACTCTCTAATGCCTGCTCACCACCTACAAGGCACAAATCAGGAGTGTGATGGAATACTGTCCACTTGCCTGGATGGGTGCAGCTCCAACTACACTCGAGAAGCTCGACACCATCCAGGACAAAGCAGCCCGCTTGATTGGCACTCCACCACCACCTTCAACATTCACTCCCTCCACCACCGCGCACAGTGGAAGCAGTGTGTACTATCTACAAGATGCACTGGAGCACCTCACCAAGGCTGATTCAACAGCACCTTCTAAACACAACCTATACCAGCTAGAAGGACAAGGTCACCAGATGCATGAGAACACCACCACCTGCAAGTTCCCCTCCAAGCCACACACCATCCTGACTTACAACTATATAGCCATTCCTTCACTGTTGCTGGGTCAAAATCCTGGAACTCCCTTCCTGACAGCACTGTTGGTGTACCAACACCCCAAGGACTGCAGGGTTCAAGAAGGTAGCTCACCACTGCCTGCTCAAGGGCAATTGGGGATGGACAATAAATGCTGGCATAGCCAGTGATGCCCACATCCCTCGAACAAATAAAAAAAAACGTGGCCAATTTCCATATCTTCTGCAAACCCCTTAATCCTACATTTTAAGTCTAAATCATTGATATATACCACAAGCAGCGAGGGACACAGTACTGAGCCTTGTAGAACCCCACTGCAAGTAGTCTTCCAGTCACAGAAAGACCTGTCAACCATAACCCTTGGCTGGGAGTGAGCCAATTTTGGATCCAACTTCCCACTTTGCCTTGGGATCCATGAGCTCTTAATTTTCTGACCAGTCTGCCATGTGGGACCTTGCAAAAGCTTTGTTAAAATCCCTGTAGACTACATCAAGCGCCCATCAATCCTCCTTGTCACCTCCTCAAAAAAATGCAATCAAGTTAGTTAGACGTGACCTTACCTTAACAAATCCATGCTAACTGTCCTTAATTAATCCCTATTTTTCTAAATGATTATTTATACTGTTTTTTTTCCAATAATATCATTAATCAGATTCATGGAACAACTGTAATCTTCCAATACCTAACAGCAACAGGGGTCAGTCCATAATGATTGTACAAGAGGCTGATATATGCAAGAATTTGAGACTGTTGCCTTACACAGTGATACGTTTTGCACCAATGCTTTTATCCTCGCTGATCGGTGTTTCGAGTTAACGTGTATGATAATGTCCAAACTTTATCCTGTTCTTTTTTCAATTCTAATTTTTTTCAATATTCCTAATATTGCTAGTGAAATCACTCTGTGAAGAGTGATACTGGGAATTTAAGAGGAAAACAGAATGGTCTTTTAATTATTGTAACTTGAACCACAAATGATTTTCCCCAAAAATTTGTTTCAAGTTTGCCATGGGGAGGGACAATTAAAACTGATTACCTTTAAATGTACAAGTAATCCTGCAATTTTGAAGACTGGTGCATGGTCCACAGAACAGTAAAACCTGCAAGATTGCACAATGAAACAAAATATTTCACACTACTTGCAAAATGATGTGCTGTTAGATGCAATATTTAATTACGTACTGACTGATTTATCTTCATCTTTAGGGTTATGTAGTTTGTCCATCTGAAAAAAGATTCCTGTTGCTCTTCACTTTTCTAAAGAAGAACCGTAAGAAGAAGCTCATGGTTTTTTTCTCTTCGTGTATGTCTGTGAAGTATCATTATGAGCTCTTGAACTACATTGACCTACCTGTTATGGCAATTCATGTGAGTAAAAAAGACTTGCCAGTCTTCTCTCCCTTTCATTTCTAAAAGTGTTGCTGGGGTATAGTTTCACATGTACCAGTTGCCTCTGGTATCCTATCCAGCTGGCCATTATTTGCATGTGAGCTATGGTGGTGAGTGTTGGGCAGCTTATTCAAAACCATGAGAGAAATTTTAATAAGATTGATCCTGGTGTACCCAACTACTCTTTTAGCGTAAACACTAGGTAGTGATCAAGAGTAGGAACTGTAGCCAATTTTCTTTTGTCTCATCTATTGGCATTAAGGCTATTTGTAGTATCCCTAGAGCTACCACTGAGATCAACTAACTTAATACAGACGAGGTATTGGCCTGGAGCCTCCCTGTTCTGTATGATTCTGCTAATCAGTGAACAAACCTGCTGAGCCACAGGAAATGAGATCTCTCTATTGTGTCTTGTCTACATTGGATAGCTTACAATATGAATGCTATTGCATTTTGTATCAACACATTCTTGGAAATGGAATATATAGAGTAATTTAAATTCTGCTCCTTTGTGGTAGTACTGCTAATTTCAAGTTGTTAGAAAAATATGTTCTATAAAATATAATTAAAAATGATTACATTTCTGAGCTATCCATTGACTGTACAGTTGGCTGCAAAATTTTCATTTGTTTAGAAAAATGCTTGTTTGTGCTACTTTGAAATTTTTTTAAGTTAAGATGTGTGGATGGTGCTGGCAGGTAACATTTTATTGCTATCTGTAGTAGTCCTGATAAGGTGTTTATCGGGCCTTAAATAGTGGTTGCAACAACCTAGCATGCAACTGGAATTGGATGTAGGCCAGAGATTTTTTTTATTAATTAATGGGATGTGGGCATCGCTGGCTAGGACAGCATTTATTGCCCATCCCTAATTGCCCTTGAAAGTAAGGATTGTAGACTCCTTTTCCTGAAAGAACTTGCATTTATGAAATGCCTTTCAGATCCTTCTGATGTCCAAAGTGTTGCACAGCCTAATTGTTGGCCAAGGAGTTCTCTTGCACTTCTTTCAATAGTGTTGAAAGATTTTTTTTTAATGTCAACCTGCACAGAGGTCAAGGCCTTCGTTTAATATCTCATCTGGAATGTGGTACCTGCTTTGCAGCACTCCATACAGCACTGAAGTGTCTGCCTAGATTATGGGCTGAAGTTCTGTGTACATTAATGGTTACTAAAAAATGTTATAATTCATGTTATAATGCAAATCACTTAGCTTAATTGATTCTTTGAATTTTCGTTACTCAATATTTTTTAGGGAAAGCAAAAGCAGACAAGACGTACATCAACTTTCTTCCAGTTCTGTAATGCAAATGATGGAATACTGCTATGTACAGATGTAGCTGCCAGAGGGCTGGATATTCCTGAAGTAGATTGGATTGTACAGTATGACCCTCCTGATGATCCAAAGGTATAATAATTCCATTATAAAGTGATCACTAAAGTTAGTATACTAATACTAAAGTTTGTTACCAACTTTCTCACCAAGTTTATACTAGGTTTATTCATATATTAAAGAAATTCAGACCCGTTAGTTTCCTCAAATGTAAATTACATTTGAATAGTCCTGGGTGTGTTTCAGTAAGTATTTAAAGCAACTAGCATGTAAGTGGCTTGCTGTTCTAACCTATTTGTTGAATACAACCAACAAACTTGAAGTTGAGTTAACCATTGGTATCAGACTGGACTTCGGTTCGGGTTGGAACAGGTAAAAAGGGTAAGTTTTCTAAAGGAGATTAGTGAACTAGTTGGGTCGCTTTGACAAAGAGCACAGAACAGGAACAGGCCATTCGGCACTCCGAGCCTGCGCCAATCTTGATGCCTGCCTAAACTAAAACCTTCTGCACTTCCGGGAACCGTATCCCTCTATTCCCATCCTATTCATGTATTTGTCAAGATGCCTCTTAAACGTCGCTATCGTACCTGCTTCCACCACCTCCCCCGGCAGCAAGTTTCAGGCACTCACCACCCTCTGTGTAAAGAACCTGCCTCGCACATCCCCTCTAAACTTTGCCCCTCTCACCTTAAACCTATGTCCCCTAGTAACTGACTCTTCCACCCTGGGGAAAAAGCTTCTGATTATCCACTCTGTCCATGCCGCTCATAACTTTGTAAACCTCTATCATGTCGCCCCTCCACCTCCATCGTTCCAGTGAAAACAATCCGAGTTTATCCAACCTCTCCTCATAGCTAATGCCCTCCAGACCAGGCAACATCCTGGTAAACCTCTTCTGTACCCTCTCCAAAGCCTCCACGTCCTTCTGGTAGTGTGGCGACCAGAATTGCATGCAATATTCGAAGTGTGGCCTAACTAAAGTTCTGTACAGCTGCAGCATGACTTGCCAATTTTTATACTCTATGCCCTGACTGATGAAGGCAAGCATGCCGTATGCCTTCTTGACTACCTTATCCACCTGCGTTGCCACTTTCAGTGACCTGTGGACCTGTACGCCCAGGTCTCTCTGCCTATCAATACTCCTAAGGGTTCTGCCATTTACTGTATACTTCCCACCTGCATTAAACCTTCCAAAATGCATTACCTCACATTTGTCCGGATTAAACTCCATCTGCCATTTCTCCGGCCAAGTCTCCAACCGATCTGTATCCTGCTGTATCCTCTGACAATCCTCATCACTATCCGCAACCCCTCCAACCTTTGTGTCGTCCACAAACTTACTAATCAGACCAGCTACATTTTCCTCCAAATCATTTATATATACTACAAACAGCAAAGGTCCCAGCACTGATCCTTGCGGAACACCACTAGTCACATCCCTCCATTCAGAAAAGCACCCTTCCACTGCTACCCTCTGTCTTCTATGACCGAGCCAGTTCTGTATCCATCTTGCCAGCTCACCTCTGATCCCGTGTGACTTCACCTTTTGTACCAGTCTGCCATGAAGGACCTTGTCAAAGTCTTTACTGAAGTCCATATAGATAACATCCACTGCCCTTCCTTCATCAATCATCTTCGTCACTTCCTCAAAAAACTCAATCAAATTAGTGAGACACGACCTCCCCTTCACAAAACCATGCTGCCTCTCGCTAATAAGTTCATTTGTTTCCAAATGGGAGTAAATCCTGTCCCGAAGAATCCTCTCTAATAGTTTCCCCACCATTGACGTAAGGCTCACCGGCCTATAATTTCCTGGATTATCCTTGTTACCCTTCTTAAACAAAGGAACAACATTGGCTATTCTCCAGTCCTCTGGGACCTCACCTGTAGCCAATGAGGATGCAAAGATTTCTGTCAAGGCCCCAGCAATTTCTTCCCTTGCCTCCCTCAGAATTCTGGGGTAGATCCCATCAGGCCCTGGGGACTTACCTACCTTAATGCTTTGCAAGACGCCCAACACCACCTCCTTTTTGATAACGACATGACCGAGACTATCTACACTCCCTTCCCTAGGCTCATCATCCACTAAGTCCTTCTCTTTGGTGAATACTGATGCAAAGTTCTCATTTAGTACCTCACCCATTTCCTCTGGCTCCACACATAGATTCCCTTCTCTGTCCTTGTGTGGGCCAACCCTTTCCCTAGTTACCCTCTTGCTCTTTGTATACGTATAAAAAACCTTGGGATTTTCCTTAATCCTGTTTGCCAATGATTTTTTATGACCACTTTTAACCCTCCTGACTCCTTGCTTAAGTTCCTTCCTACTGTCTTTATATTCCTCAAGGGATTCGTCTGTTCCTAGCCTTCCAGCCCTTACGAATGCTTCCTTTTTCTTTTTGACGAGGCTCACAATATCCCGCGTTATCCAAGGTTCCCGAAACTTGCCAAACTTATCCTTCCTCACAGGGACATGCTGGTCCTGGATTCTAATGACAATTCAGCAGCTTTATGATCACTTATTTCCAGATTGTTTTTTCAAACAGAATTCAAATTCTCAAGAGTGCTATACTCAGAATTCACATTCTCTGGATTACTAATTCAGTATCATAACTACTTTGCTACTTTTCCTGTTCTTAATCATTTTATTACCATTTGGAAGTGGGAGCAAATTCAAATACAGAGACCATTGGCTGAAAACCACTCTGAAGATCTGTTTTCAGCCATTTGAATGAAAAGTTGCAACGGTTGACACTTCAGAGGAGAAGTAGAGATGATAGGATGACAAGTGTAAGTCAGCAATTTCTATTATAATGTCTTTGTTATCTCTAAACTTGACTATTCCAATGATCTCCTGGCCAGCCTCCCATTTGCACCCTGCATAAAGCTGAGCTTATCCAAAGCCTCTGTTGCCCATATCCTAACTTACACCAAGTCCCCTTCACTCATCACCCCTGTACTCGCTGATCCAGCAATGCCTCAACTTTAAAGTTCTCAACTTTGTTTTCAAATACCTCCATGGCCTCAGTTCTCCCTATCTCTGTATCCTACTCCAACCCTACAACCCTCTCCGATCTCTGCACTTCTCCAATTCTGGCCTCTTGTACATCCCCAATTTTAGTTACTTTACCATTGTGTCATGCTAGGCAAGAATGAGGCCCATTGATTTTGTCATGAACATTGATTTTAAACTGTTAACTGGAGTGAAGAAAGGACTTGTTAAACAGATCAGCTGTGGCTGGAAAAGACATTTGTATATCAATAGACCGTGTTCGGAAGGACAAAGCAGCCATTCCCTGACACATTCAACCCACAATGGACTTTTGATCACCAGACGTTGAAGGTGGGGGAGCTTGCATTCTAGGTTGACTGCTAATATGGCCGAATACACAAACAGACATGGTCAAATCAGCTAGTCACATGACTAACCTGTTGGGCAACCTGAGTTTTTTGAATTTGTACAAACAGTTTGGGCAAAAAGCAGAATGCTTCTGGGCTGAGAAGATCTCTCCTGGCTGGCTTGCCACAGCCTCTCCTGTCGGCCTGCTCCCATCTCTTTCTCACAAGCCTCTGAATCCACTGAAGACACATGAAATCCAAGAGAGAAAAGTCTCCTACAGCAAACAAGATTTAAGAATACTGGGCCCCAACAAAAAGCAAGATCTACCGACAATCAAGGACTCTACAGTGAGCTCAAAGAACCATAACACACAAAACCTCCTCCGATATTGCCTCACACTTTTCCACTTTATTTCTTCTGTTTTCTTTCTGTCTCTTTCTGCATGAGTGTATCACATGTGCATGCTAGTGTGGGCACGTCGTGTCTCCGTAGGCGTTAACCAAATTAGAGTTTAGGTTTAAGTTTAATAAATTTCAACTTTTCTTCTTTAAACCTAAGAAAGCCTGTTCTGGTTTCTTTGCCTTATAATTGGAAAGTGGTGAACAAGGATTCACCAAGGGGGAGCTAATAAACAAGTGTGTTTTAAAATCAAACCCTGTTACAGTAAAACCAGGTGAAGGCTAAAAGGGAACCCTAGACCTCTTCCTCACCTGGTCGTAACAATTGCCAGACATATCTTTAGCTGCCAAAGCCCTAAGCTTTGTAATTCCATCCCTAAAACACTCCTGTCTCCTTTTAAAACGCAACTTAAAACCCACCTTTTTGACCAAGCTTTTAGTCGTCTCCCATAATATCTCCTTATGAGGCTCAGTGTTAATTTTGTTTGATAATCCTGCCTATGTTAAAGGTCCTATGTTAATGCATATGAATTAACAAGGAGAAAAAATGGACAGGGAAGGGCTGCTCAGTATTCTTACTGTGATACACTCAGCCTGATCACATGGCATGCAAAGGGTTAAGGTAATTTCAGTAGATGGTAACTCTTAAATTTCAATGCCCATTGCACCAAAAACTTGTTGATATGCCTCTGAATTCACTGAATTAATTTAACTTCTAGAA
Source organism: Heterodontus francisci (assembly GCF_036365525.1). NCBI lineage: Eukaryota > Metazoa > Chordata > Chondrichthyes > Heterodontiformes > Heterodontidae > Heterodontus > Heterodontus francisci. Next base: position 47,459,107 of record NC_090377.1, read on the forward strand.
TGCTAGTCTATGGGAACAGTTATTTTTGTGTGGAAAATATGTAAAGTAATAAAACTACTCCAAAATGGATTATAATTCCAACCAACTGACACCAACACAATTGTACTTTCTGCTCAATGAAAAACAACTCTTTCAGCTGGACTGTTATGTCCCCTCTCTTTTTGCTCCCTATTACCTTTCTAATTTTAAGTTAATTTTGCTTTTTCAATATTCTCACCACCTACCTGTCTTTCCAACTTTTTCTTATTTAAACCTGTTTACATTTGCTTGGTGTCTGTCTACTCCTGCCATCCAACAAACCCCACAAATGTGATGGCCCGAATTTTTCAGTCAGCGGCAAAGTGACAGTGCTCACAGCAAAGAAAGCTGCTCACAAAGATCTAGCGAGCTCTGTGGCTTGGCCTTCACTTTTCTCAACATTAATTTCATTCTGGGTGCCAACTGAAGGGAATCTCTGGCGTCCAGCAATAGTGGTGCTATCAAGCAGGCGAAACAGCCAATCACATTGAGGAATTTTCAGACTCTAAACCAGTAAATAACAAGCAGGTTTTATCATTTGCTTTTTTATAATTGTGCAGAAAGCAAAATAACGATTGGGACATATGCATGGGATTAAAGTAGCTGCTGATGTATCAAACTTAAAAACACTATTACTATAAAAAATCTGGAATCTTTATTATTTTAGACATTTGACATTCCATAAATATAAAATTCGTTTTTCAGGGCCAGAGAGGTTATTCAGAAGTAATTCTGACTTAGTACACTGTTTTTTAATAAAAAAACAGCCATGCCTAATTGAACAAGACATGACTTTTTTAAGGGAATAATAGCGTAAAAAGTGGAAGTTCATGTCAATTCAGTGATTTCTAGTTGATTCTCCTTTTGCGGATATGTCAACAGTACACCCTGTGGAGGAGTGAAGAATCACTGACAGCAACTTCTGGATTTCCACTGCACGCGTGCGGATGCTAGAAGTTGCCGTCAGTTTCAAGAGTAATGACGGTGAACACTTGGCAGGTTTACATTGCACCCTTGATATAGAGAAACGTCCCAAGGCACTTCAGAGACAGGCAACGTCAAAATGGATACCAACCAAGTTTCTAAAGTCATATATTCTATTCCTCTTTATGCAGATAGAGAATATAAAATTAAATACCAAAGTATTGAAAAAAATCCTGCTTTTCTGCATAATTTGTCCTTTTCCATAACTAATTCCTACATTCACATTTAATGGAAAATGCCTATATAAAATTGCCATGCTATGATTACAGCTGTCAGTGGTGGTGCTGACAGGAAGTGCATGCAGATGTAGGGTTTTTAATATAGACAGATGCTTTGCTAACTGCAGGGGCTATGCCATGGCTTTGCAATTAACTGGTCAGACAAGACTTGAAGTACTGTTCTGGTCATCAGTACAAAAGGGATCTATATTTATTGAAGTGGATGCAGAGAAGAACAAATGTGATTCTAAATGTAATGGCGATTACTTGTGGGGAAAGGTTAGAAAAGTGCAATATTTTTGTAGTTTAGAGAAGACTGTTGAACAAGCAGGTGAACTAAGAATACAATTTCAGTATTCATAAGGCATGCAAGTACAAGTAACAGATGAAAGAATTACATTATATGGAATGAATTTTTTTTAATTAATTGAAATAAAATTAAAACCAAGGGTAATGAATGTTTGGGATAGTATTTTTGGGGTAGTAGGAATGATAACATTATGAACTTTCAAAATGCATTTCCATATTGTCCTGGAATTTTTGAAACACTAAAAGCACAAGTTTTGATGGGCCTTGCATGTTTACGCGATTCTTTAAAACTGCCTTGCTCATAACAAGGCAAAAGAGAAGGAATCCCATTTTAAAATGTACTAAATATATTTTTGAATGTTGACAACTTCAGGTCTTTTATTAGGACTATTAACTGCGTAGAGGTGAAGAAAAATAGGCCTTTATGCAGGTGGGATGATTTATGCTGTACTTCTACCCAAATAATATGAACATTCATTATGTACTACCTTTTCATTATCCTATCAGGAATATATCCACCGTGTGGGTAGGACAGCACGAGGAATTAATGCACGAGGACATGCATTACTTATTCTGAGAGCAGAAGAATTGGGTTTCCTTCGTTATCTCAAACAGGCCAGGGTAATTGTTGCTTGCTCGTTTGCCCACAGGACATTGTGAGATTTAATTCAAGATTCACTTACCTAGTTAGAAATTTTCGTGCTAGTTAAGTAATTCCAAATTTTTGCTTGTATTTTAGAAAAGTTTTTTTTTTATAAAAATGAATGTGAAGACCCAAGTATCATCTGTATGTTGTGCATAATTTCTAAAGTCTTTCAAGACTGGGTCAGCCTGATGATCCTTGAACCAGCCACAGATTGTGTCCGATTTGAAATACTCAGGAACCCATATAGTTTGAAGGAAAAATAAAAATTATTACTGGCAGTGTCTCTAGAATACAAGTTCTCTAAACCTGTAATCTCTAGTTTCATCTTGCTAGTTGCTATCAATAGTTTAAAGGTGATGGAATGAAAAGTGGGAAGAGATTCAATAATAGAAACTTGGAAATATTTGTAGTTTTGCCATGTCTATTGGTGTAACCAGGAGTTTGTCTAAAACAAACTGACTTGTAATAGAAAGAACTTCTATTTATATAAAGCCTTTATAATATTGACATCACAAAGCATTTCACAACCAGTGAAGTACTGTTGAAGTGCAGTCATTGTTGTAATTTAGGGAAAGTCACATAAATTATGGTAAACATATATTGACAGATATTTAGTTACATTTTTAGTTGCTGGCACAAATATATAGCATCACCTTTACAGAATGCTAAATTTTATTTTGATAGGTACCTTTGAATGAGTTTGAGTTTTCCTGGAGCAAGATCTCAAACATACAAGTTCAGGTAAAATTACATTACTTAAAGCATGTGCATATTGCAATTTTTTTAAATAAAACTTTGAATTCAAAAATGAGACTTTCTAGTTTCACAGGAATTATTTTTCAATTCCATGCATACAGTGAAACTGCATGCAAAGTAATAAAATTGGACCTTTTAGGTCTGGAGCTGGATTTGCTTGCAGTCCTGTGATTTGTAAAAGCTAGGGGCGGGTCAGAAAAAGATATTTGAGAAAGGAAGAATTTGAACGAAACTAAATTTGGGGAAGATTTAGTCACACTGTACTGGTGGACAATCTTGGAATGAAACAAAATGGCTGTAACCGTAAGTATGAATAGAATCGGGCTAAGCAAACTGCTTTATTAAGATTAACTGTGAGTAGGTGTTTTGCACATTTTAAGATAATTGAAAGTTTAATCTGTTCAGTAATCCTTTCTGGTGTGTGTGGGATTATGATGGCAAACGTTGAAGCACCAACTTGCAGTACCATGCAACTGAAATTTGGAGCTTTCTGTGGCCAGCCTTTACTCTGCATTCTTGCTCTTTGATACTGTGTGGAGAGGAATAGTTCTCAAATAATTGCTGTAACTAAACGCTACAGCTGGCTGAAGAATGGTATTTATTGGGATGTGGGTGCGGGAAAGCCACCAGAGATGAATGGCCGAGGGAGAGCTGATGCTGAGTATAATAGGGAGAATAAAGTAATTAGACACTGAGACACTTAATTAATCTGCAAGCATATTCAGCCACTTATAAACTGCAGTGTTCAGGTGTAATGATATTGCCTGGCAAGCTCTTAAGCAGTTTCCCATAGGCTCCAAAATTGTATAGTCGATGTTACTGTTTAATCTGCTGTAATTTTGATAATGGGCACCTTTATCCATAGAACCATATTTTAGATTTTATAGAACCATACACCATAGAAGGAGGCTACTCAGCCCACCATGTTTAGAACATAGAACATTACAGCGCAGTACAGGCCCTTTGGCCCTCGATGTTGCGCCGACCTGTGAAACCATCTGACCTAAACTATTCCATTTTCATCCATATGTCTATCCAATGACCACTTAAATGCCCTTAAAGTTGGCGAGTCTACTACTGTTGCAGGCAGGGCATTCCACGCCCCTACTACTCTCTGAGTAAAGAAACTACCTCTGACATCTGTCCTATATCTATCACTCCTCAACTTAAAGCTACGTCCCCTCGTGTTTGCTCTCACTATCCACCCTATCTAACCCTCTGATTATCTTATATGTCTCTATTAAGTCACCTCTCCTCCTCCTTCTCTCCAACGAAAACAACCTCAAGTCCCTCAGCCTTTCCTCGTAAGACCTTCCCTCCATACCAGGCAACATCCTAGTAAATCTCCTCTGCACCCTTTCCAAAGCTTCCACATCCTTCCTATAATGCGGTGACCAGAACTGCACGCAATACTCCAGGTGCAGCCGCACCAGAGTTTTGTACAGCTGCAGCATGACCTCGTGGCTCCGAAACTCGATCCCCCTACTAATAAAAGCTAACACACCATATGCCTTAACAGCCCTATTAACCTGGGTGGCAACTTTCAGGGATTTATGTACCTGGACACCAAGATCTCTCTGCTCATCTACACTACCAAGAATCTTCCCATTAGCCCAGTGCTCTGCATTCCTGTTACTCCTTCCAAAGTGAATCACCTCACACTTTTCTGCATTAAACTCCATTTGCCATCTCTCAGCCCAGCTCTGCAGCCTATCTATGTCCCTCTGTACCCTACAACATCCTTCGGCACTATCCACAACTCCACCGACCTTAGTGTCATTCGCAAATTTACTAACCCACCCTTCTACACCCTCATCCAGGTCATTTATAAAAATGACAAACAGCTGTGGCCCCAAAACAGATCCTTGCGGTACACCACTAGTAACTAAACTCCAGGATGAACATTTGCCATCAACCGCCACCCTCTGTCTTCTTTCAGCTAGCCAATTTCTGATCCAAAGCACTAAATCACCTTCAATCCCATTATTCCGTATTTTCTGCAATAGCCTACCGTGGGGAACCTTATCAAACGCCTTACTGAAATCCATATACACCTCATCCACCTGTTTGGTCACCTTCTCAAAAAACTCAATAAGGTTTGTGAGGCACGACCTACCCTTCACAAAACCGTGCTGACTATCGCTAATGAACTTATTCTTTTCAAGATGATTATAAATCCTATCTCTTATAACCTTTTCCAACATTTTACCCACAACCGAAGTAAGGCTCACAGGTCTATAATTACCAGGGCTGTCTCTAGTCCCCTTCTTGAACAAGGGGACAACATTTGCTAACCTCCAGTCTTCCGGCACTATTCCTGTCGACAATGATGACATAAAGATCAAGGACAAAGGCTCTGCAATCTCCTCCCCAGCTTCCCAGAGAATCCTAGGATAAATCCCATCTGGCCCAGGGGACTTATCTATTTTCACACTTTCCAAAATTGCTAACACCTCCTCCTTGTGAACCTCAATCCCATCTAGCCTAGTAGTCTGAATCTCAGTATTCTCCTCGACAACATTTTCTTTCTCTACTGTAAATACTGACGAAAAATATTCATTTAACACTTCCCCTATCTCCTCTGATTCCACACACAACTTCCCACGACTATCCTTGATTGGCCCTAATTTAACTCTAGTCATTCTTTTATTCCTGATATACCTATAGAAAGCCTTAGGGTTTTCCTTGATCCTATCCGCCAATGACTTCTCGTGTCCTCTCCTCGCTCTTCTAAGCTCTCCCTTTAGATCCTTCCTGGCTAGCTTGTAACTCTCAAGCGCCCTAACTGAGCCTTCACGTCTCATCCTAACATAAGCCGCCTTCTTCCTCTTGACAAGCGCTTCAACTTCTTTAGTAAACCACGGCTCCCTCGCTCGACAACTTCCTCCCTGCCTGACAGGTACATACTTATCAAGGACACGCAGTAGCTGCTCCTTGAATAAGCTCCACATTTCGATTGTGCCCATCCCCTGCAGTTTCCTTCCCCATCCTACGCATCCTAAATCTTGCCTAATCACATCATAATTTCCTTTCCCCCAGCTATAATTCTTGCCCTGCGGTGTATACCTGTCCCTGCCCGTCGCTAAGGTAAACCTAACCGAATTGTGATCACTATCACCAAAGTGCTCACCTACATCTAAATCTAACACCTGGCCGGGTTCATTACCCAGTACCAAATCCAATGTGGCATCGCCCCTGGTTGGCCTGTCTACATACTGTGTCAGAAAACCCTCCACACACTGGACAAAAACTGACCCATCTAAAGTACTCGAACTATAGTATTTCCAGTCAATATTTGGAAAGTTAAAGTCCCCCATAACAACTACCCTGTAACTCTCGCTCCTTTCGAGAATCATCTTCGCTATCCTTTCCTCTACATCTCTGGAACTATTCGGAGGTCTATAGAAAACTCCCAACAGGGTGACCTCTCCTCTCCTGTTTCTAACCTCGGCCCATACTACCTCAGTAAACGAGTCCTCAAACGTCCTTTCTGCCGCCGTAATACTCTCCTTGATTAACAATGCCGCACCGCCCCCCCCCCCCCCCTCTTTTACCATCTTCTCTGTTCTTACTGAAACATCTAAATCCCGGAACCTGCAACATCCATTCCTGTCCCTGCTCTACCCATGTCTCCGAAATGGCCACAACATCGAGATCCCAGGTACCAACCCATGCTGCAAGCTCACCCACCTTATTCCGGATGCTCCTGGCGTTGAAGTAGACACACCTTAAACCAAGTTCTTGCTTGCCAGTGCCCTCTTGCGTCCTTGTAACCTTATTCCTGACCTCACTACTCTCAACATCCTGTACACTGGAACTGCAATTTAGGTTCCCATCCCCCTGCTGAATTAGTTTAAACCTCCCCCGAAGAGCACTAGTAAATCCCCCCCACCCACCCAGGATATTGGTACCCCTCTGGTCCAGGTGAAGACCATCCTGTTTGTAGAGGTCCCACCTACCCCAGAAAGAGCCCCAATTATCCAGGAAACCAAAACCCTCCCTCCTACACCATCCCTGCAGCCACGTGTTCAACTCCTCTCTCTCCCTATTCCCCGCTTCGCTAGCACGTGGTACGGTCAACAACCCAGAGATAACAACTCTGTTTGTTCTCGCTCTAAGCTTCCACCCTAGCTCCCTGAATTTCTGCCTTAAATCCCCATCTCTCTTCCTACCTATGTCGTTGGTGCCTATGTGGACCACGACTTGGGGCTGCTCCCCCTCCCCCTTAAGGATCCCAAAAACACTACCCGAGACATCACGAACCCTGGCACCTGGGAGGCAACACACCAACCGTGAGTCTCTCTCGTTCCCACAGAACCTCCTATCTGTTCCCCTAACTGTGGAGTCCCCAATGACTAATGCTCTGCTCCTCTTCCCCCTTCCCTTCTGAGCAACAGGGACAGACTCTGCGCCAGAGACCTGTACCCCATTGCTTACCCCTGGTAAGTCGTCCCCCCCCAACAGTATCCAAAACGGTATACCTGTTGTTGAGGGAAACGGTCACAGGGGATCCCTGCACTGCCTGCTGGTTCCCTCTCCTTCCCCTGACGGTAACCCATCTACCTACTTCTTTTACCTGAGGTGTGACTACCTCCCTATAACTCCTCTCAATAACCCCCTCCCCCTCCCGAATGATCCGAAGTTCATCCAGCTCCATCTCCAGTTCTCTAACGCGGTTCTCGAGGAGCTGGAGTTGGGTGCACTTCCCGCAGATGCAGTCAGCAGGGACACTCTTGGCGACACTTACCTCCCACATTCTGCAGGAGGAACATTCAACTGCCTTAACCTCCATTCTCACTATTCTAAATTCCCAACAAATCTACTGAAAACCAAAAAAAAAAGGTCAAAACTTGTTAGCTTAGCAATCTGACAGACAGAACATTTTTTTGGTTAGAGGAGGAGGATGGGTGGGAGACACTACCCGAGTAGTGTTTCGGGTAAAGCAACCGCCCAAATATGTAACCTCACTTACCCAGCAGTCCCGCGTGCGCTCCGCCTATACACGAGAAATGCTCTGCTCCCGCTGTGCTCTCTCTCTCTCTCTGTGGCTTCCGATTTCTTGGCGCGCTTTTCAAAGCTCTGCTTTTTACTTGAATAAAATCTCGAGTGACCACTTTCTTTCCGATGTACTTTTTTTTTCTGTTTCGTACTCCAAATGGGCTTATCTTTTTGTTCTGTTCAACTGCTAAACTCAAGGAAATAAGTGACTCCAATTTTGCCCACTGTTCATCATCATCTGTACACATTAGAACTTGTGGATAATTATTTGGGTTCCCAGGCTGATCCTCTCCCTTCAGCAGAAGTCGATCGAAAAAAAATCATGCAAAAGCTGCCACCCTGGGCTCAGCTCTTTCTCCTTGCCTCTCCCTCGCACCCACTCCCCGACCCACCCCTGTTATGGAATAATTCTGCCTGAGTGCAAGACAATCCCATTCTTTACTAACTATGAATATAAATTTGATGGCTCCATTATTTTTTCTTGCAAAATTTTTAAAATCGTGATTGAATCTTGCAGTAAATAAAGGGTTTACTCAGATTGCATTCATTGAACTTCTCTTTTAGATTAAGCATAAAATATAAAATTAGAAAATGACAATTTTTCTGCATTATGAAGTACATTGCTGTTTTTGGTAAGTCGCTGAAGAATATTTTTTACCTTTTATGTTGAGCTGTTGTGGGATAGCATTTATAGTTTAGGAATTGAACTATTAGTCCATGACTTTGGGGAGGTGGCGGGAAAGATGATAGCTTACTGGCACCAGTGAATGCTACTTTTGAACCAACAGTACCCTTGGAATTAGCACATTGCCTCTCCAAAACAACCATTCTGAGATTGAAGCTCCCCATGTGGGTAACTCAGTTAAACTACATCTTGCTTACCTGTTGTACAATATTTTTCCACCAAACTACTTTCAGCACAACATTTTGATATTCCTTTCTTTTCAATTCTAATTTAGTGAACATTAGAAACTAAACTTTCTGGAAGCTGTATGATGAGTAATCATGCAGTTTGAAAATCAGGGGTCAGCTAGTATTCCAGGTTCCTGGTGATTGTCTTTGATTTTTCATCAGCTTGAATCTAAACATGTTTTTTTTTTCAGCTTGAAAAACTAATTGAGAAAAATTACTACTTGCACAAATCTGCACAAGAAGCTTACAAATCTTATATCCGCGCCTATGATTCTCATTCTCTGAAAGAGATCTACAGTGTCCGTACCCTGGATCTGCCCAAAGTGGCACTGTCATTTGGCTTCAAAGTGCCGCCATATGTTGATCTCAGTATCCTTTTGCAATTGTTACGCTCTTTTTTTTTAATCATGCATTTCTAAATTTAAATGAGTTGCATAACACCATTGCCTCCCTTCAAAAATAATAATTTTACTATGTCTTTGGTTTTTCTGATAGTCTCAATGAATAACCATTCTGCCTCTAAGAGGGTGGAAGCCGTTTCAAGTAAGGCACAGTATTTAATAGATTATGTACATATAGCTGCAAAATATGGTACACATGCCCGTGAGGTGTTTGTGTAGTTAAAAATTACATTTTTGCAGCAAACATCACAAAGGGAGAGGTATTTTGATTTGTTTCAAAGTCACCACTTGCTTTAAAATGGAATTAAACAGCATGAATTTTCCTTTCAAATAATGCAATATGTTAGAATGCTGTTCTGAAAAGGCAAATCCTTAAACATTGTAGCATATTTTGTGCTAAAATATTAACCTAAGAGTTGGCTAAATCAGAAATTGCAATTGAAAACTAACTGAAATGTTTATCATATAGAGCATGTGTTTTTGTTACTAATTTAATTGTTGATTTTTACATAACTCCAATTCTCATTCTGCATTTCTCCCTTATTCTCCCAGTTACTAATTCTAGTTTGAGGTGGGCCGTCTTGGGAATAGGGCTGTCACTACCAAACCAAGCATGTTCTCACCAACAGCACATTGTTAAATAGAGACAACACAGAAACAGACTGTTCAGCCCAGGTCTATGTTGGGATTTCTGTTCCACGTCAGGTTTCTTTACACTCCTCTTCATCAAAACCTGTTGGCATATCCTGCTAATCCTTTCTCGCTCATGCTTACCCGTCTTCCCCTTAAATGCATTCAGGCTATTCAACTCTGCTACTCCTTCGGGTAGTACTTGAGGTGAATACACATTACAGAAAACTTCACTGGATAGCTGGCAGGACTAGAGATCCTAAAATGTATTTTCGGGAAGAGTGAAGGGCCAGTTGCCATGCCAGCCCACGAATCTTAAGGCCAGTTAAACTATCTCTTTAGCTTAAATAAAAACAAGAAATGCTGGAAATACTCAGCCGGTCTGGCAGCATCTGTGGAGAGAGAAGCAGCGTTAACGTTTCAGGTCAGCAACCCTTCTTCGGAACTGGCAAATATTAGAAATGTCAAAGGTTATAAGCAAGTGAAGCCAGGGTGGGGCAAAAGATAACAAAGGAGAAGATGTAAAAAGGACAAGGTCACAGAATAGCTGACCAGCAGGTCATGGAGCAAAGACAAACAATATTTTAATGGTGTGTTGAAAGACAAAGCATTAGTACAGGTAGGGTGTTAACGGACTGAAAATTGAACAGCAGCAAGTACAAACATGAAAAAAAAACAGTGGGTAAGCAAACTGAACAAACTAAGATGAAATAAAATAAACACCAAAATAAATAAATAAAAGTAAAATGGGGGGTCCGTCATGCTTTGAAATTATTGAACTCAATGTTCAGTATGGCAGGCTGTAGTGTGCCTAATCGGTAAATGAGATGCTGTTCCTCAAGCTTGCGTTGATGTTCACTGGAACACTGCAGCAAGCCCAGGACAGAGATGAGAGCAGGGGGGAGTGTTGAAATGGCAAGCAACCGGAAGCTCGGGGTCCTGCTTGAGGACTGAGCGGAGGTGTTCCGCAAAGCGGTCACCCGGTCTGCGTTTAGTCTCCCCAATGTAGAGGAGACCACATTGTGAGCAGCCAATACAGTATACTACATTGAAAGAGGTACAAGTAAATCGCTGCTTCACCTGAAAGGAGTGTTTGGGGCCTGGGATAGTGAGGAGAGAGGAGGTAAATGGGAAGGTATTATCTGTCCTACGATTGCAGGGGAAGGTGCCATGGAAAGGGGATGAGGTGATAGGGGTAATGGAGGAGTGGACCAGGGTGTCGCGGAGGGAACGATCCCTTCGGAATGCTGACAGGGGAAGGGAGGGGAAGATGCGTTTGGTAGTGGCATCACGCTGAAGGTGGTGGAGGATGATCCTTTGGATATGGAGGCTGATGGGGTAGAAAGTGAGGACAAGGGGAACCCTGTCGCGATTCTGGGAGGAAGGGGTGAGGGTAGAGGTGCGGGAAATGGGCCGGACATGGTTGAGGGCCCTGTCAACCACCGTGGGGCCCTGTCAGCCACCGTGGGGGGGAATCCTCAGTTGAGGAAAAAGGAAGAC